>NC_058081.1:368680995-369929745 GCF_014858855.1 Bufo gargarizans
TAAAGCCAATTTTTCTGTTGAGATACAGCTCATTTACCCCCGTGACACAGAAATACAAATGTTCGTCTGTTAGCCAATTTTTTGGGTGACCGGTAAAAAAATTAGCAGAGCATCAAATAAGGGACGTGACAGTGGTCGTGGAGCTGGTCCTTGAAAAAACGCTTTAGGCGATGATGGATGAAGATGTGGCACAGGAGGAAGAGGTGGAGGAACAGGGATCATTCATATAGCTATCGGGCCAGTCGTCAACATGTGGCTCGGAGGGTGGGTTCCTGCACCAACAGTGGCCAGGTACACACCTGTCCAGCCAAGGTACAGTTTTGGAGGATGAGAAGGGTGATGATGATGATGAGAAGGAGGAACTGTGTTCACAGCAGGGTGGCACCCAAAGCAGCTCACAGGCATCAATGGAGTGTGGCTGGGGGAATACAGAGGACACAGACAATACACCTCCCACTCAGGACATCTTGTCGTTGCCTCTGGGCAGCCTGGCACACATGAGCGACTACATGCTGCAGTGCCAGTGCAACGACCGCCGAGTTGCCCTCATTCTTACCAGTGGAAATTACTGGGTGGCCACCCTGCTGGATCCCTGCTATGAAGACAACATGCTGTCCTTACTTCCATCACTGAAACGTGATCGGAAGGTCTGAGAATACAAGCACACGCTGATAGACGCGCTATTGACTGCATTTCCACCTGACAGCAGGGTCTCAGTGGAAGCATGAGACGGAGGAGGAAGTTGCCAACATAACTGGGGCACCGGCACCACCTCAGAAGGGAGGGTTAGCATGGCCAAAATGTGGAAAAGCCTCATTGACACGCCTCAACATCCAGCACCACCATCTGATACGGACAGTCTTAGCAGGAGGCAGCATTTCAGCAACATGGCGAAATAGTATGTGTGCACAAGTTTGCATGCAATGACTGATGGGTCTGCTCCATTTAACTTCTGGGTCTCCAAATTGGGAACATGGCCTGATCTTGCCTTTTACGCCTTGGAGGTGCTGGCCTGCCCTGAGGCAAGCATAGTGTCAGAACGTTTGCTTAGCATGGCAGGGAGTGTGATCATGGACAGGCACATCCGCCTGTCAACGGCCAACATGGACAAGCTCACATTCATGAAAATGAACCAGGCATAGATCCCATAGAACTTGTCCGTACCTTGGTAAGAGTGCAGCAGTATACCGGCTGCACCCAGCCATTGTTATAATTCAGCGCAGTTTGTTCTGTTTGCCATTTTCCAATGCTTTGGAGCCTCCTCAAATAAACAAAGAACGTAAAAAAAACAACAACCCAAACAGTCTTGGCTTCCTCTTCCACCTACACTGCCATGTCCACCTCCTCTTCCACTCAGATCTCCACCTCCTGGTTCAAGATTATTATTTGTTATATTAGCAGAGTAGAAAAGTATACCGGCGGCACCCAAAAAAAAATGGCTATACACGGAATTGAAAATGGCTGCACACAGAATTAACAGACAAATATAAAAAAAGAAATGTAAACACAAAAACAGTGTTGGCTACCGCCTCCTCCTTCCGCCAACACCACCATGTCCACTGCCACGTCCACTGCCTCCTCAACCCCCTACACCACATGGACCTCTGCCTCTTGATTCAAGATTATTATTTTTAATATTTTATATTCTATGCTATTTTCAGTCATTTCCTTCCTCTATATTTGTTTGCAGGGAAATTGCCCTGATCTTACCCCCATTTGACAAGCCAAGGCTTTGTTGGAGAAAAATATTAGTCTCTGTGATAAATGCTGGGAGGTCTAAGGGCTAATTCATATCTGCATTTAACTGATCTGGAATAGCCTGCTAGAGTTCACTGGATACATTAAATGCAGTCTGCCAGATCCGTTAAATGCAGATGGGGAACAGTCACATTGGATTTCAACATGTCTCATCCTTCATGAATATGGAAGAGTTGGGAGGAATAACTGACAACTGAGTGTTCGAATGACAGCTAAACTGTATGTGCAGCTTTTGAAAGGCTGGAGAGCTAGGAATTTTCCAAAGTTTTGAATAAATGTTATTAAATAAAAAAATTAAAAAAATGTATGACATCATATATAAACGTTTCTTCATAATACAAGGGAATATAAGTTCTATAGTCAGTGACATTATTTAAACTTAACATGAGTATGGAGATTTAACTCTTATCACCAGGTGGCAAAAACCCTAGTAGGCAAAAGTCAAAACAACTATGTAGAAAGCTTGATAAGCTTGTAAGCCATTTTAGAGTACGGAGGGCTAGACATAATTAAAATTGTATATTTCAGATTTCTATTTAATGTAAGAAATACACTGCCTGTCCCAAAAAAATGTTGCCAACTGGATTTAACTAAGCAAATAGTTATGAGCCTCCTATTGGATAATTACTGCATGAATGATTATCTTTCAGCTCGCAACAAGTTATTCAACCCCAACTGGTTGCATCTCATTTCTTAAACAACCATGTCGAAAAGCACATCTCGTGGTCATGGAAAAGATGTTAGTCTGTTTGAGAAGGGTCAAATCATTGGCATGCATCAAGCAGAGAAAACATCTAAGGAGATTGCAGAAATGATTAAAATTCGGTTAAAGGAAACCTGTCATCAGTTTTATGGTGTTCTAACTAAGGGCAACATAAATAAGTGACTGATTCTCTTAGAAAAATGCTGTGTCACTTTCTTTAATTGACCCAGTCAATCTGCCAACATCTTGTATTGAAAAGCTCCAACTGATAATGATGAGTCCTGAATATTCATGAGCTCCTGACTCTCCCCACCTACCTGCTGCTGAATGACAGTTTTTTTTCTATAATAATCAGCAGCAGGTGGGCAGGGGAGTGGCTATAGCTCTGAATTAAATATACGCTTGACTCAATGACATCACGCTAGACTAAAATCAGCTCATTAGCATGCAGCATCTTTGTGTGTATATTATGAGGTAACCATCTGTCACACCAGTAAGTGAATACATCTAAGGTACTTTTTAGTAGTTAATGATTGTATATAATTAGTTAGATTCTAATCAAATATCCACATGACAGGTTCCCTTTAAGAACTGTCCAACACATTATTAAAAACTGGAAGGATAGTGGGAACTCATCGTATTCGAGGAAGAAATTTGGCAGGAAAAAAATCCTGAATGATCGTGGTCAGCGATCACTTAAACGTTTGGTTAAATCAAATTGAAGAAAAACAACAGTAGAACTCAGGGACATGTTTAATACGTAAAAGTACGAGCATTTCCACACACAATGCAAAGGGAACTCAAGGTATTGGGACTGAGCAACTGTGTATCTGTAAGAAAACCACTAATTAGTGAGGCAAACCAGAAAAACAGGCTTCAATTTGCTAGGGAGCATAAAGATTGAACTCTGGAGCAATGTAAGGTCATGTGGTCTGATGAGTCCAGATTTACCCTGTTCCAGAGTGATGGGTTCATCAGGGTAAGAAGAGAGGCAGATGAAGTGACGCAACCATCATGCCTAGTGCCTACTGTACAAGCCTGTGGGGCAGTGCTATGATCTGGGGTTGCTGCAGTTGGTCAGGTCTAGGTTCAGCAACAGTATGTGCTCCAATAATGAGGTCAGCTAACTACCTGAACATCTCCACAACGCAACTGATGGTCCCAACCCCATTTATAAGGCAAGAAATCCCACTTATTAAACCTGACAGGGCACACCTGTGAACTGAAAACCATTTCAGGTGACTACCTCTTGAAGCTCATCAATAGAATGCCAAGAATGTGCAAAGCAGTAATCAAAGCAAAAAGTGGCTACTTTGAAGAACCAAGAATATGACATATTTTCAGTTAACACTTTTTTGTTATGTATATAATTCCACATGTGTTAATTCATAGTTTTGATGCCTTCAGTGTGAATCTACAATTTTCATAGTCATGAAAATAAAGAAAACTCTTTGAATGAGAAGGTGTGTCCAAACTTTTGGTCTGTACTGTACATAGATACTGTTTTGGAAATGACGGGATAATATTAAATGATGTTTATGATGCGTGTTATGAGCATTATATGTAACTCATATTTCAGTTATACAAGGTGTGTGTTGTCTGTGATCAAAACTTAAGATGACAAGATACAAGTAATATGTAACTTGTGCACAGGAAAATTTGACATTTTGATGGAGTTTTATGTGTATCCTCCAGATGAGGGTATGAATATTCCTTAATCTAAAACTATAATATAGCTCCAGTCAGAAAGGTATAGGGTGGTAAATATCAAAGGGGTGCCATTCCAAGAGGCACTGTATGCAATGCACAATGGTAAGATGTGGACTTAAGTGCTTACTAGTGCCGGGCAGGCTGCCACATACCCCTTATGTGGCAGAGTCCATACAGCACTGAAACCTAGCAATCAATTGAATTAGCTAGATCCTGATGAGTCACCTCTTGGTGATGAAAGGGGTCGAGCAGGACGCTATGTATTGCAATGCATGCCTTCGCTAGTGAGCACATATCAATAGCTGTTGAGGTGTGGGGTGTTTGTTTCACGTGGCACGCTAGATCCTAACTATATCTGCTGACTGGGAAGTGCCTCCCATTTGGGATGTTTCACAGCACACTTCAGGCCCACATCTGACTATTGTGGATTGCATACAGTGCCTCTTGGAATGGCACCCCTTTGATATTTACCACCCTACACCTTTCTGACTGGCGCTATAGTATAGTTTTAGATGAGGGAATATTAATCATAATATCCTCTAGAGGATACACATAGTACCCAGGTACCCAGAGACCAGCCAGTGTGTGCCAAATCGTTTTTGGTGATATCGCACACCCCTGCTCCCGACGCACTTAACTCTTTTCTTTGTGTGCACAAGGCTTAGTTATATAAAAAATATTCACCAAATACACTATTTATGTATTTTATCACTGAGGGACCTTATTCCACTGTTACCTTTATTTTATTATACAAATAAATATTTATTATTTTGTTTTTTAGCGCCTCTATACCCCAATGAAGTTAGTCACAGAGACGTCTACCTTTTATTGACCTTTATACTGGTTTGGTGGAATTTAGTGGTGTTATCCAGTATAATTCAGGTCAATAGATATTGCCGAAGTTATATTGTGCTTGTGCAAATGTTACATTCTTGGTGAATAGGTTAAGCCAATTTAGGAGACTAATTCATGTTGATCATTCATTACATATAACATGGAGGAGAAAATTCCCTCAAGTTTTCGTAAGTCATGCAGAGAATTCCAGCCCATTTATCATGGAAATGTGGGTTACTGACATTTTTCTTTTGTTAATTCAGAATGCAAAATTCATGCCAGCCTTGCCGCTAGGGAACTTTAAATGACCCACTATGAATATTGGTATAATTCATTAAAAGGCTTCCAGCTACAAGTAACAACTGAGATAAAGATATACAACACATTTTCTGAAATCCCATTATTTTCAAAGGATTATTTGCCTTCATAAGTCATGCTGTATTATGCTAAAATGCTGCCCAGTAAAGACTTTATTATACAGATGCCCATGGCTTTCTTCCATAAAAACTGGGTACATTCATTTAACAGTATAGTCTTACTTTACTAAATAAATTTGCCAAATCCCATTAGCGGGTCACATTTTTTATTTTTAGTACTGGTTGTCTTAATGTATACAAACTACATACATAGTTTAATTCTAGATATTTGACTTTTTCAACCAGCTTTGAGATTTTTATGATGGATTGGCATGTACATTCAAACTACTTAAAACTTTTACAAAAATTAAATTAGAATTCATCTCCTAGTTTAGGCTACTTTCACACTGGTGTTTTCAATTCAGTTTGTGAGATCCGTTTCAGGGATCTCACAAACGGTTCAAAATGGATCAGTTCAGCCCCAATGCATTCTCAATGGATAAGGATCCACTCAGAATGCATCAGTTGGGCTGTGTTTAGTCACCGCTCTGTTTTGCCGGCGGACACCAAAACGCTGCTTGCTGTGTTTTCATGGCCGTCTGACGATGCGGAGCCAAACGGATCCGTCCAGACTCACAATTGAAGTCAATGAGGACGGATCAATTTCTACTGGCTCCGCTTTGAGACTGATCCGTTTGAAACCGTTCACATCTCTGCGCATGCCCAGTAATTTCCTGTCCCTCCCCTCATCGTCAGCCATCTTGGATCATCGACTTGCTGAACACTGGTAAGTATATGAAGTTTTGTCTGTTTGTCTTTCTTTCTTTGCCTGACGAAGGAGCCCGACAGGCCCCGATACGCGTCGGAGGTTTTTTGTCCCATGGAGGCTACGGTATCCACAGAGGTGACGTCACCGAAGCAGTTTCCATGACAACCGTAACAACAAGCTCCCTCGCACCACGCGTGCTTCCGGCCGGGGCAGCGTTTGTGCTAGCAGGTGAGCCAGGAGGACGATCTTATTCAAAGACACTTACAGGATAAAGAAATACAGAACAACAAAGAACCGGTAAAAGAAAAGGAAGGAAAAGGATGCACCATTGAATTTAGTAAAGCAGGAACTTACCAGGTATAGATTACAATTTTTATTATCGGACACCTAACACTTGTGTTCATACCGATTGTGCTCGCATTTCTAACATATCTTTTCAGCACAGATAGCGAGTGCTACAGACTGCCCATTAATGGTCTTGATATATAGTCTTTTGCATCCTCTCTTTCCTTTCTAGCACTCACACACACAATAAATAAACAGAGGGAGATAGCGGTCTGGTTTGCTACTTCAGCGCTTGTGTCTCACGTCACCTACGGGTGATATATTAGTTACTTCCTTTTTTCCTGTCTACCTATTTATCTATCTATCTCTGGGGGTGGGGCTGCTGGCACTTGGGAAGGGGTGTTTGTGTGTCTGGAACAGTGGGGGCTGCTGGCACTGGGGGTGGGGGCTGTCTTTATGGGGGCTACTGGCTCTGGGGGTGGATGCTGGCACTGGGGTGCGGGGGCTGCTGGCACTGGTGGGGGGTGGCTGGAACTGTGGGGGCTGCTGGCACTGCGGGGGGTGGTGGCTGGAACTGTGGGGGTTGCTGGCACTGCGGGGGTGTTTGTGGCTGGAACTGTGGGTGCTGCTGGCACTGCGGGGGTGTGTGTGGCTGGAACTGTGGGGGCTGCTAGCACTGCGAGGGTGTGTATGGCTTGAACTGTGGGGTCTGCTGGCACTGTGGGGGTGTGTGTGGCTGGAACTGTGGGCTGCTGGCACTGTGGGGGTGTTTGTGGCTGGCACTATGGGGGGCTGCAGGCACTATGCGGGGCTGCTATCTCTGGGGGTGTTTATGGCACTTGGGGGGATTATGGCTCCTGTCGGATTAATTTTTTTTATCATTTTATTAGGGTCGTCCAAAAAAAACAATATTGGCAAACACCAATATAGTAAGTATTAAAAATATATATATTTTTGTTGAAATATGTGCTCTAAACAAGTTCCTTTAATGTTATATGCGTTTTGTCTGGTATTATGTTGCGTACAGATGTCATCCAAGAAACCAACCATAGATTGGAAACACCCACCCAGAAGGCGCTGTCGTATTCAGAGGCCAGTAAGTATAAAATCAATGGTCGTAGACGTGTAAGTCTTGATTAAGTAGTTCTAATTTGCATTTTGTATTAGGATTTACAGTTAATTTTGTATTTCCTTTTTTTTTTTTTTTCAGGGTTCCAGAGGCTCCACCAGGGAAGATGAGGAGCTTGGGGTCCCTACCATCGATAACAAGCTCCTCATCTAACTGGTGGAGGCGCGTCCATTATGGGACCGCTCCGACCGCCACCACACTGATCATCGTCGGACCCAGCAGCTCTGGAGGGACATATGTTCGCAACTTTTTGAGACCTGGAGGGATCTAAATGTGGCGGCTCAGGAGAAATATGGTAAGTACAACAATATGTATTTTACTACATTCATATTGTTCTTTTCCTTACATCATGCTAAATACAATTTTAATGTTATTTTCTATAGTCAAACTGGTTACCACGCGTTGGCGATCTACCCGGGACCGCTTCAGGAGGGATTTTAACAACGAGGTTCAGGCCCCGAGTGGCTCCGGAGGAACCTCAGGGACCACATACATCCATACGGCGGCCCTGGGGTTAGCGACTGTAACCTGGGTTTAACGACTGTAAAAATATTTTTTTTAAAGGGGCTGTCTGAGACAGCAGAGCGTTTGGCTCCCCTGTTTTGGCCAGCCCCCTATGGTATAAGGTAGACATAGCATAGAACATGGATTTTTTATTTAAAGGACAATTCTTTACTATTTTATTTTATTTTATTTTTTCTACAGAAGTGCCTGCAGTACTCGGGAGCCTGAACAACCCCCTGAGGCGGAACCGGAACAGATCGCCAACCCTCCTGTCCCTCATGCATCGGCTCAGGACAATCTGGGTCCCCTACCGGATACCTCCGCTCAACAGAGGCTCTTTGGTTTCTGCCAAAATTTGAGAGCCCTGGTGAGCAAGCAGAGATCCAGTAGGCCAAATCGAACTGATTATGCAAACTTTGTAGAGGTCGTTTCCAATGCTCTAGAAGGTTTTGCTGAACATCAGAAGGAGTTTAGTGCTGACTTGATTCGCTGCTGGGAGGGGGCGGAGTCGGCGATTCAATGCAGCCCAAACTACCATTATGGGCTAAGCATAATCAGTTTGATGGACTCAATGATGCCCGAGCAGTTGCATGAGTTTAAGATCATGCTAGAGAATGGGTCATGGCAAATTATGCACCGCCCCCAATACCTACCCCCATCCCACACCAGTGGCTAGTACCGCCAACCTTTCCCTTCCCACTCCCCTGAGCATGTGTTCCCTTCTGTCTCTTATTCTTCTTCTCCTCCCCACTATTTTCCTCCAACTTCTTTCCAAACTCCCTCCACCTCTACACATGCTCGGGTCTCCTCTTCCTCAGACCCTTCCTTTCTCCACACCCCACAATTTCGCCCTGCATACTTTCCTGTGGCACACAGTTTAATCTCAGATAATCGACAGGACAGGGGGGCTACCATTGCCAGCCCCAGACCACCAACCCCACCACAGTCCATCTCCCCTCACCATTATGAACAGTTGTAAAAGTTTAATTTGTTTATATATATTTTTTTAATGTTTTTAATTATAAAAAAATATATATATTATAGTTTACTTAGTTGTGTCTGTGTTTTTATTGTCCTGTACCCGGTAACCTTTGCCACTACAACTGTGTTGAAATTAAGACTACCCTAGTCTCACTACTGTGCATTTATTATAACACCCATGGTAGTTTTTATTTCAAAATAGCATTAGTGCAAATGTTGGAAGAACCATTAACATGACCATCAATAAAGAGCTATCTTTTGGCTCTTTATTGGTCGTAGACCCTATGATTAGCACATGAACAAGCAAATACTTGTTCATTGTTCAATCTTGTGCCCTTTCATATGAGCCCTTGTGTGAGTCACGGTCCATCAGTTTTATCAGGAATTCATTAATAAATTGTAATTTTACAGTTTAATGATTTCCTGATGATGCTCTGACATAACTAGTGTGATTACCACAATGGACACGCAAGGGACATACAGTTGTTAAAGGGGTATTCATATTAGACAATGGGGGGATTTCTCTTAAATATGCCCCCATTGTCTGATAGGTGTGGGTTCCATTGCTAGGCCCGGCACCTATATCGAGAACGGAGCGGGGAGCACTGTTGCTGGAGGACCACAAATTTCCTGTGGTATTTTCACCACCAAGCGCTAATCTCCGCCTCTCCCTCAGAAATGAATGGAGGGCGGCTGCGCATGCGCAGTGCGCCCTCATCCACTTTCTTGGCTCCGTTCTCAATAATAGTGAGGGTACCAACGGTGGGACCCGCACCTATAAGACAATGTGGGCATATCCTAGCGGTATGCCACCATTGTCTGAGATGAGAAAACCCCTTTAAGGCCTCTTGCACATGACTGTATGCCCTCAGAGACATACGGTCCGTGAGCGGGCCATATGTCCCGTAGTGGCATTGATCGTGCGCACGAGAGTACACAGCATCATAGTGTACAATGATTCTGTGCAAGTCGAGCTCCCCGCGGGGATATTGTCTTTCACTAATAGATCATATGAGTGCGGGACAATAGCCCAGTGTGCAGCACAACATGGTCAGCATCATGATGCTCTGTACTCCCGTACGCACGATCAATGACGATCAGGGGACATATGGCCCGCTAATGAAGACTATACATCTTTAAGTGCATGTAGTCGTGTACAAGAGTCCGAAAGGTGTGGTCCATGATCAAAGCTAAAACCGGACCAACTTTTAATTTCAACAAGACGGCCCCGGAGAAATTAGGAGCATGACAACCTTGGGGATCTGAATACATGAAGAGGGGGGAATCTTTGAGATGCTACTCATTCCAAAACGGATCCGCTAAACAGATGCAAAAACGGAAACTAACGTGACAAACGGATCCGCAATACAGATGGATCCGTTTGTACGGATCCGTCTGAATGGCTTTCGTTTGTCTTCATTTAGACATTTTATTGACGGATCCTTTTCATATGATACCATATGATACCGAAAGCACATTGGACATGTTAGGCTGTCAAAATTAGGTTTCTTAATAACGTCTTCTTGGAATCCTTTGCTTATATTGTCTTTGATCTAAAGTGCTTGCCTGTGCCTATGTTGCTAATCTTTCCTTGCCCAATAAGACTAGGTTAATATATGTAATGCTTTTCCGTTATTCTTGTTCCAATGAAGGAAAAGAAATATGAAAAACATGGAGGCACCAGATGCGGAATATGCTAGGCATTGACTCTAATGGTATTTGTGCAGTTTCTGTTATGGTTTCTATCATTCTGTCAAACATTCTCTACTGGATTTTTGCCAGAATCTATAATGGAGGTTCATAAAAGAAGTGAACATAGCCTAAAGTACTGTATTCTATTGCTATTCTATTGTTGTGTCTATGCCATTCTTTAGCCTGCCATTCCTGGCAATGTCGTCCGAACAGTGTGGACTATGTAACTATGACTGTTGTTCAATTGCCACATTCAAAAGCGGTCATTAGTATGCTGGAAGTATAGCACTGCACTGGCTATACTCACCACTCTATGGTGAGTTTTCAGGCGCTGCACTGTTTGTTTCCTGCCTAGGTGCACTATGAGCTGACTCTCTGTGACTTCAGGTCACAGTGCAGCACTAAGCCGGCTTAAGAGGCAAGTTCATTTTTTATTTTTTTTGGGATGAAGCTTGCGGGTCTAATCTGAGGTCTGAAGATGAATGGAAGTCGTATGTGAGGTCTGAGGAGGAATGGGGGTCTGATACAAAGGTCTGATGGGGGTCTGATCTGAGGAGGAATAGGGGGTCTGATACAGAGGTCTGAATGGTCTGATCTGAGGTCTTATGGAGCTTGGTGGTCTGATCTGAGGTCTGAAAAATATTTTTTTACTTATTTTGCTCCTCTGTATCCTAGGTGTGTCTCATAGTCTGGTGCATCTTATAGTCTGAAAAAGATTCTACAAAGAAGAGCACTGCCAGGCTCTGCAATCCCCTGCATTTAAAGTCACTGAGGGTTCTATAGTCAATAAGGTTGACAATGTGCAAAAGCTAAACAAAGACACTGCAGCCATATTACCTTCCATGAAAGACTGACAACAGAGTTGATTTAAATAGGTATTCTCCTTATCACTACTGGAATAATGTAATTCTATACTAAAAGCAAAGTACTGTAGGTAACTGTTTCTTCTGTAGACAGAGCATCAGTTCTATAAATTGCAATGTTGGAAAAGATAATACACTGTGATCACAGAATAACTAGTGAAGTACACATTCAGAATTACCTTGTTGATTAACTGAGACTGCATATAATCCCTTCAACAGTATGAATGGAAAGTGTGGCTGAGACATCTATGATTATCTTCTCACCATATGGTTTGGCTTATCATAATATCTTTCTTAGGCTGCTGAGATAAAAAGATCACAATACTGCATATAACATAGCACATCCAGAGCAGCAACTGTTGATGTCACCATAGTATTCTCTTCTCAATTTCAGAATACTGAATTGAAGAGATGATGATGATGATGATGAATGCTGTGGGGGGAGATTTACTAATCAAAATGAACTATAATGCTGAAGCTATTTGCATCCAAAAACTAGTGTACATATTTTGCACCAGAAGTATTAAGTACTTTAGCCACCTTTTTAAGACTCTTTCAACAAGAGTGCACAATTCTGGATTAAAGTAAGCCAACTAAGATGTCATATAGAGTTAGATTAGACAGTCTAAAGGTTCGCCAGAATTGATAGTCATTGCAATAAATATGGCACATTTTTATACTGTCTAGTCTGTACTGTCTAAAAACTTGATGGTATTAGTAAATCTGCTCAATAGTTTCTAAACTAGTCACTCATGAGTGACACATGGCTCTCTGGCCACTGGCATATGGCTTGTCAATAGATAATAGTGGTCCCAGGGATGTTATAGCATCACAACAACTTGGCACCATGGTAAAAACCATGGCACTGGAAGTTAAAGGAGTTATCCCATGATTAATGTAACAAATGAAAACCAGACATACTATAATACATGATAACCTATTTTTAACAAACCTAGAACCAGCCCTGTACCTCACATGAACCATGAGAAAGCCCCATTCATGGTCACTTTGATATTCAGTGTGACTCAATGCAATCTGCAGTACTTGAAACTTGCTCATGTTATATAATAAGCAGCCATTAAAAGTCATGATGCATCTAACTTTGAATGGTAATTTAAGCCACACAACAACTTAAAATTGTATGTGAACTGCATGAAACTTGCATGCTGAATGCAGCATTTTATTATTCATCATAGGGAGTAAAAGCACTCCAACACACAAGGAATTTCTGCAATAATCAAAAGGCTGCATATATTTTTCCCCACAGAGGAAATAAGAAAAGTAGCATGTACAGTTAAGGCCCTATTAGACCAAAAAAAATTGAGGCAATTATAGTGCTAATTGTGTTTGTGGTCGGGGCTACCCCTGTACCGGGACCCTAACTGGTACTTAACTAAACTGTTTGATTTGTGCCGTAACCGCAACGTCGTAGGGATGACTGAAGGAGGCCAAAAGAGCAAGCCACCAGAAACTTTATTTACAAACCGCATTTATAGTACAAGATTCTGACAGGCGTGAGACATTTCAATGTTCGGGTGAGGTATGTACCTGGAATAACAGGAGGAGTGCCAGCGCCCTAATTTGCCGATGACGTGAGCAGGAACTCTGTTCTTGGAAGCTGCAGAAGCGGTGCCAATCCGGAAGGAGTGGCCGGAGACAGATGCCGGGTCTAAGCCAAGGTTGGCCATCAGGTAGCGAACATGTGAAACAAATTGGGAGCTCGTGAGGTGTGCGGCATTGAAAGGCAATAGTGGCCTCTGAGGTGACGAACTGTCAATACTATTTAGCAACTGATTAAATACTTGAACGGGGCACCAGCGGTGAGTGGTTGGGTAGTACGTGACCTGGGTAGGAGGGCCTGTCTGTGAAGTTTTGGTGCACATGAGCGAGAGAATGAAATTATCTGTGTCAGTCTTCAGTTGTCCGACAGTCAGATACCTGCGGCTGCTACGGGCTGAGGTAAACTCTCCTGGTCTCAGGAAGCCGTAGAAAGCCAGGTATATGGCTGCTTTTATCACTAGACTTTGCTGGGCTCCGAAAGGGCTATGGTCTAACATGTCGGACAGCTGACGAAATATTTGCCTGGTGATGGCTTGGCGGCCCGGCCGCATGTTAGGATTACATTTCTCAAGTCCTCTGAGTGTAGCCTTGACTACGTGAATGGAGAACAGTGAGGGAGCTTGCGGTTGACTAGAGGCTCGGAAATGCTGTACGCCGGCTAAGTAAGACTTGACTGTGGAGTGCGACAAATTCAACTCAGAGTGACAATACCCAATAAAGGCCAGGATGTAGTTGGTAAAATCGAGGACGCCTTGGGGAAATTTGTCTTGAAATTTAAGAAAAGCCCTCCATCCTGTTTGATAAGCCCTGGCTGTGTTGGGCGACAAGGATTTGCCCAGTAGAGAACGAGCTGTAGCTAAGTGAGAGTTTATGTCCAAACCAGAGAAGGAAACGGAGGGACTGTGGCTCCGCTGGCGTCTGCGTCGGGAAATACCTGCAAGAAAAGGCCAAAATTTGCTCTAGACAGCGCATCAGCAGCGACATTCTTCTGTCCTGATATATGTGAGCATGTGTAGCGAAACTGGTATTGTAATGAAAGAAGCACTAGCCGTCTGAGGAATGGCAACACCTGCGGGGATTTAGATGACCCGTTATTTAGGATATCCATAACTGCTGCACACATGAGCGGCTGCGACTAAGGGGTAAATCTCACAGGAGACTGAAGACTGAAGAAACCCTGGACACCACTGGGATGAGGAGAGAAATACCATTCCAGTTATTAGTCAATTCAATAGAAATCAGTTCATCCGCTGCCTGAGGGTGGAGCTCCGCAGACAATAAATTCCTGCACTCATAAGACGATTCAGGCAAGGTGACTAGTCCAGTGTGGAAACCTGATCTAAACCCTGACATGAGGAACTGAACGAAGCTAGGGTTGTGGTGGTTGCGTAGGAAGTGCAGCAGACAATCAACGTTAAGGACACTGAGGTACGACTTATCCGCTTTTAATGTACAGACTAACTTGGGATGGGCTCTAAAACAATTCACACACACATGTAACAGCCTACACTGGCTATAATTGCAGGAGGAAAAGTTGAAATTATTGCAGATCTGTGATCTGCCGAGATATTGAATGGGCCTTCCCAACTTGTCGACTAAACCAGGGGCATGCAGGGAATCAGGGAGCCTAGACGGTTGTGCGGGAGGGCTAATATCGGCACTAGAGGCGGCTCTGTGACACCATTCTGCTGTGTGGTAGATGAATTGACACAAGAGAACAAGCAGGAGCCCTAAGACCAGCAAAGTGTCTGCAAAATATCTCAGTGTCGATATTAGCCCAGTTTGTGAGAAACTGAAATTGACTGACGGCTTTAGCTGAAAAGGAGCAGTGATAATTGTAAAATGAGCTACCACCATATTTGTACTCCAATTCGGTCACCCTAAACAAATAAAGATCTAGCTCTTCCCTGCGATCAGGCCGTACGGAAAAAAATTACGTCTCTATACAGGCTGAAAGCTAAAAGGAACTCCGGGATGGCAAGCTTCCTGTTTAGCCTGAGATCGCGGCCCCTGAGTACTTTGCTGTCAGAGAAATCCCGAGTAGCAATCAACAGGGAAGCCAGGTTGACATCCCTGCCTTCCAGAATATCTTTCCTGATGTTGGCCGGTATGAAATGAGCGGGGGTGATATTAGGAACAGAGACTGTCGTACCGGTACACCCCGCAGCGGATGTGGACGGGATGGCCAGCTCTGGACCCGGAGGAGTGGGAACGGCACCCCGGGACTCAACTGTGTCCAGTCGGCATTGGATTAGTCTTCAGGAGGCTGAAGACTAATCCGATGCCGGATTAGTGAACACCCAGGAAACATCCGGAATAAAGAGGACAACCCAGTAGCAAGCATGCTGGCAACCCACAAACCCTGAAATTTCAAGGTATTGAATGCATCAGTCCATGGAGGAGACTTTGACAAGGTCCTTCAAAAAGAGGCCCAATGGATCTTCCGACTGGGCAATGGTCTGAATGATCAGATTGGGTTCACTCATCCTGTCTTTTGCATCATTAGCAGCTCTTGATAAAGTGGCAGCAGAAACACGTCAAGTGCTATATGTGTAGCTAGTTCAGCTTGTAATTGTACAATTAATCAGGCAGGACTTGAGAATTGTAGTGTTTGCTAGAAGCCCACGCAGAGACTGAATATTAAAGAGCAGACTGCCTGGATCGGCTTCCATTTAGTTGGTGTACTGGAGAGCTGCACTAGACTCTTCCACAAGGCCTCACATGCTTTAGTGCAGCTCATCGGCAGCTGGTTGTTTATGTGCATTTGGCCAGCTCCAGTTTTCTTTCCGCCATGGGATGCGGATCAAAACTGATTTGTCATGACCCACAATGCAAGTCAATGCAGATGGATCTGTTTTCTGTTTTCTCATACACAATAGAAAACTGATCCGTCCCCCATTGACTTTCAATGGAGTTCATGATGGATCCGTCATTGCTATGTTAAAGATAATACAACCGGATCTGTTCATAACGGATGCAGATGGTTGTATTATCAGTAACGGAAAAGTCTTTGCTGAACCCTACCGGATCAGGCAAAAATGCAAGTGTGAAAGTAGCCTAAAGGATGTTTTACATTTAAAATGTACCATTCTGCCCGAATAATGGACATTACAGCTGAACATGGTAGTAGGCACTTTAAATTTTTCATTTACTTAATAACATCCTTGATTGCTACCTGCTGTATACAAATTTTAATAAAAAAAATGACTGCATGAAATAATATTAGATTAAAGTATGTGAATTTCAAGATAAGCTTGAAGAATAAACTCAAAACTCAATTTTCAGTTGACATCGGACCAGTCAACATAGATTCCCAGTTCAAAAATGAGATAGAGAGGATGGTCTGTGCAGAGAATACTACGAAGCTGGCCTGTAACTGCTGTGTGTCAAACTAAAGCCAGTTCTTAAGGGGTTGTCTAAGATAAATAAAAATCTCAGACAAACCTTAAAGTGGTATTCCGGTTATGTAACTTTTTTCAACTCGTGTAGCGTTGGTGTGTATGTGGTAAACTTAAACATTCATATCAGCCTCTGATGTGACTCTGTTTTTAAATTATGCACCCCACTTCCTCCAGCTCTGCTTCTCTTTCTTGAAAAACACAGTGACATCCACAACGGCCCGTCCCCTTACCAGTGACCCTCCACAGCGAACTACCCCATAACAGTAACCTTCACAGGATCCAGCCCCCTTAACACTGACCTCCACAGCATCTTACCCCCGTAACAGTGACCTCCACAGAGCTTTGTCCTCTTAACAGTGACCTCCATAGCACCATGCCCCCTTATCTTTGACTTCAAGAGGGGCCTACCCCCTTAACAGTGACCTCCACAGTGCTCTGTCCCCTTAACAGTGGCCTATAACAGTGAAGAAAAATGTATGTCAACACTGAAGGACCTACAAGCTTCTATTGGCATAAGGGTCATGTGACTGTGTATGGCAGTTAGGATATAAGTGAAGCTGCGAGCTCCTATTGGTTAATACATTTTTTTGGTAATATCTCAAGAACTATTTGTCCAAGAGAGGTGATACTTTTACGAAAACCTTCCCCAACACCCGCTGTACCTATGTGCCAAATTTGGTGCAGATCGGTGCAGTTGTTGGCCATGCATAATGAAGAGACAGACTGAAATTCATTTTTATATATAGAGAGATCTAATCCTGTATTTGGAAATTCTTCTGTATATATAAAAATGTATGTGCACACAATAATATGTACTCTTACTCCCTGGGGCCCCTTGTGGTTAAAATCATGTTAAACACAGTAATACTATTGCAATATAATGGAACAGTCCTATTGATTTAAAAAAATAAATGAAAAGAGTTTGCTGAAGATCATTGGTGAAAAATAATTCATCCACATTAATTGGTGGAATTTATATGTAAAGAATATAGTGTGATGTACAATATGTCCCCCTTAAAGTTTTTTTGGGAGATTTTGATACTGATGACCTATCCTCAGGATAAATCACTAGTACCTGATCGTTGGAGGTCCGTATTAGTGTTGAGCGGCATGTCCCATATTCGAATTCGCGAAATTTCGCAAATATTCGAAAGAATATTCGAAAGAATATTCGTAAAATATTCGCGAATATTCGAATTCGTTATTATTTCGCATATGCGATAGTTCGAATTTTCTCATCGCATAATGCATATTATGCGATGCAAAATTTGCATGTGCGCTAATGAAATCGCCTTACGAAGATTCGCAACTCAATGCAATCACTAATGTATGAATGCAAAGCCCTTTGCCTCTGTTCTGGGACAAGTGTAGATATTCGCATGTGCGCTAATAAAATCGCCTTACGAAGATTCGCGCCTCAATCACTTTCTAGGCAATGTGAGTAAGATCTGAGCTTTTGGACCTTTGGGAATCAATCGAGATACAGTGGGGGGTGATGACAGTAGTTGACAGAGTACAGATCAATGTAATCTGTAAGGTGGAAACTAAAATAAAAAATACGAATATTCGTAAATCGAATTTTGCGAAGTTCGAAATATTCGCGAATATGGTGCTATACTATATGAATGCACAGGCCTTTGCCTCTCTGTTCTTTGGACAAGTGTAGATATTCGCATGTGCATTAATAAAATCGCCTTACGAAGATTCGCAACTCAATTCACTAATGTATGAATGCAAAGCCCTTTGCCTCTGTTCTGGGACAAGTGTAGATATTCGCATGTGCGCTAATAAAATCGCCTTACGAAGATTCGCGCCTCAATCACTTTCTAGGCGATGTGAGTAAGATCTGAGCTTTTGGACTTTTGGGAATCAATCGAGATACAGTGGGGGGTGATGACAGTAGTTGACAGAGTACAGATCAATGTAATCTGTAAGGTGGAAACTAAAATAAAAAATATGAATATTCGTAAATCGAATTTTATGAAGTTCTAAGTATTCGCGAATATGGTGCTATACTATATGAATGCAAAGGCCTTTGCCTCTCTGTTCTGGGGACAAGTGTAGATATTTGCATGTGCGCTAATATAATCGCCTTACGAAGATTCGCACCTCAATTACTTTCTAGGCAATGTGAGTAAGATCTGAGCTTTTGGACTTTTGGGAATCAATCGAGATACAGTGGGGGGTGATGACAGTAGTTGACAGAGTACAGATCAATGTAGCCAATGGGAGGAGGAGCAAGCACAGCCATATGTACCACCTAATTAAGGCGCTCATTGGATAGGGGAGGGGGGCAAAAGTGCAGAGGAATGCTACTCCCATGATACTAGGTGCGCATTCACACTTGAAGGTGCCACTCCCTCAAGCAAACACTACATAAACAAAAACAAAAATCACAGAAAAAACTAAGATAAAAACATCCTGCACGATATGATACAAATTTGCAGATGTCCCTGGCCATATTATTGAAGAAAACCACAGAAATAAGATAATAATGCACTTATTAAAGCAGATGCAAGCACTATATATGGACTAAGTCCTCATTCTCATATGATAATGTCTGAGACACTTAGTCAATATATTTTGATCAAAACACATCTAAGCCCGCCTACCGAACGTCAAGGTGGTCTCAGGTCAGGCGGGTCCTACGCTAAACCTACCTAAGCTGTTGGGCTTCTATGTTCAGGAGCGCAGACACCGCACATATGGTGTGCTGCTCCTAGTAACCTCCATGTGCATCAAGCAACCAATGGGAGGAGGAGCAAGCACAGCCATATGTACCACCTAATTAAGGCGCTCATTGGATAGAAGAGGGGGGCAAAAGTGCAGAGGAATGCTACTCCCAAGATACTAGGTGCGCATTCACACTTGAAGGTGCCACTCCCTCAAGCAAACACTACATAATCAAAAAAAAAATCACAGAAAAAACTAAGATAAAAACATCCTGCACGATATGATACAAATTTGCAGATGTCCCTGGCCATATTATTGAAGAAAACCACAGAAATAAGATAATAATGCACTTATTAAAGCAGATGCAAGCACTATATATGGACTAAGTCCTCATTCTCATATGATAATGTCTGAGACACTTAGTCAATATATTTTGATCAAAACACATCTAAGCCCGCCTACCGAACGTCAAGGTGGTCTCAGGTCAGGCGGGTCCTACGCTAAACCTACCTAAGCCGTTGGGCTTCTATGTTCAGGAGCGCAGACACCGCACATATGGTGTGCTGCTCCTAGTAACCTCCATGTGCATCAAGCAACCAATGGGAGGAGGAGCAAGCACAGCCATATGTACCACCTAATTAAGGCGCTCATTGGATAGGGGAGGGGGGCAAAAGTGCAGAGGAATGCTACTCCCAAGATACTAGGTGCGCATTCACACTTGAAGGTGCCACTCCCCTATCCAATGAGCGCCTTAATTAGGTGGTACATATGGCTGTGCTTGCTCCTCCTCCCATTGGTTGCTTGATGCACATGGAGGTTACTAGGAGCAGCACACCATATGTGCGGTGTCTGCGCTCCTGAACATAGAAGCCCAACGGCTTAGGTAGGTTTAGCGTAGGACCCGCCTGACCTGAGACCACCTTGACGTTCGGTAGGCGGGCTTAGATGTGTTTTGATCAAAATATATTGACTAAGTGTCTCAGACATTATCATATGAGAATGAGGACTTAGTCCATATATAGTGCTTGCATCTGCTTTAATAAGTGCATTATTATCTTATTTCTGTGGTTTTCTTCAATAATATGGCCAGGGACATCTGCAAATTTGTATCATATCGTGCAGGATGTTTTTATCTTAGTTTTTTCTGTGATTTTTGTTTTTGTTTATGTAGTGTTTGCTTGAGGGAGTGGCACCTTCAAGTGTGAATGCGCACCTAGTATCTTGGGAGTAGCATTCCTCTGCACTTTTGCCCCCCTCCCCTATCCAATGAGCGCCTTAATTAGGTGGTACATATGGCTGTGCTTGCTCCTCCTCCCATTGGTTGCTTGATGCACATGGAGGTTACTAGGAGCAGCACACCATATGTGCGGTGTCTGCGCTCCTGAACATAGAAGCCCAACGGCTTAGGTAGGTTTAGCGTAGGACCCGCCTGACCTGAGACCACCTTGACGTTCGGTAGGCGGGCTTAGATGTGTTTTGATCAAAATATATTGACTAAGTGTCTCAGACATTATCATATGAGAATGAGGACTTAGTCCATATATAGTGCTTGCATCTGCTTTAATAAGTGCATTATTATCTTATTTCTGTGGTTTTCTTCAATAATATGGCCAGGGACATCTGCAAATTTGTATCATATCGTGCAGGATGTTTTTATCTTAGTTTTTTCTGTGATTTTTTTTTACAGATCAATGTAATCTGTAAGGTGGAAACTAAAATAAAAAATACGAATATTCGTAAATCGAATTTTACGAAGTTCGAAATATTCGCGAATATGGTGCTATACTATATGAATGCACAGGCCTTTGCCTCTCTGTTCTGGGGACAAGTGTAGATATTCGCATGTGCGTTAATAAAATCGCCTTACGAAGATTCGCAACTCAATTCAATCACTAATGTATGAATGCAAAGCCCTTTGCCTCTGTTCTGGGACAAGTGCCGATATTCGCCTGTGCGCTAATAAAATCGCCTTACGAAGATTCGCAACTCAATTCACTAATGTATGAATGCAAAGCCCTTTGCCTCTGTTCTGGGACAAGTTCCGATATTCGCATGTGCGCTAATAAAATCGCCTTACGAAGATTCGCGCCTCAATCACTTTCTAGGCAATGTGAGTAATATCTGAGCTTTTGGACCTTTGGGAAACAATCAATTATATGTGTACTGTAATTTTGTGAAAAAAATAAATAAAAAATATTCGTTTTTACGAATATATAGCACTATATTCGAAATATTCGCGAAATTGCGAAGTTGCGATATTCGCGAAAAAAATTCGCTTTTCGAATATTCGCGCTCAACACTAGTCCGTATACTGTATAGCAGCTGTGCGTGGGGCTGAGCACGATACCAAGCACAGCTGCTATACAATGTATGGTGCTGTGCTTGGTAAGCTGCGATAATGCTGCCGGGATCACAGGAGTACCACTGCCTTCTAAACAGCTGATCAGCGGGGTCCCGGGTGTCGGACACCACCGATCAGATACTGATGACTTGCGGAAAGGTACTGAGAAAAGGTCAACAGTACAAAAATCTTGGAAACCCCCTTTAAGAATAGGGAGATATGCATATAAAATAATAACTAATAATAAAAAAATAGACATAAGCTACTATTCATATGGTAAATGTAAATCTCACATATTACGCTTGCTACCTAGTGTGAGATGGGGAAAAAGCTCTCATTGTCTGAACATTGTGTTTGTTTAAATAAAGTAAATGATCTAGACTGACGTTTTGCTGTTTGGCCACAAGATGCTGCTGTTTCCTAAGCACAGCTACTGACTGCATATATATTTCCATATTCATGAGAGGTGTGGTTCTATAGAGCATGAAGAAGGATCTGCAGCCATCTTAGGAGTGAGCTAAGATCTAAGGAGCTGTGTGTGAGAAAAGCTAATGGATCCAGGAGTGAGAGGACCTCCTCTGTGACCACAGCTGCAGCTGAATGAAGCTTATTGTTGTACAAGACCCAGATCCTGTCCAGGGAAAGGAAGATTGTTTCCAGGAAGGCTGACAAGAGCTAAGGAACAAGCTGCATACCCTGTGGGACCTCGTGTTTGCTGGAGAGACTTGTTGTTTGGTTCAGAGACATCAGTTGATAAAGACCCGGGTCGATAAGATCGTGCACGCATCACACTGCACTGTTGGCACCTAGAGACTTAGACAAAGCCTGTAGTTAAATAGTTAGGGTCTCTGCTTTGTGTCAGGCCTAAAGTGTTGCTACTGTACTACTCCATTACTCCATGTAGGACTCCATGTCACGAATACAGGGGAGGGGAGGGACACAGAACTAGGCCTCAAGGCTAGGGAGAGGGAAAAGATTACCTCCTAGAAAACCCCTAAACCTGGCCCTAACAACTGTCAGTATGTACCCTGAATGTTGGAAAATACATGCGTCAGAACCTAGACCCTAGACCCTAGGAGCCCTGAAGTGCCCTAGGTAGTGGCAGGGAATGAGACTACTGCTTCCTTCCCAGGTGAACAAACCAGCCTAGTAACAACAAGCAAAGAGGAACAACCAAATACAAAGAGCAGTACAACTTATCTTATAGAAAATGGATGAGCAGGAACACAGGTAAGGTCCACACACCAACTCTTCCAAATCCAAGCAGAGAATATCCACTGCATGGTATGAAGTGTGAGACCAAACTAAGTAGGGAATGAAGTAATGACCATGCCCGTACCCAGCCCCCTTCTATAGGAGACTTCCGGAAACCCAGGACCGACCTGATCCAGATTAGCACTGTTAAAGGCTTTCACAAGGCAACTGGCATTAACGTCAGCCTCTGGAACCCACATTCTCTCCTCTGGACCGTAACCCTTCCAGTGACCGAGATACTGGAGAGATCTGCGGAGAATTCAGAAGTCCACTATCCTGGCGATCTAAAATTCAAGTTTACCGTCCACCATGACAGGAGGGGTTGGCAAGGGGGACGGTTCAGCAGGTTCGACATATCTCTTCAGTAATGATTTGTGGAAAATATTATGAATCTTTTAAGCCTGCGGAAGTCAAGACAAAAGGCTATCAGGTTAATAATAGCAGAGATCTTATATGGACCAATAAACTTTGGGACCAACTTCCACGAACGTACTTTGAACTTGTTTCTTGTGGACAGCCACACAGAATCACCCACTATCAGGTCCGGACCACTCATACGTCTCTTGTCAGGCATACGTTTATACTTCTTGTCCATCTTTTTCAGATTATTTAGAATTTTCCGCCAAATAGATGACAAAGAAGAGGAAATTCTTTAATCTTCATGTATACCAGAAGTTACAGTACCAGAAAATGTGCCAAACTGCTGATGTAACCCATATGCCCCAAAAAACAGCGGCTTTTCAGTGGACTCCTGCCTACGGTTATTTATGGTGAACTTAGCCAAAGACAAAAAAGAAGACCACTACTCCTGATTCTCTGAGAGAAAACATCTCAGATAAGTCTCCAGATAAGTCTTCAGATTAGTGCACTCAGTCTGTCCATTCGACTGAGGGTGAAAGGCCGAAGAGAAGGACAATTTAACCCCCAAGCAAATGCAAAACGCCTTTCAGAATCTGGAAACAAACCAAGTCCCCCTATCAGACACCACATCAGAGGGAATACCATGTAGCTTTACGATGTTGTCAGCAAACACTTATGCAAGAGTTTTAGCATTAGGTAGCCCTGGTAATGCTATAAAGTGCAACATCTTACTGAAGCGATCAACAACCACCAGAATCACAGTTTTTCCTGAAGAATTTGGCAAATCTGTGATAAAGTCCATGGACAAATGAATCCAAGGTCTGGACAGGATGGACAACAGAAGTAGCGATCCTGAAGGCCAAGTATGTGTCACCTTAGCACGTGCACAAGTACTACAGACTGACACATAGCCCTCCACACATTTACGCAACCCACGGCCACCAGAATCAACGAGAGATGAGATCGACCGTGGATCTGCTCCCATGGTGTTCTTTAAGAACCGTACAGTGAACAGTGATGTTTCTCGAACACCTTGTGCCATAATTTAGAAGGACCAAACAACTTTCCTGAAGGACAAGAATCTGGTGCATCTCCCTGGGCCTCCAATATCTCTGCCTCAAGGTCAGGATAAAATGCAGCTATTACTACCCCTTCAGACGAGATAGGACCAGGATATTCTGAATCACCCTTCCCCCAGGAAAACTACATGACAAAGCATCCGTTTGATGTTCTTAATACCAGGGCAATAGGTGACAATGAAATTAAATCTGGTAAAAAACAATGACCATCTGGCCTGCCTTGGGTTCAGACGTTTAGTCGACTCCAGGTAAGCCAGATTTTCCTGATCGGTAATTACCATAATGGGATGAACCACTCCTTCCAACCAATGACGCCATTCCTCAAAAGCCAACTTAATGGCCAGCAATTCTCTATTGCCTATGTCATAATTTCTTTTAGCAGCCTAGAGTTTCTTAGAGAAGAAAGTACATGGGCACCATTTACTAGGTGAAGGACACATCCGGCAGCACCAGTATAGGAGCAGAAGCAAAACATTCCTTTACTGCTGAAAAGGCATGTAATGCCTCATCAGACCAGACTGAGAAATCCACACCTTCGTAGTCCTATCTGTTAATGGTTTAACAACAGTCGAGTAATTCAAGATACATTTACGTTAGTAGTTGGTGAACCCACAAAATCGCATGAGCGCTTTAAAATTTACGGGTCGATCCCAGTCCAACACAGCACAGACTTTTTCCAGATCCATACGAAAACCCAAAGATGAGAGTAAACAGGAATTGCACTTCCGGAAATGCAAATACACACTTCTCCATCTTAGCGTACAATTTATTCTCTCTTAGGATCTGTAAGACCTGTTTGTCACTGTCCCTCCTGTGAGAGAGGTGAGAAGATCGGATAGACTTGCTGCACGTGAGGCTATCTGACAGGTCTCTCTGTTTTCCTCTATGTATGTTGTTGTTTTGCAGGATCTCACCTCTCCTCAGGTGCCGCTCATTATCAGTGACGAGGCTCTATTTAGATCCGCCTCACACTGCTGACCATGCGGTTGATAGTTTCTGCTTGGAGTTGCTAGTGCTGGTTTGTCTTGGATCTCCTGCTTCTCAATACATCTCTAAGCTAAGTACTTGTTGCCTTCACTGTTTCTTATTATCTGGTGTGTGTTGTTTCTAGGCCTCAGGGAGACGCATGTTCCTTCATTCTGGAAGGAACCAGCTGTCTCATCCCCTGCTACCTATACTCGGGCTCGTCACTTTGTCAGTTTTAGCAGGGCTTTAGGTATCCGGTGTATGAGTATTTCCACCATCAGGATCTGCTCATACTGGCAGGAGTTAGGGAAAGGCCTAGGGATTACTAGGAGGTCACCATCCCTCTTCCTTAGGGATAGATTGTTGTCTATTCGTTGTGGTGTGTATTTGGTGTTTTCCCTTCCCCTTAACCTGTGACACTGTCTCACATGATCCTGATGTTTCTCCATGTCGGGGGGAATAAATTAAAATATCATTCAGATACACCACCACAAACCTGCCTACCAGATGATAAAAGATGTCATTGATGAAATGTTGAAAAACAGCAAGAGCATTGGTCAACCCAAAAGGCATGACCAAATTCTCAAAATGACCTTCAGGGGTATTACAGGCCATCTTCCATTTGTCCCCCTCCTTGACCCTTAACAGATTAAATGCCCCCCCCCCCCCCCAATCCAACTTAGAGAACACATTGGCACCGACAATCTGATTGAACAAATCTTGGATCAAAGGAAGGGGGTAAGGGTCCCTGCAGCAACTGAGGATTTGGACGGTCTAATATGTCCCTTAGCCAAACTCTCGGTGATATACTCTCGCATGGCTGCTCTTTTGGGTTCAGAAAGATTATACAACCGAGATTTAGGCAATTTAGCTCCGGGAATAAGGTTGATAGGGCAATCATACTCTCAATGTTGGGGTAACTCCTGGTCTCCACTTTCAGAGAATACATCAACAAAATCAGAAATAAAGGAAGGTACAGCTTTAGTGGTTACAACAGAAAGCAATCTGCTAAGACAGTTGTCTATGCAATAATCACTCCAATCAAGAATCTGTCTCTCTTGCCAATCGATGGTAGGGTTATATTTGCTAACCATGGTAAACCTAGCACCACTGGAGCAGGCAGACCCTCCAGCACAAAACAAGATGGATTCTTGATGAAAATCACAAAACTGTTAGGATCTGGACTTGAACTCTGGACCTCTGCTGTGTCTGGCGGTGCCTCTACTTGCTGAGCCACCTGATATGTTGGACAGTTCCTTAGACAATTACTTGAATGATCTTGTTTTGAATCTTGTTTGCCTTGAACCGTAAACTCTTTGCTCCTCCCATGAACTGATTTAAGCCATGTCTCTGCACTTCCTGGTTGCCAGAATATTTTGCCTTTACCAGACAATATCTCGCTCCTGTCTATCCTGCTGCCGACCGTATCTCTGCTACCATCCGTTACTGACATTTGGCTTGTTCCTTGACTACGCTCCTGCTTAATCCCAACCTGCACTATTCTTTACCGACTTTGGCTTGTTTCTTAACCACGCTTCTACTTGATCCCTGCCTGCTATATCTGCTACTGGACCTTGGCTTGCTCACCTCCTGCTGGGGCTATCCTGAGGACTGCGACCTGGTACTAACACGCAGCAAAGCCCATCTCCACCATCAGGAGCTCTGGCGAATACCGGTTAGTACTTAGACCCAGCACCTCAGGTGAATCCGTGTCTTCAGCCAGGGTGACCAGTGTGAATATCTGCTCCTCTGCTATAGCTACTGGCCTCCGAGCCTGACTCCAGACCGTGACAGAATATTGTGACACAAAACATGGAGGCCGCTGTAGCAGCTGGGTGCAAATCTCTGAGTTGCAGGCATTTGGTATTAACTACCAGGAAAAGTTTGCTGATTTACAAATTTAAGTGAAAGGGCTACAAGAAAACATCCTTGATCTGCATAGACAATTGCGGGACTTTCATTCCCGTGATACTGCTGCCGTAGTATCACGGGATACTACCACTCAAGTTTACCCCCTACCACTCAAGTTTAATGGAGACCGTCACCATTACAGAGGTTTACTTAATCAGTATCGTATATACTTTCAGATGCAACCAGCTGCATTTACTTCTGACAGGAAAAGGGTGCTGTTTATTATCAATCTCCTGACTGAGGAAGCCTTAGCCTGGGCCTCCACTTATGTGGAGAAGGATAATGTCATCCTGGATAATTTCAATAATTTTGTGGCTGCTATTAATCAAGTTTTCGATTATCCTAACCGCTGCGCTACTGCTGAGGCAAAATTACACAAATTACGGCAGGTTAGACGCTCTGTTGCAGAGTACACCATGGAATTCCGACGTTGGATCTCAGATACCAATTGGAATCCAGCAGCAGAAAAGAGTCAGTTCAGTCAAGGACTCTCTGAACAAGTAAAAGATGAGCTAGCCAGAGTAGAAAGTCCTGAAGAACTTAAGGCTTTTATTAAATTATGTATTCGAATTGATCAGAGGCTTACTGAAAGGAGAAAAGAGAGACTGGGAATCCTAGACAGTAATGGTGACATGCGTTTTCCTACTAGTCAGTTTACTCCCAAGGGTCCAAGAGTTCTTCCGGATTCTGACAGTCCTGAACCTATGCAGGTGGATGCTATTAAAAGATCTATTACTACTCAGGAGAAAGAAAGACAACATTCAGAGAACTTATGTCTTTATTGTGGAAACTCTGGACACTACGCAATTAATTGTCCCAATAAATTTTGAAGAACAATTGCGGCAACTGATGTTGTATATGTTGAAATACCTTGCTCTGCTATGCTGGACTCAGGGCCGGGGGAAACTTCATGGACATTGAATTTGCCCAAAATCATAACATTCAAATAAGAAATAAACTCACCCCTGTTGGTATGGAAACTGTGGATGGCTCACCCTTATCTTCAGGACCTGTTACTAGAGTTGAGCGGACACCTGGATGTTCGGGTTCGAGAAGTTCGGCCAAACTTCCCGGAAATGTTCGGGTTCGGGATCCGAACCCGATCTGAACTTCGTCCAGAACCCAAACCCCATTGAAGTCAATGGGGACCCGAACTTTTCGGCACTAAAAAGCTGTAAAACAGCCCAGGAAAGAGCTAGAAGGCTGCAAAAGGCAGCAACATGTAGGTAAATCCTCTGCAAACTAATGTGGATAGGGAAATAAATAAATATAAAAATAAAATAAATAAAAATTAACCAATATCAATTGGAGAGAGGTCCCATAGCAGAGAATCAGGCTTCACGTCAGCCACCACTGCAACAGTCCATTGGCATATATTTAGGCCCAGGCACCCAGGCAGAGGAGGGAGGTCCCGTAACAGAGAATCTGGCTTCATGTCAGCAGAGAATCAGTCTGCATGTCATAGCAGAGAATCAGGCTTCACGTCAGCCACCACTGTAACAGTACATTGTCATATATTTAGGCCCAGCACCCAGGCAGAGGAGAGAGGTCCCGTAACAGAGAATCTGGCTTCATGTCAGCAGAGAATCAGTCTGCATGTCATAGCAGAGAATCAGGCTTCACGTCAGCCACCACTGCAACAGTCCATTGTCATATATTTAGGCCCGGCACCCAGGCAGAATAGAGAGGTCCCGTAACAGAGAATCTGGCTTCATGTCAGCAGAGAATCAGTCTGCATGTCATAGCGGAGAATCAGGCTTCACGTCAGCCACCACTGCAACAGTCCATTGTCATATATTTAGGCCCAGCACCCAGGCAGAGAAGAGAGGTCCCGTAACAGAGAATCTGGCTTCATGTCAGCAGAGAATCAGTCTGCATGTCATAGCAGAGAATCAGGCTTCACGTCAGCCACCACTGCAACAGTCCATTGTCATATATTTAGGCCCGGCACCCAGGCAGAGGAGAGAGGTCCCGTAACAGAGAATCTGGCTTCATGTCAGCAGAGAATCAGTCTGCATGTCATAGCAGAGAATCAGGCTTCACGTCAGCCACCACTGCAACAGTCCATTGTCATATATTTAGGCCCAGCACCCAGGCAGAGGAGAGAGGTCCCGTAACAGAGAATCTGGCTTCATGTCAGCAGAGAATTAGTCTGCATGTCATAGCAGAGAATCAGGCTTCACGTCACCCAACATTGGAACAGTCCATTGGCATATATTTAGGCCCCGGCACCCAGACAGAGGAGAGGTTCATTCAACTTTGGTTAGCCTCGCAATATAATGGTAAAATGAAAATAAAAATAGGATTGAATGAGGAAGTGCCCTGGAGTACAATAATATATGGTTAAGGGGAGGTAGTTAATGTCTAATCTGCACAAGGGATGGACAGGTCCTGTGGGATCCATGCCTGGTTCATTTTTATGAACGTCAGCTTGTCCACATTGGCTGTAGACAGGCGGCTGCGTTTGTTTGTAATGACGCCCCCTGCCGTGCTGAATACACGTTCAGACAAACCACTGGCCGCCGGGCAGGCCAGCACCTCCAAGGCATAAAAGGCTAGCTCTGGCCACGTAGACAATTTAGAGACCCAGAAGTTGAATGGGGCCGAACTATCAGTCAGTACGTGGAGGGGTGTGCACACGTACTGTTCCACCATGTTAGTGAAATGTTGCCTCCTGCTAACACGTTGCGTATCAGGTGGTGGTGCAGTTAGCTGTGGCGTGTTGACAAAACTTTTCCACATCTCTGCCATGCTAACCCTGCCCTCAGAGGAGTTGGCCGTGACACAGCTGCCTTGGCGTCCTCTTGCTCCTCCTCTGCCTTGGCCTTGGGCTTCCACTTGTTCCCCTGTGACCATTTGGGAATGCTCTCAGTAGCGCGTCTACCAACGTGCGCTTGTACTCGCGCATCTTCCTATCATGCTCCAGTGCAGGAAGTAAGGTGGGCACATTGTCTTTGTACCGTGGATCCAGCAGGGTGGCAACCCAGTAGTCTGCACACGTTAAAATGTGGGCAACTCTGCTGTCGTTGCGCAGGCACTGCAGCATGTAGTCGCTCATGTGTGCCAGGCATCCCAGGGGTAAGGACAAGCTGTCCTCTGTGGGAGGTGCCACCCCGCTGTGACCATGCTTCATCCTCATCCTCCTCCACCTCCTCCTCATCCTCGTCCTCCTCGTCCTCCAGTAGTGGGCCCTGGCTGGCCACATTTGTACCTGGCCTCTGCTGTTGCAAAAAAACTCCCTCTGAGTCACTTCGAAGAGACTGGCCTGAAAGTGCTAAAAATGACCCCTCTTCCTCCTCCTCCTCCTCCTCCTGGGCCACCTCCTCTTCCATCATCGCCCTAAGTGTTTTCTCAAGGAGACATAGAAGTGGTATTGTAACGCTGATAACGGCGTCATCGCCACTGGCCATGTTGGTGGAGTACTCGAAACAGCGCAACAGGGCACACAGGTCTCGCATGGAGGCCCAGTCATTGGTGATGAAGTGGTGCTGTTCCGTAGTGCGACTGACCCGTGCGTGCTGCAGCTGAAACTCCACTATGGCCTGCTGCTGCTCTCACAGTCTGTCCAGCATGTGCAAGGTGGAGTTCCACCTGGTGGGCACGTCGCATATGAGGCGGTGAGCGGGAGGGCCGAAGTTACGCTGCAGAGCAGACAGGCGAGCAGCAGCAGGATGTGAATGCCGGAAGCGCAAACAGACGGCCCGCACTTTATGCAGCAGCAATGACATGTCGGGGTAGTTGTGAATGAACTTCTGCACCACCAAATTCAGCACATGCGCCAAGCAAGGGATGTGCGTCAAACCGGCTAGTCCCAGAGCTGCAACGAGATTTCGCCCATTATCGCACACCACCAGGCCGGGCTTGAGGCTCACCGGCAGCAACCACTCGTCGGTCTGTTGTTCTATACCCCGCCACAACTCCTGTGCGGTGTGGGGCCTGTCCCCCAAACATATGAGTTTCAGAATGGCCTGCTGACGTTTACCCCGGGTTGTGCTGAAGTTGGTGGTGAAGGTGTGTGGCTGACTGGATGAGCAGGTGGAAGAAGAGGAGGAGGAAGCTGAGTAGGAGGAGGTGGCAACAGGAGGCAAAGAATCTTGCCCTGCGATCCTTGGCGGCGGAAGGACGTGCGCCAAACAGCTCTCCGCCTGGGGCCCAGCTGCCACTACATTTACCCAGTGTGCAGTTAGGGAGATATAGCGTCCCTGGCCATGCTTACTGGTCCACGTATCTGTGGTTAGGTGGACCTTGCCACAGATGGCGTTGCGCAGTGCACACCTGATTTTATCAGATACTTGGTTGTGCAGGGAAGGCACGGCTCTCTTGGAGAAGTAGTGCCGGCTAGGAACAACATACTGTGGGACAGCAAGCAACATGAGCTGTTTGAAGCTGTCTGTGTCCACCAGCCTAAATGACAGCATTTCATAGGCCAGTAGTTTAGAAATGCTGGCATTCAGGGCCAGGGATCGAGGGTGGCTAGGTGGGAATTTACGCTTTCTCTCAAATGTTTGTGAGCTGGAGAGCTGAACGCTGCCGTGTGACATGGTTGACATGCTTGGTGACGGAGGTGGTGGTGTTTGTGGTGCATCCCATGTTTGCTGGGCGGCAGGTGCCAACGTTCCTCCAGAGGCGGAGGAAGAGGCCGAGGCGGCAGCAGCAGAAGAGGCCGAGGCGGCAGAAGCAGAAGAGGCCGAGGCGGCAGCAGCAGAAGAGGTAGCAGCGGGAGCCTGAGTGACTTCCTTGTTTTTAAGGTGTTTACTCCACTGCAGTTCATGCTCGGTCCCAGATGGCAGCGGTCAGTAGCAGACGGAGTCTCTTGGTGGTGGGTGTTCTGCTTTTGCCCACTGCTCCCTCTTTTGCTACGCTGTTTAGCTCGGTCTCACCACTGCCTCTTCCTCCAAACTGTGAAAGTCAGTGGCACGACCTTCATTCCATGTGGTGTCTAGGACCTCATCGTCCCCTGCATCGTCTTCCACCCAGTCTTCCTCCCTGACCTCCTGTTCAGTCTGCACACTGCAGAAAGACACAGCAGTTGGCACCTGTGTTTCGTCATCATCAGAGACATGCTGAGGTGGTATTCCCATGTCCTCATCATCAGAAAACATAAGTGGTTGTGCGTCAGTGCATTCTATGTCTTCCACCGCTGGGGAAGGGCTAGGTGGGTGCCCTTGGGAAACCCTGCCAGCGGAGTCTTCAAACAGCATAAGAGACTGCTGCATAACTTGCGGCTCAGACAGTTTCCCTGGTATGCATGGGGGTGATGTGACAGACTGATGGGCTTGGTTTTCAGGCGCCATCTGTGCGCTTTCTGCAGAAGACTGGGTGGGAGATAATGTGAACGTGCTGGATCCACTGTCGGCCACCCAATTGACTAATGCCTGTACCTGCTCAAGCCTTACCATCCTTAGAACGGCATTGGGCCCCACCAAATATCGCTGTAAATTATGGCGGCTACTGGGACCTGAGGTAGTTGGTACACTAGGACGTGTGGCTGTGGCAGAACGGCCACGTCCTCTCCCAGCACCAGAGGGTCCACTAACACCACCACGACCATGTCCGCGTCCCTTACTAAATGTTTTCCTCATTGTTACCGTTCACCACAATAAGAAAAATATTATTTGGCCCAATGTATTGAATTCAAATTCAGGCCTTTTTTTTACAGACACCTAACACTATCTGGCTATCTATTTAGGTACCGTATTACACTAATACAGGCACAGCAGTAACGACAGATTTAGCTGGATATAAATTTGAGGCCTATTATTTAGGCGCTGGGTGACAGGTATAGGTTTACTGACAGAATTAGACTTGGAAATGCACAGTAGCATGTGTGTGAAGTTATTCAGAATCACCCTATGTGCACCTTGAATCTTATATACCCTTTTAGGGATAGATTTAAAATAGCTCTGATACAGCAGAAACCACTAAATTAGGAAATTGCTAAATTGGGAATTGTATTTCAACCCAGAACAAAAAATGTGCTTTGATGGACACTAAATAACTTGACTAGCCACAGCAGTACAGCAGTAACGACAGATTTAGCTGGATATAAATTTGAGGCCTAGTATTTAGGCGCTGGGTGACAGGTATAGGTTTACTGACAGAATTAGACTTGGAAATGCACAGTAGCGTGTGTGTGAAGTTATTCAGAATGACCCTATGTAAACCTTGAATCTTATATACCCTTTTAGGGATAGATTTAAAATAGCTCTGATATAGCAGAAACCACTAAATAAAAAATTGCTAAATTGGGAATTGTATTTCAACCCAGAACAAAAAATGTGCTTTGACGGACACTAAATAACTTGAACAGCCACAGCAGTACAGCAGTAACGACAGATTTAGCTGGATATAAATTTGAGGCCTAGTATTTAGGCGCTGGGTGACAGGTATAGGTTTACTGACAGAATTAGACTTGGAAATGCACAGTAGCGTGTGTGTGAAGTTATTCAGAATGACCCTATGTGCACCTTGAATCTTATATAACCTTTTACGGATAGATTTAAAATAGCTCTGATACAGCAGAAACCACTAAATTAGGAAATTGCTAAATTGGGAATTGTATTTCAACCCAGAACAAAAACTGTGCTTTGACGGACACTAAATAACTTGACCAGCCACAGCAGTAACGACAGATTTAGCTGGATATAAATTTGAGGCCTATTATTTAGGCGCTGGGTGACAGGTATAGGTTTACTGACAGAATTAGACTTGGAAATGCACATTAGCGTGTGTGTGAAGTTATTCAGAATGACCCTATGTGCACCTTGAATCTTATATACCCTTTTAGGGATAGATTTAAAATAGCTCTGATGCAGCAGAAACCACTAAATTAGGAAATTGCTAAATTGGGAATTGTATTTCAACCCAGAACAAAAACTGTGCTTTGACGGACACTAAATAACTTGACCAGCCACAGCAGTAACGACAGATTTAGCTGGATATAAATTTAAGGCCTATTATTTAGGCGCTGGGTGACAGGTATAGGTTTGCTTACAGAATTTTACTTGGAAATGCACATTAGCGCGTGTGTGAAGTTATTCAGAATGACCCTATGTGCACCTTGAATCTTATATACCCTTTTAGGGATAGATTTAAAATAGCTCTGATACAGCAGAAACCACTAAATTAGGAAATTGCTAAATTGGGAATTGTATTTCAACCCAGAGCAAAAAATGTGCTTTGACGGACACTAAATAACTTGACCAGCCACAGCAGTACAGCAGTAAGACAGATTTAGCTGGATATAAATTTGAGGCCTAGTATTTAGGCGCTGGGTGACAGGTATAGGTTTACTGACAGAATTAGACTTGGAAATGCACAGTAGCGTGTGTGTGAAGTTATTCAGAATGACCCTATGTGCACCTTGAATCTTATATACCCTTTTAGGGATAGAGTTAAAATAGCTCTGATACAGCAGAAACCACTAAATTAGGAAATTGCTAAATTGGGAATTGTATTTCAACCCAGAACAAAAACTGTGCTTTGACGGACACTAAATAACTTGACCAGCCACAGCAGTACAGCTGTAACGACAGATTTAGCTGGATATAAATTTGAGGCCTATTTAGGCGCTGGGTGACAGGTATAGGTTTACTGACAGAATTAGACTTGGAAATGCACAGTAGCGTGTGTGTGAAGTTATTCAGAATGACCCTATGTGCACCTTGAATCTTATATACCCTTTTAGGGATAGATTTAAAATAGCTCTGATACAGCAGAAACCACTAAATTAGGAAATTGCTAAATTGGGAATTGTATTTCAACCCAGAACAAAAACTGTGCTTTGACGGACACCAAATAACTTGACCAGCCACAGCAGTAACGACAGATTTAGCTGGATATAAATTTGAGGCCTATTATTTAGGCGCTGGGTGATAGGTATACGTTTACTGACAGAATTAGACTGGGATATGGCCAAAAAATAACCACACTATTGATAGTTAAATGCACTTGGTGTGACAGCTTGACCAACCACACTATTTAGGGTTAAATGCACTTGGTGACAGGCTCAGCTTGCCCCTGATGTAGTATATGGCCAAAAAATAACCAGACTATTGATGGTTAAATGCACTTGGTGTGACAGTTTGTCCCTGATGTAGGATTTAGCCAAAAAACAACCACACCATTGAGGGTTAAATGCACTTAGTGACAGGCTCAGCTTGCCCCTGATGTAGTATATGGCCAAAAAATAACCACACTATTGCTGGTTAAATGCACTTGGTGTGACAGCTTGACCCTGATGTAGGATTTAGCCAAAAAACAACCACACCATTGAGGGTTAAATGCACTTGGTGACAGGCTCAGCTTGCCCCTGATGTAGTATATGGCCAAAAAATAACCACACTATTGCTGGTTAAATGCACTTGGTGTGACAGCTTGACCCTGATGAAGGATTTAGCCAAAAAACAACCACACCATTGAGGGTTAAATGCACTTGGTGGCAGCTTGTGCTGGCACACCACAAGACACAAAATGGCCGCCGATCACCCCAGAAAAAAGTGACTGAAAAACGCTCTGGGCAGCCTAAAAACAGTGAGCAATTCAATCGCAGCAGTTCAATCATCCACAGCTGCAGATCGATCTCTGAATGAAGTCTTTTGGAGGAGTTAATCATTGCCTAATCTCGCCCTAACGTCGCAGCTGCAACCTCTCCCTATGCTGATCAGAGCAGAGTGACGGGCGGTGCTATGTGACTCCAGCTTAAATAGAGGCTGGGTCACATGGTGCTCTGGCCAATCACAGCCATGCCAATAGTAGGCATGGCTGTGACGGCCTCTTGGGGCAAGTAGTATGACGCTTGTTGATTGGCTGCTTTGCAGCCTTTCAAAAAGCGCCAAGAAAGCGACGAACACCGAACCCGAACCCGGACTTTTACGAAAACGTCCGGGTTTGGGTCCGTGTCACGGACACCCCAAAATTCGGTACAAACCCGAACTATACAGTTCGGGTTCGCTCATCCCTACCTGTTACCCATGAGACTGTTTCACTTAAACTCCTAATTGAGACTGACCATCAGGAGACTATCAGCTTTCAGCTGATGACATCACCCAAGTTCCCTATCATCCTGGGCATTCCTTGGTTCTCTATCCATAATCCCTCCATCAACTGGAAAACACGTTCTTTAAGTTTTACATCTGACTATTGCAAAATACATTGCAGGGAATCTTATCAAATAAGCCCTTCACCAACCCTGAATTCACAAGCAGTTATGGTAACTACCCAGTCATACGACAAGCTACCTCCACAATATCTTGAGTTTCGGGACATTTGTAATAAAAAGAACGCCGATCAGCTGCCTCCTCATCGCTCTTATGATTGCCCCATTGAATTGCTTCCAGGGACAGAAATACCCTTTGGTCGCCTTTTTTCTTTATCAGAACCTGAACTGAAGGTGCCCCGGAAGTGGCTTACTGAGAATCTGGAGAAGGGTTTTATTAGACACTCAACCTCTCCTGCTGGGGCAGCCTTGTTCTTCGTGGAGAAAAAGGACTCAACCCTGAGTCCGTGTATCGACTACAGAGATTTAAACAGGATCACAATTAAAAATCGCTAACCACTCCCACTGATTCCAGAAATGCTCAAGAGACTCCGCTCCGCCAAGCTCTTTACCAAATTAGATTTACGGGGGGCATACAACCTTGTCCGCATTCGTCCTGGAGATGAATGGAAAACTGCTTTCAGAACCAGATATGGACATTTTGATTTGCTGGATCAGTTTTTAATAGCCTATTTGGATGATATTCTCATTTTTTCTGGTAATTTGGAAGAACACCACAAGCATGTCTGTATTGTCTTCGAGAGACTAAGGCAGAATCAACTTTACATAAAATTAGAGAAATGCGAGTTTGAACCAAGTCAGATCCAGTTCTTGGGTTACATCATTTCTTCTGAAGGGGTAAGCATGGATCCCGATAATATCAAAGCAGTGGTGGATTGGCCTGTCCCTAGGAATGTTAAGGAGATACAACGATTTGTTGGATTTGCCAACTTTTACAGGAGATTTATAAGGAATGTCTCCAAAGTAATACCTCCAATTACACAGATGACAAAGAAAGGAATACCCTTTTTGTGGTCACCTGAGTCACAGGCTGCCTTTTGTAAACTAAAGACTCTCTTCACTACTGCACCAATACTGGTACATCCAGATCCTGAACTACCTTTCATCGTAGACTCCTGTCAGTATGTATAGACCCTTAGGGTAGGAAAATACATATGCCATAACCTAGACCCTAGGAGCCCTGAAATGCCCTAGGTAGTGGCAGGGAATGAGACTACTGGTTCCTTGCCAGGTGAATGAACCAGTGTCTCCCTAAGGCCTAGTAACAACAAGCACAGGGGAACAACCAAATACATAGAGCAGTAAAACTTATCTTATCTTAAAGAAAATGGATGTGCAGGAATACAGGTAAGGTCCACACACCAATTCTTCCAAATCCAAGCATAGAATATCCACCTCATGGTATGAAGTGTGAGACCAGACTAAGTAGGGAATCTAGTAATGACTACAGGCTGCACCTAACAAAAGGTGTGGTCATTGCCAAACCACAACACTGAGTATCAAGAGACTGTCAGTTAACCTTATGTGCAGTCAGTCTCTCTGATATTCTAACCTCTGTCACAGAAGGTACCGTAAAACTCCATTATTAAAAGGAGAAATGCACATTTGAAAGCCACATTTAAATACCCCCACAAACTCTATCCAGTTCAGCGTTTTGCTCAGGAGAAATAATCAGACACTTGCTACCGGACTAGTTATGGGAGGGGGAATAATATAGAGCACTGTAAGATTGTGAACTGCTGTGTTGCACCGCAGGCGAGCCCATACTAAGCACCCAACCAATTGTTCATGTTTTTTTCAGTGTAATAATAGGTACGGTGAGGTAGTTTTAGTTGTGCACTCCAATATTTAAATTACCGCAACATTTCCTCTGGTATCCATCAGGTGGCGCCATGCTATGCAACACAGGGGTCAGCCTTTGGGCTGGGTGTTTGTAAACATTTTTTAAGTTTTCAGCATTTGTTAGTAAAATTCTATTTTTGCAAAAGCTGGTGTCAGAGATGCCCTCCTCGTTCACTGTATCCTGGGGAGCCCACCCCGGTACATAGCTTACAACTTGGCGTAGTCGGCAGGATACAGCAACTGTTATGGATGGAAACACGGCTGAAGACCTTCCCCTGGCTCCAATGGCAAAGGTCCAGGACCCAGCTCAGGGTGTGCCAGTGCGAGGCCAGCTTGCCCCCGCCATGCCCACCCCAGTAGGGTACATCCCCGTCGGGACACTGTTGTGTCACCTGCCAAAATTTGACGGTAAAAACATGACGTTGCAGGACTGGATTAAAAGAGTGTGAAGTGTGGTTAGAATGTGTAACCTGAACCCCGAGCTGTGGGCATAGGTTGCATTGGGGTCTCTAGAGGGTGACGTCAGACAGATAGTAATGGTAAGGCCCGAATCCGAGAGAGGCACCCTAGAGAAAATATTCTCCCTGTTGGAGAGAGCCCAGGGGAACATGGTAAAGTAGTGCAGTTGAGGAGCCACTTCTTCAACCGACCACAGCCAGAGAGCGAGACCCTGATGGGTACTCCAATGCCTTACAGGAGACGCTAAATGAAATACAGCTGCAAGACCCATAGGCCATGGGAGCCATTCGGGAGGTGGACCAACTACTAAGAGACCAGTTCATAGTGGGGCTATTCAACAAGTTTTTACATGACAAATTGAGATGACCCGGACGACGGCCGACATGACATTCTACAGCGTCTATCTAGCCGCCATGAAGAGAGAGGAAGAGCACATGCCTGTGGCGGTGAGAGTAGTGAGTAGCACCCATATACTGGAGACCGGTCGGGGTCTGAAGACGCAGAGTCCTTAAAGGATCTGGTCCAGGCCCTGCGGACAGAATTGACAGAACTTCGTCTGGAAGTGTCCCAGTTGAAGACAGAATCTCTCCGGCCTCCGGAAATGACCCCAGCACCCCGAGCCACTCCACCCAGAACAACTGTGGACACGTCAAAAGAGGGCCCCTATGCTGGGCTTGTCGACAGTACGTCCATATGGCCAGAGAGTGCCCCGAACAGATGAAGTCCAAGCCGACATTAAACTTCCAACCGCCGCGGTAACTGGGCGTCCTGCGGCCGTACACCAGAAGCTAAGCCCTATGTGTGAGGAACACGACCTGTATGCCAGCAGCCTCATTATGGAAGCCAAGTTGGAAGGTCAAAAGGTATGCTGCCTAGATGATACAGGGTCGGGGTGCATCCTTATGCCTCTTGAGTAGAGATGAGCGAACCCGAACTGTATAGTTCGGGTTCGTACCGAATTTTGGGGTGTCCGTGACACGGACCCGAACCCGAACATTTTCGTAAAAGTCCGGGTTCGGTGTTCGGCGCTTTCTTGGCGCTTTTTGAAAGGCTGCAAAGCAGCCAATCAACAAGCGTCATACTACTTGCCCCAAGAGGCCATCACAGCCATGCCTACTATTGGCATGGCTGTGATTGGCCAGTGCAGCATGTGACCCAGCCTCTATTGAAGCTGGAGTCATGTAGCGCCGCACGTCACTCTGCTCTGATCAGTGTAGGGAGAGGATGCAGCTGCTGCTGTTAGGGCGAGATTAGGCAGGGCAGGGATTTACTCAGCAAAAACACTTAATGAAGTGATCGATCTACAGTTGTGGATCATTCAACTGCTGCTATTGAATTGCTCACTGTTTTTAGGCTGTCCAGAGCGTTTTTCTGTCACTTTTTTCTGGGGTGATCAGCGGCCATTTTGTGTCTTGTGGTGCGCCAGCACAAGCTGCCACCAAATACATTTAACCATCAATAGTGTGGTTTTGTGTCCGCCAAAGCACAGTTTTTGTTCTGGGTTGAAATACAATTCCCAATTTAGCAATTCCCTAAATCAGTGGTTTCTGCTGTATCAGGCCAACTTTAAATCTATCCATAAAAGGGTATATTAGATTGAAGGTGCGGATAAGGTCCTCCTCAATAACTTCACACGCTACCGTGCATTTCCAAGTCTAATTCTGTCCGTAAATATATACCTGTCATCCAGCGCCTAAATAATAGGCTTACAATTTATATTCCGCTAAATCTGTCGTTACTGCTGTGGCTGGTCAATTTATTTAGTGTCCGCCAAAGCACAGTTTTTGTTCTGGGTTGAAATACAATTCCCAAATTAGCAATTCCCTAAATCAGTGGTTTCTGCTGTATCAGGCCAACTTTAAATCTATCAATAAAAGGGTATATTAGATTGAAGGTGCGGATAGGGTCATCCTCAATAGCCCTTACCCAGCGGTGGAAGACATAGAATGCACTGATGCACAATCACTTATGTTTTCTGATGATAAGGACATGGGAATACCACCTCAGCATGTATCTGATGATGACGAAACACAGGTGCCAACTGCTGCGTCTTTCTGCAGTGTGCAGACTGAACAGGAGGTCAGGGAGGAAGACTGGGTGGAAGACGATGCAGGGGACGATGAGGTCCTAGACCCCACATGGAATGAAGGTCGTGCCACTGACTTTCACCGTTTGGAGGAAGAGGCAGTGGTGAGACCGAGCCAATAGCGTAGCAAAAGAGGGAGCAGTGGGCAAAAGCAGAACACCCGCCGCCAAGAGACTCCGCCTGCTACTGACCGCCACCATCTGGGACCGAGCACCCCAAAGGCAGCTTCAAGGAGTTCCCTGGCATGGCACTTCTTCAAACAATGTGCTGACGACAAGACCCGAGTGGTTTGCACGCTGTGCCATCAGAGCCTGGAGCGAAGCATTAACGTTCTGAACCTTAGCAAAACCTGCATGACCAGGCGCCTGCATGCAAAGCATGAACTGCAGTGGAGTAAACACCTTAAAACAAGGAACTCACTCAGGCTCCCCCTGCAACCTCTTCTGCTACTGCCGCCTCGGCCTCTTCTGCTGCTGCCGCCTCGGCCTCTTCCTCCGCCTCTGGAGGAACGTTGGCACCTGCCGCCCAGCAAACAGAGGATGTACCACCAACACCACCACCTTCGTCACCAAGCATCTCAACCATGTCACACGCCAGCGTTCAGCTCTCCATCTCACAAACATTTGCGAGAAAGCGTAAATTCCCACCTAGCCACCCTCGATCCCTGGCCCTGAATGCCAGCATTTCTAAACTACTGGCCTATGAAATGCTGTCATTTAGGCTGGTGGACACAGACAGCTTCAAACAGCTCATGTCGCTTGCTGTCCCACAGTATGTTGTTCCCAGCCGGCACTACTTCTCCAAGAGAGCCGTGCCTTCCCTGCACAACCAAGTATCCGATAAAATCAAGTGTGCACTGCGCAACGCCATCTGTGGCAAGGACCACCTAACCACAGATACGTGGACCAGTAAGCACGGCCAGGGACGCTATATCTCCCTAACTGCACACTGGGTAAATGTAGTGGCGGCTGGGCCCCAGGCGGAGAGCTGTTTGGCGCACGTCCTTCCGCCGCCAAGGATCGCAGGGCAACATTCTTTGCCTCCTGTTGCTTCCTCCTCCTACTTGGCTTCCTCCTCCTCTTCTTCCACCTGCTCATCCAGTCAGCCACACACCTTCACCACCAACTTCAGCACAGCCCGGGGTAAACGTCAGCAGGCCATTCTAAAACTCATATGTTTGGGGGACAGGCCCCACACCGCACAGGAGTTGTGGCGGGGTATAGAACAACAGACCGACGAGTGGTTGCTGCTGGTGAGCCTCAAGCCCGGCCTGGTGGTGTGCGATAATGGGCGAAATCTCGTTGCAGCTCTGGGACTAGCCGGTTTGACGCACATCCCTTGCTTGGCGCTTGTGCTGAATTTGGTGGTGCAGAAGTTCATTCACAACTACCCCGACATGTCAGAGCTGCTGCATAAAGTGCGGGCCGTCTGTTCGCGCTTCCGGCATTCACATCCTGCCGCTGCTCGCCTGTCTGCACTACAGCGTAACTTCGGCCTTTCCGCTCACCGCCTCAAATGCGATGTGCCCACCAGGTGGAACTCCACCTTGCACATGCTGGACAGACTGTGCGAGCAGCAGCAGGCCATAGTGGAGTTTCAGCTGCAGCACGCACGGGTCAGTCGCACTGCGGAACAGCATCACTTCACCACCAATGACTGGGCCTCCATGCGAGACCTGTGTGCCCTGTTGCGCTGTTTCGAGTACTCCACCAACATGGCCAGTGGCGATGACGCCGTTATCAGCATTACAATACCACTTCTATATTCTCCTTTAGAAAACACTTAGGGCGATGATGGAAGAGGAGGTGGCCCAGGAGGAGGAGGAGGAGAAGGAGGAAGAGGGGTCATTTTTAGCACTTTCAGGCCAGTCTCTTCAAAGTGACTCAGAGGGAGTTTTTTTGCAACAGCAGAGGCCAGGTACAAATGTGGCCAGCCAGGGCCCACTACTGGAGGACGAGGATGAGGAGGAGGTGGAGGAGGATGAGGATGAAGCATGGTCACAGCGGGGTGGCACCCAACACAGCTCGGGACCATCACTGGTGCGTGGCTGGGGGGAAACCCAGGACGATGACGATACGCCTCCCACAGAGGACAGCTTGTCCTTACCTCTGGGCAGCCTGGCACACATGAGCGACTACATGCTGCAGTGCCTGCGCAATGACAGCAGAGTTGCCCACATTTTAACGTGTGCGGACTACTGGGTTGTCACCCTGCTGGATCCACGGTACAAAGACAATGTGCCCACCTTACTTCCTGCACTGGAGCGTGATAGAAAGATGCGCGAGCACAAGCGCATGTTGGTAGACGCGCTACTGAGAGCATTCCCAAATGTCCCAGGGGAACAAGTGGAAGCCCAAGGCCAAGGCAGAGAAGGAGCAAGAGGTTTCCAAGGCAGCTGTGTCACGGCCAGCTCCTCTGAGCGCAGGGTTAGCATGGCAGAGATGTGGAAAAGTTTTGTCAACACGCCACAGCTAACTGCACCACCACCTGATACGCAACGTGTTAGCAGGAGGCAACATTTCACTAACATGGTGGAACAGTACGTGTGCACACCCCTCCACGTACTGACTGATGGTTTTGCCCCATTCAACTTCTGGGTCTCTAAATTGTCCATGTGGCCAGAGCTAGCCTTTTATGCCTTGGAGGTGCTGGCCTGCCCGGCAGCCAGCGTTTTGTCTGAACGTGTATTCAGCATGGCAGGGGGCGTCATTACAGACAAACGCAGCCGCCTGTCTACAGCAAATGTGGACAAGCTGACGTTCATAAAAATGAACCAGGCATGGATCCCACAGGACCTGTCCATCCCTTGTGCAGATTAGACATTAACTACCTCCCCTTAACCATATATTATTGTACTCCAGGGCACTTCCTCATTCAATCCTATTTTTATTTATTTTCATTTTACCATTATATTGCAGGGCAACCCAAAGTTGAATGAACCTCTCCTCGGCCTGGGTGCCGGGGCCTAAATATATGACAATGGACTGTTCCAGTGGTGGGTGATGTGAAGCATGATTCTCTGCTATGACATGAAGAATGATTCTCTGCTGACATGAAGCCAGATTCTCTGTTATGGGACCTCTCTCCTCTGCCTGGGTGCCGGGGCCTAAATATCTGACAATGGACTGTTCCAGTGTTGGGTGACATAAAGCATGATTCTCTGCTATGACATGAAGAATGATTCTCTGCTGACATGAAGCCATATTCTCTGTTACGGGACCTCTTTCCTCTGCCTGGGTGCCGGGGGCCTAAATATCTGACAATGGACTGTTCCAGTGGTGGGTGACGTGAAGCCTGATTTTCTGCTATGACATGAAGACTGATTCTCTGCTGACATGAAGCCAGATTCTCTGTTATGGGACCTCTCTCCTTTTCCTGGGTGACTGGGCCTAAATATCTGACAATGGACTGTTCCAGTGTTGGGTGACGTAAAGCATGATTCTCTGCTATGACATGAAGACTGATTCTCTGCTGACATGAAGCCAGATTCTATGTTACGGGACCTCTCTCCTCTGCCTGGGTGCCTGGGCCTAAATATCTGACAATGGACTGTTCCAGTGTTGGGTGACGTGAAGCATGATTCTCTGCTATGACATGAAGATTGATTCTCTGCTGACATGAAGCAAGATTCTCTGTTATGGGACCTCTCTCCTCTGCCTGGGTGCCGGGGCCTAAATATCTGACAATGGACTGTTACAGTGGTGGGTGACGTGAAGCATGATTCTCTGCTATGACATGATGACATGAAGACTGATTCTCTGCTGACATGAAGCCAGATTCTCTTTATGGGACCTCTCTTCTCTGCCTGGGTGCCTGGGCCTAAATATCTGACAATGGACTGTTCCAGTGTTGGGTGACGTGAAGCATGATTCTCTGCTATGACATGAAGACTGATTCTCTGCTGACATGAAGCCATATTCTCTGTTACGGGACCTCTCTCCTCTGCCTGGGTGCCTGGGCCTAAATATCTGACAATGGACTGTTCCAGTGTTGGGTGACGTAAAGCATGATTCTCTGCTATGACATGAAGACTGATTCTCTACTGACATGAAGCCATATTCTCTGTTACGGGACCTCTCTCCTCTGCCTGGGTGCCTGGGCCTAAATATCTGACAATGGACTGTTCCAGTGGTGGGTGACGTGAAGCTTGATTCTCTGCTATGACATGAAGACTGATTCTCTGCTGACATGAAGCCAGATTCTCTGTTATGGGACCTCTCTCCTCTGCCTGGGTGCCTGGGCCTAAATATCTGACAATGGACTGTTCCAGTGTTGGGTGACGTGAAGCATGATTCTCTGCTATGACATGAAGACTGATTCTCTGATGACATGAAGCCAGATTCTCTGTTACGGGACCTCTCTCCTCTGCCTGGGTGCCTTGGCCTAAATATCTGACAATGGACTGTTCCAGTGGTGGGTGACGTGAAGCATAATTCTCTGCTATGACATGAAGACTGATTCTCTGCTGACATGAAGCCAGATTCTCTGTTATGGGACCTCTCTCCTCTGCCTGGGTGCCTGGGCCTAAATATCTGACAATGGATGGTTCCAGTGTTGGGTGACGTGAAGCATGATTCTCTGCTATGGGACCTCTCTCCTCTGCCTGGGTGCCTGGGCCTAAATATCTGACAATGGACTGTTCCAGTGTTGGGTGACGTGAAGCATGATTCTCTGCTATGACATGAAGGCTGATTCTCTGCTGACATGAAGCCATATTCTCTGTTACGGGACCTCTCTCCTCTGCCTGGGTGCCTGGGCCTAAATATCTGACAATGGACTGTTACAGTGGTGGGTGACGTGAAGACAGATTCTCTGCTAAGGGACCTCTCTCCTCTGCCTGGGTGCCTGGGCCTAAATATCTGACAATGGACTGTTCCAGTGTTGGGTGACATGAAGCATGATTCTCTGCTATGACATGAATACTGATTCTCTGCTGACATGAAGCCATATTCTCTGTTACGGGACCTCTCTCCTCTGCCTGGGTGCCTGGGCCTAAATATCTGACAATGGACTGTTACAGTGGTGGGTGACGTGAAGCCAGATTCTCTGCTAAGGGACCTCTCTCCAATTGATATTGGTTAATTTTTATTTATTTAATTTTTATTTTAATTCATTTCACTATCCACATTTGTTTGCAGGGGATTTACCTACATGTTGCTGCCTTTTGCAGCCCTCTAGCCCTTTCCTGGGCTGTTTTACAGCCTTTTTAGTGCTGAAAAGTTCGGGTTCGGGACGAAGTTCGGGTCGGGTTCGGATCCCGAACCCGAACATTTCCGGGAAGTTCGGCCGAACTTCTCGAACCCGAACATCCAGGTGTTCGCTCAACTCTAGATTCTATCCCAGAAGATCTATGTCAGTTTGGATCCACGCATCTCCATTGAAAGACAGTTCAATGTTTCAGAGATTCAGTATCCAGAGATAAAGATGTGGTATCAAATACACGTCGGTTATTCCCAAGAACGGATTACACAAATCCTGGAACAAGAAAGACCAGGGAACAGTTTTCCACGAGTCAACGACCAAAGCGGTTCATTTCTGCTATTGCAGCTGCCATAATCTTTGGCGTAGTAGGTTCGCTAAAAAGGAATCTGATGACTTCATGCAGAGATGGAAAATCAGAAGCAACATCTATCGGACTCATATTCCGTTGTGGAGGACACTATCGTTAACACCAATTTACATTCAAAGTTATTGACCCACTCCATAAATCTTCATCAGAGTAAGGAACAATTTAACCGCCTCCGGACCGCCTAATGCAGGATCACGGTCCGGAGGCGGCTGTCCCAGGCACAGTGACGCATATACGCATCATCTCGCGAGACGCGAGGTTTCCTGTGAACGCGTGCACACAGGCGCGCGCGTTCACAGGATCGGAAGGCTGTAGATGCGATTTTTTTAACCCCTAACAGGTATATTAGACGCTGCCTTACAGAGGGGTGATCAATGACAGGGGGGTGATCACACCATATACACTCCCTGATCACCCACCTGTCATTGATCACCCCCCTGTAAGGCTCCATTCAGACGTCCGTATGTGTTTTACAGATCCACGCATCCATGGATCGGATCCGCAAAACACATACGGACGTCTGAATGGAGCCTTACAGGGGGGTGATCAATGACAGGGGGGTGATCACCCTATATAGACTCCCTGATCACCCCCTGTCATTGATCACCCCCCTGTAAGGCTCCATTCAGATGTCCGTATGTGTTTTACGGATCCATGCATCCATGGATCGGATCCGCAAAACACATACGGACGTCTGAATGGAGCCTTACAGGAGGGTGATCAATGACAGAGGGGTGATCACCCCATATAAGCTCCCGGATCACCCCCCTGTAATTGATCACCCCCCTGTAAGGCTCCAGTTAACCATTTTTTTGGCACAAGTTAGCGGAAATTGATTTTTTTGTTTTTTTCTTACAAAGTCTCATAATCAAAAAATTAAATCTCACATGAACTCACCATACCCCTCACGGAATCCAAATGCGTAAATTCTTTTAGACATTTATATTCCAGACTTCTTCTCACGCTTTAGGGCCCCTAAAATGCCAGGGCATTATAAATACCCCACATGGGACCCCATTTTGGAAAGAAGACACCCCAAGGTATTCGCTGAGGGGCATATTGAGTCCATGAAAGATTTAACTTTTTGTCCCAAGTTAGCGGAAAGGGAGACTTTGTGAGAAAAAACAAAAATAAAATCAATTTCCGCTAACTTGTGCCGCAAAAAAAAATCTTCTATGAACTCGCCATGCCCCTCATTGAATACTGTGGGGTGTCTTCTTTCCAAAATGGGGTCACATGTGGGGTATTTATACTGCCCCGGCATTTTAGAGGGGCCCTAAAGCGTGAGAAGTCTGGAATCCAAATGTCTAAAAATGCCCTCCTAAAAGGAATTTGGGCACCTTTGCGCATGTAGGCTGCAAAAAAGTGTCACACATGTGGTGTCGCCGTACTCAGGAGAAGTTGGGGAATGTGCTTTGGGGTGTCTTTTTACATATACCCATGCTGGGTGAGATAAATATCTTGGTCAAATGCCAACTTTGTATAAAAAAATGGGAAAAGTTGTCTTTGCCGAGATATTTATCTCACCCAGCATGGGTATATGTAAAATGACACCCCAAAACACATTGCCCAACTTCTCCTGAGTACGGCGATACCAGATGTGTGACACTTTTTTGGAGCCTAGGTGGGCAAAGGGGCCCACATTCCAAAGAGCACCTTTAGGATTTCACAGGGCTTTTTTACACATTTTGAGTTCAAACTACTTCTCACGCATTATGGCCTCTAAAAAGCCAGGGCAGTATAACTACCCCACAAGTTACCCCATTTTGGAAAGAAGACACCCCAAGGTATTCCGTGAGGGGCATAGCGAGTTCCTAGAATTTTTTATTTTTGTCACAAGTTAGCGGAAAATGATGATTTTTTTTTTCTTACAAAGTCTCATATTCCACTAACTTTTGACAAAAAAATTAAAAAATCTAGGAACTCGCCATGCCCCTCATGGAATACCTTGGGGTGTCTTCTTTCCAAAATGGGGTCACTTGTGGGGTAGTTATACTGCCCTGGATTTTAGGGGCCCAAATGCGTGAGAAGTAGTTTGAAATCAAAATGTGTAAAAAAAGCCCTGTGAAATCCTAAAGGTGCTCTTTGGAATGTGGGCCCCTTTGCCCACCTAGGCTGCAAAAAAGTGTCACACTTGTGGTATCGCCGTACTCAGGAGAAGTTGGGCAATGTGGTTTGGGGTGTCATTTTACATATACTCATGCTGGGTGAGAAAAATATCTCGGAAAAAGACAACTTTTCCCATTTTTTTTTATACAAAGTTGGCATTTGACCGAGATATTTATCTCACCCAGCATGGGTATATGTAAAATGACACCCCAAAACACATTCCCCAACTTCTCCTGAGTACGGCGATACCAGATGTGTGACACTTTTTTGCAGCCTAGGTGGGCAAAGGGGCCCACATTTCAAAGAGCACCTTTAGGATTTCACAGGGCATTTTTTACACATTTTGATTTCAAACTACTTCTCACGCATTAGGGCCCCTAAAAAGCCAGGGCAGTATAACTACCCCACAAGTGACCCCATTTTGGAATGAAGACACCCCAAGGTATTTAGTGATGGGCATAGTGAGTTCATGGAAGTTTTTATTTTTTGTCACAAGTTAGTGGAATATGAGACTTTGTAAGAAAAAAAAAATCATCATTTTCCGCTAAGTGGTGACAAAAAATAAAGAATTCTATGAACTCACTATGCCCATCAGCGAATACCTTAGGGTGTCTACTTTCCGAAATTGGGTCATTTGTGGGGTTTTTCTACTGTCTGGGCATTGTAGAACCTCAGGAAACATGACAGGTGCTCAGAAAGTCAGAGCGGCTTCAAAAAGCAGAAATTCACATTATTGTATCATAGTTTGTAAGCGCTATAACTTTTACCCAAACCATTTTTTTTTTACCCAAACATTTTTTTTGTTATCAAAGACATGTAGAACAATAAATTTAGAGAAAAATGTATATATAGATGTCGTTTTAAAAAAAAAAATTACAACTGAAAGTGAAAAATGTCATTTTTTTGCAAAAATTTCGTTAAATTTTGATTAATAACAAAAAAGGTAAAAATGTCAGCAGCAATGAAATACCACCAAATGAAAGCTCTATTAGTGAGAAGAAAAGGAGGTAAAATTAATTTGGGTGGTAAGCTGCATGACCGAGCAATAAACGGTGAAAGTAGTGTAGTGCAGAATTGTAAAAAGTGGTTTGGTCATTAAGGGTGTTTAAGCTAGGGGAGCTGAGGTGGTTAAACAAGAACTTATATTCCTAAAGGAGCATATTGAACTTCCATACATACATACACAGATCTATCACGATGAAATACAAAGTGGGATACAAATCTTTCAGAAAGACTTTAGCAAAGCTCTGACTGGAACATTACAAACCGAATCCAAACACCCCAGTTTTTGGGGAACCCGTATGAAAAGCCCTTTTGACATTCCAATATAATCCAATTTATTTAAATGGATTAGATTGTAATGAAGGGGGATTTGTTGTGCCTTTTTCATAGGTATATTCCATTTATGTCTAAATATCATAATTATAGTGGATTTGGTAATATATAAGAGGCCATATTGTCATATATGAGATTGGTTATTGGGCAGCTCCACCGGATACCACAGTGGTTTGAGGTGCAACTGCTGTGACTCACCCAGTCAGTAATAAAAATCTTAGATACTGTAATAGCAGGCACTCTCTGATTTGCAGTTACATATTGCTTATAATGATGGACACAGATAATGATGGGTTATCAATATATTGGGTGTATTATTATAATCACAGGATAAAAAGTATACAAATACTTAGTATGACAATGTAAAGCTAATAAATATTGATAAAATTGATAATAAGCAGTCTCAACCCGGTTCAACCACATCCCGGTCACATGTGTAGGAAACTTGGTGAAGACAGCGCAAACAAATCTCACCCTCTAATACAGGCGAAGCACACTACCAGACTCCACATGGGACGCTGAGGCATGGCTACAATTGATCAACAATTGAAAGAGCTGCGTAGGAGAGAACAAAATGAGGTAAGCGATTTTAGGTGCCGAAGAAGACGCGGGATGCCGCGTTAAGGCACAAGCTACCCAAAAATGATTCACCCTGCACGCAAGCTCCTTGACAGACTCCCTCTGAAAATGATATTAGTCGAGAGGAGGGTCTTCTGTATTTTTATTGAACACAATTTTAACTTTATACCAGCATCTAGTAAGACTTATACTCAGAATTATAAGTTCGGATCAGCTACAACCCGAAAATTTGCCGGCGAATATTATCAATCGAGATTATATTACTTTCTCCAATGAAAGGACTATATGGGCAAGACTGATTTACTATTTTGTACACCATTTTTTCTGTAGATCATTGGACACTTGGAGCTACTCTTTTTCTAGTTTCTTTTTTCTAATTTCCTTTTATCTTTCATCTATTTATTTTTATTTGAGACTGCTTATTATCCATTTTGTCAATATTTATTAGCTTTACATTGTCGTACTGTGATTCTAATAATACACCCAATATATTGATAACCCATCATTATCTGTGTCCATCATTATAAGCAATATGTGTCTCCAAATCAGAGAGTGCCTACCATTACAGTATCTAACATATTGTGATATATTCACCATTTTGTATGTATTTTAAAGTTGGCCAAAATAGGTTCATGGAAAGGACACTGTTCATAAGGTTTCTTCTCTATAGATGTATCAGTCTGAGAAGAGTCATTCTTGTCTCCTTATAGATTTATGATAAGGATATTCTAGACGTATCTGGTACTTATTACCCCTACAGTTGATGTCTATTTGTGAAGCAGAAAATCTGTGGTGTTTGTATACACATATAATGAACCTTAGTTTTCTTTTGTATAAGATAACCAATAGGACATACAGTATGTATTGTTTTATATTGTTAAATATTATGAAGGACGCCAATGCATCTATTATCTTATATATTTCTCACTAGTAACGCATGTACTCCTAAAATTTGATGAGAAGATTTTTAAGTATAGAATTTGTTAATGAGTCTCCGTTCAGGGAAGGAGGTGTTATTTTAACTAACAATCAATCACTCGTTAAAGTGACAGGGGAGACACACATGTCTGTGAGAGTACAAGGTCTATTTTATTCTTATCAATACCATAAATTTGATAGTTTGGGAGATGTCTAAAATGGTACTTAAATGTCTATGCTTTAATTGGTATATGTGTCAAAGTTAATCCCTGTAGCTCTGATTTAGGATTCCATATGTTATGTGTATGGAATGTAAGATGAAGTCAGACCTGGACATTTAACCAAAACTGGTAATGATGCTAGTAGCTTATGCAATAGTGCCACCTAGGTATAAATAAGTAACAATACACCAACAGAAATGCATTCTGGGTAATACAGTGACATCACAGTCATTATCATATGTACATGCCTAACCGATGATTGGAAAACTCCAAGTTGGGAAAGTGTGTCTAACTGATACGTTTAATAAACCACACACAAGAAAGAGAAGGGAAAAGAAAGAAAGGAGAGACCCCAGGAGAAAAATTCCAATGATCAGAACAGACTATAGAGCTGACTCTGCATATCATCTGCATTCTCAGGTAATGTATAACTTTATTATGTGTAGTATTGATTGAATTAACTGGCCTGATATTTAGTAACTCTCCACTTTAGTGCAGATGTATAATGTTAAAAGTGCTACATCAATATTATAACTATTCAGTAAAGATGCATATTACTGAATAAAATATCTAATATTGATATCGGAGAAACTCTCTGATTGGAATATTCACATATTGTTGATATCTGAGATTGGTCATAGGTTGAGCAGAGCAAGGGTTCGTATCTACCCTAATCAATATTGAGCTTACTGTGTTAACTGATAGTATATCTCATAATTGTGATCAATACAGTTATATTAAATTTTATATTTGAGAGGTAATAAGGAATGTATTTGTGTTAATATGCGTGTTATTGCATATTATTGAGTTTTATATTGATTAAGCTTTGATTGTATTCTAAATTATTGTATAATAAATCATTGACATTTTTGCATAGATCCTTGTACCATGTTTTACTGATTGCATAATATAATGAAATTAACGGCGATCTCTTTTTGAGGTGTTTTATATGTCCACCTCTAGAATCAATTCCCTTTGACATTTTTCCTTTGATCCTTTCTTTTATATAAAGCATTTGCTTTATATCCCTGACAAATAGTTAATGCTCCACAATCATAAAGTGTAAGTGGCTATACAATTGCCAACACTGTCTTCAGGAAACCCTAAAGCCCACCCCCATTTGAGATTTATTACAGTAGATCAGCAGAGTATATTGAGGGAAAGGGGATGCATTGTCTGTGCAGCTTTTCAATCAAAAAGTCCCCAGTGAATTGTTGTAACCTAAGATAGTGTGAATATTGAGAACCATTTGCTGTCATCTTTCCATTATTGCCTGGAGAACCACATTAAAAAATAATATGGTCATATCTCTCCAAAACCACAATGGGGTAGATTTACAAATCTTATTGACAACGTAAGGTTATACAGGCTGTCTAGACATGCACCAAATTTATAACAGGGGCTCAGACTGGATGACACATTTGGTGCATAGGTAGACACTATTGGTGGGCTTATTTTGAGACAGTATTTAATTTTAGAATTGTGGTACAATTTATGCCCTAAAAATAGCATATTATGGCATATCCCTTTCTCTGAGAAACTATGCCCCATTTCTTGTAAGATAAACCCCCTCGCCCCCCCTTTATAAGTCTAGGCGCAGATTATTTCTCTAAACCCATATACAACAATTCCCATCACAATGCACGACACCTGAATCACGTGAATCTAGGTATATGCACATTAGTCACATTAGTCACAATGGGCTAATGTGTATATTATTTTTATAGGATAATATCAAGTGTAGAGTGCAAGAATTACAACAAAACAATATTGCATCAACATTTTAATTAATAAAATAGACAGTACACTCATAAATTATTTTGTAACAAAAATAAAACCAATAAAATTTTTCATCTAGTTATTTGAACTTCTTCATATCGGACTGCTACAAGTATGCAACATCCATTCACTTTTTTCTTGTGTCTAAAATTTGCACAAGTCAATGAGCTGGAAAAAAAAGCAGTTGTATTTCTTTACGAGTGGCTGCAAATACTTCATGTTAGGCTAGGTCTACACAATGACATTTCTTGCGCAACATTTTGTCACACCAATGTCGCGCAACAATTTTTATAATGATAGTCTGTGGTGTCGCACTGCAACATGCGACATGCTGCGACTGCGACAGTCACAAAAAATCAATTCGAGATGGATTTTTCTGCGACTGTCATGTCGAAGTCACAGCATGTCGCATTGCAACACCATAGACTATCATTATAAAAATTGTTGCGCGACATTTGTGCAACAAAATGTCGCACGACAAATGTTGCAGTGTAGTTGTGCCCTATCTGTCACGCGACTTATTGTCATCATGTAGAGCTAGCCTTAGCATGTGCTGAAATATATTGTAACAGATTAAATACTTTAGGCCATTTTATGGATGAAAAACCAAAAACTGGTCTCCTATAGATATATCATGTATAAGAAATATAGCATATTATGTTATGCTTCTATATTGCCTAAAGACAATTCAGTCCTTGGATACATTTACAGGTAAGCAAGAACAGGTATGTAAACTGTTGAAAAGATGCAACCCCATTAACGATTGAATTATTGAGATCTATTTTCTGAGGAGTATTCCTAAGGGCAGAGGTGCACGTTGTAGCACTTATATGTGGTCTAAATCACACCTACATGTGGTGGGTGGGGTTTTTAAACAACTTACTAATTAGTTGTAAATTTTGCTTATAATACCATAAATCTGCATGATTGTTAATGGTGACACGGTATTGCGGTTAGGATTACAGTATTAACTTGTTTGATCATGTGGCCAATTAATCAAGCATAATTAAAAATCTTTGACCTACAATTTCTTAAAATGTTATACTCGCCCCTTTCTCCAGCACTGTTCTCTGCTGCTCTGGCCAGGTTCTCCTGCCGTTGGTTATTTATAAATATCAGTGATGAAGGAATTGACGGGATATGATACATGACTACAATTACTATACTCAGTTGTCTAATGATGATGGCAGTGATGGCTGCAGTGGTGGTGTTCTGTATACCTGCACATCACTGTACATGTCAATTGTAGGGCTTGTCAGAGATTTTTAATTATCTCGGATAACCCCATTAAACAAGCTGTTAGAAAATACCATGGATCACATATGGCCGTGGTTTCAGCTGCAAGCATTCGCCAAAGCATGTGTCCCTCCCTTTATTAAAAGAGCTGCCCATTTCTCCCCTACAGACAATGTCCACCCTTCCTCCCTTCATTATTATAGTTTTAACGTTGTTCATATGAGCAAAATAAGTTAGTTATGAGGTCCACAGACAAGTTCCCCTATTGGGTGCCAAGTCTCTTAGAAGATTTGTAAACTATCAATATACCATCTAAAAATGTCAGCTTCAAAGATATTGGAGCTGTCCAGATTTTCACACATATCTACACTGATAAAATATCCATCACATCCCTGGACACAAATTCAGGGAGCATCATGGTGGAGCTGATGCAACATCAAACATAGATACAAAAGCTTGAGTCAGCTCCTCTTTTGTGAACATGCTTAATTTAAATTCTTATATTTACTACCATCCTCATATCTTTGTTTGATCTGTCCTTGCTATAACAGCATAACATATGATTAATAGAAAGATGGGTTTACTTGTAGGTTTATGCACTAATGATCCTCTTTAAACAATGAATACTATCATTGACGATTTGGGAATTGTGGGCCTGGGAGTATAAAATGTGAAAGTTGTCCATAGAACTGCAGCAAAAACTATAGGATGATGATTCTTGGCATGATAAAGTCTAGTTAGTATTTTAAAGTGGTTCTGTAGTAATTCAAGTAACAGTTTGGGCATAAAACAGTGAAAAGATACTTTGTTCCTATGCTTGCCTCACGCTAGTTTGTTGTTTCCCACACTGCCCTCTGTTTTTGATGGCGCATAATGACACACTTCATAGTAATAACATATCACATGACCATTAAAATCACTTGCTGCCTGCAATGGTTATGAGATATGTCATTGTATGGATGACACGCCTTTGTACACCATCGAACATAGGATGATGGGGACATGGGACTCGGTAACGTCCATATATTGAAATGTTTATCATTGTTCTGTCTTTATCAACATGGATTACTAATAGAAAACTTTTAAGGTAGTCCCACAGATCATGTACTTTATGTCTAAACAGTTATTATTTTATGCAATGAAAGCTCCTATGACAATCATTCAGTTGCCATTAGGACCCTGAGGAGGGTTGTGCTTCTTTTCCCAACTGCCAACCATCCTCTAAAAAGGCTTCTCTTGTAATGACAGATCTGTTATTCTTTGAAATGCATTTGCTGTTGTGTCAAGTTATTGCTAGGGAATTTTACCTTTTCTCTTCTTTCCAGAGTGAACATGCCCAGGAGCAGACTGGTACTTTAGTTGGCACTAACCTGGTATTGAGGTTAGTTGGCAAACACATGTGTTAAGTAAACATTCCTTCTAGTCCTGCACATACTTTCAGTAAGCAATAGAGTGAATTATAGTATGTCTTACGTCTACCATTTATTTCCTGCTATAAGACACCAAGAATAAAGCTACTGAATATATTGTACTTAGACAAAGTCTAGTAGTTGATAGAGAAGTCACAGAAATACAGATGGCAGCCATGAGCAGAGGACTTCTTATCTATTAAATACCAAATGCAAAAGTGAATCTTTAGACAATGGTCACAAACAGTAATTTAAAATAAGCTTAATAAAAGTAAATCTTCTATAGAGTTAATTTATCTCTTAAAAATAGTCATGTAAAGTAATAAATATTAGTAGTATATGCTTACAACAATCTTTCAGCAATCTTTAAAAAAATACCCACTCTTACTATAAGGCTCAATTTTTTTGTTCAAACTTGAAATTATAAAGGCATTTACATAATACTTTACACAATCCGTCATCTTATACTTAAATCATTGCAGTACAGATGAAGTACAGATGCAGCACCCTTTAACAACACATTAATTCAACTTCTGCAACACCTTTAAATTGACATGAAACACAAAAAGCCATTAAAAGACATCTTAAAATTGCTGCAATTTTGTATTTAATATGTTATGAGTGTAAAGTTAAGGACTGCTACCTCTGTACTTTGTGACAGAGTCTTGAAAGTGTCCAAAATTTTAGCAATAAGATTTTAAACTAAGATATTACTCTAAACCATATGTATTACACCATTCCATCCAATTTACTTGAATGGAATGAGCTTGTAATTGCACTGCCGCTATAATGTAGACAGCATATGGGTAAATATTGAGGAGTATTTAGCGCTAGTACGCAGGGGCGTACATAAAAATCACTGGGCCCCATAGCAAGAATCTATATTGGACCCCAATGCCCCATTTATAGCACATCCCAATACCCATTCCGGGCCTCTCTCTTTGCTCCATGAACTGTGTTTGCTGATGCATGTTATATTGTAGGCCATCAGGGCAGGATTGGAATTACAAAACAGCACTGGCACACAAAAGAGGCTTAACAGATGCAGTGTACAGGTATATAGTATATAAAGCAGCGTATTGACATGTAAAGTACAAGGTATAAATTACAGCTTGTACCTCACATATCAGTACACTGCTGTATATACTATACATCTGTACACAATACATCTATTATACCTCGTACCTCACATATCAGAACACTGCAATATATAATATATCTGTACACACTTCTTCAATTACACTGTTGTGTATACTATATATCTGTACATATTGCATCTATAATGCTGTGTCCTATATGCAGTGTACTGATGTGAGAGGTATCAGGTATAATAGTGCAGTGTGTACAGAAATGTGTGGTTAGTTATATATTATGGTCACTTTATGTGAGGTAAATGAGGTAGTGGTGATTGTATCTGTCTGCGGTATCATATAAGAGTGAGCAATGAGTAAAAACAGGGTAAGGGGGGGCAAATGAAGAGAAAACTGGAGGACTTCCTCTTACCACTCCATTCCAGTCTGTATGTATCAATGCAGAGCAGTTAGAGGTTTAAGGACCAGTGATGATGTCCAGTGATGGTCAGTTCGCAGTGTTCGCCAGTGAACACCTGCGGGTTGCCATCTTTAGTAAGGTAGACTCACCCGTCCAGTCCCTGGGAGCAGGCAGTTCCAAGAACAGCTGCCGGTGGCCTTTATCGGGCTGTTCTCGGAACTGCCTGCTCCCGGTGACTGCATTTGATTTCAGACCAGCTCGTGGCACAGGTAAGGGCTTACCTGTGCATCGCCGGATGGGTGAGTCTACCTTACTAAAGATGGCAGCCCGCATGTGTTCACTGGCAAACACTGCGAACTGACCATCACTGATGATGTCATCACAGGACCTGGCAGATGCACTGTTGTAACTTGGGAACTACACCATTCTTGGTACAGTTCCTTTGAGAGATCATGCAGGACCTGTGATGCTAAAGATGATGTCATCACAGGTCCTGGTAGATACACTGTTCTAACCTGGAAACTACACTATTTTCTCTGCAGTTCCCTTACTAGATGTACAGGACCTATGATGACACCATCAAAGGTCCTTTCATTTTCTCCACTGACAATAGGAATTTTAGACTGAAGATTGATGGGAGCCAGTATTGAAGGTAATTAGGGGGCTAGGTCTATCCTCCACTGTGGGCCCCACTTTCCCATGGGCCCCATAGCAGCTGTGTGGTCTGCCTATATGGGAGGTACGCCACTGCTAGTACGAGCACCACAACCCCTTCAAACAGCTAATGCTGTGAGTTAGAGCTTGCCAATCTGATATTGATAACCTGTCCTTATTGTTTTTTTTTTTTTTAAATGTGTTTTGTATAAGCCAAAACTAGGATCCTCTTATTTATTAAAACAAATGTAAGCAGAAACTTTACCAAATGGGCATAGTGTGAGCTACTCTTTAAATGAAAATAGTGTAATAGAAGTATTTTTTCATCTGATTTCTATATAGTAGGTGGCAAAGAGGTTCCAGTTGTTATTATTCATCAGTAAGGGTTTTTTTACAAAAGCCAATGCCTGGAACTACAGCAACTAGTGCCAATCGACAAATGAACAATTTGATCATTGCTCACTTAAAGAACTTTTTACATTGCCTGCTGAAAACTGTATGAAGGTCAAACAAGAATATCTGGTCCCAATATAGTCCGCATACAGTTTACAGCACATCCCTGTTTACACAGGAGAGGTGTTCACTTCAGATGGAAAAAAAATGACGAATATTCTAAAATACGAATATATAGCACTATATTGAAAATATATATATGTTTTTTAGAATATGCGTCATTTTTTTCCATCTGAAGTCATGATTCCTCCCTGCTTAAGTTGCTTGTGGGCCAATGACTTATTGGCCCACAAGCAAGAAGCAGGGAGGAATCATGTGTTCAGATGGAAAAAATGACAAATATTCGATATAACGAATATATAGCACTATAGTCTAAATATTCACGAATTCTCACTAGAGGCAATATTCGAGATAAAAATGTTTTTTTTGACTATTCGTGCTCAACACTATTAAGGATATCCACTTATCCTTAGAATTAAAGTGGGGAGTATTAGATAATTATTACATTTTTAGACTTGGTGTGGCACAGTTTGGTGGAAGAAGAAAAGATATCTCCCAGCAGTGGTTTTGGTGAACATTATAATATATTATTAGATACTTTATATACTGTCTCTCCGATTATGTAAAACATTTGGTAATCTGTCAGTGGGCACAGTGCATTGCATCTCTCAAACAAAAAAAATACAAACAACAAACCTTTACATATTGACTACTCATTAAATGGGTTTACTGTCCCCACATAGTGGTTCAGCTCAGTCTACACTCTATGCCAGATCTTTTGCACACTTTAATGGCTCAAGTCAGCTTACACTGTCAGTGAAGTACGTTGCTCCTGTCAACAATCTGAACAATAAACAAAAGCACATTCTTATGATACAGTATACACTGTATGCACCATCTAAAATAATTACTAATGGCCTTGCATTTAGAAGCTTATTTCCCTGTGAACATCACAAAAATCAACACATATACAAAATACATTGGAATGCATATTTAGAAATCTACTTGAAAGTCCAATGGTAACAAGGATTTGAAATTGTGTCCACCTAGAAGCCATCATTCATAGTTTAATACAGAAGCCCACCTAAGTAAGCTGTTTTCAAGTTTTGGCCTGCCCATTTTGTGTGATAGGATTTATCTTTTCTAGTGAGACTTCTGCATCATAGTCCAAGATCCCAGAAAATGCAGGAGACATTTTGTCCAAACTTTTAGATAAACCACTTTCTTCTTCTTTTTTTAGAACTTCCTCTTCAGGGCAGATAATAGCATGTGGAATTAGGTAAACTAAGTTACACTCATTTGGAATTGAACCTTTGGGCTCTTGCTGACATGAATAGACAACTGCCCCATTATTGTTTATGCTTACTGTCTCTATAGCATTGTTGGATGTAGGACAGAGTCTGTAGCAGCCTAATAATGTTGAGAAAGCCTTGCGGAAATCAGCATTAAAAGCATAAATTATGGGATTCAATGAAGAATTTGCCCAACCAAACCAGACAAATATGTCAAATGTGGTAGAACTGATGCAGAATGGCTCTGTGGATAAACTTGGATCACAAAAGGGCACCATACAGTTCAATATGAAAAAGGGCAACCAGCAGCATACAAAAACTCCCATAATCACCGACAATGTTTTCAAAACTTTTGTTTCTCTTTTAAATGAGGTCTTCAAAGAACTTTCTGGCTGTTGGCAATCAAAGCTACTTCCATTGCCTGTACTGTTTTGACAATTCTTGGCATGTACTGCTGCCCTTTCTAAAGCTGAGATGCGGCGAATTTGCTTTGCTGCTATCCTGTATATCCGGGTGTAGGTTACAATCATAATGGCCACTGGTATATAGAAGCTAATAAGAGATGAAGAAATTGCATATGTCCTGTTTAAGCTCGAGTCACAGTTATCCATTGTGCTACCTTGAAAGGTACTATTTAGGTCAAAGAAGCTGGTAGTTTTTGCTTTATGCCAGTTGAGCTGCACAGGAATGAAAGATATCAGAATTGATAAGGTCCATGCAACACTTATCATTATGAAGGCTACTTTTGGGGTCATTTTCCTCTCGTATCTAAATGGACTGGAGATCGCCCAGTACCTGTCAACACTGATGACACAAAGGTTTAAGATGGATGCAGTTGAACACATTATATCAAAAGCAACCCATATATTACAGAATGAACCAAATGGCCAAAAGCCAGCAATCTCAGCAACAGCTTTCCAAGGCATAACCAACATTGCTACCAGAAGGTCAGAAACAGCTAAGGATATCACAAAAAAGTTTGTGACTTTGGACCTAAGGTGACGAAATCTGATTACAGCTGCACAGACCAAAGTATTTCCCAAAAGAGTTGAAAGTATAAGAACTGAGAGCAAACAACCCATTAGGATGCGAAAAGAAGAATCTTTTTCTGCAAGTAACATGTCTCCATCCATACTGGTGATATTTATAGTCATATTGCCTTGAAAAATGAAATCATCTCAAAAGTCATCTCAATTATTGCTAAAAAATTTGACCAATTAAGTCCATATCGTGTCTGTTGGCTTGCATTTCCCAAAGCATCTGAAAAGGCTCCCACAAAGGAACCATTGGTGATTTATTGAATATTTAAACCCACGCCGGTGCCATTAAACTGCTGTACTTGAGTCATAATTCACAGATTGTCTATTTCACATTCCTCAGTATAATTGACATATTCAACATCCAAAGCTTTTTTTACAGCTGTTGAAATAAGCTATTGATCCCATATGCTAGCCACTGTTATGACTGGTCCTTCTTTGAGACTGTATTTTTTTCTGTTGACTTTATACCTTGGCTTTATCTTCAAGCTTGGCATTTGGAGGACAACATGGTCTGTAGATCAGTTCACCTTGATGTTTTCCTACTTACTGTTCAGTATATCAAAAGATCATTTCATCAAGCTGTGGAAAGAAAAAAAAGCACTTTTTATTATGCTTGCAAAGTAATGTTGCATATAACAGTCCTTCCTACACTATTCTAAATCTCGTTGTTTTCAATCCTTGAAAAACTCTTAAGTGCTATAATGCAGCTTTTATTGTCATTAAGACAACGTGACAAGAAATGTTATTTCAGCCCTCACGTCTTGAGCTAGATTTGCAAATGCACGAACATCACAATGAAAAGACTGCAATCATATGAACATTTTGGTTCATTTTTTCTTTAGTGTTACTTTTGAATGTTGAGATTTGTGTCCTCTTATTACATGCCATTTTTATGATGTACTGAATTAATATTCTAATATATTCTAATATATAATTTAAGATGCATTATTATTGATCTGTGTGATCCTCTATAATTTTATGTTAAAGACGAAGGGGATCATGTACTATCAGATATAAGCCAGTTTTCAAGATTGGCACAGATTATGGCGCAAAGGTTATTTGCACCTCAATCTCCAGGTCTAAAAAAGGGAGTGTGGCATGGGTGTGTAAGGAAACAGGCTGTCAGGCCCATCTCATTGATCATTTTCTTTGCCTGTTTTAGGCATACAAAATGGTCTAAATTTAAGCTAGTAAGGAAGCCGGCTTCTCTTCATTACTTTGGCGGATCTACCTACACACTGGGTTATTAAGAACTGTGTCTAAAATGCTAGTCTTAATAAAAGACCCCAGAAAGTAGAAGTATAAGGTTACATTGACAAGACAGTGTTTCAACCTTTTGCTGCCAGGGCTGTTTGAACACTTTGCATCTCTGGTAGCCATAGCAAGTTTTGCAATTTTGACATGCACAAATAAAATCTACATTACAAAATTCAAAAAAAAATCATACCAACCCCCCAATAACTATACATTTTATGAAAGTAGAAACCCAGCACATTTTTCAAATGCCACTCAGAGCTTTATGCACACAGACACCTTCAATTTTGCGTCAAAGTGTAATCTTTCTCAAAAACTGCATAAAAGTTCTTAATAGTGTGTAAAAGTGTAATCACAGTTATATAGACCATACCTTCTAAAAATAAACTTTCAACATGTGCAGAGTTCATACATACCACTGAGGCCTAAAGTTGCATACACATAAAATCGCAAGAAATTGAAAGACCAAAAATTTGGTTTTAAGATGGAAATGTTAAAAAGTAACAAAATAACTACAGAGAGTACGTGCACCTCTAAAACCTATATACTGTATTTCCTGAAAGCAGATAACTTGATCAATGCAGTTGCCAAGAAGCACTGTTGATAACTATGTCTACTAGGGATGAGCGAATTTTTAGTAAAAATTTGATTCAATCCAAATTTTATTGTGACGAATCGCGTAAAAAACGTCTATTTATGGGATGCAAAGAGCGTTTATAGGGGTGTAGAACACTGTCCCTTTCTGTAACACACATAGGGAGTCTGCTTTGCTAATAAAATAATACTGTGACTCCGTATGACATGCAGATGACAGGTGTCGCTCTTAGAATCACTCCACACTTCACTTATTTCAGCAGTCACATGGCCAACACTGACCAAATAACTCAAGTATGAACTTAGTCTTACAAGTCGATGTTAGCGTCAAGAATAAACGCACTCCTTTTACACCATCGCCAGCTGATTCCACATAGATGTCTACAGAACCTGTTCTATTTAACGATTATACAAGTAGAGTTCCCCCGGACAGAGTGGAGAGGGTGTCAGCAGTAAGTTTGTGTTTACATCACTGATTAACCCCTTCAGGACCCTGCCATTTTCACCTTAAGGACCAGACCATTTTCAGCAAATCTGACATGTCACTTTATGTGGTGTTAACTTTAAAATGCTTTTACTTATCCAGGCCATTCTGAGACTGTTTTCTCGTCACATATTGTACTTCATCACAGTGGTAAAATTTAGTCCAAAAAATAAATTTTTATTAATTAAAAATAAAAAATTTACCAAAAATGGGGAAAAATTTGCAAATTAGCAAATTTCTATTTCTCTACTTTTATAATAGTAAATACCTCAAAAAATAGTTATTACTTTACATTCCCCATATGTCTACTTCATGCTTGGATCATTTTGTGAATGCCATTAGATTTTTTGGAGACATTAGAAGGCTTAGAAGTTTAGACGCAAATCTTGAAATCTTTTTGAAAATTTCTAAAACCCACTTTTTCAGGACCAGTTCAGCTCTGAAGCCACTTTGTGAGGCTTACATAATAGAAATTCAAAACTTATTTTACAAACTTTGTTAACCCCTTAGCTGTTCCACAAGAACTAATGGAAAATAGAGATAACATTTAAAAATTTCACTTTTTGGCAGATTTTCCATTTTAATCAATTTTTTCCAGTTACAAAGCAAGGATTAAATGCCAAACAAAATTCAATATTTATGGCCCTAATTCTGTAGTTTACAGAAACACCCCATATGTACGGGCACACGGCAGGGCGCAGAAGGAAAGGAATGCCATATGGTTTTTGGAAGGCATATTTTGCTGGACTGTTTTTTTGACACCATGTCCCATTTGAAGCCCCCTGATGCATCCCTAGAGTAGAAACTTAAAAAAGTGACCCCATTTTAGAAACTACACCCCTCAAGGTATAGGAAACTGATTTTACAAACTTTGTTAACCCTTTATGTGTTCCACAAGAATTAATGGAAAGTAGAGATGAAATTTCAGAATATCACTTTTTTGGCAATTTCCCATTTTGATCCATTTTTTTCCAGTTACAAAGCAAGGGTTAACAGCCTAACAAAACTCAATATTTATGGCCCTGATTCCGTAGTTTACAGAAACACCCCATATGTGGTCGTAAACTGCTGTACGAGCACACGGCAGGACGCAGAAGGAAAGGAATGCCATATGGTTTTTGGAAGGCATATTTTGCTGGACTGGTTTTTTTGACACCATGTCCCATTTGAAGCTCCCCTGATGCACTCCTAGAGTAGAAACTCCAAAAACTTGACCCTATTTTGGAAACTAAGGATAAGGTGGCAATTTTGTTGGTACTATTTTAGGGTACATATGATTTTTGGTTGCTCTATATTGCACTTTTTGTGAGGCAAGGTAACAAGAAATAGCTGTTTTGGCATAGTTTTTATTTTTTGTTATTTACAACATTCATCTGACAGGTTAGATCATGTGGTATTTTTATAGAGCAGGTTGTTACACGCGACGATACCAAATATGACTATATGACTTTTTTGGGTTTGTTTCAGTTTTATATAACAAAGTATTTTTGAAAAAATAATATTTTTGTGTCTCCACATTCTGAAAGCCATAGTTTTATTTATTTTTGGGAGTCTGTCTTGTGTAGGGGCTAATTTTTTCAGGATGAGATGACAGTTATTACGGACGTGGCAATACCTAACATGTCTACTTTTTTTTATTTATGTAAGTTTTACACAATAATTTCATTTCAAAAAATCATGTTTTAGTGTATCCATAGTCAGAGAGCCATAGTTTTTTTCCGTTTTTGGGTGATTATATTAGGAAGGGTATGATTTTTCCAGGATGAGATGACGGTTTAATTGGCACTATTTTGGGGTGCTTGCTATTGCACTTTTTGTGATGTGAGGTGACACCTGAGGGGTTAGGTCATGTGATATTTTTATAGAACAGGTTCTTACGGACGCAGCGATATCTAATATGTATACTTTTTATTATTTACTTAAGTTTTACACAATAACAGCATTTTTAAAACCAAAAAAATACAATGTTTTAGTTTCTCCATATTCTGAGCCATAGTTTTTGTATTTTTTGGGCGATTGTCTTAGTTAAGAGCTAATTTTTTGCAGGATGAGGTAATGGTTAGATTGGTACTATTTTGGCGGGCATACACCTTTTTGATCGCTTGGTGTTGTACTTTTAGTGATGTAAGGTGACAAAAAATGGTTTATTTAGCACAGCTTTTATTTTTTACGGTGTTCATCTGAGGGGTTAGGTCATGTGATATGTTTATAGAGCTTGTAGATACGGATGCAGTGATACCTAATATGTCTACTTTTCTTCTTTTCCCTATTTGAAACTTTACATTTTTTGGGGGGGAACTTTTTTTCACTTTATTTTTTGTCCCGCTTTGGGACTTCAACTTTTGAGGGTCTGATCCCCTTTACAATGCATTCCAATACTTCTGCATTGGAATGAATTGGCTGACCGCGACACATGAAGGGCTTATGCATCAGTGATTTCATCGATGCCGGTGCATGCAGCAGGGGTCTGGCTATCAGTGACAGCCGGTGCCCTGCCGCTGATCAGTCGGGTGTAGCTCCTGCAGCAGCCCAATCACCATGAAGTACATGTACGTCACGGGTCTTTAGGTCCCAGAAATAAATGACGTACATGTACGTCATGGGTCCTTAAGGGGTTAATTTGCCCTTCCTCTCATCTGTCAGAACAATAACCCACAAAAAATTGATCCTGCCTGTGAAGCATACCCCTTCACTCGGTCAGCATTTGCTCAATAATCCATCAGTATTGCTAATGCCAAAATAAATAAATAAGATGACATGTGAATGGAATATTTGCATGTCTTCTGTGTTTTGTACCCACTCCTACTTTTTGCTACCAAATCATAAGCCAATTCTGATGGGACAATACAGGCCTTACAGCTGCTACACAGACAGGATCTGTTGTGTGTCTAATTTTTCCTTCCTTCTGACAGATCAGAAGAAAGGTCAAATAAATCATTATGTCAGCCAGACCGAAAGGCAAAATAGTAGCCTAGTCATGAAGTGGGGAGGGTGTGAACAGCATGAGAAGTCCACAGAGTGGCCCTATGACATAGTGGTGAGGTTAAGTATCATGAGGAGGCCATAGAATAGTACAATGACAGGGTCTGAAGGTGGTGGCAGCATCAGGAGGCCACAGAGTGCCACAATGACCGTGTCTGGAGGTGGCGACGGTAACAGCATCAGGAGGATACTACAGAGTGGCAAGGTGACATTGTTTGGAGATGGCAGCAGCCTCAAGAGGCCACAGAGTGGCAAGGTGACATAGTGTGGAGATGGCGGCAGCATCAGGAGACCACAGAGTGGCAAAATGACATAATGTGGAGATGGCAGTAGCAGCAGCATGAGGAGACCACAGAGTGGCAAGGTGACATGTTGTGGAGATTGCAGCAGCAGCAGGACACCACAGAGTGGCAAGGTGACATAGTGTGGAGATGGCAGTGTCACGGACGGTGTACAGGAAACAAGACAATGCAACATGCATATATGACTCACTGGATTCAAAGCTAAGGAACCAAAAGGGAGACCCCTGCACAAGACCTGGCACTTTCCCTGGCTGCTCAGCCTATGCAAAAATCCCAAAGGTGGATGGTTGCATATCCACGTACCTCGACTATATAACACCTGAACACCCTACAATAGTGAGGGGACACGACCACCGGCTCTCTACACCAGACACGGAGGGAGTCAGGGTCACCTGCGATCCAGTAAACAGAAAATAACAGATAAATGTACAGCACTTAACTTAGTAGCAAACTGGGAAATAGGATCAGCATGCACACACACTCCAGGAAGAAGTATAAGCCGCCCAGTAATGCATTATGGGGAGGAATTTAAAGGGAAGCAATCAGTCCAACTACATGACAGCTGAGAGAGGATAACGAGATGAGGAACTGAACACCACAACAAAGAAAACTCAAGGAGGAGGTTCTGAAAGGCATATGGAGACCCCATAGTAGCAAGATTACATAATGTGTAGATGGCAGTAGCAGCAGCAGCATCAGGAGGATGCCACAGAGTGGCAAGGTGACATAGTGTGGAGATGGTAATAGCAGCAGCAGCATCAGGAGACCCCATAGTAGCAAGATTACATAATGTGTAGATGGCAGTAGCAGCAGCATCAGGAGGATACCACGGATAGTTTGTAGGTGGCGGCAGCATCAGGAGGCCACAGAGTGGCAAGGTGACACATTGTGGAGATGGCAGTAGAAGCAGCAGGATATCACAAGTGGCAAGGTGACATAGTGTGGATAGGGCAGCAGCATGAGGAGACCACAGAGTCGCAAGGTGACATAGTGTGGAGATGGCAGTAGCAGCAGTATCAGGAGACCAGATAGTAGCAAGATGACATAATGTATAAATGCCAGCAGCAGCAGCATCAGGAGGGTACCACAGAGTAGCAAGGTGACATAGTGTGCAGTTGGCAGCAGCATGAGGAGACCACAGAGTGACAAGATGACATAATGTGGAGATGGCAGCAGCAGCATCAGGATACCACAGAGTGACAAGGTGACCTAGTGTGGATATGGCAGCAGCATGAGGAGACCAGAGAGTGGCATGGCGACATAATTAGGAGATGGCAGCAGCAGCTGCATCAGAAGACCACAAAGTGATCCCGTAACAGAGTAGCGAGGTGGGTGGCAATACCAGTACCCACTGACGAAGATGGATGTAATCAATGAGCGCTTGGCATCAGATGTGTGGCAGGTAGCCAGAAGAAGCCGGTTTCTTGTCTCTAGTCTGATGCATCAGGAATTGGTGATTGGAAATCCTCGCTGATTCATGCCTGATTTATCTTGACATAGGTGAGTCTCTCCACATTTTGGGTGGGGTAACTATGGCCCCTGCGACACTACTGGCCGGGCAGGATAGCTTTTCCAGGGCAAACTCTGCTAGTTGCGGTCACAAATCCAGTTTGGCTACCCAGTAGTCATCAGCGACTGTGGACTCAGGCTGCTGCTAATGGAGCTGGTATGGCTCCTGCCACCCCACAGCCCCAGTAGCCATGGCAGTGGAATGTGAGAGAAGAGGGGCCCCCTTGCTCAGACCTGCGAGAGGATGGACTATGGCGCAGATAGGTAGTGGCCAACTGACTACATAGGATCTCTGTGTAGTAGTTCAGTTTGTCCTCCCTCTCAGTGGGTGTAAAAAAGTCCCCCATTCTGGACCGGTAACGAGGGTCCAAAGTGGAGAGCCAGAAGTCATCCCTCTGCCGAATGTTGACAATTTGGCTGTTACTGCACAAGGAAGTGAGCATGCATCGTGATATTTGCGAAAGGGACTCGGAAGTACTCCCTGCCTCCATATACACTGCATACTGCCACGGTGTGTATGGGTCCTCCGTCTCATAGTCCTCATCGCCCTGTAGCTCCTCTGGCTGCTCCTGCTCCTCCTCTCCTGTCAGCTGAGTAGAAAAACCTTCCATTTAGCTACACATTTCCTGTGCTCCAATGTCCTCCTCCCCTCCTCCTCTTTCTCATCCAGTTCAGCCCCCAACAGGCTCATTTGGTCATGAGAACGAGGCGTCACGACTTCTGTGCCCTGACCAGCCATAGTTACCAAATGGTGACAATTCGGCTGTCACCACGCAAGCAAGTGAGCATGCATCAGGCCATTTGTGCAAGTGACTCGGAGGGACTTTCTGCTTCCTTCTAGACTGCATACTACCATGGTGTGTCTGGGTCCTCTGCCTCGTCTTCCTCATCTCCCTATACCTACTCTGGCTGTTCCTGCTCCTCCTCTCCTGTCACCTGTGTAGAAAAACTACCCATTTCGCTACACATTGCTAATGCTCCAATGTCCTCCTGCTCAAGTTTAGCCCCCACAGGGCTCATATGGCCATGAGATGTAGGCGCCGTGTCTCCAGTCCCCTGACCAGCCAGATGTAAAAGCATCTGTTCCAGGACATGAAGCAGTGGAATGACGTTGTTCATCCCGTAGTCCTGGCGACTGACAAATAACGTGGCCTCCTCAAAGGGCCTGAGCAAACGGTAGGTGTCACGCATGCCACTGGCTGACATCGCAGGTACACAGGAGAGTACTCCTGTCCGCTTGGATCATCAGGAAATAGTTAATGGCCTTTCTCTGTTCATATAGTCGGTCCAACATTTGGAGGGTGGAATTCCAACGGAGGGAAACAAAGCATATGTTGGTTGATGCCGTTCTGCCGCTGCAGCTTGAGGAGAGTGCGCTTTGCATTGTACGAGTGGCTGAAGTGCATCAACCAAAGTTTCATTTTTAGGATGTCTTGCAGATGGGTGGAAGACTCCAGGAACTGCTTGACAACCAGATTGAACATGCGTGCCATGCAGGGAGCATGGCTCATCCCTCCTTAATGCAGCGCTAACACCATGCTCTTCCCATTGTCGGTCACCATAGTTCAGATTTTGAGTTGTCGCAGAGAAAGCCAGGATTCGATTTCTTCATAAAGGACACGGAGCAGTTCCTACCCTGTGTGACTGAACAGCTTGTCACCGCCATGCCCTGTACATGTGGTAGGCTGGAGGGGCACTGTGAATTGTCCCTGCAGTGGAGGACATGGTGGAGGATGAGGAGGCAGAAGTGGACATTGTTGCAGGACCAACGGCGTGAGAAAGTGGAGGCGGAAGCGGCGTCACCTGGCCAAGTTGTTGGTGTGGCTGTGCAGGAACCACATTCACCCAGTGGACAGTAAAGGACATGTATTGTCCCTGACTGTAGTTAGAGCTCCAAATGTCGGCGCTGCCGTGCATTTTGGCAGACACTGACAGGCTCAAGGACTGGCCCACCTTCTGTTCTACATACGTGTGCAGGGCTGGTACTGCCTTTTTAGCAAAGAAATGACGACTTGGGACTCTCCACCTCGGCTCGGCACAAGTTATCAGTTCTCTGAAAGGTGCAGTGTCCACCACTTGGAAAGGGAGGGACTACAGCACCAGCAACTTGGCCAGGAGCACATTCATCTTCTGCATAATTGGATGAGTGCACGCATACTGTTGTCTCTTGGCAATCGCTTCAGCGATCTATTGCTGAGGAAATGACTTATGAGGAGTAGAAGGAGGAGCAGGAGCATCAGGACCAGCAGAAGATGGGAAGGACGGACAGCAACCTTTGGAGCCTTGACTGCCTAAAATCGGGTGCGTACTAGTGGGTAATGCAGCGATTTCTGCGGTAGGCTGGACCAACACATCAGAGCCACAGTTTCCGCCAAATACTGATTGAGGGGTGCTATGTACCAGTTTCCGCCGAATACTGATTGAGGGGTGCCATATATGTACCTTCTTACACCAAATACTGATTGACGGTTGCTATATGCGATACATCTGCTTCCACAAAATACTGATTGAGGGTTGCTGTATACCTGTTTCCGCCAAATACTGATTGAGGGGTGCTATATACCTTTTTAGCCAAATACTGATTAAGGGGTGCTATATACCTGTTTCCGCCAAATACTGATTGAGGGGTGCCATATAACATCTTCCACAAAATATTGATTGAGGGGTGCAATTGCTATATACCTTCTTCCACCAAATACAGATTGAGGGCTGTGATACACCTGTTCCACAAAATACTGATTGAGGGGGTGCCATATACCTGTTTCCGCCAAATACTGATTAAGGGGTGCTATATACCTGTTTCTGCCAAATACTGATTGACGGGTGCCATATACCTTCTTCCACAAAATATTGATTGAGGGGTGAAATTGCAATATACCTTCTTCCACCAAATACAGATTGAGGACTGCGATACACCTGTTCCACAAAATACTGATTGAGGGGTGCCATATACTTGTTTCCGCCAAATTCTGATTCAGGGTGCTATATACCTGTTTCCGCCAAATACTGATTGAGGGTTGCCATATACCATCTTCCACAAAATACAGATCGAGGTGTGCTATTGCTATAAAAGTACCTTTTTCCCCCAAGTACTGATTGAGGGCTGCGATACACCTGCTTCCACAAAATACTGATTAAGGGGTCCCATATACCTGTTACCGCCAAATACTGATTGAGGGGTGCTATATACCTTCTTCCACAAAATCCTGATTGAGGGGTTCTATATGCCTGTTTTTGCCAAATACTGATTATGGGGTTGCTATATACCTTCTTCCACAAAATACTGATTGAGGGGTTCTATATACCTGTTTTTGCCAAATACTGATTATGGGGTTGCTATATACCTTCTTCCATCAAATACTGATTGAGGGCTGCGATACACCTACTTCCATTGAGGGGTGCCAAATACCTGTTTCCGTTAAATACTGACTGAGGGGTGATATATACTAGTTTTGGCTAAATACTGATTGAGGGATGTTATATACCTGTTTCCGCCAAATACTGATTGAGGGGTGCCATATACCTTTTACTAATAAATACTGATTGAGGGGTTCTATTGCTATATACCTTCTTCCACCAAATACTGATTGAGGGCTGCAATACACCTGCTTCCACAAAATATTGATTGAGAGGTGCCATATACCTGTTTCCGTTAAATACTGATTAAGGGGTGCTATATACTTGTTTTCGCCAAATACTGATTGAGGGGTGCTATATACCTGTTTCCGCCAAATACTGATTGAGGGTTGCCATATACCATCTTCCACTAAATACTGATTGAGGGTTGCCATATACCATCTTCCACTAAATACTGATTGAGGGGTGCTATAGCTTCCACCTGCCAAATACTGATTGAGGGTTGCGATACACCTGTTCCACAAAATACTGATTGAGGGTGCCATATACCTGTTCCCGCCTGTTGCCCCAAGCCAGAGCCTAAGTGGGAAGTTGGAGAAGGCACGTGCGATAACTTCAAAGGGCGCACCAGAGTTGGTTGAGTGGCTCACTAAGCCTTCCGCTTCTGCACTCTCCTCATCCTCTGTATCTGTACTCTCCTCAATCTCTGCTGTGTGCTAGTGTTGAGCGCGAATATTTTGATTATAGTGCTATATATTCGTAAAAACGAATATTCGTTTTGTTTTTTTCCCCACAAAATTACAGTACACATATAATTGATTGTTTCCCAAAGGTCCAAAAGCTCAGATCTTACTCACATTGCCTAGAAAGTGAATGAGGCGCGAATCTTCGTAAGGCGATTTTATTAGCGCACATGCGAATATCGGCACTTGTCCCAGAACAGAGGCAAAGGCCTGTGCATTCATATAGTATAGCACCGTATTCGCGAATACTTCGAACTTCGTAAAATTCGATTTACGAATATTCATATTTTTTATTTCAGTTTCCACCTTACAGATTACATTGATCTGTACTCTGTCAACAACTGTCATCACCCCCCACTGTATCTCGATTGATTCCCAAAAGTCCAAAAGCTCAGATCTTACTCACATTGCCTAGAAAGTGATTGAGGCGCGAATCTTTGTAAGGCGATTTTATTAGCGCACAGGCGAATATCGGCACTTGTCCCAGAACAGAGGCAAAGGGCTTTGCATTCATACATTAGTGATTGAATTGAGTTGCGAATCTTTGTAAGGCGATTTTATTAGCGCACATGCGAATATCTACACTTGTCCCCAGAACAGAGAGGCAAAGGCCTGTGCATTCATATAGTATAGCACCATATTCGCGAATACTTCGAACTTCGTAAAATTCGATTTACGAATATTCGTATTTTTTATTTTAGTTTCCACCTTACAGATTGCATTGATCTGTACTCTGTCAACTACTGTCATCACCCCCCACTGTATCTCGATTGATTCCCAAAAGTCCAAAAGCTCAGATCTTACTCACATTGCCTAGAAAGTGATTGAGGCGCGAATCTTCGTAAGGCGATTTTATTAGCGCACAGGTGAATATTGGCGCGAACAATCTCATCACACTTATTATTTTAGGTGGTTATGTAGCGAATAAACGATTATAGTGAATAGGCGAATTATCTAACAGCCAGCTAATAGGCGAATTTTAAAAAAATGCTATTAACCCTAGTTAGTTAAAATATACCATCGGAACTGACTTTTCACGAACGTACGGAAAACTTAGATCCGATGGTATATTCTAACAACACAGTGAAGTGACGCTTGTCGGGTTAGAGTGTTAAATGTATCGCATAATATGTATTATGCGATGCGAAAATTCGAATTATCGCATATGCGAAATAATAACGAATTCAAATATTTGCGAATATTTTACGAATATTCTTTCGAATATTCGCGAAATTTTGCGAATTCGAATATGGGACATGCCGCTCAACACTACTGTGTGCTCTCCCAAAGACACCACCACCACCATAGCCCCTCCACTTGAGTCAGAGGAATTATTTTCCCATCCATTTCCAGACCTTACCGATGTGCAGCCATTTTTGGCATCGGATGAAGAAGAGGAGGTAGCAACGGCCACCACCCAGCGGTCTGACGACAGTACCCAGATCTGCCCAAGGAGGGTGGTCCCCACTGTTGTTGCTTACTTCGAGATCCCCGGAAGGAAATATTTCTCCCAGAAGGGCATCCCTGAACTATATGGCCACGTTCAGCGGCAAGTTAATATATCTCTGGCACACAGTGTCAGTGCCAAGATACATCTGACCACAGACATGTGGCAGGGAAGGTACATAACTTTTACTGCCCACTGGGTGAACCTTCTGATGGGGATTTGGTGTTACCACCATGGATTGCATACAGGCCTGCCTCTTCTCCTCCTCCTACTCCATACTCCGTGTCCTCCTCAGCTGACTCCTGCTTTTCCACTGCTACCGCCTCATCCGCTGCAACCCCCAAGCTCCCCAGAACCTATTCGACGTGCCAGGGGAGACGTTGTCATGCTGTGCTGCGGCTGTTGTGCCTGGAAGCCAAAAGCCACACTGGTCCCGCATTCCTTTCAGCTCTGCAGTCACAGGCCGATCAGTGGCTAACCCTGCTTAATTTGACAGTTGGTAATGTGTGCGACAATGGTACCAATCTGCTGGGCGCGCTGAAGCAGGACAAAATGACACGTGCCGTGCATGGCACGTGTCCTAAACTTAGTCATTCAGCGATTTGTTTCCAAATTCCCCGGGGTCCAGGACATCTTGCGGCAGGCCAGGAAAATCTCTGGCTATTTTAGAAAATCTTACACGGTCATGGCTTGCCTTGCTGACGTTCAGCGGCGACCACTTGTCCGTCAGACGTCTGATTTGTGACAGCCTGACGTGCTGTAACTCCACCTTGTATATGCTTGATAGGCTGCTCCAGCAGAAATGTGCCATTAACGACTACCTGTGCGAACACTGCGGCAGGACATGTTCTGGAGAGGTTAGCTTTTTTTCACCGCAGCAGTGACTGCTCATGCGCAACGCATGCAGACTTCTGCAGCCATTTGATGAGATCAACATTGATGACATCGTACCTTGCGCTTTCTTTCTGGAGCGTGCATAGAGGATAGTGGCTGGGGGGAGGAGGAACAAGAAGAGCAGACTTTAAACTTTTTGGGGTTCCCTGGTGTTGTCTGGTGCTGGGGGGGGGCGAGGAAAACAGAGGATGACATTCTCCTGGGCGATGAGCAGGAGCCAGGGTGCTCCCCAGCTTCCTATAGTGCAAATGGGGGTTTCATGCTCCAGTCTTTGAAGAGCGACCAACATATAAAAAGCATAAAAGTCAAGGACCTGTACTGGGTGGCAACGTACTTAGACCCCTGGTACAAACACAAAATCGTGGATATGTTACCAGCATCACAGAGGGCTGTCAGAATGAAGCATTTCCAGGCCTTGCTGTCAGGGATGCTGCATTCTGCTGTTGCGGGTTCTAGCAGATTAATTTCCACCCACAGGGAATCAGGTGCAGGTACAATACTAACCACGCCTGCAAAAAGAGGGCAGTTTGAAGATATGTTTGTCACTTCAGATATGAGATTATTCTTGCAGCCAACCCATCGACAACCGCCCTCCGGATCCATCCTCAGGGAACGCCTAGACCGACAGGTGTCCGACTACATCGGGTTAACGGCCGGTGTGGATGCTCTGAGAAGCGTGAAATCCCTTGACTACTGGGTGTTACACGCTTGACCTGTGGCCAGAGCTGGCACAATTTGCCATGGTACTATTGGCTTGCCCCTCTTCGAGTGTCCTGTCCGAAAGGACGTTGAGCACAGCTGGGGGGATCGTGACCGATAAGCACACTTGCCTAGTGTGGACTACCTCATATTTTTTTAAAATGGATGGATCTCGGAGGAATTCAACACCTATGATGACCACATGTAATTGAGTTTTCTCATACCAACCCACACATATCCGCCACCACCCAGAACAAAGAAGGGTCCTTGCCTTGTTTATATACAGCAGCATAAAGGCCTTTTAGGTCAGGTGAATGCCTAATTTTTGGGGCCTGTACTGGCCGACAGTTACATATTTATCCTGTGACTGCCTAATGCACCTCCAGCCACAGAATCCAAAGTTCTGTGCTGTCAGGTGAATGCCTATTGGCTAATTTTTGGGGCCTGTACTGGCCGACAGTTACATTTTGTGGGCCACTGTCCACATTGTGGAACTATTTGTGTACTTCTAGTAAGTGTTTGCTGGCTGCAAATATGACCTGAAGGTTTTTCAGGTTTGCCTGCCATTAAAGTGAATGTGGCCCACAGTGAACGTGCGGTTTACGAACATTTGATCGCGAATGCGCGCTTGCGAATCGTCCCGGCCGATGTTTGTCCATCACTATTTATAGGGCTGTGACATCACAGGGCTTGCTGGCTGCTGATTGGATACATGCATGGCATTGTGGGTGATCCCTCGTTCCCAGAGTTCCTTGCTCCATGTCCTAACACATGCAGCAGCCATTTTAGGAAAAAATATGATTCATTACCACGAAGCGTGAGGAAATTCGGATTCGGCGCAAATCGTCAACTCCATGGTACCTTCATTTGTGAATATTCTCCTATTTTGGGAGTAGTATTCTTGTGCACTTTTGCCCCACCTATCTAATAGGCGACCTTGATAAGGTGGTACATATAGGTGTGTGTGCGCCTCCTCCCACCATTGGTGTTGCACATGGAGGTAACTAGGAGCAACACACTATATGTGCGGGGTCTGTGCTCCTGAACATAAATGCATAATGGCATAGGCAGGTTTAGCATAGGACCTGCCTGAACTGAGACCACCTTGTTGCTTGGTACAGTAGGTGGGCTTAGATCTGTTTTGATCAAAATGTATTGACCAAGTGTCTCAGATTTTATTAATAAAGTGAGAGCTTAGTCCATATGTTATACTTGCATCTATTATTATAGTGCATTATTTTCTGTGATTGTATACTTAAAATGAACCTTTATTATTTAGAGTCGCTACATACAAACACCAGGATTGAATGCCTATAACTGAGATATCCAGAGGACTGTAAGCATATAAGTCTTGAATAATAAGATCAGGTGCAAATATCCCAACTTGGGCAATTAGTTGGAAACTAAAGGGGATATTGAAGCAGTCGAGAAGGCAAAAAATGTGACATCCAGATGTTCCATCTGAACATTCATAACCGGGTGTCACTGCCAGACTGCTGAATATCACCCTAAGAGCAGGGTGTACAGGCTCACTGGTTGGGGCAACCAAAGCCCCAAGTAGCCTAATGTGAGCCAGTAATCTAGCAGAGCATGTGTGGCATACATGCACCTTAAATGCCCAGGTGCAGTGCAGCACAGCAAAACGCTAGTAAGCACACCCTGAGCTGCCTATCAGGCACTTGTAACCTACATCTAAAGCGTCATAATGTGATAAGCAAAACTGGATCAGCAGGTATGAACTAAGTGGCAAATAATACTCACTGGATCAAAGGTACCTGGATCCAAGGCACTCACCTGCCTGGAACCCCATGCGGACAGGATGCATGGCGACCTCAGGCAGAGTTACACACTGACATGTTGTTCCCCCTCCGGGAACCCAGGAGCCCTCTCACCGAAGGCCCAGATAGACAGGGGAACATCTAACATCCATGCAGGACCGTACACACCAAAACAGACCAGACATGGAACAAGAACTAGACATACAACACAAACCCTGAACATAAACCACACCAAACATAGAAACGGGTAAGGTAGGAAGATATGGTAACAACGGGATGAAATAGATGTCTCACTAGGTGGCCCTCAATCACTGTGCAGATGGAATACCCAAGACAGGAGCATAGCTCCAGCACCAACAGAGGCTGGAAGACAACTAAACTCCAGGCTACCAGCCACAGGCAATATAAACACCTAGTAACCACACCCAGCCAGATAGTTAACCCCACAAGCACCAGATAAGGAAGGTAAACAAACCCTAAAGGAGAAGTGTACACACATGCTGCATAAACTACACGTTGCCCCACACAACCAACATGCACGGCAAACTTGTCACGGCAAACAACACAGAGATTGAGACCCAGCCATGACACAAACAGGGACAGGAGATCTGACTTAACTATAGACCTCACTTCTCTTCAAAAAGCCTGAAAGCTCTATGAAGAAAATTGAATATACAGTGGGATGCGAAAGTTTGGGCAACCTTGTTAATCGTCATGATTTTCCTGTATAAATCGTTGGTTGTTACGATAAAAAATGTCAGTTAAATATATCATATAGGAGGATACACACAGTGATATTTGAGAAGTGAAATGAAGTTTATTGGGTTTACAGAAAGTGTGCTATAATTGTTTAAAACAAAATTAGGCAAGTGCATAAATTTGGGCACTGTTGTCATTTTATTGATTCCAAAACCTTCACCTCCAAAAACGAATTATTGGAACTCAAATTGGCTTGGTAAGCTCAGTGACCCTTGACCAACATACACAGGTGAATCCAATTATGAGAAAGAGTATTTAAGGGGGTCAATTGTAAGTTTCCCTCCTCTTTTAATTTTCTCTGAAGAGTAGCAACATGGGGGTCTCAAAACAACTCTCAAATGACCTGAAGACAAAGATTGTTCACCATCATGGTTTAGGGGAAGGATACAGAAAGCTGTCTCAGAGATTTCAGCTGTCTGTTTCCACAGTTAGGAACATATTGAGGAAATGGAAGACCACAGGCTCAGTTCAAGTTAAGGCTCGAAGTGGCAGACCAAGAAAAATCTCGGATAGACAGAAGCGGCAAATGGTGAGTCAGGGTCAACCCACAGACTAGCACCAAAGACTTACAACATCATCTTGCTGCAGATGGAGTCACTGTGCATTGTTCAACCATTCGGCACACTTTACACAAAGAGATGCTGTATGCGAGAAACAGCGAGAGTGAGGCACAAAAAAGTGCCGCTTGAGGTGGGCTAAAGCACATTTGGACAAGCCAGCTTCATTTTGGAATAAGGTGCTGTGGACTGATGGAACTAAAATGTAGTTATTTGGCCATAACAAGGGGCGTTATGCATGGAGGAAAAAGAACACAGCATTCCAAGAAAAACACCTGTAAACACAGTAAAATATGGTGGTGATTCCAACATGCTGTGTGGCCAGTGCAGGGACTGGGAATCTTATCAAAGTTATGGGACGCATTGATTCCACTCAGTATCAGCAGATTCTGGAGACCAATGTCCAGGAATAAAAGCTGAAGCTGTGCCGGGGCTGGATCTTTCAACAAGACAACGACCATAAACACTGCTCAAAATCCACTGGCATTTATGCAGAGGAACAAGTACAACGTTCTGAAATGGCCATCTCAGTCCCCAGACCTGAATATAATTGAAAATCTGTGGTGTGACTTAAAGAGAGCTGTCCATGCTCGGAAGCCATCAAACCTGAATGAACTAAAGATGTTTTGTAAAGAGGAATGGTCCAAAATACCTTCAACCAGAATCCAGACTCTCATTGGAACCTACAGGAAGATTTCACTGATATAAATGGTATAGGGTATACGTTCCACCTATCAAAATTAAATCACTGTCGTTGGGAACGCTATATGACTGTTAAAACTGTTGCTTTATTAATCACAAAAAGAAGGGGGAGGGGAAACTAACCTATATTAAAATTCCAGGACACCATCCATACAGTGTAGGGTCGATGAATAGGACCAAAAAGGCCGCAGATTGCGGTAATTGCAGCTGTGGATGGGGTCACTAGAAATACCGCAGGCTAGTGCTGTACTGCTGATTGGAGCATAAGGCCATGAGGCCGTGCTATTTCAATTCCACAGGAGTAGGCACTATTGCGCGGTCACGGTGCTCTGAACCACTACCAGCTGGTGGATCCCTGGACTAAAATTAATCATGGACTAATCCAGTGATAAACATCTGCCTGCAGAAGCCGATCTCAATTGAATCCATCCGTTCAGGGTGAATCAGATGTCTAAGAATCGGCCCTGCAAGCACGAATCAATGGATCTAAGCTAAGCTGGGTGGATCAGAAAAAGCTGAATTGCGATTGCTCATCAATCTGCAGAGGGCTGAGAACCGCAGACCTCAACTGCAGTGTGAGCGCAATGCAGACACATATGAAAATTAATTCATCCCCACACCACACTCGACGCGTTTCGCCATAATAGGCTCGTCAGGAGCGTGATGGTGTGGATATCGGGACAATCAATGCAAGCTGCTGAGCCTCCGTTACAGAGACTGCAGCTGTAAATACGAGGTGGCCGAACGCGGCCGCTCAGGTGCACGAGATATAAGGAGAGTCCTCCTCCCCTCTGCTGAGCCACGCTTACAGAGCGGCCAATGAGGATACAGGAGGCGCGGCATCGCCGCATCATCCATCCCGCCCCCATTGTGCCGGCCCATCTGTGAGGCCGGCCCAGAGGAATGTCACAACACTCCTGCATTAGAATTTGAGATGATATATACGGCGACTTACTGATCCGGCGGCATAGGTACAGCAGCGATCGGGACAAGGATCATAAAGTGGTATACCCTGACTTATGTTATATTGAGGACATACAGGAAGCATTTAGAGGTGGTAATTTCTGCAAAAGGAGGGTCTACTAAATATTGATTTCATTTCTTTTTTGTAGTGCCCAAATTTATGCACCTGTCTAATTTTGTTTAAACAATTATAGCACACTTTCTGTAAATCCAATAAACTTCATTTCACTTCTCAAATATCACTGTGGGTGTCTCCTATATGATATATTTAACTGACATTTTTTTATCGTAACAACCAACTTTTTATACAGGAAAATCATGACGATTAACAAGGTTGCCCAAACTTTCGCATCCCACTGTATGCCTACTATGCTCCATTTAGTGGTGAATTAACACGACTGGTGCAACCATGAGTAAAGAAGGGCTGGACCTATGTTCTGGCTACACCATGATTTTAATCTATTTACTTTTTATTTATTTTTCGCCCCATAAGATGCACTTTTTTCCCCTCAAAGTGATGGGAAAATGTCCCTGCGTCTTATGGGGTGAATACTAATGAGCACTTCCATTTTGTAAGTGCTCATTACTACCAGAGGACTGGGATGCGGTGAAGGCCCTGTACTCACCGCTTTTTGGTTCTCTGCTGTCGGCTGTGCAGTGGCTGCGCACAGCATGAGGGTGCTCTGTGACCTCACGCTGTGCTTGCCGGTTCACAGCACAGCCGACAGCAGGAGGAAGAAGAGCGCTGGTGGTGACGAGTGGCGGCGTCCAGGAGCAGGAGAGGTAAGTGGCTTATTTATTTTGTGATCTGAGACTGGGGCTGCTGAATTATGGCTGGGGGCTGCTGAATTATGGCTGGGGGGTAATTATATGACTGGGGGCTGCTTACATATGGCTGGGGGCTGATCACAAATGACTGGGGGATGATTACATATGGCTGGGGGATGATCACATATGGCTGGGGGCTGATCACATATGGCTGAGGGCTGATCACATATGTCTGGGGGCTGATCACATATTGCTGAGGGCTGATCACATATGGCTAGGGGCTGATCACATATGGCTGGGGGCTGATATGAGGCATGAAGGACTGATATGAGGCATGGGGGTCTCATCTGAGGTCTGATTGGGGGTCTTCTTTATATTGGGCTCTGATCTGAGGTCTGATCTGAGGTCTTATTAACATTGGAGATATGATTGGGGCTGTGAGCTGAGGTCTGATTAACATTGGAGTCTGATTAACATTGGAGTCTGATTGCTGATCTGATCTGAGGTCTAGTGAAACATTTATTTTTATTTTTTATTGTTTTCCTCTAAAACCTTTTGGGCCAGTGCGTCTTATAGTGTGAAAAATGCGGTAGATATATGGAACATGATAAGTGCCAGAAGTAAGAATGTTACTATAGTGCTATTTATGTGGTGATTTATGGTTTATTTTAGAGAGAATTTAATAAAAGGTATATTTTAATTAGGGGTATTATTTGTTTTGTGATAGTGTTTTAAAACCTCTAACCATCGACAACAGTGATATGTGTTAACTGCTAAAGGGGCGGAGTGCTGTGGAGTGTACTGTTAAAAAGGGCAGGGCATTGTGGAGGTCACAGTTTAAGGGGCAGAGTGCTGTGGAGTACTGTTAATAAAATAAACAGAGTGTAACTGCAAGGGTATATAGAACTACTAGTGCTTTACCTAAAAAAACACGAGGGCATGGATTGGCCTCATAAGCACCCTTGGACACACAAACAGACCAACACTTCATATTCGGGCAGTGCCAGATACTTTTTCTAGTAGATATACTGTATATAGTTACATGGTGATTATGGTTGAAAACATAGAAACATAGAATGTGTCGGCAGATAAGAACCATTTGGCCCATCTAGTCTGCCCAATATACTAAGTACTATGGATAGCCCCTGGCCCTATCTTATATGAAGGATGGCCTTATGCCTATCCCATGCATGCTTAAACTCCTCCACTGTATTTGCAGCTACCACTTCTGTAGGAAGCCTATTCCATGCATCCACTACTCTCTCAGTAAAGTAATACTTCCTGATATTACTTTTAAACCTTTGCCCCGCTAATTTAAAACTATGTCCTCTTGTAGCAGTTTTTCTTCTTTTAAATATTCTCTCCTCTTTTACCTTGTTGATTCCCTTTATGTATTTAAAAGTTTCTATCATATCCCCTCTGTCTCGTCTTTCTTCCAAGCTATACATGTTAAGGTCCTTTATCCTTTCCTGGTAAGTTTTATCCTGCAATCCATGTACCAGTTTAGTAGCTCTTCTCTGAACTCTCTCCAAAGTATCAATATCCTTCTGGAGATATGGTCTCCAGTACTGTGCACAATACTCCAAATGAGGTCTCACTAGTGCTCTGTAGAGAGGCATGAGCACCTCCCTCTTTCTACTAGTAATGCCTCTCCCTATACACCCACAGTGGTCTTTTCCTTTTTTTGCTTTTACTGACAAGCCTAATGCAAGACATGTCAATGAAGTTCAACCAAGGGATAGATGGGGATGTGAATTTTAGAAAGGGGGGGAGACTTCTACACATTTTCATAAACAATAATGTTATTTAATTGTAAGAATTCATCTAACTTCTTTTTAAAACTTCCCACGGTTCCTGCTGTTACCACGTTCTGTGGTAGACTATTCCACAGAGTTATAGTTCTCACAGTAAAGAATCCTTGACACCTCTGAAGACTGAACTTTTTCAGATGGAAGCAGTGCCCCTTTGTCTTTTTGTACCTTGCCATTTGTGCTAAAATGGCAAGGTACATCCCAATGAGAAAAGAGGTTAAAAGCCTGCTAATCTTTTCATTATACAATGATTGAGTTTTGTTTTAATACTCTCTGACCTTGCCAAGCTACTGTTTTGTCAAAAATAAAGAAAATCACTGACCACCAGAAACAACTTTTCAGTGTGAGACCCCCAAAAAACATCCATAACCACCCATAAAATATCTCAGCCTCTTGAACCCCCTTTGAGTACATAGAATGGAGAGGATAGTGTGACCCTGCATAATCATGAACAGCACTTAAGAACGTTAAGCCTTCACCATCATTTCTGCAGTAGACAAATACACAAAAAAAAGATGATATCATTGTCTAGGATGTTGCAGACATAGCCCAGTCACTGTCACTATGAGCCCCCTAGCTTACATTATACTTTCCACTCTTACTCTCTCAATGATTGCCTGAATCAGTGGCAATTGTGCTGTGAATGAATGGAATACTCAGCTTGTAAGTGACAGAAACTGGTAAACAGTATTGGAAACGCATTTTCAATTTCTTTATTGCAAACTTGAATTTACAGAGTCAAGCACTAAGAGGTTTTAACCACCTCAGCTCCCCTAGCTTAAACACTCTGAATGACCAGACCACTTTTTACAATTCTGCACTACACTAATTTCACGGTTTATTGCTCGGTAATGCAACTTACCACCCAAATGAATTTTACCTCCTTTTCGTCTCACTAATAGAGCTTTCATTCGGTGGTATTTCATTGCTGCTGACATTTTTCAGTTGTAAATTTTTTTTTTTTTTCCATATATAAATTTTTCGCTACATTTATTGTTCTACATGTCTTTGATAAAAAAAAAAAATGTTTGGGTAAAAAAAAAAAATTGTTTGTGTAAAAGCTATAGCATTTACAAACTATGGTACAAAAATGTGAATTTCCACTTTTTGAAGCAGCTCTGACTTTCTGAGAACCTGTCATGTTTCATGAGGTTCTACAATGCCCAGACAGTAGAAAAACCCCACAAATAACCCAATTTCAGAAAGTAGACACCCTAAGGTATTCGCTGATGGGCATAGTGAGTTCATAGAACTTTTTATTTTTTGTCACAAGTTAGAGGAAAATAATGATTTTTTTTTTCTTACAAAGTCTCATATTCCACTAACTTGTGACAAAAAATAAAAACTTTCATGAACTCACTATGCCCATCATGGAATACCTTGGGGTGTCTTCTTTCCAAAATGGGGTCACTTGTGGCGTAGTTATACTGCCCTGGCATTTTAGGGGCCCTAATGTGTGAGAAGTAGTTTGAAATCAAAATGTGTAAAAAATGCCCTGTGAAATCCTAAAGATGCTCTTTGGAATGTGGGCCCCTTTGCCCACCTAGGCTGCAAAAAAGTGTCACACATGTGGTATCGCCGTACTCAGGAGAAGTTGGGCAATGTGTTTTGGGGTGTCATTTTACATATACCCATGCAGGGTGAGATAAATATCTCGGTCAAATGCCAACTTTGTATAAAAAAATGGGAAAAGTTTTAATTTCAGAAACTTGGAAAGTCTGGGCATAAAAGCTTCCAGGCTATAATTTGAGTGGCATATCGATTTGTTTCTGATACAACTAAGTCCAACAGCTCCGCAGTCAAGAACAGCTCAAAAAACCCCAGCGCCAAACCGATGAAAGGGGGCGGCGAAAGGGGGAACTACTGGTGCGGCTGAAGTTGGGGGCTGCCAATCAGGGTTTGCCAGCACCTCAGGGATTCTAGGGGCTCTACGGGCCTGTCTGTGTGGTGGCTGCGATGGGGGAACTACTGCACGTGCCACCGTACCAGCTTAAACTGCCCTTCTGGTGCTTACCACTTCACCATGTTCTACAGCAGTGCTGGTACTAGGTCCAGGATGGGCTGCGCTGCTGGTGTATGCCTCACCACGTAATCCGACAGCGCCAGCCCCACTCTGCTTCCCTTAAAGCGGATCCTGCGCAACCTGTGGTCTAGCAACACGGGCCGGGTACGCCTGGTGGTATCAGGGACCTCAACCTCCTCATCCGAACTTTGGGTCAGACTGCCACTGCTTTCTACAGGTTCATATTCTGACCTGCTGCATTCGTCAGATGAGGGTTCCCATTCCTCATACGACTGGGTCAGAAGCCTGTAGGCCTCTTCAGAAGAATACCCCTTATTTGCCATTTGGACTACTAAATTTAGGGGGTATTCCCTGAGACTACCCAAGAAAAAAAGCAAGCCTTTCTTACAAATGGGAGGCTAGCAAAGTATCAGAGGCCGCTGCGATTGATAAAAAATATCAAAACTGATTTTTTTATCGCCGCAGCGCTTGTAAAGTGATTGTGCAGTGATAAAAAAAATAAACATTTTTGTCACTGCGGCGGAGCGGGCGTGGGTGAACGCACGTGTGGGCGACAGATAAGGCCTGATCGGACAAACACTGCATTTTGGGTGGAGGGCGAGCTAAGGTGACACTAATACTATTATAGATCTGACTGTGATCGGTTCTGATCACTTACAGATACTATAAAAGTACAAATGCTGATTAGCGATACGCTAATCAGCGAATCAGTGACTGCGGTGCGGTGGGCTGGGCGCTAAACGATCGCTAACTACCTAACCAAGGGGCCTAAACTATCCTAAAACTATCAGTCAATACCAGTGGAAAAAAAAGTGACAGTTTACACTGATCACTTTTTTCCCTTTCACTAGGTGATTGACAGGGGCGATCAAGGGGTGATCAAGGGGTTAATTGGGGTGATGGGGGGTGATCTGGGGCTAAGTGTAGTGTTTTGCGTGTACTCACTGTGATGTCTGCTCCTCTGCTGGAACCAACTGACGAAAAGGACCAGCAGAGGAGCAGAGAAGCCATTTAACACCTTATATTTATAAATATAAGGTGTTATATGGCTTCTGATTATATTGTTTGAAAATCATCAGCCTGCCAGCCACGATCGTTGGCTGGCAGGCTGATGACGAAATTGTGATTTAACTTTTGCCGGCCCGCGATGCGCATGCGCAGGCCGGCTCTGACCGAAATCGGCGCGTCCAGGAGGAATTACAGGGCCGCCGCAAAGACGCATCCCTGCATGCGGCGGTCCTGAGGAGGTTAAAGCAGATCATTTGAAATCTGTTATAGGTGTTATAGGTTATCTAGTGAAGATGCCACTTAAAGGGGCTGTGAAAGCCATATACAGTATATTGATAACCTATTGTCAGACCCCCGCCGATCAACTGTTTTAAAAGGAGGCAAAAGGTTTCCTCTTCATTACACTATGCCTCGTGGGGGTCGTGTAATTACAAGTACTTGCTCCATTCACTTGAATGGAGCCAGTACTTGTATTTACACTGTACTTTCAAGACGATGTGTAGTATAGTGCAATGAAGAGGAAGTAGAGCTCGCATGGAGTGCCGCCTCCCCTTCAAACAGTTCATCAAAGGGGTTGCCGGTTATGAGGCCTCCGCCAGTCTGATTTGTTGACCTATCCTGATGATAGGTCATCAATATATATGGCCACACAATAATAATATATATGGCCACACAATAAGAAAAAAAGCAAGCCTTTCTTACAAATGGGAGGCTAGCAAAGTATCAGAGGCCGCTGCGATTGATAAAAAATATTAAAACTGATTTTTTTATCGCCGCAGCGCTTGTAAGGTGATTGTGCAGTGATAAAAAAAAAGAAACATTTTTGTCACTGCGGCGGACGGGCATGTTGATTGACATGAAACTTCTCAGTATCGAGTACCAATACCCGTGTCTGCGCCGTGCGCTTCTGTATTAGGCGCAGGTGCAGTGAGTGAAATCCGCTCCTGGTGCCGGCTTCCTCATTGTAACGTAGTTGGCACAGGCGCAGTAAGGAAGCCGGCGCCGGGAGAATACAGAAGCGCACGGCGCAGGCGCGGGAATTATTACTCGATACTGAGAAGTTTCACGTCAATCAACAGGAGCGGAGCGGGCTGGAGGGACGCGATGGGCGGCTGAAATGGTTAGTGAACGGAGCCCTCTAGGTGCTAATGACGCCCACATAGCACCTAGAGGCTCATTAGCATATCTATAAAAGTAAGTTTTTAACAAAAACGGCTGCAGGAACTACTGTTAGAAACATACTGTTATGTAGTGCTGACATTAGCGAATTGCTAATGTCAGTCAGCTACATAACAGTATTTCTGGTGGTAGAAACCCTTTAAAAAGAACCACGGTCAAAATTATTATCTTTTTTGCTGGATAACAGCCTACAGTCATTTGCTGTAGTTTTTTTTTACAAAGTCTCATTTTCTGAGAAATCTTAGCCCCTCCAGATTTGATGGCCTTCTGTAATGAACCTTCTTCTTCAGTTCACCACAGATTTTCAATGGGATTCAAGTCAGGGTTTTGTGTAGGCCAGTCAATAACGTTCACTTTGGTCTTCTGGAGGTAGTTTTTCACTAGGAGCGCGACCAAGACAACGTTTTGCTGCTGACTGCTTAAGGATTTCTTTCAAAATCCTCACATATCCTTCTTTGATGACCTTGATGAGATCCCCACAACATAACACTCCCACCACACTTCCAGTATACTCTATCTTTCTTCAGGTTGTCCTTAGTGTCCTCCAGTCTGTCTTGAAGGTGTCTTTTCTGCAGAAGTTGAGTTTTTCTTGGTTTGCAACCTTGCAATTCATTCCTTTGCAGGGCTCTAGTGATTGTCTTTTTGAGACAATTCCTGACTTAGCTAAGTCATTCAACTAGTGTGTTGCCAGTTGTTCTGTGATCTTTAGACACATCTCTCGCTAGTTTTCTTTCAATGGTCTTTGAAATCTTGTGCTTCCTACCTCTGTCATGCTATATTGTGTGGCTCTCTTAGAATTTCTCGATAATACTTCTCACTCCAGTTTTTGACACTTGGATATGATGTGATAACTTTGTATATCCTTCTCCTGCTTTGCTTTGTGAATCAATGCTGCTTTTTCTCAAGTCTAAACTGATTTCCTTAGTTTTCGTCATGATGCTTTCTCAAGTGACAGCTCAAACACTTACTGAAGCTTTATACTGTATGTAAATTGGGATATAATCCTCAGTTATGACTTGATTTAACGAGCTTTCATTATTACAAAGTTAAAGAACACCATTGCGCGGCAGTGGTTCATGCTATGGCTCAATAAATAAGGCAGTTCCTAGGGTGGCTAATAATATTGACTTCTGTGATTTTTTGTTTCTTTTAAAATAGTTCTTTTATAGCATGCAAATAGAAATTATTTATGATTTCTAAAGACTACTGTTATGGTGTGGTTCACTGTGCTGTGTGATGCCGTGCAGGCTGACTGCATGCGCCCTGGCGTACTGGCTGTAGGCGGAAATACCGTGCAGGTTGTTTGCTAGGAGTTGCGTGCTGGCTGCGGTATCTGGTGTGAACCTGCCCGTGTACATGTGTACCCCTTTAACTATGTCTGTATTTCTGTTTCTGTTCCCGTTTCGGTGTTCCTGATTGCCATGGGCAATGCCCTGTACTGCAGCCTTGTGCTGTCTTCTGGATCCCTGACCTTTAAAGGTAAATCCCCCTGTGGGTGCTCTGTGGGTGTGTATCTCACAGGTGCACTTGTTGGGCTGGTATTTCTCCCTGTGATCCGTGTGTTTTCTGGGTCATTCTTGCTTGTTCTGTTCTGTAGTCAGTTCTTTGTTATGTCTTGTTATGCTTTGTTTTGCCCCTTGCTGCTGATCCTTGGGGTTCTGTCTGCCATACTTTGGTGTGGTTCCGCCTTGCTCTGCATTGTTGTTTTCGTTCTGTTTGTATGCCATGTTCTGTCCATAGCCTAGCAGAGCTTAATCTGCGTCCTTTGCCTGTTACCTGTTGTTTTGTCCATAGCCTAGCAGAGATTAATCTGCGTCTGTTTCTTTTCTTGTTTGTGGCTGTTTACTCTGCTTCTGTTCATGTCTGTTTGTCCACCTGCAGAAGTGGGTTCCTGGCTTTTCCGGAGCGGGAATTGCCATTTGTGTGTAGTTCTGCCTGGTGCCGCTTAGCTCCCACTGCTTGCGGCACAGGTAACTGCTTCTGGCTCTGTCCTGTCTATTCCTGGTTTCTGTCATGCCTGTATTTCGGTTCATGCCTGTACTACTGTAGATACCTTCGTAGGTATCTCCTGGTCCTCCTGACTAGTTGCTACTGTACGGGTGTGGCTCTGGAGTTGCACCTGGCAGCTACTCTAACGGCAAAGTCTATTCCCACTATCAGGGGCTCTAGTGAAGTCCAGGTAGCTGCTTAGTCACACCCCTTCAGGGTACATACCGTCAGTAGCACAGTGAGTTTTCACCCGCTAATCTGTAAACAGTACTCTGTGGCATGTTTGTCATTGTCATGTGCTTCTGTTACCTTGCATTAAAGTTTCCGTGTTCCGTAGTCTGTTTTGCCATGACCTGCCTTGCCTGACGTCTCGGGGGTTCCCCGCGGGATCCTCGGCACGTTACAACCACTAGTTGCTATGTTGAAAAATTCTTGCTCTGTTATAAAAAGGGACAAGGGAAATTTAGAAAAAAAAAATAATTTAAAGGAGGGGGGCTAATAATTTTGTCATCAAGTTAATATATTTTGCTCCATACATGAGCATACTGACTATATAATACAGAGACCCAGCTGTAATTATTAGGATCAGAGATAATGCTGATCCTAGTAATTTAACTCCCCATATGCCAGAGTCAATAGCAACTGTGGCATCTGAGTGGTTAGAAATCACAGGGCTCCAATAATTTTCTATAACAAATTGAGGTCTTGTGAAGGTGCCCAGGCTGATCCTAGGAAACTGCCTGCAAAGCCATGTCTGTAGTTCGGCCTGATAGACAATGTGATAAATCCCATATACTGCAACAGTATAAAAATCCGCAATTCACCATTTTTTGGTCACCTTGTCCCACCAATAACATTTAATAATAAGGGATCAAAAAGTCATATGTGAACCAAAAATGATACCAATAAAAATAATAACTTGCTCCACAAAAAAACATGCTCTCACACAGCTCTGTAAATCGAAAGAAAGCATAAAAAATTATGGGTGTCAGCATATGGCGATGAAAAGCAGTTTTACATTTTTTTGAAAGCACTAAACCATAATAAAAACTACATAAATTTGGTATCGCCATAATCATACTGACAGAAAAAAGTTGTCTTTTAAAGTGATTTTTAGTACACAATGAACACTATGATAAAAAATAAAAATAAAAAAATCTTGGCAGTTATGTTTTTTTTGTTTTTTGTTTTTTTTATCAACTTCACCTGACAAATAATTTATTTCAGTTTTCCTAAACCAGTAAATTAAACAAATGGCAATTAGTGCCATTTGTTGTCCTGCATAAGATAAGCGCACAGAGGGCTATGTGACTGGAATTTAAACTCTCACATAATGGAGAGGAAAACACAAAAATTAAAAAAAAAAATTGTTCCAGTCCTCAAAAGGTTAAAGTAACACAAGATACATAATTATTGGTTCATTGGTTTGTGCAGGTATATGATGTTATGCATTTGCCTTGGACAGCAAAATACTTTCCCTGGTATCAGTTGAGAATATCAAGAATTCGCAGTTTATGTCTAAGCTCCTTCCCTTCCTTTAACATATTTTATTCATAGACTGTAAACACTTATGTCATTTAATGTGAGATAAATATTTCAGACTGCATCAGCTAACGCACATCACATGACTGCTGGGTTGTGGATCTAATGGGAAAATATAAGTGCAAACAACCACTGATTATTCCAGCTTGAAGTATACATAATGGAGTATAGTAAAAATCAATAAGAACCCCTTCAACATACTAGTCAATGCCATCACGCTCCTAAAACCATGTGTCTGTCCTTCCTTTGACTTTCCATCTCTTATAGGTGATCAGAACAGCATATTCCTCTTTCATATTGGTTAATATTAAGGTGCTGAAGAGGTTCTGCAGAAGGCAAGCCCATGCTGGGCTAGGACAGCTGTTACAAATAAATGTCTTCTGCAACGTCTTCATGCCTGTTAATGCATTTGAGCACACAGCTACTCATAGATGCTAGAACTGAGCCATAATAGTATATGTCTAATATACAAGCAATAATATTCTGACAATAAAGTAGAGTCAGCATATATGTCATAGTGATAAAATGGAGAAATATGAAAATATTGAACATAGCAGATGTCAGATGGATAGTTCATTTTAATGAGTTATATGAAGGTGCTTTCCCATGTGTCATATTAAAGCAGTTCTTTTATGCAGTTTTTTGACACTATTGAACATTTTAGAAATTGGTGGGAAATACAATCCTTCCTATATACTCCAATAGCAATCCTATCCTGGCATTGAGTCCTGCATCAAAACAGCACTTGCATCCTTATGGCATCTCACTAACATGTAGCATGTAGCATTTCTAAAAACTATCTTTGCATTTCATGAAGTCTTGATTTCAAAAATACTTATAAGAAGAGGACATAATAATGAGGCACTGGGTGAACAAGTGGTCATGATGGAGGTTTGAGGCAGTTACTTGTGGCCACAACCTACTTCTGGCAGATACAAAATTACTGCAGCCATAAGGCTTTCAGATAAAATATATACATTGTGAACATAACATTTCTGTAGACTATGCTGGACATGTGTAAAGATGGAGCACAGCTGGGTTAGTCACGAGTTTTTGTATAGGGCTGCAGTATGGACAGATACAGACAGCAGACAGGCATAGGGGCTTCTGCAAGAACAGTATATTCTCCTATAAAAGTGTTCATCATAAAGCTCCCCTTCATGTATATTCTCACATGGCAGACTTGGTGCAGAAATAGCTGGGACTGAAAATATGATCCATTGATCTCAATGGAGTTCTTTCTTGCAGATTTCTGCAAAATCTATTCAGATAGGGGGCAGTTGCAGACAATTCAGCAAAAGAATGGCCATGTGTAAATATACCCCAATAATTCACCAATACTGCCTTGAAATGCATGAACTTATATGCAGACAGCAAACAAAAAAATGTATGGCAGCACACCATTACACATACAAACAATAGAACTAGGGATTAGAGATTATTCTGGATTGCTGTCTACATGCTATCTTTATGGATGTGCACTTGTGACTTTGGATGTGCTGGTCTAAATTTTTTTGCATTGTGTTGCAGCACTCCCTGCCCATCTGCCCAGGGCTTCTGAGAAGAGTATAAATGTAGCTGGTTCCTACACCACCCTGAACATTGTAGGCGTAGGTTAGGCCCAGGAGATGCAGTTCTGTTAGTGTTAGGTACCCATCTGCAGAAGCCACCTTGACGCTGGTAGATGGGCTCAACACACGTTCAATCAAAAATGTGCGCAAAGAGCTTTCATTTTTCATGTATAGTACAGTAGGTATAATACCACTTTAATCCAGAATAATCCCTAATCCCTAATCCCTAGTTCTCTTGTTTGCATGTGTAATGGTGTGCTGGCATAAGTATTTTGTTTGCTGTCTGCATGTTGGCTTTATGGATGTGCACCTGTGACTTTGGATGTGCTAGTCTAAATTTTCTAGTCAGACCCCTATTTCCAGTTTACAGATGATAGGGAAAATATGTTTCCTTCTGCTTGTTTTTACAGCTTTCGTCTATACTAACACATATCTATACATGTGGGAACAGCTTCAGAAGCTAAAGCTTTTACTAGGTGATTTGCAGGAAACAGAGCTTTCAGGTTTTAAACGTACAAGGTTATAGATAATGGCAAAAAAAGATCAAAATTGTATTGGACAGTATTTAAGAACAAAGCACCCTAGGACTTTTAGAAGTTGTGTCCACCCTGGTAGTTTAGTCAAATTTGTATTAGGGCTGTTATACCATTAGAATCAATTCGATAAGGACTGTCACTTTATTTCGGCTCCTAAGGTGACATTATGACTTGGTCAGCTTTTAGGCACCAGGATTTTCTTCCAAATCAGATACAGAAGAAGTCTTAACTTCTAATATCCCAAATAACGCTATAAAAACGATAGATTGCAAATAATAAAGAAAACATTTGCTAGGACAGATTTATCAATACTTTCACATCAGTCTGCTAGAAAAAAGTGGATAGAGCTTCAGAGACTTACAGTATTTACACTGTTTGCTTTTCATTGACCAGCCAAAACTGTATAAACACATAAAAAGCAGGTGGTTTTTAATGTTTGAAAGCTGGATTGGATGTGTTTTTTTTTTTTTTGTTTTTTTTATTCAGCAGGGCTGAGCAAAAATGCTTCTGTTACTGATAATACAACTATCTGCATTCGTTATGAATGGATCCGGTTGTATTATATTTAACATAGCCAAGACGAATCTATCATGAACTCCATTGAAAGTCAATGGGGGACGGATCTATTTCCTGTTGTATCAGAGAAAACTGATCCGTCCCATTGACTTGCATTGTGGGTCATAACGGATCTGTCTTGCTCCGCACCTCATGACGGAAAGAAAACTGCAGAATTCTGTGGTTTGCTCTCCGAATTAAGAGCGCAACCAAATGGAATGGAATGCATTTTGGAACATTCTGTTCAGTTATATTTTGTCCCCATTGACAATGAATAGGTACAAAACTGAAGTGTTGAGACCCTATGACGGATCTCAATACCGGAAAATAGAAACGCTACTGTGAAAGTAGCCTTAGAGTGAATTGTGATATCCGAGAATAAATAGACTTAACACAGCTTGACTCCTTCTACCCCAGGCCAATTTTCACCCTCCTGACCAGGCCATTTTTTTCAAATCTGACATGCTCCTTTATATGGTAATATTTTTGGAATGCTTTTACTTATCTAAGTCATTCTAAGATTGTTTTCTCGTGACCCACTGTACTTTATGAAAGTGGTAAATTTGAGTCGATATATTTTTATTATATCACTTTTATGTATATAGAAAAAAATCCCAAATTTACCCCAAAATTTGAAAAATTAGCAATTTTCTGAATTTTTATTTCTCTGCTTTTAAGACGGGTAGTGATACCTCATAAAATAGTTATTACATTACATTTGCCATATGTCTACTTTATGTTGGCATCATTTTTGTCATGTTTTTTAGATGTTAGATGGATTATTTTAGATGCTAATTTTTAAGAAAATTTCCAAAACCCACTAAGAACCAATACAGTTATTAAGTCATTTTGTGGAGCTTACATAAAAATAATATAAACCACCCATAAATTACCCCATTTTATAAACGACACCCCTGAAGTTATTCAAATATGAGTTTACAAACTTTGTTAACCCTTAAGGAAAATAGAGGGTAAATTTCAAAATTTCACCTTTTTTGCAGATTTTAAATTTTAATATTTTTTTTTCCTGTAAGGCAAGAAGAGCCAAACAAAACTCACTATTTATTACCCTGATTCTGCAGTTTAGAGAAATACCCCATATATGGTCGTAAACTACTGTATGGGCACATAGCAGGGCGCAGAAGGGAAGGAGTAACATGGATTTTGGAGTTACTTTTATAGAGTAGGTTGTTATGGATGCAATGACACCAAGTATGTATATTTTTATTTTTTGCTTCAGTTTTACATAATAAAAGCATTTTTTTTAAAATAATCTTGTTCTTGTGTTTCCATTTTCTGAAAGCCATATTTTTTTTATTTTTGTTGCCAATCTTCCTATGTAGATGCTAATTTTTTGCATGAAGAGTTGACATTATTATTATTGATACCATTTTTGGGTACATATGATTTTATGATCGTTCAATATTACACCTTTTGGGGGCAAAGTTTTCATTTTAAATTTTTTTTAAGGCGTTCACCTGAACCTGAGGGGGTAGATTTGTATAGAGCAGGACGTTACAGATGCAACAATACCTAATATGTCTATTTTTATTTAATTTTTTAAATAGGTTTTTATTAATAAATTGCTTGATGAAGGGAAAGGGGCTCTCTTTTTTTACTGTAAACTTTATTTTATTTTTATAAAACACAATTTGTTTGTCTTTACTTTTTTCACTTTTTTTTTTTGTCCCAGTGCAGGGACTTCAAAATGTCAAGGTCTAATTCCTGTGGAAATGTAGTGCAATACATGCTGTATTGTACTACATTGTACTACATTGACTGTCAGTGTATTACACTGACAGTGTTCCTGTGAGACCCATCCTGGGGGCTGAGCCTCATAGGTTTTAGAACATAGCAGTCCCCGAGGCCTTTGCGTGGTCTGGGGTTGCCATGGCAGTAGTGTTGATAGCGCATGCTCGGCCAAACACCAGTTCGGCTCGAGCATATCGATGTTCGGCACATGTGCTCGACTGCAATACTCGAATCTCCTCCCCGCACGTTTTGTTAGCTGCTACACAGCCAATAAATATGCAGGTAAGTACTGCCTTTCAATGTAATGCTGTAGCCATGTTGGTTACTGGCATTACAGTGATTGGCTCAGTGCTAATCAGGGAGAGTTATGCTGAAGAAGGCAAAGATAGTGTAGGGAGTGAATTTATTTTTTTTTTTGTTGAAAGACTTGTCAGAGACCCAAAAGTCCTTTTAAGGACTATTGTGTGTGGCAGCAGCAATATATATTTTTAGCGCAACCTGCGCTAAATTGCTAAAATTTTACAGACCCAAAAGTCCTTTTAAGGACTATTATGTGTGGCAGCAATATCTATTTTTAGCTCATCCTGCGCTAAATAGCATGCAATAGTTAGGCCCCTGCAGACAGTGACATTATCTGCTCTACATCTCCTGTGCACATCCATGGAAGGCTTTGCCGTAGCCTCTCCAGCACTGGATCGGCCAGGTGTCTCCTGGTAATGCCTTAAAGATGGTCGACCTGGTGGAGCTCTACGAGGCCACCAGAAATCTGCAGAGGGGTTCTTTTGGGAGGGGGCCAGTCAAACCACAGAAATCTCCAACCCAGACCCGGCGGCCAGTGCCAGCCAAACCCGCCCGGGACATATCCACTGCAGACCCAGCCCCGGTGGTTTGCTGGCGGTGTCACGAGCCTGGACACATAAGGGCTAACTGTCCCCATCGGGGTGAACCTATGGATACCAACTATTGCTACCGCCACTCATTGTGTGCCAGGAAGCTGGGTGGTACTGCACAACATTGTGACCCAACCCTATCCCGAGCCTGGGGAAATGAATTAATAATAAATGGGGAACCACAACAACCGGAGGCAGAGTCGGTGTTTCCCCATTTTGTGGTTCATCAAGAGATGTATCAGGTAAACCAGCTGCAAGGTGAATCCATTGAACAGTTGGTGGTGCCCCAGGCTTATCACAAACTCATGTTAGAGTTAGCCCACCAGCATGTTCTCGGGGGTCATCTGGGAATGCAAAAAATGCAGGACTGGATTCTACAGCAGTTTTACTGGCCCAGTGTGTTCAGAGTAGTAGACAAATATTGTATTTGCCCAACCTGCCAGATAACGAGTCCCCATCCACATTTCCATAGTCCCCTGGTACCCCTCCCGATTATCAACGTCCTGTTCGAGCGAATTGTTATGGATCTCGTAGGCCCGCTACCGAAGTCTGCTAGAGGACACCAACACATCTTGGTTGTCCTCAACTACGCCACCAGGTACCCAGAGGCGGTGCCACTGTGGCATAAATCAGTCAAACTCATAGCTAAGGAGTTAATAGAGATGTTTTCTCATGTGGGTCTGCCTAAGGAGGTTCTGACTGAACAAGGGATCCCGTTTATCTCCAAGGTCATTAGGGAACTCTGTAAGTTGCTCCACATAAAACAGCTATGGACGTCCGTGTATCATCTGCAAACAGATGGCCTGGTAGAAAGGTTTAATCAAACATAAAAAAAATGTGCCAAAAAGAGTGGTTTCTAAGGATGGGAGAGACTGGGACCTTCTTCTGCCCTATCTCTTGTTCGCAGTGCAAGAGGTACCCCATGCCTCTACTGGTTTCTCACCCTTTGAATTACTATACGGCAGACACCCTCGCAGTCTGTTGGACATGGCCAAAGAGGCATCGGAACAACAAACCACACCGCACAGAAGTGTTGTTGAGTACGTCACCCAGATGCAAGGACGGATGGAAACAGTTTTACCTCTGGTTAGGGAGCATATGGAGGGAGTGCAGCAAGCCCAGAGTAGGATCTATAATCGGTAGGCTCGGGTCCGGACCTTTAATCCGGGTGATCGGGTATTGGTTCTGGTACCAACCGTAGACAGTAAGTTCCTAGCTAGGTGGCAGGGGCCCCAAAATATTTTGGGAGAGGTAGATTATAAGGTACACCAGCCAGGGAGGCAAAAGCCGAAGAAGGTGTACCATGTGAATCTGCTCAAACCCTGGAAAGATAGGGAAACCTGTACGGAAGACCAGGGTTCCTTTGGGAAGCGGTTTCAGCCCCTCTGTCTGAAGCAAGGGAAGCGGCTGCCACAGTGAAAATTGCTGACAGCCTCTCCTCTAAACAGGCTCAGGAAGCCAGGGAGTTCATTAGTCGGGACATGGATGTGTTCTCGGACCTCCATGAACGCACTTCCATAGTCCGACATGACATTAACACTGAGCCTCAGGCAAAAGTCCGGTTAAAACCATACCGGGTACCTGAGGCTCGGCATCAAGCCATCGCGGAGGAAGTGCAGCTAATGCTCCAGCTAGGTGTCATCGAGGAGTCAAAAAGTTAATGGGCCAGTCCAAAAGTCTTAATAGCCAAGCCGGGCGGGACATTGCAGTTCTGTAACGACTTCCACAAACTGAATGAGGTATCCAAGTTTGACGCATATCCCATGCCCCGAGTGGATGAGCTTATTGAGAAGTTGGGCCAAGCCCGGTATTTTTCTGTGTTGGACCTCACCAAAGGGTACTGGCAGGTACCCTTGACAGAGCCTGCCAAGGAAAAAAAAGGCTTTCATCACTCCAGAGGGGCTGTATCAGTATAAGCTATTACCCTTTGGTCTACATGGCGCTCCCGCCACGTTTCAAAGGCTAATAGACATTGTACTCCGTCCACATCGTCGGTACGCTTCGGCGTACCTGGACGTAATCGTTATCCACAGCACCGACTGGTACAGGCTGTAGTGGACTCCCTTAACTGCTAACCCAAAAAAGTGCACGCTAGGGTTAGAAGAAACCAAGTACCTGGGGTATGTAATTGGGCGCAGAATTATCAAACCTCAGGTGAACAAAATTGAGGCAATTAGAAATTGGCCCCGACCTGTCACTACTCGACAAGTAAAGTTGTTCCTGGGTATGGTGGGGTACTATATGAGGTTTATCCCCAATTTTGCTACAGCCGCCGCACCATTGACAGGCCTTTTTAAGGGACGCAAGTCAGTGACGGTTCAGTGGAATGAGCAGGCGGAAAAGGCTTTCTTCGCTTTGAAGTCTGCCCTGTGTGGGTCCTCTGTATTGGTGACGCCTGACTTCAAGAGGGAGTTTGTGGTACAGACCGATGCCTCTGAAGTAGGCCTCGGAGATGTACTCTTTCAGGACATCCTGTTGTTTTCCTGAGCCGAAAGCCTACCCCAGCCGAGACTAGGTACAGTATAGTGGATAGAGAGAGTGACTGGCCATCATATGGACACTCGAGTCTCTCCGCTATTACCTGTTGGGGAGAAATTTCCATCTGGTCCCTGACTACTCCCCTCTCAAGTGGATGAGCCAGGCCAAAGAGAGGAATGCTCGAGTCACCAGATGGTTCTTGTCATTACAAAACTTAAAATTTTCCGTGGAACATAGGGCAGGCCAGTTACAGGGAAACACAGATGCCCTGTCCCGGGTACACTGTCTGGCAGGTAATCACCCCCTCAGGGTTGAACAGAGGGGGGAGTTATGTAGGAAGGCGCAAGGGGCTGTCATTGAGATTCTTGGCCTCGGTGAGGTAAGAGCCGGTAGTTTTAAATGTCAGCAGCAGCTAGTGCTGACTGACACTGTTTGTTGTTAGTATGGCTGTAAAGCCGATCAGGGCTCTTACTGGGAGTAGCTAAAGTGCTGGTTGGGTGGTTTCTCGCCATGCTCCAGGCCGGGTTGTTTTGGCCTATATAAAACCCAGCCAGCAGTCTCAGCTGGGTGTGGTTGATCCTCCATCTCACAGAGAAGCTGGGGAGTCTGTGTTTTGGGACCTGTGAATTTGTGCCTTGCTTAAGGGCTGAGATCCGCATGCCGGGAAACAGGCCCCTAAAGCCTGCTGTGTAAACTTCTAACCAGGTGACGATTTTGTTCTATGGACATTGCAAGACTGTGAACGGTTATTTAGTTTTTCCTTATGAGTGAATACAGTAAACACCGAACTGTTTAAGTTAAAGACTTTATAATTGCCTCTATACTGTGTCCTTGTAATTTTTGGCAGCACTTTATATACAAGTAAATATATAGGAAAGAATGTTTCCCAACAATTTTTCCTCTAAAATCTAGTTTATCTTTGGTTTTGTGCATATTAACATCGTTCCCAGCAACCTAGGAGTCCAATATGCATCCAGACATCCTCCCCATGCTGTTCCGGAACCATGGTGGTGTTTCCTTAATTTTTTTACCTTTTCCTATGAACCAGACACCCTCCCCTTTTCAGAGCAGGGGATGCTGGTTTAATCCTCAGGTTCTCCCGAGCACACGAACACCCGAGCACTATGGTGCTCGATCAACACTACATGGCAGCCATTGGCCCCCTGTCACTGCAGTGTGGGGCGGCCAAAGTAGAGGCAGAGGAGCCCCCTCCCTCTGCGAACCTCATATATGCTGCGGTCATCATTGATTGCGGTCATCATTGCGGCATATAAAGTGTTAATCCACCGGCATCTGCGTTTACAGTGATGCCAACAGATACAGCAGTTCCTGCTGTCAGTCACAGTTGTGCCCATGCATTGGTCGGGTGCACACAGCTCTGGTGCCCGTCTGATCATCATGACATACTTGTACGTCACATGTCAGCAAGGGGTTAAGTGCATAAACATTTTAGTGTTCTACACCTACAGGTCTTCAGTGTGCTCTACTCATGTACAGTTATTTCAGAAACTTCAGAAATGTGCTCAGGCACCTGGTACCACTACCCAAACAAGGAATTCAAGGGGGAAGAACCAATAAAATACCTTGCTACACAGAAAGCACAGCAACAAAAAACAAATCCAGAAACCATATGTGTTTTTAAGGGACATGCAAATGTTCCCTAAATGTGACTGGTTTATTCTATGCCAAATTACCACACGAACTCTGTTGATATTTTCATAGAATAAAATCTCAAATCAACCTATCCGGTACATTATGTTCTGAGTGGGTTTTCAAGAAGTACATTTGCCTAGACTAAATGTCAATATGCAAAGGTAACAAATTAATGATTTTACAGCAATTATCTAGAAAAGCCTACATTAGGTTTGCTTTTTTTCCTCATTAAAGGGAGTCAGAGGTTGTATAATGAAAGCATCTAGCAGAAATCTAGGGCCACCACTAATGTGAGAGAGGAAACCCTAGTATCAAATTAATTCATACAGTAAGACAGTCTATTAGTTGCCAGCCTAATTGTTCATCCAGCAGCTATCAGCGCTCATCCCTTATTAGGCTAGGTTCATGCCACGCTTTCACAATACAGAGGAGGCACATGTTTTTTTTTTTACTCCTTGTAAAAAAATATCCTGCTACACCAGAATATAAGGCTTTGTTCATATCATGTTTTGACCCTATGTCAGATGAAAACATTAGAACTCCTGATAAATATCTCCAATGGAATGCCCAAATATATCTCACTGTATAGGCATACAGTAGGATATGTTGTCCATAGACTTTAGTTGTATAAAATGCATTGTTTGCAATATGCTGTTTTTTACCATGTGAAGCCAAATTATGTGGCACACTCAGTAAAAATATGCTGACTATAGAGAGCACCTCTAAGCACCCTTTGAATCCAGAGGGAAAAAAAAGCAGGCTGGTTTGAGAGGTGCATTTATGCAAGCAGGCAAATAACTTGAGTTTGTGAATGTTTACGTGTTTGAGTTCAAGTGTGTGTTTATATTAAGTGTGTGACTTTAGATTGTGTGACTTCAGATTCAGGGACTTTAGAAGGGGAATACAGTAAGTTAGATTCTTATCTCTGCACTATATTGTATTTTTCTCTTTTCTTGTGTAATATGTGTTCCATTATTGAAAAGGCAGTCCAGTGCACATCTTGTCTAATGTATGCAGTCCTGGAACAGCCATTTGAAGGTTCATATCTTTGTTCAAAATTTGAGCAAATTGCCCATTTGGAATCGCACATCAAGTATCTAAATTGGCGAATTTCAACACTGAGAACAGTTGACAATTTGGAAAAGATTTTGCTGCTCACTAAGCAAGCACTCTATGGGATAGATATGGGGGCGGGTGGTAGCGAGGAGGCTCAGCAAAGTGAGGTAGCTAGCTGGGTAACAGAAAGCAGGGTAGAGGGAAGAGTGCCAGGGAGGCTCACCCTGATCTGACACACCCCATCAAGTTTGCACATTTGGCAGATGAGGGGGATATCAGTTCAGGAAGAGCACTGCTGCAGCTGGACACACAGGGGAATGTCAGCTCCAGTAAGCAGGGGACCAGGAGAGCAGGGCAGTGTCACTGCCTGCCTTGTGAGAGGAATGAGAAGATCAGATAAACTTGCAGCACGTGAGTCTATCTGACAGGTTTTTTCTGTTTTTCCTTGCTGTCTGTTGTTGTGGGCAAGATCTCACCTATCCACAGGTTCTGCTCATTTTCTGTTTAGTGGCTCTATTTAAGCCCGCCTCTCACTGCAGACCTTGCGGTTGTTATTTCCTTCTGGAGTTCTAAGCTGGTTGTTAGAGGCTCTCCTGCTTCTTACTCATCTCAAGCTAAGTCCTCCTATTTCTACTTTGTGTGTGTGTGTTGTGTCTAGGTTTCAGGGAGACACTGGTCCCTTCACGGTAGAAGTTCCCAGAAGTCTCATCCCCGCTCCCTAAGGTAGGGTTTATGAGTTTTAGCAGGTCTTAGGTTCCAGTGTATGAGTTCTTCCACCATTAGGATTTTCTCATACTGTAAGCAGTCAGGGAGAGGGTCAAGGATAACTAGGATGTTACCATCCCCCTCCTCACTAGCTTTGGGGCCTAGTCTGTGTTACTGTTGTAGCTTGTTTATTTGGTGTTCTTCCTTTCCTCACTTACCGTGACAGGCAGGCCAGATAGGTGCCGGTAGTGGGAGACCTGTGGGGTACAGATAGGGCGATCTGTCACAAAGACTGGGATCGATGAACAGTATGTTGTCTTCATAGCGCTTGAGTTCGACACATCGAGGATCGGGTTGACAGATTACTGGGAGGGGCAGGAGAAGATCCAGCAGTCATAGTCCATAACAGAACCAATGACAAAGTTAGAGGTAGGTGGAGCGTCCTTACAAATTGTTTTAGGGATTCAGGTCAAAAGCTTAGGGCAAAAACCTCAAAGGTAGTATTTTCCGAAATACTACCGTCACCACGTACCACACAAGAAATGCAGCGGAAGATTAGGGAGGTTACCAAGTGGCTCAGCAACTGGTGTTGGAAGGAGGGGTTTGGGTTCCTGGAGAACTGGGTTGACTTATCTCTTGGCTACAGGCTCTATCATAAGGATGGGCTGCACCTCAATGGGGAAGGGGCAGCTGTGTTGGGACAGAAGATGGCTAGAAGGTTGGTGGAGTGTTTAAACTATGGACTGCCTAGGTTATGGAGTCGTCCCGACTGTTGGCCAACAGTGGGGGGGACTATTTAGAGTGGGGGGGTATCTATGGGATGAGGGAGAGGGGACTTTCTTTTTTTTTTCTCGTTTTGCTCTTCCCTCTCTGCTAGATGGTTAGGATTCTTTCGTTGAATGTGAGAGGTCTGCGAGAGAGAGTCAAGAGATATGCTATCCTTGAGTGGATGAAGAGGTTCTTGCCAGCCATCATCTGTCTTCAAGAGACACACCTGGATAAGGAATACTTAAGGTGGTTGGAGAGGAAATGGATGGTGGAAGGGTACCATTCCATATATACTACTTATTCTAGAGGGGTCTCAATTTTGATACATAAATTTGAGTGTGTGGCATGTGAGGCCGATGACTATGGCAGGTACCTCTTTCTACATTGTAATATAGAAGGGATTAAAACCGTAATTGCTAATATATACATTCCACCACCATATAAGCCAGATGTCTTGTACCAATTGCATAGATTTATGTTGAATAGACAGGAATGTATAATGATTGCGATAGGAGATTATAATGCGGTAATGGATCCACTCAGGGATAGAACATCTGGCAGAGGGGGAAGAGCACAAAATGTAGATTTCTTTAAACTAGCCCCGGAATTTAATTGGGTTGACGTTTGGCATTTTCAGAACCCGGACGAAACCATGTATTCCTGTTACTCTAAAACACATCAAACTTGGTCAAGAATAGATATGGTCCTGGGAAACAAAAATGTAATGTCCCAAAATAGGATTAAGATAAAGTACATACCCATGGCCCTATCAGATCATAGTGCAATGGTAATTGAATTAGATCTGAATAAAAATAATATTTTGCCATTGTTTAAGTTTAATTCCCATTGGTTACCACTGATCCCAGATAAAGAGAGTATAATTGAAGAATAAAAAAAAAAATTTAAGGGAAATAACGACTCCACTAGTAGGTTAATTGTCTGGGACACATATTTGAGAGGATTGCTGTTTAAAAAGGTGAACCACTGGAAAAAAAATACTAGAGGAAGTGGTAATGCACTGGAAAAAAAAACTACAAGAAGCAAGAATAGCATGCATAAGGTACCCCACTGATTGTAATAAGAGAGCTTGGGAGGAAGAACAGGAAAAGTTAAAAAAAATAAACTATTGACTGGGGAGGGTAATTACGTTATAGGATGGGAAGATAGTGCAGACAGAGACCAGGGGCAAGGTAATGGGACTGGGGGAGGAATGGAAGGAGGGACTAGAACAGCTCAGAAGGAAAAGTGTAGGGTAAAAAAAATACATAAACCTCTTAAATGTATGTATACTAATGCCAGAAGACTGACTAATAAAACTGGGGAACTGGAATTAGTCATGTGAGAGGAGGACTATGACACAGTGAGAATAACTGAGACATGGCTGTATGATAGCTATGATTGGGCAATTAATGTACAGAGTTACAGTCTGTTTAGAAAGGATCGTCAAAACCAGAGAGGTGGTGGGGTCTGCCTTTATGTAAAGTCCTGTCTAAAGCCCACACTCCGGGAAGATATAAGTGAGGGGCACGAACATGTGGAGTCACTGTGGGTAGAAATACATGGAGCCAAAAACAATAAATTTACTAATAGGAGTTTATTATAAACCACCTAATATACCAGAGTCCACAGAATATCTACTACTAAACAAGATATACGAGGCGGCAAATCATAATGAGGTGGTTATTATGGGGGACTTTAACGCGACCCAGATATAGACTGGGAAACTGAAACTTGCATATCTCATAAAGGAAACTAAGGCAATTACCTTTCCCAACTGGTTCACGACCTGACTAAATAAAAAGGCCATACTGAACTTAGTATTAACCAATAGACCTAACAGAACAACAGATGTGCAGGTTGGGGGACACCTGGGAAATAGTGACCATAAAATAATAACCTTTCAATTATCATTCAAAAGAGTTTTTCAAGAGTTTCTTCAGGGAGGAACAAAAATACCAAACTTCAAAAAAGCTAAATTTAGCCAACTAAGAGAGGCAATAGGCCTAACTAACTGGGACAAAGTCCTCAAAAATAATAAAAAACAGCCACAAAATGGGATATTTTTTAAAAGCATCCTAAAATCTAATTGTGAGAGGTACATACCTTATGGGAATAAAAGGTTAAGGAACAAGAAAAATGTGGATAAATAGAACTGTAAAGAAAGCAATAAATGATAAAAAGAAAGCATTTCATTCACAAAAACAGGAGGGTAGCGAGGAAACACTGAAAAACTATAAGGAAAAAAATTGAATATGTAAAAAACAAATAAAAGCAGCCAAACTAGAGAGCGAGAGATTACTTACCAAAGAGAGCAAAACTAACCCTAAAATGTTTTTCAATTATATAAATGGTAAAAAGTATAAATCTGAAGGTGTCAGCCCTCTACAGAGTAATGAGGGGGGAGTTGCAGAGAGTGATGAGGAGAAAGCAAAGCTATTAAATATTTTTTCTCTACTGTATTCACTGAAGAAAATAATGTAAACGTGAATTCCTCATTAAAAGTGCCCTGTCTGACCCAGGAAGAAGTACAGCAGCGTCTTAAAAATATTAAAATAGACAAATTGCCAGGGCCAGATGGCATACAACCCCGTATCCAAAGAAAATTAAGTAATGCCATAGCCAGACTCTTATTTCTGACATTTAAGGACTCTATACTGACAGAGAGTGTTCCACAGGATTGGCACATAGCAAATGTAGTGCCAATATTCAAAAAGGGTCCAAAAACAGAGCCCGGAAACTGCAGGCTGGTAAGTTTAACATCTGTTGTGGTTAAATTGTTTGAAGGTGATGCTATCTTGGAGTACCTCAATGAAAATAAGCAAATAACGTCATCTCAGCATGGCTTCATGAGGGATCGGTCATGTCAAACTAATTTATTCAGTTTCTATGAGGAGGTAAGTTCTAGACTTGACAGCGGCGAATCAATGAATGTCGTATAGCTGGACTTCTCCAAAGCATTTGACACTGTAGCACATAAAAGGTTAGTATATACAATGAGAATGCCTGGACTGGGAGAAAATGTCTGTAAGTGGGTAAGTAACTGTCTCAGTGATAGAAAACAGAGAGTGATTATTAACGGTGCACACTCAGATTGGGTCACTGTCACTAGTGGAGTATCTCAGGGGTCAGTATTGGGCCTATTCTCTTCAATAAATGTTAATATTAATGATCTTGTAGAAGGCTTGCACAGTAAAATATTAATTTTTGTAGATGACACTAAGCTGTGTAAAGTAATTGACACAGAAGAAGACAATATACTGCTACAGATGGATCTGGATAGATTGGAGGCTTGGGCAGATAAGTGGCAGATGAGGTTTAACACTGACAAATGTAAGGTTATGCACATAGGAAGGAATAATGCAAGTCACGCTTATATACTAAATGGTAAAACAGTGGGTAGCACTGACATGGAAAAGGACATAGGAATTTTAGTGAACAGCAAACTAAGCTGTAAAAACCTGTGTCAGGCAGCTGCTGCCAAGGCCATTAACCCCTTAAGGACACAGGGCGTACAGGTACGCCCTTGTGCCCTGGTACTTAAGGACACAGGGCGTACATGTACGCCCTGTGCATTTTCGATCACTGCCGTGCGGCTGGCAGTGATCAGAACCCGGTGCCTGCTCAAATCATTGAGCAGGCACCTAGGCTAAATGCGCGGGGGGGTCCCGTGACCCCCCCATGTCGGCGATCGCGGCAAACCGCAGGTCAATTCAGACCTGCGGTTTGCTGCGATTTCTGCAGTTTGGAAACACTAAAACATGATTTCTTTTGTTTCAAAAATGAAATCATTGTGTAAAACTTGCATAAATAAAAAAAAAGTATACATATTAGGTATCGCCGCGTCCGTATTGACCGGCTCTATAAAAATATCACATGAACTAACCCCTCAGATGACCACCGTAAAAAATTTAAAATAAAAACGGTGTAAAAAAAGCCATTTTTTGTCATCTTCCGTCACAAAAAGTGTAATAGCAAGCAATCAAAAAGTCATGTGCACCCCAAAATAGTGCCAATCAAACCATCATCTCATCCCACAAAAAATGAGACCCTACTTAAGATAATCGCCCAAAAATTTAAAAAACTATGGCTCTTAGACTATGGAGACACTAAAACATTTTTTTTGTTTTAAAAATGAAATTATTGTGTAAAACGTACATAAATAAAAAAAATTGTATACATATTGGGTATCACCGCGTCCGTGACAACCTGCTCTTTAAAATTACGTCATGATCTAACCTGTCAGATGAATGGTGTAAATAACAAAAAAAAACGGTGCCAAAAAAGCAATTTCTTGTTACCTTGCCGCACAAAAAGTGTAATATAGAGCAACCAAAAATCATATGTACCCTAAACTTGTACCAACAAAACTGCCACCCTATCCCGTAGTTTCTAAAATGGGGTCACTTTTTTGGAGTTTCTACTCTAGGGGTGCATCAGGGGGCTTCAAATGGGACATGGTGTCAAAAAAACCAGTCCAGCAAAATCTGCCTTCCAAAAACCGTATGGCATTCCTTTCCTTCTGCGCCCTGCCGTGTGACCGTACAGCGGTTTACGACCACATATGGGGTGTTTCTGTAAACGACAGAATCAGGGCCATAAATAACAAGTTTTGTTTGGCTGTTAACCCTTGCTTTGTAACTGGAAAAAAAATATTAAAATGGAAAATCTGCCAAAAAAGTGAAATTTTGAAATTGTATCTCTATTTTCCATTAAATCTTGTGCAACACCTAAAGGGTTAACAAAGTTTGTAAAATCAATTTTGTATACCTTGAGGGGTGTAGTTTCTTAGATGGGGTCACTTTTATGGAGTTTCTACTCTAACGGCGCACCTTTCACTCTACGCCCCGCTGTGTGGCCGTACAGTAGTTTACGGCCACATATGGCATGTTTCTGTAAACGGCAGAGTCAGGGCAATAAAGATACAGTCTTGTTTGGCTGTTAACCCTTGCTTTGTTAGTGAAAAAAATGGGTTAAAATGGAAAATTAGGCAAAAAAATTAAATTCTCAAATTTCATCCCCATTTGCCAATAACTCTTGTGCAACACCTAAAGGGTTAACAAAGTTTGTAAAATCAGTTTTGAATACCTTGAGGGGTGTAGTTTCTTAGATGGGGTCACTTTTATGGAGTTTCTACTCTAGGGGTGCATCAGGGGGCTTCAAATGGGACATGGTGTCAAAAAACCAGTCCAGCAAAACCTGCCTTCCAAAAACCAAACGGCGCACCTTTCACTCTACGCCCCGCTGTGTGGCCGTACAGTAGTTTACGGCCACATATGGTGTGTTTCTGTAAACGGCAGAGTCAGGGCAATAAAGATACAGTCTTGTTTGGCTGTTAACCCTTGCTTTGTTAGTGGAAAAAATTGGTTAAAATGGAAAATTAGGCAATAAAATGAAATTCTCAAATTTCATCCCCATTTGCCAATAACTCTTGTGCAACACCTAAAGGGTTAACAAAGTTTGTAAAATCAGTTTTGAATACCTTGAGGGGTGTAGTTTATAGAATGGGGTCATTTTTGGGTGGTTTCTATTATGTAAGCCTCGCAAAGTGACTTCAGAGCTGTAGTGGTTCCTAAAAATTGGGTTTTTGTAAATTTCTGAAAAATTTCAAGATTTGCTTCTAAACTTCTAAGCCTTGTAACATCCCCAAAAAATAAAATATCATTCCAAAATAATTCAAACATGAAGTAGACATATGGGGAATGTAAAGTCATCACAATTTTTAAGGGTATTACTATGTATTACAGAAGTAGAGAAACTGAAACTTTGAAATTTGCTAATTTTTCCCAATTTTTGGTAAATTTGACATTTTTTTATGCAAAAAAAAATATTTTTTTTAACTTTATTTTACCAGTGTCATGAAGTACAATATGTGACGAAAAAACAATCTCAGAATGGCCTGGATAAGTCAAAGTGTTTTAAAGTTATCATCACTTAAAGTGACACTGGTCAGATTTTCAAAAAATGGCCTGGTCCTAAGGTGTAAAAAGGCTGTGTCCCTAAGGGGTTAAGATAATGGGTTGCATCAAAAGGGGCATAGATGCCCGTGATGAGAACATAGTCCTACCACTTTACAAATCACTAGTTAGACCACACATGGAGTACTGTGTACAGTTCTGGGCTCCTGTGAACAAGGCAGACATAGCAGAGCTGGAGAGGGTACAGAGGAGGGCAAGTAAAGTAATAAACTGGAATTGGGGATCTACAGTTCCCTGAAAGATTATCAACATTAGGGTTATTCACTTTAGAAAAAAGACGACTGAGAGGAGATCTAAGAACTATGTATAAATATATCAGGGGTCAGTACAGATATCTCTCCCGTCATCTATTTATCCCCAGGACTGTGACTGTGATAAGGGGGACATCTTCTGCGCCTGGTGGAAAGAAGGTTTGTACACAAACATAGAAGAGGATTCTTTATGGTAAGAGCAGTGAGACTATGGAACTCTCTGCCTGAGGAGGTGGTGATGGTGAGTTCACTAAAAGAGTTCAAGAGGGGTCTGGATGTCTGGAGTGAAATATTACAGGCTATCGCTACTAGAGATGAGTCGTTGATCCAGGGAGTTAGTCTGATTGTCTGATTGGAGTCTGATTACCCTCACTAAGCATTTCTAAATGTTCATTGTGTTACCCTAAACATATAAATTACACTTTTAATTTCATTTGCAGATGAATTCAATAAGTATTATGCATTTTTGTACTTCCCAGCCTTTTGTGCAAATTAACATAAAAGAGTCATATCTTACTTGTGTGACCAGAGAAGAGTCATATTTTCAAGCTCTGACTCATCTCAGATAATTTGCACATGTATCAAATCTTTTTTTGACACAATAAAAGCACACAGAGCTATGGCGACTGGGTACTGTGGATGTACTAGCGGCCATCTAGCAACCCATGTCCTCAGCTCTATACCCAAAATCCAGGTGACAGGTTTCCTTTAAGTGGGGAAAATTGGCTTCTACCAATTTGCCTTCCTCTGTATCAACTTGCAGAATAACAGGTCAAACTGCATGGACAAATGTAATTTTTTGGCCTTATATACTATGTTACTATGTCACCTCCATATCTATAGTGACCCTAAACAACTAGGTACCTGGCTCCCCCTCACCCCACCCAACTATAATTTTCCCAATAGCTCCTTCCTCATAGCAGCCATCTGTTCCAATCCTCCCAGCTGCTGGGGCTACAGAGAACACAACAGTGCTGGCTTGCTCTGGTACCATTTTACAAGACATGGAATAAAAATGGAAGCCATGATAATGCTGCATCCCCAGAGGAAGAGTAAAGTAGAAGGTGTACAAACCCAGCAGCAGTAGCGGTATTGACAGGCTCAATACAACTCAGTCTACTACCCCTGACTGTGCAGTACCAGGAAAGGAATACAGACTGCACTTAGCTAGTTGTGTTGGCTCCTGGGACTTGTCCCTTGCCAATAAGTTCACACATGGGGCTGGCTGGCCTGGACTAAGCCAGTAACTAGTGGGTTGATCTATGTGGTCATATATGGCAGTGACATCAATGGAGCTTTTGACACATATTTCAAGCAGGACTGAACCACCAGTTGGATAAGGCGATGTCTCCCTGCCTTGGTCCCACTGATAGGCTTCAGGGTAATGCCTGTAGCCTATCAGATGTTGGCACAGGAGGCGCAATGACGTCGTCATCATCATCGTGTCGCCGAAGCTGGGTACAGTGGAAGAGGACTGCACGCATTGCTGACACAGTCATAGAGGTATGCTTTGGAGTTTTTGTTTTTTTTAATTTGACTCCATGCTGTTTGGCCATTATGAGGAAGGGAGGAGAGGAGCACTATGGGGCATCTACTGGGGGCGCAATATAGGGGCATTATATACTGGCACACAGTATGGAGGGGCATTAGCTCAACTGGGAACACTAAGAGGGGTTATTTTTGTACTGGTACTATGGAAGCATTATTACTTCTGGGGCATGGTGGGGACACAGTACTGTTGGTGCACTGTAGGAGCACTATTACTACTGAGCGTGCTCTAGCAGAGCATTATGACTATTGGTGGGACTTTTGGGACAACTATTACTGAGGGTGGCATCCTGGCACAGTTTCAGCTTAGAACAATGATTTTGGAGGGGACATTAGATTTACACCATTAGAGTCAGGAACAGGGAGGAGGATTTAAATGTAGGAAACATAGATGTCTATTTGTCAAACTCTGCAGAGACAAGACATTGCTGAAAGAAATCATTATGGCAAGAGGAGAAGATGAGGAAAGAGAACATCTACATCAAAGGAGATGTCAATGGATGTAAGAATTATGTGACATTGTTTTACCCTGAATGTTTTGTAGTGCTCTGTGTAATGTTAGTAGGAAAGAGGTTGGGTAGAGAATTTGGCATGGGGATGGGTGGGAGTGGGGGCACCACTGTGTTTAAGGCAGGCCAGGTAGTGTTTGTGTACGTGGTAAACTGCACTTTTCAATCCTATTAAAAAAAACTGTGTCCAGTATCTTTTTAAAAAAAATAAGAGACAAGGGTAACAGGAGCCAACTATATAGAGTATATGCTTCTTGATGTAAGGACTAAAAAAATGAATGGCAAGAACTTGGCATAAACCCAAGCTTAGCTAGACATGAAAATTACTTAAATTCAGCATCATAAGATAACCAGTGGCTAGACACCCCTGGGGCTCATTATCTCCACAGAAAACAGTAAGATGGGAAAAATAGTCCAATCTTATAAATTTGTAGTACATAAAAAAAGATAGCGTACTTACTATTGCAGCTATTCCTCTATTCTAGCCAGCAATAGCAAAGTATTTACATTTAATAGTGAGGTCACATAACATAGTCATCCAATGGTTCCAGCAGGATGAGGAAATCATGGCTGATCCACGCCTGAGTCATCTTTACAAAGGTTAGTCTCTCACTAAACACCTGCTGATTCCACACTACTGGCAGGGCATGAAAGCTTTTCCAGGGCAAACTCAGCCAGTTGTGGCCACAAATCAAGTTTGGCTGCCCAGTAGTCAAGTGGATCTTGGATCTGGGGTGGCAGGGTGCAGTCCAGGCATGCCACCACCTGCTGGTTCAGGTTCTGCTCAATGTCCTGCTGCTAGCTGGTTTCTTCAGCAAATGAGTAAAGAAAAGTGCTTAGTAGAGACTCCAAACTTAAAGAGGACCTTTCACCTGGAAAAACATTGTGAACTAAGTATCCTGACATACACAGCGGCACCCAGGGATCGCACTGCACTTACTATTATTCCTGGGCGGCGCTCCGTTCTCCCGTTATGTCCTCCGGTATCTTCGCTCAGTAAGTTATAGTAGGTGGAGACTGCTCTTGTTCTGCTGGGCGTCTCCTCTTCCTAGGTTGTAGCGCTGGCCAATCGCGGCGCACAGCTCACAGCCTTGGAGTTTTTTTCTCCCAGGCTGTGAGCTGTGCGCTGCGATTGGCCAGCGCTACAGCCTAGGAGGAGGAGACGCCCAGCAGAACAAGGGCAGACTCCGCCTACTATAACTTAATGAGCAAAGATATCGGAGGACATAACGGGAGAACCTAGCGGCGCCCAGGGATAATAGTAAGTGCAGTGAGATCCCTGGGTGACCTTCGTGAAGATGGACGATGGCTCATAGCAGCCAGCTGACTGCACAGGATGTCTCAATAGTAGTTGAGTTTATTCTCCCTCTCAGCACGTGGAAAAGGCCCCCCATTTTGGACTAGTAGCAAGGGCATTTTTCTGGCCATTTGTGCTAGGGACTCAGAGGGACTCCCTGCCTCCATCTCCACTGCATACTGCTATGGTGTTTAGGGGTCATCTGCCTAGCCTTCCTCATCACCCTTCAGTTCATCCTTCTCCGCCTGCTCTTCTCTTGTTCTCTTGTCTCTTGTGCAGATAAACCACCCATTTCTGTATACCTTGCTTGTGCATGAATATCCTCCTCCTTCTCTGCCAGTTCAGCCCCCACAGGGATCTGGTAGCTGTGAAATGAAGGCAGCATGTCCCCTGTCCCCTGTCCAGTCAGATTTATCAGCATCTGCTCCAGGACGTGAAAGAGTGGAATGACCTCCTCAAAGGGCCTGAGCAAACAGTGACCATGGTTCCGATCTTTATTTTGCAAGGAGGTAGCTATGATTCAATTTCTTCTTAAATAACTCGGAGCAGTTCCTACTCGGTGTGACTCTGTTCACCTAGGCAAAACAGGTGCAGAACAGTGTTACACTGCTGTGCTCTTAACAGATGGTATAGTGGAGTAACACTCTGAATTGTGCCTGCAGTGGAGGCTGAGGACAAGGTGGAGGATGAGGAAGTAGAGGAGGACACTGGCTCAGGACTCACGGCTTGAGAAAATGGAGGTGGCATTGCCGTCACCTGGCCAAGTTGCTGGTGTGGCTGGGCAGGAAACACATTTACCTAGTGGGTCGTAAAGTTACAGCTCCACATGTCGCCGCTGCCGTGAACTTTAGCAGACACCAACAGGTTCAAGGAGTAGCCCACCTTCTGCTAAACATACATGTGCAGAGTTAGTACAGCCTTTTTGTAGAAGAAATTATGGCTTGGGACTCTCCACCTTGGTTAGTCACAAGCCATCAGTTCTCTGAAAGGTGCAGAGTCGACCACAAGAAAAGGTATGGATTGTAGTACCAGCCACTTGGCCAGTAGCACGCTTAGCTTCTTTGCCATTAAATGAGTGCACTCATACTGTTGTCTTTTTGCAATGAGTGACGAGGAGTAGGAGAAGCATCAGGACCCTTCTGCTGAGGTGTTGGTGCCTTGACTGCTGGAGAAGGGGTGCAGTTGCTGCGCCAGGCTGTGCAACATTAGCACCATGGTATTCCCAGACCACTTTATGGTGACACTGCATGTGTTGACGCAGGTCTGTGATGCCAACATTGTCACCCTGGCCACACTTCACCTTCTACGCACAGATTCTACACAAGCTGCAAAGAAAAAGGGGGTTAGTCAGCACATCCCAATGCTCAGGTGCACGCCGCCATCGCTAGAAACACAAATACAAAATACAATGTAACAACACTTTGCAAACCAAATAAAGTAGAATAATGCCATAGTAAAAGAAAATATGCTGGTGCTAATGCTACACTTATTTTGTAAATTTGAGATTCTTGGCAAATACATTTTGTACAAAATTATTTGGGGCTAATCTGCCACACGTCAAGGCAAAATGTATTTGTCAAGAATCTCACATTTGCTAAATAAGCGTAGCATTAGCACCAGAATATTTTCTATTACTATGGCATTATTGTACTTTATTTGGTTTGCAGAGTGCTGTTGCATTGTATTTTTTTCTTTGTGTTTCTAGACATAGCAGCGTGCACCTGTGCATTGGGGTGTGCTGACTAACCCCCTTTTTCTTTGCAGTTTGTACTAGAGGTGTGGCTGACTCCATTTAGTCTTGGACCCCTGACCAGTAGTGTTGAACGATCACCAAAGTGCTCAGGTGCTAGAGTAGAACACTTTGCAATGCTTGGGTGTTTTACCAAGCACCTGAGCACAATGGAAGTCAATGCAAGAACCCCAGCCATCCCCACTCTGAAGAGGGGAAGGTATCAGGATTCGAGTTCAGCTTAGAGGTCCATGCTCTGACTCCATATATAAAGTCAGTGCTTGGGGACACCCCAGTGTATTTAAAACTAATTTCTGAAAAGGTTCTGTTGGGATTTGAACTCCCAAGCTTGTACATTAGAGGTAAGGACATTAACCACTACACTATACAGCCTACATGTTAACCAGTACAGAAATAAAAAATAATTATTCTGCTGAATAGGAATACTCACTAAATCAGAAACTACTATAAGGTTTTTCTGACACAGTTTAGCATTCAGCTTTATAGCTGAGTGGATAAGGTCCTTGCCTCTAATGTACAAGCTTAAGAACTCAAATCCTTGCAGAAACATTTCAGAAATGTGTATATATATATGTGTTTTTAGCCATAATATATTTACATATATTTTTTGATATTTAGAATATACAATATATTATATGGCTAAAAACATCAGTAGTAGTCTCTCACACATTATGCAATTATATAGATCAGAAGTATGATTTTAACACTATATATATATATATATATATATATATATATATATATATATAGTCTTTTTTAGTTTTTTTTTGGAATGCCATACATTTATTAGAATTAAAAAAAATATATAAAATATATAAATTTAATCTCTTTCTGCTGGGATTCAAACTCTGAAGCTAATACATTAGAGGCAAGGAAATTAACCACTACACTATACAGCTACATGGTAACCTGCACAGAAATATAAAAAAAAAAGTATTCTTCTGAATAGGAATACTCACTACATCAGAAACTACTATGAGGTTTTTCTGACACAGTACAGCATTCAGCTTTGTAGCTGAGTGGAAAAGGTCCTTGTGTTTAATGTATAGGGGGTTGTGAGTTCAAATCCCAGCAGAAACTTTTGGAAATAGATGCTAAATCACATTTAAATACACTAACTCGAGCACACGTGGTGTTCGGCTAAACTCTGCGATGCTCGAGCCAAACTGGTGTTTGGCCGAGCATGCTCGCTTAACACTACTGACCAGCCTGTCTGCCCCATAGGCTCATTTTAATTAGTGTAAGTATAAAGCTTAGCCTGCTCTCCCTGCACTCACTGGAAGCCGTCTGGCACCAGGAGAGGTATAGAGTGCATGCATACTGGTACCTGCTCCATGAATTTTATGGTGGTCATTATGGCACATAACAGGTAGCATTTAGTGTTAGGTTCCCATCTTACAGAGATCGCCTTGACATGTGGCAGACGGGCCCAAATAATTTTGTACAAAATGTATTTGTCAAGAATCTCAAATTTACTAAATAAGCGTAGCATTAGCACCAGAATATTTTCTATTACTGGCATTATTAATTATTTCTATTAATAAGGCATTATTGCACTTTATTTAGTCTGCAGAGTGGGGTTGCATTGTATTTTTTCTACACAAGGCCATGGTGACATCCTTCGCCAACTTCATAAAAAATTCCCACACTGGCGAGTGTGGCATTTTACCCTCACCACAGCATGCTGACTGCCTCCTGAGTAGCAAATTGTCTACCCCGGGCACGTTTGGCTTCAGACCTACACTGCTACCCCCCTGCAGACTGACGACCACGCCAGCACCCTGTTGGCTCAGCCACTGCCTCATGTGCAAGATGCCACCCTCATCCCCTGATGATGATGATGATGAAGCCCCCTCTTCACCCGGCTCCCACATGCTATCGGCTACATCATCATTCACTACTGTCTGCACGTCACTGATGTCACCCTCACCAGTCTTAGGATCGTGTGCCTGATTGCTTGCAGTACCTGCTCCCATGCGACTCTCATTGTTGATACTTGCCTGCCTACCGGAGCAAGCCGCGGCTCTCTCCTCCAAATTTTGCCAGGGCAGTAGCTGCTGACTGGCCTCAATAAGCTCTTCCTCACTGAAAAGTGGAGCAGAGCCGACAGCATACAATCCTCCCCAGCAGAAGCAAAATGAAAAAGACAGGTTCAGGATAGGTGGGGGGAGGAGAGCTCGATCCTGGGCCATGCCAACTAAGCGTGGTATCAGAGGAACCCACCGACTCCTGGACGGGGGTGTCTGATGTCAGGGACATCATTCAAAGACATATGGGTCAAAATTCTGGATCACCCCTGGTAGCTCTCTCTTGTCACTGTGACTGCTGGTACCACCCCCCTTTTTCTGCTAATACTGCCAGCTCCAGAAACAATGTTGCCACTGCCCCTGGCACCTGGCACATACTGTAATAGTAACTGTAAGTGAAAACTAGAAGTAGTGTCAGGCCGCAATTTTACCCAGAATCAAGGATGAATGGATTTACTTATGTATAAAAGAACGTGAACACCCCAAAATCTGTAGTATCAGGCAATTTCACCTCAATTATACAAATAGGGATTAACTGATTTACTCATGTATAAAAGAACATGAACCACCCAAAATGTGTAGTGCCAGACTGCAATTTCACCCCAATAACAGAATCAAGAATGAATGGAATTACTTTTGTATAAAAGAATATGAAAATCCTAAAATAAGTAGTATTAGAACGCTTTTTAGGCGTAATAGAATAGCTTCTCTATAAGCCAAGCTTTACACTGTTCACTTGACTCCTGCTCTCTCCCTACAGTGTGTATAATGCCTCCCTATTATATCTCTACATTAGCTAAGCTGTCCCTGAACAGCTCAGTAGTAATATTTTGTGAATAAAGTATTTCCTAATCACTGTCCCTAATGTCTATAACGTCTCTCCCAGCACTAAGTTTACTGGATAATGGCAAAGACTGGGCAGGAGAAGACTTTTTATAGGTCTATGTGGCTAGCTATATGCTGATTGGCTGGCTGATTGGGTGATCCCTCATTCTTGGATTTCTTTTTAACATGTGCAGCAGTAATTTGTGACTAATAATTTTCCTGAAATTCGGATCAAATTCAACTTCGTCAACTTCGGTTCGCTCAACACTAGTTACAGCATTACCACAGAGGTACATAATTTCCCTGAGTCTTCTTAACAATAAAAATAGGCTGTGCTTTAGTAGCAGTTATGTGTCACGGATGATGTTGCAGATAGCTGTAAGTTATGAATAAACGTCTGACTGGCTTGATTCCAAACTAAGGAGCATATAGGTGACCCCTATAAAACCCTAAGAGTTCACCCTGACTGCTATGCACATACAAGGGTCTTAAAGGTAGACGATTGTATGCCCACGTACCTAAGACTGTGTGACACCTGAAAACCCTATAATAGTGAGGGGACACGACCACCGGCTCCCTGCACTTCATACGGAGGGAGTCAGGGTAACCTAGAATCAAGCCAGCAAGGAAACACAATACATGAAAGGACTTATCTGAACAAGCAGCATCAGAAGCCTCCAGCAGCGGACACTTCATCCAGGAAGTAGTATAAACCGCAAAGTGAGGCAGTATGGGAGGGAATATAAAGGAAAGAGGATTAGTCTAAATAGGTGACACCTGGGAGAAGGAAATGAGATGAGAAAGTGAAACCAAAACAAAGAACATCATGCAAGAGGTAGAGAAGGACGTCTGTCAGACCTTCTCACAGAACTGGCGGTGACAGTACCCCTTCCTCTATGGCTGGACTCCGGACACTCAGAACCCACCTTCTCAGGATGAGACCTATGGAAAGCCTTGATGAGACGAGTGGCCTTAATGTCTGCCACTGGGACCCACATTCAGGTCCAGACCAGGCACACGTCTCTTATCCGCCACACGCTTATATCTCTCACTCATCCTCTTCAGATTACCCTGAATCTTTTGCCAAATAAATGAAAAAGACGAGGAAAATCTCTCCTCATCGGGTAAACCAGAAGACCCCTCTCCAGAGAATGTCCCAAACTGCGGATGAAACCCATATGCACCAAAAAATGGTGAGTTATCAGAGGACTCCTGGCGATGGTTATTTAAAGCAAACTCAGCAAGGGACAAAAAAGAATACCAATCCTCCTGATTCTCTGGCACAAAACAGCGCAGATATGTCTCCAGATTCTGATTGACGCATTCGGTCTGACCAATCAACTGCGGGTGAAAAGCAGAAGAAAATGACAACCGAATCCCCAAGCGAGAAAAGAAGGCCTTCCAGAATCTGGAAACAAATTGCGTGCCCCTATCAGAAACAATGTCTGAAGGAATGTCATGCAATTTAACAATGTGATCAACAAACGCTTGCGCCAACGTCTTAGCATTGGGTAACCCAGGAAAGGGAATGAAATGTGCCATTTTGCTAAAACGGTCCACTACCACCAGAATCACAGTCTTCCACGAGGAACGAGGCAGGTTCGTAATGAAGTCCATGGACAGATGCGTCCAAGGATGGGAAGGAATGGGTAACGGGAGGAGAGAACCCGATGGCCATGAATGAGGGACCTTGGCACGAGCGCAGGTCTCGCAGGCTGCCACAAAACCCTCAACCGTCTTACGAAGAGCAGGCCACAAGAATCACCGAGCAATGAGATCTACTGTGGCTCTACTCCCCGTGTGCCCAGCAAGGACAGTATCGTGGTGCTCCTTAAGAACCTTGTGTCGTAAAGCGAGAGGCACAAACAACCTCACAGGAGGACAAAGATCAGGAGCCTCTGCCTGGGCTGCCTGAATCTCTGCCTCCAAATCAGGATAAAGAGCAGAGACGACCACCCCATCAGCCAAAATGGGACCTGGGTCTTCAAAGTTCCCCCTTCCCGGAAAACAACGTAACAGGGCATCCGCCTTCACATTTTTAACCCCAGGGCGGAACGTGACAACAAAATTAAACCTAGAAAAGAACAAAGACCATCTGGCCTGTCTCGGGTTCAGACGCTTATGGTAGGTAAACGCGGTAATAGGGTGTCTGGCTTCCTCTAACCAATGGCACCATTCCTCAAAAGCTAATTTGATGGCCAACTCCCTATCTCCCACATCGTAATTTCTCTCTGCAGAGGAGAGTTTCCTTGAGAAAAACGCACACGGTCACCATTTTACAGGAGAGGGACCCTGAGATAAGACCGCACCCACACCCACCTCAGAAGCGTCCACCTCAACAATAAAAGGTAGAGAGACATCAGGTTGTAGCAAAATGGGAGTGGAAGCAAAACTGTCTTTGATGCTAGAAAAGGCCTTAAGCGCATCTACCAACCAGGAGGAAAAATCTACCCCCTTTTTAGTCATATCAGTGAGTGGCTTAACAACAGAGGAATAATCCAAAATGAACTTTCTGTAATAATTGTCAAAACCCAAAAACCGCATCAGCGCCTTCTGATTCTCAGGAAGCTCCCAATCAAGCACAGCACGGACCTCCTCAGGGTCCATGCGAAAACCAGAAGTGGAGAGAAGAAAACCAAGAAATTGAATCTCCGGAACACACATTTTTCCAGTTTAGCATACAATTTATTCTCCCGCAAAATGAGCAAGACCTGACGTAGGTGGTCCCTATGAGTTTTCAAATCAGGATAAAAAATCAAAATGTCATCTAGATACACCAGTACAAATTTCCCCATTAAATGATAAAAAATTCTGTTCACAAAATGTTGGAAGATGGCCGGAGCATTCATCAAACCAAAGGGCATAACCAATTTCTCAAAATGACCCTCAGGGGTATTGAAGGCCGTCTTCCATTCGTCCCCTTCCCTGACCCTGACTAGGTTGTATGCCCCTCTTAAATCCAACTTAGAAAAAACTTTAGCCCTAACAATCTGGTTAAACAAGTCCGGGAACAGAGGAAGCAGTTATGGGTCACGAATTGTGATAAGGTTCAGCTCCCTGAAATCCAGACAAGGTCTTAAAGAATCATCTTTTTTCTTAACAAAATAAAAAAAACTGCGGCAACAGGTGACTTCGAGGGTCGGATGTGTCCCTTCCTCAGGCTCTCACAGATCCAGATATAAGTACACATAGCGACTCTTTCAGATTGGGAGAGATTGTATAAACGTGATTTTGGCAGCTTGGCGTCTGGGATGAGATTAATAGGGCAATCGTACTCCCGGTGAGGGGGGCAACTCCTGGACACCACTCTTGGAAAACACTCCAACCATTTATTTGACTTGCTTGCCAATCAATGGTGGGGTTATGTTTAGTGAGCCAGGGTAGCCCCAACACTAGAGGAGTAGGTAATCTGCTTAGGACGAAACATGGCATATCCTCAACATGAGCATCACCCACAGTCAAATGGATATTGTGAACTATGCCCTTTAACGATCTTTGAGAAAGTGAAGCGGAATCGATAGCAAAAACAGGTATATCCTTTTCCAAAGTGCATACCTGGAAACCATGCGTTTTAGCAAATTGATTATCAATGAGATTGACAGCTGCTCCACTATCTACAAAAATCTCACAAACAATGTTCTTGCTGTCTAGCGCCACCCTGGCAGGTAGGAGAAAATGGGAACTACAAGCAAACGGCAAACCTTCAATTTTCGCATCAACCTTGCCAATAGTAGCAAATGGAAAGTTTTTAGAGGGCTTTTTCTTTTAGTTTTTTTTATTACCCTCAGAAAACTCCATGAATCTCCTAGAGGGGCAAACATTAGCCATATGATTTATACCCCCACAACAGAAACAAACCCTCCTCTGAGAGCTGAATCCTCTACTATCAGAGGCAAGCCAACCCAGCGTCATGGCCTCCTGCTCAGAGGGGATTGAGAGAGACTGAGACCCCTGCGCACTGAATGAGACAGCCCCACTGTCCTTGGGCTGAATATGACAGGAAGGAGTAGTCTCTCCTCTCTCTCTAAGACACCTGTCAATACGAACAGCTAGATACATGGCAGACTCCAACGAGGCAGGTCTATCATGAAAAGCAAATGCATCTTTCTAATGATGATGTTGCAGATAGCTGGAAGTTATGAATAAACGTCCGACTGGCTTGATCCCAAACTAAGGAGCATATAGGTGACCCCTATAAAACCCTAAGAGCTCACCCTGACTCCTAAGCACATACAAGGGTCTCAAAGGTAGACGATTGTATGCTCACGTACCTAAGACTGTGTGACACCTGAAAACCCTATATCAGTGAGGGGACACGACCACCGGCTCCCTGCACTTCATACAGAGGGAGTCAGGGTCACCTAGAATCAAGCCAGCAAGGAAACACAATACATGAAAGGACTTATCTGAACAAGCAGCAGCAGAAGCCTCCAGCAGCGAACACTTCATCCAGGAAGTAGTATAAACTGCAAAGTGAGGCAGTATGGGAGGGAATATAAAGGAAAGAGGATTAGTCTAAATAGGTGACACCTGGGAGGAAATGAGATGAGAAAGTGAAACCAAACACAAAGAACATCATGCAAGAGGTAGAGAAGGACGTCTGTCAGACCTTCTCACAGAACTGGCGGTGACATTATGGCTGTGTTTGTCCATATGCCCTATTAATGTAATGGATTAAAAGAGAAACATTGCTATAAGAAATAACAGGTAAGAGGGGTATTATTTTTCAAATATGGAATATTACATAAATGTTATTGTAAAGATTATATTTTGTAAAATTATTGATTATTAGTTGGCACTGCCACTCATCGGCACTAATGCGACAACGGTGGAAGAAACCTATTCTCCAAAACATTTCTGGCATAACTAGAAGGGAATTATATTACAACTAATAATATTGGAGTACATTATCACTAGAGATGAGCAAAGTTAAAAAAAATATTGATTCGCTAAGAAAGTCAATTCATTACAAATTAATTTGTCATGAATTATTATAAACCAGGTATATTCAGGCCACTCTGCCTAATCATATTCTTTCCACTTGGTGGATCCATCTCAACATGAAGGTTTGGAAGTTAACAGTTTCCCGACCATCGACAACAAATTTATGTCGGCAGACGGACATTTAAAAATGGACCTCACTGGCACGTGCAGCGGACGCTATGGCCATCTGGTGTCTGCTGTTTAAAGAGCAGACACCCGACACTAATGTTTGTGACTGATAGCAATCCCAGTCGTGGACTTTTAACCCTGTATGCAGCAGCCCCGTCCTCCTGTGTGATGGTACCAGAGATTTTACACAACATTGAGGCAGGAAAACCTTCCTCAAAGCAATGAAATTGAGGGATCCACAACAGGGATGACCATAATCCCATGTAGAACCCTCCATAAGGTCCTGGATCCCTCACTACTATGAAACTAGTAGTATTTTGCTTTTAAAATTATTAGGGTTAAGACAAGATGGCAGAACATGGTGGACGGATCAAACATGGCCACTGGATTATTGCAGTAACACTGTCCCTAGCACATGAACGCTTGCCACGTCACCCCCTATGTTCAGCTAACAGGACAATGGCGGAGACTGGGTGGGATGAGGCTTTTACAGGGTATGGCTATCTGTGGACTGGCTGGCTGCATGGCATTATGGATGATCTCGTGCTCCCAGGCTTACTTTCACTATTTAACAAGTGCAGCAGACATTTTAGGAAAACCTGATTCATAAAAACAAAGCGCCAGGAAATTTGGCTTCATTACGAATCTAAGTTTTCCTAAACTTTGGACCGAATTCTGCTTAGAAAGTTTCACTTTGCAAAAACACAAATGCAATCGCACTCTGCCCTGCCTCTATGCTGGATGTTGAATGAGGCATTGGTGTACATTTTGGCCAAAGCGTAATAAGCCACTCACCACGTCAAGGTCGCCTCCATGAGTGGTCCCTAACACTAGTTCCTACCTGTTATGGGCCATGACAGCCACACAAAGTCCATGGAGCGCAGGTACAGCATGCACGTCAAGCACACTCTGCTTTTAACCTCGTCCGGTGCCATTACAGCTTTCATCGGATCCAGGGATGCAAGTACCAACATGCATGCTGAGCCCACTATATACGTCTCCTGGAGCCATGGCACCGGACGGGGTTAAAAGCAGAGTGTGCTTGGCGTGCATGCTGTATCTGCGCTCCCTGGACTTGGTGTGCCTGTTATGGCCCATAACAGGTACGAACTAGTGTTAGGGACCACTCATGGAGGCGACCTTGACATGGTGAGTGGCTTATTACGCTTTGGCCAAAATGTACACCAATGCCTCATTAAACATCCAGCATAGAGGCAGGGCAGAGTGCTGGTTGCAGAGTGCGATTGCATTTTGTGTTTTTACGTTTGTTTCTGTATTTCGCCATAGCAATGTGCACCTGCATAGGGTTGTGCTGACTGAACCCCCCACAAAGTTTCACTTTGCCCAACTCTATCACATTGCCCCCAAGAAGCGCTGCTTTATCTACTATACTACAATGGATTGGCAGGTGTACTACTGCCGACTGAATTTACTGCTCCATAATGTGATTCTAGCGGTTCACCACAGAGAATATAGCCATACAGATATATGAAAAGTTGCAACTAATCAGGTGGTCCGTACCTGCTGGCCGAGCAGACTGCATGGCATACATCCGTCCGTATATCTGATATAAGAGAGTACAAGGGGTACAGTAGCTGCCATTGACATGTGGAATCAAGATTAATGGGCACTATCAGCATGAGGATATGGTGAGGCGCATTTAACATTATCATTGTTACATTAAGGAGGCTTTGTGATATCATTAAGTACAAGTAGAGACAATTACATTAATCCAAAAGGACAATAAAATAAAACATCCTCCATATTTTTTTTACTTTCACATTTAGATATTTTTTCACATTTATTCCTGCGGACATTATATATAGATAAGGTGGAATTTTCATATTACTGTCTTAATGCCACAAGGGCGCTGCAATTTATAAAGCTTTTAACAAATGTGCACACCAAATAATCTACAGGTGTATTGCCATATATTGTTATGTATTTATCTTATATATATTTGGGTATTTTATGTTTATATATTTTAGATTAAGGGTATATATTTTTTTTTTTTTACGATGTTGATGGATTAGTGCTGATGAGTGGAAGTGCAAACTAGCAACCTTTACCTATATCCGGTTTTGGACAAACTGACAGATAGAGCATCCGATTTTCCAATTACCAGTTATTGATGAGTCACTGAATATATGATATTTTTGAAATTCTGATGTTTTATTTCCATAGCTTCAATATAGCTACAGATTAAATTAATTAAACAACTCCCTAAAACCCACAAACACCAGCTGTCTGACTAAGACATATGGATAGTAACATACTTACCAGATTTCACAGATGAAAAAGCTCAAATATAATTCTTACTTTTAAAGAGAAACTGCATGAAAATATATTTTCCCTTTGTAATGGCAAATTACCAACATAAGATGAAAGCCAGCACTGGTCATGGTTTTGGAAGAGTAGCAGGAAGGAGGTCAAGAATTCACCTATGAACAACAGTTCCAAAATCAACATAAAAACACAATCTAAAGTACTTTATTAGGTTCTGAGTAAAGTTTTTGTAACAATGCTGCATGTTCACAAGACCACAGAACTGGACATCACCTATACCAGTACTAACAATGTCTCTTGGTACTCAGATACCCCCCACTTACAGTAGGACTGAACTGCACAACAACCAGATGGTTGAAAGAAACATGTGCACTCATGCAGCACAAATCAGCACTGGTAGACAATAATTTCCTGAAATACTGTAACTCATTGATAAATAACAGGAATTCAAAGATGATAGCCACGACTAGAGGGAATGGAACTCCAGTAATGGAGTGGATGAAGATGGTATGGGATACAGGTTTATAGCAAATCAATGGCAGTGAACGGAAATAAAGATACAGTGAACGGACCCTGTTCTGAAATACAACTTAACAAAACTGCCAAGAAAAAATAAAAACCAACTGGCAAGCAAACAGAAATGATGGAAACCATGAAAAACCAGGGGACCACAAGTTCCAGGATACACTGATAAAACAGTAGATAAGAACTAGGTACTGAATCTGAAAAGAAATGTGCAAAGCATATGCTATCACTGGTAATGAGCGCAGCGAGCTTCCAATCCTAGATCCAAAGTTGCTTCGCTCAAAACTTTGGATTAATACTGTATGGAGATCCATCTACAGTTGCAAGAAAAAGTATGTGAACCCTTTGGAATAATATGGATTTCTGCACAAAATAGGTCATAAAATGCGATCTGATCTTCATCTAAGTCACAACAATAGACAATCACAGTCTGCTTAAACTAATAACACATAAAGAATTAAATGTTACCATGTTTTTATTGAGCACACCATGTAAACATTCACAGTGCAGGTGGAAAAAGTATGTGAACCCCTAGACTAATGACATCTCCAAGAGCAAATTGGAGTGAGGTGTCAGCCAACTGGAGTCCAATCAATGAGATGAGATTGGAGGTGTTGGTTACAGCTGCCCTGCCCTATAAAAAACACATACCAGTTCTGTTTTTTTTTTTTTCACAAGAAGCATTGCCTGATGTGAATGATGCCTCGCACAAAAGAGCTCTCAGAAGACCTACGATTAAGAATTGTTGACTTGCATGAAGCTGGAAAGGGTTATAAAAGTATCTCTAAAAGCATTGCTGTTCATCAGTCTACGGTAAGACAAATTGTCTATAAATGGAGAAAGTTCAGCACTGCTGCTACTCTCCCTAGGAGTGGCCGTCCTGTAAAGATGACTGCAAGAGCACAGCACAAACTGCTCAATGAGGTGCAGAAGAATCCTAGATTGTCAGCTAAAGACTTACAAAAGTCTCTGGCATATGCTAACATCCCTGTTAGCGAATCTACGATACGTAAAACACTAAACAAAAATGGATTTCATGGGAGGATACCACAGAGGAAGCCACTGCTGTCCAAAAAAAAACATTGCTTACAGTTTGCACAAAATATTCTGTGGACAGATGAAACCAAAGTTGAGTTGTTTGGAAGAAACACACAACACTGTGTGTGGAGAAAAAGAGGCACAGCACACCAACATCAAAACCTCATCCCAACTGTGAAGTTTGGTGGTGGGGGCATCATGGATTGGGGCTGATTTGCTGTGTCAGGGCCTGGGCGGATTGCTATCATCGAAAGGAAAAATGAATTCCCAAGTTTATCAAGACATTTTGCAGAAGAACTTAAGGCAATATGTCCGCCAGCTGAAGCTCAACAGAAGATGGGTGCTGCAACAGGACAACGACCCAAAGCATAGAAGTAAATCAACAACAGAATGGCTTACACAGAAGAAACTATGCCTTCTGGAGTGACCCAGTCGGAGTCCTGACCTCAACCCAATTGAGATGCTGTGGCATGACCTCAAGAAAGCAATTCACACCAGACATTTCAAGAGTATTGCTGAACTGAAACAGTTCTATAAAGAGGAATGGTCAAGAATTACTCCTGACCGTTGTGGACGTCTGATCGGCAACTACAGGAAACGTTTGGTTGAAGTTATTGCTGCCAAAGGAGGTTCAACCAGTTATTAAATACAAGGATTCACATACTTTTTCCACCTGCACTGTGAATGTTTACATGGTGTGTTCAATAAAAACATGGTAACATTGAATTGTTTGTGTGTTATTAGTTTAAACAGACTGTGATTGTCTATTGTTGTGACTTAGATGAAGATCAGATCACATTTTATGACCAATTTGTGCAGAAATCCATATCATTCCAAAGGGTTCACATACTTTTTCTTGCAACTGTATGTACAGCATTAAAATGTATGGACTCCGATGAGACGAATTCAGTTATTCCTGAAGTAATGCAATATTTAGGTGAATAAGTTCTGAGGTACCAGTCAGATCCAAGTCTTGTAGTTTTAAACTTTAAAAATCAAATACTGAAGTTATTCCACAAAGTCTCACAAGACTTTGCGAATAACTAACTTTCCCTCATCAGAGGCTGTACTTTTTAATGCTGTACAGAGATGGATCTCCATACAGCATTAATCCAAAGTTTTGTGTGAAGCGACTTCAGATCTCATCACTAAGGCTAGTTTCACACTAGCGTTTTTTGTGGATCCATCATGGATCTGCATAAACACTTCTGTTACAATAATACAACCGAATGCATCCGTCATAAACGGATCTGGTTGTATTATGCCTTCTATAGTCATCCATCTTAAACTCCATTGACTTACATTGTGTGTCAGGACGGATCCGTCTTACTCCGCACCACATTGTGGACAGAAAAACGCTACAGGCAGCGTTTTGGTGTCCCCCTCCAGAGCGGAATGGTGACTGAACGGAGGCAAACTGATGCATTCTGAGTGGATCCTTTTCCATTCAGAATGCATTAGGGCAAAACTGAATGGATCTCACAAGCGGAAAGCCAAAACTCTAATGTGAAAGTAGCCTAACAACCAGAGAAAACACCTGGAAATATAAAAGCTATGCAATAAACATCTACACCCAACATTAACCATGCCAAACTAAGCGATAACCTAACCCAGCTTCAGCAGCAAAGCATAGCAGCTATCCCTACGATACTAGCAAACAGGTGAGGAACAAGCAACATGCAAATCCCTCTTGCTCATTAGAGGTGTAAATACAGCACTTTGTATTTGTTATTTTGCAATCCTCCTGTTCATGCTGTATCTCAGAGCTGTATTCATAATACTGCTGGCTGTTATTAGAAACACCTTTGTCATCAGACACCTTCTTAACAGTGTAGTTGAACCGCCATAATGCTTTAAGGCACTATGTGGGCCATTTATCAAACTGGTGTAAAGAAGAGCTGGCTTAGTTGCCCTTAGCAACTAATCAGATTCCTCCTTTTTTTCCAAAGGAGCTATCCAAAATGAAATGTGGAATCTGATCGGTTGCTATGGGCAACTAAGCCAGTTCTACTTTACACCAATGTGATAAATGACCCCCTATATTCTCCACTAGAAGCAGTACTGCTAGGGGAGAAAATTATATTTAATGACAAATTCACTTCTAATTCATATGGATCTGACAAAAAAAAGCCTGTGTGTACTGGCGTATAATCTTTGGCCACAGTGGTACTGTATGGGGTCACAGCAAGCACACAGCACAGATCTGTAATATGGCTTTGTTTTGGTGAAGCTTTGTAACAAAATGATTGCTCCATTAACAATGCTATCTACAGAATGTCTCTGGTACTGCTTATGGCCACCCACTTGTATGATTTAAGGATGTAATAACAGACATGGAAAATGGCCCTGTTTCTGGGGTAAAATCTAATATCAGATAACTCGTAAAGTACAAGTTTAAGTGTAAAGGTAACCGTTTTTTGCAGTAGTGATAACAGTAAAGTATAAACTTTTTTAGCAAATTATCTGTGACTTGTCAAAAATATTTTCTACATATTTACAGTTTATATAGCTATTATACAACATACAATGCTTGGTAAACATGGTGTACACACTGGTCTTCATCAAATCTATACGAAATACAAAAAGCTGATTCAACAGGTACTTTATTCATACGGCTAACTTTATTCATACGGCTAGGAAAAACTCACTATTCAAGCCTCCATTGCCTCTATCCATGCCTCGGTCTTAAAATTCTGCCCTTCAATAATAATAATAATAAAACAAATAAAAAGTCAGGTATACCTACTGTATATAACATGAATGTAAAATAAAAGTGGAACTCATAATCCTGGAGACTTGTCCTTCCATGCAATGTTCTCCAGATTGAAAACACTCAAAATAATATCATCCGTTTTAAGTTGGATCTTTAGAGCATCAATCTTTTCTACAATGTGCAATAATTCATTATTTGGGGAATTTAATACGCCTAGGTTCACATCTGTACTAACAATTAGTTTTTTCTGTTCCATCAAAGGAAGTGAAATCAGATCACAAGACAGAAAACAACAGCAAATGTGACTCCTATCTTTAGTGTATTTTCCTATTAGAACATTGCTAGATTAATCCAAAAATTCTACTGACAAAAGACTTCTAGTGACACAGCCTCACACAATCCTCACTAAAACCAATTTAGATGCTCAGGGTTTGTGCTCGTTCCCTCCACTTAGTATACCTGCATCATCATGTTCAGGACTTTCGTCATGATTGACTGTAGCCACTGATAGACTAAACATCTTATAAACACGACATCTTTTAATGGACCCGCAGACCACTTCTGCCAGTTTCCCATCAAAAACGTTCTTCTTAAAATAAAAGCAATGTATAAATAGATCAAGAAGATTGTGAGAATGTCTTACACAGTGAAATATTTTTATTGGAGTTTCTAGAGTTTGAAATTTGTAAAGTTTGATAGATAATTCCTGAGAGAGACAACAACATGAAAATACAAATGCAACAAAATACTTTGAGCGAAGAACTATAATGAAACTTGCATGAAAGGAATGTTTCATGGGTTAAATCTTTTCATTTTTCTAATTAAAACTGTTACCTCTGTTCCTCAATAAAGTCAGTATGCCTGTAGTAAGAAGAATACCATATAGAAGAATCTGAAAGAATGTCTACACTCTCAAATTAATGTCTAAACAAGGGCTTTGTGTCCGGCATCGTACAAATTAAAGTTGGATTCCCACCTTATAGATCTATTGCATATTTACAGCATATGCCATAAACGTCTGATTAATATGTGTGTGAGACTCAAATCTATGTAGATAATAATGTGGTTATGGAAACAACCAATAACTTGCTTGTTTCTGTAAATCCTATGAAGTGAAAGGAAAGAGCAATGCACATGCATGTCCACCTCTCCATGTCAACCTCTGGATGAATGAGGTGGACAATGGCCACCTTACATGGTGGGAAAGGTTTGGGGAGCATATATTCTATCAGACAAATATGGAATATTCTGCATCTATCATACATTTACATCAAATGTATGGCAAATATATGGCATAATATGTTTGATGCCAAAATGCTTTAATAAATTTAGTAGACTGTAACTCCATATCCTCACTGAAGAAGATAGGAGTGTGTAAGTTGAATTTTACTCTTAGTGATTACCATAAAGCAAGAAGCTCATGTGTCGTCGGTCCAACATATGTAACATATATGTTTGTTTATTTTCAGAATGCTGTCTTAAAAGGGTTGTCTGGCTTAGTTAAAAAAAAAAAAAATCTTCACAACCATCAACGATTGTTTACTGTTACATTGCATTTTAATCATGTCTAGGATGATAATGAGATGCCTACTTAATGTTCTCTAGAAAACAGAAAGTTTTAGTCTGTTTTGAGGCTCAGTGGTCAATGTGAAAAGTTTTCAAAATTTTCTTTTACCACTAATATAGATGAATGGAAAATTAGAAAAAGAAAATGAATAAAATTGTAAGAAAATATATAGGCTATACATTCTCTTTTAACCTGTACAATTCTCATCAGCAACACAATCCATCCTTGTACCATAGACAAAAATTATGCATGTTACCCAAGGGTAATACCACTCAGTGCATCAGCATTAGTAATTATCTTCCACTAACTTTATTTTTATCTGCAAAAAATGTTTTTCCAGAATGTAGGAACCTGTACAATTTTATATGTTAGTGTTGTTTTATGTCTAGAGTCACTTAAGTTTATCAACTTATGTTATATGTCAAACTAAGGCTACTTTCACATCTGAATTTTTCTCAAAACCAGAGAAAAGCGCTTCCGAACTGAAGGGAACATAATGCACCAGAATGCAATCCACTCCTTTTGATTGCGTTCTCATACCGGACAGAAAACCGCTGCAAGCACCGTTATTCTGTCTGGCATGGGGTGCGGAGTAAAACAGCATGATGTACAATGCAAGTTAAAAGTGCCAAATCTGTTTTCTCAAACACAATAGAAAACAGATCCGGCACCTCCATTGCTATTTTAAAGATAACAGAACCGGATCCAATAATACAACCGGATGCTGCCAGTTGTAGTATCAATAATGGAAGCGTTTTTGCTGATCCCGTTGGATCAGGCAAAAACGCATATGTGAAAGTCTCTTGCAAAGTGGATCTTGCATAGACAGCTGACGACTACCCCGTCTTCTGTCATTTGAAAGGAAGCTGAACAGAATGGACTGCTAAGGACGTTTTATGGCTCGCCAAAAATCGTTTAATCTTGCAAGTCCATTGTAGATGGCAGCAGGCTGCACTGTCTGCTTAAAGACTAGACCGTCTTGGACAGTCCGGATTTCCATATAGAAAAGAATAGACATCATTAACTTCATGGTTTAGGACTATAGGCATGAATATGCCCATGATCATCTGACATTTATTCCCTTAATTCCCAAATGACAGTTTCACTAGAAAGACAGAAGAAGATTTTTTTTTGAAGAAAAATCTAAAAAGTCTGCTTTTGCCTGCTAAGAAATATGACCAACAAATTGTAATTTCAAGCCAGTCTTTCTGGCATTAGATGCTATAGTAAATGAGGTAGAGTGTAACACAAGACTGTGTGAGCAGAATGTTCATATTTGTGGATACTGTAAAATAAGACGCTCATTATATATATATACAAGCAGAGGGACCCGGCTTCGCACAGGCATATTTCATCTATTTCATTTCATGTTTGTGTGTGTCGTTAAAAGATATCAACAGTATCCCCCCATAACAGTGACCTCTATAGCACGCTGTTTTGTCTTTTTTTTCCCCCTCTAAGTCAGCACTCCTCCCCATGTGGCACAGGTGCTCTTAACTTAAATTAGCAGTAGTCTGCACAGGGTTTTAATTCCTACCACCTCTCAGTTGGAGTTCCTGAGAAGCTGTGAACAGGTGATCCTTTAGCACCAGTTCACATGCGGCGCTGGACGGTGGCCGTCGCTGCTTCTGTGCTGTGCTGGTGGAGTTGTGGGATCCGAGGCCTAGGTGGCTCCGCCGTATAGCGGGGTAGCTGTGTAGCTGCTGGATCCCATTGCCTGCTGGAGCAGTGTGGAGACGCGGCGGTCGCCGCACGGCACTGAGCTATGGTTAGAGTAGGTTCCCACTTAACAAGAGGCAACCTTGTCGCGGTAAGTGGGCCTATGCTCTTTGATCAAACTGTATACTAATGCCTCTTAATAGTGCACAGCAATAGATTGATACTAGTGCTGTATAGCCATGTTTTATCCATAGAAATGCTGCAAATTACGTACAGTAGTCATAAGTATAGGAATGAGGATGTGCGATTTAGATTTTCTCTACAAACCATGATCTATAGCACCCTGCCCCTTTAACAGTGAACACCCACTCCTTAACACTGACCCCCCCACAGTGCCCCACCACATTAAAATGGGACCTCCACAGCAGCCCACCCCCTTAACTTTGACCTTCACAGCTGCCCGCCCCTTAAACAGTGAGTTTCACAGCACCCCACTCCCTTGACAGTGACCTCCTTAGGGGCCCGCCCCCTTAACAGTGACCTTCACAGTACCCCTCTGCTTTAACAGTGACCAAACAGTACCCTGCTGCCTTAACAGTGACCTCCACAGCAGCTGCCCCTTTAATAGTGGCCCCTGTCCCCTTAGCAGTGACCTCCACAATGTCTGCCCTTTTAACAGTGACCTCCACAGCGGCCTACAGCGGCCTGCCCACTTAACAGTAACATCCACAGTGAATGCCTCTTTAACAGTGACCTCCACAGTGCCCGCCCCATTAACAATGACCTCCACAGTGCCCACCCCTTTATTGCTAGGGCTACACGACGACATGGGTCACGCAACATTTTGTCTCAACAATTTTTATAATGATATGCTAAGGTGTCGGACTGCGACATGTGACATGCTGCGACTGTGACACGACAGTTGCAAAAATTCTATCGAAGATGGGTTTTTCCGCAACTGTCGTGTCGCAGTCGCAGCATGTCACATGTCGCACTGCAAAACTATAGACTATCATTATAAAAATTGTCGAGCGACATTGGTGCGACATCAATGTCGCACGATACATGTAGCAGTGTAGTTGTGCCCTATGTGTCGTGCAACTTATTGTCGCACATCACATGTCATCGTGTAGCCCTAGCCTAAAGCTAACCTACAGCAGTGAAGAAAAATGGCAGGGTTGTTACGGAAACCTGGAGTAAAACTGTGTGTATGGCAGTTGGGATATGAGTAAAAGAATTGCAGGCTACAATGGGCTAATGCAGGTTATTTCTTGGGAATATCTCAGGAACGGTACATCCTAAAGAGCTGAGACCCAGTCTAAAACCTTCCCGGACACCTGATGTACCTGTGTGCCAAATTTCGTGAAGATTGGGCCAGTCGTTTGGTCGCGCATAAAGAACAAACAGACAGACGTCGGGACAGACAGAAACTCATTGTGTACCGGCATGTTACCTCCACAGTATTCTTTCCCAGATAGTAAGTGGTATGTGTACCAAGTTTAGTAGAAACTGATGAGTTTTTGAGTTAGGCCTCTTGCACGCGAACGTTGTGTGCCTGTGGCTGTATTGCGGCCTGCATACGGTGGGTCCGCAATATGCGGGCACCCCGAATCACAGATGCAGACCCATTCACTTGAGATCACAGAGATGCGGAACGGAAACACGGATCGGAACCCCACAAAAGCACTACGGAGTGCTTCCGTGGTGTCTCTGTCCATGCTTCCGCAGACGGATCACGGAACCATTCAAGTTGAATGGTTCTCGAGCAGCCTCGGCCGCCGCACAGATGTTGCCCGTGCATTGGGGATCACAAGTTGCAATCCCCAATGCACGGAACGGATGCACAATGTTCGTGTGCAAGAGGCCTTACAAAGCAATATGTGTGTAGCAAAAACAGTTGGAGCCAGGGGCGTACATAGCCCCTCCCACTACCCATTGCAGGCCTCTCTCTATGTTCCATAAACTATGCTTGCTGCTGCGTTTTATAATTTATGCATCAGGGCCGGATTGGGATTACAAAACAGCCCTGGCACACAAAAGAGGTATAATAGATGCAGTGTGTACAGATGTAAAGTGTATACGGCAGTCTACTGTTATGCGAGGTATGAGGTATAATAGATGCAGTGTGTAAAGATTTATAGTATATACAGCAGAGTACTGATATGTGAGGTACAGGGTATGATATATGCAGTGTGTACAGGTATATAGTATAAACAGTAGTGTAATATGTGAGGTACTAGGTATAATACATGCAGTGTGTACAGGTATATAGTAAATACAGCAGTGTATTGACATGAGGTATGAGGTATAAATTACAGCTCATACCTCACATATCAGTCCACTGCTGTATATACTATATATCTGTACACACTGCATCTATTATACTTCGTACCTTACATATCAATACACTGCTGTATGTACTATATATCTGTACATATTGAATCTATAATACTGAGTAATATAAAGGGTGCAGAGCCCAAGTATGGGAATAGGTGCTTACCCACTAGTTTAGAAAGAAAAATTGGACTGCACTCCTGTAGACTTTCAAAATTGTCAGTGAAGAAACTTTATTCACCCATAAAGTGGCACGGAGCGACGTTTCGGCTCATACATGAGCCTTTCTCAAGCCAAAAATGCTCATATATGAGCTGAAACGTCGCTCCGTGCCACTTTATGGGTGAATAAAGTTTCTTCAATGACAATTTTGAAAGTCTACAGGAGTGCAGTCCAATTTTTCTTTCTATATATATATATATATATATATATATATATACAGAACAGTGTATTGATGTGAGAAATACCAGGTATAATACTGTAGATGCAGTGTTTATAGAAATATGTGGTCAGTTATACATTATGGTTGCTGTGTGTGAGGTACATAAGGTAGTGGTCACTGTAACTGTCTGAAGTATTATACATGAGTGAGGAATGAGTAAAAACAGGGCATGGAGGGACAGTAAATGACGAGAAGTGGAGGACCTCCTCTTACCATTCCATTCCAGTCGGTATGGATCAATGCAGAGCTGATTGTGAACTTCTAATACTTGTTGTAAGTGGTTGAAGGACCTGTGATCAGTGATGGACAGTTCGCAGTGTTCGCCCGCGAACACATGCGGGCTGCCATCTTGAATCACAAGTCCGGCAATTCACAGGTAAGCCCTTACCTGTACCTGTGCCGAGAGCCGGTCTGAAATCAAATGCGGTCATCGGGAGCAGGCAGTTCTGAGAACAGCCGCCGAGGGCCTTCATCGGGCTGTTCTTGGAACTGCCTGCTCCCGGTGAGCGCATTTGTTTCAGACCGGCTCCCAGCACAGGCACAGGTAAGGGCTTACCTGTGCATCGCTGGACTTGTGAGTCAAGATGGCAGCCCGCATGTGTTCGCGGGCGAACACTGCGAACTGGCCATCACTGCCTGTGATGATGTCATCACAGGTCCTGGCAAATGTACCTTTCAAACCTAGGAACTACACCATTTTTGGTGCAGTTCCTTTGCTAGATCCTGCAGGTCCTGTGATATTGAAGATGATGTCATTACAGGTCCTGGCAGATGCACTGTTCTAACATGGGAACTACACTTTACACTGTGCAGTTCCCTTACTAGACCTGTGATGACATCATCAAAGATCCTTTAGCTTTAGAAAGAAAGACAGGAGCAATTAGGAGGCAGGGCCTCTCCTCCACTGCGGGCCCCTCTTCCTCACAGGCCCCATAGCAGCTGCATGGTCTGCCTATATGGTAGGTACGCCACTGTTTGGAGCATGCAAACTCCATGCAGCTGCTGTGTAGGGGCGTATGACCCCCAGGAGATTTCTTTCCAGGTAGCAAGGGATGTATATACCACGTTTCGTTCAAATCGTTGGTTGCGTTTATGAGTGATCGCAGAACATACACACACACATATATACGTCCTTTATATATATAGAATATAAAAAATCTCTGTGTGTGTGTATATATATATATATATATATATATACCATTATAAATATATATATATTTTTCAAATAAATATACACATTTACAACTATATAATATAATGTTTATGTGGTATGTCATGAAGAAGGACCGAAATTGTTATATGGTCTGAAACGCGTTGACGAAACTGTCCTGTATTTGAAGATTTTAACCGCATGAATAAAGTTTTTCCTGCTATGATGTGGAGCTGGATTTTTCTTCTACAAATTGTTTATGTAGTATGTGCGCTCAACAGATTAAAATTGTTTGGGTATTTTCAATTATACTTAGAAAGGTTGGCCTTCTGTCATCTATGATTATCCAACCATATACAGTAATGTATAGTTAGCTGTGTTTATGTGGTATGTGAGCTCTAATAAAATATATCCTTCTTCTGAATCTTTACTTCTACTATATATTGTTTATCCTTATTTTTCCATTGTGGGGAACACAATGATATGCACTGTAACTATGTGTTCTGCAGCTGTATCCACACAGTTAATGCTTGGTTACCATTTTATAATGTTAGGTCTGAGTCTAAAGCTCTTATATAATACTTGACTCATTCAATACAGCGGATTCATTTGACTGCAGAGCACACAAATGCACTTTCAGACTTTTCCATTTATTTGTGTATAGTGCCCACAAATATAAATTATCCATCAGCTGAAGTAATTATACTGCAGAACACTTCGGTACAGAACAATACAGCAGCTGATCTCCATAATGACATTCATTACATAATGCAAATACTTCTAGGGCAAACCAAAAAGTCCAACAGACAAATGATGACGCAGGCTGAAAATGGCTTGTCTGGCTACCGAATCGCATACTAATCTTTTATTTCTACACTTATTCTTTATGTTAACTGTTTAATAAGCCAAAGTTCAATATGAAATAAACTATGGTAATGTTTTAGCACAGCAAAATAAACAGTAGTGAAAAGAAGATGAAACCAATCATGGTGTGGTATGGATGCATAAGAGCTGAATTTGTCATTTGGCATAACTTTGATAATGATTTTGGCGATTGATTGATCTTGATACCAGATGTTACCTGAGCATTTATGTACAGTAGAACTGCAGGGAAACCTACTATATTACTCAGAGAGCAATCCTGAGACAGACCTCAAGAGACAAATGACAAACTCAGCTCTCCTACAGCTGTTATAACAGACAACTGCTTATTTTGCAACAGAATGATTCACATGTTAGTAAATCAAGGTATTCGATCTTAAAGGAAACCTGTCACTGGGATTTTGTATACAGAACTGAAGACATCAGGTTTTTTTACACAATAAAAGCACACAGAGCTATGGGGACTGGGTATTGCGGATGTGCTAGCGGCCATCTAGCAACCCATGTCCTCAGCTCTATACACAAAATCCCGGTGACAGGTTCCCTTTAATGAAAGCGGTTCATGACTCCTTAGAGGGCAGCCCCTGACTCTTAACATAATGCAACATGAGTTATCATAATATGGGTAACGTTTTGTATTAACCTTGATATGAGAACCTTATATACTTATGGGACAAAAGAGCATGCAGTGTGTGTATGTGCGTAGTGTGTGTGCCATGTGTGGTGTGTATATGTTCGGTGCATGTGTGTATATATAATTAGATTGCGAGCTCCACTTGGTTGAGTGACCAAAATGAGTGATCTCAACCTATATACAGGACTGCGGAGCATGTTGCCGCTATATAAATAGCAAGTAATAAGTGTATGTGATGTGTGTAGTGTGTGTGGTGTGTGTGCTTGGTGTATGTGTGTGTATATGCAATTAGATTGTGAGCCTCATTTGGTTCAGCGACCAATATGAATGGTCTCAACCTGCTGCATATACAGGGCTCCAGAACATGTTGGTGCTATATAAATAACAAGTAATAACTGTATGTAGTGTGTGATGTGTGTGGTTTGTGTGTGTATGGTGTGTACATTTGTTTGTCTGTTTGGTGCAAGTGTGTCCATATGTAATTAGATTGTGAGCTGCACTTGTTTTAGCGACCGATATGAGCGATCTCAACCTATACCCAGGGCTGTAGAATATGTTAGTGCTATATAAACAACAAGTAACAAGTGTGTGACGTGTGTAGTGTGTGTGACGTGTGCAGTGTGTGTGATGTGTGTAGTATGTGTGTGACGTGTGTAGTGTTTGTGACGTGTGTAGTGTGTGTGACGTGTGTAGTGTGTGTAATGTGTGTAGTGTGTGTGATGTGTGTAGTGTGTGTGTGACGTGTGTAGTGTGTGTAGTGTTTGTGACGTGTGTAGTGTGTGTAGTGTTTGTGACGTGTGTAGTGTGTGTGACGTGTGTAGTGTGTGTAATGTGTGTAGTGTGTGTGATGTGTGTAGTGTGTGTAGTGTGTGTAGTATGTTTGTGACGTGTGTAGTGTGTGATGTGTGTAGTGTTTGTGACGTGTGTAGTGTGTGTGATGTGTGTAGTGTGTGTGATGTGTGTAGTATGTGTGTGACGTGTGTAGTGTGTGATGTGTGTAGTGTTTGTGACGTGTGTAGTGTGTGTGATGTGTGTAGTGTGTGTGATGTGTGTAGTATGTGTGTGATGTGTGTAGTATGTGTGTGATGTGTGTACGGTGTGTGTGATGTGTGTAGTGTGTGTGATGTGTGTAGTGTGTGTGATGTGTGTAGTATGTGTGTGATGTGTGTAGTATGTGTGTGACGTGTGTAGTGTGTGTGACGTGTGTAGAGTGTGCGACGTGTGTAGTGTGTGTGATGTGTGTAGTATGTGTGTGACGTGTGTAGTGTGTTACGTGTGTAGTGTGTGATGTGTGTAGTGTGTGTGACGTGTGTAGTGTGTGTGACGTGTGTAGTGTGTGTGATGTTTGTAGTGTGTGTTACGTGTGTAGTGTGTGTGACGTGTGTAGTGTGTGCGACGTGTGTAGTGTGTGTGATGTGTGTAGTATGTGTGTGACGTGTGTAGTGTGTGTGACGTGTGTAGTGTGTGTGATGTGTGTAGTGTGTGTTTGTTGCAGGTTTATGTATATGAAATAAGTTTGTGAACCCCACTTGGTTCAGCGACCAATATGCACGATCTCAACCTATATACGGGGATGTAGGGTATGTTGGAGCTTTATAAATAACAAGTAATAAGTGTGTGTGATTTGTGTAGTGTGTGTGTTTTGGTGTGGGTATATGTAACTAGCTTTTGAGTCCCGCTTGGTTCAGTGACCAATATAAACTATCTCAACCTATATACAGGGCTGCAGAATATGTTCGAGCTATATAAATAACAAGCAATAAGTGTGCATGATGTGTGCAGTGTGTGTGCTTGGTGCATGTGTATATGTAACTGGTTTGTGAACACCACTTGGTTCAGTGACGAATATGAGCGATTGTAATCTATTCACAGAGCGGCAGAACATGTTGGTGATATATAAATAACAAGTAATAAGTGTACGTGAGGTGTATTGTGTGTTTGCTGTATGAGTGTGTGTATATGTAATGTCGTTTTTGAGCCCCATTTGGTTCAGTGACCAATATGAGCAAACTCAACCTATAGTATACAGGGCTGTAGATGATGTTAGTCCTATATAAGTGATGTGTGTGGTGTGCTTGGTGGATGTTTGTGTACATGTAATTAGCTTGTGAGCCCCACTTGGTTCAGCGACCAATATGAGTGATCTCAACCTATAATATACAGGGCTGTAGATGATGTTAGTCCTATATAAGTGATGTGTGTGGTCTGCTTGGTGTATGTTTGTGTACATGTAATTAGCTTGTGTGCCCCACTTGGTTCAGCGACCAATATGAGAGAACTCAACCTATAATATACAGGGCTGTAGATTATGTTAGTCCTACAAGTGTGTGTGTGGTCTGCTTGGTGGATGTTTGTGTACATGTAATTAGCTTGTGAGCCCCACTTGGTTCAGCGACCAATATGAGAGAACTCAACCTATAATATACAGGGCTGTAGATTATGTTAGTCCTACAAGTGCGTGTGTGGTCTGCTTGGTGGATGTTTGTGTACATGTAATTAGCTTGTGAGCCCCACTTGGTTCCGCGACCAATATGAGCCATCTCAACCAATATAAAGGGCTGTAGAATATGTTGCTTATATATAAATAGCAAGCAATAAGTGTGTGATGTGTGTGTGCACGAGTATATTTAATTAGCTTGTGAGCCCCAGTTGTTTCGGTGACCAATATGAGCGATCTCAATCGATATACAGGGATGCAGGATATGTTGGAGCTATATAAATAATAAATAAAAAAACGTATTTTTTCCAATAGCTATGGATTTTAGTATACACAAAGGAACTTTTTAAAGGATTTTTTTCACTGCCATGACAATCATTGCTTTTACACATCAGCTATCATCCATTGGCAGCTTAGTAGGTTTGTAAATTTGTAAGATCAAATGATTCCCAATTGCCCCGAATATCCTTATTATAGGCTCCCACAGAGCTCTGTTTCTCGTCATCCATTAAGAGCCAACACTGTAGGCTTCATTATTACGGTCTGCATATCTAGGACACTGTAGGCAGGACACGGCAGCCCTAAATGTATCACACAGAATAAATGTCACTGAATTATTTATTTATTTCATTTTGCCTTAGACGCTGCAGATGCTCTTAAAGCACACTTCCCACTGCCTAGCTGCCTTGATATACAGCAGACTTCAGGTATGCATTATGAAGTGATCATCATACTGTACCTGGAATACCTGAAGCTGGGTCCTTCACAGAAGTCAAACTAGAAGATCTTGCCTTGTCTGAGTATCTGTTCCTTTGATAACAGACTTGTATCCTGGTTCTTTCTCACGGTCTGGCAGCACTTTTACATTCTTCTCGCTTGTCATTTAATGGCTTGAGTTCAAAATTGTTCCTTAATTCACTGTAAACATTTAGATAACCACAAAAAAAATCTATATTTGTCCTTGGTGCTTAGATATCACCAACTGAATCTTAAGATGAATCATAATCTTTCTGAATAATAATATCCTCTAAAAAATGGAAATAGTATACAGTATATACCATTCCCCATTTCAAATGAGTTTTTAAGTAAAGTGCAAAATAATTTCAAAGTCCACTGAAGAAAATGAATGGACCTTCAGGCTATCAGGAAGTCTTATGAAGAAGCCTCATCTTCATCACTCCAAATTCTAAAGATTTCGTCAACATTTGTCCATTGACTATTTCCAAAGCAGTAACACAAGTAGTTTAGAATGGTAGGCAGAAGGTTTATCTGGGGATCATGGTTTGGCTCAAAATGTTTGGATCTCTGAAGGTTTTTCTGGTGTAAATAAAAGAGGGGTCCAGGCAGGAGACACCTGGTTTCAGTCCTCCAGATGTTGCCTTTTCTGACAGATCATCATCATTCAGCATCTTTACATGAACAGGTGAAATCCTGAGAGAAGAGTTATTTTGGTCCACTTCTTTGAAACATCATGGCCTCATGCTCCTCAAGTCTACCTGAGTTGCACACATTCAGTGTCCGGAATCTTTGGTGAGACACTTCCTCCTAAGAATAAATCAATGACACAGTAACAAGAAACAAAGGTACAACTGAGTGTAAAATAAGAGAAAATAGGATATCTACTCAGAAGACTGAGCAAACCATGCTGCCTTCTAAATACCCCACAGAGAAGAACTCACTGCATGCAAAATCAATGGGCAATTCCATTACAATGAAAACCTTTAGCTCATGACAGCTGTAAATGAGCTACAAATCTATTTTTCCTATACCTTTCCAGGGCATCAAGTAGAAATAAGGTACACTATATACAGCTATGAAGAACCAAGCTTCATCACACTGTTTATCCTGCATGCATCACTTACATGGATCTTGAAGAATTCAGCTGATCCTCAAGATGATTCCACCTCTTGATGCTGTAGATGAAAGTAGCCTTCCTGTTAAAACAATGCTGTCTTCTCTTGTTCACTTTGAGAGTGCCGTTGTATCTCCCAGCTCCGTGATGCTCTTCATTCCATTGTTAGATTATCTGACGTCCTGTATAGAGAATATGTATTTACAGCGCCCTCTAGTGGTCCAAACCGGAGAGACACACCACAGCATAGGAGCCTGAGTCATAAGGGAACATAAGGTTTTCCCTTTAAGTTGTCAATGCTCATGTCATTATATTGCACTTCTCATACACGTGAATTCATTAAATGCATTATAATACACTGGTCAAATTGACATTTCAGCGCAAAATTTGGTGTTAAAACAGTAAATCAACTGAAATGTTAAAGTTACAGCTGCCCATAAAATCAATGCATCCACAGGCAATGACATTCATTAATGATAATAGTTGTGTTAAAGTGAAGAAGTGCAGAACTGATCTGAACCTACCAAAAATTTCATTCAAAATGAAGAAAACTGATATTTTGGATAATTTTGAAAATACTCTTACCATTGGTTCACCATAGAGTGCTATGGTGATGAAAAGCTACTTGTTTTTGCATCCTCTTGACATGATCTGTTTGTGCTTTTTTATTTTTTTTACAAGAAACAGGAAGCTTTTTAAGAACAATAGTCTGGTTTTCACCACATCCTTTGTATCCAGCAGCATACCCACCATGCCCAGGGAGAAGAGACCTCCGAATTAAACTCCTGTTCCCAACATAGATTCACAGCATTTTCTAGCTGTCACCACTAGGGGGAGCTCAGTACAAAAAGATGTGTGCCATTCATATCAATAACTGTAATTTTCCCCCTGCACTGAGCTCCCCCTAGTGGTGGCTGCAGGCAGACAGTTTTATAATATACTGTGTGAAGGGAAGCAGGAAATTTATCAATGTATTTACACCAGTCGTCTGGTTAAAATATATTGAGAAATATGGTTTTCAGAAAGAGCAGCATATTTATGGCAGTGTTTGACACATGCGTACTGGTAAAATAGATGGGGCTGGGGCCTCTAATAAGTTTTGCTATGGGACCCTGAGAGATCTGTGTACAACCCTGGTTGTATCTGTTTTCAAATGGATCAATTTTCTTATTTCTTGAAAATCCATCACACGGGGCAGATTATCTGCAACACTGCAACCATTGCGGATTTTGCCACAGTTGTGGATAAATGTGAAATCCATGCAGATTTCTTCATGGATTTCACCCTGTGCAATGCAAAGGATGAAATCTATGGTGGAAATTCAGACTATAAATGGATATGCTGTGAATTTTCAATCTGTAAGCGTAATTCCCCTTTAATGAAGATACTATGTTTATGGAAGAAGTGATGTCCGCAACATCTTTTTATATTATGGATTGAATGACCAGGTGAGGTTCTGCTGGTTTGAGATGGTGAGACACACATCTATCTCTGTTGGGCTCATGCTGTTCCTTTTCTATGCTGAAGGGTCATGTTGTCTGTCCTTTTGAGGAAAAAAAATGATCCTAACAGAAACTCATCAAATTGACACTTTCAACAAGGACAGAAGTGCAATTGAAAATCTTGTGATCCATTAACAGATCTGTTTGAAAAAAAAAAAAAAAAATCAACTTGCCGTTTCATCGAGATACTAAAACATGATGTGAACAGACCCTAACTCAAAGTTAGGACAGTACAAAGATCTTACAGGTCCCCATAGCAAAACTTAATGTGGTCCCCCCATATCTTTTTTATCAAGCAAAATACATTTTAATTAAAAAATAATAATAATAATAATAAAAAGAGCTGCCCCCAGCCTGACCCTCTTTACCAGACTCCTATGTTAGAAAAAGTGAAATCTGTGCTTCTTAAATAAGGCGCTCATCCTGATAACTCTCAATGTATTTACACCAGACAACTGGCATAAATACACTGATAAATCTCCTGCTGCCCTTCACATATTACAAAGCTGTCTGCTGCAGCTATCACTAGTGACAGCTCAATACACAGGAGTTTATACAGTTACTATTATCAGCAATGGAAGCAATGTAATCATCTCTTTGAGTTGAGCTCCCCCTAGTGGTGGCTGCATGAAAATACAGTGTTTTCACATCGGGAGCAAGGCACCTCCTCTTCCCAGGGCCCCACAGCAATTGCATGGCTAAGTTCATTTGATTGTTTAATTTTTTGTTCTTCCGATCCCTCCACAAAGGAAATTTTCTTCCATCTAAAATAACATATCTCAGATGGAGATGGCAAAAACGGATCCAAACGGAAAATGATGCTGCTTGGAGACATGTCAACAGTGAATGGCAGTAGTGGCGCAATTGTGACCTCATCCAGAAGGTTAAACACTAGAGAGGTGGGAAGCAGCTGACTGCTAGGTTTAAGGATGGGAACCCTCTTTAAGAAGAAGCCATGCACCATGTCATGTTTGTGCATGACCAGCCTTTACCTGCTGTACACGAGGTTTACCTACCCACAGATAAGTCATTCTGTACAGTGGAAGGAGCACTGTATAGGTGAGACATTGGCTGGTTCTAGTGGTAGTCTTCTGCAGTAAATATTGTCTGTGAATTGAAAAATGATGGATGATTGAAGCAAAACTCTTGAAAAATTGGTGACAAGGAGAATCAAATATTTTTTCCTTGCAGTTTTCACTCTTCGTGGACTTTGATTAATACCGTGTGTGCTCGCCATGCTCGAGTCTCCTCCCCGTACGTTTGTTGACTGCTACGCAGCCAATAAACGTGCAGGTAAGCACTGCCACTCACTGTAATGCCGTAGCCATGTTGGTTATTGGCATTACAGTGATTGGCTGGCCGGAATGCGTTATTGGGTGCTATAGAGCACCCGATGACACGTGGTTCGGCCAGTCTTAGTCCGGGAGAGCTGTGCTGTAGAAGGGACAGATAGTAAAGGGAATGTAATAACATTTTTGGGTTAGGCAGGGTTGATGTTAGAGACCTGTAACACCCCAGAGTTGTGTTACTAAACTCTTCTACCCTGCTACAATCTGTTAAGAGCCTTTACCTTGTCATCTGATATGATTTTACGTTATGTCACTCACAAATGTGCATTTAAAACTATGTTAAATGTAATTGTTCCGTTGTAATTTTCCATGTTCACCAGCAGGTGGCAGCACTGGATTGGTAAGGAATTAGTTTCAGTTTAGTATTTCTAAGCTGGAATGGTTCATTCCAGCTTAGCTCCCCCTCTGTGGAGGTGTGGACTAATCCCACAGCCTACACCCTGGGTGGAGAAGGAAGTTAGTGGGGAGTGCAGCCCACCCACTGCTAGGGGTAGGGTGTGTGTGTTAGGAGCTCCTGATATAGGAAACAAAGTCAGGACCAAGTCTCGTGCTGAGACATTGATCAATTCCCCCAGCCTGAGCTCTGCAGCCTCAGCTGGATGAAGCAAGCAGACAACCTCCAGTTCCAGGAAGAAAGCATACCCTGAGACAATAACTGTGAGTAAACTCCAGAGACCCAGGAGAAGCCATATTCCTCCTCAGCTAGTCTGTCCCCATAAAGCAGAAGATAGAAAGAAAGTGAAGAAGCCAAATTCCTGCCACAGTTTAGAGCTAACAAGCAGACGTCCTTTCCTGCAAGCTCCAGGTTTATAGAGCAGAAGATTCATTCCTGCCAAACATTGCCAAAGCCTGCATTGCTTGGATGAAAGGTACTCTCAGTAAAGATGAGTTGGAACTTTACCAAAAGTCTGGATATCAGTTTCTGCTGCAAAATCCCTCTATTACTCCTCCTATCACTACACTCCATTTTATTGCAAGTGAGCCAGGAACCAGGAGTCCAGCCGTACCCAGGTAGGAGACACCGTTGACACCATTACCATCACCATACAGATACATTACAGGCAATTACACCATTCTGGCATTCCTACTCTGGGACATGAGTTGTAACATCTTTGAAGGGGCCTGTGATTGTACCCTGTGCACGCTGCAATTGGCGTTACGACAAATACTGAACATTTAAACCACCCGTTCCTGGCCACTGCAGACCCAAAAGTCCTTTTAAAGATTATTGTTGTGTCTGACAGCAATATATATTTTTATCACAACCTGCGTAACATTGTGTGCGATTAGAGACCCAAAAGTCCTTTTAAGTACTATTGTTGTATCCAGCAGCAATATATATTTTTAGTGCAACCTGCGCTAAATAGCTTGCAATTGTTAAGCCGCTGCCGACAGCAACATTATGCGCTACATATCCTGGGTAACATGGGCGCAGTCTAAAAATATCTGTGACATCCAGTGTACTTTTTCCGTAGACGGTGTCTGCTGCCAACAGTTACATTACCTGTGCTACATCGCCTGTGTAACATTTGTGCATACTAAAAATATCTGTGTGTAACATATGCTTCCCCTTCGCAGCGCAGCCGGCATCCATTGTATGTAGTGGAGCGGAGACGTGGCTGGCGTCCTCGTCTCCACAGTAACTAGGGGGCGGGGAGGACCCGGCCGCGCACACCTCCTCAGCTGCAGGGGAGATGAGAGACGATAATGATGAGTCGGCACTCAGCTGTATTGGATTGTGTAACATGAGTCACGTGACTTATCACTTAGCGCTATTTAAACAGGCAGCCTGCTGTCCGCAGGTTGCCTGTGATTGGTCTTGTTACCCTCACAAGCATTTTTGTATTGTCCCTTTCTGTGTGTGTTTTTGACCTCGGCTCTGTTTTTGACCTCGACTTTGTGACCTCCCTGGAATTGATGTTACTTCTTGGCTTCTGACTGCGGATTGTGTTTTTTACCTCATTATTATATTGCTCCCTGTGTACCTGCGAGACCTCCTGGCTTTGACTTTGGCTTGCCTGACTCTGTTACGGTACTTTTCTATCTTCTTAGGCCCCTGCACATATCTAAGTGAGGGACTGCCGCCAAGTTGTACGCCGTCGGTTAGGACGGCCGTGCAAGTAGGCAGGGACAGAGGTGGGGTGGAGTTTAGATTGTGAAGGCTATAATTGGTCAAAACTCTTGGGCTGTGTGAGGCTAGCTAGGATCGGTCAAGACTCCTGCTTAGCAACAACAGTTTAACTCTATGCTTTCTGTTGTTTCTGCTGTGTCATTGAGCTTACCTTACATTATATAATGAATCTTAAAGGCACATAATTTTTTTTTGCTTCTGTGAACACAAAATATAATAGTTATATGACATCCAAACATGAAGTCACTGTAAATAACTCTGCTTTTGTTTTTAACACACAAACATAGGAACTGTATTAAGGTTATTGGCAGGTCTAGCTGTATAAACACACAAGCTATATTAGCAACCTAGGACAGGTCTTAGCTGGCCAGCTACACCATCACTGATCTAACCAAGAAGGGGGCAGATCTAGTAAATTGGTCGCCAGAGGCCTTAGAGGATTTTGAAACACTGAAGAAGTGCTTTGTTAACGCTCCAATATTAATTCAACCAGACCAAGAGATGCGTTTTGTGGTGGAGGTTGATGCTTCAGAGGATGGGGTAGGGGCAGTACTCTCCCAGGGGTTACCAGCTCTCACTAATCTGAGGCCCTGTGCATTCTTTTCCTGTAATGTTTTAGGTGGTCAGCTCAGCAGCAGGCCCTCGTCCATAATTTTTTTCATGGTCAGAACAGCAGCAGGCCCTCGCCCCTAATGTTTTAGAGAGTCAGCTCACCAGCAGACCCTCAACCATAATTTTTTAGATGTTCAGCTCAGCAGCAGAACCTCACCCCTGATGTTTTAGATGGTCAGCTCAGCAGTAGGCCCTCACCCCTAATGTTTTATAGGGTCACCAGCAGTCCCTTGCTCCTAATGTTTTTGAGGGTCACCAGCAGGCCATCAATCATAATTTTTCATGGGTGTGTATGATACTCTCGTTTATGTGTAATAAAGGGTGTATTGGAGTGCTGGTTCCTTGTAATTTTTGGCAGCACTTTCACTTAGTGCATAGGCTTTATGGGCCAGATTTATCATTAGTCAAAATAATGTGATTAGTCAAAAATCACAAATTTTTGCGCACTCGCTAAAACTGCACAAAGATTTGCGACTTTTATTGGCTCTGCGCTATGCTCGCCGTTTTTTTTAATGAAAGTGGGCATGTTTTCTTATATAAATTAATCTCTAGACAGATTTACTATTGTGATAATAAAAAAAAATCGCTAAAAAATTGCAAAAAATTGTGCAATTTCACTCCAGTGAGGACCATGCTTATCTTATGCGACTTTTACATAGAACATGCGACTTTTTTGTAAAGACATGCAACTTTTGTAAAGCCGCTTACTGAAAGATAAACTGCTACCGTCAGACCACATTTATCACAGTATTAAAGGACCATTAACAAATCTGACTTAGCCAAAAGTGACTGGACATATGTAAAAGTGGAGTAAGATGTAAGTGTAATGATAAATCTGGCCCTATGAGTGTAGGAGTCCCACTACCTGAACAATTGTGCAGCAATGTGAATGAGGATCTCCTTTATGTGATATACAGGCTGTATCGGAGTGCCTCTTCCTTGTAATTTTTGGCAGCACTTGCACTTTATATACAAGTAAATATACAGGAAAGAATGTTTCCTAACAAGTTTTCCTCTAAAATAAATAGTAAATATATTTCTAAACTAACAGTAGAGGAGAGATTAGTTTCTAAAATATACGAAGGCTTGTTACATCAAAAGACTAAGAAAAGAGCAGTCAAAAGCTTAATCTATAAATGGCAAAATGTTATTAAGCCCCAGTGTGAAGAGTTTTGGGAGGTGGCGATTCAGGAAAAAAATAGGATTTCAAAGAATTTTTTGCAAAGGATTACGCAATTTAATATATTGAATCAACTCTATTACTCCCCTAAGATACTAATGAAGTGCTATAAACCTAAAGTTTTTATTTGTTTAAAATGTGGGGAGATAGGAGCAGATGATGTCCATATACTTTGGACATGTATAAAGACCCAAGAGTTCTGGGGAAAGGTTAGGGACAGAATAGAGCAATATCATCGGTTAAAAGTCCCCAGTCAATTTGAGATATGCATATTGGGAGTGATGGATAAAATAGATATCCCCCAACATCGAGAAATAACATCTTAACTCCTTTTTCAAGCCAGGAAATGTATTATTGGGCACTGGGGAAGCAGTGTTGTCCCCACGGTTGGGGAATGGGAAAGGCTTACTAGATCCGCACTCGCTAAAGAGGAATTTCACCTGGCAAATATAAAGAAAAAACATAGATTTGCTAGTTTATGGCAGAAATGGCTAAGGCTGCTTTCACACTAGCGTTCGGGTGTCCGCTCGTGAGCTCCGTTTGAAGGGGCTCACGAGCGGACCCGAACGCAGCCGTCCAGCCCTGATGCAGTCTGAATGGAGCGGATCCGCTCAGACTGCATCAGTCTGGCGGCGTTCAGCCTCCGCTCCGCTCGCCTCCGCACGGACAGGCGGACAGCTGAACGCTGCTTGCAGCGTTCGGGTGTCCGCCTGGCCGTGCGGAGGCGTGCGGATCCGTGCGGATCCGTCCAGACTTACAATGTAAGTCAATGGGGACGGATCCGTTTGAAGATGCCACAATGTGGCTCAATCTTCAAGCGGATCCGTCCCCCATTGACTTTACATTGAAAGTCTGGACGGATCCGTCCCAGGCTATTTTCACACTTAGCTTTTTTTTGCTAATATAATGCAGACGGATCCGTTCTGAACGGAGCCTCCGTCTGCATTATTATGAGCGGATCCGTTCAGAACGGATCCGCCCGAACGCTAGTGTGAAAGTAGCCTAATATAGTGAAATCCTTTGGAGGTGGATGTGTTGGGGTGGTGGGGCAAAGAGGCGAGAGAGGTGGCATTGTTGTTTGTTATACTTCTTTCTTTAGGGAGCAGCTAATGAATACAGGGAAGGCGGGGTTGGTATATAAAGTGTGTTTATGGAAATAAAAGATTGTTAAAAAAAAATTGTATGATGTTTAAAAAATAATAAAGATTTATAAAAAAATAAAAAAAAAAGGATCAGGCTGCACTTCCTTTTCATGATATTCAGTTTGTAACTTCACCTAGTTTCAGACTTTTCGCATGTGGCATGTCTCTCTCAATCATACAAACTGTTGTCTTCACTAGCTCTCAAGTATCATCACAGCTTCATCTGTACCACTTTGAACCGAACCCAATTTTTTTTTTTTACAGTCTAAATCAATTTCTGAATTTATTATGAGACTTCGCAAAGTAATAACTTCGGCTCATCGGAGCCAATACATTTTAATACTGTACGTACTGCTCGCTTCATACAGTATTGAAACAAAGTTTTATGCAAATTGACTTCGGATTCTTCATCCAAAGTCGATTCGCTCATCCATACTAAAAAACTGCCTAGGACTACAACAGCCAGGTGATATCAAATACCGGACCGGAGTTTAAGTGCCAGTCCGGGTTTTGGCAGCACCTGGCTGTCCTTAGATAGCAGCTGGGCTCAGCAGAGATGTCTCTGTTTTGGGGATCTGAGGCTTGGTGCCGTGCTGGAGGGCTGAGAGCCGCATGCTGAGGAAACAGGCCTCATAAAGCCTGCTGTGGACTACTGGAGGCAGAACTGCCAGCAAGGTGACTTGTGTTATATGAACTTTCCATTGTGTGTGAATTAACACCAAGACTGCAAAGTTACGTGCCGTTTTGTGCAAATGCCTCAAGTGTGAATAAACACTGACATTTTGAGATAAGAACTTGTATTTTACCTCTGTACTGCGCCCGCTTACCCTATCTACCAAAGCGAAACCCCACAATTGGTGGAGGATGTGGGCAAAAGCAGTGAGGCTGGCGTGAACGTCAATATTTTTGGTTTTTGCATTTTTCAGGCGCGGTTGTATGTCTTACATTAAAACAGCTGTATTACAACCAGTGCCCCATGACAAAATGGAGGCTGTTGTGAAGGTCCTCATGGAGGCTAATCTGCAGCAGCGAGAGACAAACCTGCAACAACGCAAGGCTAATAGGCTGCAGCAGGAGACTAACCAGTTGCTGCTACAACACGTGATGGCTTTACAGACAGCAGGAGCAACCCCAAGAGTCCACGATGCCCGGAAAGCAGTCCGTGCCGCGATTCCTAAGATAACCCCCGCAGACAACATCAAAACCTACCTGGTGGCCATCAGGGAAAAACTACCCTGTGACCAGTAGGCTGAGGTCATCGCACCATTCCTGGCATCCGATTCCCAGCGGGTGTATTTCGACTTGCCGGACGATCAATCGGCCGACTACCAAAAAGTAAAGGATGAGATTTTGGCAAGACTGGGGGTGAATGTGTTGGTCCAGGCCCAGCGGGTACATCAGTGGGGGTTTAAGCCGGCTGAGCCTGCGAGGACCTACTATTATGATTTACTCCATCATTTGCAAAAGTGACTACAGCCTGATGTGCTGCGTCCCACAGCTATGGTGGATAGACTATTGGCTGATATGTTCTGGAGGGTTCTGCCACCCCCTCTCCAGCAATGGATCGGCCAGGTGTCTACTGGCAACACCCTAGAAATGGTGGACCTGGTGGAGCACTACGAAGCAACTAAGACTGTTACATGGGGTTCTTTTGGGAGGGGGGCAGTCAAACCCCATAAATCTCCACCCCAGACCCGGCGACTTGTACCAACCAAACCCACACGGGTGTACCCTCTACGGACCTGGCTCTGATAGTCTGCTAGCAGTGTCAGGAGCAGGGCCATGTGAGAGCTGACTGTCCCCATCAGGTGGAACCCATGGATACTAACTATGGCTACCGTGAGTCACTATATGCCAGGAAGCTGTGTGCAGGTACCCCAAAAACTCTAAACCACCTGTGCCAGGTGGAGGTAGGAGACACTTCAGCGGAGGCTCTGCTGGACTCAGGAAGTCTGGTGTCCTAGTAAGGGCTCCCCTGGTATGGTCAGCGGAGTATACTGGCCGGAAAGTCGGGGTCATGTGCATCTATGGAGACTTATCTGCCCTGCTGTCTCTAACCACAGAAGCCCGCAGATGGACTCACAGTTTCCCCAAATTTACACTACGAACTTATAATAGGGAAAGACTTCATGGGCTTTCCGGCACTGTGGCCTGCTATGAGAGTGACTGATACCCATGAGACAGGGGTAACTCTAGCAGAGTGGCCCGTCTCAGGGTGGAGACCAGAACCCTGGGAACCTGAGACCGAAGGGCCAGCAGTAGGGCTGACCGCTTCTTCAGTGGAAGAGGGGGAGACAACCCCGCTAAGTGTGATGGTGGGAGACGTGGAGGACTTTCCACCGGGTCCTGAACTGTATGACCTAAATGTCTCTGGGAATAATTTTGGTACCGCCCAACGTCGGGACCAAACCCTATCCCACACCTGAGAAAATGTGTTAATAGTAGATGGTGAACCACAACAACCTGCGGCACAGTCAGTGTTTCCTCGATTTCTGGTTCATCAGGATATGTTGTATCATATGTATATATCATATGTATATACAGTACAGACCAAAAGTTTGGGCACACCTTCTCATTTAAAGAGTTTTCTTTATTTCATGAAAATAAAGAAAACTCTTTGAATGAGAAGGTGTGTCCAAACTTTTGGTCTGTACTGTATGTATGTTGGATATGTTGTAAACCGACTACAGGGTGAGCCTATGGAACAGTTGGTGGTCCCCAAGGCTTATCGCAAGCTTGTGTTACCTGGGGCTGAACCTGGGGTCACCTGACGCTGCAGAAAACTCTGGATCGTTTTCTACAGTGGTTTTACTGGCCCAGCATGTTCAAAGAAGTGGCATAGTTTTGTAAGTCTTGCCCGACCTGCCAGATAACTAGCCCGCAGGCACATTTCCGTAGTCCCCTAGTACCTCTCCCGATTATCGAAGTACCGTTTGACCGAATAGCTATGGACCTCATAGGCCCAGTACAGAAGTCCGCCAGAGGGCATCAACACATCCACACTACGCCACTCGGTACCAGGAGGCAGTGCCACTGCGACATACCTCCGCCAAACTCATAGCTAAGGAGTTAATGGAGATGTTTTACCGAGTAGGAATACCTAAAGAGGTTCTGACCGACCAAGGTGATGAGGGAACTCTGTAAGTTGCTGCACATAAAACAACTTCGGACGTCCGTTTACCATCCGCAAATAGATGGTCTGAAAGAACTATTTAACTAAACATTAAAAAATATGTTGAAAAAGGTAGTGTCTAAAGATGGGAAGGACTGGGACCTCCTTCTGCCCTATCTCATGTTTGCAGTGCGAGAGGTACCCCAGGCCTCTATGTGGTTCTCACCCTTTGAACTGCTATATAGCAGAATCCCACACAGTCTCTTGGATGTGGCCAAAGAGGTGTGGGAACAACAAACCATACCATATAAAAGTGTCATTGAGTATGTTACACAGATGCAAGATTGGATAGAGACAGTGTTGCCTCTTGTTAGGGAGCATATGGAGGCAGCTCAGCGAGCCCAGAGTCGGGTCTATAATCGGCAGACTCGGGTCTGGATCTTTAACCCGGGTGATCGGGTATTGGTTCTGGTGCCGACCGTGGACAATAATTTCCTGGTTAAGTGGCAGGGGCCCTACGAGATACTTGAGAAAATTGGAGATGTAAACTACAAGGTACACCAGCCAGTGTGGTGAAAGCCCGAGCAGGTTTACCATGTCAATTTACTCAAACCATGAAAAGATAGGGTAACCTGTACAGAAAACAGCGCTCGGACAGGTTTTCTAGGGGAAGAGGTACCGGCCCCTCTGTCTGATGCAAGAACTTTAAGTTCTCGTTAGAACACAGAGCAGGCCAGTTGCAGGGAAACACGGATGCACTGTTCAAGGTGCATTGTATTTTCCTCCCAGCATGTGCAGCTGGGCTGGTTTCCAGCCAGGTGAGGTCAAATATCGGACCGGAGTTTAAGTGCCGGTCCGGGTTTTGGCAGCACCTGGCTGTCCTTAAATAGGCAGCTGGGCTCAGCAGACATGTCTCTGTTTTTGGGATCTTAGGCTTGGTGGAGAGCTGAGATCCGCATGCTGGGGAAACCGGCCTCATAAAGCCTGCTGTGGACTACTGGAGGCAGAACTTCCAGCAGGGTGACTTGTGTTATAAGAACTTTCCATTGTGTGTGACTTTTTGAGTTAAGAACTTGTATTTTGCCTCTGTACTGCACCCGCTTACGCTATCTACCAGAGCGAAACCCCACAATATATATATATAGCGCCTTGAAAAAGTATTCATACCTCTTCAACCTTTCCATATTTTTTCACTAGTGAAAGACTAACACAATGTAGCAAGTATGTGTGAAGTGACAAGAAAATGATACATGGTTTTAAAAATTTTGTATTCAGCCCCCTGTACTCTGATACCCCTAAATAAAATCCAGTGTGACCAATTGCCTTCAGAAGTTACCGAATTAGTAAATAGACTCTACTTTTGTATAATGTATTCTCACTATAACAGCTATTCTGTGAAGGCCTCAGAAGTTTTTAGAGAACATTAGTGATCATCATGAAAACCAAGGACCACACCCAGACAGGTTATGGATAACGTTGTAGAGAAATATAATGCAGGGTTAAATTTAAAATATATATATATATATATATATATCCCAATCTCTGAACATCTAATAGAGCACTGTTCAATCATCTTTCCACACTTTCCAGATTTTATTTATAAACATTTTTGAAAACCATGTATTATTTTCTATTTACTTGACACATACTTGCTACTTTGTGTTGGTCTATCACATCATCTGAAAATGGAAGGAGTATGGTACAACTGTAGTCCACCTAAACTGACAGCCTAGGCAAGGAAAGCACTAATTAGAGAAGCAGCCAAGAGGCCCATTGTCACTCTGGAGGAGCTGCAGAAATCCACAGCTCAGGCGAGCAAATCTGTCCACAGGACAACTATTAGTCATGTACTCCACAAATCTGGCCTTTATGGAACAGTGGCAAGAAGAATTCCCATTTTTGAAAGCAAGTCATAAGAAGTCCCGTTTCCAGTTTGCCAGAAGCCATGTAGCCATGTAGCCAAGCCAAACCAAGGAGCACACCCAGCTAGGTTAGGGATAAAGTTGTGCTCCTGCAGAGGGAGTTTCCAGTCTGGTATCCATAGCAACCAAACAACGGTGGTGCTGCCTTCAGTATAGCAGGCTTGCTGGGCCGAGGCATGACAACAATGATGAAATGGAACAGCAAAAGGTGCATAGAGGCTAACTTCTGCACAGACAGATCTTCTGATTACAAGACTGGCGTGCAGTGATCCATTCTGTACTACAAGTGAAATTGAACATCACATCCCAAGCCTAGGATGGCAGTGTCTAGGTAAACCATCAGAAGATGTTTGCACGACAATGCCAGACATTCAGCTACAGGTATTCCATTGACCACACGCCTCTGCTCTCAAAAGCTATCATGGTGCACAGCAAGTCAGCAATGTAGGATGGAATGTAGATCTATCCTCTTCAGCGATGAGTCTCGGATGCAATGATAGTCAAAAAAATTGATCTGCAGAAGGGCAATGCCATGAAGAGCCATTCACAAGAAAACGTCACACTGGTCCTACTCCCAGGATTATGTTGTGGGTTTGAATAATGTATAGTAGTCGGACCCCTTTAGTCTTCATTTCACGTACACTAACATCTCTGCATTATATTAATTTGGTCGTGGAACCAGTTGTATGGCCATTTCTCTAAAGTGCTGAATGTGCTGAATGTTGCTTGTGCGACTGTAAGTAGCATGTGTGGCTAAATGTGCTACCATTGAACAGATTTGAAACATTATTAGTCGGTAATTGCAAAGGGAACTGTCAGCAATGGTGTCACGGATGTACCGAGACATACGGACGTCCCCGCGACAGTGAGTGGCTGGAGATCTTTGAGACTGGCAACACGTAGTTTGGTTTGACATGTTTACCCTGTGGATCAATAGTCGTCTGTGTTGTTTCTTTAACCTCCAGGTTTTGCTATTATGGTCATTTATCTTTCCCTATTTATAGTTGTCTCTCCCACAATGCTGTGCGGTTTATAGCTTCAGTTGTACCTGTGGATAGCTAGTGTTTGGATCTTGGCTGAGTTCCCGGTGCTGCTATAGCTTCTTGGAAGTTAAGTCTTACCTTTCCCTTTGTATTTTGGCTTTTCTGTGTGTTCCATTTCTTTGTTGATTTGTATTAGGCTTTAGAGAGACTCTCATTCATCCTTTCTCTTGGCGGAACAGGATGTCTCATTCCTGTCCTTAGTACCAGGGTCCTTTAGGGTTAGATAGGACTTTACGTTGTATGAACTCACCTACCTCTGTGGTATGTTCACACTGGTAGTCAGTCAGGGCTTTGATTAGGATTTTCACTAGGAGGTGTCCATGTTCCTTTCCTAGTTTTCAGGCCTTATTTACTTTTCCCTTGCCCTCCTATGTTCGGTGTGGCTGTTTCCCTCTCACACTAGAACGTGAGAAATGGATCTTGATTATTTGTGTGCTAAGTGCATTCAGCATGGCAGAACATTCTTCAACCATTATATAAACTCATTGACAGCATGCAAGTGTGTGTATGTCTGCATGTGGTGCTCATATTTGATACTGAATAAGACAAGATGTTGTGAATATTTTGTTTCCATTCCTTTATTATTTGCATATGATTAACAAGTCTATTGACCATGTGATTTCCACTATAGTAAAAAGCTCTGGCCTATATGCACTCCCACGGTCCCAGCCACCAGAGAGGTTTTTTGCTATAGTGTTCATGCACGACCGTTGCTGCTGGATTGCAGGGTGGCCGTAACAATGGAAACGAGTGGCGTTTAATCCTGATGGAAAAATGACTCAAGCCAGCAAAGGAGGCAATATGGAGGATCACAATACATGAGTAAGTGCCTTGTATTCACTTTAGCTACATGATAAATGCCATTTGCTGCAGTGAGACAACCGCTTTAATTATTTCATTATTTAATAACATAAACATATATTGACAAATACCTTCATTATTCATGTAAATCCGTGATCCATGTACAGAATGTACACCTTGTACAGAATGTACACCTTGTTAAAACAAGCTCTAACACTCATTTACATTCAGTTTATTTTAGCTGTCAGCCAAAGGCGAATCCCAGACTTCATAAAAAGGTATAAATAGGTTTGTAATCAGTCCCCGAGGAGTGGTAATAGTTCAAAAGGGAATGTGGGACTGAGGAAGCATTAATGCAGGATCAAACAGAAAAGTCATTTCCATATAAGATGCATTTATTCATGTCTTTCCATTGTAAATGACTGATATGTACCTATTTTTACAACTTATGCTGACTGGGAATTTAAATGTGGGCGAAGCTCTAAGGTAAGAAGAAAATCCTACGATCATGCAAATGCTCTTCCGTTCACTGCTTTTTTTCTTGTTTATTTTTATTTTTTATTTTTTTATAAGCAGAAAATCTGAAGCTCTGTTCATACTGACATCATAACTTCTTTGTTTGTTCAGGAACTGGAAGTATATGATGGATCCATAATAATCCAGTTTGTAGTAGATACTCACAGAACTTATAGGGGCACATTTACTAAGGGACTTGCGACTATTTTAGTCTATTTTGATTCTTAACCAATCGGAGCGGAGTGAGAGCGTGTCAGAGGCAGTGTCGGGGCTCCGGCAAATTTACTAACCTTTACATCTGGCATAGTTTTTTTTTTTTCATGAGGACTGCCATAGTAACATAGTAACATAGTTTATAAGACCAAAAAAAAGTTATTAGATCTCCCCTTAGTTGTCTTTTTTCTAAAGTGAATAATCCTAATTTTGATCATCTTTCAGGGTACTGTAGTCCCCCCATTCCAGTTATTACTTTAGTTTCCCTCCTCTGAACCCTCTCCAGCTCTGCTATGTCTGCCTTGTTCACAGGAGCCCAGAACTGTACACAGTACTCCATGTGTGGTCTGACTAGTGATTTGTAAAGTGGTAGGACTATGTTCTCATCACGGGCATCTATGCCCCTTTTGATGCAAACCATTACCTTATTGGCCTTGGCAGCAGCTGCCTGACACTGGTTTCTACAGCTTAGTTTGCTGTTCACTAAAATTCCTAGGTCCTTTTCCATGTCAGTGTTACCCACTGTTTTACCATTTAGTATGTAAGGGTGACTTGCATTATTCCTTCCCATGGGCATAATCTTAAATTTGTCAGTGTTACACAGTTTAGTGCAAAAATTGTTTAGTTCACTTCAAAAATTGATATTTTACTGTGCAAGCCTTCTACAAGATCATTAATAAATATATTGAAGAGAATAGGGCCCAATACTGACCCATGAGGTACTCCACTAGTGACAATGACCCAATCTGATTGTGTACCATTAATAACCACCCTCTGTTTTCTATCACTGAGCCAGTTACTTACCCACTTACAGACATTTTCTCCCAGTTCAAGTATTCTCATTTTATATACTAACCTCTCATGCAGTACAGTGTCAAATGCTTTGGCGAAGTCCAGATATATACGACTTCCATTGATTCGCCGCTGTCAAGTCTAGAACTTACCTCCTCATAGAAACTGATTAAATTAGTTTGACATGACCGATCCCTTATGAAGCCATGCTGATATGGCGTTATTTACTTATTTTCATTGAGGTACTCCAAGATAGCTTCTCGCAGAAAGCCTTCAAACAGTTTACCCACGACAGATGTTAAACTTACCAGCCTATAGTTTCCGGGCTCTGTTTATGGACCCTTTTTGAATATTGGCACCACATTTGCTATGCGCCAATCCTGTGGAACACTCCCTCAGTCTGGCTATGACATTACTTAATAGTATGCTATCTGGTCCTGGTGAATTTGTCTATTTTAATCTTTTTAAGACGCCGCTGTACTTCTTCCTGGGTCAGACAGGGCAATTTTAATGGGGAATTTACTTCTGAAAGTTTATTTTTTTATATCTCACAGTTTATTTTCCTCAGTGAATACAGAGGATAAAACATTTTTAGCTTTGCTTTCTCCTCATAGCTCTATGTCACTGGGACACTCTGTGGTCTCTTCATGCTGCTGCTACCTCAACACTATGTCACTGGGCCACTCTGTGGTCTCTTCATGCTGCTGCCACCTCACCACGATGTCACTGGGCCACTCTGTGGGTGCCTCATGCTGCTGCCAACTCATAACTGTGTCTGTGGGCCACTCTGTGGCCTTCCTTATGCTGCTGCCACTTCCACACTATGTCATAGTGCCACTCTGTGGTCTCCTTATGCTGCTGCCACCTCCACACTACTTATGTCACCTTGCCACTCTGTGGTCTCCTTATGCTGCTGCCAACTCGCAACTCTGTCTCTGGGCCAGTCTGTGGTCTCCTCATGCTGCTGTTGCCACCTCCACACTCTGTCATTATGCCACTCTGTGGCCTCATCATGCTGCTGCTACCTCCACACTATGTCACCTTGCCAGTCTGTGGCCTCCCCATGCTGCTGCTGCCACCTCCACACTCTGTCATTGTGCCACTCTGTCGCCTCATCATGCTGCTGCCACATCACCACTCTGTGGTCTCCTCATACTTCTGCAACATCACTACTCTATGGTCTCCTCATGCTGCTGCTACCTCGACACTATGTCACTGGGCCACTCTGTTGTCTCCTCATGCTGCTGCCACCTCCCCACTCTGTCACTGGGCCACTCTGTGGTCTCCTCATGCTGCTGCTACCTCACCACTATGTCACTGTGCCACTCTGTGGTCTTCTCATGCTGCTTCCACCTCACCACTATGTCATTGGGCCAATCTGTGGACTTATCATGCTGTTCCCACCCTCCCCACTCTGTAACTGGGCCACTAGTATCCCTGTTTGGCCTTGTTGACATCATCATTTATTTGTATGTAACAACTGTAAGGCCTGTATGGTCCCATCAGAATTGGCTTATGACTTGGTAGCCAAAAGCAGGAGTGGGTAAAAAACACAGAAGACGTGCAAATATTCCATTCACATGTCTGTTTTGGATCCACTCCAGTTTTTTTTGGCTTTAGCAATACTGATGAATTACTGACCAAATGTGTAACGGTCACGTTCACACACAGGGGGGAGGATAGTGACCACTGCGCTCCACCCTCACCCCTGGCCCTGCCTACTTGCCACACGAGTCCTGATGACAGGGGACAACAGGACGGCAGTCCCTGACTTAGAATATATGCAGGGAAGACAGACAAGACAAAATACGGAACGTGAACGGACCGTGTCAGAACCAAGAGAGCTACGCAGTACAGAGGGTTAAGCAAAGAATGCTCAGGAGAAGCCAGGGTAAAATACCAGGAAAGTAGAGAAGTTCCACAGGAGTCAGCAAAGAGTAGTCAGGTGGGAGCCGTGGTAAAAATACCAGGAGGGATGCACAGTACAGGAGGAACAGGCAAAGGATGGTCAGGGAACAGGATCAGGTAAGTATTCAGGAGTCAAACAAATTGCCAGGAACCTAAAATTAACAGGCAACCTGTTAATTAACAGGCAACCTGGTGCTAACATTGACCTGTAAGGCTGAGTTCACACTTGAGTTATTTGTTCAGTTTTGGCACCGTAACTACCCAAATAAGTGAAGTGTGCAGTGATTCTAAGAGCGACGCCAGTCAGCTGCGTGTCATACTGACTCACAGTATAGTTTCACTACCACAGCAGACTCCCTATGCGTGTTTCTGCAAGGCACGGTGTTCTACACCACTATAGATGCTTTCTGCAGCCAGGAAATAGCAGTTTTTTTACGCGATTAGCCATGAATAAATTCAGATCGAATCAAATCTTTTCAGAAAATTCGGCGAAGAGGCTGAATCGAATTTTTGAGAAATTCGCTCATCTCTAGTTTCATTACTAATATTTTGAAGTAAATATGATTTTTGGATTGCTTGATATTACCATTTTTGCAATGCAAGGTGTCCAAAAATGGTTGTTTTGGCACCATTTTTACTTTATATTTATTTTTTATGATGTCCGCCTAATAAAAATAGATCATATATTTTTATAGAGCCGGTCATTACAGACACGGCAATACCCCAAAAGTTTAAATTTCTTACTAGAATTTTTTTATTTTTAAAAAACTGTTTTTCTTTTGTACTTTTTCACTTTTTATTTTTATCCCAATGTGGTACATCAACTTTTCAGCATCTGATCCCTGTTCAATGCAGTACAATACATGCTGTATTGTACCACACTGCCAGTGTGCCTATGAGACCCAACCTGGGGTCTGGGCCTCACAGGCTTCCGCACATGGCAGATCCTAAGGTCCCTTTCTGCGCGGGTGCAATGTGTGACGTGAACGCATAGCACTCGCACTGAATCCTGACCTATTCATTTCAATGGGTCTGTGTACATGAGCATTTTTTTTTCATGCATCAGTTCTGCATTGCGTGAAAAACGCAGCATGTTCTATATTCTGAGTTTTTCACGCAGCCCTGGCCACAAAGTGAATGGGGCTTCAGTGAAAAACGCATTGCATCCGGAAGCAAGTGCGGATGCAATGCGTTTTTCATGGATGGTTGCTAAGAGATGTTGTTTGTAAACCTTCCGTTTTTTATCACGTGCGTGAAAAATGCATCAAAAGGCATTGCACTTGTGCGGAAAAAACTGAACGCAATCGCAGACAAAACTGACTGACCTTGCTTGCAAAATGGTGCAATTTTGACTGAACGCATCCGGACCTAATCCATCACACTCGTGTGAAAGAGGCCTAAGGCCTTTACAAGTCCTGGGGCTGCCATGATGTACTGCATTGAAACAGGGATCAGACCCTGTAATGTTGAAGTCCCATAGTGGTACAAAAAAATAAAAAAATGAAAGTGAAATAAAAGTGTTTTTAACAATAAAAAAATTAAAGTTTCAATTAAAAAAGACCCTTTCCCATAAAAAGAGATATATAAATTTGTAAAAAAAAAAAAAAAAAAAAAAAACAGAAGTATTAGGTATCGCCACATGCATAACCAACTTGCTCTATAATATCACATGATCCACCCCATCTGGTCAACACCGTAGAAAAATCAATTTTAAACTGTGCTAAAAAATGCTATTTTTGTCACAATTCATCACAAAAAGTGTAATACCAAGTGATCAAAAAATATGTATGCAAAAATTATACCAATCAAACTGTCATCTCATCCCGCAAAAAATTAGACCCTAAGACCAAAAAATAAAAGAGATATGGCTTTCAGAAAATGGAGACATAAAAACATCATTTTTGTTTCAAAAATGCTTTTATTGTTTAAAACCAAAACATATTTTAAAAAGACATATTAGGTATCGCCACGTCCGTAACAACCTCCTCTATAAAAATATCACATGAGCTAATCCATCTGGTGAACACCGTAAAAAAAAAAAGAAACGTGCCAAAAAAATGTATTTTTTGTCACCAAACATTATACCAAACAATCAAAAAGTAGTATTTACCCCAAAATAGTACCAATCAAACCATAACCTCATGCCGCAAAAACTGAGCTCCTACATAAGATAATCGCCTGAAAAATAATAATATGACTTTCAGAAAAAGCTTTATTATGTAAAACTGAAACAAAATATTTTTTGGTTACCTTGCATCAAAATAGCATAATATAGAGCAAGCAAAAGTCATATATACCACAAAATAGTACCAATAAAAGTGTCACCTTATCCTACAATTTCCAAAATGGGGTCACTTTTTGGGAGTTTCTACTCTAGGGGTTCATGTGTTTTGGTTTTAACCACCTCCCGACCGCTGTACGCACCGATGCGTCCGGGAGGTGGTTGATTTGTTCCTCCTGGACGCATCGGCGCGTCTTCTCGCGAGACGCGAGATTACGTCACAGCCGGCCCGCGCATGCGCATCGCGGGCCGGCATTTCGAAGCAAAGTATTTCGTCAGCAGCCTGCCGGCCACGATCATTGGCTGGCAGGCTGCTGATTTTTAAAAAATCCAATCAGCAGCCATTTAACCCCACATATTAGTAAATATGATGGGGTTATATGGCTGCTGTGCTCCTCTGCTCCTTCTTTTGGTCGGTTGGTTCCAGCAGAGGAGCAGAGGAGCACACATCACTGTGAGTACCCACTACACCACACTTAGCCCCCAGATCACCCCAATTAACCCTTTGATCACCCCTTTGATCGCCCCTGTCAATCACTAGTGAAAGGAAAAAAGTGATCAGTGCAAACTGTAATTTTTTTTTTTCACTGGTATTGACCGTTAGGTTTCAGTATAGTTTAGGCCCCTTGGTTAGGTAGTTTAGGGATCGGTTAGCGCCCAGCCCACCGCACCGCAGTCCGTTATTCGCTGATTAGCGTATCGCTAATCAGCATTTGTACTTTTATAGTATCTGGAAGTGATCAAAACTGATCACGGTCAGATCTATAATAGTACTAGTGTCACTTTAGTTCTCCCTCGACCCAAAACGCAGTGTTTGCCCGATCAGGCCTGATCGGTCGCCCACACGTGCGTACACCCACGCCCGCCCCATCGCAGTGACAAAAAAAAAAATTTTTTTTTTTGATCGCTGCACATTCACTTTACACGCACTGCGGCGATAAAAAAATCAGTTTTGATATTTTTTATCAACCGCAGCAGCCTCCGGTACTTCGCTAGCCTCCCATTTGTAAGACAGGCTTGCTTTTTTTTTCTTGGGTAGTCTCAGGGAATACCCCGAAATTTAGTTGCCCACATGTCTAACAGGGGGTATTCTTCTGAAGAGGCCTACAGGCTTCTGACCCAGTCGGATGAGGAGTGGGAACCCTCATCTGATGAATCCAGCGGGTCAGAATACGAACCTGTAGAAAGCAGTGGCTCTCTGACCCAAAGTTCGGACGAGGAGGCTGAGGTCCCTGATAGCACCAGGCGTACCCGGCCCCGTGTCGCTAGACCGCAGGTTGCGCAGGATCCGCTTCAAGAGCAGCAGAGTGGGGCTGGTGCTGTCGGATTACGTGGTGAGGCATACACCAGCAGCCCAGCCCTTCCTGGACCTAGTACCAGCACTGCCGTACAACCTGGTGAAGTAGCGAGCACCAGAAGGGCAGTTGAAGCTGGTACGGTGGCACGTGCAGTAGTGACCCCGTCGCAGCCACCGCAAAGACGTGCCCGTAGAGCCCCTAGAATCCCAGAGGTGCTGGCAAACCCTGATTGGCAGTCCCCAACTTCAGCCGCACCCGTAGTTTTCCCTTTCACCGCCCAGTCTGGAGTTCGGGTTGAGACAGCTCAGATCGATTCGGCCCTGGGATTTTTTGAGCTGTTCTTGACTGCGGAGCTTTTAGACTTAGTCGTGGCAGAGACAAACAGGTATGCCACACAATTTATCACCGCTAACCCGGGAAGCTTTTATGCCCAGCCTTTCCGGTGGAAACCAGTCCAAGTTCCGAATTTAAAACTTTTCTGGGCCTCCTCCTCAACATGGGCCTGACAAAAAAGCATGAATTGCGGTCATATTGGTCCACGAACCCGATTCATCACATGCCCATGTTCTCTGCTGCTATGTCCAGGACACGATTTGAGGTCATCCTGCGTTTCCTGCACTTTAGTGACAACACCGCCTCCCGTCCCAGGGGCCACCCTGCTTTTGACCGGCTCCACAAAATTCGGCCCCTCATAGACCATTTCAACCTGAAATTTGCAGATTTGTATACCCCTGAGCAAAACATCTGCATAGACGAGTCCCTGATACATTTTACCGGGCGCCTTGGCTTCAAACAATACATCCCAAGCAAGCGCGCCCGGTATGGGGTCAAATTGTATAAGCTCTGTGAAAGGGCCACAGGCTATACCCACAAATTTCGGGTCTATGAGGGAAAAGATCAGACCCTGGAGCCGGTCGGTTGCCCTGACTACCTGGGGAGCAGTGGGAAGACAGTTTGGGACTTGGTGTCACCCTTATTCGGCAAGGGGTACCATCTTTATGTGGACAATTTCTACACAAGTGTGGCCCTCTTTAGGCATTTGTTTCTAGAACGGATTGGCGCCTGTGGTACCGCGCGAACTAGTCGCGCGGGCTTCCCCCAACGGCTCGTTAGCACCCGTCTTGCAAGGGGGCAGAGGGCCGCACTGTGTAACGAAGAACTGCTCGCGGTGAAAAGGAGAGACAAGCGTGACGTTTACATGCTCTCCTCCATTCACGCAGACACGACAATACAAATTGAGCGAGCAACCCGTGTCATTGAAAAGCCCCTCTCAGTCCACGACTATAACCTCCACATGGGAGGGGTCGACTTCAATGATTAGATGTTGGCTCCGTATTTAGTTTCCCGACGCACCAGACGCTGGTATAAGAAGGTGTCTGTATATTTAATTCAATTGGCTCTGTACAATAGTTTTGTTCTCTACAGTAAGGCTGGGAGAACTGGATCCTTCCTCAAATTTCAAGAAGAGATCATCGCGAACCTCCTGTATCCAGGAGGTTCCGTGGCCCCATCCACCAGTGTAGTTAGCCGTCTACACGAGCGACACTTCCCCAGTGTCGTTGCTGGTACCTCAAACCGACCGCCACCCCGAAAAAAATGTCGTGTCTGTAGCAGGAGTGGAATAAGGCGTGACACCCGCTATTTCTGTCCTGACTGTCCCGACCACCCTGCCCTATGCTTAGGGGAGTGTTTCCGAAAGTACCACACACAGGTACACCTAGCATAGGGATCATCTCACCAGGATAGGCACACAGGGCTATTAGGGCCCATTCACTCACAGCTGCTGCAAACGTCTCCTTTCACATGGGACAAAGTGCATAACGCACTTCGCCACATCTTTGGGCGATTTGCGCTTTGCACATTGACCCATGGGGAAGGAGAGGTTTGTTCTATAAAGGTAAAAAAAAAAAAAAAAAAACAGGTAAGCAAACAGGTTAATGTTTAGTTCCAAAAGTTAAAGTTACATGTTCTGTTCCAAAGTTAATAAAATTATTGCGTTGTGGCCTGGTTTTTTTTACCTTCCAGGTGGACCAACCGATCTACTAGCTGCAGCACCGATGTGCATTCTGACAGAAGCATTGCGCTGCTGTCAGATTACACGCAAGTCGGTGTATGCGGCGCTGCAAGACGGGATTTTCTCCTCTGCAGTGACAGATACGTTTGCCGAGGCATACGAGCTGAGGAGGAGGCGGCGTTCCTATGCTTTGGCAAGCACTTTGTATATATATATATATATATATATATAAAAAAAAAATCCCGGCAATGATTTATTCATCCACATCGATTGATGCGAATGGAGAAATCTGGTTTGCCAGGGCATACAAGCTAAGTGGGTATGGATGTAGGGCGGAGCTCCTATGTCCTGGCAGACGCCTTTCCCCTCCATTTTTTTTTTTGGGCAGAGATTTTTTCATCCACATTGATCGATGCGAATGAAGAAATCTGTGCCGTTCATTTTTTTCTTTCAGCCCAGAGGCTGAACGGAAAAAAAAATCTCATTACCTGTATGCTCAATATAAGGAGGATAGCAGAAACTCCTAATGCTGGCCATACATGTAATGATTGCGGAGACCCTCAAATGCCAGGGCAGTACAAACACCCCACAACTGACCCCATTTTGGAAAGAAGACACCCCAAGGTATTTGCTGAGGGGCATATTGAGTCCATGAAAGATTGAAATTTTTGTCCTAAGTTAGCGGAAAGTGAGACTTTGTGAGAAAAAACAAAAAAAAATCAATTTCCGCTAACTTATGCGAAAAAAAAAAAAATTTCTATGAACTTGCCAGGCCCCTCATTGGATACCTTGGGGTGTCTTCTTTCCAAAGTGGGGTCACATGTGGGGTATTTATACTGCCCTGGCTTTTTAGGGGCCCTAAAGAGTGAGAAGAAGTCTGGGATCCAAATGTCTAAAAATGCCCTCCTAAAAGGAATTTGGGCACCTTTGCGCATCTAGGCTGCAAAAAAGTGTGACACATCTGGTATCGCCGTATTCAGAAGAAGTTGGGGAATGTGTTTTGGGGTGTCATTTTACATATACCCATGCTGGGTGAGATAAATATCTTGGTCAAATGCCAACTTTGTATAAAAAAATGGGAAAAGTTGTCTTTTGCCAACATATTTCTCTCACCCAGCATGGGTATATGTAAAATGGCACCCTAAAACACATTCCCCAACTTCTCCTGAGTACGGCGATACCAGATGTGTGACACTTTTTTGATGCCAAGGTGGGCAAAGGGGCACATATTCCAAAGTGCACCTTTCGGATTTTGCAGGCCATTTTTTACACATTTTGATTGCAAAGTACTTCTCACACATATGGGCCCCTAAATTGCCAGGGCAGTATAACTACCCCACAAGTGACCCCATTTTGGAAAGAAGACACCCCAAGGTATTCTGTGAGGGGCATGGTGAGTTCCTAGAATTTTTTATTTTTTGTCGCAAGTTAGTGGAATATGAGACTTTGTAAGAAAAAAAAAAAAACATCATCATTTTCCACTAACTTGTGACAAAAAAAATAAATTCTAGGAACTCGCAGTGCCCCTCACGGAATACCTTAGGGTGTCTTCTTTCCAAAATGGGGTCACTTGTGGGGTAGTTATACTGCCCTGGCAATTTAGGGGCCCATATGTGTGAGAAGAACTTTGCAATCAAAATGTGTAAAAAATGGCCTGCAAAATCCGAAAGGTGCACTTTGGAATATGTGCCCCTTTGCCCACCTTGGCAGCAAAAAAGTGTGACACATCTGGTATCGCCGTACTCAGGAGAAGTTGGGGAATGTGTTTTGGGGTGTGATTTTACATATACCCATGCTGGGTGAGAGAAATATCTTGGCAAACGACAACTTTTCCCATTTTTTTATACAAAGTTGGCATTTGACCAAGATATTTATCTCACCCAGCATGGGTATATGTAAAATGACACCCCAAAACACATTCCCCAACTTCTCCTGAGTACGGCGATACCAGATGTGTGACACTTTTTTGATGCCAAGTTGGGCAAAGGGGCGCATATTCCAAAGTGCACCTTTCGGATTTCACCGGTCATTTTTTACAGATTTTGATTGCAAAGTACTTCTCACACATATGGGCCCCTAAATTGCCAGGGCAGTATAACTACGCCACAAGTGACCCCATTTTGGAAAGAAGACACCCCAAGGTATTCCGTGAGGGGCATGGCAAGTTCCTAGAATTTTTTATTTTTTGTCGCAAGTTAGTGGAATATGAGACTTTGTAAGGAAAAAAGAGAAAAAAAAAAAATCATCATTTTCCGCTAACTTGTGACATAAAATAAAAAATTCTAGGAACTCGCAGTGCCCCTCACTGAATACCTTGGGGGTGTCTTCTTTCCAAAATGGGGTCACTTGTGGCGTAGTTATACTGCCCTGGCAATTTAGGGGCCCATATGTGTGAGAAGTACTTTGCAATCAAAATCTGTAAAAAATGACCGGTGAAATCCGAAAGGTGCACTTTGGAATATGCGCCCCTTTGCCCACCTAGGCTGCAATAAAGTGTCACACATGTGGTATCGCCGTACTCAGGAGAAGTTGGGGAATGTGTTTTGGGGTGTCATTTTACATATACCCATGCTGGGTGAGAAAAATATCTTGGTCAAATGCCAACTTTGTATAAAAAAATGGGAAAAGTTGTCGTTTGCCAAGATATTTCTCTCACCCAGCATGGGTATATGTAAAATGACACCCCAAAACACATTCCCCAACTTCTCCTGAGTACGGCGATACCACATGTGTGACACTTTTTTGCTGCCAAGGTGGGGACAAAGGGGCGCATATTCCAAAGTGCACCTTTCGGATTTCACCGGTCATTTCTTACACATTTTGATTGCAAAGTACTTCTCACACATTTGGGCCCCTAAATTGCCAGGGCAGTATAACTACCCCACAAGTGACCCCATTTTGGAAAGAAGACACCCCAAGGTATTCCGTTGAGGGCATGGTGAGTTCCTAGAATTTTTTATTTTTTGTCGCAAGTTAGTGCAAATTTGAAATTTGTAAGAAAAAAAAAATAATAATAAATCATCATCATTTTCCGCTAACTTGTGACAAAAAATAAAAAGTTCTATGAACTCACTATGCCCATCAGCGAATACCTTAGGGTGTCTACTTTCCGAAATGGGGTCATTTGTGGGGGTTTTCTACTGTCTGGGCATTGTAGAACCTCAGGAAACATGACAGGTGCTCAGAAAATCAGAGCCGTTTCAAAAAGCGGAAATTCACATTTTTGTACCATAGTTTGTAAATGCTATAACTTTTACCCAAACCATTTTTTTTTTGCCCAAACATTTTTTTTTATCAAAGACATGTAGAACTATAAATTTAGCGAAAAATTTATATATGGATGTCGTTTTTTTTGCAAAATTTCACAGCTGAAAGTGAAAAATGTCATTTTTTTGCAAAAAAATCGTTACATTTTGATTAATAACAAAAAAAGTAAAAATGTCAGCAGCAATAAAATACCACCAAATGAAAGCTCTATTAGTGAGAAGAAAAGGAGGTAAAATTCATTTGGGTGGTAATTTGCATGACCGAGCGATAAACGGTGAAAGGAGTGTAGTGCCGAAGTGTAAAAAGTGGCCTGGTTATGAAGGGGGTTTCACCTAGCGGGGCTGAAGTGGTTAAAATGTCAGATGGGGTCTTTAAATCTCATATGGTGCTCCTTTCCTTCTGCGCCCTGCCGTGTGCCGGTATAGCAATTTACTACCACATATGGGGTATACTGTAAACTGCAGAATTGGGGTATAAATACAGAGTTTTATTTGGTTGTTAACCCTTGATGTGTTACAGGAAAAAATTTATTACAATGGAAAATCTGCCAAAAAGGTAAAATGTAAAAATGTTATCTCCTTTTTCATTAAATTCTTGTGGAATACCAAAAGGGTTAACAAGGTTTGTAAAATTTGCTTTAAATAAGGCTACTTTCACACTGGAGTTTTGGTTTCCGTTTGTGATATCCGTTCAGGGATCCGATCTGGCACACAATGTAAGTCAATGGGGACGGATTCGTTTTCACTGACACAATCTGGCACAATAGAAAACTGATCCGTCCCCCATTGACTTTTAATGGTGTTCAAGAAGGATCCGTTTTAGCTATGTTAAAGATAATACATACGGATCTGTTCTGAACAGATGCCTGCGGTTGTATTATCTGCACGGATGCGTTTGTACAGATCCGCACCAAATGTGAGTGTGAAAGTAGCCTAACTTGAGGGATGTAGTTTCTACAAGGGGGGCATTTATTGGTAGTTTCCACTATGTAAGCCCCACAAAGTGACTTTAGAATTAAAGTGGTCCTGAAGTGGGATTCGAAAATATTCTTAAAAATTACAAAATTTGCTTCTAAAATTCTAAGCCTTATGAGATCCTAAAAAATAAAGTTACTTTTACAAAATGATGCAAATATGAAAGTGTAAAGTAATAACTCTTTTATGATTATGTATTACTATCTGCCTTAAAAGCAGATAAATTCAAATTTGAAAAATTGCTAATTTTAAAAAAAATTGCATTTTATAATAAATAAAGGTGAATTATATTGACTAAAATTTTTCACTATCATAAGGTACAATGTGTTGCGAGAAAACAATCTCAGAATGGCTTGGATAAGTAAAAGCATTTAGAAGTTATTACTAGTGTTGATCGAGCACCTAAGTGCTAGGGGTGCTCGGGCTAAACACATCAGGATGCTCGGGTACTCTACTGAGTATAATGGAAGTCAATGGGAGAACCCGAGCATTAAATTAGGCACCCCTGCTCTGAAAAGGGGAGGGTGTCTGGTTCATAGAAAAAGGTCAGAAAATGATGGAAACACCACCTAAATGGTTCGGAAACAGCATGGGGAGGATGTCTGGATGCATCTTGGACTCCCAGGGGCTGGGAGCGATGTTGTCCGAGTAGTACGCCACTTTTAAGACTTAGAGGAAATTTGTTAGGAAACATTCTTTCCTGTATATTTACTTGTATATAAAGTGCAAGTGCTGCCAAAGATTACAAGGAAGAGGCACTCCGATACCACCTGTATATCACATAAAGGAGAGCCTCATTCACATTGTGGTACAATTGTTCAGGTAGTGGGACTCCTACACTCATAAAGCCTATGCATTAAATGAAAGGGCTGCCAAAAATTACAAGGAATCGGCACTCCAATACACCCTTTGTTACACATAAAGGAGGGCATCATACACAGCCTTGAAAAAAATGATTGATGGCCTGCTGGTGACCCTCAAAAACATTTGGAGCAAGGGCCTGCTGATCTAAAACTTTATGGGCGAGAGCCTGCTGCCGCTTTGGTGACTCTAGATAACCTGAGGCCAATCGCATGTCCCCGTGATTGCGACGATCCATTCGAAAGTCTGCCCTATCAACTTTCGATGTTATTTTCAGCCCAAACCATATAGACCATGGGTAACAGGGGAATCATGGTTCGATTCCGGGGAGGGAGCCTAAGAAACAGCTACGGCTACCACATCTAAGCAATGCAGCATGCGCGCAAATTACCTATTAGGTATAATTAGGTGTGGGTCTGCAGGTGAGCTGACCCTCTAAAAATTATATGCAAGGGCCTTCAGGTGAGCTGACCCTGTAAAAGATTTGAGGTGCAGGCCTGCTGGTGAGATGACCCTGTAAAAGATTTGAGGTGCGGGCCTGCTGGTGAGATGACCCTGTAAAAGATTTTAGGTGCGGGCCTGCTGGTGAGCTGACCCTCTAAAAGGTTGTAGGAGAGGGCCTGCAGGTGAAATGACCCTCTAAGACATTATATTCAAGGGCCTTCAGGTGAGCTGACCCTGTAAAAGATTGTAGGTAAAGGCCTGCTGGTGATCTGACCCTGTAAAAAATTATATACGAGGGCCTACTGGTGAGCCAACCCTGTAAAACATTATATACGAGGGCCTGCTGGTGAGCTGACCATCTAAAAATTTATATGCGAGGGCCTGCTGGTGAGCTGACCCTGTATTCAGTACGTTATAAACAACACATTTAAAGTGAATTTATGTTCATCAGCTTTCCTCTGGTGGAGTCGAGAAGTCATGGTCAATCCAGGCCTTGTTCATTTTTATTAGAGTCAACCTGTCAGTATTTTCAGTTGACAGGTGGATATGCTTATCTGTTATAATGCCACCAGCAGCACTAAATACCCACTCAGACAAAAAGCTGGCGGCAGGGCAGGCCAGCACCTCCAAGGCACAGAGCGCCAGTTCGTGCCACATGTCCAGCTTGGACACACAGTAGTTGTAAGGCACCGAGGGATCACTGAGGACGCTGATACAGTCTGCTATGTACTCCTTCACCATCTTCCAAAATGTTCCCCTCTTTGTGACACTAGGCCGCGCATCAGGGTGAGGGTGCTGGCGGGGTGTCATAAAACTGTCCCAGGCTTTGGATAGTGTTGCACTGCCTTTGTTGGAACTGCTGTGTGTTCCCCTTGTCTCCCATCCTCGGTTGGTCAAGGAACTACGGACTCTGCCGCCAGCATTATCAGATGGAAATTTTGGGAGCAATTTTTCAACAAGGATGTTCTGAGAGGATCTGAGAGATGAGAAGTTATCTTTGTAGCGGGGGTCGAGAAGGGTGAACAACCAGTAATCCGTGTTGTCCAAAATGCGTATAACGCTCGGGAAAGGCAGCCTAACATGGAGTCAGCCATGTGTGCCAGAGTACCAACAGTTAAGACTTTGCTGTCATCATCAGGAGGATCACTCTTAATCTCCTCATCCTCTTCCTCCTTTTCTTCCCACCCACGCTGAACAGATGGAAATAAACTTCCAAGAATACTTCCCTCTGTAGCGGAGGCAACAGTCTCTTGCTCCTCCTCTTCTTCATCATCCAGTTTGTGCTGAGAAGACCTATCTTCTTCCTATCACCCCGTGTAATGTCTTCCCCCATTTCCACCTCTTCCACATGCAAAGCGTCGTCCTTAATTGTGAGCAGCGAGCATTTGAGTAGACATAGACATCCATGCCCCCTCCTAGCCTGTGAAGAGCGGAAGCTGACTGGAAAGGCGATGACCAATTTGAAGCTGGTATTCCACTACTGCCCTCTGCTGCTCACAAAGCCTGGCCAACATGTGGAACGTGGAGTTCCAGCACGTGCTCACGTCGTACAACAGCCGGTGAACTGGCAATTTCAAGCGCTGCTGCAGCATTGACAGCCCGGCTGAAGCTGTCGATGACTTGCGGAAATGTGCACACACGTGGTACACCTTCACCAGTAGCTCAGGCAAATTGGGGTAGGTTTTGAGAAACCGCTGAACCCCAAGGTTGAACACGTGGACTAGGTATGGGATGTCTCTGAGCTTGCCAAGCTCCATAGACGCCACCAAGTTATGGCCATTATCAGACTGTGTAACGCGGGACGGCCGCCAACATCAGGCTGTGGAAGGCCTCAGTGTCCACAAGCCTAAATGGCAACATTTCCAGGGCCAGTAATTTGGAAAGCTGTGCATTTAGTGCTATAGCCTGTGGGTGGGTGGGGGGCTGGGTATTTTCGCTTGCATTAAAAGGTCTGGGGTAAGGACATTTGGATGCTGCACTGAGACACGGAGGTGGATGTGGTCGCTGATGGTGCTTGCGAAGGTCCAGGTGCAGGGCGGGAGGCATCTGGGCCTGCACCTTCAAAAGGGGATTGTCCAGCGCATAACATAGGGGAAGAGGAGGCAGTGGTGTGACCCGCAGACACAGATTTTGGACCCAGGCATTCGTCCCACTCATTAGAAGTGCTTGGATGCAATGTGGCGGATCATGATGGTGGTGGTGAGGTTGCTAGTGTTCACACCCCGGCTCATTTTCGTATGGCACAGGTTGCAAACTACTGTTCGTTCCTCAAAAAAGCGACATACTGCGGAACATCTATCCCTTGGCAAGGTAGATTTCCGCAAGGGGGTGCCCCGTGAAACAGTTGCGAGCCTGTGTGGTGTGGCCCGCCTTCTCCCTTTTTGCACCCCACTACCTCTTCCAGCCTGTTGCGGTGCTGCAGATCCCTCCACCTCTGTACTGTTGTCCTCACTCGGCTTTTCACCTTCCCAGGTTGGGTCAGTGACATCATCGTCCAACACCTCCTATTCCACTTCCACTTCCTCACTCTCATCATCCTCCTGATTTGTTGACCTAACCACAACCTCAGTGAGTGACAACTGTGTCTCATTCTTTTCATCAACCTCTTGAGACAGTAATTGCAGTTGACTCATTGGCAACTGTGTCTCATCATCATCATCCATCCACACTAATTGACGTTCCCCACCATCATGTTCTCGTGACTGTGGATGCTCAAAAGGTTGGGAATCAGGGCACAAGATCTCATGTCCCTCTTCAAGCGTGCTTGGAGAGAGGGCCAAATCAAGTTATGGCGATGAAAAAAAAGATTTACACAAATTTAGACATAAAAAACCTAGACATATGGGGTATTGTTGTAATCGTAGTGATCTAGAGAATGAAAGGCATGAGTCCGTTTTGCCACAAACAAAACCCCGTGGGAACAAAACCCGTATGGTGAAGGAATTGTGTTTTTTGTTTCCCGATTACACCCCATTTGGAATTTTTTTACAGCTTCCCACTACATTTTATGCCATAATTAATGGTGGCATTTGAAAGTACAACTTGTCCTGCAAAACATAAGCCCTCATACAGCTATGTGAAAGGAATTATAAAATAATTATGGCTCAAGGAAGATAGGGCAGAAAAATGAAAACGCAAAAACGAAAAAAACCTCTGGCATCCTAAAGGTTAAAGGGGTTGTCCGGGTTCAGATCTGAGCCCCCCTGATGTTAGCATCGGAGAATTTCATGCTCTGTTGCCCTCCCTTGCCCTGCGCTGGATCGTGCAGGGCAAGGGCTCTTTTATTTGCAATAACACACTGCCGGGCAGAGGCTTCCGCCCAGCAGTGTGTAACGTCACTGGCTATTATGGGCGGGCTTTAGTGCTCCCCTAGTCGTTTTACAAGCTAGGACAGCGCTAAAGCCCTCCCATCAGTGGGCTCACTGCTGGGCGGAAGCCTCTGTCTGGCAACCCTATGGAGAGCCCGGTTCGTCACCTGAACTCCAGAAAATGCCTTTGCCCTGTGCGATTTAGCACAGGGCAAAGGAGAGCATCAGAACATGAACTGCTTCGATGTTCAAGTCAGGAAGGCTGCCTGGGTGAAAATGGGGATATGGGGAAAAATGGCAAGGTCCTTAAGGTGTTAAATAGTAGCACATTTCCACTTCATACTCTGGTAAAGCACCCCATGAGACAGCATAAACCCAATTAGGATAGTGCATAATTGATTAAAAAATGGTGTGTAATAATTTAGAATAATTATCTAACATAGGCAGCTATTTGTTTATCTTTCACTTTAGGGAACGTAGCTGTGTGCATGTGTAGGAAAGGCAAAAAATCAGTGCCCCCTGGGGTTGTTATTAAATAGGTTGTCAACACTGTAATAACCTTTCTTCCAAACTGTTCATGCAAACTGAAAACTAAAGAGTGTGAGGTGTTTGTATTGGTCTCATTAATTGAATATTCATAATGCCTTTTAAAAATTAACCTGGAAGGTTGCATGAGGAATATTTTAATATGATCTAAATCCAAGTCATATTCTTATCAATGAATTTGATTTAACCCATTTTAAGTATAAAGCCGTAACAATGTCATTACTGACATTTCTATGTACTCAGGGTTGTATTTAGTATTAGGCACCCAACGGCACGTGCCTAGGGTGCCAGGAAGTTAGGGGCTGCACTCTACTACTGTAAGTGTGGACACAAATCCCCCTCCTGAATTCAACTGCATTACTGTCCTCAGGAAATTACTAGTGAGGGGGGGGGGGGGGCACTGGGGGACATTATGCCATAAATCCCTAATAAGCCAAAGCAGAGGATGGGAGTGGTAGTGGCTCTAGCTGTAAAAGTTTATTTACAGATGCCTATGCAGGCGTTGAAACTATCTTGTCCCAGGTGAAAATGTAATACTTCACTTTTATTATTATTTGGGTTAAAATACGTGCTTTATACCTTTTATTTAATTTTACTTGATGAACCAAACAATAGAGAAAGATTAAAATACAGTAAACACTCCACTGCATGGTCAAATGACGCTCAGTGAGTCAGGAGGGAGACCACGTGCACTATCTCTCACCCCTGTCACTTATAGGCAGTTCGCTGCCTTCATGTCGCTTGCAGTGACACCTATATCTAGGCTAAGTTGTGGGAGCTGAACTCACTCTTCCCACTTCTAATACAGCACATGGATAATACCATATGTTAGCTGACCTCTGTCTATCCCTTTGGTGGTGCACACTGCGTACATAACATTCACGGTTTGAATACCGTATCACACTGCTAAACTACTCTAGCTTTGGTAAGTAGGCCATCTGGACTACTGCTATCTAACTGACAGTGGAGTGGATTGCTGATTTAAAAGCTAAATCTGCCCCCTAACATGTTTCACCAGATAACTGGCTTCTTCAGGGGATTTGGGCAGCTCTAACTGTAAAAGTCACAGTGGCTCACCTCACACCGTCCCTTCCTAGAGCCAGGGCAGCGAAAGGAGGGAAGAAGCCTTTCTTCCCTCAGAGCACACCATATATATTTTTTTTATCCTCCTCCGCTCCTTCACTGTCATTCTTCTCCACTGTATCCTGCCAACTTACTGGTACAAATGGTACAGGATGTAGAGCATGGGCTCCTCCATGGCAGAGAGAGGAGAGGGACGAGCAACTCTGATTGGTGGAGCAGCAGTCATCAGGGGTTTCTGCCTGCTCTGCTGCTTCACTAATCAGAGTGTGATGCACATACACAAAGCAACTTGAAGAAAGCACTGTCGGCCCTCAGCCTCAACTGATTGCAGTTAGATATTTGCCCTGACAGTACTTATGTAGTGCCATGGTGAAAGGCTACTTTGGACTATGGACATTTGCCCATATTGTTACTATGCAAATTCATCAACCCCCTCTTTTATTGCACTTTGAAGGGTTAACTTACACTGTGATTTATGCTATTGAGTTGACTCATACAGTTTCATGTTGTTGAACTGCATTTATGTGTTTGTTATAATATATCCTGTTCATTTGCACTGTTATTGCACTATACCTGCACTACACTGTGAAAGGGACCAGCTAACACTAACAGACTTTCTACTTATGCAAAGATTTGGAGGTAAAAAACAGACACACTTATGGCTGTCTGGTTTAGCTCTTCTGTTTATGTCTGAAGACTTGTTTATGTTTGAAAAAACTGCTGATTCATTCCTATAGACTTGCACTGAAGCTCTATAAAAGTCTATTATATACAGAAATTGTAACAAGGTTTCTATTAAGGCTGTGCTTCTCCACTCCCCCCTTCCGACTAGAAGGTCCTAGTTCAGCTAGAATTTCTATATAACGAGTGTGCCTTGCCTGTGTTGTTTTGCACTTAAGTGCCTCCAGTAAAGAAGCACACTGGTTTACTGAAAACCCTGACTCTCTGGATTTTTTCTCCCATTGGTGTGCATCACACTTTACTATCTCTTTCAGACAGCAGCAATACATGGTGACACCTCAACAATGTCCGGAGTACCCAGTGTAGTGTTGGGGCCACCCTTAACCCGGCCACTGCACTTACACTGCATGGCCGCACAGCTGACAGAGTCCTGGAGGAGGGGAGGAAAGCAAGGGGAGTAACATTACAGGAGGGGGATTGGGACCCCACTTGACTGATTGCAGTAACATTCATGGAGGAGAAGGGAAGGTAAAACACTAGTCACAAGTCTGGCACATTGCTTAGGGTATACAATAAAATACCAATATAAACAAATGCTTAAATAGCTATTGTTACAGGTGCAGTTAATTTGGTTCATTTGAGTTGATCATCACCTTAACCCCTTAAGGACTTATGATGTACCGGTACAGCATGTTTCCCGAGTCCTTAAGGACCCATGACGTACCGGTACGTCATAACTTTAAAAGTAAATTGTGGTGCGGCTGGGGTTAATAGGAAAAGGATGTCCGCTGAAATCATTCAGCGGGCATCCTGTCACAACTCCGGGGGGGTCCCGTGACCCCCCCCCCCGTATCAGCGATAGCCGCAAATCGCAGGTCAATTCAGACCTGCGGTTTGCGGCTTTACCTGCAGTTTGCGTTGGCGATCGGTGGTGCCATCGGATCCCCGTGCTGCTGTAGGGGGGACCCGATGGCATGGAAGGCAGCGCGATGCCTAAGGAAGGCATCGCACTGCCTTCCGGTGACGATCCTGTGAGATCCAGCCCCCTGGATCTCACAGGCTGGAAGCTGTATGAGTAATACACACAGTATTACTCATGCAGCCAATGCATTCCAATACAGAAGTATTGGAATGCATTGTAAAGGATTAGACCCCCAAAAGTTCAAGTCCCCAAGTAAAAATAAACAAAAACGTAATTTTCCCCAAATAAAGTAAAAAAAAAATTGGCTAAAAATAGGGGGGAAAAAAAGTATACATATTAGGTATCGCCGCGTACGTATCGACTGACTCTATAAACATATCACATGACCTAATCCCTCAGATGAACACTGTAAAAAGATAAAAATAAAAACTGTGCTAAATAAACCATTTTTTTGTCACCTTACATCACAAAAAGTACAACAGCAAGCGATCAAAAAGGCGTTTGCCCACCAAAATAGTACCAATCTAACCGTAACCTCATCCCGCAAAAAATGAGACCCTACCTAAGATAATCGCCCAAAAACTGAAAAAAATATGGCTCTCAGAATATGGAGACACTAAAACATAATTTTTTTTTGTTTCAAAAATTATATTACTGTGTAAAACTTAAATTTAAAAAAGTATACATATTAGGTATCGCCGCGTCTGTATCGACCGGCTCTAAAAAACATATCACATGGCTTAACCCCTCAGATGAACACCATAAAAAAAAATTAAAATAAAAAATGTTCTAAATAAACCATTTTTTGTCACCTTAAATCAAAAAGTCATATGCACCCCAAAATAGTGCCAATCAACCGGTCATCTCATCCCGCAAAAAATGAGACCATACCTAAAATAATCACCCAAAAACAGAAAAAAACTATGTCTCTCAGAATATGGAGACACTAAAACATGATTTTTTAGTTTTTTTCAAAAATGTGTTTTTTTCACATGACTTAACCTCTCAGATGAACACCGCAAAAAAATTTAATAAAAAATTTGCTAAATAAACCATTTTTTTGTCACCTTACATCACAAAAAGTGTAATAGCAAGCGATCAAAGAGTCAAACGCACCCCAAAATAGTGCCAATAAAACCGTCATCTCATCCCGCAAAAATCACACCCTACCCAAGGTAATCGCCCAAAAACTGAAAAAATTATGGCTCTCAGACTATGGAAACACTAAAACATGTTTTGTTTTTTGCTTCAAAAATGAAATCATTGTGTAAAACTTACATAAATAAAAAAAATATACATAGTAGGTATCACAGTGTCCGTAATAACTTGCTCTATAAAAATATCACATGACCTAACCCCTCAGGTGAATACTGTAAAAAAATTAAAATAAAAATGTTGTTGAAAAAGCCATTTTTTGTCACCTTACATCACAAAAAGTGCAATAGCAAGCGATCAAAAAGTCATACGTGCCCCAAAATAGTGCCAATAAAACCGTCATCTTATCCCGCAAAAATTATACCCTACCCAAGGTAATCGCCCCAAAACTGAAAAAATTATGGCTCTCAGACTATGGAAACACTAAAATATGATTTGTTTTGTTTAAAAAAGAAATCATTGTGTAAAACTTACATACATAAAAAAAGTATACATATTAGGTATCGCGCATCCGTGACAACCTGGTCTATATAAATATCACATGATCTAACCTGTCAGATGAATCTTGTAAATAACAAAACATAAAAACGTTGCCAAAACAGCTACCAACAATACGGCAACCCTATCCCGTAGTTTCTAAAATGGGGTCACTTTTTTGGAGTTTCTACTCTAGGGGTGCATCAGGGGGGCTTCAAATGGGACATGGTGTAAAAAAAAAAAAAACAGTCCAGCAAAATCTGCCTTCCAAAAACCGTATGGCATTCCTTTCCATCTGTGCCCTGCCATGTGCCCGTACAGCAGTTTACGACCACATATGGGGTGTTTCTGTAAACTACAGAATCAGGGCCATAAATATTGAGTTTGGTTTGGCTGTTAACCTTTGCTTTGTAACTGGAAAAAAATTATTAAAATGGAACATCTGCCAAAAAAGTAACATTTTTAAATTGTCTCTATTTTCCATTAATTCTTGTGGAACACCTAAAGGGTTAACAACGTTTTTAAAATCAGTTTTGAATACCTTGAGGGGTGTAGTTTCTTAGATGGGGTCACTTTTATGGAGTTTCTACTCTAGGGGTGCATCAGGCGGGTTTCAAATGGGACATGGTGTCAAAAAAAACAGTCCAGCAAAACCTGCCTTCCAAAAACCGTATGGCATTCCTTTCCTTCTGCGCCCTGCCGTGTGCTCGTACAGCAGTTTACGATCACATATGGGTGCTTCTGTAAACTACAGAATCAGGGCCATAAATATTGAGTTTGGTTTGGCTGTTAACCCTTGCTTTGTAACTGGAAAAAATTATTAAAATGGAAAATCTGCCAAAAAAGTGAAATTTGGAAATTGTATCTGTATTTTCCATAAATTCTTGTGGAACGCCTAAAGGGTTAACAACGTTTGTAAAATCAGTTTTGAATACCTTGAGGGGTGTAGTTTATAGAATGGTGTCATTTTTGGGTGGTTTCTATTATGTAAGCCTCGCAAAAGTGACTTCAGACCTGAACTGGTCCCTAAAAATTGGGTTTTTGAAAATTTCAGAAAAAGTTCAAGATTTGCTTCTAAACTTCTAAGCCTTGTAACATCCCCGAAAAATAAAATATCATTCCCAAAATTATCCAAACATGAAGTAGACATATGGGGAATGCAAAGTAATAACTATTTTTGGAGGTATTACTATGTATTATCGAAGTAGAGAAATTAGCATTTTTTTTACAAATTTTTGGTTAAATTTGGTATTTTGTTATAAATAAAAATGATATATTTTTTTTTTACTTCATTTTACCAGTGTCATGAAGTACAATATGTGAAGAAAAAAACAATCTCAGAATGGCCTGGAGAAGTTAAAGTGTTTTAAAGTTATCAGCACTTAAAGTGACACTGGTTGGTCAGATTTGCAAAAAATTGCCAAGTTCTTAAGGGGAAACAGGGCTGAGTCCTTAAGGGGTTAAAGAGGAAGTAACTATTAAGTCTATGATTAACTCTTTAAATATTTGGGGGTGTTTGGGGAGACCTTTCCATGCTGGACACAGCTGCAAATGGAAATATATATACCTGCTCCCTGTTTCTGGGACTTGGCCCCTTCACTCCCTGGCCATCGCTGCCTTACTCAGGTCCCTAACTGTCAAGGTCTGCTTTGAGACTGATTCAGCCAAAGACTGGTCGTGGCAGTGACCTGCTGCCTTTTCATTATGTGATCAATTGACATCAGGGGCAGGTCACCAAAGCAACAAGCCACTGGCTGCAGTGGCATCAATCCAGCTGTGACTGCAAGAGACCCAAGCATTGCAGTAGCAGTAGGGGAGCAAAGGAGCCGATACCCAGAGGAGCAGGTAAATATGCTCCCTCTGCAAGTTTCGCATGGAGGGGAGGGTCTGCCCCCCCCCCAAAAAAAATACAGATGATGAACAATCACTTTAAAGAGGTATTAAAGCAAGCAATAAATCATAGCCTTAATAGCTTCTACCTCTCTATGGTGATGAAGAACTTGATGAACCAAATGAACTGCACCTGTAATAATAGCTTTTAAGCATTTTTCCATACTGGTATCTTATTTGTGGTCCTCCTCTCCCAATACCCTAAGCAATGTGCCAAACAGGGGCAGACTGGCAACTTAAAATTGACAGAAAATGAGTTAACAAAAGTAGACAGGGGCAGGATCAGCCATACCATCTGCAATGCAGGCAACAGGCCTCTTCCAGCCTGAGGTCTTAGACGCCTGCATCCCTATTTCATCCATACAATGTCTCATAGGCGTCAAGCCTAGTGGCCTGTTTCCTATGAGGGTGAACAGCAGGACAGGAAGCCATGAGCTTCTGTTCCCACCACAGTATTCAACTGTATGACCGTCCTAATGGTAGTACAGTTAAATTGTGGAGGGCACCTGTGGTACCCTGCCGGGTACATAAGTAGCCGAGGCTCCTATTGTTAATGCTGTGAGTGTTGGATCGTTTCATACCCAGTGGCTTGGGGAGGGCTCAGGTACACCCCCTTCCCAAGCATTGGCCCACCAAGATCTATGGTGGATCTATGGACAGGAATGCAGCTGTAATGAATCAAGTGGTCTCCCTACCTTGCCTGGGAAGCCTTTGCCATCAAACCCCTCCAGTAATGTGTCAACTGTGCTGCTGTGTAGTGCATGTACTGTATGTACTACTTACACTGACTTTAACCAGGGAAAAGATCTCTGACTTCAAACAGTGTTGAGGCTGAGGAGCAGCTGTGCTTCCTCCAAGATGCTTTGTGCGTCTGATTAGTGGAGCAGACAGAAAACCCTGGTGACTCTTGCACCATCAATCAATGCTTGTACTGCAGAGAAAAGAGAGGAGCCTTTCTTGTCTTCCTCCCTCTCTCTCTCTCTCTGCTGTGCAGCCCCTACTCTCTGCCCCCTGACGTTTTTACCAGCAAGTTGTCAGGAGGCAGTGGAGGAGGGATGGCGGCACCGTCAAAACAAAAAGCAAATGGGTGCAAGAAGCTGTAATGGGGATGAGCAAACCCCATATATAAAGTCCAAGAAAACGGGCAGCACTCAAAAAAATAAATAAATGAAAATAAGTTAATTCACCCATATGGAAATGCCAGGTGATTTTACCACCATCCTATCATGCCCTGTGAGAGGCATCGTAATAATATGGCAGGTATAGGGCCCTGCCTACTCTCCAGCTGCATCGTTGGGGGGGTCAGGGAACAGAGGGAGTTCCCCTCCTCTGTCTAAATGCTCAGATTCAACAGTTTGACTGTGACATCTGAGGGGTTCAATGGTAAGGATAGGCATTATCTCCAATCCCAGCCATAGTAGACAGGTTTCAGTTGTGTAACACAGCTGACACCCACCATGTGTGGAGCAAGCTTAACTCCTGAGCCCACTCCATATACTCTTCACACACCTGTGACATATAGTGATGAGCAGCACGGGCAATATTCGAATTTGTGATATTTCGCAAATATTTGGGTGACTATTCGCCATATTGTCACGAATTCGAGAATTCGTTATCTCCAGTCATTATTTTCTTTATTGCGGAAATCGGCAATTGAAAATTCACGATAAAAATTCTCATTACAAAACTTTGCAGTCAACACTACTCCTAAAGTCAAAGATATTGCAGCCTTCTCATTGGCCCACAAGCTAGAAGCAGGGAGGGATCATGTGTACTGATTTTAAAAAAAATCTTGAATATTCGAAATTACAAATATATATCACTATATTCTAAATATTCTTGAAGTGCTGTGATTGGCGATAAAAATTTGCAATTCGAATATTCGTGATCAACACTAGTGACATACAGTTATTTCAAGGTGGGCAAAGTGGTTAAAAGGGGTTTTCCCACTAATAATACTTATCCTCTATCCACAGGATAGACACAAGTATCTGTTGAATGGGGGGCTGAGCTCTGGTATTCCAACAACAATGGAGGTCCCGAAGTGTCCATGACAATGGAGAGGTACAAGTCCCATAGATGTGAATGCAGCAGTACAAGACAGGTATTGTTAATGGGAAACCCCTTCACAGTTCGGAATAAGCCAGACCTTAAGGGGTTTATTGCAAAAAAAATACAGGGCATAAAGACAACATACGGTACTTTAAAATATGAAGTCAGTGGCATGGAATGAATCATAAATTGTTGGTTGTCATTTTTCAAAATTACCGGAAAACTATTATATAACCATGAATATCAATCAACCATAAAAAATATGTCCAAGAGTAAAGGTGGGTCTGTTTATCAGTTAATACTTTCAAACAGAGCTTTATAGGCAGTATAATAAAAGTTACAGCAGAAAAGTACAACTAACTTTATTTATTCATCTCACACTGATAGAATCAATCAAATATATCTGAGGTAGACACCAGGAGAACACGCTACAAAGTGATATATGCCCTAGGTAAAACCTTTGCGACGGGATTTGATCGGCGCAATTGGAAGTTGTGTTTTCATCTGCTATACCTTTTATATTTGCTTTTATTACCAAACATAAATCCTCTTGAAAGCAACGCCCTTGGGTTTAATTTCACATACCGTAGTTCTACTTTTAAAACAGTAATGTAACAAAAACAGTCATTTAGTAAAAACTTTTACAGCTGAATAGCAAAAACACACCTGTACATGTATCTCCTGACAAACTGCACTTCTTATTATGGGTAGACATTAGAGATAAGTGAACTTCTTTCAATTTGTTTTGTGTCCGATTCGTCCAATAAAAAAAAAAAAAAAAAAAATTACATTTATGCCCAAATTGATTCTACACTAATCAAAGTTGCTCCAATTGGCCTGAAAATTGGTATAAGAAACTCTGATGTCTCCAAGGACGTATATTTTTTATTATCTTTTTGTTATCTTTTTTTTGACACTGACATATATAGGTATGGGTAAACGCATGGTTGTCTATGCTAACAAACAGCATGTTTAAAAACACACTGCACCATCACATGTGTTAAGTGTCTTCATATTAGAGAGCTTCCAAGATTGACCCTTATCAGTGGCAGATGGTGTTTAAACAAACACGGTGTTATGGCAAAAAGACAGTAGCTTGTTGGGACAAAGCCTACAAAAAGTATGCTTTAACAGGAGCGGAATTCCTGCCCATATTTATGCAAGTGTTCATTTTCAGAACAAACAGTGGCTTGCTCTGAATAACCCTGGAAAGATTCTCCCTTTTAATTGGAAGCAGCAAAAGTACAATGTAGACGTGGAATGGGTAGGGTAATAGTGGCATATGGCTGCAATAGGAACAGCAGCAGTAGCAACACGGCATGGAACAGACAAGGCAGTAGATGTGTGTGCAGCTGTTTAGGGGTAGAAGTAGTGGCAGCTATATAGCTGTAATGTTAGTGGCAGTAGGGTACATGGAAGTGGCAGTAGGGGGATTAGCAGCAGGAAGTAGTAGTTGCAGTGGTAGCTGGAGCAGCAGTAGCCATACGGTATGGAACATGATGGTAGGCAGCAAATAGTGGCAGAGACATGATAGCAACAGCATCAGCCATACAGTACGGAACATGATGGTAGGCAGGCAGCCAGCGGCAGTGGCATGATGGGACACCATTAGCAAGGACAGATCTATTAATTGATTGTGAATATCCTCACAGGTCCATGTCTTTCTCATTGTAACAAAAGTGATGTTTTGAACACTGGTGGAGGACAACTTTGTCTGTTTGGGTGTCACAACATCCCCTGCATGCTCCCTGCACCTCTCTGAGATGACAGAACAGAGAGAGCATACTGGGCCAGTTCAGGCCACTGTTACAATCTGCCTGCCCAGAAGTCCATGGAGTTGGGGACAAAGGTATGCACTGAAGAAAGGCCAGGTAGGACTGAACCTGTGTTTTGAGGGGGTACATCTCAGTTTACTGATTTGCGTCAGCCTGGCACAGCACATGAGGCATCATGCAGATAATACTGCACTGGCTGTTTCTGCTATTTGTAGTACCAAAGAAGACGGGAGATGGGTGACTCGGTGGGGTGCTTAGAGGGGCCTCAGAAACGCAGGTGACAACTCGCTGAAAGCTGCAGCAATCTGCATACACAGTGTATCTTGATAATAAAGCAATTTGTCCTCGTTTTCGGCAAAAGGAACCCCCCCCCCCCCCCTTCCATTTCGGTTTGATAGTGAGGGTCTAAAAGCATAGCTATCCAGTAATCATTAGATTGCTTAATGGTAAGGGTACACCTGTCATTACATAAGCAAGCATACAGTTTGCCATTCTCGCCAGCGTGTCTGAGGACTCAGTTCTTTCTGTCTTCGCACTCCACTGAGATGATTAGTTATTGTGACTGGTGTAGTCGTCATCATCATTATCAGATTAATCTCCCTGCCCTTCCTCCTCTTCCAGTGGCAGCTCCTCATCCTCCATCAATTCCTTCTCCATGGGACTTTCTCCATGTGGGCCCCAACAGCTACAGCAGGGATGGCCAACCTGAGGCTCTCCAGCTGTTGCAAAACTTCAACTCCCAGCATGCCCAGACTGCCTACAGCTATCAGCCTACAGCAGGACCTGGTTTGATTTGTAGTTTTACAACAGCTGGAGAGCCGCAGGTTGGTCATGTCTGAGCTACAGGGTAGCCAGCAAGATGTGTAAGCTGTCGTTCTTCCACTGTACCTTGTTGCATTAGCCTGAGCGTATGCTTTTAAGATAGTTGACATTGATGATGCCGCAGTTGTCCCTACTGAAAAATCTGGTGTCCTATATGAAGGATCTAAGTATGCGACAGACATCTCTGATGAAAAATAAGTATACTTTATTGTTTACAAAATAGAAAGTTAATAAATTACCGTTAAAAAAGGGGGATATAGGGAGCAGAAACACCATCCCGGCAGTACAGATCAATAGTTACAGGTGTATGCGTATCAAAAAACATACATACATAATCCTTGAATACATGAAGGGCGAGTCCTAGTAAATACGTCACAAGGATACTTACACTTATACTCATACTTGTGATGTATTTACTAGGACTCGCCCTTCATGTATTCAAGGATTATGTATGTATGTTTTTTTATACGCATACATCTGTAACTATTGATCTGTACTGCCGGGATGCTGTTTCTGCTCCCTATATCACTCTTTTTAACGGTAATTTATTAACTTTCTATTTTGTAAACAAAGTATACTTATTTTTCATAATTGGATGTCTATGAGCTTTAGTTTTTCGCAGTCTTTTTTCAAGTTAAAACATCACAGATCCAGCAGTGCAATGGCAGACTGTTCTGTAGCTGCAAGTCCAGGAGGGAGTTCCTTGTCAAATAAGAATGGCTAAAATGTGGGGACCGTCTCCTGGACATGGCCAGCACCCTGTGAAAGTAATGTTTCTTTTTCAAAAAGGCCAATCAGCTGTAACATGGCATCGCATTGCTTCACTTTACGTCTATGATAGGAGAGAAATGAGTGGGAGTGACACTTAGCCTTCCTGCCATTGGGGACAGATGTCCATGGAGGAAAAGGCAGAGGAGGCAGATAAGCAGCTAGCGTTCGAACCAGACTGACACAAATGAGGAGGTGTCAACAGGACCTGGCTTAGTTGCTGCAATGCTGCCTCTCCGCGAAAAATATTGACCCAGTGGGTCATGACATGAAAGACATGCACTGTCCCTGCCCATAACAGCTGCTCCAGGTGTCCACAGTGTCATGCACCTTGATGCACTGCAAGAATTGCAAGGGGCAGCCCATGTTCTCCAACATGTAACAAGTCAGGGATGGCTTTTTTGGAGAAATAATACCACCTAGGTATCTTCCAGCAAGGCCGATTTCACGCCATCAGCTCCCTAAACACAATAGAATCCACTAAGTGGTACTGCAGTGACTGCACCACCAGCAACTTGGTCAAGTAAGAGTTAAGCTTGCGTACCAGTGGTTTGCTGGGTGTGTAGAGTTGTTTCCTGGCCACATATTCCGTTCATCAATCGGTGACTATGCAGCGGAGGTGGAGAAGGAGGAGAAGGAGCAATCTGAGCGGGAAAACAGTTAGTGATGATGATGACAAAAACACATGGATATGCTTCACTACACATATGCAAGACAATATTATCCAGTATGATACGTAGAGTCGTGAGCCAACAATAACTATGCACAGTCCATCCAGTACATAAAGTGCCTTCTTTATTTTATTGCAATCTTCATATACAAAAGCTCATGGCTTATTTATGATGAGAACGCTAGGTTTTCTTATCGCATCCTGAGCAACGTCCCCTTATTCATGTGTAGTATATTTAGGTGTGTAGTGCTTTCCCAGAAGTACGCATGAGTAAGGGAGCATGTCCTCTAAAACGTCATGCGGGAGAAGGAGGACAATCTTGTTGCACTAGCTGGTGGCCACTTCTATTTTCCCACTGGATTGGGTGATGCAGCTTCATGTGCTGCAATAGAGCTGTGTTGCCTACATTTGTGTTTGAATGCCCACAGCTTATTTTAATCCTGCCAATATTGCACATGGTAATGCTTTTGTCTTCAAGCACTGCCAGGAAAAACTGCCAGATGGGAGATACCCATATACTCCGCACACAGCTAGTGGCAGCTGAGCTTGGCTTAGGTCTGGCATGTTTTGAGCCAGCCCCCACAGAATTAGTGGCATCACTAGTTCTCAAGCTGACTATAATAGGAAAAAATCTGGCCCTGGCAGGTTTTTCGGAGGTTCTGGCCGTATGTTGCCTCTGCTCTTTATTGCTGCCACTGTCACCACCATCCTATGGTGTTACTTCCACCTCAGCACCCTGATCCAGTTCCCAAGTCCTGTTATCCTCACCCTCCATGCCACTTTTATCAGACTGTGATATGTCATTGTGGGCTCCTTAACACCCCTCTCAATTCCCTGCTCTGTATTTGCCCTGAATGCCACTGTCGCTATCACTGCCCCTAATGCCACCACTTTGGCTACAGGTTCCACTACTACCAGCACCACCACCAACACAGCTATGCATGGGGTCCCCCACCTCCATCTGAACCTCCTCTTTATGGCACTGTTCACACAAGTCATTAACAAGGAGACAATCTTGAGTATCTTCCATAGCACATGATGTTTTGTTGCCTCTTAGTAAAAAAGTAGGCACCAAACTATGAGGGGGCAGTAAAGACAGAGAGGATGCAACTGAAAGGCTTTTCTGGGCTGCAAGGAGGAGAAGCAAGAGGAATGCTGTGACCACTGGTTCCAAGGCACGGTGTCAGACTCAGAGGAGACATCTACATCATCCTGCTGTGACTGAGAGGAGAAGGGAGCCATCCAATCGCCAATCTTATCCTCTTTGTCCTCAATAATAATGTGGGCCTATCCAAAACCAAGGAGAGCTGTAACCTATCACTACTACTAGCCAGATGGCTGGTGCTGCTACTATCCATATTCTTACTCTCAGATGAAGAGATTTGGGTCTTTTGTTTGGCACTCTTCTGTTTTCCAGACATTTTATTATGAGGCCTATAAATGAAAAGTCGCAGGTTAGGTACACAGATTATTAAATGGTACTAGTAAAATTGCAAAATGTCCCCCCCCTTCTACAAACACACTGCACACTGTTAATGAAAATGTACTTTGGTAATCATGCAAACTTTGTGATAAAATATCTTTGAGCTATGCATTCAATATCTCGGGGATAAAAATGCAATTCTTTTGATAAAATGCAGTAATGCTCTTAGGTGAACTATGTCCACTGCTGCCCTGCTCTCCCCTGCGGGCATGATACCTGTGCTACTCACCATGCTCCTGCCCTCATGCTTCTGCCTTGTGTTCCAGCCTCTGCCTCCTTAGGGTGCGCACACACTCATCTCCAGCCTCTTAAAGGGCCAGTGCATTTTTAAATTCTTCCCTAGACAATGGTTGGGGGTTTATGGGAATTTAAGGCAACCTCTCTAGGTAGAGGGAACCTGAGTTTTAGGTTCCTTGGTGACCAGCAAAGGTGACCAGCATAGTCTAGTTTGGCATTTTGCTTGCATTTATCCTGCATTTGTTCCTGTCTGTACTCTAGCTTGTGCCTGCCTGCCTGTGTGTTCCAGCACTTCCAGTTTTAGTTCTGCTTGTGTTTAAGTTAACCCTGTCTATCTGCCTCACCTGTGTTGCTGGTAAGTATTTATTATGCCTGTGTTGTCTGTATTTTCATTATCACCCTGCCTGCCTGTATATCCTGTGTCTGCCAACATCTACATTTGAAGTATGCTTACGGTTTGCCTGCATTTTCGGTGTGTTCTGTATCCTAAACTTCTGGTGCTTGCACCAGACTCCCTGACCCCTGTGCGTAAGCTACCAATTACACCAATAACATGGATATAAAAATGCAATTTTTGTGGTGAAATGTCTTTGAACTACACAGTTTGATGGAGTAATGCATCCACTAACATGGATACACATGGAAATGTTTGAAGTAAATTGTCTGAACTATGCGTTCAATAATACAGATATAACTATGCCATTTTTATAGTAAAATGTCTTTGAACTACAAGGTCTGATGCAGTAATATATCCGCTAAAAGGGATATCATGAATATAACAATGCCATTTTTGTGATTAAAAGTCTTTGAACTACAAGGTCTGATATATTGCTAAGATATTGCTAATAAAACAGAGATGATCCGCTTTAAACAGTAATTAGCTAAGTAGGCAGTCGAACACGAGTTGGCAGCAGGGGTTTGGTACAGTGAGTGCTCATTGTTTGTTATTTTTGCCCTCTCGGGCCTCATTTTTATGTAAGACTAGTAGAATGACCTGGCTTCACATGGGTATGTGGTAAATCTGTCCTTGAACTTTAAATGTTGGCATAAATCCTGTTGTAAAAATATATCTTGATGTCATTTGGAAGCAGAAGTTGCACTTCCTGATGTTGTCCAGGAAATGCTTTGATGATGCAGTAGTGCCTGTCATCAGAAACCAGGGGATCTGGTGGTGACAGGAGAGGTGGAAGTTTTACCTTACCATTTACGTAGCATAAACCTGGCGGTTCATCTTTCCACTTCAGTGTATTGCAGTACATGCAGACCATATCCATTTTTCCTATGTTAATTATTGGATTATCCTGATTGTTGATATCTGAGTGGTAGCAAAAGGCAAATTGTTTCAAATTTCCAACCTTTTCCTGACAGCCCACCCCTTTAAAAGTGACCTCCACAGAAGCCACCCCTTTATTAGTGACCTCCACAGTACCCCATCTCCTTAACAGTGATTTCCATAACACCCCATCCCCTCAACAGTGTCCTCTACAGTAATCTGCCCCTTAACAATGACCTCCATAGCAGACCACCCCCTTAACTGTGACCTCTACAGCAGCCTGCCCCTAGGGTGGCCAGAGGTCCGGTTTTAGGCTGGACAGTCTGGCTTTCAGACTCCCTGTACTCCATCCGGCGCAGGGCCTGGACGGACACTGTGCTGTCTGAGCGTGAGCTGCAGGGAGAAAGTCACCCTCCCTTCCACCCCTGCAGCTGACAGAAGTTGATTTTTACCTTAATTTTTTCAATGCTCATCGGCTGCGGAGTGGGATGGGCGTGGCCAAATCATGTTGGGGTGTGGCTTAGCAGGACATGGGGCGGGGTTTTTAAGTCCATATTTTGAGGGGGTCACCCTACCGCCCCCCCCCCCTTCACTGTGACCTCCACAGCACTCTGCTCCCTTAACAGTGTTATTCACAGCACCCTGACCTATAGCAGTGAAGAAAAATGGTTGGGTTGTTATGGAAACCTGGTGTAAAACTGTGTGCATGTGGAGACTAAGGGCCTGCAAGATTCTATTGGCTGATAAGAGTCATGTGACCTGGCTTCTATTGGCTAATGCACTTTTTGGGAATATCTCAGGAACGGTACGTGCTAGAGAGCGGAGACCCGATCTAAAACCTTCCCAGACACCTGATGAGTAAATCCAACTGTGCAGATTCCTTTAGCGGACATACACACATACATACACACACTCAGCTTTATATATTAGATGATTGCACTAATACACAACTTTAAGGCGCATGTACAAAGCCATATGACAGTTCACTGCAGGAGACTTGAACTTAAGGCCAAGGATGGAGTTGGCTCAAGTCCTGTTAGATTAGTAAAGTGTTTCCCAGAGTTTGCTATGGGAAAGGCTGTCCCAGTTTCACAAGACAGAATCCGATCTTGTCCTGGACTCTAGAAAAAACACCAAGCTGTTAAATAGCCATGGATATGAGCCTAGTTTATCATGAGGGTAATATCTGACATCAGTTTTTCTTGAGCCTGGGTTGGAGTACTTTGCACATTTGTCTAAAAATGCTACATCAGTGTTTTTAATGCCACCCCCTACGAGAGCGAGTTTGTCACTTTTTAAAAAATTTGCAGTGATTAATCTAGAGTAAAACTAATGAACGTAGCTAACCATGCCCCCTTCCCCACCCACTTTTAAGAGCAGAAGCGATGAATGTAAAAATGCAAAACACATTTTTGCACAAATATTAGACTTTTTAACGTCAGAATTCTGGAGTGCAGGGGCGTGAAAAATTATCCTCAAAGTTTTTATATATCAGTCATTTCTAAGTTATATTCAGCTGTTGTGCAATGATCTGTTCAGAGAGGTTCGTCCAGAACCTCTGTCAGCAGTCTTGGTAGATTTGACAAACATGCAGCATGCTATTCTGCTATCAAAATGATGGAAACCACAATGGAACCTGATGAACCTCATAATGTCCATTGGGCACTAGTGGTATCCATTGCCATGATGGGTCTGGCAAAGCACTGTGGTTTTTGTTATAAATGGAAGTTGCAAAGGTAATGTGAACGTAGCCTTACAGAGGTGACTTGCAGGTTGCAGACCACTGATATGTATCCATATAGGAATAGGAGGGATATTTCTCCAGGGTCCGATTGGGAACTTAAAGTAGCCCTGGAAAAAAACTAAAAGTGGCCACATGTTGTAGGCAGGTTCAAATTATCAAAAGGCAACACAAGTAGGCAGGGCCAGCAAAATACCACCACAGCTAAATCAAATACCACAGTGCAGTACAAAACACTGTCGCACCACTGCAGCATTCAACTGTATCACTGTCCTGAGGACGGAAATACAGTTGAATTCAGGAGGACACCTGTGGCCACCAGCCAGATACTTATGTACTTGATGCTCCTAGCCTTAATTAATGCTGAGAACATCAGATCATTATATACCCAGCCAGCAGCCATGAGGAGAGCTCAGGTGGAGCCCTGGTTATGAGCCCACCAGGAAATTTCCTTGTATGCTATATGGCCAATACGCCACTTTATTTCTCTTTATATTATCACGTGCACTAGTAATCCAATGCACGCTGTTTCAAGCAAGATAGCCACTCCCAGCACAGTTTAACTGCCTCCCGACCGCCTAACGCAGGGATGCGTCCTGCGGGCAGTCGGGTTGTTCCCCTTCGAAGCATCGGCGCGTCATCTCGCGAGACGACGCCCCAAGGCAGCCCGCACATGCGCAGTGCGGGTCGGGAAAAGTCACAGCACAAGTTTGTCACCAGCCTGCCAGCCAATGATCAGCGCTGGCAGGTTGGTGACTTTTAAAAGATTGAATCAAAAGCCATTTAACACTCTATATTTATAAATATAATGTGTTAAATGGCTTCTGTGCTCTCTGTTGGGTCATTTTCGTCGGTTGGTCCCAGCAGAGAGCACAGATCACTGTAAGTACACAAAACACTACACATTTAGCCCCAGATCCCCCCCCCCCATCACCCCAATTAACCCCTTGATCACCCCTTTCAATCACTAGTGAAAGGGTAAAAAGTGATCAGTGTAAACTGTCACTTTTTTTTTCACCAGTATTGACTGTTAGGTTTTAGGTTAGTTTAGGCCCCTTTGGTAGGTAGTTAGCGTTGGTTAGCGCCCAGCCCACGCACCGCAGTCACTGATTCGCTGATTAGCGTATCGCTAATCAGCATTGGTACTTTTATAGTATCTGTAAGTGATCAGAACTGATCACAGTCAGATCTATAATAGTATTAGTGTCACCTTAGCTCGCCCTCCACCTACGCCTGCCCCGCCGCAGTGACAAAAAAAAAATTTTTTTTATCACTGCGCAATCACTACACAAGCACTGCGGCGATTAAAAAGTTTTGAGGGGGCGGTGTTCATATGCTTTGGCAAACACTTTGTATATAAAAAAATATATAACTTCCGGCAATGATTTATTCATCCACATCGATTGATGTGAATGGAGAAATCGGGTTTGCCAGGGCATACGAGCTAAGTGGGTATGGATGTTGGGCGGAGCTCCTATGTCCTGGCAGACGCCTTTCCCCTCCTTTTTTTTTTTTTTGCACATTTTTGGGCAGAGATTTTTTCATCCACATTGATCGATGCGAATGAAGAAATCTGTGCCGTTCATTTTTTCTTTCAGCCCAGAGGCTGAACGAAAAGAAAAAGAATCTCATTACCCGTATGCTCAATATAAGGAGAATAGCAGAAACTCCTAATGCTGGCCATGCATTTAATGATTGTGGAGACCCTCAAATGCCAGGGCAGTACAAACACCCCACAAATGACCCCATTTTGGAAAGAAGACACCCCAAGGTATTCGCTGAGGGGCATATTGAGTCCATGAAAGATTGAACTTTTTGTCCCAAGTTAGAGACTTTGTGAGAAAAAAACTTTAAAAAAAATCATTTTCTGCTAACTTGTGCCAAAAAAAAATCTTCTATGAACTCGCCATGCCCCTCACGGAATACCTTGTGGTGTCTTTTTTCCAAAATGGGGTCACATGTGGGGTATTTATACTGCCCTGGCATTTTAGGGGCCCTTAAGCGTGAGAAGTAGTTTGCGTAAAAAATGCCCTGTGAAATCCTAAAGATACTAATTGGAATTTGGGCCCCTTTGTGCACCTAGGCTGCAAAAAAGTGTCACACATGTGGTATCGTCGTACTCAGGAGAAGTAGGGCAATGTGTTTTGGGGTGTCTTTTTACATATACCCATGCTGGGTGAGAGAAATATCTCTGTCAAATGACAACTTTGTATAAAAAAATGGGTAAAAGTTGTCTTTTAGAGAGATTGTCCTGGGTATATGTAGAGAGACCAGCATGGGTATATGTAAAAATACACCCCAAAACACATTGCCCTACTTCTTCTGAGTACGGCGATACCACATGTGTGACACTTTTTTGCAGCCTAGGTGCGCAAAGGAGCCCAAATTCCAATGAGTACTTTCAGGATTTCACAGGGCATTTTTTAGCATTTGGATTCCAAACTACGTCTCACGCTTTAGGGCCCCTAAAATGCAAGGGCAGTATAAATACCCCACATGTGACCCCATTTTTGAAAGAAGACACCACAAGGTAATCCGTGAGAGGTATGGTGAGTTCATGTAAAATTTTATTTTTTGTCACAAGTTAGTGGAATATGAGCCTTAGTAAGAAAAAAATATATAACAATCATTTTCCGCTAACTTGTGACAAAAAAAAAAGTCCATGAACTCACTATGCCCATCAGCGAATACCTTAGGGTGTCTACTTTCCGAAATGAGGTCATTTGTGGGGTGTTTCTACTGTCTGGGCATTGTGAAACCTCAGGAAACATGACAGGTGCTCAGAAAGTCAGAGCTGCTTCAAAATGCGGACATTCACATTTTTGTACCATAGTTTGTAAATGCTATAACTTTTGCGCAAACCAATAAATATACACTTATTGAATTTTTTTATCAAAGACATGTGGAACAATAAATTTAGAGAAAAATGTATATAGAAATGTAGTTTTATTTGAAAACTTTTACAACAGAAAGTGAAAAGTTTCATTTTTTTGCAAAAATTTCGGTCAATTTCGATTAATATAAAAAAAAGTTAATATGTCAGCAGCAATGAAATACCACCAAATGAAAGCTCTATTAGTGAGAAAAAAGGAGGTAAAATTAATTTGGGTGGTAAGTTGTATGACCGAGCAATAAACCGTGAAAGTAGTGTAGTGCAGAATAGTAAAAAGTGGTCTGGTCATTAAGGGGGTTTAAGCTAGGGAAGCTGAGGTAGTTAAAGTGTAACTGTCATTAGTTTTTTTTATTTGTGTAATGTGTAGTAGCAGTAATGTTGACCATTTTTGCTATATACTTTAATTACTATAATTGCAGATTTTTTCTAGAAAAACAGCTCTAAAGTGGCCAATTAGCATATTATAAAGATCTGTTTTTTAAGAGAACGGCGGCAGGCAGGGAGTTAAAAATCATACTGTTATGTACTGCTGACATTAGCACATCGCTATTGTCAGTCAGCTACATAACGATTTTTCCCATGACAGAAACCCTTTAAGAACACAATATAAATCATTTTTATGAATGCCACAATATGAATGCATCAGCCCCATGTGTTCAATTCAAGACAGGTCTCATTACAGAGATAAAATATTCCTTTCTTCAGACCTGTCAAAGATTACCAGGCAGTGGCCTCAGTAGCAGCAGCTGGGTGTCCTCCAGTGCTGCAGACAGAGGCCAGGGGAACAGGGTTGGTGAGGTTTGAGAAATGGAGGTGCTGACATACCCTGTACTCTACTACTGCCTCATTAGTTTAGTCTTCTATAGTAACTTGTCCTGTGTGATTAGGACAGGTTTTATGTGTACTAAAAGGATGGTGGTCATTTTATTTCTCCAAATAATTGCTCCCTAGACATAATGAGATATTATAACAAATGAAAGTGATTTGGGAATATATCTATAACTAGAAAAGCTACAATTTCTGGGGAAATTGTGTGAAGTGTTTACAACTGGAGTGGGCGGAGTAACTGGGTAGAGTGGCTTGAGTAACTGTTGCATGGTCGGAGTGGCTGGAGTAACTGTGGAAAGGTTGGACTGGGCAGAGTAATTTTATGGAGTGGGCAGAGTAACTGTGTGGAGTGTTTGGAGTGTGTAAAGATAGTAAACATTACACTAACCAATTGATTGATCAAATTTAAAAAGTGCATATAGCAAGCTTGATAGAGTGAGAAATGCATTTCAACTTTTATTTATTTATATAGCACATTTAATTGCAATGTTGTTGCCCAAAGTGCTTCACAGTTACATTAAAACATACATTTATAAAAACATTATCAGCCGATTTGTGTAGGTGGGCTTGAAAATGAGGGAGTGGTGGCAGTTTAGAAATCATGTCCTGATTTTTCTTCTCACACTCTAGCTTGTGTCACTCTGCTGGCTGCTCACACACCTGGGTTCCTATGGCAACTCACTGTACAACAAGGGCAGAGAAGAGCGGTTAAAAACAAACTGCTCCAACTTGCTCACTTCACGGGCGGTTGCCATTTTCAAACGGTTGTAGTTTAAAAATTACAAATCCTACAGCGAAGAGCTTTATATTCTTATTTATATATATATATATATATATATATATATATAAGAATCACAAGACCCAGACCTACATTTTGATGCATAGTATGTCTCTGAAATATAAAAAATGAAGGCACAGTCACAGTTTAGAAATTGCCCTTCAAATTTAAGGTGGCTAGTGTGGTTTCAATGAATGTCAATGGGCGACGTAAGCGGCAAACAAATGGTCATATTGTGAAAACTATCAGGACTATGGCTTAGGGTACTTTTACACTTGTAGCAGAACAGATCCGACAGGGTGAACAGCCTTAGCCGTGGACATTTTTAGTGGCAGCAGGGATAGCTGAACATTTTGATATAAGATTTGTGTAGGTGGGCTTGAAAATGAGGGAGTAGTGGCAGTTTAGAAATCATGTTCTCATTTTTCAGCTCACACTCTAGCTTTTGTCAGCTCCCACTCTAGTTTTGACATTCAGCTATTCATTGTCACCGCCAGATATCTGAGAAGCTCTGACAGACGTTCTTCAGAACCTCCTGCTTGAGGTTCTTTTGTTTTGCTTTAGTTTTGTCATCTCGTTTCCCTCTCTCAGCTGTCATCTAGTTGCACTGATTGCATCCCTTTAAATCCCCTCCCATACTTCATCACTTTGCCGTTTATACAACTTCCTGGAGTGTGTGCATGCTGGATGCTACAACTGATGCTTCTACAGATGTCTGTTCATTTGTTTGTGTTTTCCTGTTTGCTTGATCCTAGGTGACCCTGACTATTAAGTGTAGGGAGCCGGTGTTCGTGTCCCCTCACTATTATAGGGTGTTCAGGTGTCATACAGTCGAGGAACGAGGGTATGCAATTTTCTACCATTGAGATTTTTGCATAGGCTGAGCAGTAAGGGAGAGAGCTAGGGCTGTTACAGGGCTTACCCTTTGGTTCCGTAGTTTTGGATCAAGTCAGTCGGATCTTCATTTGTGTCTTCTAGTTTTCTGTAACACCATCCGTGACATTCATTCCTATGAGACCAATTTTGCTACAAAAACTGTGATATTTTGTGAACCATTCGGCAAAAGCCACACGTTTCGGTATATTACTGTCTATTTAGTGTAAAAACTGTGGGAGGAGTTAGGGTGGTAAATGTGGCTATAATAATAGGAATATTTACGTTAGATAACAGTAAGGGGTCTTGTCTATGCAAGAACATTTAATAAAGTTATATTTAAGTATTTTTATGTTCTTAAAGTTAAGACAAAAAGTAAGCTGTATGCCTAAATAAGCAATATTTTTATTAACCCATTTAAATGGGTACTTACCTCACAATCTCAGATTTTTGGGAAATATTCCATTTATATTATAAAATTGAGGTACACAACTCCAAAACTTGCAGTTAAGATAGGGAGACTGGTGAGAGTTGAGGGATAGCTGAATGGAACAAAGTAGAGAGATATTCTTAATGGAAATCTGATCCAGAGTTTACCTTTCAACAAGACAATGACCCAAAGCACACAGCCAAGACAACACAGACTGGCTTACGGACAGCTCTGTGAATGTCCTTGAGTGGCCAAGTCAAAGACTTGAACCCAGTTGAACATTTCTGAAGAGACCGGAAAATAGCTGTCTACCAACGGTCCAGGTCCAACCTAGCAGAGCTTGAGAATCTGCAGAGAAAAATGACAGAAAATCCCCAAATCTAGAAACTGATGGCATCATACTCAAGAAGACTGGAGGCTGTAATTGCTGCCAAAGGTGCTTCAACTAAGTAATGAGTAAAGGGTTTGACTACTTATTTCATTGCAATATTTTTATTTTTCAATAGATTAGAAATGATTTCAAGCATTCTGTTTTCACTTTCTCATTATGGGATATTGAGTGCAAAATAATACATAGTACATAAATATAGCACCAGAACCAAGCACAGTGCATAAATACAGCACCAGAACCAATCACGGTACATAAATACAGCACCAAAACCAAGTACTATACATAAATTCAACACTAGAACCAAGCATGGCATAAAAATACAGCACCAGAACCAAGCTCATTACATAATTACAGTACCAGAACCAATATGGTGCATATAATCAGCACCCACTCAAAAACAGCTCAGTACAGTTATAATTTGCATATTCAGGTTATGTCATGGACGGTGTACAGGAAACAAGACAAAGCAACATGCATATATGACTCACTGGATCCAAAGCTAAGGAACCAAAGGGAGACCCCTGCACAAGACCTAGCACTTTCCCTGGCTGCTCAGCCTATGCAAAGATCCCAGAGGTGGATGGTTGCATATCCACGTACCTCGAATATATAACCCCTGAACACCCTACAATAGTGAGGGGACACGACCACCGGCTCCCTACACCAGACACGGAGGGAGTCAGGGTCACCTGGGATCCAGCAAACAGAAAATAACAGATAAATGTACAGCACTTAACTTTGTAGCAGACTGGGAAACAGGATCAGCATGCACACACACTCCAGGAAGAAGTATAAGCCGCCCAGTAAAGCATTATGGGGAGGAATGTAAAGGGAAGCAATCAGTCCAACTACATGACAGCTGAGAGAGGCTAACGAGATGAGGAACTGAATACCACAACAAAGAAAACTCAAGGAGGAGGTTCTGAAAGGCCTCTGTCAGAGCTTCTCAGCTGTCTGGTTGTGACAGGTTAACCCTTGATACAGTATATAATTATATAAAGTATGAAACTACAGGTGCCAGTATGGCTTGAACAGGTGTAAAGGTATGTTGGGAGTGGTACTGTAGTTTCACAAAAGAGAATGCTACCAGCCATCATCACGCTGTAGACCATACAAGTGACTACAGGACTGATCAGATATAGTCAGTAGAAGAATAAACATTTGCATTTAGTGACTTGCAGGTGACATCTCTAGAGTTATTCTCTTTCCTTTTCTTTCCATGCGGTTCAGACCACTATGAGGATTTCTCCAGGCCATGTCTCATCTCTCCAGTTTGCTCCCCAGATGTTTCGGCTTCTCTTCACATACTAACCTTACATACACGCAAACGTATTTTCTTTCCGCTTCCGTTCAGGTTTTTTTTTTTTTTTGTGGACCGTATGCGGAATCATACACTTTAATGGGTCCGCAAAAGCAACGGAAGGTACTCCGTGTGCATTCCCTTTCCATATTTCCGTATTTCCGTTCCGCGTAGTGCATGTCCTATTATTGTCCACAAATCCCAGTCCGAGGCCCCATTCAAGTCAATGGGTCCGCAAAAAATACAGAACGCACATGGAACACATCGTATGTGATCCATATTTCATTCGTATTTTGTGGATCCATACTGTAGAAATGATATACCCAGACCATATTGCTCATGTAGGAAAATGAAGGAAAAGGACCTCAGTTAGGAAGGAAGACTTTTGATGCATGTGTCTTTACAGAGGAAGAGGTTCTAAGTCAGCTGTCTAAAATGAATACAAATAAGTCACAGGGGCCTGATAGGATACACCCAAAGCTATTAAAAGAGCTCAGCAGTGAACTAGCAAAACCATTAACAGATTTATTTAACCAATCACTGGTAACAGGAGTCGTCCCAGAAGATTGGAAATGAACAAGTGTTGTGCCCATTCACAAGAAAGGTAGTAGGGAGGAATCGGGTAACTATAGGCCAGTAAGTCTGACATCAATAGTGGGGAAATTAATGGAAACCATACTTAAGGAGAGGATTGTGGAACATCTAAAATCCCATGGATTGAAAGATGAAAAACAGCATGGGTTTACTTCAGGGAGATCATGTCAAACTAATCTTATTGATTTTTTTGATTGGGTGAATAAAATAACAGATGGCGGAGGTGCAGTAGACATCGCTTATCTAGACTTTAGTAAGGCTTTTTATACTGTCCCACATAGAAGGCTTATCAATAAATTGCAGTCTTTGGGCTTGGACTCCCATATTGTTGAATGGATTAGGCAGTGGCTGAGGGACAGACAACAGAGGGTTGTAGTCAATGGAGTATATTAAGACCATGGTCTTGTTACCAGTGGGGTACCTCAGGGATCTGTTCTGGGACCCATATTGATTAATATCTTTATCAGCGAAATTGCAGAAAGCCTCGATAGTAATGTGTGTCTTGCTGATGACACAAAGATTTGTAACAGGGTTGATGTTCCTGGAGGGATACACCAAATGGAAAAGGATTTAGGAATGGTAAAACAGCTGGCAACTAAAATTTAATGTTGATAAGTGCAAGATAATGCACCTGGGACGTAAAAAACCCAAGAGCAGAATATAAAATCAGTGATACAGTCCTAACCTCAGTATCTGAGGAAAGGGATTTAGGGGTCATTATTTCAGAAGACTTAAAGGTAGGCAGACAATGTCATAGAGCAGCAGGAAATGCTAGCAGAATGCTTGGGTGTATAGCAAGAGGAATTACCAGTAGAAAGAGGGAGGTGCTCATGCCGCTCTACAGAGCACTAGTGAGACCTCATTTGGAGTATTGTGCTCAGTACTGGAGACCATATCTCCAGAAGGATATTGATACTTTGGAGAGAGTTCAGAGAAGAGCTACTAAACTGGTACATGGATTGCAGGATAAAACTTACCAGGAAAGATTAAAGGACCTTAACATGTATAGCTTGGAAGAAAGACGAGACAGAGGGGATATGATAGAAACTTTTAAATACATAAAGGGAATCAACAAGGAAAAAGAGGAGAGAATATTTAAGAGAAGAAAAACTGCTACAAGAGGACATAGTTTTAAATTAGAGGGGCAAAGGTTTAAAAGTAATATCAGGAAGTATTACTTTACTGAGAGAGTAGTGGATGCATGGAATAGCCTTCCTGCAGAAGTGGTAGCTCTAAATACAGTGGAGGAGTTTAAGCATGCATGGGATAGGCATAAGGCCATCCTTCATATAAGATAGGGCCAGGAGCTATTCATAGTATTCAGTATATTGGGCAGACTAGATGGGCCAAATGGTTCTTATCTGCCGACACATTCTATGTTTCTATGTGTTTGGTGATTAATAAGTTACTGTTTCCGTTTCCAATCCGCAAAAAACGGATCGAATACGGAAACCATACAGATATGTTTTGTGAAATAATGGAACAGAAGAAGACTTAAATCAGAGGAAAAAAAAAAAACTCATGCCGCAAAACAACAATGGTCTTGGGCATGAGCCCTAAACAAACTCTTTTTAGTGAATAGTAGAAAAAAAAAAGCAAACCGCACACAAAGGCTGCATATCATTTGCGTAAAATCAATACTTATATTTTATTAAACAACACAAGATAAAGGTTAAAAGCATTGTATACAATATAGTCCATGTGTAGGGCAAAAAAAATGATGTCCTATACACAACCTTTTGAACACCAAGTCCTAGATATGGACCAATATAAGCTGCCCAGAAAGTACAAAATTCAAGATATATGATAAATATGACAGCAAATGGTACTAGATACTGTGTGCTCCTTTCAATTAGATGCTGGAGTTGTGCTGATAAATAGTACAGTCGTGGTCAAAAGTTTTGAGAATTACATAAATATTGGAAATTGGAAAAGTTGCCGCTTAAGTTTTTATAATAGCAATTTGCATATACTCCAGAATGTTATGAAGAGTGATCAGATGAATTGCATAGTCCTTCTTTGCCATGAAAATTAACTTAATCCCAAAAAAACCTTTCCACTGCATTTCACTGCTGTCATTAAAGGACCTGCTGAGATCATTTCAGCAATCGTCTTGTTAACTCAGGTGAGAATGTTGACAAGCATAAGGGTGGAGATCATTATGTCAGGCTGATTGGGTTAAAATGGCAGACTTGACCTGTTAAAAGGAGGGTGATGCTTGAAATCATTGTTAATTGTGAAGAAAAGGTGAGCGCTACCATCAGTCCTGTGTCATGCCAACAGTAAAGCATCCTGAGACCATGTGTGGTCCATCATGTGTGGGGTTGCTTCTCATCCAAGGGAGTGGGCTCACTCACAATTTTGCCCAAAAACACAGCCATGAATAAAGAATGGTACCAAAACACCCTCCAATAGCAACTTCTTCTAACAATCCAACAACAGTTTGGTGAAGAACAATGCATTTTCCAGCACGATGGAGCACCGTGCCATAAGGCAAAAGTGATAACTTAGTGGCTCAGGGAACAAAACTTTGACATTTTGGGCCCATGGCCTGGAAACTCCCCAGATCTTAATCCCATTGAGAACTTGTGGTCAATCCACAAGAGGCGGGTGGACAAACAAAAACCCACTAATTCTGACAAACTCCAAGAAGTGATTATGAAAGAATGGGTTGCTATCAGTCAGGAATTGCCCAGAAGTTGATTGAGAGCATGCCCAGTCGAATTGCAGAGGTCCTAAAAAAGAAGGGCCAACTCTGCAAATACTGACTCTTTGCATAAATGTAATGTAATTGTCGATAAAAGCCTTTGAAACGTATGAAGTGCGTGTAATTATATTTCACTACATCACAGAAACAACTGAAACAAAGATCTAAAAGCAGCAAACTTTGTGAAAACTAATATTTGTGTCATTCTCAAAACTTTTGGCCAGGACTGTAGAGCCAAGTATTTGGTGCTGCTAATCCGCCCGCTTCCTTTACTAATTGCAGCATCTCTAATATACAGGAGTTGGGGAATAAGTATCATTTTGTCCAAAAACTGAACAGTGACAGAACTGAAGACATCCTGATGCATCCTGAACGGATTGCTCTCCATTCAGAATGCATTAGAATAAAACTGATTAGTTCTTTTTTCTGGTACGTTTCACGCAAGTTTGAAAGTGTCCTAATAAAATATATATGTATTGATTTTACACAAGTGATGTGCAGCCTTTGTGTACGGTTTGACATTTTTCACTATTCATGGTTTGCTACTAATACCACGGCTAGCAGTATTGTTAAGGGCTTATGCACACGACCGTGTGCTCCCCGTGGCCGTATTGCGGCCCATATACAGTGAGACCGCAATACACGGATACTGGCTGTGTGCATTCCGCATCACGGAACGCAGACCCATTCACTTGAATAGGTCTGCAATCATGGAGATACAGAGGCATAGATCAGAACCCCACGGAAGCACTACGGAGTGCTTCCGTGGTGTTTCTGGCCGTGCCTCCGCACCGCAAAAAAGTAGCGCTTGCACAAATTTTTTGCGGTGCCTGACCATCGGATGCGGATCGCGGACCCCATTCAAGAGAATGGGTCTGCAATCAGCATGCGGCTGTCCTACGGTCTGTGCCCGTGCATTGCGGACCACAATTTGCAGTTCGCAGCACGGGCACAGAGCCCTTACATTCGTGGGCATAAGCCCTAATTCTTAGTGTGCCCCCTAGCTGTTTCTGTGTTTTAAAAACTCTTTTTAGTGTCACATGATATGTCCTGAATATAATAGCAGCATACACAGTGCCCATGTTACATACAATGCCCCCTGAAAATAAAGCACCCCACACAGTGCTCTTAATGGTAGTGCCCCCTTATATAGTGTCACACGTTCTTTGTCCTACATTAATATAGTGTCACACGTGTTGTGCACACTGTATATAGTACCATGATCTGTGCCCCCTTTATATAGCACCAGAATCTGAAACCCCTTTCCATAGCACCTCTTGCTCTGTATCCCCTTAATATGGTGCCAGATTCTGTGTTGGTGTCAGATTTGGCGCCCCCTTTATATAATGCCAACATCTGTGCCACTTTATATAGTGCCAATATCTGTGCCCCTTTATATAGTGCCAGGATCTGTGACCCCTTTATATAGGGCCTGTTACTCTGTGCCCCGTTTATATACTACCTCTTGCTCTGTGCCCTCCTTATATAGTGCCTCTTTCTCAGTGCCCTTTAGTGCCTTATGCTCTGTCCCCCCTAAGGTGCCTCATATTCTCTGCCCCCCTACAGTGTGCCTGGACAGGCCTGCATCTGTGGAATGTTGCACATGCTATCTGTATCACAAAAAAAGCTCCAAATTTCGGGGCAGGGAAACTACTGGTTACCTCCTTGCTATTCTACATTTTTTTGTGATGTAAGCGGCTGTATGACAACATCATGCCACCTGCAACATTCTGAAAATGCGGACCTGGCCAGAAGAGGCAATACCTGTATCTTCAAAATGTTACAGCTGCAGTCTGTGCCTTTCCTTTCACAGTAGTGATGTCCTTTTAGTGCCTCCTCACAGTAAGAATGCCCTGTTAGTGCCCTCACATGGTAGAATGCCCACTCAATGCCCCCTTTAAATAGAATGCCCCTTTAGTGAATCCATATCGTAGAATCGCCCTTTATTGACCCCCACACAGTAAAAAGCACCTTTAGTACACCGTCTGAGTAGAATGCCTTCTTTGTATCTCAGAACAGTAGTTATGCCGCTTTAGTGCCTTCACACAGTATTTGGAGCCCCCACATAATTGTTATGCCCCTTTAGTGCCCACAGACAGCAGAATGTTGCATACTGTACAGTAGTTATTCCCCCATAGTACCCACACACAAGTTATGCCCCTTACCAGTATTTATGCCCCCTCAGTGCACCCTCATATTAGGTATTCCCCCTAACTGCCCACATACATTTCTTATGCCCCCTTAGTTCTCCACAAAGCAGTTATGCCTCCATAGTGCCCCCACACACTAGTTATGCCCCCTTAGCGTCCATCATAGTAGTTATGCGCCCTTACTCACCACACAAAGTAGTTATGCCCCCTTAGTGCTTCTTCCCAGCAATTATGCCCCCTTAGTGCCCTCACATAGTAGTCATGCCCCCTTAGTGCCCACTACTTATGCCCCGTTAGTAGTAGCAGTTATGTCACCATACAGCAGTTGTGTCCCTATAGTGTCTCATATACTAGTTATGCCCCCTTAGTGCCCACTCATAGTAGTCAGTCCCCACATAAAATAGGCATGCCCTCTCAGTGCTCCTTCACAGTAGTTATGCCCTCTTAGTGCCCCTTCCCAGTAATTATGCCCCATTAGTATCACTGCAAATTAACTATGCCCCCTTAGTGCCCTTAATCACTACTTATGCTCTCTTAGTGCCCCTACACCGTAGTTATGTCCCCTTAGAGCCCCACAAAGCAGTTATGCCAGATAGTGCCCCTACACAGTAGTTATGCCCTATAATGCCCCCACTCAGTAGTTTTGCCCCTACACTGCCCCTACACAGTAGTTATGCTCCCTTAGTGCTCCAACGCTGTAGTTATGTCCCTTAATCCCCTCATACACTAGTTATGCCCCACACAGTAGTTAAGCCCCCATAGAGAGTCCCCACGGCAGTTATGTGCCCACACAGCAGTTATGGCCTCACAGTGCCCCCTCATAGTAGTGTAGGGGATTAGCTCTTTTCTGGGGGTCATTCTCACAGATATCTTCGCCAGACACCAATTTTAAGGTCCAAACATTGTGCTTTATTGCGGCACATCCCTGTAAACATAAAAAATTATACAAAATAATAAACATTCACCCGGCTGGGCTCTAACTAAACATAACATAACCTAGTCTCTGACTTAACTACAGGTTACAGTTCATACCTTGCATCAGATCCGGCTTTCCCAGCCTAACAGTTCCCCAGCCTCCAGGTTGTACAAGTACTAGTCCCTTTGGTGGATTAGGATCCAGCAGTCATCCCGACTGACCTAGTGACCCTAGTACCACAGGCGTCACTGCATCCCCCAAAGTCCAGGCTATCACCTAGCCTCGTGGCCCTTCAGCCTGCCCAGCTGAGACCACTCTTACAAAGTCTCCAGCAGGACTCTGCTGCACAAAGAATCTCCTTCTTGACTGACATCCCAGACTGATTGTGGCACCTGGTCCTTTCTCAGATCAGATGACTGACGGGGAAGACACAGAAACTCCTGCCATGAATCTCCCCTAGCAGCTATGAGGCCTGTCACTGCCTCACAGTAGTTATGCCCATTTAGTGCCCCCACACAGTAGACATGCCTCCTTAGTGCCCACACATTACGTATGCCCTCTTAGTGTCCCCACACAGTAGTTATGCCCCTTAAGTGTCCCCAAAGAGTAAAAGACTGCCTCATTTTCCCTACAAGTAGTGCTGCCCACTTAATGCCACCACAGAATGCATTTCCTCTATATTGTACCTACACAGAAATAGGCCCCTGTAGTGCCCCCATTCAGTAGTGTTGTCCTCTTGGTGCTTACATTCAGTAGTGCTGCTCTTTTAGTGCCCAATTGTTAGCCCAGTGGTCCGTGTCGGCGCCGCTGCCCCTAAATGCGCACAGTAGGTAGTTTAACTATGCTATCTGTGTTCCATGCCAGAGTTTCCTTCCTGCTGGAGACTTGCACTGGTGTTTGAGCTTTTGTGGGTGTGTCTCTCTTCACCTATGAGGCAACACACACAGTCCCTTGTCACAGCAGTCTATGGCTGGATTGGAGCAGGTATTTAAAGGCGCTTCATTTTTTAGCTTGTCTATTCCAAATTGCTAAGGTGTCTCTCTTGTCTGCTTTGCTGTGTACCGGACCCTGCTTATTAAACTCCTGGACTTTGTTTGTTTACCGCCTGCCTCTGACCTCGAACTTTGCTTACTGACTCTGATTGATTGCCGCCTGTCCAGACCTGGAACCTCCTGGCCACGCAAGTCCCCTCGGTTGATTTGCGTGCGGGAGCGCTGCCACTACACTAGGCGCCCCGGCGCTCTTGTTTTCTTGTCCCTGAAGAACCACTACCCCTAGTGGTGAAACGCGTCGGACAGACTAGGACAGACTAGAGGAATATTAGTTGCCAGGGTGATTTAGTGTTAGATCCGAGGTTCCAGCGGTTGTGGGTCGCCCTTTTAAGGGCGAGTGCCCGGAATACAGCCAAATAGGGTTTTCCCCACTTACCTCGACTAGTAAGGATAGGGATAAAGCCCAGGTATAATAGCCTATTTGAAAACCTGTTCTAAGAGCGACCCTATACACGAGAAAACCGCTGCCAAAAGAAATATCGGTATCCTCTGGTCACACCTGACACTATCCTCAAAGAAGCAGTGTGATACAAACATTGTTTAACTATAAGTGTCATATATTCTAAAATATTGATAAAATAAAAGTTATGTTTTAAAGTAACTACAATATAGGTACACTCAGCACAATAATTATATCCCCTCGATTCTTGCACCGAGTACTCTGACCCCCTGGCAGCTGCCACTGCCTCGAGGACAGCTCTGGAGTAGCCCCTGGCAACTACCCTAATGGCCCAAGCCTATCCTCACCATCAAAGGCTCTAGTGAAGACCAGGGAGTGGCTTAGGTACGCCCCTCCAGAGTATACCCAGTCAGTGGCGCAGTAGGTCCACACCCGCTTGCATAACACCCATCCAGTAGTGCTTCCCTCTTAGTGCCCCCATACAGTACCCCCAGTGCCCCTTCCATTAGTGCTCCTAGCCTAGTGCTCCCATTCAGTAATGCTGCCCTCTTAGTGCCGCCACAGAATAAATTGCCTCTTTAGTATTCCTGCACAGCAAAAGGTCCCTTTTAGTGCCCTCTTAGTGCCCCCATCTAGTAGTGCTCCCGATTTAGTGCCCCCATCCAGTAGTGCTGGCTGCTTACTGTTAAGAAAATTTTAAAAATGAAATAATCACCTAGTAGCCTCCTTTAGTGGAAGTGGAAACTTCTCCACATCCCTCATTTTTTTTCAAACCTAGAAAAACATTGCATTTATTATATATTCTGTGTTCTAGTCAAATGATATTCAATTCTATCCAAAAATACCCTCAAGGTGGGAAATTTGCTAATAGTAGCTAAGGTCATCCATGCTGTGCCACAATAAACACATAGGAACCTTTCAATTAAGAACTTTCTTACATGTCCATGGCCAAATCCTCTTCTGTACAGTTGCTAGACTGGATGAACCACTGTTCAGCGCATGTGCAGATGGTGACTAAACCATGTGACTGCCACCATTATGGTTGCCTAGAACATAGTGGCCATGGCAGTGAGCTGTTTACATAGCTCGTGGATGGGCAGCCAGAGGTCTTCTGACAAGCAGCTCAGGTGAGCTCAAAGGTTTGTATGTGTTTATTGTATGTAGTGCAGTATGGACTGTGTACCCATTCAGTGTATATTCTTTCAAAGTGGTGTTAATTGGAGGGCCACGTCCGTTGCTGCTCCATTACTTCTATTAGGAACATTATTCATTTAAATACTGCTGCACGGCTACTTCTAATTGTTAATAAGCTTCTGCCTTAATTGCTCGGATGTCCTCTCTCCTTGCCTAAGCAATTAGGTTCTTAGCTTGCTAAGTTTCTTGATAATCTGTTTGTTCCTGTTGTTGTCACGGCTGAGGATGGGGAAAACCCTCAGCCGTGCGGTATCAGCAGATGGAGTCGCTGCAAGGCCAGGACAGAGAATTAGGGAGCTGGTCACCTCCTACACATCCCTAATTTGACCCTAACTCCTAGCGGCATGAGCCGACCTTGAAGGTAGGAGGACTCATGCTCCGGAACCTCGGGTCCCTACTAACCCTTCGCAGGTCCCTAAGCTAGGAGCTGGGTAAGACGACCCTTTCCTCCTAGACACGGAGGAACAGGAGTCTCACTGGCCAAGCTACATAGAAAAGGGGAACATAAACAGACATATGGTATTGACAGGTAAGTGAGACTAGTACCACACTTACCTGCCACAGACACACAACCTGGAACCCACGTGCAAGTGCTGTTATCCACAACAAACACCAAGGACACAGCACACAACAGACATCACATGGGAACCCAGTAAACCATATGCTGCAATAACACATAAACCATAAACTAACACCAGACATAAAGTTTATGACCACCAGGGTGGCCCTCACTGGCAGATGGTAAGCAACCAGGAGGATGTCTCCAGCAAGCATGGCTGAAGCACCCTCTCTGACTACTGCCTTCCACTGAGGCTTTATAGGGCCAAGAAGCCACACCCAACGTCAGACACACCGAGTGCACACACACACTAGGAAGGAAGTTAACCCTTCCAACACCAGGGAAGGGAAGACATCAACTTAAAGGGGAAGTGCACACAACACATATAACACCCCGTGCACACTGATAAAAGGCACACCTATAAGGAGAGGTTGCCAGGTGCAACCGCATAACTACTGCAGCAAGCTGCCTAACACTGCTCAGGCTGCACTGCTGCCACATACCCAATGTTGCCAGCGGCAACCACAGGTGAGGCAACATACTATAGCCCTCACCTGTGATTGACAACAACACCAAGACTGCATGCAACTGCATGCGGCCACAAGAGTCACGACCATGACCAAGGGTCGTGACAGTTGTCTGCCCGTTTACTGACCTGTGTCTGTTGTGACACAGTGAAGGGTATGCTCTGGGAGAACAGGAATTTTCCTCCCAGCATGTGCTGCTAGGCTGATTTGCAGCCAGGTGGGGTCAAACACCGGACTGGATTTTAGTTGCCGGTCCAGGTTTTGACAGCACCTAGATGTCCTTAAAAGACAGCTGGGCTAAACAGCAAAGTGTGTGTGTGTGCTGGGATCTGAGGCTTGTGCCGTGCTGGAGGGCTGAGACCTGTGTTTAGGGGAAACAGGCCCCCCCAAAGCCTGCTATGGATTGCTGGAGATAGAACAGTCAACAAGGTGATTTTTGCTATGTGGACTTTCCATTGTGTGTGAACTAACACCAAGACTGCAAAGCGACGTTTTGTTTTTGCCTTATGTGTGAATAAACACGGAAGTCTGATTTAAGAACTGGCAATTTGCCTCTGTACTGCATCTGCATACCCTGTCCAGAGCGAATCCCAACACTGTTTACAGTTGTAACTCTCTGTTGCTAGCCCTGACCTTATACCTGTATCACGGAGCCTGGTGGCTCCCCTGCAGCGAAGACCAGATGCCTGTAGAGAGGTTAAAGGGTAAAAACCAGGGTACCACCAGGACGCCCTCAGGAATACCCAAAAGTCAAACCGGTTAGTTGGCACAGTGGTTCCACAACCATTGTGTCACACGTTCCTGCGACAGATTTCAGGAGATCGGTGAGACTGGCAACACGTGGTAGGATCTGACAGGTTTTCCCTGTGGATCAATTGGCATCTGTGTTGTTTCTGGTATGGCCACACCCCTTGCCTTAGGTGTTGCTAATGTGTTCATTTAACCTTCCTTATTTATAGTTGCTTCTCCCACAATGCTGTGCAGTTTATAGCTTCAGTTTCAGTTTTAGATTGCTGGTGTGTGGATCTCGGCGGAGTTCCTGGTGCTTCCATTGCTCCTTTGAAGTTAAGGCTTTCCTTTACCTTTTGTATTTTGTTTGGGTTCTGTGTGTTGCATTTTCCTATTGTTTGTATTAGGCCTGAGCAAAACTTCTGTTCATCCCTCCTTTTGGAGGAACAGGTAGTCTCGTCCCTGCCATTAGTACCAGGGTCCTATAGGGCTAGATAGGACTCTAGGTATTCCTGTGTATGAACACACCTACCTCTGGGGTCTGCTTAATTCTCAGGCCTGATTCCCTGTTCCCCCCTTCCCTCTTATGCTCGGTATGGTGTTTCCCTCCCACACTGAAGCGTGACACTTTTTCCATAACAAGTGGTCAACCCCTATAAGTAACAAATGTATATAATAATACATAATAGATGTAACGGATCTCCTGGCACCCCGACCGGGTACCTCCGTCGATAGATGCTCCTAGTGCTTTCCGAGGACTCCAAGCACTCCACTTGACCCCGTACACACTGCAGACCCCACGAAACGCCGAAGCTTGGTTGGGGTCTCACTGTCTCGTACCCACCCTGGACCTACGACAAGGCTCCAGTGGGTGAACCTCTCCTACATCCAGAGAGCAGGAACAGCTCTTACAAGAGCTAGTAGTTATGCCAGGGGAGTATAGCAAATCTTCAGCGTATAGCAATCCCCTAGTGTCGATCAGTTACCCAAACACCAGCCTCAACATGGTAAAGGGTAAAACAGGCACTCTTTATTGAGGGCTACCCGCCCGTATTTATGCAGGTCCTCATCTGGTGGACACTCCCCTAGGGGACCAGAAGGAAGACTGTGACACAGGACAAATATGACACAGACACAATACATCCCCACAATGCATCATGGTTTCCTCCTCTCTGCCCTGGAGACACCCGAAGAGCAATTCAATTATCTCTCAGGACAAAGGAAAATCGCCAATACACATGTGGAGACAACAGGACAGAAATCACCATTTAAACATACAATGTCACAACCCTTCCAGTAAACACAGACATTTAACATATCCCCAGATAGCTCAAGTCTGAGTGCATATTATTAGGTGAATGGCACTTAGACTACACAAATACACTAAAATTAGCTATCTGGGTACCCTCACATAACCTACAATACAATTCCAAAGACAGAAAAATACATGAACTTATATAACTATGCCGCTATTGCATAAAACCGGTGCATACAACATGGGACCATAATCACATGGTAAGAGGCTGGCAAGTAGTCCTCTCCAAGCACTCGTGGCAACCTCAAAAGAGGGGAGTTTGTCACAACAGGATGTTTACTATTTGCGATAATTGGGAATCCAGTAGGGGTCTTCCATGTATCCTAGCTAATAGTAGCTTGCCTATAGTCCCTGCAGCACTCTCTGTGCTTCTTTCAATTAGATTCTGGAGTTGTGATGATAAATAGTAGATCCAAATATTTGGTGCTGCTAATCCACCCGCTTCCTTTCCTAATTGCAGCATCTCTAATATACAGGAGTTGGGGAATAATTATCATTTTGACTTAGTCCTCCAATAACAGCAATTACCACCAAGTATTTATTTTTTGGGTAAATTTCTCATAAAGGGGAACGAAATTCAGAAGAATAAAAGATTTTAATCAGCTAAAATTCCAGATTGTCACCTGAAAGTCCGGGCATTTCAATTCTTTAACTACAAGCAAAGGGGTTTCAGTTGCTAATGATGTTGGGCAAAATTTCTTGATGCACAACAATACTGATTTATGAATATACTGATACTGATGAATTATCTCAGAATCCCTTAATAAGGAAAATGGTATTGCTTAGTGATGACTCAGTGTCTCAAAAAAGGCCCTGATCAGACATTTGTTACCTGTGTTGAAGGGGTCGTCCACCCAGTAAAAAAAAAAAAAAAGGGTAGATATGGCTTAAAAATAAAAAGTCATACCTCACTAATGCCCCTTTGCTCCTGTTCTGATGCTTCCTGGGTCACCTTCAGGTCCCTCCTGGTCCATCTTAACACAGGAAATGTCAATCACTAGCTGCAGTGGTGTCCTGCCAAAGCCAGTAATAGGCTGAGTGGTCACATTTCCATGTGAAGGAAGTCTAAAATAGCAGGGAAACCGAAAATGCCAAAATAGGAGCGGTGGGGGAACAGTGAGACAAGCAAGACTGTTATATATTTTTTAAGCCGTTCTGACCCTTTTGTTTTTCTACCAGCGAAATAACCTCTTTATAACCCTTTTTGTAGATCACCAAAAACAAATTTATTCAACTCTCTGAATGTACAAAATATATACAGCCAGTTTGTTGAACTCGTGCCAGACAAACCAATAAAGTGCCATTGTCATGCATTATGGTCAAACAGCTATCTATTTGTGCGCTGGCATCGAGCAAAAAGGTCCAGAATACACAAAATATCCAAAAATATTTAGACTGACATGTTATATTTCTCATACTACTTTAGTCTCTCTTTAGATGTCTTGATATATATTATTGCAGAAATATTCACACCAGCAATAGTAAAATTACTTAATGTGTTTTACAAGCCTCTTTAGACCTGTGAGAATCACCAACGTTGCTATGAGAATATAACCCCTTCTTCAGGAAGGCTCAGTCGAATTATCCACTCAAGAAGAGGATGATAAATTATGTTTAATCCACCTTCCTCCAGTTTAGTAAGGTCAGAGAGCTATACTTATAGACATTATTCTATTACCTTGCCATGTCAGTGGAATGCACTGGCCTCTATAAAAACTGCAGTACTTTATTCTACAAAATGAAGGCATCTGAACCTTTTAAGCTGAAGCAGACTTCAAATCAATTATTAAGATTAAATAAGTTAATAGAACTAAGTAGAGGTTGTTTTTCCCAGGATGCAATGTTGTTCTATTATACAATAAAATATTAATATTCTATTAATGGGTAAGCAAAGAAGTATATATATATATTTTATAAAGAGGTGACTTCTCACAGTACAAACTAAAATAGACATTTTCCTTGTGCAACTAAAGTTTTGGTGACTAAAAGAGTCCTAGAAATGAGTACCATTACATATTGAGCCGTGTAAAACTTTGCAACCTGGGAAAAGTGGTATAGTACAAACAAGTCAATAACTTGTAGTAAAGAACTCTCTAGAACAGAGCTCAAACATAACATATATATATATATATATATATATATATATATATACAGTAGATATAAAAGTCTACACACCCCTGTTAAAATGTCAGGTTTCTGTGATGTAAAAAAAATGAGACAAAGATAAATAATTTCAGAACTTTTCCCACCTTTAATGTGACCTATAAACTGTACAACTCAATTGAAAAACAAACTGAAATCTTTTAGGTAGATGGAAGAAAAAATATAAAAATAAAATAATATGGGTGCACACCCTTAAGCTAATACTTTGTTGAAGCACCTTTTGATTCTATTACAGCAATCTTTTTGGGTAAGAGTCTATCAGCATAGCACATTTTCACTTGGCAAGATTTGCCCACTCTTCTTTGCAAAAACACTCCAAATCTGTCAAATTGCGAGGGCATCTCCTGTGCACAGCCCTCTTCAGATCACCCCACAGATTTTCAATCTGATTCAGGTCTGGGCTCTGGCTAGGCCATTCCAAAACTTTAATCTTCTTCTGGTGAAGCCAATATTTGTTGATTTGGATGTATGCTTTGGGTCGTTGTCATGCTAACAGATGAAGTTCCTCTTCATGTTCAGCTTTCTAGCAGAAGCCTGAAGGTTTGGTGCCAATATTGACTGGTATTTGGAACTGTTCATAATTCCCTCTAGCTTAACTAAGGCCCCAGTTCCAGCTGAAGAAAAAATCCCCAAAGCATGATGCTGCCACCACCACTTTTTCCTAATGCTTTTGGGAGACTTCAGATTTTTTTTGCAAAATGTAGCCTGGCTTGGATGTTTTTCTTCATAAGAAAAGGCTTTCATCTTGCCACTCTACCCCATAGCCCAGACATATGAAGAATGCGGGAGATTGTTGTCACATGTACCACACAGCCAGTACTTGCCAGATATTCCTGCAGCTCCTTTAATGTTGCTGTAGGCCTCTTGGTAGCCTCCCAGATCAGTTTTCTTCTCGTCGTTCCATAAATTTTGGAGGGACGTCCAGTTCTTGGTAATGTCACTGTTGTGCCATATTTTCTCCACTTGATGATGACTGTCTTCACTGTGTTCCATGGTATATCTAATGCCTTGGAAATTCTTTTGCACCCTTCTCCTTACTGATACCTTTTAACAATGAGATCCCTCTGAAGCTTTGGAAGCTTTCTGTGGACCGTGGCTTTTGCTGTGGGATGGGACTAAGAAAACTTCAGGAAAGACCAACTAGAGCAGCTGGACTTTATTTTGGGTTAATCAGAGGCACTTTAAAGAGAACCTGTCACCGGGATTTTGTGTATAGAGCTGAGGACATGGGTTGCTAGATGGCCACTAGCACATCCGCAATACCCAGTCCCCAAAAAACGATTTGATACATATGCAAATTAACCTGACATGAGTCCTGTCCTTGACTCATCTCAGGGACAGGACTCATCTCAGGTTAATTTGCATATGTATCAAATCGGGTTTTTTTACACAATAAAAGCACACAGAGCTATGGGGACTGAGTATTGCGGATGTGCTAGTGGCCATCTAGCAACCCATGTCCTCAACTCTATACACAAAATCCCGGTGACAGGTTTCCTTTAAATGATGGCAGGTATATGCTGACTCCTATTTAACATGATTTTGAAGGTAATTGCTTAATGCTGAACACAGCTACATCCCCAGTTATAAGGGTGTGCACACTTATGCAACCACATTATTTTAGTTTTTTTTGTTTTCTTCCCTCCACCTAAAAGATTTCAGTTTGTTTTTCAATTGAGTGAGACAGTTTATAGGTCACATTAAATGGGGGGAAAGTTCTGAAATGATTTATCTTTGTCTCATTTTTTTTTAAAGCACAGAAACCTGACATTTTAACAGGGGTGTGTAGACTTTTTATATCCACTGTATATCTCAGTGCCTTAGGTTGGGTTTAAACATTGTAGACATATTTCAGTAAAAAAAAAAAAAATATATATATATATATATATATATATATATATACACATTTTTACCGTGATTTGCTGTAATTTCCCACCCAGTTGAAACGCGTTTCCCCTGTAGATATCTTCCCTATGAAACACATTATGCAGGGTTTCTAGGATTAACATAAGATGTTATTCTAGGGATCTGCTCCAGTTGCTAGCAGTGTCACGAAGAAATGTTTTGCAGAGCTGCTCCCAATGAAGTGACCCAGCCTCGGATTTCTGCATGAGTCCCCTTGCAACTATGCATTGGATTTGTCATCCGAAAATCCATGAAATGTGAACATACTCTTACTTGGAGGGACATGTCCACATAAGAAACCTAACACAAAAGAGTTTTGACCTGGAGAACTTGCTCTGACAGGGCTGATAGGCTTACGCAGTTAGATCAGTCTGTGTGCTATGAATCTCAGGTTGCTATGTACAGTAAATACAGCAGTAAGGGTGGGTTCACACATGGGGTTTTGCTGACGCTTTTGTGCACGTTTGCATTTTTTGTGACTTTTTTGCACTCTCATTTTTTTGTTTTGGAGACACAGGCTTTTTTAGCTACTGGTGCTTTTGTTAATTAGTTGGGTTTATTTTGTCTTTCTGGCTTCTTTCCAAAAACTCAGTTTGCTGGAGCTCTTGGTGTTTTCTTAGGCATTTCCACATCACTTATAGAGAGGAAAAAATAACATGGAGAAAACAGTAGTGACTCTTTGTAAAAAAAAAATCCCCAAAACAGGTGGCCAAAAAATGCGTGAAGTGATCGCAGCAATTTTTATTCTGGTAGGTGAAATATGTGTGCGTTGGCACTCTCGTTCAATTTAAAATAATCCATATATTCAAAATGTGCATAAAGCAGTGTGCTGCTACCTGTATCCTTTCTTTGTCTTTCAGCCGTAGCACCTGTACATTTATTTCATTTCATTTAGAACCCACATGAGAAATGTCTGAAACTAAAAGCAGGTTACAAACCGTATATCAGGAAACTGAATGAACAGTGATTGCTGGCTGAAACTTACAAAGCGACTGAATATGTGATACATTTTATAGTTAGAAATCTGAAGTCGGGCACAGAGGTATCTCCATATCTTTACTACATTTGCATGAAAGTGCTATCCAAACAGAAAGCCTTCAATCGAGTGCATTTATTTTTCTGAAGTGTAATACTGCCACCTAGTGGCTACAGAATGATTACACCTATATAAGCGAAATAGAAACTTATGGGGTCACTTATTAAGACCAGCATTTTAGATGCACTGGCGCATGATGCGCATAAGTTATGTAGAGGCACCGGCCTCTACCCAATTTAGGCAAATCCACTGTCATTTTCTATGCCTAAAACAGGCGTAGAAAATGATAAATGTGCCGGCCATCCAACCCCCTTCCCCACCCACACCATGCCCCCTATTTTAGACCAGGTCCGAGCGGGGAAAGGTCGCAGAGTTGGACGCAAATCCCCTTTGAGACTAAATCTGCAACAGATATACACCAAAAGAAGGTGTATATCGAATAATAAATGACCCCCTTAGAGGCTATTTAGTTTTTTACAAGAATAACCAGATTCATACACTTCCCTATCTTTCAGCAGTGCACTGACTACACTATGGGATGCAATATGGTCCTCTCCATGTGCCACCATATATACTCCCTTACAAGAAATGCTCCATACAAATGGCTATAGTTAGGACCCATGTCACACAGAACCTGAATATTGTGGACATCAAATTTATAGACTTCTACTGTAATTCTGTGTTCCTCTGATTTTAGATGCAAAAGAAGAGAAATGGTGCACACCAAAAATCACATGATTAAATCCCAAATTTTTTAATATCTAAAACATTAATACACATTAAAAACAAGGTTACATGGGAGGTGTACAGGAAAAATAATGAATGAACCTGCACCTTCCACGCAGTCTGCCACTAATAAGGTAATAAGTTAAACAAATTACCAAATTAATAAAAAAACAAATCTATAAAATAAGCAGTGCTCATGTACACTAACGTATTTTCTTTCCGTGTCCGTTTTTTTGCAGACCATATGTGGAAACATTTATTTAAATGGGTCAGCAAAAAAAAACAGAAGTTACTCCGTGTGCATTCCATTTCCGTATTTCCGTTCCGCAAAAAAAAAGAACAATTCCTATTATTGTCCGCATTACGGACAAGGATAGTACTGTTCTATTAGGGGCCAGCTGTTCTGTTCTGAAAATTACGGAATGCACATGGACGTCATCCATATTTTTTTGCAGACCGCAAAATACATACGGTCATGTGCATAAGCCCTAAGGTGCAAGTGAAAGTGAGTGTAACATCTCTATGGCATCCATGATGTCTACTTATGGACTCATACTGTAATTCTGTGTTCTTCTGATTTTAGATGTAGGCACACAAAAGTGCAATCGTTCTTGAATGGGTTTTCCACCTTTTAGATATTTATGACCTCCGAATAACTCATCGTTATTAGATCAGTGAAGGTCCAACACCTGACACCCCCACTGTCCAGCGTTTTGCGTCGGCCACTGGAAACATGAAGAGGGCAATGGCAATACGCTCGGTCCACCACACCACCTACCATACCAGAACTACCCTCCTAATCCCATAGAAATAAATACGCAACACCACTGCCTGGATTTAATCGGCCACAGCAGCCGTTTATTAAATAAATACATAACATCATTAACATATAAATTAACCCAGGACGAGGGGAGGTCCTAGAAGCCCCAATAACCTCATAACACCACTAAAACCTGCGTCTCCATCTTGCCCCCAGCCGTTGAACCCAGCTCGGAGGCAGCAACTGATGGACGCGTAGTTAGTTACTACCAGCTCCTCAATGAGAGTCCAGCCCCTCCCGCGGGGCCCTCCCATCCTCAGGTACCACCATCTTCTTCCACTTCAAGGACCTCCCCCGCCTCCACGACTGCCGCGACAAAATAACAAAGGAAACCAACCCAGACCCCCCCATACCCTATCACCAAAGGGCCGGGAGGGTGGGCGTTCGCTTGCCCTGGCCGCACTGTCCTCTCTCTCCCGCCTCTTCCCCTCGCAAGCGCTAGCCACGCCCCCACCCCCTCCCGCTCCCCTGACAACTCGCGCCTAACTGACCCTGTCTCCCACTTAACCCTTACCTCACCTGTCCCTTCACTGCCATCACCTCTTCATGAACGGCCTCCCCCACCGCTGCGCTCCTCGTCCGGCCTGACTTGAAGAGGGCAATGGCAATACGCTCGGTCCACCACACCACCTACCATACCAGAACTACCCTCCTAATCCCATAGAAATAAATACGCAACACCACTGCCTGGATTTAATCGGCCACAGCAGCCGTTTATTAAATAAATACATAACATCATTAACATATAAATTAACCCAGGACGAGGGGAGGTCCTAGAAGCCCCAATAACCTCATAACACCACTAAAACCTGCGTCTCCATCTTGCCCCCAGCCGTTGAACCCAGCTCGGAGGCAGCAACTGATGGACGCGTAGTTAGTTACTACCAGCTCCTCAATGAGAGTCCAGCCCCTCCCGCGGGGCCCTCCCATCCTCAGGTACCACCATCTTCTTCCACTTCAAGGACCTCCCCCGCCTCCACGAACGCGCAGCTTGACCTCCTCAAGCCTGCGCGTCCCTCCACATCCCCAACGCCGTTTCCACACCACTCTGGAGCCCCAGAGACCACAAATCTGTTCCCACCGCATTCAAATGGACCCCATCTGCTCTCCAAAAAGCCCCTTCACCCTTCTCCAGCTCCACATGTCGCACCACCACCGCCCCATTCTTTGCCATAAAACGACCCACCGCCCTGTTCACCTTTATCCGGGCCTTGTTAATGCTGTCCACCGACCGTGCCCCCCTCCAAACCGACCGCGGAACAATGTCCGACCAAACCGTCACTATACCTGGAAACAGCGCCCAAATCCTCAACAAATCGAACTTGACGTCCCTAATCAATTCCCTAAACGGCCTCCTACCCAGATCGTTGCCACCTACATGAAGCACCAACACATCCGGAGGGCGATCCAACCGCGCAAAGCGATGAACCTCCCGCAACACTCCCCCCCACAACATCCCCCGAACCCCTAACCACCGGACCGTAGCGACCTCCGGACTCAAACCCAACTGGCGCCCGCACGGCCGCACATCCGCTCTAACCGCCCCCCAAAAAACATAGGAGTGACCCAAGATCCACACCAAGGCCGCCGCAACACCTGCGAACAACAAAAGAAAAAATTAATTCACACCAACACACCCCCCCTTACAAAAACCCCAACCGAACATACGATTTAAACCGCGCCGACTCCCAACGCCCAATTCTCCTAATCCCCTCCTCACTGACCCCCAACCTAGCCGCCTCAGTCGCGGCCCCGATCCGAAACGAATGCCCAGCATATCCTACCGCCGGCACGCCCAATCCTCTCAAACATTTCTTAAACACTGCCAGAAACTGAAATCTGGACAAAAAGGAACCATCCTCATGCCTAAGAAATGGCAGCGCATCCTTGGTAATCCCCGCACCGTAAGCGCCCGCACACCGCACCGGGCACATACCACAACCCGGGACCGCAAACAACACAAACTGCCGCCCCCTGCCCTCCTGATCCGTTTTTGACCGTCGAATCCGAACCACAACCCTGTCCACCGCTAACTCAACATCATCACCCCGCAACCCCCCCGCTCTCCGAACACTGCCACTCACCAACTCCCCTAATCTAAACGCTCCAAAGAACGCTAATGCAAAAGCCGCCCTGAACAACCCCAGCTCCCAACCAGACTTACAAATGATACTTAACTGCACGCCCACCCGCAACAGCAACTCAAAAGACACCGGCTTCCTCTGATCCGGCACCTTGGGCTCCCCCCTGCGCCAACCCTTCAACACCTGCCGTACCAGGAAACCCTTCGTCAAATCAGGCAGCCGCCTCAACCTGAACCCAAAAGCTACCCCTGCCATAAAACGACTCACTTTGGACACTGTCCACCCCTCCCTCTTCAAACAACCCAGCAACTCCAACAGCCTAACCTCCCCGCCCCCAACACCCGTCCCCCTGGCCTCATTCCAACACTCCCAGGTCGTCCACGCCTTACCATACTCCCTCCAAGTACCAGGACTCAGCGAATCCCTCAACAACCCCATCACTTCTCCTCCAGGATCCCCCAGAGCCACGGCGGACACTCCAGACCCTCCTCCTCCGCTTCTGGCGCTAGAAGCCGGAACCGCTCCCACTGCGAACGAGAAAGAGAATCCGCCACTGAATTAGACACACCAGCAACATGCTCCGCCACCACCCAAACATTAATCGACAAACAACGCAACACCAAAAACTGCAAAAGCCGAACCACTGGCGGGGAAGACGCTGACAAACTGTTAATAGCCTGAACCACCCCAAGATTGTCACAATGAAACCGGACCTTCCGATTCCCAAATTTCTCACCCCACAACACTACCGCCATAACAATCGGAAACAGCTCCAACAACGCCAGATTCCTCACCCATCCTCGGGTCACCCATGCCTCCGGCCACCTGCCCGCACACCATTGTCCCTGGCAATAAGCCCCAAACCCCCCCCCCCCCCCGACGCATCTGTATACAATTCGAAATCCACGGAATCACACAACCCCCCCATAACCAGCGTCCGCCCATTATACTGCCCCAAAAATTCCGCCCACACCCTCAAATCCCCCTTTAACTCCTTGCCCAACCGTATGAAGTGATGAGGCGCCGACACCCCCCCCGTAGCCGCCGACAACCGCCTGCAAAAAATCCTCCCCATCGGCATAATCTGACATGCAAAGTTGAGCTTCCCTAACAACGACTGCAAATCCCGCAACCTGATCTTCTCCTTCCCTATGGCCCGCTCAATACCGCAGCGCAAATCCAGTAACTTATCCTCAGGCAGCCTACACTCCATCCGCTCCGTATCTATGACAATCCCCAAAAAACATAACTCCGTCACCGGACCCACCGTCTTCTCCCGCGCTAACGGCACACCAAACCGCTCAAAAACCGATTGCAACGTGTGCAACAACAAAGAACAAACCCGCGACTCTGCCGGCCCCAAACACAAGAAGTCGTCCAGGTAATGTATAACTGACGTACAACCCGACACTTCGATCACCACCCACTCCAAAAACGAGCTAAAAGTCTCAAAGTACGCGCACGAGAGAGAGCACCCCATAGGCAAACACCGATCAACAAAATACGCCCCCTCCCAAAAACAGCCCAACAACCCCATGCTCTCCACGTGAACCGGAAGCAGACGAAAAGCCGCCTCAACGTCAACCTTTGCCAACAACGTCCCCCGCCCCCACCTCCTCACCCACCTCACAGCCGCGTCAAAGGAAGTATAGACCACCGAACAAAGCTCAGGATCAATACCGTCATTGACCGACGCACCCTTGGGGTAAGACAAATGATGAATGAGCCGAAACTTATTCGGCTCCTTCTTCGGCACCACCCCCAAAGGAGACACCTTCAGATTCGGGAGCGGTGGCTCCCTAAACGGACCCGCCATCCGCCCCAGCTCAACCTCTCTCCGCAACTTGTCCCCCACCACTCCCCCATGCTCAAGCGCAGACCTAAGGTTCTTGTGAACAACAGGCCCCGCCGCCACCACAGAGGGAATGCGAAAACCAAAACGAAAACCGTCCCCCAACAACCTAGCCGCTTCCCGATCTGGATATCTATCTAGAAACTCCTGCATCACGTCCACCCGCACCGGAGTCAGTCCCTTTTCCAGCCCCCTCACCCCCCCGCTGCCGTCCCCCCTTAAAGCAACGGTTAGCTCCATGGGGCCCACCGCACCCAGTGCATTCATGCTTGAATTTGCACTTCGCCCCAAATCTGCAGTTTCCCTCATTAAAGAGGAAACACAGCCCCTTTGCCGACGCAGCCGCCAACGCTCCCGGAGAAGACCCACCCGGCTCCCCCCGAAAGGACTGCCCAGCCCTAGGCGCCGCCGTCACCCTCAGCCACAGCCCGATGTCCTTGTGATCCCACCGGATATCAGGCCTAACCGCCTTACGCTGCCGGAACTGCTCATCATACCGGAGCCAGCCCACCCCCCCGTAAACCCGATACGCTTCCCCTATGGCGTCCTGATAGCAAAACAGAGCCGAACAGCACTCCGGGGACCGTTCCCCAATGACACTAGCTAAAATGGCAAACGCCTGAAGCCAATTAGCAAATGTCCGCGGAATCAGCCGATGCCGCCGCTTCTCCTCCTCCTCCACCTTCTTACCCTCATCCTTCTTCCCCCTGTCCAAGTTAAACCGTTCCAACGGGAGCAGCGAAAAAATCTCCACATACTCCCCCTTCCATATCTTTTCCCGCACCTCCTGCTTCAAATGAGCCCCCAAAGGGCCCTCAAAGCACACATACACCTCGCCACGCGCCCTGTCATCCAACCTCTGCCCCTCCGCATCCCCCCCAACCTGCGTCTCCACCGACACTGACCCAGCCGCCCCCCCCGACGCCCCAGCCCCCAACCCCGGCAACACTCCCCACCCCTGCAATGGCGACCCCCCTCCGGACCCCAACCCAGACAACCATCCCGCCAGCCCCCCCAACAACTGCCCCAACCCCTTACCTAACTCACCCATGGCCGCCCCACCCCCAGCCCCCCCCACCGGGAAGCCCTGCGCTAAAATGGGTCCCCATGCAATCTCACCAGGCACCACGGGCGCTGTGACTCCCGCTGCCGCTGATCCAGACTCCCGCCGCACCGACACTTCACTGGCGTAGCTCCCGGACGTCGACGGCTGCTCCTCCTGGACCACCTGGACGACCCTCTGGACCACACTGGAAGGCCCCCGGGCCGGAACCGCGGCGTCCGTGTCGACGAGGGGACCCTCTACCTCACCGCCTCGATCTTCTCTGGGCCTGCACGGGGAATCCCCTCCATCCCATGCAGCCCGAAGCACCTGGAACTCATCCTGCCGCCGAGTGGACCGCCCGCTGTAAGAAGGCCCAGGCCGGTCCACCGTTCCTGGTCCCGCATCCACCAAGACTGCCGCCGGGAGCGGGGGAGGGGGCGTCCCGCTCCTCTCAGGGCCCCGCCGTGTAGTGGGATTCCTCCCGCGGCGAGGGCGACTCACTGCAGGCCGAGCGGCCGCCCTCCGCCGCGGAGGGTCCGCAGAGGGGCTCCCGACTCGGCGCCGGGCCCGGGGGGTGCTTTCAGGGCTGAGGCGCGCCGGTGGGTGACCCCGCCGCGGCCGTGCCGCCCGTTCAAGAGGGGTAGCCACAGGAGCAGGCAAAACTCCGCACGCACCCACCTGCTCCTGCAGCCAGCCAGGCCCCCGCACCTCCGCCTCTCTCCTCAGCCACTCCAGCAGCTGCTCCACCGACATCCCCTGAGACGCCATCTTAACACAGGTCCGCTCCGTTCGCTTGCCCTGGCCGCACTGTCCTCTCTCTCCCGCCTCTTCCCCTCGCAAGCGCTAGCCACGCCCCCACCCCCTCCCGCTCCCCTGACAACTCGCGCCTAACTGACCCTGTCTCCCACTTAACCCTTACCTCACCTGTCCCTTCACTGCCATCACCTCTTCATGAACGGCCTCCCCCACCGCTGCGCTCCTCGTCCGGCCTGACTTAACAGTGGATGAAGCCACCGTGTAGTGGGGTTGTCCGCTTTATTGTCAGAATAGGTCATCAATATCAGATGGGCGGGAGTTGGACACCCCTCATTGTTTACCTGCTCGCCGCCAACATCGCATTGATAAGGAGGTGTAATTACAAGTAAGCCATTCCATTCTCCTCAATGGGACAGCTCCTTCCTATACACTTACAGGAAGGAGATGTAATTACACCTGCTCACCACTGCGGTTGTGACGGCCTTCTCTTCAAACAGCTGCGATAGGTCATCAATATAAATTAAGTGGACAACCCCTTTAAATAAGAGCTGAGCTTCAGTTACCTGACATGGCCACTACATAGTGGTCGGCGCTTTCTAGTTCCATCCACTGTTTCCTTTCTGGCACTGATGGCTGCCACAAATAGCGCATCGGTTGGAGTGCCAGGTATCACCCGAACTGACACTGATGACATAAATGGAGGATAGGTTATCAATATCTAATTTTGAAAACCCCTTTAAGCTTACTAAACCCATTTAAAGGGGTTCTCCAGGAATTTAAAAATGTTTAATTCTTGAATATTATTTTATAAAAAAATTATGTCTCCTCATGAACTAAATTCCCCAGAGATTCAGCTAAAGTTCTTATCATCTGTATTCAGGATCATAATCCCTGACAAGTATAGGGGAGGAGGAGGCTGAGACAGCTCTTTACCTCAGTGTTGTAAAGTAACTTGTCCTCTTGTGTGATCAGGACAGGTTTTGTGTGAACTAATGGGACAGCGGCCATTTTCTTTCTCCTAATGATTACTCCCAAGACAAAACGAGCCATTATATCTAATGAAAGGTATTTGAGAATATATTTATAATAAAGAAATATTTAAGCATTTTTATTTTCTTTATTCCCCGAGAACTCCTTTAAGCTAATCATATATCTCTGTGTACATTTTGTTAATTTTAGTTGTCTGTTGAACCGGTTTTCTCTATACCTTTTGTCAGTTTAATAAGATTAAAGTAAATAAAAAAATAAAAATTTTTATGTTAAAGGTGTTCTCCGGGAATTAAGAAAATGAAAATACTTAAGTATTACTTTATAATAAATATATTTCCATATACCTTTCATTATTAATTATGCCTTGTTTTGTGGGGGAGCAATCATCAGGGGAAACAAAATGTCCGCTGTCCTACCAGTACACACAGAACCTGTCCTAATCACACAGGAGGACAAGTTACTTTGCAGCACTGAGGTAAAGTGCTGCCTCATCCTCCTCTCTGCTCTACTTGTCAGGGATTATGATCCTGAATACAGATGATAACTTTATCTGAATCTCTGTGGAATTTAGTTCAGAGGAGACATGAAGTACAGAGAGGACGGACAGGACAGACTGTGGTAATGTGGGGCTGTGGTAATGGAGACTGCATACAAGTGCTGCTGCTCATTACTCCCACCTCCTCTCTATAATTCATGTATCCTCATGATTTCCATTCCCACAGAGCAGAGAGGAGGATGAGGCAGCTCTTCAGATCAGTGATGTGAATTAACTTGTCCTCCAGTGTGATTAGGACAGGTGTGTACTGGTAGGACGGCGGCCATTTTATTTCTCCTGATAATTGCTCCGTAGACCAAACGAGCAACTCTAACTATTGAAAGGTATTTGGGAATATATTTATTATAAAGTAATATTTAAGTACTTTCATTTTCTTAATTCCTGGAAAACCCTTTTAAAAAAAGTAAAAAGAAAAATCCTACAAATAAAAAAATAAACACCATGAGGGACATTTACTAAAGCATTTACATCACTATTGTAGCATAAGAAAGTCGCAAATTATGGCACACACTATATTTGCGCAAGAATTTGTGACTTTTTTTAGCTTCTCGCTACCATAACTTTCACCACGAACTAGCGAAGTTATAGCTGAAGACTGAGGCAGTCCCTGGCCAGTGGAATTCCATCCAGTGTCTTTTAAAGGGCTATTATCATAACAGTCACCGATGGTTGAGATGTGGCAGCCAGAGGTGACTGGGGTTACAGGAACAGCCATGTACAGTATGTTGTAGTACTGTTATACAGAAGTCCATGCCATTGGTGTCTCGGTTCTCCTGGCATGGGAGTGTTCAGCCTTACTTCCTCAGCTATCTCTAGGGCATGCGTATGGCCCAGTCTATCCCCAGCCAATTACTGCTGTCCCTGGAAGTCATGTTATGCCTTCCCCTAGGGCAGTGATGGTGAACCTTTTTAAGACCGAGTGCCCAAACTGCAACCCAAAACCCACTTATTTATCGTAAAGTGCCAACACAGCAATTTACCCTGAATACAAGAGTCCAATATAGTAAATCTTCCATGTACTTTATCATTTAGCTATACTAGCCTGCCTACATTCAGTGCGCTGCCTGTGCTGTTCATAGTGCGCCCTGCGCTGATAAATGGTAGGAAGAGTCTAAGGCATATTGGTACACCATAGACTTTTTCTAGGGTGTGGGTGCCCACAGAGAGGGCTCTGAGTGCTGCCTCTGGAACCTGTGCCATAGGTTCGCCAACACTGCCCTAGGGGAAGCTGTCTGAGTAAAATGTATGCTAGCTTGCGGGTTCCTGCTAAAATGTGATGCCTCCACAGACATAAGAGATGGGAAAGATCTGCTCCTGTTCTGTGTTTAGAGCCGCATCTGGTTTTCGCTCACAATCACTGATGGAAATCACTGACCAAAACACTGATGTGTGAAACCTCGAGCTATGAAAACAGCCTGGGGCAGTAAATCGGTGATACAGTGCTAGGTTAGGATTCGGCAGTCCAACAGTGTGAAACATTCACATCCTTTGCACTGTAAATACCTTTTTAGCCGCCCCTTCTCATTTAAAATGCAGCTTCTCTTAGCACAGAACTTGCTTTTCTGGAATAAGCTTGTGAGGGACTTATGTAAGTGACTTATGACTTGTACATTGTACTCCACCCATACCCACCTGGTGAGAGCGGAGATTTAATCAAACTGATGAACTGTTGTTCCTCCCGTGTTCTCGCCTGTGGGCCGGCCTGTTGCAGATACTCTGTGGATCTGTTGCCACCATCTTACAGTACCAGTAAAGTACATGAGATTTTAAGAAATCTTATCCACATGCCAAGAAAAAAACAAAAAATCAGCAGTGTACGCAAATTGACCTGCAATTAAGAATTTAAATGGCTTGTTCACCCCATGGGTTCTTTTCTACAGACCCCCAGTATAGCCAGACCCACGGTGAGAATCATACTTACCTGATCCCTGCTGCTGGGTCTTGGGTCTCCAATGACTGGCTGCAGCAGTGACGTGTCACCCATGCATCATGTCACTGGGTCATACGAGAGAAGCCAACTATCTAATGTGATAGTCTGCATCTGGGGCGCCTGTGGGCTGGCATTTTTAGGGTTGGAAGGGGCCAATAACTATGGACCTACCCATCCTGATAACGTCAGCTGCAAGGTTTGGCAGGTCACTGTACTGACTGCCATGAGAGAAGTGACAGCACACTGAAATCTGCAGGTCTGTCTTCAGAAAAGGCAACATAGTAAAGGTAACAGGTTCCCATTTTAGAAAAGACAACACACATTTTTCTTTTAAATACTTTAACCCCTTCAGGACCCTGCCATTTTTCACCTTAAGGACCCATTTTTGTCACATTATGTGGTGATAACTTTAAGGCCCCTTGCAGACGAGCTTGTCCGGATTAGGTCCGGATGCATCCTGGTGCATTGCGGCAAACCCCTCAGTTTTGACTGCGATCGCGTTCCGATGTTCAGTTTTTATCGCGCTGGTGCAATGTGTTTTGCAAGCGCGTAATAAAAAACCGACTGTGGTACCCAGACCCGAACTTCTTCACAGAAGTTCAGGTTTGGGTTAGTTGTAGTGTAGATGTACATGGTTATAAGGGAAAATAATAGCATTCTGAATACAGAATGCATAGAACAATAGGGCTGGAGGGGTTAAAAAAAAATACTAAAAAATTTAACTCACCTTAATCCACTTGTTCGCGCAGCCCGGCATCTCTTCTGTCTTCTTTTGTGAGGAATAGGACCTTTGATGACATCACTGCGCTCATCACATGATCTTTTATCATGGTGATGGATCATGTGACAGACCATGTGATGAATGTAGTGACATCATCAAAGGTCCTATTCCTCACAAAAGAAGACAGAAGAGATGCCGGCTGCGCGAACAAGTGGATTAAGGTGAGTTAAATTTTTTTTATTTTTTTTAACCCCTCCAGCGCTATTTGACTATGCATTCTGTATTCAGAATGCTATTATTTTCCCTTATAACCATGTTATAAGGGAAAATAATAATGATCGGGTCCGCATCCCGATCGTCACCTAGCAACCGTGCGTGAAAATCGCACCGCATCCGCACCTGCTTGCGGTTGCTTGCGATTTTCACGCAACCCCATTCATTTCTATGGGGCCTGCGTTACGTTAAAAACGCACAAAGAGGAACATGTTGAGATTTTCACGCAATGCACAAGTAATGCGTGAAAATTACCGCTCATGTGCACAGCCCGATAGAAATGAATGGGTCCGGATTCAGTGTGGGTGCAATGCGTTCACCTCACGCATTGCACCCGCGCAGAAATCTCGCCTGTGTGAAAGGGGCCTAAACGCTTTTACTTATCCAAGCCATTTTGAGAATGTTTTCTCATCACGTATTGTACTTCATGACAGTAGTAAATTTGAGTCAAAATATTTCATTTTTATTTATAAAAAATACAAAATTTACCCAAAATTTTGAAAAATTCGCTATTTTCCAAAATTCCATTTCTCTGCTTTTAAAACAGAGTGATACCTGCTAAAATAGTTATTACTTTACATTTCCCATATGTCTACTTAATGTTTGGATAATTTTGTAAATTACATTTTCTTTTTTGGGGACGTTAGAAGGCTTAGAAGTTTAGAAGCAATTTGCGGAACAGAACTGGCGGCCCACTGTAGAAATGCAAAACGGACAAGAATGGGACATGTTATTTTTTTTGCGGGGCCACGGAACGGAGCAATGGATGCGGACAGCACACAGAGTGCTGTCTGCATCTTTTGCGGCCCCATTGAAGTGATTGGGTCCGCATCCGAGCCGCAGTTTTTGCGGACCAGAACTATGTTCGTGTGCATGAGACCTCTGATCACTTGGTATTACACTTTTTGTGATGTAAGGTGACAAAAAATAGCTTTTTTTACCCCTTTTTTTTTTTTTGTTCACCTGAGGGGTTAGGCCATGTGATATTTTAATAGATCTGGTAGTTACGGACGCGGCAATACCTAATAAGTATACTTTTTTTAATTTTATTTAAGTTTTACACAATAAAAGCATTTTTGAAACAAAAACAATAATGTTTTAGTGTCTCCATATTCTGAGAGCCATAATTATTTTTATTTTTTGCCTGATTGTTTTATGTAGGGGCTGTTGTTTTATGTCTTTTGCGGGATGAGCTGACGGTTTGATTGGTACTATTAGGGGGGCATACGCCTGATGTGATGTAAAGTGACAAAAAATGTATTGTTTTTATTTAATTTTTTTCTATAGTGTTTAAGTGAGGTGGTGGATCATGTGATATTTTTGTAGAGCTGGTCGTTTTGGACACAGCAATACCCAATATCTCTGTTTTTCTTTTTTTTACAATTTTGTGTTTTATTTTAGGAATTTTTTTTTTTTACTTTAAACTTTTTTTTATTATGAAAAAAACTTTTTTTAACTTTATTTTAACTTTTTATTTTTGGCCCACTCTCGGACTTCAACTTCTGGGGTCTGATCCCCTCTGCAATGCATTACAATACAACCTGTATACAACCGCAATGCACACGCAACGCATCCAGAGCAAATCCGGGACGCCCATGTGAAAGAGGCCTAACAGCTTCGCCATCACTGCTCTACGCGATAAAAACAGATACAAAATGGCCGTTAAAAAGCGGACAGACATCCAGAAAACATATGCACAAACGGCTGAAAAATGGGCATTAAAACTGACTGTTTATCCATTTTTAAAGGCAGTTTTTTTGCATATTGTGTGCATGTTGCCTAACTGTAGACTTCCAGACTTCCTCTGGCATTAACACCAGCACAATGACTGTTTCCCGGGAGCATTACTGCATTGCCGGTCAGCTTTATGCAAGCCTTAGGCCCCTTTCACACGGGCGAGATTTCCGCGCGGGTGCAATGCGTGAGGTGAACGCATTGCACCCGCACTGAATCCGGACCCATTAATTTCTATGGGGCTGTGCACATGGGCGGTGATTTTCACGCATCACTTGTGCGTTGCGTGAAAATCGCAGTAAGCTCTATTTTGTGTCTATGGGGCCACGCAACGCAGGCCCCATAGAAGTGAATGGGGCTGCATGAAAATCGCAAGCATCTGCAAGCAAGATTCTTAAAACAGACATAGTACAATAGGGCTGTAGGGGTTAAATTTTTTTTAAAATAATTTAACTCCCCTTAATCCACTTCTCTTCTGTCTTCATCTTTGCTGTGCACAGGAAAAGGACCTGTGGTGACATCACTGCGCTCATCACATGGTCCGTCACATGATCCATCACCATGGTAATGGATCATGTGATGGACCATGTGATGAGTGCAGTGACGTCATCAAAGGTCCTATTCCTGTGCACAGCAAAGATGAAGACAGAAGAGAAGCCGGGCTGCGCGAGCAAGTGGATTAAAGTGAGTTAAATTATTTTATTTTTTTTAACCCCTCCAGCCCTATTGTACTATGCATTCTGTATTAAGAATGCTATTATTCTCCCTTATAACCATGTTATAAGGGAAAATAATACAATCTACACAACACCTAACCCAAACTTCTGTTAAGAAGTTTGGGTTTGGGTACCAAACTGTCACGACTATGGTCATGGTCGTGACTCTTAGAGCCGCATGCAGTTGCCAGCGACCAGGTTTGATAGTTTATCGCAGGTGAGGGCTGTTAGTTGGTAGCTTCACGTGCGGTTGCCGCTGGCAACATGGTGTTGTTGGCAGTATAGCAGCCTGAGCTTGTTGCTAGGCGGCTCGGTGTCAATGCATGCTGTTGCCTCTGGCAACGTGTTCGTATGTGTGCACTTTCTCTGTTTGGTGTGCACGGGGTTAAGTTGTGTGTGTTAGGAGTGGTGGGTGTGACCTCAGGCCTCCTTATTGTTTGTGTGGTGGAGGCTGAATGTCAGTTTGATTTTGGTCGTCAGCTTGGTGTGGAGCTCTGCTCCTGGGCTGTTTGTGATTATGTCTGTGTGAGTCACCCTTATTTATTATATTGCTTCCCTTGCTCTGTCTGTGTGTCCCCTCCGGCATATTTCTGTTTTCCCTCTCCCACCTGGTGTGTGTTGTTATGGTGTGGGCCTTGTTTGGAGGTTATTGTGTTGTAGTGTGTTTCCTCTGAAAGGGGGCTGCTTTCCCGGAGGGGTTTAAGTAAACATCTAGACAGTGCGTTTCCGGTCCATCTCGTCGGCGGCAGGTAACCTTCTGGTAACAAAGGTGGGGGGGAATACAAAATACAACAAGCGGAACACTTAACTTCTGAGGCTGATGGATGAACAGGACTTCAACTAGAACCACACTCCAGCTCTTCCAAAAACCAAATTAAGCTATCCAGAGCAAGGAGTGATGGGTAAAGTCAGACTAAATAGGGGGAGGTAAAGGTCACATGATCCACACCTGAAAAGGAGGTGTGGACATACAAGCAACACACAGACAAAGTGAAACCAAAACCAAAAGAGGCTGTCAGATCACTAATGTGCAGATAATCTTTCAGACCTTCTAAAACCTGTCACCGGTGTGACAACACTGCAGTTTTTCTGTGTGTATTCCCATACAGAAAAAAACACAGCCTATGGGCTTTTTCACGCGACCGTGCTGTTTTTTGCGGTCTGTAAATTGCGGATCCGCAAAACACAGATAGCACCCGTGTGCCTTCTGCAATTTGCGGAACAAATGCCTACTCTTGTCCGCAAAAAAATGAATGCATCCTTATACGGAACGTATACAGAACGCAAAATAGGTTAGAGTGAACGAGCCCTAATACAGTACCAACAAAGTGTATAAGATTAAACAAATCTCATGTACACTTTGCGGATGTTTCCTATGCGAAAATGTACCTGCCGTGCGGATTTCCCACATGTAAATTATGTTTGCAGTTTTAGCTGTAGATTCACAATTTTCGAATGATGCAGTTAGAAATTTTTGATTTTGGTGTGATTTTGGTGCAGAAATGTGTGCAGGTACTCTTAGGTTACATGGATGGTGACAAAGGCAACGGTCTGCAGTACCTTTACAGTGTAGATAGAGACGTCAGGGCAGCCTTTCACATTATAACACTTTCACACTGGCGTTTACATTTTCCGGTATTGAGATCTGTCATAGGATCTCAATAGAGAAAAAAACGCTTCAGTTTTGTCCCCATTTATTGTCAATGGGGACAAAACGTAACTGAACAGAACTGAATGATCCAAAATGCATTCCATTGCGTTTAGTTGCGTTCTTATACCGGAGAACAAACCGCAGTATGCTGCGGTTTTATTTCCATCATGAGATGCGGAGCAAGACAGATCCGTCATGACTCACAATGCAAGTCACTGGGAATGGATCCGTTTTCTCTGACACAATAGAAAATGGATCCGTCCCCCATTGACATAAAATGGAGTTCATGACGGATCTGTTTTGGCCATGTTAAAGATAATACAACCGGACCCGTTCACAATGGATGCAGATGGTTGTATTATCAGTAACGGAAACGTTTTTACTGAACCATGATGGATCCAGAGCCTTAGGGTCCATTCACACGTCCGTATGTGTTTTGAGGATCTGCAAACTGCGGATACGCAAAACACGGACACCGGCAAATGTGCATTCCGCATTTTGCTGACCAAACCTTACCGGCACTTTCATAGAAAATGCCTTTTCTTGTCGGCAATTGAGGACAAGAATAGGACATGTTCTATTTTTTGGCGGAACAGAAGTGCGGATCCGCAAATGCGGACAGCACATTCCGAGGCCTTTAAAAATGAACTGGTCCGCACTTGTTCCACAATATTGCGGAACGGATGCGGACCCATTTTGCACACGTGTGAATGGACCCTTAGGATCTGTGTTTCTGCAAAAACCTTTAGTTTTTTACAAATGTGCATCTACATCTGTTCCGTGTTTCTGCAAAAAAAAAAAACTGAAGGAGGAATAAATGTTGCTAGGGTACAAAAAAATAAATAATTACATTTATTTTTATTTTTTTATTCTTAATTTGGTTAGATCCTCTTGTGAGGAATATGGATTATTATTTACTAGCAGCCCTGATTGTCAGTTGGCTTGAACACAGTCAGTGTACATGCAAAATATGTTCCCACCCCCAGCCATCTGATTGTCAGCTAGCAAGGGAGAAAGCCCCAGGCGTCCAGGAGGCCCCAGGTGGATAATGTCACACCTCAACCAGCCAGTTTGGAGGCAACCAAATCTGCAGGAAAACCCACAGCAGGGGGTCTCAGCTTTTGCCCAAGATCAATGATACCTCCCAGACATGTTGGCACCTACATTTCATAGGGAATTATGAATCGCAGGCGCAAACCGGATACATATTTGTCTCCCGGTGGCCACGAGTAACGTGCCCATGTTCTTGGTTTAATAGTGGGATGCCAGGGAAGGGAGATATACATATCTCCTCACAGAAACCAACTAACGGTACCATGTTTGAACTCTAGTTGTAGCCGGAACCCAGGCGGATCCGTTGGTCCCAGAACCATCTCTCTGTGACCTTCACGACTGGAGCTATGAGCCCTAAAGGGTTTTGTGGGTCATTTGCAGCCAGTCCAGCAGGGGGGGGAGTGGAGGGCTATAGGTTAAAAGACTTGTGCCAGCAAGCGGGCGGGTCTTTCTTTGAAGAAGGGTCACATCGTGTAATGTGTTTAGGGGGACCCAGGAACTAGCTGAGATCACTGTCCTTCATGTGACTACAGCAAAGAACACCTCACAACCCAAAGGAACTTTCATCTTACCTGGTAACTGACTTTTGCTCTGCTTAACCCTGTTGTACCCATATAACCTGTATCTGTAACCTCAGACCACTGTATATATTGTCTGTGTATATTGTGTTAAATCTCGTGTGCCCTTACAGCGATTAAACATATAATTTTATCTTGTGCTATCTCGTATCTCGATCACGAATCCCTACGTCCGTGTTTTGGCCTAGTAAGCTACCGCAAGTTCGTCTCTCACCCTATATAATCCTGTTAGCGGACCGGGCTTATATCAAACGAGAAACTGGTGGCAGATTTTCCGGGCTGAGAACGTGCTGTTTTCACTGCGGCAGTGAAAAGGCTCTCAGCTTGTTGCCTCTCTGTGCCCGCGTGGACAGGAGGTGTCTGTGTAAACTGTACCAAGCTGACCTTACCTGCTCCTCTGGAGGGCGTAACGTCAAAGTTTTTGGTAACCCATGACCATACCGCGACTGGTGAGCTCGACATAGGCGACGTCAAGCAGGTACGAGGTGTGGTACACCCCTGTTGTTAGTTTAGATTAGGGACTCGCAAGAGAATGAGGACCCTTGACGCGGGCTGAGGTATTTTGTAAAATCCAATTTTTTTATATAAATTTGGTGTAAATACCTTCTAATACCTCATTACTAATTATGTCTTATAAAAATGATTTAATCATTTTAATATTAATTTACATTAGTGTATGGCTTCACAGCTAAACACGCACATGTCCCATTTTTATAATTAAAAGAGCCCTTTCCATGCGCGATCAAGCGCAGGGTGAGGGAGAGCATCGCAGCATGGATCTGATGCTCTTGTCAGGGGGGCTGCCTGGGTGAAAATATGGTTATGACTGGGTTCAGCTCTGAACCTAAAAGTTATGACTCAAGCTCAATGCTGCTCAAGCATTGGTGTAATTAGGTGACCAGGACGGATCCAGACTTATTCAACTTGAATGTGTCCATGATCCGTCCGCATCGCAAATAAATAGAAAATCTTCTATTTTGTTGTGGTGCGGAGGAACGTACAGAAACACCACAGAAGCACTCCGTAGTGCTTCAGTGGGCTTCCGAACCGTGCTTCAGTTCCACACAGCACTGCATTTTCCGGATATGGACCCCTTCAAATGTTTTTGTGCCACAATAAGGCCTCTGCCTGGCAACGGCCGTGTGCATGTGGCCTTATTATAATCGTAAATATATTTTTTATAAAAATATTATTTAATAATAATGACCTAAATAGATAATAGGTCATCAATATTAAAAACATACTATTTAAAATATTACATTAAAAAATACATATGCAATAGTAACAATATAATTTATTTTTATTATAACAAAAAAATAAAAAAATAATAAATTGAATAATTCCCTTGAAAAAGGGCCAAGGGTGTGCACTGGGTGTCTGGTCTGTTAAGACGGGAAGGAGGGGTTAAAATGTTTAGCATTCTGTCTCCGGATTTCTCCAAAATGTTTACTACTTTGTGTGGCTCTTGAGGCTCAGCAAACTGATCAATTAGCAAGGCCACCGGTCGTGTGCAAGAGGCCTTATAGTGTAGGAAATATGGTACATACTGGGGGCACTATAGGGGATATTATAGATACTGGTGGCACGCTGGGGGTATTATAGATACTGGTGGCACGCTGGGGGATATTGTACATACTGGGGGCACTATAGGGGATATTATAGATACTGGGGGCACGCAGGGGGATATTGTACATATTGGGGGCACAATAGGGCATATTATAGATACTGGTGGCATGCTGGGGGATATTGTACATACTGGGGGCACTACAGGGCATATTATAGAAACTGGGGGCACGCAGGGGGATATTGTAGATACTGGGGCACTATGGGGGTATTATAGATACTGGTGGCTCGCTGGGGGATATTGTACATACTGGGGGCACTATAGGGCATATTATAGATACTGGTGGCACGCTGGGGGATATTGTACATACTGGGGGCACTATAGGGCATATTATAGATACTGGTGGCACGCTGGGGGATATTGTACATACTGGAGGCACTATAGGGCATATTATAGATACTGGTGGCACGCTGGGGGATATTGTACATACTGGGGGCACTATAGGGCATATTATAGATACTGGTGGCACGCTGGGGGATATTGTACATACTGGAGGCACTATAGGGCATATTATAGATACTGGTGGCACGCTGGGGGATATTGTACATACTGGGGGCACTATAGGGCATATTATAGATACTGGTGGCACGCTGGGGGATATTGTACATACTGGGGGCACTATAGGGCATATTATAGATACTGGTGGCACGCTGGGGGATAGTGTAGATACTGTGGCACTATGGGGGCATTAAATGTACTGAGGGCAATGGGTGGGGGGTAATATATACTGGGGGTACTGCATGGGGTTAGGATTGCTGATCCCTGTACTAAAATACGCGTGATATAGACCAATACATAGATAGACGTCATATGACTATCGGCCCTTGTCATGGCCGCCCACTTAGCACGCATTAACCGCACTTTACACAGAAGACGCTTCCGTTCTCATCCATTGCCTCTACTACAAGCGTCACACTGCCTCCCTCTCTTCACACATCAGCATTATGCAGTCTTCACCAGAAATGTCCCGGTGGGGTCCCCGTAGCCGGATGACGTCACCGCACCATGTGACCAGGAGCTGAGCCACCGCGGCAGAGGGGCTGGCAGTGCTGGGAGAGAAGCGGAGGAGAGCATCTGCTGCAGGACTCATTGCACAGCTACTAGTGTGAGTGCAGCCTTCATCTTCACGGCGGGCGGCCATTTGTCTCATTTCTGCTCCTGCAGCGCTGGTAGCCGGCTGCTCTGCAAGGAGCTTGCCTTATTAGCGACCATTTACTGCATGATGGTTACAGTGTGAACAGGCGGCATGTATTATAGGGGAGCTCCTGTGTTGGCAGCCCTGGTGGTTAGGGTGAAGTCTCAGGACTCAGGTGGTGTTGCATCATCCCTTGTGAGGTTGGATCTGGACTTGTGGTGTAGGACTTCCTATGGGGGTGCAGTTTCGTGAACCAAGGCAGAAGGAGCTATGTGTAAGGGGGCATTTACACCAACAGATCATCTGACCAATTCTGTCAGATCAATGTGTAGAACAAAAGACCTGTGTGTGTAATCGGCCATCTGCTCAATGATTGGTCAGAAATCTGTCACATAATCTGTTGGTATGGATTTACCCCTGATCTCAGCCAGTGCATTGCAATGAGTAAAATCTGCACAATTGACATGCTCCATGTTTCCACGTGGAAAATGTCTGCACCGTGTACGTGAGATTTTGAAAGTATCATCTACTTACCGTATTTTTCGCCCTATAAGACGCAGTGGGGGAAAATGCTTATGGGATAAATACTAATGAGTGCTTCCATTATGGAAGCGCTCGTTAGTACCGGAGGACCAGGAAGTGGAGAAGGCTCTATACTCACAGCTTCCCCGGCCTGGATTCCTGCTGAGATCAGGAGCGCACTGCGTCATTGGTTGCTATGACGCCGTGCGCTTCCTGCTGCCGCCGCAGTACAGTAGTGCACTGGTATAGATCAGTGCAGTGTATTACTGTACTGCGGTGGCAGCAGGAAGCGCACGGCGTCATAGCAACCAGTGATGCAGTGCGCTCCTGCACTCAGAAGAAATCCAGGCCGGTATCACACGGACCATGTTTCACGGACGTGTGCGTGAGGCTTTAGACAGGAGTTCACCCAACTAACGACCGTTAACCCCTGAATGGATTTTTTATTTATTTTTATTTATTTATTTACTTAAAAAAATACTAAAAATCAGCTACTTGCTCCGCACTGGAGGCAGCAAGACCTGTCACTTCCGTTGTGACATCATGACCCTGGGAGTGTCAGGTCCTGGTGCCACCACTGTGGAGCAAGTGGATGAGGTGAGAATATTATTCAATTGGCACTACTAGGGGATGCTATTGGGGGAGGGGGGGCATTATGTATACTGAGGACACTGCAAGGGTTGACATTTTATTGCTACATTCACGTGACGGTGGACAAAAGAAAAAGCCATTAGTAATGGATAAACTGTAAATTTTTTTTTTTAGCCTTTTCATCCGTTTTTAACAGCCATTTTTTTTTTGTCCCATAAAAAAGTTACAAAAAAAGGAAAACCTATGGCTACAGTTACGTCTTCATTCCCTGTAAGCTACTGTAACTATTGGTAGATGGAAGTAATGCTTCTGTTATTCCAGAGCTGGCAGTCAGATGACATGAAGCATGAGACCAGTTAATTTGTGAAGACTTGCACTTGTCAGCAGCTTCCCTGCCAACAACAAACCTTTGACCTCACTGTACCCATAGTACAGTAAAATGTGTAACCTATTATACAGGAACACAGCCTGTAGAGCCTCATTTCTATGTACCCCTGCCTTTATTCTGTCATTAGTACAGGATATTGATTATTGCAGGACTGATGATCACAATGTAATTGTCTTAAACAGCTATTGAAGATTACGCTGCACCAATGGGACTATATAGTAACAGAGTATTCACAATATAGCATTGATGGCTCCATGTGTTATATGTGTAAGCGTACTTTCACACTTGCGGCAGTGTGATCCGGCGGGCAGTTCCGTCGTCTGAACTACCCGCCGGATCTGCCGATCTGCCGCTGACTGAAAGCTTTTGAGAGATGGATCCGGATGCGGATCCATCTCACAAATGCATTGCAAGGACGGATCCGTCTCTCCGCTTGTCATGCAGACCGACGGATCTGTCTTGTACATTTTTTGACATTTTTACCGGTCTGCGCAGGCCAGAGGGACGGATCCGGAATTCCGGTATTCTGAATGCCGGATCCGGCGCTAATACATTCCTATGGGAAAAAATGCCGGATCCGGCGTTCAGGCAAGTCTTCAGTTTTTTTCGCCGGAGAGAAACCCGTAGCATGCTGCGGTTTTATCTTTTGCCTGATCAGTCAAAACAAATGAAATTAAGACATCCTGATGCATCCTGAACTGATTACTCTCCATTCAGAATGCATGGGGATAAAACTGATCAGTTCTTTTCCGGTATTAAGCCCCTGTGATGGAACGCTATGCCGGAAAAGAAAAACGCAAGTGTGAAAGTACCCTAAATGAAGGTCGCAATCGCATCTGCGGTCTGATCCAGCACAAATGGCGGCTGATGGCCAGAACCCAGCATTCACGCCGGAGAGCGGCCTTAAGGCCTCTTTCAGATGGGCGTTGTGGGAACGATTTTTCTGCGCAAGTGCAAAACATTGTAATGCGTTTTGCACTTGCGTGAGAAAAAGCGGCATGTTTGGTACCCAAACCCGAACTTCTTCACAGAAGTTCAGGCTTGGTACCGGTGTTCTGTAGATTGTATTATTTTCCCTTATAACATGGTTATAAGGGAAAATAATAGCATTCTGAATACAGAATGCTTAGTACAATAGCGCTGGAGGGGTTAAAAATAAATAAATACAAATTTAATGCTATTATTTTCCCTTATAACCATGTTATAAGGGAAAATAATAATGATCGCGTCTCCATCCCAATTGTCTCCTAGCAACCGTGCGTGAAAATCGCACCGCATCCGCACTTGCCTGGGGCCTGCGTTATGTGAAAAACGCACAAAATAGAGCATGCTGCGATTTTCACGCAACACACAAGTGATGCGTGAAAATAACCGCTCATGTGAACAGCCCCATAGAAATGAATGGTTCGGGATTCAGTGCGGGTGCAATGCGTCCAACTTGCGCATCGCATCCCCGCGGAAAACTCGCCCGTGTGAAAGCCTTATCCTATTATAGTCAATAGGAATCCGGCTATGATCTGTAGAATCTGGCAATGCCAGATCTGGTGAACCGTTTTCAGTATGTATTATTTATAAATGTGTTTGAAAAGTGACCTGTCATATTCTCCAACAAAGGCAGCGGTCTTTACCTGTCTGCAGCCATTTTGTCTTTAAGACCCTCCCCTCAGTCCTGAGTAATCTGAGCTGCCAGTCTTGTGCCATTGAGGCCATGCACTGTGAAGGTGCCAGTTTTCGGTACTGGTTCTTGATGGGTCGTGAATAGGGATGAGAGGTGCTGATGGGAACAGGGGAGACTAGGAAAAAGAAATGCAACAGAAGGAGCGGCCATTGTTGGAGGATATGACAGGTCCCCTTTAAGGGGGTTGATATCAGCAAGACAATCCCTTCTCGGGTGATCAGCTGAGTTCATGTGGGGAACGCTCATTGGGGTGGCCAAGTTAGGCCTGTATTAGACCTGCAGATCAGCATTTCGACTGTTGGGAGGGAAGCGTTCCTTTTCGACAACTGCCTGCTCGTCAAAAGAGCCCGCTGCTATTATATGCTGCAATCGCTAATGCCATCGCTCGTCCCCATACAAAACCATTATTTGCTGATAGCAGATGATGATTTATTTTTTAGCCTTCTTAAAAATGCGATTGCCTGAGGAACATCGGATAATTGGCAGCACTTTTACACACGCTTGTTAGCTATGATGTGGCCGACCACCTCCTGGTCAAATACATGTAAGGCTACTTTTACTTCTCCGGCAGGCTGTGAACAGCCTGCCAGATCCGTGCTGCCGCTAGTGCACGCGTGCCGCCGGAGGTCCTCTCCGGCCCCATTAACTATAATGGGGCCGGGCCGGAGTTCTGGCTGCAGCACTGCAAACATGCCGAGAGGCAGCCGGAATAAAACCATGACACGTCGCAGATTGCCGCTAGTGTGAAAGTACCCTAAGATAAAAGTCTGTCTTTTGGATTTGGAAGTGGCAGGAATTTGTTAATGTCAGCATTTTTACATCCTTTTTTGAAAGGAGTTTTCCTAAATTGGGTTCAGTTAACTGAGAACTGAAAGTGCTTTGACTTTGCAAAATTCATCCATTGTAACCATCTCTGTCCAGTGTAGATATTCAGAATGGCACAATCTAGGAACATCTTGGCGAGCATGCACACGACAGTATTTTTTCACGGTCCGCAAAAACGGGGTCCGTGGGTCCGTTATCCGTGACCGTTTTTTCGTCCATGGGTCTTCCTTGATTTTTGGAGGATCCACGGACATGGAAAAAAAAGTCGTTTTGGTGTCCGCCTGGCCGTGCGGAGCCAAACGGATCCGTCCTGAATTACAATGCAAGTCAATGGGGACGGATCCGTTTGACGTTGACAGAATATGGTGCAATTGCAAACGGATCCGTCCCCATTGACTTTCAATGTAAAGTCAGGAGTCCCTTTACTTTCACACTTGCGTTCATATAATGCAGACGGTGGCTCCGTTCAGAACGGATCCGTCTGCATTATATTGTTAAAACATTTCTAAGTGTGAAAGTAGCCTCAGACGGATCTGTCCAGACTTTACATTGAAAGTCAATGGGGGACGGATCCGTTTGAAAATTGAGCCACAGTGTGTCATCTTCAAACGGATCCGTCCCCATTGACTAATTACATTGTAAGTCTGGACAGATCAGTTTGCCTCCGCACGGCCAGGCGGACACCCGAACGCTGCAAGCAGAGTTCAGGTGTCCGCCTGCTGAGCGGAGCGGAGGCTGAACGCTGCCAGACTGATGCATTCTGAGCGGATCCGCGTCCACTCAGAATGCATTAGGGCTGGACGGATGCGTTCGGGGCCGCTTGTGAGCCCCTTCAAACGGAGCTCACAAGCGGACACCCAAACATTACTTGAAGCGTCCCCATCACCATGGGAACGCCTCTATGTTAGAATATACTGTCGGATATGAGCTACATCGTGAAACTCAGATCCGACATTATATTCTAACACAGAGGCGTTCCCATGGTGATGAAAAAACGGTGTACATGACTGCCCCCCCCCCCCCCCCCTGTTTTTAACTCATTGGTGGCCAGTGGGCCCCCCCCTCCCTCCCCTGTAGTTAACTCGTTGGTGGCCAGTGTGCGCCCCCCCCTCCCTCTATTGCATTAACATTGGTGGCAGTGTGCGCCCCCCCCCCCTCCCTCTATTGCATTAACATTGGTGGCAGTGTGCCCCTCCCCTTCCTCCCTCTATTGTTTTAATACATTGGTGGCGGATCTTCGGATCCGTCTGTATGAAAGTAACCTACGGACACGGATGCCAATCTTGTGTGCATCCGTGTTCTTTCACGGACCCATTGACTTGAATGGGTACGTGAACCGTCAAAAAAATAGGACAGGTCATATTTTTTTGACAGACAGGATACACGGATCACGGTCTCGGCTGCAAAACGGTGCATTTTCCGATTTTTCCACGGACCCATTGAAAGTCAATGGGTCTGCGAAAAAAAACGGAAAACAGCACAACGGCCACGGATGCACACAACGGTCGTGTGCATGAGGCCTTACAAAGATAAAGTGGGTCAGCCACAGTAAATCATGGTTACCTGGATGCGGTATATGGCACGTGCTGCTGTGGCTCAGAACTCATGCTGATATTCAAGATCCCTATGATATGCCTGCCAAATTCATGTGTGACTTCAAATGCCTTTGCCTGCCCTCTGTGTATAGTAATTCAGTATATGGTTCCCAGAACCACGTGACTACCGATGTAATACAATGTCGGGGCAGCTCTTAACTGTGTGGCCTAGAGTTCTCCTTTATATATTGTCAGTGGCATATCCGTTTGGTGCATTTTCTCTGTGATCTCCTTTTATAATGCCTAATACATGGCCTGAGGTGACAGTGTAGGGCACAGGATTGCAGTGAAAACAACAACAACAAAAGGCAGCAATGAATCCCATCGGATCTGGGGTCATGAGAGACTTCAGTAAAAACTCCATGGCGTCCTCAGGGGGACACGTTTTAGGCTACTTTCACACTAGCGTTCGATCGGATCCGTTCTGAACGGATCCGATCATAATAATGCAGACGGAGGCTCCGTTCAGAACGGATCCGTCTGCATTATTTTAGCATATAAAAGCTAAGTGTGAAAATAGCCTCGTACGGATCCGTCCAGACTTTCAATGTAAAGTCAATGGGGGACGGATCCGCCTGAAGATTGAGCCATATTGTGGCATCTTCAAACGGATCCGTCCCCATTGACTTACATTGTAAGTCTGGACGGATCCGCACGGCCAGGCGGACACCCGAACGCTGCAAGCAGCGTTCGGCTGTCCGCCTGTCCGTGCGGAGGCGAGCGGAGCGGAGGCTGAACGCCGCCAGACTGATGCAGTCTGAGCGGATCCGCATCCATTCAGACTGCATCAGGGCTGGACGGCTGCGTTCGGGTCCGCTCGTGAGCCCCTTCAAACGGAGCTCACGAGCGGACCGACGAACGCTAGTGTGAAAGTAGCCTTACACAGATCGCGCTTCACCAAGCTTGATGAAGCATGATCTGCGAAAATGCCTTGTCCCACCAAGGCGCTGGATCTGTTGAAAATTTGTTACAGGATTGCAGTGCCTTACACCACCCCCTTAAGAGTCTGCATTAGGCATAAGACAGTGTATCAGGTATTCATACACTGACGTGTTTTTTTTTTTTTTTTTTTTAACAAAATGTCAAAACTGTAATTAAACAAATATAACTTGCCCTTCATGTTGCTGTTATTAATACAGCCTTTCATGGTAATATATCAGCATCCCAAATGTTGCAGCGTGACTCATACAGCCGCCTGCTGTGCTGTGTTTCTTCTGCACGCTGGTTGCTTTAGGCCTTCTTCTGTTATGAGCTCCATATATGTGGAATGCTACCTGAACCTGAACCTTGGAGGAGCCTCAGATTGAGACCAGTTACTAATAAACTTCTGGTGTAATACAGTATATGTGCTGATTCCTGAGCACTTCCAATGTATAGAGAACCTGTTGTCTGGTCTGGGGCCACTAGAAGCATGCCATTGTGCAGCTGGCCATAGCAAACCCATCCGTGTCCCCAGAAGCCTCTTTACCACATAAGAAGACACCAGCATTATAGATGACATATGGTAGCTAGGGGCTGGTTACCGATCCAGGAGGAGTATTCCGGGAGTATAATCCTGGTGATCGGTGCAGCGAAGGTCTGACTCCCAGCACCTGCACTGATCAGCTGTTGGAAGAGTCATGACCACCTCACGGCATACCAAGCACAAGGTCAAACATTGTATAGTGGCGGTGCTTGGTATTGCACCATTCATTTGAATGGTACTGAGCTGCACATAGGCCATGTGACCAATGAACACGATGCCACTGGCCTAGGAAGAGGCCACACTGCTCATCGGAGCGCCACGGCCTCTTCAAGCAGCTGATCAGTGGGGATGCAGGTAGTCTTCCCCCGACCGATCAGATATTGATGACCCATCCTTAGTATAGGTTATTAAAGGGGTTGTGCAGTGCTATAATATTGATGATTTATCCCCAGGATGGATCGTCAATATCAGATCTGTGGGGGTCCGACACCCAGCGCCCCTGTCCATCAGCTCTACAGTGAGTGCTGTGTCCTCTTCAAAGTTTACCCTCACGCTGTCTCTCTTTTAGTGGCAGCGCAGTGTAACTACAACTGCTTATCACAAGGGAGATGGCATGCGGTTAGATTTTGAAGAGGAGGCATCACTCACATGATTGGGGGAGGTACTAGGAGTCTGACCTCCACCGATCTCATATTGATGACCTATCCCGATGACAGGCGATCAGTATTTACCACTGCACCACCTCTTTAATATTTTACTAAGCTATACACCTGGATGGCCATCAGTAAGCAATATTACCAGTGAGTAGTATGTGCTGGTAACGTTTCATAGAAACATAGAATGTGTCGGCAGATAAGAACCATTTGGCCCATCTAGTCTGCCCAATATATCTGAATCCTATGAATAGTCCCTGGCCCTATCTTATATGAAGGATAGCCTTATGCCTATCCCATGCATGCTTAAACTCCTTCACTGTATTTGCAGCTACCACTTCTGCAGGAAGGCTATTCCATGCATCCACTACTCTCTCAGTAAAGTAATACTTCCTGATATTACTTTTAAACCTTTGCCCCTCTAATTTAAAACTGTGTCCTCTTGTGGTAGTTTTTCTTCTTTTAAATATGCTCTCCTCCTTTACCGAGTTGATTCCCTTTATGTATTTAAAAGTTTCTATCATATCCCCTCTGTCTCTTCTTTCTTCCAAGCTATACATGTTAAGGTCCTTTAACCTTTCCTGGTAAGTTTTATCCTGCAATCCATGTACCAGTTTAGTAGCTCTTCTCTGAACTCTCTCTAGAGTATCTATATCCTTCTGGAGATATGGTCTCCAGTACTGCGCACAATACTCCAAGTGAGGTCTCACCAGTGTTCTGTACAGCGGCATAAGCACCTCACTCTTTCTACTGCTTATACCTCTCCCTATACATCCAAGCATTCTGCTGGCATTTCGTGCTGCTCAATTACATTGTCTTCCCACCTTTAAGTCTTCTGAAATAATTACTCCTAAATCCCTTTCCTCAGATACTGAGGTCAGGACTGTGTCAAATATTCTATATTCTGCCCTTGGGTTTTTACGCCCCAGGTGCATTATCTTGCACTTATCCACATTAAATTTCAGTTGCCAGAGTTCTGACCATTCTTCTAGTTTTCCTAAATCCTTTTCCATTTGGCGTTTCCCTCCAGGAACATCAACCCTGTTACATATCTTTGTGTCATCAGCAAAAAGACAAACCTTACCATCGAGGCCTTTTGCAATATCACTTATGAAGATATTAAACAAAATTGGTCCCAGTACAGATCCCTGTGGAACCCCACTGGTAACATGACCTTGTTTTGAATGTTCTCCATTGACTACAACCCTCTGTTGTCTGTCACTCAGCCACTGCCTAATCCACTCATCAATATGGGAGTCCATGCTCAATGACTGCAGTTTATTGATAAGTCTTCTGTGTGGGACAGTGTCAAAAGCCTTACTAAAATCTAGATAAGCGATGTCTACTGCACCTCCACCGTCTATTATTTTAGTCACCCAGTCAAAAAAAATCTATAAGGTTTGTTTGACATGATCTCCCTGAAGTAAACCCATGCTGTTTTTCATCTTGCAATCCATGGGATTTTAATGTTTCACAATCCTATCCTTTAATAGGGTTTCCATTAATTTGCCTACTATTGATGTCAGTCTCACTGGTCTATAGTTGCTCGATTTCTCCCTACTACCTTTCTTGTGAATGGGCACGACATTTGCCAATTTCCAATCTTCCGGGACGACTCCTGTTACTAATGATTGGTTAAATAAATCTGTTAACGGTTTTGCCAGCTCACCACTAAGCTCTTTTAATAATTTTGGGTGTATCTCATCAGGCCCCTGTGACTTATTTGTCTTCACTTTAGACAGCAAACTTAGAACATCTTCCTCTGTAAAGACACATGCATCAAACGATTTATTAGTCATCCTTTCTAGTGGAGGTCCTTCTCCTTCTTTTTCTTTTGTAAAAACTGAACAGAAGTATTCATTAAGGCAGTCGGCTAGCCCTTTATTCTCTTCTACATACCTTCCGTCCTTTGTTTTTAATTTAGGCTACTTTCACACTTGCGTTCGGAGCAGATCCGTCTGGTATCTGCACAGACGGATCCGCACCTATAATGCAAACGCTTAGATCCGTTCAGAACGGATCCGTTTGCATTACCATGAACATTATGTTTGCATTACCTGCTGAGCGGAGCGGAGGACAGACGGAGCCATACTGATGCATTCTGAGCGGATCCGCATCCACTCAGAATGCATTAGGGCTGGACGGATCCGTTCGGGGCCGCTTGTGAGAGCCTTTAAACGGAACTCACAAGCGGAGCCCTGAACGCTAGTGTGAAAGTAGCCTTAGTTATTCCTTGTTTTAATTTCCTTTTTTCATTTATATATCTGAAGAATGTCTTATCCCCTTTTTTCATAGACTGAGCTAGTTTTTCTTCTGCCTGCGCTTTAGAAGTTCTTATAACTTGCTTGGCCTCTTTCTGCCTAATCTTGTAGATTTCCTTATCTTCATTGCTCTGGGTTTTTTTAGAATTACAAAATGCTAGCTTTTTATTTTTAATGATTTGGGCCACTTCTGCTGAGTACCACAGTGGTCTCTTCCTTTTTTTGCTTTTACTGACAAGTCTAATGCAATTTTCTGTTGCCTTCAATAATGCACCTTTTAAGTAGTCCCATTTCTCCTGGACTCCATGTAATCCGTTCCAGTCTGATAAGGACTCATTTATGACTAATTTCATTTTTGAAAAGTCTGTTTTTCTAAAATTTAAAACTTTTGTTTTTGTGTGGTGGGACTCTTTCACAGTTCTTATATTAAACCACACTGACTAGTGATCACTAGATCCCAAGGTTTCGCCTACAATGACATCATATACCGAATCCCCATTTGTGAATACCAAGTCCAAAATGGCCTCCCTCCGGGTTGGCTCCTCAACCATTTGTTGTAGGGATAACCCCAGTAGGGAATTTAGAATATCTGTACTCCTGGTAGAACTTGCTATTTTGGTTTTCCAGTTTATATCTGGAAGATTGAAATCTCCCATGATGATAACTTCTCCTTTCATTGTCATTTTAGCTATTTCTTCAACTAGTAGATCATCTAGTTCTTTAACTTGATCAGGTGGTCTATATATCACACCTACACGAGTTACTGCATGATTAGCAAACTGCAACGTAACCCAAACTGACTCTGTGTTGGCCTCACCAACTTGTATTAGGTTAGATTTAATGCTATCTTTCACATACAGGGCCACTCCTCCTCCTTTCTTGCCTTCTCTGTCTCTTCTGTATAAAGAGTACCCTGGTATGGTTATGTCCCAGTCATTTCTTTCATTAAACCATGTCTCCGTAACATCTATGTTAAGAAAACAGTTTACCTTGATGGATGAAATTATGGCATCCAGGACTTGGGCCCCTTTCACACAAGCAAGTTTTCCGCACGGGTGCAACGTGTGGCGTGAACACATTGCACCCGCAGTGAATCCTGACCCATTCATTTCAACGGGTCTGTGCACATCAGTTCTGCGTTGCGTGAAAAACGCAGCATGTTCTATAATCTCGTTTTTCGCACAGCCCTGGAGTGGATGGGGTTTCAGTGAAAAACGGATTGCATCTGCAAGCAAGTCTGGATGCAATACGTTTTTCACTGATGGTCGCTAAGAGATGTTTGTAAACCTTAAATTGTTTATCACGCACGTGAGAAACGCATTAAAACACATTGCACCCGCGTGGAAACAACTGAACGCAATTGCAGACAAAACTGACGGACCTTGCTTGCAAAATGGTGCGAGTTTCACTGAACGCATCCCGAGCCAATCCGTCACGCTCGTGTGAAAGGGGCCTTAGGCCTGCACATGTTACAGAATACGCCTTTTATGACATTACACAAATCTCATCTACACTTTGCAGATTGTTTCCATGCGGAAATTGACCTGCATTGTGGATTTCCAAATCTGCAGCATGTCAATTATGTTTGCAGTCTTAGCTGTGGATTTCACCCTTTTCAGTGGATACGTAAGATCTGCGGCAAAACGGCATCTAATCCCCAAATTGTGGATTTTGGTGCAGATATGCTGCAGAAACGCACATATATCCAGACTGAAATTTGTGCGTATCTTATGTGCGTTCAACCGCATTTGTGTGCAGGTGGTCTTACTGGTAAAAGTTGGGCCACCAACTAAGCCCCCCCTCTCCAATCCTACAAACCACAGACCAAATATCTTGGCACCGAATATGGTGCTGGCCTGAGTGGGTTTACGTTGGCCATACACTATGGTGCTAAATATCTATCCCAAATCTGTTCAGAGGCGGACTGGCCATAGACTCTACAGGGAAATTGCCCGGTGGGCCTTTGGCCAGTAGGTCGCACATGCCCTCTTCACCGATACTGGTGTGGTACATAATTAAGATCCCTTTCACACGATCTTGACTGATTAGGTCCGAATGCGTTCAGGGTGCGTTCAGGGTGCGTTCAGTGAAACTCGCACTGTTTTGCACAAAAGTTCAGTCAGTTTTGTCTGCGCTCACGTTCAGTTGTCTAGTTTTTTCCGTTTGGGCGCAATGCGTTTTGATGCGTTTTTAACACGCGTGATAAAAAAAACTGAAGGTTTACAAACAACATCTCTTAGGGTAGGTTCACATCTGCATTCTGGATTCCGTTATGGCTTTCCGTTATAACATGGTTATAATGGAAAATAACGGAATCCATAAGACGGAAGGACGGATCGGTTATGCTGCCCATAGACTTGTACTATGACAGAATGCAAAACGGAAGCCTTTAGAGGCATTCCGTTTTGCTTTCCGTCATAATAGAAGTCTATAGGGAAGCATAACGGATCAGTTTGGTTTCCATTATGCAGAACGGACAAAAAATCCTGTCAACAGGACTTTTTTTCCGTCTTGCATAATGGGAACCAGACGGATCCGTTATGATTCCCATAGAGTTTTATTATGGCAGATCAAAATGGAATGCCTCTAAAGGCTTCCGTTTTGACTTCCATCTTATGGATTCCCTTATTTTACGTTATAACCATGTTATAACTGAAAGCCATAACGGAACCCCAGAACGCAGACGTGAACCCACCCTTTGTAACCACCAGTCAAAAAGGCATCGAACCCGCACTTGCTTGTGGATGCAATGCATGTTTCACGCAGCCCAATACACTTTTATATAGGTCCAGGGCTGCGTGAAAAACGCTGAATATAGAACATTCTGCGATTTTCACGCGACGCAGAAGTGATGCGTGAAAAACAACTCTCATGTACACGTTGCACCTGCAGAAAACTCAAACTCGCTCGTGTGAAACAGCCCTAACGCTGCATGCATCAGATCATTACCACTGGGAGTATAAGGTAATTATGTACCTAGCTGGCAGGCCACAGATGCCCATAGTTTGGTATGGGAGCCCATGGGTCCCTGCCCTGCTGTTCACCTTCATAGGCCACTATATGAGGCAGTGTATAAATGGCGCAGCGACACAGGCTTGAGATAGTATGTGCTGCACTGTAGTACGGGGTCCTGCTGGAACAGTATTTTGTGCTGCACTATGATATTGCTGACCCTGCCCATTTGTGTTGCCCCATCTTCTGTCATTATTTTTTTTTTTTTTTTCCAAGGGCCACTTTAAAATTCCGGTCTGCCCCTGCATCTGTCTGTCCCAATTGCCCCATAAAAATGCTTGTTCTAGAGCTTTGGGGATGCTGACCAATGCTTCAGGTGGCAGTTTTGAGGTGCCCATACAGATTGTTGATTCTGCCAAAATCGGCAAAATGTCCTGTCGTTTATTGGTAGATTTATATATGAAGAATGGACCATACCCTCTCCTGCCAAGGGAAGCCAGAATCTGACTTTAAGTGGCCAGTTCTTTTTACCCAAGTCAACCATTGTTAATGATAGGGCTGGGGTGACAGTTGTGGGCAGTATACCTGTACTGAGGACGTTCTCCTTGATTTCTGATTTTAATGCATGGGTAGACTTTATCATGGTGAACACGTTGGCTCTTTCTGCTTCAGATGACCTTATGAAGCGAAGGTTATAGAGGCCGTGCATTGAAGAATTACATGGCAGTGAGTAATATAATAAGATCTCTGTCCTGTTTACAGCTGTGATCTCTGAACAGGAAAGGTTGATCCTTGCAGCGACCTGCTCTTTAATATCTCTGTAAAGCAAAGGACGAGGACAAAGAAAAGCACTGAATGAGCTTTACTGTGGTAGTTTCTTGTAAAGTGGATCAGTGCTTTAGAGATGCTGGATCCTACATTGTCCTTGGACTGACCTTGCTGCAATGAGCCCGTGCTTGAACGAAGCTTACAGTAGCTCTGCCTCCACCGAGGCTCTACATTGTCACTAAGCTCCGAAGCTTCTCACCAGCTAGGTGATCAGCGCTGCATCATCTTATGAAAGCAGGTACAGGTTAGTAATTGGCATTCTGTGGAGCACCACTGGCACTCGATCAGAGTGGACATTTCTATGGTCCAGTAAGAGCTTTTATCTGGATTTTTAAAGGGGTTGTCCAGCCTCTCAAAAGCTCTCTGAATGCTATAAAATAACTAACAAACTAATACCTGATCGATGCCCCTGCTGTGTCTGGGACATCAGATCCCAGGTCTTGTACCAGTCTCTATCTCCTGGTCTTCAGTGACCATTGTTACCAAGCCCTAATTGCAGGGGACACCACCTAGGTCACCACTGCACCACATTTCGTATGTCTTTGTCAAAATGGCATCATGAGAGGCCAAGATACAGAGACTCCCAGAGGACTGGGGAGAAGCAGAGGATAAGTAAGGTGAGTATTACACAGGATGGTATTTTAAATCACAGGGGGTATAAAAATGTGAACATGAAAGTATTTAGCAAATGTGAGCAGGGAGCCTCCCTAGAGATGTATACGCTTAAAGGCATTTTCCAAGTTATGGTCTTTGCTGATGGGTACCCCAGCCAGTCAGTGGTTCTATGTAGCTTCATCTCCGGAGGTCGGCACCAGAACTACACTGCACCATCAATGTTTTAGTGGACATCGCTCCTCATTGTAGTGCTGCGCACACCTACTACCCAGGTGCTACATTTAGCATAAGTTTTGATATTGCAGACATTTGATCTCATCTTCTTCTTCTTCTTTATTTATTTTTTTCAGTTTAAAAAAATGTCAAGCGAATTATCCCAAAATATTAACATCAAGGAACCTCGCTGGGACCAGAGCACATTTGTTGGAAGAGCAAAGCATTTCTTTACAGTAACCGACCCAAGGAATATCCTTCTGTCAAATGACCAGCTGGAACATGCCCGACACATTGTTCATGACTACAGGTATGGACTGCATATGTAAAGTGTTATGCAGAAGTGGCCTACTCCCACCCCTGCTGTGGTATCCTATGGAAGATGCGCAAACCAGATTCGCACATTGAATAAATGAGACCACAGAAATCATTTGCGTTGTTTGTACAGGTAAGAAACTGGATCTTCACCACTGCATGTCCATGGTGATGTCCAGGAAAGTGCTAGACCTTTTGCGAGGCTCATTTCTGTCTCTGGGTCAACAAGCCGTCCAATGATAAATCTGATGCCATAGGACATAAAACTTTTACTTCAGTGGTCTCTTTAAAAAGTTTGGCATATGTCAATTTGCCACTGTGTTCTGTTTTGTCATCAGTTTCCCTCCAGGATGTTTGTACTACACCATTGTGATTACTACATGAAGGTCAGACATATTGGATCAAGCCCTTAATACAAAAAAGTATAGCATGCTAATGGGGCGGCCATACATGAATATTCGTGAACCTCTCAGATCACTTGAAAAGTCAAAACTTCCCTGCCCCTGGTACTTGAAGGAGCATTATTATGAAAGCCCGGCTCTCAACTACTTGGCATGTCAGGGGGTGGTTTTCAGCCATACAAGGCCAGCAGACAGGAAGGACTCTCATAACGCTCCTCTTTGATATCCTTTTCAGTTTAATGCTGAACCATGTTGACTATTTATGAGTAACTTATGACTAAGATGGCCTATTTTAATACGCTTAAAGCGGTTCTCCTGTTTCCTATATTGATGATCTATTCTCAAGATGTGAGCGCTGCCTTCTCCACTCTTTTCCTGCCCACCGTCCACTTCACAACAGTGAGCAGGTGTATTACTGCGCCTCTCTCCCCATTGTCTTCAGTGGGAAGGCACTGTTGCACTCTGTCTGCTCCTTCCAATTGAAGTGAATGGGGACGGAATTACACCAGTGAAGAGAAGGCAGCCGGACCCCCACCGATCTGATATTAATGAATGGGACATCTCCTTTAAGTATCATGCAAGGGCCTTACTTCTGTACATAGTTCACAAATATAGAGATCTCCTATAAATAAATATAGATATATCCTATATCCTGATATGTTAGCATACTTATCCTATATCTAAAGAAGGGACGGTGCCCTAAAAGGCTTCATTTCTGGACTACTGTTATTTTATTTCTGAATGTGAATCCTGATCCAGGAAAGCACAGGATCTGAGGTTCTTTTTTCCTACTGCAGTGTCTTCATCCATAAAGCTGTCAGTGATGGTTAATCTTTCACCAGCTCTAGATTCAAGTGATAACCTCGCTATCAGTGCAAACATATAAAGAAAATATGTTTGTCACATCTTCATTTGTTTGCTTTGTTACCTGCAATGACCACCGTGCCAACTGTAGTTTATATGAACAGCAGGAATCTGATAGAGGGGTTTATATTGCCTTTTGGTTCTACGTTTATCATTTATTCCTGCGCAAGGTAGATAGATATGTGGATCTCCCGGCTCGTCTCTCTATACACACCGATAGATATAGATAGATATATATATCTATCTATATCTATCTATCTAATATAATTCTCAAAATCTCCATATTTGGGTGAATAAGCTTATCTACAAGACCACGTCTTATGAAAGAGGAAAGAGCCATGGCAACACACAGTGAAAGCCAAGGAATGAGTCGGTACTACACGATCAGATCATACAAAATGTTGTTTCTTGTCGTTGTAGAAATGGAATTGTGCAGCCTGGACTCACAGAAGATGAATTATGGAGAGCAAAGTACGTGTATGACTCTGCCTTTCACCCGGATACTGGTGAAAAGATGATCCTTATCGGAAGGATGTCCGCTCAGGTACCGATGAATATGACTATCACAGGATGCATGATGACATTTTACAGGTGAGATTATATGAAAAACGATATCTGCATCTGTTTAAATGGTTATAGTTGCCTGTGACGTTTGTTCACAGTACAGTAAGAAACATCGTAATACTTATTAGAGGGAAATATCTTATTCTCCGCTTATCAGGAGCCTTTTCTTTGAATTTTTCCACTGTATAGTTTCTGGTGCCATTCATTCGAATGGGACCTGATGTGCAGTGCCCCAGCGCGGCCACTACACCCCCATAGACATAGGGCCCATTGGTAACATAGCAGAAGCAAATACCAAACTACCCACACCAATAAAGAACACACTCTACATATAGAATTGTAAAAATGAAGATACTTTATCATGATACACAAATATAAGGTATTGACACCTCACAGATGAGGCACCAAATACATGGTCATAAATGACACAATAATGGCAGCAAGATATAAACAAGTAAAGTAGGATATACATCCAAACTAATATACAAAACCGCACACACAAGTAATACAGACCCAGTATGGCGCCTCAAAACAACCCCAACATGTGTGTCGTGTTGTGCTTCCTCTAGGGTATCTTAATTTTTAAGATACACGCTCATCTGTCACGTGGCCTAGACGTGGCTCATCCCCATAGAAGTGAAAGGGGCTGAACACGATACCAAGCACAGCCGCTGTATAATGTACGGTGCTGAGAGAAGACAGTGGTGCACACAGTAGCTCTGTAGCCTTCTCTTATCTGTTCCTAGGCCACTGACTACACGTAAATTTGTCACGTGGCCTAGACGTGGCTCAGCCCCATAGAAGTGAAAGGGGCTGAGCACGATACCAAGCACAGCCGCTGTATAATGTACGGCACTCAGCTTGGTGAGCTGAGAGAAGGCAGCGGCACTCAGAGGACAGGTCGTCAGTTGTAAGGTCTTGGAAAACCCTTTTAGCAAATAATTGTTAAAATGATGCATTTTTGCATCTTGCAAATATATCCTTTGTCATGTACCATTTTCATTATTACTGAAGCAGTGCCCGACAGCTCTGCCAGCCTTCTGTTCCATCTGGACAGTGCCTAAATGTCTGTAGAAAGTTGGATATATGACCAAACCTGTCATTTAGCCCCATGTTTCCCAACCAGTGTGCCTCCAGCTGTTGCAAAACTACAACTCCCAGCATGCCTGGACAGCCTTTGGCTGTGCGGGCATGCTGGGAGTTGTAGTTTTGCAACAGCTGGAGGCACACTGGTTGGGAAACACTGATTTAGCCTACTCCATAGAAGCACACTTCACATGCCGTGCACATAAGCACAGGTTCTGGACACTTGGGAATTCACCCTACTGTGTTTTAGTGGAGTAGATTATTTTTCATATCCCTTTTGTGTTCTGCACTAAAGCGGTTTAATTCAGTCAAATACAAATCCCAGGGATCTAGTCAGTATTTCGCTTTTAATGATTGTGTGTGTTTAATTGATGGTCTCTGTGCACATGGTATAAATAGGTCTTGGCAAAATGATACGTAGCTTTTATTACAGCTTAGATACGACCCTTTTTCAGCTCAAGGAAATGAAGCAAGCGGAGCAGCCAATGTGTGTGTGCATCTGTCAGAGAAATAAGGGAAAATTCCATATATGAATGCAGCCGTCTCCCAGATGTTCATGTTTAGCCTGTAGATCTGCCTTTAAGCCATGTCAAATGAAAGCTTTAAAATACTGCTTTCTGTTTTTCAGGACAACTCCAGCCGTGATCTTTTGGCAGTGGATTAACCAGTCTTTTAATGCCATCGTTAACTACACAAATCGTAGTGGAGATGCTCCCATCACTGGAAGGTAGGAGGACGTATAAAACATGGCTCTGCGCCAGCAGCCTCAGCTCTCACGGCTTTTACTAGGCCAGTAGAGGCTTGGAGTCCAGCCATGTGCAAGAATGAAATGAATGACCTTGTGTCAGGAGCACACCAGGCTAAAAAGAGTGTCAAAGCAGGCAGTGTGTAGTGCTTGAGAACGTAATGAGGAGTTTCTTCTGTACAAATATTGTGACCCTTCTGAAAAATGGTGTAATTGACAGAAGGCCTGCAGGTTGTTAGGCATTTTACATGAAATAGACATTCCTTGAGTGGTAGAAAATGGCTTCTTTTAGAGCTTAGATATCAGGTACCTGGTAATGTTGGAGATGTTACCATATGATGGTCATAGCAGTACGTCACTCACACTGGGTTTCCTTCTCCAGATCTTTTGATGCTGTTTTTGAAGCTAAAGCCAAGAATGGGTCATACATGGAGGACACATATAAAACACTTGAGCGTTCCTCTTTTTGGTTCTACTCCTGGCTTTGGATTTAAAAACTGGATGAAAAAAAATCATGTGGGAGTACATAAAGAGGTTCTCTTAGAATTAATTATAATGGCCACAAACAACCTGTCCTTGAATGTTAATAGGACTGGTTGTATCCCTCCCTAGTAGTAAATGAAGGAGGAGGGCAGGGCCTTGTTTTACCTCCACTGTGTTCCGGAGCCTCACTGCATCTATTGGTCTCTCTGTTCCCATCATACTGCGCATCTTTTCTATCTAATTGTAAAGCAGAGTTCCTGCTCTGCAATTAGATAGAAGTAATGGGATCCATGCCTGCAATATGTCTTCAGACTGAGGAGAGAGACCTGTACATGCAATGGTAATAAAGCAAGCCCTCTCCACATAGTTACATAGATGATACGGTTGAAAAAAGACATAAGTCCATCAAGTTCAACCAAGGGATAGGTGGGGATGCGGATCCCAGAAGGAAGGGAGACTCAGATTTCGACACATTTTCAAAACCGTTAATGTTGTTTACTTTTAAGAATTCATCTAATCCCTTTTTAAAACTGTCCACTGTTCCTCCTGTGACCACGTCCTGGCGAAGTCTGTTCCACAGATTCAGCGTTCTTACAGTAAAGAAGTTTTGACTCTTCTGAACTTTTTCTTCTCCAGTCGGAGGCAGTGCCCCCTGGTCTTTTGAGAGCATTTTACATGGAACAGTTTTTCACCATATTTTTTGTATGGCCCATTTATATACTTGTACAGGTTAATCATGTTTCCCCTTAGACATCTCTTCTCAAGACTAAATAAATGTAATTATTTTAATCTTTCTTCATAACGAAGACCCTCCATGCCCCTTATCAGTTTAGTCGCTCTCCTCTGTACTTTTTCCAGCTGTAGTGTGTCCTTTTTATGGACTGGTGCCCAGAACTGGACTGCAAATTCCAGATGAGGCCGCACCAACACTTTGTAAAATGTTAATATTACATCCCTGACCCGCGAGTCCATGCCTCGTTTAATGCATGACAATATCTTGGTGGCCTTAGATGTATACAGCAGGACACAACCGGTCCTATTCACATTCCAGGTTGGGTTGCTGGTGGCCATTATAACAAATTCCCAGAGAACCTTTAAAGGGGTTGTCCGTGCTTTTACTGTTGATTACCTATACTCGGGATAGGTCATTAATATCAGATCGGCAGGGGTCCGACATCCCACACCCCTGCTGATCAGCTGTATGAGGAGACGGTGCGTGCTCAGTGCGCATGTGCTGTCTCTCTTCGTTTGCTGCTGTTTTTGGTCTTTGCCTTAGACATCAGCGGTGGACAGGGAGACGGCATGTGCGCACTGAGCCTGGACAATCCCTTTAAAGGGCAGCTCAGCTTGGAATTAAAGGGTACCTGTCCTGACAAATGACATATCAGAAGTTTTGAGCAGTTGAGTCCAGGTGCTTGGATCCCCACCGATTTGCTGAAGTAATGGAGCAGAATGCTCAGCTGAGCTTTTGTGCCTGTGCCCTTTTTTTCTCTGGTTGGCTCTTCTCAGAAGAGTGTAGTAAGGGTTGTATGGATTCTTGTATTCATCTGTACACTGTTTGTTTGGAGAGCTGACTGAGCAGAGATGAAAGGGCACAAGCACAGTGCTCAGTTGTGTGCTTCTGCTCCCAAGTTTTGTGATCGGTGGGATCTCGGCACCAGGACCTCACTGATCAAAACTCGACATGTCATTATGCCTTCTTAGAAGTTTGCTAAAATGAGTAATAACACACTTCAATTTTGACTACTGCTAGTGATAGGAAGAGATCAAGTATCTGTGCCCATTGCTGTACTTTTGATCAATCAGCTGCCTAGGGACCAAAGAGTAAAAACCTGCCACTGGCATGATTTGTCTGCGGTACCCTGGCATTTCTTCTGTGATAAAAGATTTGATCGAGACTTTGTCTGGGTATCGTGTCCTAGATGCTGTCAGTCATTATTCTGCATATATCTTCACCAATGCCTTGAGGGTTTTGCATTCTTCCTAAACTACATAATTTGTTTTCCTTTGTTTGCCAGCATGTTCCCGTGCTCATAGCCTTGCTCACCATAAGGAATGGAATAAGAACAGTGTGCCCCCTGCCTGTGGAGAGGTGTACATAGATAGTACTACTTCTTCTAACCATTTTCTAACACTGTCATTGCATTCATGTGCAGTTCCCTGCTATTAATATTGTGTGATCAGTAACAGGATCCCCACCTCCATACATCCCTCATTACTGTTTAGCTTCCCTTATAATAGTATAACATGGACATTGTAGTATTTGTATTAAAAATATAAAAGCAGTATAATTTAACATGGAATGAAACAAAATGGGAACTGCTAAGGAAATGCGCAAAGGGAGAAATTCATAGGTATTCAAAATATTTTCTAGTGCTACTCAATTACCCCCCCCCCCCCCCCCCCCCATGTCATATTCACAGGGTATTACAAAGCTGAGGACCGAATGTACCAAAGTGGGCTACTTTATTTGAAAACCCTACAAATTACTGTAGATCTCCACTCCGATCAATCGCTAATGCCATCTCTCGTCCCCATACAAAATCATTATTTGCCGGCAGCAGACCATGATTAGAGAACACGATTTCCCTTTGGCAAAAAATGATTTTTAAAGGGGTTTTTCCCGTCGCATACAATGGGGGCATATTGCTAGGATATGCCCCCATTTTCTGATAGGTGCGGGTCCCACCTCTGGGACTCGCACCTACAATGAGAACAGAGCGGGGAAATGAATAGAGGGCATTCATTTCAGTGGGGCCGCCGTAAATAGCCAAGCGCTGGCTCTGCTATTTCTGTCTGCCCCATAGAAATGAGTGGGAGCAGGGGCCGGGCGTGCGCTCCCATTCACTTGTATTCAGGCAGAACTTGGTGGTGGACAGACCCCGGGAAACCCAGGGTCCTCCAGCCACAGCTCTCCCCGCTCGGTTTTACTTGTACGTGCGGGTCCCAGATTTGGGACCCGCACCTATTAGACAATGGGAGCATATCCTAGCAATAACTTTCATTATTTTCAAAAGGTCAAGAAGACCAATAAGGTTTTTTTATTACATGTGCTCTTTGCTACATATTAAAACATAGCCTTTCTTGTTGCTTGTAAACATTAACATCTACTGAATACATAAAAGAATCTAAAATTATCAGCTGTGTCACCTGGTTACTTTTAATCAAATGTATTTGTAACACTGTTATCTTCACAGTGTAATGTAGCAATTGCAGGGATATAGTGAGCTGGGTCTGTGCTTTGCTATAGTCTCAGTCTTCCTCTGTCCCTGTGCTACATAAAACATCTCCTTCCTAGTATTTTCTAATAAGGCTCCTTTCACACTAGCGTTCGTCGGTCCGCTCGTGAGCTCCGTTTGAAGGAGCTCACGAGCGGACCCGAACGCCTCCGTCCAGCCCTGATGCAGTCTGAATGGAGCGGATCCGCTCAGACTGCATCAGTCTGGCGGCGTTCAGCCTCCGCTCCGCACGGACAGGCGGACAGCTGAACGCTGCTTGCAGCGTTCAGCTGTCCGCCTGGCCGTGCGGAGGCGAGCGGATCCGTTCAGACTTACAATGTAAGTCAATGGGAACGGATCCGCTTGAAGATGAGCCCATATGGCTCAATCTTCAAGCGGATCCGTCCCCCATTGACTTTACATTGAAAGTCTGAACGGATCCGCTCAGGCTGCTTTCACACTTAGAATTCTTTCTAAGTTATTAATGCAGACGGATCCGTACTGAACGGAGCCTCCGTCTGCATTAATATGATCGGATCCGTTCAGAACGGATCCGATCGAACGCTAGTGTGAAAGTAGCCTAACCAGTCCACCTGCTGCGTAAAACTGCTTTAAACACTGCCCCCCCGACATGTTTCACCAGATGACCTGGCGTCTTCGGTGGAGTTTGACATGCTCTGCCCAAATCCCCTGAAGACGCCAGGTCATCTGGTGAAACATGTCGGGGGGCAGTGTTTAAAGCAGTCTTAGGGCTCATGCACACAAACATATTTTCTTTCAGTGTCCGTTCCGTTTTTTTGTTGACCTTATGCGGAACCATTCACTGAAGTTACTCCGTGTGCATTCCGTTTCCATATGTCCGTATTTCTGTTCTGCAAGCATAGTACAGTTCTATGAAGGGCTGGATGTTCCATTCCGCAAAATACGGAATACACACGGATGTCATCTGTATTTTTTGTGGATGTGTTTTTTGTAAACCGCAAAATACATACGGTCATGTGCATGAGGCCTTAGGCAGCAGGTGGACTGGTTATTAGAAAATACTAGGAAGGAGATGTTTTATGTAGCACAGGGACAGAGGAAAAGTGAGACTATAGCAAAGCACAGACCCAGCTCACTATAGCCCTGCAATTGCTACATTACACTGTGAAGATAACAGTGTTACAAATACATTTGATTAAAAGTAACCAGGTGACACAGCTGCTAATTTTAGATTCTTTTATTTAGTCAGATGTTTATGTTTACAAGCAACAAGAAAGGCTATGTTTTAATATGTAGCAAAGGGCACATGTAATAAAAAGGCCTTATTGGTCTCCTTGACCTTTTGAAAATAATGAAAGTTACAATTATGCATTGACATGTGCTTATATTTGCTGGAATTTAATATTCTAGCGATATGCCCCCATTGTCTGTGATGGGAATGCCCCTTTAAGCGTGCTTAAAAATTGGCATTGCCCGATGAACGATTATTGAGTAATCAGCTGCACTATTATACACATAGATTATTGCTGACGAGTGTTCCTGCGAACGCTAGTTAGTGATGATCTGCATGATTATCTGCTGGTGTAATACAGCCTTAAAGGCTATAATTTTTTATGACATTGTATGCATTATGAGGTAATTTTTATTTTATTTTTTTCAATTGGTCTTTATTAAAAATATGGAGTCCTTTTCTCTGTACAGAGCTTAGATTCTCTACTAGCAGAATCTGAATTATCTCTCTTCCATGAGACAGGGAGCCGATAGGCTCCTTATCTCTGCTCTCAGTCCTTATAAACATTCATTATAGCTCAGTTCTTATCTTACTGATAAGAATGTGGCTTAAATAAGTTTTTATGACCTCTTAGTAATTTTAAGATAAGGATTATTAGAGGCAGAAAGTGAAAGTGAACAGTTAACCCTTTGCGACAAAACAGCTCAATATTTTTAATACAGACCAATTGAAAAAAATATATCATTTTTAGTCCAAAATAAGTCAAATGCAATCACTAAAATAAAAAATTGCCCACAAAGGTGTACATAGCATTTAAGCCATAATTCCCACTGTCCCACAGAAAATGAATGGAAAGGTGGAGACGTGTGCACGGCTCTATCCATTCACTTCTATGTGAGTTACAAAAACAAATGAGCAAACCACGGAGGGAGCCGCTCACATATTTGCAGCCACCTTTTCATTTGTTCTACACTTCACCAGTTGGGGTTTGCTTCTTTCACAGTGGCACTATATCTGTGGGTGCCACAGTCGCACATTTTTGAGCTAGTAACTGATTTTAACATCTAAGTATCACCTTCACTTTCATCAGTGACTTTTGTTGACATGGCTCCATGCTTTTCTCGGACATATGCAAACACTCTTACTTCTTGTTGTTTTAGCCAACTGGGAACAGCTTATGTTTCTGCCACCACAGGTGCTGTTGCTACAGCTCTAGGACTTAACGCACTAACCAAGGTACTTCATGTGTTTCTACTTATATGGTGTCTTAAATGACGTGATATACTAAAGCCATTTCATCACTTCTAACAATTCATGTCCCGCAGGTGATGCTTGCCACAGGTAACCTAAATATGGGTGATAAAACTATAATATACACAGAACTGGTCCAATGTATATTGCTTCATCCATTGGGGACCATCCACATGGGGCGTATACGCTGCAGCTTTTCCATTGTGGAAGTTACAGCAGCAGCAAAGTGAATCCAGTTGAAGAAATCCCATCCTCACACTGTGTAAATACAAATCTGTTCAGAAATTGACATGCAGTGTGAATGTAGAATGTTTATGCCCACCAATTACAATGGATAGGGTGAAATCCACTTTAAAAACAGTGGCATATCTGCAATGAACTCATGCAGAATTTTTTACACATTTTTCCTATGTTTTACCTAAGAGTGAACCTAGAATTTGGCCAGTACAGCTAATATGAGGCTGGGTTGTAGAGCACCTTCTTTACCCTATATAGTATGTGTACCCACAAACGTTTTCCCTGCAGTTTCTTGTGTTCCTTTTACAAAATGTTGTGAATGTATACATCTGATGTGTAAGTCATCTAATCTGTGTTCCATGAATTGGAAGACTATTTTATTCTATAACATTAGATTTTTCTATTACAACATAAAGTGGCGTAGTATGTCATTGCTGACTGATGGTGAGGGTCCAGTCGGTTACGTCTATTTGATCAGTAAGTGATTGGATCTCACTAGTCAGGCATGGCATATCCTGGCATTATAATTGTGTAATGTGGTTAGGTTATTACAGGTTCTCCTTGGAAGAAACAGTTCTGATCCTAAAACATAGGAAATGTCAACCAGTGCTGTTACTCAGCCAGCAGACATCTTTACGTCCTACTGAAAGATCTGATGTTCAGGACAGACAAGTGTCCCTCTCTTTAGTCCTCATGCAGGGGAATTGGGTTATTTCTATGCAGTACAGTCTACTGTACCTTTATCTTCTGTCTAAAATGTTTCATTTTCCAGATGTTTATTTCCGAATGTCAGCTGTCACGAGGATTTGCCTGTTATGCCTGCTTACTTTGTAACACATTTTGACTTACAGTGCTGTAACAAAGTACTTACCCCCCTTACAGATTGCTTTTGATTTTGCACATTTGTCACACTTGAATGGTTCAGATTATCAAACAAATTTTAATGTCAAAGATAATCTGCGTAAATACAAAAAGCAGTTTTTAAATGATGATTTCATTTATTAAGGGAACACCCCCCCCCCCCCCCCCCCCCCACCTCCATGAATTAACTGTGATTAACCAGTTTTTGGAAAGTTGAGTTCAATTTCACTAGCCACTCCCAGGACTGATTATTGCCAGACCTGTTGACTCAAGAAATCACTTAATCAGAAGCTGTCTGACAACGTAAAGTATGCTAAAAGATCTCAAAAAGCAACACAGCATGCCCGATCTGAAGAAATTTAAGAACAGATGAGAAAGAAAGTCATTGACATCTAGTCTAGAAAATTTTACAAAGCCATTTCTAAGGCTTTGGGACTCCAACGAACCACAGGTGAGAGCTATTATTCACAAATGAAGAAAACATGGAAAAGTGGTGAACTTCCCAGGAGTGGCCGGCCCACCAAAATTACTTAGAGTGCATCGACGACTCATCCAGGAGGTCACAACCCAGAACAACATCTAATACACTGCAGGCCTCACTTGCCCCAGTTAAGTTCAACAATAAGAAAGAGACTGGGCAAAAATAACACGAAAGCCCATCTTACATTTGCCAAAAAAACATCTTGATAATCCCCAAGCCTTTTGGGAAAATATTCTGTGGCCTGACGAGACAAAAGTGGAGCTTTTCGGAAGTTGCGCCTCCCATTACATCTGGTGTAAAACTAACACAGCATTTTAGAAAAAGAACATCATACCGACAGTCAAACACAATGGTGGTAGTATGATGGTCATGGACGACTTGCTGGAATTGATGGAACCATGAATTCTGCTCTCTACCAAAAAATCCTGAAGGAAAATGTCCGGCCATCAGTTTGTGACCTTAAGCTCAAGTGTACTTTGGTTCTGCAGCAGGACAATGATCTGATGCACACCAGCAAGTCCACCTCTGAATAGCTGGAAAAAAATAAAAAAAAATGTTAAGGTTTTAGAGTGGCCTAGTCAAAGCCCCGGCTTAAATCTAATTGAGATGCTATGCTTGAAAACCCTCCAATGTGGCTGAATTAAAACAATTCTGCAAAGAAGAATCGGCCAATATTCCTCCACAGAGATGTTTGAGAGTCATTACCAGGTATCACAAATGCTTGATTGCAGTTGTTGCCGCCAAGGGTGGCACAACCAGTTATTAGGTTTAGGGGCAATTACTTTTTCACATAGGGCCAGGTTGGTTTGGATAGCTTTTTCCCCTTAATAAATGAAACCATCATTTAAAAACTGCTTATTATGTTAACTCAGGTTCTTTGTCTGATATTACAATTTAATTGATAATCTGAGAAATTTAAGTGTGACAAATGTGCAAAAACAAAAGCAATCTGTAAGGGGGGGGAAATACTTTTTCACAGCGCTGTATGTGCCATAAGGCCTCATATTTTTATATTTTATGTGCACTATAAATGTTGACTTTACCATTTTTTCCACATGTGATGTACTGTATACTATGTAATTTCACATGGCGTTGTATGTATGTAAAATAAGCACTAAGGATTTAGGGTAATCTTTGTAGAATTTGAAATCTCACAGAAGACTATAGAGTGTTGTAATTAACATTTTTCTGCATTTTTTTTTAGCATGTTTCGCCACTAATAGGAAGATTTGTTCCTTTTGCTGCTGTTGCTGCTGCTAACTGTATCAACATCCCACTAATGAGACAACGGTAAGAAACAACATGTTTGGCAGAAATTAAAGAGCATCTGTCACCTTCAAAATAGTTTTTTAAAGTAAGCATTCCGCCATGTAAGGGTAGGTACCTTGAAACATAACCTTAGCTTTCCTGTTAAAATCTGGTCCTTTAAGGCCCCATGCACACTGCCGTGTTTCACAGCCGTGTGCGGGCCGTGGAACCGCGGCCTGGATCCCTCCTGAGAGCAGGAGCGCACAGCGTCACTGGTTGCTATGACGCCGTGCGCTCCCTGCTGCCGGCACAGTACAGTAATACACTGGAATAGATCATACCAGTGTATTACTGTATTGCGGCGGCAGCAGGGAGCGCACGGCGTCATAGCAACCAGTGACGCCGTGCGCTCCTGCTCTCAGGAGGGATCCAGGCCGCGGTTCCACGGCCCGCACACGGCTGTGAAACACGGCAGTGTGCATGGGGCCTAATCCTGAGAAATGCTTCCTTTTATTGTGGATGTAGCCACATGGTTTGGTGCCCCATTGCTCCCCCGCATGCAGCAAGCCACAGGGGAGAGCAGAGAGGATAGGAGTGGTATTAGGAGGTAGGATGCTCCCCCTGGGCTGTGGAGTAATGGAAAGGGTGCAATTTTCCTTCCCTTTTCGGGCACATCCTGGTTATGGGCGTTCTCTTGCTGGGTGTTGGTTAGGTTGCTCTTGGTGGTGATAAATTGAGAAGTCCACAGCAGGGTCCCCTGAAGTGTGGGAACAATAACGAGGCAGATGTAACAGTAGAACAGTTCTTTTCTTTTACTGGCAGATAAGGTTTCAACACTGCACAGCTCAGACTTGCATGGGCAGGCAGATTTTCCACAGCTTTGCAATTTCACAGATCTTACCGTTCTTACTGCTGCAAAGGTTGTTAACAGACTAAGGTCTTTCTTTGACGCAGTTTTCCCCCACACTGCACTTTTTTACCACACAGTTAAAGGGGTTGTCCAGGTTCAGAGATGAACCTGGACATACCTCCATTTTCACCCAGGCAGCCCCCCTGACATGAGCATCGGAGCAGTTCATGCTCCGATGCTCTCCTTTGCCCTGCGCTAAATCGCGCAGGGCAAAGGCATTTTTCAGAGTTCCGGTGACGTACCGGGCTCTCCATGGGGCTGACAGGAAGCCCGGTGACGTCACCGGCACTGATGGGCGGGATTTGGCTCTGCCCTAGCCAGTAAAACGGCTAGGGCAGAGCTAAAGCCCGCCCCTCAGAGCCGGTGACGTCACCGAACACACTGCTGGGCGGAAGTTACCGCCCGGCAGTGTGTTATTGAAAACAAAAGAGCCCGTGCCCTGCGCGATCTAGCGCAGGGCACTGGAGCGCATCGGAGCATGAGATGCTCCAATGCTAGCCTCAGGGGGGCTGCCGGGGTGAAAATAAGGGTATGTCCGGGTTCAGCTCTGAACCCGGACAACCCCTTTAAGCATCTAGAAAAGGGGGTGCAACATTTCTCACTTTTTTTTTTTTTTCATGCAACCATGGGGCAGCCCTCTTTTTATGACCAGTTATGTTCCCTTTACCAGGTTGCTGTACTCACAGTAAACTGTTCCAGTTTCCTCAGCGGGATGTAGGCCTTAGCAGATCTCTAGTTTGCTTGTAAAGTAGTCCAGACTACCAAAGTCTTTCATCTCCTGGTCAAGTTAGCTGTGGAGTCCAAAAGTCCATAAGACAGATTATCTCCATAGATCTTCCGCACGTACCACCTTTCAACACTGGTATGCTCCACAAATACATATTTTTTGTTTTGCTCTACATCATCTTTTCTCTGCATCTGCTCACTCCACTGTCTGACTCACTGCATCTAAACCACTCCCTATGGGAGGGTGGAAACAGCCCACGGTTACTAAGGCCTAGTATATCCTTGTGCAAGTTGCATACAGAGTGCATAGTACACATTTCTAACCCTTTTAGCAGTGGGGCAATTTGTAGCAGTGGGACACTGGTAGTGCCTCCCCTCTTGTTTCCCAGCGCCTGAGATATTAGGGGTGGTAACAATGATGAAGGTGGAACCAGGTGCAATGAAAGGAACAGCACTGTCTATGGTGCTCTGTAAAACTAGATTTGCATAAAAAAATAGAAATTATTTGTTATTATTAGAGGACCAAACTTTCACAAGAAAGGTATGGTTACCGTATGTTTTGAGGCACCTACCGTACATTGTGGTATGCTTGCTTGAAAATGATTTTGGAGTTACTCAGTGAATGGGGGGAGAAAAATGTGGCGAACAAAAAATTACATCTGCTAGAAATTCAAGTGGCAATGTTTGATGCAACTCCATTTTTAGTGACATTATACAGTGTAAATCTATGTACAGTATATTATTTTAATCCAGCACCAGTAGATAGGTGCCTGTCAGATTTTCTTGGGCAGTTATAGACCAGTGTATAAAATGCGCTTGTAAAGGTAGAGAACCATCAGAAAATCCCAAAATAAATATTAAAATCTACAAATTAACTTTGTTACTTAACCAAATAGGAAAAGCCTCTAATTGTCTGGTCTTGTGAAATTCCACATGTTGCAATGGTGTATCTGAGGTTTACTACTCTGTAGGCTCTGCAGATCAGTCTACTAAGGCCTCTTTCACACGACAGTATGTCCATTTCAGTGTTTTGCGGTCCGTTTTTCGCGGATCCGTTGTTCCGTTTTTTGTTTCCGTTGTGCTTCCGTTTCCGTTCCGTTGTTCCGTTCCGTTTTTCCGTATGGCAAATACAGTATACAGTAATTTCATATTAAAAATTGGGCTGGGCATAACATTTTCAATAGATGGTTCCGCAAAAAACGGAACGGATACGGAAGACATACGGATGCATTTCCGTATGCATTCCGTTTTTTTGCGGACCCATAGACTTTAATGGAGCCACGGAACGTGATTTGCGGCCAAATATAGGACATGTTCTATCTTTAAACGGAACGGAAAAACGGAAATACGGAAACGGAATGCACACGGAGTACATTCCGTTTTTTTTGCGGAACCATTGAAATGAATGGTTCCGTATACGGACCGTAAAAAACGGCCCGCAAAACGGAAAAAAAAAACGGTCGTGTGAAAGAGGCCTAACAGATACATAGGAGCTTCAGAAGTGGTCAGAGAATATTCAAAATCAGAAGCTAACAACGTAGATGCCGAGTCTGAAGGAATCTGCCAAGAATCCCTTTGTCAAGCAATGGAAGTGTTCACATTGATCTATGATTTATGTTTGATTATTTAAAGGGGCTGTTAGATTAGAAAAAAAATGTTGTGCTCTGCCTAGCATTGCAATTCCCCCATTCTATAGGAACAGCCTTGTACCTGCGGTTGCTTTTATAGCAGTCTGTGTAAATGTTTCTGTTAGGGGAGATTTATCAAATCTGGTGCCAAAGTTGGAGCAGTTACCTGAAGTAACCAAGCATATTTACTTCCCACCCCAATGCCTTTTAAGCAGCCACCTCAATGATTGCCATGGGAAACTACTGCACTGTATGAGGGTCCCATTATAGCTCAGTGGGGTTTGTCTGGGGTCAGTAGTATCTGTTTTATGAGGGGTCTGGCAGTAGAGTGTGAACGTAGGCTTATGCGTTTCCTTTGATGGAACGGTTAACATGTTTCTGTATTACATATTGCAGGGAATTGAAACATGGCATTCCTGTCACAGATGAGAATGGCAACCGGATTGGAGAATCTGCCAATGCTGCTAAACAAGCCATCAGTCAGGTGGTCGTCTCTAGGATCCTTATGGCTGCTCCAGGCATGGGTGGGTATTTTGTGACTGTTAACAGGGGCGACTTAAAATGGCCCTGAAAAATAAAATAAAAGTGGAACAACACAAGTAGGCAGGGACAACAGAAGCGTGCGGGCCAGAACTACGATGGTACAACAAAAAATACCGCCCCAGCGGAATCATATACCATAGTACAGCACAAAATAGCTTCACCTTGTTACAGTAGTCAACTGCCTCATTGTCCTGAGGACGCCGATGCAGTTGAATTCAGGAGATGCAAAAGTGCATGATGTTCCTACATTAAAGCTGAGAGCATCAGATCATTATGTACCTGGCCATGGCTAGTCAACCACCGACTGTTTTCTGGACCATACATAGGGAGAGTAACTGAATAGTAGCACAGAGCTCTAATGTACATAACTGTATTTTTCATTCATGTGGTATCCGCATTTTTTGCAGATGGCACACTGCCGCTCTCATTTCTATGGTGCCGTGCACACATCTGTGTTTTCTGCAGATCCGTGTGGCTATTCCACAAATTATAGATCATGCCCAATTCTTAGCCATTTTTGTCCACAATATGGAAATTTCAATTGATGGGAGTTAGAACACTTTAGATACGGTTATGTGCATGAAGCCTTACCGGTATTATGTGTGGAGAGAAAGTAAGGGACGTCCAGAGCAGGCAGTCTGTATGGTGCTATTTTAGGCTACTTTCACACCTCCCGTGTGAAACTCCAGCATGGCTGTTCTGGAGAATTGACCGGACACAAACTGCAGCATGTAGCGGTTTGTGCCTGGTTGGTTCTCGGCTTGTCTGCCGGAATGCTTACAAACTCCGCCAGACCCCATTATACCTAATGGGCTGGTGGACATTCCATCCACATCTGGCAATGCCGGGTCCAGAGAATTCTGACAGGCTGTCATCTGCCGGAATTAAAACGGGAGGTGTAAAATGGATCTGCAAAAACGCTTCCATTCCAATAATACAACCGCATGCATCCGTCATGAACGGATCCAGTTGTATTATGTCTTATATAGCCACGACGGATCCGTCATGAACGCCATTGAAAGTCAATGGGGGACGGATTTGTTTGCTATTGTGTCTATTGCTTGCAGCATTATTCTGTCCGCGACGGGAGCGCAATCGAACGAAATGCATTTTGGCAATGGACAACGAATAGGGACAAAATTGAAGCGTTTTCATCCGCTATTGAGATCTTATGACGGATCTCAATAGTGGAATTGAAAACGCAGATGTGAAAGTAGCCTTAGCCAGTAGAGCACACTGATGTCAGTGAATGGGGAATGGTTTTGGTAAGTTCGCCTCTACTGCTCGCTAACACTGAGAAGTAGTTGTTTCTGCCTATACACGGATCCTTAGTGTACAGAGCACCTGTTTAGCCGAAACGGGTAACGTCTGCCTGTATTTTGTTTATGCCAACAAAGTGAAGATTTATTAGCATCAAAAGTGAGTGCTGACCCACTTCTTCTCCTGAGAAGACCTATAAAAGTGATATAAACTCTCTTATCATTAACATTTACAGCAATTCCTCCATTTATAATGAACAGCTTGGAAAAGAAAGCTTTCCTCAAGGTAATAATACCAGTTTGGTATATGCAGATTAGTTGTTTTGAGCTTGCAGACCTTCATGTCTCACACAAGTTTCCACTTTTTTTTGTATTTAGCGCTTTCCATGGATGAGTGCCCCTATACAAGTAGGATTAGTGGGATTCTGGTAAGTGTAATAGTTTGGTATAAAGTTCTGTGGGATAGACATAACAGGGAAGGGAGTGACGGCATCAAAAAAAGAGAAATCAAACTGTCAGATATAGGGGGTCATTCATGAAACTGGTGTAAAGTAGAACTGGCTAGTTGCCAATAGCAGCCAATCAGATTCCACGTTTCATTTTCCATATGACCTGTGAAAAATTAAAGGTGGAATCTGATTGGTTGCTATGGGCAGCCATTCACTTCTATGGGGCCTGCGTTGCGTGATAAACGCACAATATAGAGCATGCTGCGATTTTCACACAATGCATAAGTGATGCGTGAAAATCACAGCTCATGTGAACAGCCCCATAGAAATGAATGGGTCCAGATTCAGTGCAGGTGCAATGCGTTTACCTACCACATTGCACCCGCGCGGAAATCTCGCCCATGTGAACCCAGCCTTATACTGATGACTAAGGATGAGCTAACCCAAACTTTACAGGTTTGGGTTAGTCGTTCGGACAGTGGAGGAATCCCGTTATGGATTCCATTATAACGGAATTCTATGACAGAATGCAAAACGGAAGCCTTTAAGATGCATTCAGTTTTGATCCGTCCTAGTGGAAGTCTATGGCCAAGCAGTACGGATCCGTCTGGTTTCCGTTATGCAGGTCGAAAAACAGTCCTCCATAACGGAAACCAGGCAGATCCGTTATGCTTGGCCATAGACTTCTATTATGACAGATCAAAACGGAATGCATCTTAAAGGCTTCCGTTTTGTATTCTGTCATAGAATTCTGTTATATTCCGTTTTAACAGGATTCCTCCGCTGCCTGAACGCCGAACCCGAACCTGTAAAGTTCGGGTTCACTCATTCCTACTGATGACCTATCCTCTCGTAGGGTTCCAACGCCCGTGACCCACTGCCAATCAGCTGTTTGAAGAAGCCGCAGCACACTGGTGAGCGCACTCGGCTCACCAAGCCCAGTGTCGTACATGAGATGGCGGCTGTGCTTGGTTTTGTGCTCAGCCCCTTTCACTTCTATGTGGCTGAGCTGCGTCTAGGCCACGTGACAGATGAACATGTAGTCACTGGCCTAGGAAGAGCCTGCGGCACTCACCAGAGCACTGCAGCCTCTTCAAACAGCTGATTTCGGGAGTCAGACCCCCACCAAACAAATACTAATGACCTACCCTGAGGATAGGTATTCAGTAGTAAACACTTGGACAACCCTTTTAAATTGTGAAGTTTCACTTCATGAACGTCCAACATAATGTTCTTTGAGATTTCTGAATCAAATTTTTATGCTTTGGAGAGTTAAGTTGTTCTTTCATTTTTTTTAATAGCTTAGTATTTGCAACTCCTCTTTGCTGTGCATTATTTCCCCAGAAGAGGTAAGTGACAATTGAAACACCTTCTGCTTCTTCGTAGAATTACTTGAATTATCTTGAATAGTCATTTATGTTTCTTTAAGACTATGCTCACTCTGCCGTCAGAGCCTCTGTCTTTAGTCGTGGCAGATTTGACACGGAGCATACCGCTACATGCAGTGTTATTCTTCCTGTCAAAATGAAAACCGCAGTGGAACCCAACAGGCTCCATTAGAAGTCAATGTGGATCCGGCAATTTGACGGAGTTTCCATTATATGGTTAAGAAACACACAGAAGCATCACCATTTCTCTGTATGTTGTTTGTTTTTATTTATTAATCAATAGCTTAAATTGAATGCTGTGGCTATCACATTTCTGGTGGTTTCCATTGTAAGTTTGAAGAGAGCCGAAAACGGGTGTTGTCCGGGATTAGAAAAACATGGCTCCTTCTTCAGGACTCAGTGCCACACCCGTCCACAGATTGTATGGTTGAGCTGCAGTACCAGACACAACCTTTAGACAGGTGTGGAGCAGTTTCTGGAAGAAAGCAGCTATGTTTTTATATTCTTAGGCAACCCCTCTTAGCTTGCTATAAACTGACAGCTTTTTTTGCAACTTCACTAAAAACATTCACACTTCGATCAGAAAGTGTATATATATATATATATATATATATATATATATATATATATATATATATATATATATATATATATATATATATATATTATTTTTTTAATAAGGAAAGGACACTAAACCACTGTCCGTGGGTCTAAGCAGCAGCTTATCTCAAGGGCTCATGCACACGACCGTATGTATTTCTCGCTCATATCATTGGGGGACACAGGACCGTGGGTATAGCTTGCTGCTGCCACTAGGAGGCGACACTAGGCTGAAAGCTGTTTGCTCCTCCCCTGCAGGCTATACCCCCTCCAGCCTGGAGAGAGCAGTTTTTAGCTTAGTGTCGTAGGAGGAAGACCTCCCTGCTTCGCAGGGTGGCGTTGGATTTTTATATTTTATTTAGAAGTCTCCCTCCGCATACTTTCGTGGAAGGTCGCGTTTCTGGTTGCCATTACTTCTATCCGTCGGGTGTCGGAACTGGCGGCACTCTCGTGCAAAGAACCCTTCTTGGTGTTCCATCAAGACAAGGTGGTGCTCCGGACGGTGCCGTCGTTTCTTCCGAAGGTGGTGTCGGCGTTCCATGTCAATGAGGACATTGTCTTGCCCTCGTTTTGCCCTAAGCCCTCCCACTCTAGGGAGATGGCTCTCCACCGTCTGGATGTGGTTCGGGCCTTGCGGATTTACCTGTCAGTGGTGGCCCCCTTTAGGCGAGCGGACTCCCTGTTCGTGATTCCGGAAGGTCCTCGTAAAGGTTTGGCAGCCTCCAAGGTGGCTATTGCAAGGTGGATTAGATTGGCCATTGCCTAGGCCTACCGCTCCACGGGCAGGGTTCCTCCTCCCGGTATCACGGCTCACTCTACCAGGGTGGTCGGGGCTTCTTGGGCGCACCTTCACCACGCTTCGGCGTCTCAATTGTGTAAGGCAGCGACTTGGTCTTCTTTACACACCTTCACCAAATTTTACAGGGTGCATTCCTTCGCCTCGGCGGATGCTGCTCTTGGCCGCAGAGTTTTGCAGGCCGCAGTGTAGTGTCTCACATGAGGGAGTTGGGGCCAGTGGTTGTTCCCACCCCGGGGACTGCTTTAGGACATCCCACGGTCCTGTGTCCCCCAATGATATGAGCGAGAAAACAAGATTTTTGTGAACTCACCTGTAAAATCTCTTTCTCGCTTTATTCATTGGGGGACACAGCACCCACCCATTTTTTTCTGGTTCTGCTGAGGCCAGTGGGTCCGAGTTGCCGGTTGGGACTGGTGTCCGGTTCGGTTTTTTTGTTGGACAGTGGTCTTTACTAGTTATGTTTTGTTTCGGTACTGTTTCTCCTACTGCTGAAGCACAAACTGATATGCTCTCTCCAGGCTGGAGGGGGTATAGCCTGCAGGGGAGGAGCAAACAGCTTTCAGCCTAGTGTCGCCTCCTAGTGGCAGCAGCAAGCTATACCCACGGTCCTGTGTCCCCCAATGAATAAAGCGAGAAAGAGATTTTACAGGTGAGTTCACAAAAATCTTGTTTTTGCGTCCGGAAAAAAAAAAAACGTATCCGCAAAAAATGTTTTGCGAAACGGAACAGCTGGCCTCTAATAAAACAGTCCTATCCTTGTCCATGATGCAGACAATAATAGGACATGTTCTATTTTTTTTGCGGAACGTACATACAGAAACTGAATGCACACAGAGTAACTTCCAGTTTTTTGCGGGCACATTGAAATGAATGGTTCTGCATACGGTCCACAAAAAAAAAAAAAAAGGGAACTGGCACGAAAGAAAATGTGTTCGTGTGCAGGAAGAAGATACTGGGTATGTTGAAATCCATCATGCTCACTTGCTCCCACCTGCCTTCCCCCTTATAACCATTAACCAGCTCCACTTCAGGAGCTGAGCAGGTGCCATAGCCACCAGGTGCCCGCGATACCACTGCTCATGGAAGGAAATCTGTCACCAGCGGCCTCCCTATCAAACTGTTTGCATAGACACATAGCTGATTAAAACTGTTTTTCTTTTGTAGATGTGAGGCTTCGTTTACGAGTTATGAAACCTTTTATTAGTATGAAAATTATGCCTTTGATGCAATGAGGGTGTCACCATTGCTCTTGTTGCACCCAAGCTCCACCCATTTCTGTGTCCAACCCCTCCCTGGCTGCTTTGTTTGACAGGGCCAGGCAGCTAGGCGGCGCAGCATGAACATTTATATACCTGGTTCTATATGTGTTTAAGGAAAGGGTAGGCATGCTGTAAATTACACTATGAAGGAAGAGCACAGCCTGTTTACTGTCATATCTTGCCCTGTACAGCTTCCAGTGATCCCAGGGGGATACAGAGACTTTTCTTCATATTATCACCCCTCTTCTCCATCTGGGAGTATATATGCCGTCCATCACATTGGGAGGCGCAGGGTTATTTCTACAATTGGATTGAGATATATGAGCAGTTGCACATGCACTCACCCCCTGCACAGAGTCTGGACTATGCTGTAAAATTGCATAAAGGCATGCTTGATTGTAAAGTTTTGGGTAGCATTTTTAACAATGTATCAGGTGTCTACTACTATTTATGACATATTTCATGTTTTAGTTGCATGTGTCAAAAGTGCAAGAATTGTCCTGGCAGCAAAAGAATTTAAAAGGGTTTTATAAAGTTATCCCCTACCAACAGCATAGAGGATACCACTGGGAACACCACCCATCACAAGAACGGGGACCCTGGAGCCCCCCGCACCCCTGAAATGAACAGTGTGGCAGGTTGGGTATGCACACACCTACTCCATTCTTTTGTATAGGAGTGGTGTTGATGGCCGACTACAGCACTCCGCTATCTCTGGAACTCTCTTTGAAATGAATAGGGTGTCTGTGCGCATGCCTCACTGACCACACTGCTCATTTTAGTGGCATTGGGGTCCCTGTTCTCTTGATGGGTTGTGTTCCCAGCGGTAGGACCCCCACAATCTATCTTCTGGATAGAGGAAAATTTTACATAACAGGAATACCCCTTTAAGGCTTTAAGCACACCACAAAGCTGTGTGCATGGATCCTGTTCTGCAGTATACCTTGTGCCACTGGGTACATGAGGCACCTTCTTCTCCCCTATGGGCATTGGCCCCACATTTTCTTTTCCTTACTACTTTTCTCTTATTCTCTTTTGCAAGTAAAGATTTTGTTGCAAGAGTCTACTGTTGAGCTGACTTTATAGCCATTGTGTTTGTCACACTGAATCTCAAAAGTTACACTATTCTTGTTAATCGATAACTGTTCTTTTTTTCTTTTATTTCCCCCTTTTTTTTTTTTTTTTACATAGCTCAATGTCTGTGTCCGGACTGGAGCCTGAACTGCAAGCACAAATTAAAGAGAACAGTCCGGGCTTAGAGAGAGTGTACTTCAATAAAGGATTATAATCCTGACCACACAACCGTCCTACAAGCCTCAAGGCCATGCGTGTCACACAATGTATGTCGTTCAACTCGAGAGAGAAAGAAAGCAAGTCCTAAACCTTTTAAAGAGCAACACAGAGTATTTTTTATAGGTTTCAGAAAAAATGCTGGTTTTATTTTTCAATGAGTATTATTTGACCATACAGCAGAAAACATTTCATTATATGTACAGTTTAATGGGGTACACTTCTCAATTGGATCTTATTAGGAAGAGTTGGTGATGAAAGCATTATAGGCATTGAAATAAAGAAAAAAAATACTATTTAGGCTGTCCAGGAGGCAGAAAAACGGGTAGGATTTTTTATTTTTCTTCATCAGTACAGCGTCACAAAGTCCGAGAGCTAGATCTGGTATTGTATCTGTATGCCATTCACTTCATTGGGGCTGAGCTGCAATACTAGATACAGCTGTAATGTCTAGTGACAGCACGAACAGCCAAATTCCAGTGCAGTAACCCTCGAATCTCTCCACATATCCACACTTGTTTACATCAGCTTACCATTTATTTATTGCAAGCTTTGACGTTTTGGCTCTCCTGCCAACAGTGCGACTCAGTAGTTCCATATTGCCTTGGAAGTATGCCAACTGGGTGTCATCATCCTAACTGCCAAAGGTCGGTTACCTCTGACCCATTACTTATACATAAACCACTAAGTGCACAGATGCCATACCTATATTGCATAGCCTTGAATATATAACAGCATTCCAATATGTTGTTCTTAAAAGTACAGTGGCAAAGCCATTGATGTGTTTGCATAGAAGACACAAAATGTTTGCACATTCTATGCAAATTACCCATTTGAATGTGGATTTCATTATATGAAGCTGCCAAGTAGATCTTTACTACCTATCCAGCAGCCTAAATTGTGTGAATATTTTTCATACAAGCGAAGAGTAAATGCAGTTCAGGTACATCAGTATTTGACCGTGCCAAATGATTTTGTTTAGCCAATTTTTCATTGGGACATGGACAAAGGCAAGAATTGAATAGATAACGGGGCACTCCTTGATGTTGAAGGAGCAAGGAACACTCCTTGATATTGAAGATGATTGTCCCCATTGACCAAGAATGGCTTTTGGTGATCCTCTTCCAGGCCTATTGTCTGCCGTGTCAGATGGGCATTACATTCCTTTTAAAGGGGGTTGTCTGACCCCCAAACCCGAAGCAGTGGAATGAGTTTAACATAAAAAAGGCACTCACCTGTTCACTGGCACCCTGTTCCAGTGCAGAGGGTCATTTCCTATTGCTTCTAGTCCCTTATGGATCTGATGTGTGGCATGCCATCCATCAACGGGTGCACCACCGGCTGAAGAGCTGAGCTGCAGTAATACAGTGAATGGAGCTGTGTTCTGGGGTGAGTGGCTGCTGCAAAAGGCTGACCCCAGCCAATCTGATCCTGATGGCCTATCCTAAGCATAGCTTATCAGTATCCATAACAAGGAAAATCCCTAAAACTCCACTTTTAAAGGTGTTTTTCCTTTCGCAACTTTTATCACCTATCCACATGACAGGAGATAAATGTATGAGAGTTGGGGTGTGAATGGAAGCAGTAGTGCACAAGCCTGACCACCGCTCAAGCCTCTGTAGGGCTGACGGACATAGCAGAGTGTTGTACTCCACAGTCCCATGGATGCTTACACAGCACTGCTTTATTCTCACAGGGAACTTTATGATTGGTGGGGGTCTCTGTGGTCAGTTTATTTGTTCATAGATGATAAATGTTATCTGTGGGAAAACCCCTTTAAAAGAAAGCATCACATCTCTTTACCAGGTCCCATCCAGTACAAAATCCTGATAATTCTTGACTAAGACTAGAATCACACTAGCATTAAAACCATCCGGCTTTAATGGGACCCAGAGGGATTTGGCCAGCCGGACTAAAAACAATGCAATGGTGAACTCCAGCCTGCCGGATGGTTTTAAGTGGTGTGAAACTAGCTTAAACCTGTGAAAGTGGTACACGTTTTGATATTTGACCTGTAACTACACAGAAGCAGAGCATCACTGCTGAATGATTATTATTTGTACCTTTGGTGCCTAAAATGAAACACCTCATGTGCTGCCTTTCCTTTATCCCCCTGCCTATGCTATTACATATAAGTTTTTGTACAAATTTCTTTATTTTTTGTTTGTAAAGATTTTTTTTGTTTAGCTCTGGTTATTGTTACAACATTTCTCCAATATATATGTTGTTATTTTTGCTTAGTAAAAGTACTCTCTCAGTTAATACTGTCGTTCGGTAGTCATGGGTGTTCCTTTTATCCAGCTACTATTTTGATATATAGAATTTTGCATAGGCTTTGGATTGCCTATTTTAATCCCTATGTAGCCGGGACCAAAAGCAGACTACGGAGAAGCTAGAAAATACTAGACTATACATTGCACAAGTATTACAGTCTACAAAGAGAACGCCAGGGCTTTTACGATCTTTGTGTCCTTCTGTTGTGATTAGTTGGGTTCACAAGTAGTTAGATTGCAGAGCTACACAGCCAAATACCCAATAACCGTTTTGGAAATCCTGAAGTAAATTGTGAAATTGATCAGTTTACCTTTGTAGAAAGTGACATATTAGTAAGCACTGTTATTAAAACTGTGAGGGTTATACTGCACACCATACATCTGCAACATTTCCTGTAATGAAAGGAAATATCTTAAATTGGTAAATATCAGTTTTAACAGGTAGATTTTCAGAAAGTTTGAAGGGGTTGTCCACCGTTTAAGTAATCAATTATGATCCCCCCGCTGCTCCCGTTACAATGCTTCACAATAACCCGTCGGTTCCTTCTTCATGGTCGGTCCCTCTAGACTTGCAGGAAATGACCGGTCAGCCATTCACTTGCCACAGCAAATGATTGACCTGATTTCTAACCGATTACTAGGTCATGCTCTTAGCACTTCCAGTACTGTACAAGGTATATTTGAAATGTGTTGAATTACATTAAACAATGACTGCCACAAGAATGTTCTATTTTCTGGCCTATTAGAAAGGCACAAAGTTGGGACTTATCTACTGATTTGTGGTCCTCAGCTGTGTCATGGGATCGGCACCGACTCTTCAACTGACATAACATCTTATTTTTGCGCAGGAAGTCAGCTTCTTATGAGACTCACTTCGAGGTTGTCATTGGAATAGAGAAACTGACTTCCTGTCGACACATAAGATGCTGTTTCAGCTGGAGAGTCAGTGTTGAACTCGAGTTCCTTTCCAAAAGGCCGGAGAATACATTTTTGGGGGGAAGTTCTTTACACTTTTTATTTTTTAAATATATATCTATATATCCTTAGGCTAGTCTAATGGGGAATGCTGTAATCTGTTTCAATTGACAGTGTGCTCAATAGCAGCATATGGTTGATTGTCTCAAAATTATTTTTGTTAAAAATTAATAATTTAGATGAGGAATCGCTCTTTCAAACCTCAGTGTCTTTTCAACCATCTCACATTCTCATCAATTTGACGTTTGAAGTTTTAAATTTGTCTGCTCATTGATCCTGTTAATATGGTTTATTTTAGTAAATGGGTTGTGATGTCCAGGATATGATGAAGATGGTTTGTTTGATGTCCTGGTTAATTTCTCAGCATGGCAGCATTCACTCAGTGAGTCTCTTGAATATTTTTGGTGCTTTGTAGGGGTGCACAAGACTTATGGGCCAAGGGAGGGCTTAGTAATAGAATGTGTGTTTCATTTATTAGTTGAAGGCTGCGAAATTCTTTAATGATCGGAGAACAGAAGCTGCGATAAGGAATTCTAAAACCTTGTGTTTGTGGTATTGCATTCTGTGAGTTGTGCTATAAACAGAATAGATTAATAATTAGATAATAGTGAGTATGTCTGATCGTGACAGGCGTAAAATGAATGAATGTATCTTGAGTATTTTCATTGAGGACGTGTAACTATTTCATGTGCCACTTGTGTAAAGAAAACATTTAATAGATCTGAAGCTTTTTTTTCATCTCTCAATAGCTGCGAACATCAAACCTCCCTTTTTTGCAATTATTTGTAGGGGTCCAGAAGGGTTTGCCAGTGCTTTATTTCTCCTGCATGCTGACACAGGTTATGAGAGATGCTACATTTCAAAAGCTTCATCGTGAAATTGTTTATTATAGGTTGTTTTATTCGTGAATGACTGCTGACAAATAAAATTTCCTCAGAATCGACTCATTTCACCAGAGAATTGCAATGTCCATGTCTAATTTATAACTCAGGGTTTAAGCAGATAATGCAATACATATTTATAGCCAAGATTAAAAGAGCACCACCAATACAGTTACTACCAATCCAACAGTGACTTGGGCTCTCCGCGTATGGAAACTAATGTTTCCGCATTCACCAATTAGTTAGGCATTGTTCAGGAACCCTTCGCTCTAGAAGAAGGTTTTATTTTTATTTTTTTATTTTTTTTGGGAGGTGTTTTTTACACAGAAAAAAAAACAATCAATGTGGTCATTGAGTTTGTGTTAACAGCATAGGTCACCATGTATGCCAACACTTGTCTTCAACTGCAGCGAGACATTTATGGAAGGGTCAGTGAAGACCCTATGCCCTATGGTTCACAACCAAAGTTTCCACATTTAACAATTGGCTATGCATTGTTTAGGAACCCTCGCTTTAGGATAGGTCATTATTCATTTATTTTTATTTTTTTCCAAAAGAGGTCTAAAAATGTGGATATACTGGTATGTTGACTTGATGAGGCTTGATCAGCAGTAGCCACTATGTACACTAACACCAATTGAATTCAGACATTTGGCATGGTCATTATCAACTATAAACATGATGCAGTGTGGTTGACATATATAATATTTAAAAGGGTTTTCCAAGATTTTTATGCTGATGACCTATCCTCTGGACAGGTCATCAGTATCTGATCGGTGGGGGTCCGACACCCCCCGACAATCAGCTGTTTGAGAAGGCACCAAGCACTGTGCCGTTCATTGTATAGCGGCTGTGCTTGGTATTGCAGCTCAGTCCCATTCACTTCAATGTTTCTGAGCTGCTCCTAGACCACGTGACACATTAATGTGTCGTGACTCGGCCTAGGAAAAGCAGAGAGAAGTCCGTGGCGCTCGCATGGACGCCAGTGTCTTTTTCAACAGCTGACGGGAGAGGGTCCTGGGTGTCTGAACCCCAGCGATCAGATACTAATGGCCTATCCAGAGGAAAGTCTGGGAAAACCCCTTTAAGTCACGTATTTATTGCAGTATGTTCTATTTTTCACACAGAAAGTTTTGTGTTCTCTTCTGACATGAATGTGCTGGCAAATTAAGAATAAAGAGCAATTACTGTATACCTAGAAAAACAAAGGTATACTACAATAAATGAATATTAATGTGATTCACATGAACATATTAGAACACCATAATACCATACCCAAAGCATGGAGTCATATACTTGAACTGCTTCATCATATGCCATATTATGGACATATTTTTCTCTAGAAGCATTGTTTCTGGTTGAGAATGTCTCCTTACTACAATGGAGGCTTTGTACTGTAGTCCAGGTTTAGGACCTTCTCTGGAGAGAAAAAGAAGTTCCAACTCTTTGCTCGTTAAACACAGAATTATAGTTTTCAAGTGTAAATCCTCCCTAAAGATGTTGTATTTCTTTAGATGTATATATTCTAAAGAGCTGTTTAAAAGCTACTTTTTCCCCAGAAATGGCACCACTCTTGTCTGTAGGGGCTGTAATGGCTTTTCTGGGTAAAAACACATTTTTATTTTATTTCATTTCATACATCCCCTTAAGATATTTTAGTTCACGAGAGAAGATTTTTGAGGGGGGTAATGCTTGTCTCTAGCTGTGATAAGGGTTGGTATATATATTCTGTCTAGACAATATATAAAGAAATATGCCTCCAAATCCTGTCATCAGAGCCTGAGTACTTTGGATATTCCATTTTGACCTCATATGAATTTAGATCACTACATGTGCTTTGGTTCTTTTTTTTTTTTTAAGTAATAATTGTATAAAGCACAAAACTCCTTTACGGTTACCAACACCTTTTGGTGCACATCATGTGCTTATTTTCTTTGAACCAAAGAACATCAACTGTCATACCCAAAGCTTCAGTCTTTTAATGTTTTTATCAATCGTGTTCATTTTTGTAGTATAATAAAAGAACAAACTGGAAACATAACTCATGTCATTGTAAAATGTTCTAGAGGGAAAAAACTCCAAGTAATGTGCAATAAGCTCCAGAAGTGAGATGGGAAAATGTGACTGTCTGCAATGTTATCTACACAATGTTATACAGTGAACAACTGCATTTTATGTTGCGTATTAGTGATAAGAAACTCTTAGGAAACTCTTAAATGTTCTTAAATCTAAATTTAGCCAGTTGAAATAAAATACAACCAAGGCTGGACAAATCGAATTTCTGTTTGTTTGGTTTATTTTTGGCATACAAGAATTTCTGCTGACCCCTCGCATTACTTACAAAGTTATTACTTCTGCTCATGAAAACCGGATCACTACTACATGGACTAGCTGTAGCTGGCAATACAATTGGCTTCAGGGGAAATGAATGGTCATCCATGTAATGCCTCATTCACATGTCAGTTTTTTGGTCAGTGATTTTTCAGCCATAACCAGGTGCGGGTCTGAACACAGAACAGGTGCAGATCTTTCCTAATACCTTATGTCTGTGGAGGCTCCAAACCTGGTTTTTGCTCTCAAATCACTAATGGAAATCTCTGTCCAAAACATTGACGTGTAAATAAGGCTGGAATCATGATGACATTTTGGGCCAAAGCCAAGAGGGGATTCAAAAAGAACGAAAATTATACTTTTGGTTCTACTTCTGTGTTTGGTTAAAAAAAAAAAGGCTTGTTTGATTTGAGCCTAATAAATGGACAGGTTTGGTCTCCTAGATCAATATGTACTCTTTATTAGTGGAGATGGTGCCCAAATCCATTCTAGTATATTCTGCGCTTCTAAAGCCAAATAGCGCCCCTTGCCTTCTGCTATGTGAACACACAGCAGGTTACGACACCATATTGGGTATTACAGTACTGTGGAGAAATTGCATAACAATTTTTGGGGTTCCTTTTTCTCCTGTTAACCCTTAAAACTTTGATCTAAATCTACATATTAACATGTCATTTTTTTATATACATGCCCAAATTGTAATAAATTCTATGAATAACCTGAACTGTCAAAAGTTTTCACTGCAACCCTAATTCTTTGAAATTCTTTCCAAAATGGGTCTTTTTTGGAGTTTTAGTACCTCGACACCTCTGGAAATGTGAAATGGCATCCCTGTGCTTAGAAGCTGCAAGGAGGCTGTGACACTCATAGGAGCACAGCAGTCTCCTCAGACAGCATTCCAAAGTTATTAGCACATAAAGTGAGACGTCAGATTTAAAAAATAACCTGTATCCTGATGACTTCATCTTTAAGGGGTTAACTAAATTCACAATCCCATACTTTCTAACTTTTAAAATGTAATATTAGATTTGACCACTAGATGGGGATGTTATCAGCTTGAGGTCCCATAAAGTCTTCCTAACATGTGACAGTATATGCTCATAGAAAATTATTTCCACATCATTAAAGATTTAGGCCCCTTTCACACGGGCGACTTTTCCGTGCGGGTGCGATCCGTGCGGCGAACGTATGGCACCCGCACTGAATCCTGACCCATTCATTTCTATGGGGCTGTGCACATGAGCGTTGTTTTTAACGCATCACTTGTACGTTCAGTGCAAATCGCAGCATGCTCTATAATGTCCGATTTTGACGTGACGCAGGCCCCATAGAAGTGAATGGGGTGTGTGAAAATCGGATGGCATCCGCAAGCAAGTACGGATGCCATGCGATTTGCACGCATGGTTGCTAGGAGACCATCGGGATGGAGACCCGATCATTATTATTTTCCCTTATAACATGGTTATAAGGGAAAATAATAGCATTCTGAATACAGAATGCATAGTAAACCAGCGCTAGAGGGGTTAAAATAAAATAAAAAATAATTTAACTCGCCTTAGTCCACTTGTTCGCGAAGCCGGCATCTCCTTGTGTCTCCGCTGCTGATGAACAGGACCTGGGATGAGCTGCTCCATTAAATAGAGCTTAAGGACCTTCGATGACGTCACTCCGGTCATCACATGATCTTTTACCATGGTGAATCACCATGGTAAAAGATCATGTGACGTACCATGTGATGACCGGAGTGACGTCATCGAAGGTCCTTAACCGGTATTTAATGGAGCAGCTCATCCCAGGTCCTGTTCATCAGCAGCGGAGACACAAGGAGATGCCGGCTTCGCGAACAAGTGGACTAAGGTGAGTTAAATTATTTTTTATTTTATTTTAACCCCTCTAGCGCTGGTTTACTATGCATTCTGTATTCAGAATGCTATTATTTTCCCTTATAACCATGTTATAAGGGAAAATAATACAATCTTCAGAACATCAATCCCAAGCCCGAACTTCTATGAAGAAGTTCGGGTTTGGGTACCAAACATGCGCGATTTTTCTCACGCGAGTGCAACGCATGACAATGTTTTGCACTTGCGCAGAAAAAATCGCGCATTTTCCCGCAACGCACCCGGCTCTTAGCCGGGCCAAAAAAATGACGCCCGTGTGAAAGAGGCCTTACAATTCTATCTTAGGCTGAGTTCACACGAGCGTGACAGATTTGGTCCGGATGCGTTCAGTTAAACTCGCACCATTTTGCAAGCAAGTTCAGTCAGTTTTGGCTGCAATTGCGTTTAGTTGTTCAGTTTTTTCCGCGCGGGTGCAATGCGTTTTTCACGCGCGTGATAAAAAACTGAAGGTTTACAAACAACATCTCCTAGCAACCATCAGTGAAAAACGCATTGCATCCACACTTGCTTGCAGATGCAATGCGTTATTAACGCAGCCCCATTCACTTCTATGGGGCCAGGGCTGCGTGAAAAACGCAGAATATAGAACATGCTGCGATTTTAAAGCATTGCAGAAGTGATGCATGAAAAAAAATGCTCATGTGCACAGCCCCATTGAAATGAATGGGTCAGGATTCAGTGCAGGTGCAATGCGTTCACCTACTGCATTGCACCTGCGCGGAAATCTCGCCCGTGTGAACGCAGCCTTAGACTAGCAGAAGGACCCGGGTATATTTAATCTGTTTAATTTTAATGTTTGTGTGTGTGTTATTAAAAGATATTGACAGTATTCACTATAATAGTGACATCTACATTCCCCTGCCCCTTTAACAGTGACCTCCACAGCGGCTGCCCCTTTATTAGTGACCTCCACAGTACACTATCTTGTTAACATTTATTTCCACAATAACCCACCCCCTTAACAGTAACCTCCACAGAGCTCCATTCCTTTAAAATGTGACCTCCACAACACCCTGCTCCCTTAACAGTGACCTCTACAGCACCCCGCCCATTAACACTGACCTCCATAGCGGATTGTCCCCTTAACTGTGACCTCCGCTGTTCCCCTCCACTTAACAGACCCACCCATTAACACTGACCTCCACAGCGTTCGCCCCTTTAACAGTGAACTCCATAGCATCCGCCCCCTTAACAGTGACCTCCACAGCATCCCACCCTTTTATTAGTGACCTCTACAGTACCCTATCTCCTTAAGGCCGAATGCACACGGCCGTTTTCCACAGCCGTGAGCGGTCCGTGGAACCGCGGCCTGGATTCCTGCTGAGAGCAGGAGCGCACGGCGTCATTGGTTGCTATGACGCCATGCGCTCCCTGCTGTTGCCACAGTACAGTAATACACTGGTATAGATCATATCAACAGTAATTTCCAAAACACCCCATTCCCTTAACAGTGGCCTCTACAGCAATCTGCCCCTTAACACTGACCTCCATAGCGGACCATCACCTTAACTGTGACCTGCACAGCAGCCTGCCCCTAGGGTGGCCAGAGGTCCGGTTTTAGGCCAGACAGTCCGGCTTTCAGACTCCCTGTCCGCCGTCTGACGCAGTGCCTGGACGGACACAGGGATGTCCTCTTGAACAGCTCACTCTCAGAGAGTAGCACTGTGCTGTCTGAGCATGAGCTGCAGGGAGAAAGTTACCCTCCCACCCTGCAGCTGACAGAAGTTGATTTTTACCTTTATTTTTTTTCAATCCCCGTTGGCTGAGGAGTGGGAGGGCGCATGACTTAGCGGGACCTGGGGATGGGTTTTTAAGTCCGTCTTTTGAGGGTGTCCTAAATGGCCACCCTACCTGCCCCCCTGAACTGTGACCTCCATGGCACTCTGCTCTCTTAACAGTATCATCCACGGTGCCCTGCCCCTTTTAAAGCTACAGCAGTGAAGAAAAATGTCTGGGTTCTTATGGAAACCTGGTGTAAAACTGTGTGTTTGTTCAGACTAAGGGCCTGCGAGCTTCTATTGGTCACGTGACCAGGCTTCTATTGGCTAATACATTTTTGGGAATATCTCAGGAACTGTACGTGCTAGAGAGCTGAGACACAGTCTAAAACGTTCCCGGTCACCTGATGTACCTGTATGCAGAGGTCGCAATAACGCCTGTACAAGTGTTTATGGCGCTTGTTCAGGCAATTTTACTCCCTGGAAAAAGTCTAAGGTGTACCAATATACCTTGACTTTTCCCCCATATTCATGAGCGCTGTGAACGGCACAGGAAGTGCACATATACTGCCTATGCATGGAATAACCAATCACAAAGCTCTTTACAGCAAGGAGCTTTGTTATTGGTTGGGTATTAGTTCGCCAGAGCAATACAGGTTGGGTCAGGAAGGGGATGCTGGAAGGAGGATGGGCCGGCTGTAGTAAGGGCGCGCTGCCCAAGGGCCCTGGCAAACATGACAGGGCCGCTGGAGAGCTAAGGAGCTGTTGACTCGTGACTGGTCTGAGAGAAAAGCTGCCCCTGGGCCTGTGACCCCCCTCCACTCCAGCTGTGTTGTGGCAGTGAAAAGCCTGGCCTGTAAGTCTCCAAGTAAGATATTCCCCCCCCCAATCATGGTTCCATCCAGTCTCCCAGTTCTATGCTCCCCCTCCTCCTGTCACCCGACTAGTGACCCTGCCCGCCCCCCCTCCTCCTGTCACCCCACAGGGAAGAAGCTGAACAGACTCTGCCAACTATGATGGGATCTGTTCAGTTTTCATTCAGGATCCAGAAAAAAAAAGTGCTGAATATGAGGCTTTTTTTGTCTGGTCTTTCAACAGAGGCTCCAAAAGCAGCCTCCAACACAGATGTGAGTGCAGGCCTATGTATTATGCATTTTAATTACCATAACTTTCATACTCCTCCTCGCGTAAAAATACTCCTCAAAAATGGTCAGAGGAGTATTTTTACTCTTCTGGAAAAAATTTAGTGCGACCTCTGCCTGTGTGCCAAATTTCGTGATGGTAAATGCGACGGTGCGGATTCCTTTAGCGGACATACATACATACACTCAGCTTTATATATTAGATATCCTAGAAAGTAAAACAATGTGATTCATAACTCAATATCAGATAATAAAAAAAAAAGCATATAATAGCTATATCAGCAACATACAAATGTCACTCCTTGTGTTTTCTTGTAGTAAGGTGACCCTTCGGCCCAGTCCAAGATTCAGAGCACTCTGGATCAGGTTTTCATTAAGAATATCTATGTACTTTGCTCCATTCGTTTTTAACCTCGACCAGGCTTTCAGTCCCAGCCTCTGGAAAAACGCCAACACCGCATGATGCTGCCAGCACCATGCTTCACTTTATGGCTATATTGGGCAGGTAATGAGCAGTTCCTGCTTTTTCCCCAGACATAACTCATAATTAAGGCCAAAAAGTTCAGTCTTGTTTTCATCAAACCAAAGAATCTTGTTTCTCTCTGAAAGTCCTTTAGGTGCTTTTTAGCAGATTGTCATGGGTCTTTTACTGGCTCTTTGTTTCTGGCCACTCTGCCTTACAGCCCAAATCTATGCAGTGTTGCAGTGGTGGTTGACCTTCTGGAAGTTTCTCCCATCTGAAAAGAAATATTTTGTCTGTGCCTCCTCAAGATCATGTCCCTAACCCCTAGGGGTAGTTCATTCCTCCTCCTGGCTTGGTTTTTGCTCTGATATGCATTGTCAGCTGTGAGACCTTATATAGACAGTGGGGTGTCTTTCCAAATCATTTCCAGTCAACAGAATTTATCACAGGTGGACTCCAATCAAGGTGTAAAACATTTCAAAGATGATCAAGAGAAATGGAAGGCCAACAGAGCTACATTTTAATTTCATAGTAAAGGGACTGAATCAGGGGTGTAGCTAGAAATGACTGTGCCCCATAGCAAAAACATTTTTGATGGGCCCCCCCTTTAAATTAATGCAGCTGCGCCTGCCAGGCTTGAGCAGGTATATGTGTGAATATGGATTAGGGAAGATGCTGAGAGCCGGCTGTACCTCACTGTGAGGTACAACCGGATCTCGGCATCTTCCCTATTCACACATATACCTGCTCAAGCCTGGCAGGCGCAGCTGCATTATTTAATAGTGTGGTAATGGTTAATGCCATGTTGGCGAAGAAACAGCCACCTAGGCTACTTTCACATTTGCGGCAGTGTGATCCGGCAGGCAGTTCCGTCGTCGGAACTGCCCGCCGGATCCACCGATTTTGATGTGACTGAAAGCATTTGTGAGACGGATCCGGATGCTGATCCGTCTCACAAATGTATTGCAAGAATGGATCCGTCTCTCCGCTTGTCATGCGGACAGACGGATCCGTCTTGTATTTTTTTTCACATTTTTACCGGTCTGCGCAGGCCGGATCCGGCACTAATACATTCCTATGGGGAAAAATGCCGGATCCGTCCTTCAGGCAAGTCTTCCGTTTTTTTCGCCGGAGATAAAACCGCAGCATGCTACGGTTTTATAGTTTGCCTGATCAGTCAAAATGACTGAAGACATCCTGATGCATCCTGAACGGATTACTCTCCATTCAGAATGCATTAGGATAAAACTGATCAGTTATTTTCTGGTATAGAGCCTCTGTGACGGAACTCTATGACGGAAAATAAAAATGCTAGTGTGAAAGTACCCTGATCCTATCTGAAGGGTCTGTAATACAGACCCCTCAGATAGGATTAGGTGGCTGTGTCTTCACCAATGCCATTAACCATTACCACACCACAGTGTTAAATAATGCAGCTGCGCCTGCTAGGCTTGAGCAGGTATATGTGTCTTTGAATAGGGATTAGGGAGATGCTGACTGAGATCCGGCTTTACCACACACACACACACACACACACACACACACACACACACACACACACACACACTAACTCCACAGTCTCCACTTGTCCACTACACTACGCTAGTCTCAATTTACAGTACTCCACCACGTCTCCACTGACTGATGCCCACAGGTACTCCCCCGTTCCGGCTCCCTCCACCGCCTACCTCATCTTCTGCTCGTGCGGCAGTGCGCCCCGGGCCCGCCTGCTCCAGTCCTGACCTGACTACTCCTTGGCTTCCCCCCAGCCAGGCCCGAGCCACGGACCGCTCGCGCCGTGCCCACTACACTGGGCAGGCGGTCGGGCCTGGCTGCCTGTGTGTGTTAATAAAAAAAAATATATATATTATGCGGTGCGGAAGGGGCCCCCTGTGGCGTAGGGCCCCATAGCCACTTCTATGGTTGCTATGGCGATCCCTACGCCACTGGACCTGGTCATAGTCGTGGTGGTGGTGGTGTTGGTGGAGCCTCTGGTGCATGGAGAGGACGTGGCTGTTCTGCCACAGCTACACGTCCTACTGAACCTACTACCTCAAGTCCCAGTAGCTGCCAGAATCTACAGCGATATTTGGTCGGGCCGAATGCCGTTCTAAGGATGGTAAGGCCTGAGCAAGTACAGGCGCTAGTCAATTGGGTGGCCCACAGTGGATCCAGCACGTTCACATTATCTCCCACCCAGTCTTCTGCAGAAAGCGCACAGGCGGCGCCTGAAACCGATGCCCATCAGTCTGTCACATCACCCCTGTGCATATCGGGGAACCTGTCTGAGCCTCAAGTCATGGAGCAGTCTCTTATGCTGTTTGAAAACTCTGCTGGCAGGGTTTCCCATGGGCATCCACCTAGCCCTTCCCCAGGGGTGGAAGACATAGTATGCACTGATGCACAACCATTTATGTTTCCTGATGAGGACATGGGAATACCACCTCAGCACGTCTCTGATGACAAAACATAGGTACCAACTGCTGCTTCTTTCTGCTGTGTGCAGACCGAAAAGGAGGCCAGGGAGGAAGACTGGGTGGAAGATGATGCAGGGGCAATGAGGTCCTAGACCCCACATGGAATGAAGGTCGTGCCACTGACTTGCAGAGTTCGGAGGAAGAGGCAGTGGTGAGACAGAGCCAACAGCGTAGCTAAAGCGGGCCAGGGTGCAGAAGCAGAGCAGCCGTCACCAAAACAGTTTGCCTGCTACTGTCCACCGTCAACAGGGACCTAGCACACCAAAGGCAGCTTCAAGGAGTTCCCTGGCATGGCACTTCTTCACACAATGCGCTGATGACAAGACCCAAGTGGTTTGCACGCTGTGCCATCAGAGCCTGAAGCGAGGCATTAACATCCTGAACCTTAGCACAACCTGCATGACCAGGCATCTACATGCGAGGCACAGGCTGCAGTGGAGTAAGCACCTTCAAAACCAAGAAAGGGCTCAGGCCCCTCCTGCTCCCTCTTCCGCTGCTGCCTCTGCCTCTTCCTCCGCCTCTGGAGAAACGTTGGCACCTGCCGCCCAGAAAATAGAGGATGTGCCACCAACAACACCACCTCCGTCACCAAGCATCTCCACCATGTCACACGGAAGCGTTCAGCATTCCATCTCACAAACCTTTGAGAGAAAGCATAAATTCCCACCTAGCCACCCTCGATCCCTGGCCCTGAATGCCAGCATTTCTAAACTGCTGGCGTTTGAAATGCTGTCACTCAGGCTGGTGGAGACGGACAGCTTCAAACAGCTCATGTCGCTTGCTGTCCCACAGTACGTCGTTCCCAGCTGCCACTACTTCTCCAGGAGAGCCGTGCCCTCCCTGCACAACCAACTATCGGATAAAATCAAGTGTGCACTGCGCAACGCCATCTGTGGTAAGGTCCACCTAACCACAGATACGTGGACCCGTAAGCACGGCCAGGGCGCTATATCTCCCTAACTGCACACTGGGTAAATGTAGTGGCGGCTGGGCCCCAGGCGGAGAGCTGTTTGGCGCACGGATCGCAGGGCATCATTCTTTGCCTCCTTTTGCCTCCTCTTCCTACTCGGCTTCCTCCTCCTCTTCTACCACCTCCTCATCTGGTCAGCGACAGACCTTCACCACCAATTTCAGCACAGCCAGGGGTAAACGTCAGCAGGCCGTTCTGAAACTAATGTGTTTGGGGGACAGGCCCCACACCGCGCAGGAGTTGTGGCGAGGTATAGAACAACAGACCGACGAGTGGTTGCTGCCAGTGAGCCTCAAGCCCGGCCTGGTGGTGTGCGATAATGGGCGAAATCTCGTTGCAGCTCTGGGACTAGCCTGTTTGACGCACATCCCTTGCCTGGCGCATGTGCTGAATTTGGTGGTGCAGAAATTCATTCACAACTACCCCGACATGTCTGAGCTGCTGCATAAAGTGCGGGCCGTCTGTGTGCGCTTCTGGTGTTCCCATCCTGCCGCCGCTCGGCTGTCTGCTCTACAGCGTAACTTTGGCCTTCCCACTCACCACCTCATACGTGACGTGCCCACCAGGTGGAACTCCACCTTGCACATGCTGGAGAGACTGTGCAAGCAGCAGCAGGCTATAGTGGAGTTTCAGCTGCAGAACGCACGGGTGAGTCACACTGCGGAACAGCACCACTTCACCACCAATGACTGGGCCTCCATGCAAGACCTGTGTGCCCTGTTGCGCTGTTTCGAGTACTCCACCAACATGGCCAGTGGCGATGACGCCGTTATCAGCGTTACAATACCACTTCTATGTCTCCTTGAGAAAAAACTTAGGGCGATGATGGAAGAGGATGTGGCCCAGGAAGAGGAGAAGGAAGAGGGGTCATCTCTAACACTTTTAGGCCAGTCTTTTAGAAGTGTCTCAGAAAGAGGATTTTTGCAACAGCAGAGTCCAGGTACAAATTTGGCCAGCCAGGGCCCACTACTGGAGGACGAGGAGGAGGAGGATTGGGATGAAGCATGTTCACAGCGGGGTGGCATCCAACGCAGATCAGGTCCATCACTGGTGCGTGGCTGGGGGGATACGGAGGACGCAGACGATATGCCTCCCACAGAGGACAGCTTGTCCTTACCTCTGGGCAGCCTGGCACACATGAGCGACTACATGCTGCAGTGCCTGCGCAACGACTGCAGAGTTGCCCACATTTTAACGTGTGCTGACTACTGGGTGGCCACCCTGCTGGATCCCCGTTACAAAGACAATGTGCCATCCTTAATTCCCTCACTGGAGCGTGATCGGAAGATGCGCGACTAACGGCGCACGCTGGTAGACGCACTCCTGAGAGCATTCCCGACTGACCCAAGTGGAAGCATAAGGGGAAGACAGGGGAGGAGGAAGAGGTCGCCAACGCAGCTGTGTCAGCGCCAGCACCTCAGAAGGCAGGGTTTGCATAGCCGACATGTGGAAAAGCTTTGTCACCTCGCTGCAACAACTGGCCCCAACTGCTGATATGGAACGTGTTAGCAGGAGGCAGCATTTGAACAACATGGTGGAACACTACCTGTGCACACGACTACACGTACTGACTGATGGTTCTGCCCCATTCAACTTCTGGGTCTCCAGATTGTCCACATGGCCAGAGCTTGCCCTGTATGCCTTGGAGGTGCTGGCCTGCCCTGCAGCCAGTGTACTCTCTGAACGTGTATTTAGCACTGCAGGAGGCCTCATTACAGACAGATGCAGCTGCCTGTCCACAGCCAACGTGGACAAGCTCACGTTCATTAAAATGAACCAGGCCTGGATCCCACAAGACTTGTCTGTACCTTGTGCAGAATTGACATTTATACCACCATCAAACATACATTCTTGTACTCAAGTCAAGTGCAAAAAAACAACAACATTGTTGGCTACCTGTTCCTCCTCCATTGCTGCCTCCACCTACAACACCACATTCACCGCCTCCTCAACCTCCGACTTCATATCCACCTCCTTCTCTGAGTTGCAGGTTAATAATTTGTAATTTTTCGTTATTTTATTTCATTTTAAGTTATTTCCCTATCCACATTTGTTTGCAGAGCAGTTGCCATGCTCTTAAGCACATATTACTGCCATTTCCATCCCTCTAGTCTTTTCAAGGACTATTTTAGAGCCATTTTAATAAAAAAAAAAGTGCCAATTTTAGTGCCCTAAATTAAAAAAAATCTTATTTTCAATTGTCGGGTGACATTTTACCATTTTTGGCGTATACAAACCCCTGCTGTGCCTGGGTAACAGGGCCTAAATCTCTCAAAATCCTCTGTTGTATTGCTGGATGACAAGAACCCCCTTTTGCCATGAATGAACCCCTACTGTGCCTGGGAGACAGGGGCCTAAATCTCTCAAAATCCTCTGTTCTATTGCTGGGTGACAAGATCCCCCTTTTTCCGTGACTGAACCCCTGCTGTGCCTGGGTGACAGGGGCCTAAATCTCTCTAAATCGTCTGATCTATTGCTGGGTGACATGAACCCCCATTTGCCGTGAATGAACCCCTGCTGTGCCTGGGTGACAGGGGCCTAAATCTCTCAAAATCTTCTGTTCTATTGCTGGGTGACATGAACCCCCTTTTGCTGTGAATGAACCCCTGCTGTGCATGGGTGACAGGGGCCTAAATCTCTCAAAATCCTCTGTTGTATTGCTGGGTGACATGAACCCCCTTTTGCCATGAATGAACCCCTGCTGTGCCTGGGTGACATGGGCCTCGTTCTCTCTAAATCCTCTGTTCTATTGCTGGGTGACATGAACCCCCTTTTGCCGTGAATGAACCCCTGCTCTGCATTGCTGACAGGAAACTAAATTTAGTGAAAACATCTGTTACTGAAGGGAAGATGCGCGACTACAAGTGCACACTGCTGATGGCATTCCCACCTGACAGCGGGGACACAGTGGAAGCACAAGGCAAAGGCAGAGGAGGAGGAAGAGGTCGCCAACGCAGCTGGGGCACCGCCAGCACCTGAGAGGCAGGGTTAGCATGGCTGACATGTGGAAAAGCTTTGTCAGCCTTGGAGGTGCTGACCTGCCCTGCAGCCAGTGTATAGTGTGAACGTGTGTTTAGCACGGCAGAGAGCATTATCACAGGCCACAGCCAATGTGGACAAGCTTACGCTTATAAATGTAAATGAACCAGGCATGGATCGCACAGGACTTGTCCGTACCTTGTGCAGAATATACATTTATACCAGCCTCAACCATTCTTGTACTCAAGTGCACTTATTCTTTGTTTTATTTTGTTATATGTCCCAATATTTTGGGGGATACCCCAATTTAAAAATAAAAAATAACACAAATCAGTGTTGGCTACCTATTCCTCCTTCACCGCTGCTTCCACCTACACCGCCACGTCAACCTACACCGCCACATCCACCCATCCACCGCCTCCTCAACTTCCTACTCCTAGATCCAGATCGTTATTTTTTATTTTTCTGTATTTTGTGTAATTTCCCTATCCACATTTGTTTGCAGAACAGGTGTCATGCTCTTTAGCACATTTTGATGCCTTTTGCAACCCTCAGGCCCTTTCCAGGACTATTTTAGAGCCATTTTAGTGACCAAAAGTTCGGGTCCCCATTGACTTCAATGGGGTTCGGGGTCAAGTTTGGGTCAAGTTCGGGTCCCGAACCCAAACTTTTTTTTCAAGTTTGGCCGAACCTGCCGAACCCGAACATCCAGGTGTCTGCTCAACTCTAGTTACAAGGTCTCCGGTGTGAATGGGGAGCAGGTGTGTTAACTTTAATGTTATCATTCTCACACTCTCATACTGGTCACTGGCAGTTCAACATGGCACCTCATTGCAAAGAACTCTCTGAGGATGTGAAAAAAAGAATTGTTGCTTAAAGATGGCCTTAGCTATAAGAACATTGCCAACACCCTGAAACTGAGCTGCAGCACGGTGGCCAAGACCATACATCCGTTTAACAGGTTTCACTCAGAACAGGCAACGTCATGGTCAACCAAAGAAGTTGAGTGCATGTGCTCAGTGTTATATCCACAGGTTGTTTTTGAAAAATAGAAGTATGAGTGCTGCCAGCATTGCTGCAGAGGTTCAAGGTGTGGGGGGTCAGCCTATCAGTGCTCAAACCATATGCCGCACCCTGCATCAAATTGGTCTACATGGCTGTCATCCCAGAAGGAAGCCTCTTTTAAAGCTGATGCACAAGAAAGCCTGCAAACTGTTTATTGAAGACAAGCAGACATGGATTACTGGAATGTCCTATGGTCTGATGAGACCAAGATAAACTTATTTGGTTCAAATGGTGTCAAGCGTGTTTGGCGGCACCCAGGTGAGGAGTACAAAGACAAAAGTGTCTTACCTACAGTCAAGCGAGTGCTGCTGGCTGTGGGGAGCTAAAGTTCATTGAGGGAACCATGAATGCCAACATGTACTGTGACATACTGAAGCAGAGCATGACCCCCTCCCTTCAGAAACTGGGCCGCAGGGCAGTATTCCAACATGATAATGACCCCCAAACACACCTCCAAGATGACCACTGACTTGGTAAAGAAACTGAGGATAAAGCCGCTGGACTGGCCAAGCATGTCTCCAGAACTATACCTTATTGAGCATCTGTGGGGCATCCGCAAACAGAAGGTGGAGGAGCGCAAGGTTTCTAACATCCGCCAGCTCTGTGATGTTGTCATGGAGGAGTGGAAGAGCATTCCAGTGGCAGCCTGTGAAGCTGTAGTGAACTCCATGCCCAAGAGAGTTAGGGCTCATGCAAACTACCTTATATATTTTGCGGTCTGCAAAAAATGGATCCGCAAAAATACGGATGACATCCGTCTACATTCCGTATTTTGCAGAACGGAACAGCTGGCCCTTCATAGAACTGTACTATCCTTGTCCTTAATGCGGACAATAATAGGACATGTTCTATTTTTTTACGGAACGGACATACGGAAATGAAAAGCACACGGAGTAACTTAATTTTTTATTTTTGCGGACTCATTGAAGTGAATAGTTTCGCATATGTTCCACAAAAAAAAAAAAACAGAACGGACACGGAAAGAAAAATGTATTCGTGTGCATGAGCCCTTAAACGGATTCTGTCACCTCTTTTTACCCTATAGAGATGCGGAATATGCACGGCTAGATCGCCGGTAGCATGTCCGCAATAGACTTGTCCCATTTCTCTGTGTGGTTTTATTTAGGGGAAAAAAATGATTTTATATATATGTAAATGACCCTGGTAAGGAGCCCAAGGGGCTGTATTAACCGTTCTGCAGTCCAGGCCATGCCCCCTGTGAAGAAGCCCAGCACCGCCTGTAACCAGCAATCTCCTCCTTGCTCACGAAGTCAGATCGCCGTAATCTCGCGATGCGTGAGCTCGCGCATGTGCAGTGGCGGCATAGTGTTCCTTCCCTGTGCTGGCATCAGCCTCAGGGAAGGACCTGCGCATGCGCGAACTCATGCATCGCGACATTACAGCGATCTGACTTCGTGAGCAAGGAGGAGATTGCTGGTTACAGGCGGTGCTGGGCTCCTTCACAGGGGGCATGGCTGAGCTCCAAAACGGCTTGGGACTCTCTACCTCGGCTTGGCACAAGCCATCAATTCTCTGAAAGGTGCAGAGTCCACCACTTGGATAGGGAGCGACTGCAGCACCAGCAACTTGGCCAGGAGCACGTTCAGCTTCTGCTTCATAGGATGACAACAAGCGTATTGCTGGAAATCGCTTCGGTGAGCGACTGCTGACAAAATAAGTGACGAGAAGTAGGATGACATGCCGCAGGAGCATCAGAACCAGTAGATGATGGAGAGGACAGACAGCTCCCTTCAGCTGAGGTGGTGGAGCCTTGACTGCCTGAAATTGGGTGCGTGCCACTGGGTGATGCAGCGGTTGCTGCAGCAGGCTGGACCACCACATCGGAGCCACGGCTCTCCCAGGCCACTTTATGATGACTCTGCATATGTTGACACAGGGCCGTGGTGCCAACATTGGCACCCTGGCCATGCTTCACCTTCTTCCCACAGATTTGGCAAATGGCCATGTCCACCTCCTCTGGCGGCGTAACAAAAAACTGCCACATCGCAGAGTAGGTTGTTTCACCCCCAACACTCTGCAGTAACTGACTCCTACCACCGCTACCTCCGTGAACCCCTGCACCACTACTTTCTGGTCAGGTAGGTTCCTGCAAAGAGGGAGGTTTACCCCGGGCACATTTGGCTCCCGACCTCCCACTGTTGCCACCCTGCTGACTCCTGGCCACGCTACCGACTTTATAACTCCGCCGTTGCCTCACGTGCAAGCTGCCATCCTCTTCTCCCGATGATGATGAAGCCCCTTCATCACCCATCTCCCAATTGCGATTGGCTGCATCATCATCGAGTAATGTCTGCACGCCACTGATGTTCTCCTCAACGGTCTCTGAGCCAGGATCCTGACTGCTCGCAACACCAGCTCCCACACCACTCTCCTTATCATTACTTGCCTGCCTGCCAGAGAAAGCGGCCGATGTCTCCTCCAGATCTTGGCTGGGCAGTAGCTGCTGACTGTCCTATAGTAGCTCGTCCTCGCTGTATAGTGGAGTTGAGCCCACAGCATATAATACTTGTCTGGCTGAGGGAACAGAAAAAGACAGAGGCAGGGTTGAGGACCGGTGAGGGCACAACACCTGCTTCCAGGCCATGCCAACTAAGGGTTGTGTCTGACGAACCCACCGACTCTTGGCTGGGGGTGTCTGTTGTCACTTGCCATGAAGTGGATGACAGAGTCATCCATTCAAGCACCTCTGGTTTTCTGGTCAAGACATGACCACTTGACACCGGGAAGTGACCCCTGCTGCCACGCCACTTTACTCTGCTGCGACCTGTGCCTATGCCAGAAACATTTAGGACTCCCTTCCCTGTGCAGGGCCTGTCACTTCTCTGTCTGACATACTGTTAGATCAAATAAATAATTAAAAATAAACTTAATAAACCCCAAGCATTTCCATTAATACACCGCAAAAAAGGCTTTAGAACATATAACTGCACAGCTGAATGGCAAATAAGCCCTTTTGTGTTACTAAGACACCCCAAAAAAGGCTTTAGAACATATAACTGCACCGCTGAACCGCTAATACTTTTTTCCCACTAATACACCCCAAAAAAGACTGTAATTTTGTCACTTCACCGCACAACAGCAAATAAGCCCTTTTCCCCACTAATACACCACAAAAAAGGCTTTAGAACATATAACTGCACCACTGAACAGCTAATTATACTTTTTTTCCCCATTACTACACCCCAAAAAAGACTGCAATTTTGTAATTTACCACACAACGGCTAACAAGCCCATTTCTTTTTTTTCCACTAATACACCACAAAAAAGGCTTTAGAACATATAACTGCACCGCTGAACGGCTAATAAGACTTTTTTCTATGAATACACCCCAAAAAATGCAGTAATTTTGTCACTTTACCGCACAACAGGTAAGGCTATAATTTTGTCACTTCAACGCACCAAGGCCAGTAAGCCCCATTTTTCCCACTAATACACCCGAAAGAATGCTTCAGAACATATAACTGCACCTCTGTAGGGCTAATAACACATTTTTTTTTCACTAATACACCCCAAAAAAAGACTGTAATTTTGTTACTTCACTGCACAACGGCAAATAAGCCCTTTTCTTTCTTTTTTCCACTAATACACCACAAAAAAAGGCTTTAGAACGTATAACTGCACCGCTGAACTGCTTATAAGACTTTTTTTTTCCATTAATACACTCCGAAAAAACTGCATTTTGTCACTTCACTGCACAACAGCTAATAAGACTTTTTTTTTCCCACTAATACACCTCAAAAAGGCTGAAACCCAAAAAAGAAAAGAACTACCACAAGCAAGGCTGCACCTCTTATATAAATATTGTACGTTATCCCAAAACATTAAAATCATTGTATATAATTTACATCATTGTGTGTGGACTACAAATATGTCCAACCACATAACTCCAACAACCAGGTTCCAAATTGGAACAAACATATGCCGCCAAAGATAATGCACAATTAGTTAATAAGACATTAGATACTACTTATCAATTATACAAGACAGCAGACATGGGATGCAGGTAAAAACTCCCTGCGCGTATCACCAGGCAGGCTTCAGAACATATAACTGCACCGCTGAATGGCTAATGATACTTTTTTTTCCCAGTAATACACCACAAAAAAGGATGCAATTTTGTCACTTCACCGCAGAACGTCAAATAAGCCCTTTTTTCCCATTAATACACCACAAAAAAGGCTTTAAAACATATAATTGGACCGCTGAATGGCTAATAAGTGCCACTCCTTCCCTTCGGTGCCGCTGGCGCCTGTGATAAGTTTGGAGCGAGAACGTGCGCTGCGTCCTCGTCTCCAGGGCAACAGGGGGGGCGGAGAGGACCCGGCCACGCACGCCTCCTTATCGGTTGGCCTCCTCCGCTCCCGTAGTAACGGCAAGGAGCCTCAGCGCTGAAATCAGCACTCGGCGCTCAGCAGTACTCAGGGGGATGAGTCCTTCTCTCCCATATTTAACAGGCAGCCTGCTGGCCACAGGTTGCCTGTGATTAAGGTCCTATACATTGTGTATATTCCCTTGGACATTGCTACTCAGTGTTTGTATTTTGCCTAATTTTTTACTTCGTCCCTTGCTTGCTCCTTTTTTACTGTTGCCTCTCTTGATATTTGACTTCTGCTTGACTTTGACTCGTCCTTGCCTGCTTCCTGTTTCTTACTTGCTTCTCCTGGTATTGACTCCAGGTTTGCACATTGACGCTGCTTCTGCTTGTCCTCTGGTACCGCCTTGACCTCCTGGTTTTGACATTGCTAGTTTGACCTGTCTGTGTTTGTCTGTTTTGTTTGTCTCTCCCGCACTTACTCAGGTTAGGGATCACCACCCAGTTGCGCTCCGTTGCCTAGGATGGGTAAGTCCAAGTAGGCAGGGACAGAGGTGTATAACTGCACCTCTGAACGGCACGGGTACTGTGAGGCTTTGCTCTAGTAGGCAGGGTAAGCGGACGCAGTACAGAGGCAAAGTAAGTTCGTAAATCAAAATGTCAGTGTTTATTCACACAAAAGGCAAAAGAAAAACGACATATTACAGTCTTGGTGTTAATTCACACAATGAAAAGTCCATAGAACAGACACGTCACCTTTCTAGCCGTTTTATCTCTGGCAGTTCACAGCAAGTTTTAGGGGGCATGTTTCCCAGGGTGCAGCTCTCATACAGCTCTCAGCCTTCCAGCACAGCACCATGCTTCAGATCCCAAAACAGAGACTCAGCTACTGAGCCCAGCTGCCTACTTAAAGCACAGCCAGGTGCTGCCAAAACCCGGACCGGCACTTTAACTCCGGTCCGGTATTTGATCTCACCTGGCTGGAAATCAGCCCAGCCGCCCATGTTGGGAGGTAAATACCTGCCTTCCCAAACAAAACCCCTTGCTATGTCACATACCCCTCCCTTGTTCAACCCTGAGGGGGTGAACACACGTCAGACAGTGTACCCGGGACAGGGCATCCACGTTTCCCTGTAACTGACTTGCCCTGTGTTCTACTGTAAACGTAAAGTTTTGCAAGGACAAGAACCATCTGGTGACCTGAACATTCCTCTCTTTGGCCTGGCTAGACCACTTGAGAGGGGAGTGGTCGGTCACCAGATAGAACTTTCTCCCCAACAGATAATATCGGAGAGATTTGAGTGCCCACTTAATGGCCAGGCACTCTCTCTCCACTATACTATACCGGGTCTCGGCTGGAGTGAGCTTACGGCTCAGGAAGACAACGGCATGCTCCTCCCCAATGACTTCCTGAGACTACTTTGGAGGCATCAGTCTGTACTAAAACCACCCTTTTGAAGTCGGGCATCACCAAAACCGGGGACCCACACAGGGCCGACTTCAAAGTGGAGAAAGCCTCTTCTGCTTGTTTATTCCAGCAGACCATCACGGACTTCCGTACCTTCAAGAGCACTGTCAATGCTGCTAAACTGGCAAAATGGGGAACGAGACCCGTATAATAGCCCACTATTCCCAGTAATGACTTTACTTGCCTAGAGGTGACAGGTCGGGGCCAATTCCTTAACGCCTCTATTTTGTTTACTTGGGGTTTGATGACTTCACGCCCAATGACATACCCCAGGTATTTGGTCTCCTCTAACCCTATCGCACCTTTTTAGGGTTAGCTGTTAGACCGGCCTTTCGAAGGGAGTCAACTACAGTCTGTATTTTGGGCAGGTGACTTTCCCAGTCGGTATTGTGAATGACAATATCATCCAGGTAAGCCAAGGTGTACCGCCGATGTGGACGAAGCACAATGTCCATTAGACGTTGAAAAGTGGCAGGGGCACCATGCACACAGAAGGGTAACACCTTATATTGGTACAGCCCCTCTGGTGTAATAAAGGCAGTTTTCTTTTTGGCAGCCTCCGTCAAGGGTACCTTCCAGTACCCTTTGGTGAGGTCCAAAACAGAAAAATACCGGGCTTAGCCTAACATTTCAATAAGCTCATCCACCCGAGGCATGGGATATGCATCGAATTTAGATATTTTGTTCAGCTTACGAAAATCATTACAAAACCGTAAAGTCCCGTCCAGCTTGGGTATTAAGACTATAGGACTGGCCCACTGTTATCAGAACTTGTTAACTCAGCGATCTACAGTGATTTTTTACCCTGCCCTGAGCTCAGTGACACAGAAAAATAACTTTTATCCGTCTGTTAGTTAGGTGGGCGTCGGCGGACATTTTGTGCAAGTTTAGTGCACCAGCACAGCATATGTGCCAGGGACAATAATTTAACCCTGTTCTTTTAGTTCAGTGTGCAACATGTACCCATTTTTTAAGTGCACCTGCACTGCATATGTGCCAGGGGAAGGCAAAATAATATAGGGAATCGTTCTGTAAGTTAAGGGACCCAGAGGGCTACATATTGACATTTTTTTCTGTAAAGTACAATCTAAGTAAATCCATCTGTTAGATTGTGTGAGGACAAATGTATTTACTTTTTGCTAAAAAGTACATTTGTGCCTTGCACTGCATTTGTGACAGTCCAATACAAGCGTTAAATAACGCTGTTATATTCCGGTTTTAAAAAAACATCCATTTTGTGCAAGACCCTACATCTGGGGCCTTTGCTGCATTTGTGACAGTCAAATACAAGCTTTAAATACTGCAATTATATTCTGGGTTTAAAAATACACCCATTTTGTTCAAGACACTACATCTGGGGCCTTTGCTGCATTTCTGACAGTCCAATACAAGCTTTAAATACTGCAGTTATATTCTGGTTTTAAAAAAACACCCATTTTGTGCAAGACCCTACATCTGGGGCCTTTGCTGCATTTGTCACAGTCAAATACAAGCTTTAAATACTGCAGTTATATTCTGGGTTTAAAAAGAACACGCATTTTGTGCAAGACACTACATTTGCGGCCTTTGCTGCATTTCTGACAGACCAATACAACCAGTCAATACTGCAGTTACATTGATGGTTGACAAATTAACGTGGCCCCAGTCGTGGTGCTGCTGGTGGAGCTCCTGTTGCAGGGAGAGGACTTGATCGATCTACATTCACAAGTGAAACACCTTCTTCAGGTGCGACTAGGCGACAGAACCTTCAGCGTTTTTTGGTAGGGCCGAATGCGGCTCTACGAATGGTGAGGCCAGAACAAGTACAGGTGATAGTAGATTGGGTGGCTGACAGTGCCTCCAGTTCCTTCACATTGTCTCCCACCCAGTCTCCTGCTGAAAGATCGGAGTTGGCACCTGCAGCCCATGTCCATCAGTCTTTCACCTCACCCTCTCGCCAATCAGCCAAGCAGTCTGAGCCCCAAGTCATGCAGCAGTCTCTTCTGCTTTTTGATGACTCTGCTAGCAGGGTGTCCCAGGGCCATCCACATAGCCCTGCCCCAGAAGTGGAAGAGAATGAGTGCACCGATTCCCAACCACTTATGTTTCTGGATGAGTAAATGGGAGAACCAGGTGCCAACTGCTGTGGCTTTCTGCAGTGTGCAGACCGACAAGAAGGGCAGGGGTGAAGACTGGGTTGAAGATGATGTGGAGGATGATGAGGTCCTCTACCCCACATGGAATCAAGGTCATGCGAGTAACCTGTCTAGTTCGGATGAAGAGGCGATGGTCGCACAGAGCCACCAGCACAGCAGAAGAGGGAGCAGGGTGAACAAGCTCAGAGATCACACTCCTGAGTCTATTTGCCAAAATCTTTGCCAATATTTTATTGTCTGTAGTGATCAATGAAATAGGACAATACGAATCCATCAGGGCCAGGTCCTTACCTGGCTTTAAGATAAGTGCAATCAAGGCTTCTCGCATAGAGTCTGGCAATTTTCCCACCAGTTTCGCTGACTCCCAGATTCTAAGTAGTTTCGGAATTAATATTTCTTTATATTGAGCATACACCTGGAACTGGATGCCATCTATTCCTGGAGCCTTGTTCTTTGTTATCCCATTTAACATATCCTTCACTTCTATCGGGGTTAAGGGAGCTTCCAGGGACTTACATTGATCTATTTTTAGCCGAGTAATTTCATCCAAAAACTGTTGTATTTGCTCTGAGTTTTTGTTTATCTTACTACTGTATATATCCGCAAAGTATTTTTGGAGTAACTCTATTTTGTCTGTTTGCTCAGTATTTTTATGTCCCATTTTATCCATTATACAATGGATATACTTATTCTTTTTTGTTTGGGTCGCTACCAGGGCCGCAGAATTTTTTCCCTAGGGTATGTGCATAAATATAGTTATCCCTTACATGATTTTCTTTTTGTTGTTCTGCCAATAATAAAAACAATTCATCCTTTAATTCAGAGGCCTTCTCTATCCAGAGAGTATAATTTTGATCTGTAGGGTTTGCAATGTATTTTTTTTCATTTTTTTCTGCCTCACCTTCCAATTTTGTTATTTTCTCCCTTATTCCTTTCTTATATATTACTGTATACTTTGTAATAATCCCTCTAATAAAGGCCTTGGCAGCCTCCCATATCATATTATCTGTCGTTGATCCATCGTTTATCTAAAAAAACTCTCTTATCTCTCGCAAGATCTTATTGTGTGTATCCATCATATTTATCCATCCTATACTTATGTTCATCCCTCTTTTTTTTATTTTTTGTGTTTTAATATTTATATTGATTGGATTGTGGTCCGAAACCCCCCTTTGCCCATATTTCACCCCTACAATTTCCAGTGAGCCTTTCTCATTTGTGAAAACTATATCAATTTGTGATAAACTCCTATGAGTCTTTGAAAAACACAAGTATTTCCGTAAATTAAGGTGCATAACCCTCCAAATGTCAATCCAACCCATCTCTTTAGTGATATTTTTTTATTTAGATCCCATGCAGGGCCCCTGATTATACCCCAATTTACATCTATCTATTCTTGCATCCATAACGTTATTGAAGTCTCCAACCACCAACAGTGATTTATCCCCTGCCTTAAGTGCAATATCATACATTTTTTATAGGACGTCGGTTTTAAAGGGTGGAGGTATATACATACTTGCTATTAACCACGCCCTACCTTCCAGTATACTGTCCAGCAGGACATATCGGCCCTCCTTATCTATAATTACTTTCACTATTTTTATATCTATGTCCCGGTGTATTAATATGCTTACTCCTCTGGCGTATGCTGAATACACTGAGTGGAAAGTATATTGCATCCATGGTCTACATATCCCGTCCATCGTCTCATTCATCAGGTGTGTTTCCTCTAAACAGACTATTGCAGGGAGAGATCTATGTATTACATCAAAGACCGCAACTCTCTTTGAACCCCTACTCAACCCCCTAATATTACATAGTAACATAGTACATAAGGGCGAAAAAAGACATTTGTCCATCCAGTTCTGCCTGTTATCCTGCAAGTTGATCCAGAGGAAGGCAAAAAAAAAAAAACCCTGTGAGGCAGAAGCCAATTTTCTCCACTTAGGGGAATAAAAAAATCCTTCCCGACTCCAATCAGGCAATCAGAATAACTCCATGGATCAACGACCCCTCTCTAGTAGCTATAGCCTGTAATATTATTAAGCTCCAGAAATACGTCCAGGCCCCTCTTGAATTCCTTTATTGTACTCACCATTAGTCAACGGAACAAGGGATTCCCAACCATTTTCCCAAGCTGGTACTAGCCAAGCCTTAAGCTGCTTATCTTCTGCGATCTGACGAGTGCAGGTACATTCAGCTTAGAATAACCGTTGACATGAGATAATTCTCATGTTTTTTGTTCATAATCCTATCCATTCCCAAAATGTGGCAGGACCCCCAATGTTATAAAAGGGTCAGGAACCCTGAGACAGGAGAAGGAGTAGGAGGGCACGGCGGGGATAGAGGAGGAAAATGAGAAGAGAGGAAGAAGAAAAAAATAATAATAAAGACATTCGACAAACCTCGCCCATCCCTCACAAATAATCCAGAAAACCTAGTTATATTATTTGGATTAGTTCCTGCTATCTCACAGTTACCAGTCCCCGTACTTTTCTCATTTAATTAAGTTTCACTAGTAGTGCTAGCTTGCTGTAGTGGTTCCAGATTCTTTTCCACCCTGTCCATAAACGTATGGCCTTAAGACAGAGTAGCAGTATCCCCTTAGTGACACATTAGCTAGTCAAATTGGGGGTTCAGGCCGCTTCAGCTTTTTAGGTGCCTGCAGTCAGAGTCTTATCTAGGGAGGTGCTGTTGGCACTATAAGCGCACCCTGCTTCTGGCCACCAGGTGTATTCTTCCCGACCGCAAGCCTCCGGACCCATAGCCCGCCCTCTAATTGGTCTTTATAGCCCGATTTTCCACCTCTGCCTTGGTCCAGAGCCTAAGTGCCGGCTTGGATTTGGGGGGGCACACAGACTCCACCTGTATTCTTTAGAACCTGTTATTATGGCCCCCTCTACCCCTCCAGCCCGCACTCCCACTCACTTGCCATTATGTCCGGTTAAAATCCAATGAAGCTGTGACAGGGTATCCAAGTGCTAATAAGCCTTTTTTCCAACTAATACGCCCCAAAAAAGGCTGTAATCTGTACTTGTGTCACTTTACCACACAACGATTAACAAGCCTTTTTTTTCCACTAATACACCCAAAAAAATGCAGCAATTTTGTCAATTTACTGCACGCCGAGTAACAAGCCTTTTTTTTCACTAATACACCCCAAAAAAGGCTTCAGAACATATAGCTGCACCGCTGAACGGCTAATAACAAAATTTTTTCCACTAATACTCCACAAAAGTGGCTGTAATTTTGTCACTTCACCGCAGAATAGCAAATAAGCCCATTTTCCACTAATACACCCTAAAAAAAAGCTGTAATTTTGTCACTTCACCACACAATGGTTAACAAGCCTTTTTCCCCCCACTAATACACCACAAAAAAAGGCGTTAGAACATATGACTGCATCGCTGAACAGCTAATAAGCCTTTTTTTTCCACTAATACTCCCCAAAAAAGGCTGTAATTTTGTCACTTCACCGAACAACAGCAAATAAGCCCTTTTTGTTCTCACTAATACACCCCAAAAAAATCTGTAATTTTGTTACTTTACCACACAACGGCTAACAAGCCTTTTTTCCCCCACTAATAGACCACAAAAAAAGGCTTTAGAACATATAACTGCACCGCTGAACGGCTAATAAGACTTTTTTTTCCCACTAATACACCCAAAAAAATTCAGTAAGTTTGTCAATTTACTGCACGACGACTAACAAGCCTTTTTTTTTTTACTAATACATCCCAAAAAAGGCTTCAGAACATATAACTGCACAGCTGAAAGGCTAATAAGACTTTTTATTCCCACTAATTCACCCCAAAAAAGGCTGTAATGTTGTCACTTCACTGCACCAAGGCTAATAAGCCATTTTATCCCCACTAATAAACCCCAAAAAAGGCTTCAGAACGTGTAACTGCACTGCTGAACGGCTAATAACACTTTTTTTTCTTTCTCAACTAATACTCCCCAAAAAAGGCTGTAATTGTATCACTTTACCGCACAACAGCAAATAAGCCCATTTTCCACTAATACACCCCCAAAAAAGCTGTAATTTTGCCACTTCACCACACAATGGCTAACAAGCCTTTTTTCCCCCACTAATACACTACAAAAAAAGGCTTTAGAACATATAACTGCATCGCTGAACGGCTAATAAGACTTTTTTTTCCACTGATACACCCAAAAAAATGCTGTAATTTTGTCAATTTACTGCATGACGACTAACAAGCCTTTTTTTCCCACTAATACACCCTAAAAAAGGCTTCAGGACATATAACTGCACCTCTGAATGGCAAATAAACCCTTTTTTCCTTTTGGTCCACTAATACACCCCAAATATGGCTTTAAAACATATAACTGCACCGCTGAACGGCTAATAAGACTTTTTTTTTCCAGTAATACACCCCAAAAAAGGCTGTAATTTTGTCACTTCACCGCAGAACGTAAAATAAGCCCTTATTACACCACAAAAAAGGCTTTAAAACATATAACTGTACCGCTGAATGGCTAATAAGTAGAGTTGAGCGAACACCTGGATGTTCGGGTTCGAGAAGTTCGGCCGAACATCCCGGAAATGTTCGGGTTCGGGATCCGAACCCGATCCGAACTTCGTCCCGAACCCGAACCCCATTGAAGTCAATGGGGACCTGAACTTTTCGGCACTAAAACGGCTGTAAAACAGCCCAGGAAAGGGCTAGAGGGCTGCAAAAGGCAGCAACATGTAGGTAAATCCCCTGCAAACAAATGTGGATAGGGAAATTAATTAAAATAAAAATTAAATAAATAAAAATTAACCAAAATCAATTGGAGAGAGGTTCCATAGCAGAGAATCTGGCTTCCCGTCACCCACCACTGGAACAGTCCATTCTCAGATATTTAGGCCCCGGCACCCAGGCAGAGGAGAGAGGTCCCATAACAGACAATCTGGCTTCATGTCAGCAGAGAATCAGTCTTCATGTCATAGCAGAGAATCAGGCTTCACGTCACCCACCACTGTAATAGTCCATTTTCATAAATTTAGGCCCAGCACCCAGGCAGAGGAGAGAGGTCCCGTAACAGACAATCTGGCTTCATGTCAGCAGAGAATCAGTCTTCATATCATAGCAGAGAATCTGGCTTCCCGTTACCCACCACTGGAACAGTCCATTCTCAGATATTTAGGCCCCGGCACCCAGGCAGAGGAGAGAGGTCCCGTAACAGACAATCTGGCTTCATGTCAGCAGAGAATCAGTCTTCATATCATAGCAGAGAATCAGGCTTCACGTCAGCCACCACTGCAACAGTCCATTGTCATAAATTCAGGCCCAGCACCCAGGCAGAGGAGAGAGGTCCCGTAACAGACAATCTGGCTTCATGTCAGCAGAGAATCAGTCTGCATGTCATAGCAGAGAATGAGGCTTCACGTCACCCACCACTGCAACAGTCCATTTTCATAAATTTAGGCCCAGCACCCAGGCAGAGGAGAGAGGTCCCGTAACAGAGGATCTGGCTTCATGTCACCAGAGAATCAGTCTGCATGTCATAGCAGAGAATCAGGCTTCACGTCACCCACCACTGCAACAGTCCATTTTCATAAATTTAGGCCCAGCACCCAGGCAGAGGAGAGAGGTCCCGTAACAGAGGATCTGGCTTCATGTCACCAGAGAATCAGTCTGCATGTCATAGCAGAGAATGAGGCTTCACGTCAGCCACCACTGCAACAATCCATTGGCATATATTTAGGCCTAGCACACAGGCAGAGGAGAGGTTCATTCAACTTTGGGTAGCCTTGCAATATAATGGTAAAATGAAAATAAAAATAGGATTGAATGAGGAAGTGCCCTGGAGTCCAATAATATATGGTTATGGGGAGGTAGTTAATGTCTAATCTGGACAAGGGACGGACAGGTCCTGTGGGATCCATGCCTGGTTCATTTTTATGAACGTCAGCTTGTCCACATTGGCTGTAGACAGGCGGCTGCGTTTGTCTGTAATGACGCCCCCTGCCGTGCTGAATACACGTTCAGACAAAACGCTGGCTGCCGGGCAGGCCAGCACCTCCAAGGCATAAAAGGCTAGCTCTGGCCACGTGGACAATTTAGAGACCCAGAAGTTGAATGGGGCCGAACCATCAGTCAGTACGTGGAGGGGTGTGCACACGTACTGTTCCACCATGTTAGTGAAATGTTGCCTCCTGCTAACACGTTGCGTATCAGGTGGTGGTGCAGTTAGCTGTGGCGTGTTGACAAAAGTTTTCCACATCTCTGCCATGCTAACCCTGCCCTCAGAGGAGCTGGCCGTGACACAGCTGCCTTGGCGACCTCTTGCTCCTCCTCTGCCTTGGCCTTGGGCTTCCACTTGTTCCCCTGTGACATTTGGGAATGCTCTCAGTAGCGCGTCTACCAACGTGCGCTTGTACTCGCGCATCTTCCTATCACGCTCCAGTGCAGGAAGTAAGGTGGGCACATTGTCTTTGTAGCGTGGATCCAGCAGGGTGGCAACCCAGTAGTCCGCACAGGTTAAAATGTGGGCAACTCTGCTGTCGTTGCGCAGGCACTGCAGCATGTAGTCGCTCATGTGTGCCAGGCTGCCCAGGGGTAAGGACAAGCTGTCCTCTGTGGGAGGCGTATCGTCATCGTCCTGCCTTTCCCCCCAGCCACGCACCAGTGATGGACCCGAGCTGCGTTGGGTGCCACCCCGCTGTGACCATGCTTCATCCTCATCCTCCTCCACCTCCTCCTCATCCTCGTCCTCCTCGTCCTCCAGTAGTGGGCCCTGGCTGGCCACATTTGTACCTGGCCTCTGCTGTTGCCAAAAACCTCCCTCTGAGTCACTTCGAAGAGACTGGCCTGAAAGTGCTAAAAATGACCCCTCTTCCTCCTCCTCCTCCTCCTCCTCCTGGGCCACCTCCTCTTCCATCATCGCCCTAAGTGTTTTCTCAAGGAGACATAGAAGTGGTATTGTAACGCTGATAACGGTGTCATCGCCACTGGCCATGTTGGTGGAGTACTCGAAACAGCGCAACAGGGCACACAGGTCTCGCATGGAGGCCCAGTCATTGGTGGTGAAGTGGTGCTGTTCTGTAGTGCGACTGACCCGTGCGTGCTGCAGCTGAAACTCCACTATGGCCTGCTGCTGCTCGCACAGTCTGTCCAGCATGTGCAAGGTGGAGTTCCACCTGGTGGGCACGTCGCATATGAGGCGGTGAGCGGGAAGGCCGAAGTTACGCTGTAGCGCAGACAGGCGAGCAGCGGCAGGATGTGAACGCCGGAAGCGCGAACAGACGGCCCGCACTTTATGCAGCAGCTCTGACATGTCGGGGTAGTTGTGAATGAACTTCTGCACCACCAAATTCAGCACATGCGCCAAGCAAGGGATGTGCGTCAAATTGGCTAGTCCCAGAGCTGCAACGAGATTTCGCCCATTATCACACACCACCAGGCCGGGCTTGAGGCTCACCGGCAGCAACCACTCGTCGGTCTGTTGTTCAATACCCCGCCACAACTCTTGTGCGGTGTGGGGCCTGTCCCCCAAACATATGAGTTTCAGAATGGCCTGCTGACGTTTACCCCGGGCTGTGCTGAAGTTGGTGGTGAAGGTGTGTGGCTGACTGGATGAGCAGGTGGAAGAAGAGGAGGAGGAAGCCGAGAAGGAGGAGGTGGCAACAGGAGGCAAAGAATGTTGCCCTGCGATCCTTGGCGGCGGCAGGACGTGCGCCAAACAGCTCTCCGCCTGGGGCCCAGCTGCCACTACATTTACCCAGTGTGCAGTTAGGGAGATATAGCGTCCCTGGCCGTGCTTACTGGTCCACGTATCTGTGGTTAGGTGGACCTTGCTACAGATGGCGTTGCGCAGTGCACACTTGATTTTATCGGATACTTGGTTGTGCAGGGAAGGCACGGCTCTCTTGGAGAAGTAGTGCCGGCTGGGAACAACATACTGTGGGACAGCAAGCGACATGAGCTGTTTGAAGCTGTCTGTGTCCACCAGCCTAAATGACAGCATTTCATAGGCCAGTAGTTTAGAAATGCTGGCATTCAGGGCCAGGGATCGAGGGTGGCTAGGTGGGAATTTACGCTTTCTATCAAATGTTTGTGAGATGGAGAGCTGAACGCTGGCGTGTGACATGGTTGAGACGCTTGGTGACGGAGGTGGTGGTGGTGGTGTTGGTGGTACATCCCCTGTTTGCTGGGCGGCAGGTGCCAACGTTCCTCCAGAGGCGGAGGAAGAGGCCGAGGCGGCAGCAGCAGAATAGGCCGAGGCGGCAGCAGCAGAAGAGGTAGCAGGGGGAGCCTGAGTGACTTCCTTGGTTTTAAGGTGTTTACTCCACTGCAGTTCATGCTTTGCATGCAGGTGCCTGGTCATGCAGGTTGTGCTCAGGTTCAGAACGTTAATGCCTCGCTTCAGGCTCTGATGGCACAGCGTGCAAACCACTCGGGTCTTGTCGTCAGCACATTGTTTGAAGAAGTGCCATGCCAGGGAACTCCTTGAAGCTGCCTTTGGGGTGCTCGGTCCCAGATGGCGGCGGTCAGTAGCAGGCGGAGTCTCTTGGCGGCGGGTGTTCTGCTTTTGCCCACTGCTCCCTCTTTTGCTACGCTGTTGGCTCGGTCTCACCACTGCCTCTTCCTCCGAACTGTGAAAGTCAGTGGCACGACCTTCATTCCATGTGGGGTCTAGGACCTCATCGTCCCCTGCATCGTCTTCCACCCAGTCTTGATCCCTGACCTCCTGTTCAGTCTGCACACTGCAGAAAGACGCAGCAGTTGGCACCTGTGTTTCGTCATCATCAGAGACATGCTGAGGTGGTATTCCCATGTCCTCATCATCAGGAAACATAAGTGGTTGTGCGTCAGTGCATTCTATGTCTTTCACCGCTGGGGAAGGGCTAGGTGGATGCCCTTGGGAAACCCTGCCAGCGGAGTCTTCAAACAGCATAAGAGACTGCTGCATAACTTGAGGCTGAGACAGTTTCCCTGGTATGCATGGGGGTGATGTGACAGACTGATGGGGTTGGTTTTCAGGCGCCATCTGTGCGCTTTCTGCAGAAGACTGGGTGGGAGATAATGTGAACGTGCTGGATCCACTGTCGGCCACCCAATTGACTAATGCCTGTACCTGCTCAGGCCTTACCATCCTTAGAACGGCATTGGGCCCCACCATATATCGCTGTAAATTCTGGCGGCTACTGGGACCTGAGGTAGTTGGTACACTAGGACGTGTGGATGTGGCAGAACGGCCACGTCCTCTCCCAGCACCAGAGGGTCCACTAACACCACCACGACCATGTCCACGTCCGCGTCCCTTACTAGATGTTTTTCTCATTGTTATGGTTCACCACAACAACAAATATATTATTTGGCCCAATGTATTGTATTCAAATTCAGCGGGATATAAATTTGAGGCCTAGTATTTAGGCGCTGGGTGACCGGTATGGATTTAGTGACAGAATTAGACTTGGAAATGCACAGAAGCGTGTGTGTGAAGTTATTCTGAATGACCCAATGTGCACCTTGAATATTATATACCCTTTTTGGGATAGATTTCAAATAGCTCTGATATAGCAGGAACCACTAAATTATGAAATTGCTAAATTGGGAATTGTACTTCAACCCAGAACAAAAAATGTGCTTTGACGGGCACTAAATAACTTTCCCAGCTACAACAGGACAGCGGTAACGAGAGATTTAGAGGGATTTAAATTTGAGGCCTAGTATTTAGGCGCTGGGTCACCGGTATGGATTTAGTGACAGAATTAGACTTGGAAATGCACAGAAGCGTGTGTGTGAAGTTATTCTGAATGACCCAATGTGCACCTTGAATATTATATACCCTTTTTGGGATAGATTTCAAATAGCTCTGATATAGCAGGAACCACTAAATTATGAAATTGCTAAATTGGGAATTGTACTTCAACCCAGAACAAAAAATGTGCTTTGACGGGCACTAAATAACTTTCCCAGCTACAACAGGACAGCGGTAACGAGAGATTTAGAGGGATTTAAATTTGAGGCCTAGTATTTAGGCGCTGGGTCACCGGTATGGATTTAGTGACAGAATTAGACTTGGAAATGCACAGAAGCGTGTGTGTGAAGTTATTCTGAATGACCCTATGTGCACCTTCAATATTATATACCCTTTTAGGGATAGATTTCAAATAGCTCTGATATAGCAGAAACCACTAAATTATGAAATTGCTAAATTGGGAATTGTACTTCAACCCAGAACAAAAAATGTGCTTTGACGGACACTAAATATCTTGCCCAGCAACAACAGTACAGCGGTAACGAGAGATTTAGAGGGATTTAAATTTGAGGCCTAGTATTTAGGCGCTGGGTGACAGGTATGGGTTTAGTGACAGAATTAGACTTGGAAATACACAGTAGCGGGTGTGTGTGAAGTTATTCTGAATGACCCAATGTGCACCTTCAATATTATATACCCTTTTTGGGATAGATTTCAAATAGCTCTGATATAGCAGGAACCACTAAATTATGAAATTGCTAAATTGGGAATTGTACTTCAACCCAGAACAAAAAATGTGCTTTGACGGACACTAAATATCTTGCCCAGCAACAACAGTACAGCGGTGGGTAACGAGAGATTTAGAGGGATTTAAATTTGAGGCCTAGTATTTAGGCGCTGGGTCACCGGTATGGATTTAGTGACAGAATTAGACTTGGAAATGCACAGAAGCGTGTGTGTGAAGTTATTCTGAATGACCCTATGTGCACCTTCAATATTATATACCCTTTTAGGGATAGATTTCAAATAGCTCTGATATAGCAGAAACCACTAAATTATGAAATTGCTAAATTGGGAATTGTACTTCAACCCAGAACAAAAAATGTGCTTTGACGGACACTAAATATCTTGCCCAGCAACAACAGTACAGCGGTGGGTAACGAGAGATTTAGAGGGATTTAAATTTGAGGCCTAGTATTTAGGCGCTGGGTCACCGGTATGGATTTAGTGACAGAATTAGACTTGGAAATGCACAGAAGCGTGTGTGTGAAGTTATTCTGAATGACCCTATGTGCACCTTCAATATTATATACCCTTTTAGGGATAGATTTCAAATAGCTCTGATATAGCAGAAACCACTAAATTATGAAATTGCTAAATTGGGAATTGTACTTCAACCCAGAACAAAAAATGTGCTTTGACGGACACTAAATATCTTGCCCAGCAACAACAGTACAGCGGTGGGTAACGAGAGATTTAGAGGGATTTAAATTTGAGGCCTAGTATTTAGGCGCTGGGTCACCGGTATGGATTTAGTGACAGAATTAGACTTGGAAATGCACAGAAGCGTGTGTGTGAAGTTATTCTGAATGACCCAATGTGCACCTTCAATATTATATACCCTTTTAGGGATAGATTTCAAATAGCTCTGATATAGCAGAAACCACTAAATTATGAAATTGCTAAATTGGGAATTGTACTTCAACCCAGAACAAAAAATGTGCTTTGACGGACACTAAATATCTTGCCCAGCAACAACAGTACAGCGGTAACGAGAGATTTAGAGGGATTTAAATTTGAGGCCTAGTATTTAGGCGCTGGGTGACAGGTATGGGTTTAGTGACAGAATTAGACTTGGAAATACACAGTAGCGGGTGTGTGTGAAGTTATTCTGAATGACCCAATGTGCACCTTCAATATTATATACCCTTTTAGGGATAGATTCCAAATAGCTCTGATATAGCAGGAACCACTAAATTATGAAATTGCTAAATTGGGAATTGTACTTCAACCCAGAACAAAAAATGTGCTTTGACGGACACTAAATATCTTGCCCAGCAACAACAGTACAGCGGTAACGAGAGATTTAGAGGGATTTAAATTTGAGGCCTAGTATTTAGGCGCTGGGTGACAGGTATGGGTTTAGTGACAGAATTAGACTTGGAAATACACAGTAGCGGGTGTGTGTGAAGTTATTCTGAATGACCCAATGTGCACCTTCAATATTATATACCCTTTTTGGGATAGATTTCAAATAGCTCTGATATAGCAGGAACCACTAAATTATGAAATTGCTAAATTGGGAATTGTATTTCAACCCAGAACAAGAAATGTGCTTGAACGGACACTAAATAACTCGCCCAGCTACAGCACTAGGGACAGATTTAGCTGGATATAAATTTGAGGCCTAGTATTTAGGCGCTGGGTGACCGGTATGGATTTAGTGACAGAATTAGACTGGGATATGGCCAAAAAATAAACAGACTATTGCTGGTTAAATGCACTTGGTGTGACAGCTTCACCCTGATGTAGGCTTTAGCCAAAAAACAACCACACCATTGAGGGTTAAATGCACTTGGTGACAGGCGCAGCTTGCCCCTGATTTTGTATATGGCCAAAAAATGAACAGACTATTGCTGGTTAAATGCACTTGGTGTGACAGCTTCACCCTGATGTAGGCTTTAGCCAAAAAACAACCACACCATTGAGGGTTAAATGCACTTGGTGACAGGCGCAGCTTGCCCCTGATTTTGTATATGGCCAAAAAATGAACAGACTATTGCTGGTTAAATGCACTTGGTGTGACAGCTTCACCCTGATGTAGGCTTGAGCCAAAAAACAACCACACCATTGAGGGTTAAATGCACTTGGTGACAGGCGCAGCTTGCCCCTGATTTTGTATATGGCCAAAAAATGAACAGACTATTGCTGGTTAAATGCACTTGGTGTGACAGCTTCACCCTGATGTAGGCTTTAGCCAAAAAACAACCACACCATTGAGGGTTAAATGCACTTGGTCGCAGCTTGTGCTGGCGCACCACAAGACACAAAATGGCCGCCGATCACCCCAGAAAAATGAGACTGACAAACGGTCTGTGCAGCCTAAAAACAGTGAGCAATTGAGGATCAGCAGCTCAATGATCCACAGCTGCAGATCGATCAGTTAATCAAGTCCTTTGGAGGAGTTAATCTGCCTAATCTCGCCCTACTGTCGCAGCCGCAACCTCTCCCTACGCTAATCAGAGCAGAGTGACGGGCGGCGCTATGTGACTCCAGCTTAAATAGAGGCTGGGTCACATGGTGCTCTGGCCAATCACAGCCATGCCAATAGTAGGCATGGCTGTGATGGCCTCTTGGGGCAAGTAGTATGACGCTTGTTGATTGGCTGCTTTGCAGCCTTTCAAAAAGCGCCAAGAAAGCGTCACAAAAGCGCCAAGAAAGCGACGAACACCGAACCCGAACCCGGACTTTTACGAAAATGTCCGGGTTCGGGTCCGTGTCACGGACACCCCAAAATTCGGTACGAACCCGAACTATACAGTTCGAGTTCGCTCATCCCTACTAATAAGCCCTTTTTTTCCACAAATACTCCCCAAAAAAGGCTGTAATTTTGTCACTTCACCGAACAACAGCAAATAAGCCCCTTTTTTCCCACTAATACACCCCCAAAAAAGCTGTAATTGTGTCACTTTTCAACACAACGGCTAACAAGCCTTTTTTTCCACTAATACACAAAAAGAAATGCTTTAGAACATATAACTGCACTGCTGAACGGCTAATAAGACTTTTTTTTCACTACTACACCTAAAAAATGCTGTAATTTTGTCAATTTACTGCACGACGACTAACAAGCCTTTTATTTTCACTAATACACCCCAAAAAAGGCTTCAGAACATATAACTGCAGTGCTGAATGGCAAATAAGACTTTTTTTCCCACTAATTGACCCTAAAAAGGCTGTAAATTTGTCACTTCACCGCACCAAGGCTAATAAGCCCTTTTTCTTCACTAATACACCCCCAAAAAGGCTTCAGAACATATAACTGCACCGCTGAACAGCTAATAACACTTTTATTTCCACTAATACTCCCCAAAAAAGGTTGTAATTATTTCCTAGTAATACACCCTGTTAATGGCTGTATCCCACAGCACTTGTACCCCAATAACAATCAAGATGTGCTGGAATTACACAGCTATGATCTATTGCAAACATAAAATCAGCAGTATAATGGCAATTTGGATCCCCAGTCAGGGCAGCAAGGTGTAATAGAATTGCTTCTATTACCCAAGCTGTACACTCCCCTATTGGACCCTGTTCTACTTTTATAGTGTGGAATAATTCCTCCCTTTCCTTTCCCTACACTTTTAATGATCTTTCCCTGAAAAAAGCCCCCAAAAAGTTTTAAAGTCTTTTCTTCCACTTCTGGAACGGTTTGCTGGAATTACAGAGCTGTATAATGGCAATTTGGGTCCCCAGTCAGTGCAGCAAGGTGTTATCGGATTGTTATTATTACCCAGTCTGTAACCTTCCCTACTGAACCCTATTCAACATATATGCTGTGGATTGATTCCTCCCTATCCTTTCCCTACACCTTGAATAATCTTTCCCTGTACTTGTAAAACATTTTTTTTTAGCACAATTACGTTTTTTTATAGCATTGTCCCTAGCCCCTGCTGATGTCTTTCCCTGCACTAATCACACCGGAAAATGGCTGGGAAAACTTTCAGCCAGGGAGTGAGGAGCTGAGGCTGGGTGTGCCTGCCACAGGCAGTGCCTTCTAGCTGTAGTTACTGCCTTATTATACAGCTGCAGAACCTCAAAAGCAGCTACCTACAAGAATTACTTTTTTTTTCTCATTTGAACACAAAGACGTGAACAGTTTTTTTTTTCCAAACCTGAAGTTTCTTTCGGCTTATTACCAGCTTATTCCAGTACAATTAGCTTTATGCTGCAGTGCTGACTGCAGAATAAATAGTGTACATTTTTTCAGTGCATCATATCCATCCATTCTAATAGTGTTGCTTTGTAGCAGAAGCATTTTACGCCATCCGCTGCTGTTGAGCTATTGTTATATTTCGTTATCTCTGAGTTAAAACACTTTTAAGGTCATTTTCGGACAAATCAAGGGCTGGGGGAGCGTAAGGGAGGAGATTAACTGCATTCCAAGTGTACAGCACATGTTTTACAATCCAGAAGGTACTGTTTTAAATCTATAAATGAAAATATCTCAAATAGTAGGCCGAAATCTGTGACAGGGCATCTCCAGACAGTTTAATCATTGGTGTGGGGTACAAAAATAGCAATATAAGTGTACTGTGTTAAATCTCTGAGTGAAAACACCTTAATCAGTAGTCCATAATCTGTAAAAGTGCATCTTCAGACAGTTGAAGTGTTGGGGTGGGGTGCAAAAATAGCTATACTAGTGTATAACTCGTGTTTTATAATGCAGAAAGTACCATTTTAAATTTCTGAGAGAAAACACCTGAAATAGGAGGCCAAAATCTGTGACCGGGCATCGCTAGACAATTTAGGCGTTGGTTTAGACAGGAATAATCTCATAATAGCTTGACAATTTGTGTTTTAAACTAGAGAAAGCTTTTCTTCTGAATGCATATTTTAACACAGATAAGACACTAGGCCCAAATCTGTTACTGGTGCCAATACTGCATTGTTCCCAAAGTAAATTGTCAAAAGCAGTGTCTTCAGTGGGTTTGTAGAAAGGAACTAAACCTTTACATAAAGTTTTAATATGTTGTCCCTAATGTCCTAATGAAACTATCTCTAATATACTTTATTAATCAATTTTCTATTTTTACTACACTTTTCCCTGCCTAAAGCGCACCATTCCCTGTGCTTAAAACTCTGTTTTCTGTACACTGCCGACAGATCAGCGGTATATGGAGTACGGAGTGCATTTTATCAATGGGGTCACAGCAGCCCTGTGAGTATCATTCTCCCTGGACGATTACGAACTCTTGGCATAGCACATGGGTACTCTGCCAGGATTAGCTGAGCGAAGCGGGCTCCTGCTTCTGCCTGCTCCGCTAAGCTAAGAAAACTGCATGTCAGCTCTCTTAGCTTAACGGAGCAGGCAGAAGCAGGAGCCCACTCTGCTCAGATAATCCTGGCATAGTACATGGGTACAGGAGAAGAAAGAGGATGAGACTGGATGGATCAATCCTCCTTTCACTCATAGTAGTACTTCTGATTTTGACACTATGCCTTGGAGCCGGGCGTCACAACATTCCTATTGCTCCTCCTGCAACACGCCAGACCTGCAGGGTATAGCGAAGTGAGGTCACGGTTATGGGCAATCGAGGGTTGCTCACTGTATTGGAGAACCCTGGGCAGGCATGTGGCAGTGAAGGAGAGGTAGACACGGTTCCTCTGGGGCACACTCTGTATGTAGGGACCAGGCCTGATGGTGGATGAGGTGCCCTGGATGTTACGGGTATTTTGAGTGCCTGGGGCAAGGTCCCTTTAAGGTTCGTGACGCCAGTGCCTTTGACGGTGGCACACCGGTTGATAGTTGGAATAAGGGAGGTACACAGGTGGTATAGTAAACCAAACGTTGCTTTACTAAAACAGTCCAACTTTGTACAATCAGATGATAACACAGTCCTTTAAATCACAGCTTCACAAGTAGGCTTTCTCCACAAAATGGCAGGTATTAATTATGCAAGATACTCAGAGAGTAAATGCACAATGCACTCAGAATCAGGTTGTACCTTTCCTCAGAAATAGCGTACACTGTTCTTTATAGAACTCCTGTCTGGCTTGCTATCCCAAGGCCCGGATGCCTAAATGGTGGCTTAAATCCTTGGTAACTATCTCTTCCTCTGGTATTAAATAAATCCTTGCTTTACTTTGTAATGCATCTGCCCATCACGGTTACTTATATTTCCCTGGGATGTCCTTACTTGTCTGGTGGATGACTGTGGGTTTCTCCCAGGAGGTTCTGTCCTGCTACTGGGGTGACTTCAGAGCTAACTAAGGCTCTCTTGGCTTCAGGCAGGCAGGATCTCCTCACTAGCCTCCTGGTCATAGCTAGCAGCCAGGGCTATCAAGCTGCATGTCAGGAGGAGGCTTTCTAACCTCTGTCTTCTCAGACTCCTGGCTCTGCACTAACTAACTCTCCCTGTCTGGGCCTGGACATTTATACTAGGGGCTTCCTCTAGTGTCTGGGATGTCTAACTACACCCAACTAGGCCTGCTATTGCATCATACAGGGGTACATTGCATATAAAAACACATTAGAACATACATTAAATGCACAATTAAATATGACATTTCTGTCCCTTGTGAGTAGGAGTAACGCGCACACCAATTGATCCTTGTGTAGTGCCCACCCCTACCTAGTGGGACACTACACTCCTCCTTGTAGTACCAGAGAAGCCTTTCAGTGCTATACTGTCTGTATTCACTGTTCACTAGTTAGACGCCTTCTTTTTTCCTAAGAAAAGGCAACAAAACCCCTGGATGCACTTCAGCAGATAGTCAAGCGAGTTTCCCTGTTAATGACGTGTGAGAGCAGTTGGCATTTGGACTGGCCTAAATTGGAGGTTCAGGGGGAGGTGGGGAACGCCATGCATAGCTGTGTTTGTGGCAGTGGTAGTGGCACCCGTAGGCACAGTGGTGGCAGTAGGGGCAATGGTACCGACAGTGGCGCTCTGGGAAAACACAAAGATGGGAATTGAGACGAGGACCAAGGAGCCCACCATGAGATATCGCAGTCTGACAAAAGTGGCGAAGGGGGTGAGGATTATTGTATGATTGACAGGACCTGGGAGCCATATATTGGGGTTCTGAGGTGGAGGTAACATCAGAGGAGGAGGGTGGTGGCAGCGGCAGTAGAAAAGAGCAGAGACGACGTATGTCCAGAACCTCCCAAAGCACTGCCAGGGCCAGATCTGATTTGGGAACTGGTGATCTGCACATATTGTGGGGGAAGCAGGCCCAAAACGTGCTAAGGCTGAGGCAAGTTTGTCAGCAGCTAGCTCTGTGCGGAGTGTGGGATCATCTGCCGGCTGGCTATTTTTTTTCTATCTTGCCAGAAACATAGAAACATAGAATGTGTCGGCAGATAAGAACCATTTGGCCCATCTAGTCTGCCCAATATACTGAATACTATGAATAGCCCTTGGCCCTATCTTATATAAAGGATGGTCTTATGCCTATCCCATGCATGCTTAAACTCCTTCACTGTATTTGCAGCTACTACTTCTGAAGGAAGGCTATTCCATGCATTCACTACTCTGTCAGTAAAGGAATACTTCCTGATATTACTTTTAAACCTTTGCCCCTCTAATTTAAAGCTATGTCCTCTTGTAGCAGTTTTTCTTCTTTTAAATATTCTCTCCTCTTTTACCTTGTTGATCCCCTTTATGTATTTAAAAGTTTCTATCATATCCCCTCTGTCTTGTCTTTCTTCCAAGCTATACATGTTAAGGTCTTTTAATCTTTCCTGGTAAGTTTTATCCTGCAATCCATGTACCAATTTAGTAGCTCTTCTCTGAACTCTCTCCAAAGTATCAATATCCTTCTGGAGATATGGTCTCCAGTACTACGCACAATACTCCAAATGAGGTCTCACTAGTGATCTGTAGATCGGCATGAGCACCTCCCTCTTTCTACTGGTAATGCCTCTCCCTATACACCCAAGCATTCTGCTAGCATTTCCTGCTGCTCTATGACATTGTCTGCCTACCTTTAAGTCTTCTAAAATAATGACCCCCTAAATCCCTTTCCTCAGATACTGAGGTTAGGACTGTATCACTGATTTTATATTCCGCTCTTGGGTTTTTACACCCCAGGTGCATTATCTTGCACTTATCAACATTAACTTTTAGTTGACAGATATTTGAGCATTCCTCTAGTTTTCATAAATCATTTTCCATCGAAACACACCTAACCATCGAGGCCTTAAGATGTTAAACAATATGGGTCCCAGAACAGATCCCTGAGGTACCCCACTGGTAACTAGACCATGGTCTGAATATACTCAATTGACTACAAACCTCTGTTGTCTGTCCCTCAGCCATTGCCTAATCCATTCAACAATATGGGAGTCCAAGCACAAAGACTGCAATTTATTGATAAGCCTTCTATGTGGGACAGTATCAAAAGCCTTACTAAAGTCTAGATAAGCGATATCTACTGCTCCTCCGCCATCTATTATTTTAGTCACCCAATCAAAAAAAAATCAATAAGATCCCTGAAGTAAACCCATGCTGGTTTTCATCTTTCAATCCATGGGATTTTAGATGTTTCACTGTCATCTCCTTAAGTATGGTTTCCATTAATTTCCCACTATTGATGTCAGGCTTACAGGCATATAGTTTCCCGATTCCTCACTACTACCTTTCTTGTGAATGGGCACAACATTTGCTAATTTCCGATCTTCTGGGATGACTCCTGTTACCAGTGATTGCTTAAATAAATATTTTAATGGTTTTGCTAGTTCACCGCTACCTCTTTTAATAGCTTTGGGTGCATCCCATCAGGCCCCTGTGACTTATTTGCATTAATTTTAGACAGCTGACTTAGAACCTCTTCCTCTGTAAAGACACATGCATCAAAAGATTCATTAGTCTTCCTTCCTAACTGAGGTCCCTTTCCTTCATTTTCCTTTGTAAAAACTGAACAGAAGTATTAATTGAGGCAGTCTACTAGTTCTTTATCTTCTTTCTTATACTTTCCTTCTTTTGTTTTTAATTTGTTAATTCCTTGTTTTAGTTTCCTTTTTTCATTTATGTATCTGAAGAATGTCTTATCGCCTTTTTTCACTGACTGAGCTAATTTCTCTTCTGCCTGTGCTTTAGAAGCTCTTATAACTTGTTTGACCTCTCTCTGCCTAATCTTATAAATTTGCCTGTCATCCTCTTTTCATTTTTTTTATTTATAATTACTAAATGCTATCTTTTTGTTTTTAATGATTTTGGCCACTTCTGCTGAGTACCACAGTGGTCTCTTCCTTTTTTTGCTTTTACTGAAAAGCCTAATGCAATTATCTGTTGCCTTCAATAGTGCCACTTTTAAGTATTCCCATTTCTCCTGGACTCCATTGAAACTGTTCCAATCTGATAGGGACTCGTATACCACTAATCTAATTTTAGAAAAGTCAGTTTTTCTCAAATCTAAAACTTTTTTTTTTGTGTGGTGTGACTCCGTCACTGTGCTTATAGTAAACCACACTGACTGGTGATCACTAGATCCCAAGCTTTCCCCTACACTACAGTAATATTAGATACCAAATTCCCATTTGTGAATACTAAATCTAAAATGGCCTCCCCTTCCCCTTTCAATGTCATTTTAGCTATTTCCTCAACTAGTAGATGATCTAATTCTTTGACTTGGCTATGTGGTCCATATATCATACCTACACGAGTTACCTTATGATTATTAAGCTGCAAGGTAACAGCAGCAGTATTACACAACACAAACATAGGCCTTTATTGAACCATATGAAGCTCAACAACGGTTTCATCCATCTCCTGGGTCAGGCTGTATCCACAGGCAGTACATTTCCTTTCACATTGTCATCATCACATTCTGCTTCTCCCGCTAAGACTCTTTTCCCTCCTCTGCTCTGTCAGCTATCAATAACAGAATGCGTGGCCAAGAAACCGATTACAATTAGAGTTGAGCGAACACCTGGATGTTCGAGTTCGAGAAGTTCGGCCGAACTTCCCGGAAATGTTCGGGTTCGGGATCCGAACCCGATCCGAACTTCGTCCCGAACCCGAACCCCATTGAAGTCAATGGGGACCCGAACTTTTCGGTACTAAAAAGGCTGTAAAACAGCCCAGGAAAGGGCTAGAGGGCTGCAAAAGGCAGCAACATGTAGGTAAATCCCCTGCAAACAAATGTGGATAGGGAAATGAATAAAAATAAAAATTAAATAAATAAAAATTAACCAAAATCAATTGGAGAGAGGTCCCATAGCAGAGAATCTGGCTTCACGTCACCCACCACTGGAACAGTCCATTCTCAGATATTTAGGCCCCGACACCCAGGCAGAGGAGAGAGGTCCCGTAACAGAGAATCTGTCTTCATGTCAGCAGAGAATCAGTCTGCATGTCATAGCAGAGAATCAGGCTTCACGTCAGCCACCACTGCAACAGTCCATTGTCATAAATTTAGGCCAAGCACCCAGGCAGAGGAGAGAGGTCCGTAACAGACAATCTGGCTTCATGTCAGCAGAGAATCAGTCTTCATATCATAGCAGAGAATCAGGCTTCACGTCACCCACCACTGTAAGAGTCCATTTTTATAAATTTAGGCCCAGCACCCAGGCAGAGGAGAGAGGTCCCGTAACAGACAATCTGGCTTCATGTCAGCAGAGAATCAGTCTTCATATCATAGCAGAGAATCAGGCTTCACGTCTGTAACGGACCGTTTCAGCAGACAAGGGGTTAAAATCCGTTTAGGCGATATGCCCCTTTCCGAGAGACAGGCACAGCTACTGCAGAACACCAACCTCCCGAACTGGATACAAAATAGCACTCCAAACTGGAACCTCACAACTAGCTGTCAGCAGACGAACAGGAAAAGGATCCAATCAGCTTACACTCCTGGCAATCAGTCTCTAACAGCATACAGGGAATCCCCCCAATAACGAGACAAGGCTCTGTCTTGAGGGTCAGCAGTGATCTGACTGTACTTCAAGTACAGCCTCTTTTATTGATAAAAACCAAACATAGTACTGCCCACAGGGTTTTGAAATCCAACCAATCAGTAATTCACAACACACACAATGTAAATACAGCAACCAATCGTTCCCGCCCCCTAGAGGACCAGAAGGGAGACTGCGACACAGAACAGATACAACATATCCCCACAATGCATCATGGTTTCCTCCTCTCTGCCTGGGAGACGACCGAAGAGCAATCCAATTATCTCTCAGGACAAAGGGAAAACACCAATACACACGTGGAGACAACAGGACAGGAATCACCACCCAAACACACAATGTCACACCCCCACAGCAAACACAGACATTTAACATATCCCCAGATAGCTCAAGTCTGAGTGCATATCATTAGGTGAATGGCACTCAGAATACACGAATACAATAATATTAGCTATCTGGGTGCCCTCACATAACATACAATTTAACCGAACGCATAATAACATAAAACACAATTCCAAAGACAGATTTAAGCTGTGCGGCCGGTCTGTTTTCTTTAAAGTTAGTATGGGCCATAATCCTGAGGCAAGAGGCTAGCAACCAGCCCCCTCCAAAACACCGTGGCGAGGTTGGTTTCGTCACACATCTCCCCCTTCCAGGGAAGACTAACCAGATACCTGACCTCACGGTCAGTACCTGAGTTAGTCTGGCAGTCCAACCACAACCCCATACTGGACCTGTTGAATTTTGGGGCCTGGCTCTGTTCCGTATGTCCCCAGCTGTTGAGTGGGCATCTGCGACTCCTTGCTGCCTTGTGGTTCTCCAGCTTGGAGCTGTAGGTACTTGGTGGGCAGAGGCCGACTGCGCTCTGCCCAGATGCCAGCTCTTCCGCTGGGGTCGCTTGTGGGGAGTCCGGCTCTGAAGAAGAGGATAGGGGAGGGCAGAGGCCGACTGCGCTCTGCCCAGAGGCCAGCTCTTCCGCTGGGATGGGATCAGCAAATCCTATCCCCAGGACCTTGTTGCAGATCGGCTGTGGAGAGGAGGAATCGCTTACCTCCTCCTCCAGGCATTCCTGCAGGGTTGGTGGGGGATCTGAACCGGCCGTCCAGTATCCTGGTAGGCCTGGTGCAGAGACCGCGGTCCCATCTGCACCATCGAAGTTAGGGGTGCTGTCCCCCTGTGGTTGGGGATCTGGGCCGGCTACCCAGCATCCCTGTAGGGCCGGTGGAGAGACTTCGGTCCCATCTCTACCTGCCGTCGGGACGTCTTCCCAGAACCAGTCAATGAAGTTCCCTACTTTGGGAGTTGGTAGGGAAGCAGGGGGTATCGCCGGCAAGTCTTCCCAGTTGTAGGAGGGCAGATCTGGCTCTACTTGTCGAGTAGGTTGGGGATGAACAGAGCTGAGCAGGTGTTGGTAGGTCTGCTCCAGCTCCCACTCCCTTGTTACCAGGTGGATCATGTCTTTGCTCACCTCCCTTTCGTCAGCATAATCATGCATGCCCATCCGGTAGTCGTAGATGTCCCAAAACCTAGACTCCTCCGTGCTGCCAAGATCAATGTCCTCCTCCAAGGCATCCCATAGTAACCCAGGTCCATCATAATCCTCACCCTCGGGTCTGTCGTGCTCAGCCATCCAGGGGGAATGTTGAATGACATGCCACCTTAGGGCCTGGTAAGCGTCCTCTAGCCAAAGCTCCTTACATACCAGGTTCTGGAGCTCTGTTACCCAGTCACCCAGGGGCTGCTCTCCCAAGAGACCCATCCGCATCGCCACACGCTTTTGTAGCCGCTGCTCATAACTGGGGAGACTCTCACCTCGCCGCCGCTGGGCATCTTCCAGGGCATCATACCAGACTTCCTTTCTGTCTGCATCCCTCCAGTCCGGGTCCTCCTCCTCGTATAACACTGCTGGTTCCATCCTGGTGCTTTTAGGGTCGCTGTACTGGGACATGCGTTGCCCTTAAATTGTAGAATCCAAAGAAATGGTGTCTCCTGTAGCTGTCCTTCTGGCTGTAGGAACGATCCCGCTGCTTGCCACCAATGTAACGGACCGTTTCAGCAGACAAGGGGTTAAAATCCGTTTAGGCGATATGCCCCTTTCCGAGAGACAGGCACAGCTACTGCAGAACACCAACCTCCCGAACTGGATACAAAATAGCACTCCAAACTGGAACCTCACAACTAGCTGTCAGCAGACGAACAGGAAAAGGATCCAATCAGCTTACACTCCTGGCAATCAGTCTCTAACAGCATACAGGGAATCCCCCCAATAACGAGACAAGGCTCTGTCTTGAGGGTCAGCAGTGATCTGACTGTACTTCAAGTACAGCCTCTTTTATTGATAAAAACCAAACATAGTACTGCCCACAGGGTTTTGAAATCCAACCAATCAGTAATTCACAACACACACAATGTAAATACAGCAACCAATCGTTCCCGCCCCCTAGAGGACCAGAAGGGAGACTGCGACACAGAACAGATACAACATATCCCCACAATGCATCATGGTTTCCTCCTCTCTGCCTGGGAGACGACCGAAGAGCAATCCAATTATCTCTCAGGACAAAGGGAAAACACCAATACACACGTGGAGACAACAGGACAGGAATCACCACCCAAACACACAATGTCACACCCCCACAGCAAACACAGACATTTAACATATCCCCAGATAGCTCAAGTCTGAGTGCATATCATTAGGTGAATGGCACTCAGAATACACGAATACAATAATATTAGCTATCTGGGTGCCCTCACATAACATACAATTTAACCGAACGCATAATAACATAAAACACAATTCCAAAGACAGATTTAACCCCTTAGGGACCCATGACGTATCGGTACGGCATGTTTCCCGAATCCTTAAGGACCCATGACGTACCGGTACGTCATGGCTTCAATTCGCGATTCCGGCGCCGCGGGGGTTAATCGGAACGGGATGCCGGCTGAAATCATTCAGCCGGCATCCCGTAACAACGCAGGGGGGGGTCATTTGACCCCCCCGTATAGACGATCGCAGAAAACCGCAGGTCCATTCAGACCTGCGGTTTTCTGCGTTTCCGGTCCATTCGGGTGTGCTGTGACCCGATGAACCGTAAAAAGACTGCGATCGGTGGCGTAATTTTACACCACCAATCGCAGTCCGAGGATTTGAGGAGGCGGTGCTGGCCCTGGTGCTGAACACTGCTGTCCAGGGTGCTGATTGGTGCAGGGGAGAGAGGCGCGAGATTCAAACTTCCTGCGCTCCTCTCTCCCCTCCTCTTCCTGTCCAGCACCCTGACCGTGCAGCATCGTCCAGCACCAGCTCCTGTGTCCCCCTAATCGGCATCCATCACCCTCCTGCACCCATCGCCACTCAGGTAGGTTAGGGTCAGTGAGGGAGAGGCACCATTAGGAAGGGAAAGAAGGGAAAAGTTAGTTAGGAAAAAAAAAAAAAAAAAAGAACTTTTACACAAAACTTTTTTGATCCATCTATCAGACCCCAGAGCCCCCCCTGCCACTTGCCCCCCCCTACCAGCCCCCCACCACCACCAGCCCCCCCCACCCCCCCCACCCATCCCCCCACCAGCCCTCCCCAGCCTCCCCCCCCTCACCACTAGCCCCCTTACCACCACTTTTTTTTTATTTTTCTGCGTTCGCTGACTGGTCGGCACTTTAGCGTCCGTCCACTGTTAGCGCATCGCCTGCCCCACCGCTGATCAGCGTTGTACCGCTGATCAGCAACTTTGAACTTTTTTTCCTAACACTTGCCCCTTTATTTTCCTTTTTTTAGTACGCGAACACCCGTTGCCCCCACACACACGCACATATAATAAAGGTTTCCACACACGCACACCTACACGCACACACACCCATGGCCCGCCGGGTGTTCTCGGCCGAGGAGGCATACGCCCAGATTGCCTCCGACTCCGAGAGCCCCAGTGAGGATGAGGATGACCCCACATTCCTTCTGTCATCCGCATCCTCCTCATCATCATCGGATGACGATGAGCCACCAAGGCGGCGGAGACGCCGCCAGGCGGAGCCAGGGGCCACACATGCTAGGGATCCTGTGGCCCACCCTAGTACGAGCCGCCCTGGGGTTCGTACTGGTTTCCCGGCCCACCAAATAAGTTCACCGGAGCCCCCTGCCGATGAACTTAGCTGGTGTCCCCCAGTGGACTTTGAGCCTGAGATTCCGGATTTCGCTGGCAATCCTGGAATCCAGATTCCCACAGTGGGGTTTACTGAAATAGACTTTTTTAGTTTTTTTTTCAGTAACCCACTGGTGAATTTGATGGTGGAGCAGACGAATCTGTACGCCCAACAGTTCGTCGCTCAAAACCCAGGCTCATTTTTGGCTAGACCCGGTGGCTGGACGCCGGTCAGTGCAGCCGAAATGAGGACATTTTGGGGCCTCGTGCTGCATATGGGTCTAGTCCAAAAACCCAGTGTCAGGCAATACTGGAGTGGGGACGTCCTATACCAGACCCCACTGTACAGTATGGTCATGACACGTCCCCGGTTTGAGGCCATCCGGAAATGTCTGCATTATTCCGATAATGCAGCATGTCCACCCCGAGGTGATCCTGCCTATGACCGGCTGTATAAGATACGGCCGGTCATCGATCACTTTGGGGCCACATTTCAGCAGGCCTACGTACCTGGAAGGGAGGTCGCGGTTGATGAGTCTCTCGTTGCGTTCAAGGGGAGACTCAGTTTCCGCCAATACATTCCCACAAAGCGGGCGAGGTATGGCGTGAAGCTATACAAAATTTGTGAGAGTACCTCAGGGTACACTTACAAATTTAGTGTGTACGAGGGGCGAGATTCCCGTATTCAACCCCCAGAATGTCCCCCCACTCTGGGTGTTAGCGGGAAACTCGTGTGGGACCTTATGCACCCACTGCTGGATAAGGGTTACCACTTGTACGTGGATAACTTTTATACCAGCATTCCCTTGTTCAGGTCCCTTGCCGCCAGATCCACGTTCGCTTGTGGGACCGTGCGGAAAAATCAGCGCGGCCTCCCTGCCCACCCCCTCCAGGTACCTATCCCCAGGGGTGAGACCCGTGCCCTTACCAGTGGAAACCTGTTGCTGGTCAGGTATAAGGACAAGAGGGATGTCCTTATGCTGTCCACAATCCACGGTAACAGCACCACCCCAGTCCCTGTGCGAGGTACCGCGGCAACGGTCCTCAAGCCCGATTGTATCGTCGACTACAATCGGTATATGGGAGGAGTTGATCTCTCTGATCAAGTCCTCACGCCATATAATGCCATGCGCAAAACCCGGGCATGGTACAAAAAAGTTACGGTCTACATGGTGCAGGTTGCCATGTACAACTCTTTTGTACTATCCCGAAGCGCTGGCAGCACAGGGACATTCCTCCAATTCTATGAGGCAGTCCTCAAAGACCTGATCTTTTCGGACCGGGAAAGAGCAGGCCGGAGTACCTCGGGAACTGGAGGCGCCCGGATCGTCCCTGGCCAACACTTTCCAGGTGTGGTCCCCCATACTGGAAAGAAGGGACGAACCCAAAAAAGATGCAGAGTGTGTCACAAGAGGGGGATACGGAAGGACACCACCACTCAATGTGACACGTGCCCCGATCATCCGGACCTCTGCGTTATCGATTGCTTCAGGGAGTATCACACTTCCATGGAGTACTAAATTTTTATAATCCCCAACAGTCCACTAGAGAACATAAAACACTATGGCTCTTAGACTTTGGAGACACAGAAACAATTTTTTTTCCCCAAAAAAATATTAGTTTTAGAGCAGGCATCCTCAAACTGCGGCCCTCCAGATGTTGTAAAACTATAACTCCCAGCATGCCCAGACAACCTACAGCCATCAGCAGGGCATGGTGGGAATTGTAGTTTTACAACATCTGGAGGGCCGCAGTTTTTAGGATGCCTGCTTAGTGTCTCCAAAGTCTGAGAGCCATACATATTGGGCATCGTCGCGTGCGTAAAAGTCGTCGCTATAAAAATAACATTTGACCAAACGCCTCGAATGAACGGTGTTAAAAATATAAAACAAAAACGGTGCCAAAACACCCATTTTTGGGCAAAATTTCAATTTGAATCCCTTTTGCCGGTAATAAAGCAAGGGTTAACAGCCAAACAAAACTCAATATTTATGGCCCTGATTCTGTAGTTTGCAGAAACACCCCATATGTGGTCGTAAATGGCTATATAGCCGCACGGCAGGGCATAGAACGAAGGGAACTCCATACGGTTTCTGGAAGGCAGATTTTGATGGACAGTTTTTTTTTTGACACCATGTCCCATTAGAAGCCCGCCCTGATGTACCCTAGACTAGAAACTCCAAAAAAGTGACCCCATCTAAGAAACTACACCCCTCAAGGTATTCAAAAGTTACTTTACAAACTATGTTAACCCTTTAGGTGTTCCACAAAACTAAATAGCGAATGTAGAAATTTTTTTAGAATTTAATTTTTTTGTTACATTGCCTCAAAAAAGAGTAATATAGAGCAACCAAAAATCATATTTACCCCTAAAATAGTCCCAAAACAACAACCACCTTATCCTGTAGTTTCCTAGATGGGGTCACTTTTATGGAGTTTCTACTCTAGGGGTGCAACAGGGGGCTTGAAAGGGTACATGGTGTAAATAAACCAGTCCAGCAAAATCTGCCTTCCAAAAACCATATGACGTTCCCCTCCTTCTATGTCCTGCCGTTTGGCCAAACAGTAGTTTACGACCACATATGGGGTGTTTCTGCAAACTACAGAATCAGGGCAACCCATTTTGAGTTTTGTTTGGCAGTTAACCCCTGTTTTACTCCTGGAAAAAATTGATTATATTGGAAAATTTTCCAAAAAATAGAAATTTCTAAATTGTTTCTCCATCTGCCATTAACTCTTGTGGAACACCTAAAGGGTTAACAAAGTTTGTAAACCAAGTTTTGAATACCTTGAGGGGTGTACTTTCTTAGATGGAGTCACTTTTTTGAAATTTCTATTCTAGGGGTGCAACAGGGGGCTTCAAATGGGACATGGTATAAACAAAACCAGTCCTGCAAAATCTGCCTTCCAAAACCCATATGGTGTTCCCCTCCTTCTATGTCCTCCCGTTTGGCCAAACAGTAGTTTACGACCACATATGGGGTGTTTCTGCAAACTACAGAATCAGGGCAACCCATTTTGAGTTTTGTTTGGCAGTTAACCCTTGTTTTACTCCTGGAAAAAATTGATTATATTGGAAAATTTTCCAAAAAATAGAAATTTCTAAATTGTTTCTCCATCTGCCATTAACTCTTGTGGAACACCTAAAGGGTTAACAAAGTTTGTAAACCCAGTTTTGAATACCTTGAGGGGTGTACTTTCTTAGATGGAGTCACTTTTTTGAAATTTCTATTCATGGGGTGCAACAGGGGGCTTCAAATGGGACATGGTATAAACAAAACCAGTCCTGCAAAATCTGCCTTCCAAAACCCATATGGCGTTCCCCTCCTTCTATGTCCTCCCGTTTGGCCAAACAGTAGTTTACGACCACATATGGGGTGTTTCTGCAAACTACAGAATCAGGGCAACCCATTTTGAGTTTTGTTTGGCAGTTAACCCTTGTTTTACTCCTGGAAAAAATTGATTATATTGGAAAATTTTTCAAAAAATAGAAATTTCTAAATTGTTTCTCCATCTTCCATTAACTCTTGTGGAACACCTAAAGGGTTAACAAAGTTTGTAAACCCAGTTTTGAATACCTTGAGGGGTGTACTTTCTTAGATGGAGTCACTTTTTTGAAATTTCTATTCATGGGGTGCAACAGGGGGCTTCAAATGGGACATGGTATAAACAAAACCAGTCCTGCAAAATCTGCCTTCCAAAACCCATATGGTGTTCCCCTCCTTCTATGTCCTCCCGTTTGGCCAAACAGTAGTTTACGACCACATATGGGGTGTTTCTGCAAACTACAGAATCAGGGCAACCCATTTTGAGTTTTGTTTGGCAGTTAACCCTTGTTTTACTCCTGGAAAAAATTGATTATATTGGAAAATTTTCCCAAAAATAGAAATTTCTAAATTGTTTCTCCATCTGCCATTAACTCTTGTGGAAGACCTAAAGGGTTAATAAAGTTTGAAAAAACAGTTTTGAATACCTTGAGGGGTGTAGTTTCTAGAATGGGGTCATTTTTGGGAGGTTTCTATTATCTAAGCCTCACAATATGACTGCAAACCTGAACTGGTCTGGGATTTTGAAGATTTCTGAAAAATTTCAAAATTTGCTTCTAAACTTCTAAGCCTTGTAACATCCCCAAAAAATAAAATATCATTCCCAAAATGCTACACACATGAAGTAGACATATGGGGAATGTAAAGCCATCACAATTTTTGGGGGTATTACTATGTATTACAGAAGTAGAGAAACTGAAACTTTGAAATTTGCTAATTTTTCAAAAAAAATTGTAAAAATTTTATTTTTTGGTGCAAAAAAATTAACTTTTTTGACCCAATTTTAGCAGTGTCATGAAGTACAATATGTGACGAAAAAACAATCTCAGAACGGCCTGGGTAAGTCAAAGCGTTTTAAAGTTATGAGCACTTAAAGGGACACTGGTCAGATTTGCAAAAAATGGCCAAGTCCTTAAGGTGAAATAGGGCTGAGTCCTTAAGGGGTTAAGCTGTGCGGCCGGTCTGTTTTCTTTAAAGTTAGTATGGGCCATAATCCTGAGGCAAGAGGCTAGCAACCAGCCCCCTCCAAAACACCGTGGCGAGGTTGGTTTCGTCACAACGTCAGCCACCAATGCAACAGTCCATTGTCAGATATTTAGCCCCAGCACCCAGGCAGAGGAGAGAGGTCCCGTAACAGACAATCTGGCTTCATGTCAGCAGAGAATCAGTCTTCATGTCATAGCAGAGAATCAGGCTTCACGTCACCCACCACTGTAACAGTCCATTTTCATAAATTTAGGCCCAGCACCCAGGCAGAGGAGAGAGGTCCCGTAACAGACAATCTGGCTTCATGTCAGCAGAGAATCAGTCTTCAAATCATAGCAGAGAATCAGGCTTCACGTCACCCACCACTGTAAGAGTCCATTTTGATAAATTTAGGCCCAGCACCCAGCCAGAGGAGAGAGGTCCCGTAACAGACAATCTGGCTTCATGTCAGCAGAGAATCAGTCTTCATGTCATAGCAGAGAATCAGGCTTCACGTCAGCCACCACTGCAACAGTCCATTGTCATAAATTTAGGCCCAGCACCCAGGCAGGGGAGGAGAGAGGTCCCCTAACAGACAATCTGGCTTCATGTCAGCAGAGAATCAGTCTTCATATCATAGCAGAGAATCAGGCTTCACGTCAGCCACCAATGCAACAGTCCATTGTCAGATATTTAGGCCCAGCACCCAGGCAGAGGAGAGAGGTCCCGTAACAGACAATCTGGCTTCATGTCAGCAGAGAATCAGTCTTCATGTCATAGCAGAGAATCAGGCTTCACGTCAGCCACCACTGCAACAGTCCATTGTCATAAATTTAGGCCCAGCACCCAGGCAGAGGAGAGAGGTCCCGTAACAGACAATCAGGCTTCACGTCAGCCACCAGTGCAACAGTCCATTGGCATATATTTAGGCCCAGCACCTAGGCAGAGGAGAGATGTCCCGTAACAGAGAATCTGGCTTCATGTCAGTAGAGAATTAGTCTGCATGTCATAGCAGAGAATCAGGCTTCACGTCACCCAACATTGGAACAGTCCATTGGCATATATTTAGGCCCCGGCACCCAGACAGAGGAGAGGTTCATTCAAATTTGGGTAGCCTCGCAATATAATGGTAAAATGAAAATAAAAATAGGATTGAATGAGGAAGTGCCCTGGAGTACAATAATATATGGTTAAGGGGAGGTAGTTAATGTCTAATCTGGACAAGGGACGGACAGGCCCTGTGGGATCCATGCCTGGTTCATTTTTATGAACGTCAGCTTGTCCACATTGGCTGTAGACAGGCGGCTGCGTTTGTCTGTAATGACGCCCCCTGCCGTGCTGAATACACGTTCAGACAAAACGCTGGCCGCCGGGCAGGCCAGCACCTCCAAGGCATAAAAGGCTAGCTCTGGCCACGTGGACAATTTAGAGACCCAGTAGTTGAATGGGGCCGAACCATCAGTCAGTACGTGCAGGGGTGTGCACACGTACTGTTCCACCATGTTAGTGAAATGTTGCCTCCTGCTAACACGTTGCGTATCAGGTGGTGGTGCAGTTAGCTGTGGCGTGTTGACAAAACTTTTCCACATCTCTGCCATGCTAACCCTGCCCTCAGAGGAGCTGGCCGTGACACAGCTGCCTTGGCGACCTCTTGCTCCTCCTCTGCCTTGGCCTTGGGCTTCCACTTGTTCCCCTGTGACATTTGGGAATTCTCTCAGTAGCGCGTCTACCAACGTGCGCTTGTACTCGCGCATCTTCCTATCACGCTCCAGTGCAGGAAGTAAGGTGGGCACATTGTCTTTGTAGCGTGGATCCAGCAGGGTGGCAACCCAGTAGTCCGCACAGGTTAAAATGTGGGCAACTCTGCTGTCGTTGCGCAGGCACTGCAGCATGTAGTCGCTCATGTGTGCCAGGCTGCCCAGGGGTAAGGACAAGCTGTCCTCTGTGGGAGGCGTATCGTCATCGTCCTGCCTTTCCCCCCAGCCACGCACCAGTGATGGACCCGAGCTGCGTTGGGTGCCACCCCGCTGTGACCATGCTTCATCCTCATCCTCCTCCACCTCCTCCTCATCCTCGTCCTCCTCGTCCTCCAGTAGTGGGCCCTGGCTGGCCACATTTGTACCTGGCCTCTGCTGTTGCCAAAAACCTCCCTCTGAGTCACTTTGAAGAGACTGGCCTGAAAGTGCTAAAAATGACCCCTCTTCCTCCTCCTCCTCCTCCTCCTGGGCCACCTCCTCTTCCATCTTCGCCCTAAGTGTTTTCTCAAGGAGACATAGAAGTGGTATTGTAACGCTGATAACGGCGTCATCGCCACTGGCCATGTTGGTGGAGTACTCGAAACAGCGCAACAGGGCACACAGGTCTCGCATGGAGGCCCAGTCATTGGTGGTGAAGTGGTGCTGTTCTGTAGTGCGACTGACCCGTGCGTGCTGCAGCTGAAACTCCACTATGGCCTGCTGCTGCTCGCACAGTCTGTCCAGCATGTGCAAGGTGGAGTTCCACCTGGTGGGCACGTCGCATATGAGGCGGTGAGCGGGAAGGCCGAAGTTACGCTGTAGCGCAGACAGGCGAGCAGCAGCAGGATGTGAACGCCGGAAGCGCGAACAGATGGCCCGCACTTTATGCAGCAGCTCTGACATGTCGGCGTAGTTGTGAATGAACTTCTGCACCACCAAATTCAGCACATGCGCCAAGCAAGGGATGTGCGTCAAACTGGCTAGTCCCAGAGCTGCAACGAGATTTCGCCCATTATCACACACCACCAGGCCGGGCTTGAGGCTCACCGGCAGCAACCACTCGTCGGTCTGTTGTTCTATACCCCGCCACAACTCCTGTGCGGTGTGGGGCCTGTCCCCCAAACATATGAGTTTCAGAATGGCCTGCTGACGTTTACCCCGGGCTGTGCTGAAGTTGGTGGTGAAGGTGTGTGGCTGACTAGATGAGCAGGTGGAAGAAGAGGAGGAGGAAGTCGAGTAGGAGGAGGTGGCAACAGGAGGCAAAGAATGTTGCCCTGCGATCCTTGGCGGCGGAAGGACGTGCGCCAAACAGCTCTCCGCCTGGGGCCCAGCTGCCACTACATTTACCCAGTGTGCAGTTAGGGAGATATAGCGTCCCTGGCCGTGCTTACTGGTCCACGTATCTGTGATTAGGTGGACCTTGCCACAGATAGCGTTGCGCAGTGCACACTTGATTTTATCGGATACTTGGTTGTGCAGGGAAGGCACGGCTCTCTTGGAGAAGTAGTGCCGGCTGGGAACAACATACTGTGGGACAGCAAGCGACATGAGCTGTTTGAAGCTGTCTGTGTCCACCAGCCTAAATGACAGCATTTCATAGGCCAGTAGTTTAGAAATGCTGGCATTCAGGGCCAGGGATCGAGGGTGGCTAGGTGGGAATTTACGCTTTCTCTCAAATGTTTGTGAGATGGAGAGCTGAACGCTGCCGTGTGACATGGTTGAGATGCTTGGTGACGGAGGTGGTGGTGGTGTTGGTGGTACATCCCCTGTTTGCTGGGCGGCAGGTGCCAACGTTCCTCCAGAGGCGGAGGAAGAGGCCGAGGCGGCAGCAGCAGAAGAGGCCGAGGCGGCAGCAGCAGAAGAGGTAGCAGGGGGAGCCTGAGTGACTTCCTTGGTTTTAAGGTGTTTACTCCACTGCAGTTCATGCTTTGCATGCAGGTGCCTGGTCATGCAGGTTGTGCTCAGGTTCAGAAAGTTAATGCCTCGCTTCAGGCTCTGAAGGCACGGCGTGCAAACCACTCGGGTCTTGTCGTCAGCACATTGTTTGAAGAAGTGCCATGCCAGGGAACTCCTTGAAGCTGCCTTTGGGGTGCTCGGTCCCAGATGGCGGCGGTCAGTAGCAGGCGGAGTCTCTTGGCGGCGGGTGTTCTGCTTTTGCCCACTGCTCCCTCTTTTGCTACGCTGTTGGCTCGGTCTCACCACTGCCTCTTCCTCCGAACTGTGAAAGTCAGTGGCACGACCTTCATTCCATGTGGGGTCTAGGACCTCATCGTCCCCTGCATCGTCTTCCACCCAGTCTTGATCCCTGACCTCCTGTTCAGTCTGCACACTGCAGAAAGACGCAGCAGTTGGCACCTGTGTTTCGTCATCATCAGAGACATGCTGAGGTGGTATTCCCATGTCCTCATCATCAGGAAACATAAGTGGTTGTGCGTCAGTGCATTCTATGTCTTTCACCGCTGGGGAAGGGCTAGGTGGATGCCCTTGGGAAACCCTGCCAGCGGAGTCTTCAAACAGCATAAGAGACTGCTGCATAACTTGAGGCTCAGACAGTTTCCCTGGTATGCATGGGGGTGATGTGACAGACTGATGGGGTTGGTTTTCAGGCGCCATCTGTGCGCTTTCTGCAGAAGACTGGGTGGGAGATAATGTGAACGTGCTGGATTCACTGTCGGCCACCCAATTGACTAATGCCTGTACCTGCTCAGGCCTTACCATCCTTAGAACGGCATTGGGCCCCACCATATATTGCTGTAAATTCTGGCGGCTACTGGGACCTGAGGTAGCTGGTACACTAGGACGTGTGGATGTGGCAGAACGGCCACGTCCTCTCCCAGCACCAGAGGGTCCACTAACACCACCACGACCATGTCCACGTCCGCGTCCCTTACTAGATGTTTTCCTCATTGTTATCGTTCACCACAACAACAAAAATATTATTTGGCCCAATGTATTGTATTCAAATTCAGCTGAATATAAATTTGAGGCCTAGTATTTAGGCGCTGGGTGACCGGTATAGATTTACTGACAGAATTAGACTTGGAAATGCACAGTAGCGTGTGTGTGAAGTTATTCTGAATGACCCTATGTGCACCTTGAATATTATATACCCTTTTAGGGATAGATTTCAAATAGCTCTGATATAGCAGAAACCACTAAATTAGGAAATTGCTAAATTGGGAATTGTATTTCAACCCAGAACAAAAAATGTGCTTTGACGGACACTAAATAACTTGCCCAGCCAGAACAGTACAGCGGTAAAGACAGATTTAGCGGGATATAAATTTGAGGCCTAGTATTTAGGCGCTGGGTGACCGGTATGGATTTACTGACAGAATTAGACTTGGAAATGCACAGTAGCGTGTGTGTGAAGTTATTCTGAATGACCCTATGTGCACCTTGAATATTATATACCCTTTTAGGGATAGATTTCAAATAGCTCTGATACAGCAGAAACCACTAAATTAGGAAATTGCTAAATTGGGAATTGTTTTTCAACCCAGAACAAAAAATGTGCTTTGACGGACACTAAATAACTTGCCCAGCCAGAACAGTACAGCGGTAACGACAGATTTAGCGGGATATAAATTTGAGGCCTAGTATTTAGGCGCTGGGTGACCGGTATGGATTTACTGACAGAATTAGACTGGGATATGGCCAAAAAATAACCACACTATTGCTGGTTAAATTCACTTGGTGTGACAGCTTGACCAACCACACTACTGAGGGTTAAATGCACTTGGTGACGGGCGCAGCTTGCCCCTGATGAAGTATATATATGGCCAAAAAATGAACAGACAATTGCTGGTTAAATGCACTTGGTGTGACAGCTTCACCCTGATGTAGGCTTTAGCCAAAAAACAACCACACCATTGAGGGTTAAATGCACTTGGTGACAGGCGCAGCTTGCCCCTGATGTAGTATATGGCCAAAAAATGAACAGACTATTGCTGGTTAAATGCACTTGGTGTGACAGCTTCACCCTGATGTAGGCTTTAGCCAAAAAACAACCACACCATTGAGGGTTAAATGCACTTGGTGACAGGCGCAGCTTGCCCCTGATGTAGTATATGGCCAAAAAATAAACAGACTATTGCTGGTTAAATGCACTTGGTGTGACAGCTTCACCCTGATGTAGGCTTTAGCCAAAAAACAAGCACACCATTGAGGGTTAAATGCACTTGGTGACAGGCGCAGCTTGCCCCTGATGTAGTATATGGCCAAAAAATAAACAGACTATTGTTGGTGTGACAGCTTCACCCTGATGTAGGCTTTAGCCAAAAAACAACCACACCATTGAGGGTTAAATGCACTTGGTCGCAGCTTGTGCTGGCGCACCACAAGACACGAAATGGCCGCCGATCACCCCAGAAAAAAGTGACTGACAAACGGTCTGGGCGGCCTAAAAACAGTGAGCAATTGAGTATCAGCAGCTCAATGATCCACAGCTGCAGATCGATCAATTAATCAAGTCCTTTGGAGGAGTTAATCTGCCTAATCTCGCCCTACTGTCGCAGCCGCAACCTCTCCCTATGCTGATCAAAGCAGAGTGACGGGCGGCGCTATGTGACTCCAGCTTAAATAGAGGCTGGGTCACATGGTGCTCTGGCCAATCACAGCCATGCCAATAGTAGGCATGGCTGTGACGGCCTCTTGGGGCAAGTAGTATGACGCTTGTTGATTGGCTGCTTTGCAGCCTTTCAAAAAGCGCCAAGAAAGCGACGAACACCGAACCCGAACTTTTACGAAAATGTCCGGGTTCAGGTCCGTGTCACGGACACCCCAAAATTCGGTACGAACCCGAACTATACAGTTCGAGTTCGCTCATCCCTAATTACAATCAAGCTTAATTTGTACCTGCCCAAGTTGCTGGCGGTGCAGTTGCTACTGTACCATTTAGTAGCATCTGTTGCCTTTAGGGAGCTGGTGGCATGTGCTCAGCCTCACTGGAAGATAACTAAACTGCGTTATTTCTCCAAAAAAGCCATCCCTGCCTTGTACTCTCACTTGGTGTTGAAAGTCAGCTGCTCCTTGCAATTGTCTCTCTGTGGGAAGGTGCACGCCATGGTGCAGCTGTTACAGGCAAGGACAGTACATGTCTTGAATGGCCCACTGTGTCAATATTTTTTGTGGCAGGAATCCACCAACAAGGCTAGGTCTTTTGCATTTCAGTCATTCTTATGTGGCAAGTAACACTCTCCTAGACTTGCAGCAACAGAGCGGTCTGCCTTTACAGTGCTTAATCCACACATTCCAACTGGAATTCAACATTGCACATGCTAGAGCTTCTGTAGGAGATGTGGAAATCTGTGAATGATTCTATCATGCACCAGATCGCTTCAGCAGGGAGCATGTGTTGTTTCGAGGTCAGGCAGTGGCAGCTCATCCGAGATGTCTATTGAGTGCTGAAGGACTTTGAAGAGGCCACAAAATTTGTCAGTACAGACAACTGTGGCATCTCTTCCCCCTGCTACTGTTGCGGCCACATGCCTCTAATACCGTACCCTTTCCACATCCATACTGTACTGCTGCTGTTTCCAATTAAAAGGGAGAACTTTTCTAGGCTTATTCAGAATGAGAATATTTTCTTCTGATAATTATCAATTGTGTGTGCATTAAGCCCCTGTTAAAGGCACTGTCCGGGGTCAGAGCTGAACCCAGACATATCCCTATATACACTGCTTCCTCCCAGCAGTGTTCCCGGTGACAATACCGGCACTAATGGATGGGCTTTATCGTTTTACAGGCTATGGCAGAGCTAAAGCCTGCCCAGTAGTGCCGGTGACATCACCGGCTCACTGCTGGGCGGAAGCCTCCGCCTAGAAGTCCCTATGGAGAGCCAGGTACATCACCGGATCTCCAAAAAATGCCTTTGTCCTGCACAATTCAGAGCAGGGAAAAGAACAGCATCGGAGCATGAAATGCTCCTATGCTCATGTCAGGGGGGCCGGAGGGGTTAAGATGAGCATAATTTTTGGATGCTTGGTCCCTACAAGCCATTCTTTCTTCTGACAAGTAGCACTTATGCGTGATATGTATGAGCAGGCATTCTGACCCCGTTAAGACATCATTTTAAAATTGTAATGTGTATTTTCATGATTATCTCCTATGTACCAGGCCTGTTAGGGGTGTAGTTTATCCTCCCAAGCTGTAGAGGGAGCTAGGGAACCCCCTAGTATATATAGACAAGTCCAGTTCAGAAGAGGGTTAGTTAGGGTGTGTGGGTTAGAAGCCAAGTGTTCACTTTAGCCAAGGAGTAGCTGAAGATTCAGCTTCTAACATGCAGCTAGATAGCCCAGGCTCCTAGCTTGCCTCCAGGAGAAGAATTTTCCTCCTGAGGTTATCCTGCATCTTGCAAAGTACATAGCAGTATAACAAAATAACAAAGACAGGTGCACTCTGCGGTATTACTAAACCCTCAAACTGATTTTAAAATTGAGAGATTAGTCAACATATCCTACGGTGTAGGACATGTCTAAGCCCAGGCACCACGGCAAGGTTTCTCAAGTAGCCCGGGACCTAACACTCTCCTACCTGAGCCGTATGGGGAAATACCAGGAGCCAGTGGGCAAATTACAGGAGCATAAGGCCGACTCACAGACAACTCACCAGTTACCTCCAGCATGTAACCATGCTTGCAATGGGAGGAGGGAGGAGTCTGCGAGTCCCACTCAAGACTGGCTGATATGGCCCAGGCCTCACAGGTGCACCTAAATGTGGCCTGTAGATGGAAAACAGGCACATTTGAATTGGAGTTTATACACCTCCAAGAATCTCTATATATACAAACTGAAAAGAATAACGTGGTGTCAGCAGGAGGTGCTCAAACCCACATGCAGTCGTGCATATATTTATAGGGGAGCAAATCCTGCACTTGTGGCCCGTTGCTAACGGCGATCCCCAGCAATCCCCGGGCTACTTGAGAAACCTTGCCGTGGTGCCCAGGCTTAGACATGTCCTACACCGTAGGATATGTTGACTAATCTCTCAATTTTAAAATCAGTTTGAGGGTTTAGTAATACCGCAGAGTGCACCTGTCTTTGTTATTTTGTTATATTATTATATTGATTATCACATCCACACAATTGCTACCTTATGTAGGATGTCTATTGTGGTACTTGTGGTTCGCTGCGGGCATCCTCCACCGTATGCATTTTTGCTGGGGATCGCCGTTAGCAACGGGCCACAAGTGCAGGATTTGCTCCCCTATAAATATATGCACGACTGCATGTGGGTTTGAGCACCTCCTGCTGACACCACGTTATTCTTTTCAGTTTGTATATATAGAGATTCTTGGAGGTGTATAAACTCCAATTCAAATGTGCCTGTTTTCCATCTACAGGCCACATTTAGGTGCACCTGTGAGGCCTGGGCCATATCAGCCAGTCTTGAGTGGGACTCACAGACTCCTCCCTCCTCCCATTGCAAGCATGGTTACATGCTGGAGGTAACTGGTGAGTTGTTTGTGAGTCGGCCTTATGCTCCTGTAATTTGCCCACTGGCTCCTGGTATTTGCCCATACGGCTCAGGTAGGAGAGTGTTAGGTCCCGGGCTACTTGAGAAACCTTGCCGTGGTGCCCGGGCTTAGAAATGTCCTTCACCGTAGGATATGTTGACTAATCTCTCAATTTTAAAATCAGTTTGAGGGTTTAGTAATACCGCAGAGTGCACCTGTCTTTGTTATTTTGTTATATTGTTATATTGATTATCACATCCACACAATTGCTACCTTGTGTAGGATGTCTATTGTGGTACTTGTGGTTCGCTGCGGGCATCCTCCACCGTATGCATTTTTGCTGGGGATCGCCGTTAGCAACGGGCCACAAGTGCAGGATTTGCTCCCCTATAAATATATGCACGACTGCATGTGGGTTTGAGCACCTCCTGCTGACACCACGTTATTCTTTTCAGTTTGTATATAGAAAGTACAGAGCAGTGCTAATCTTACACAACCAAGTGGAAAGCTGAAAGGCAGAAGGTTATTTACAGCAAATGGATCTAGACCAGAGGAAGGTTTTCCTCCCAAGGATAAAGCCAGCTATTAGGCATCGGGGCCTTGGAGAAAGTCAGACAGGATTCTGCAGAAAGTACACCCTGATCTGTGAGTTTATTCCATCTGAGTTATCGTGCTAGGATTCTACCTGCCATTTATGTAAAGCCTGCCTTATACCATTACCCTTCATATGGAACTAACTGAAGCCTGTATATAGTTGAACTGTTCAGTAAAAAGGAGTTCTGGTTCACTACAACTGTGAGCACCTCAATTATTCCTACAATTAATCGGTGTGCCACCGTTAACGGGACTGGCATCATAATCTATAAGGGATCTTGCCACAGGCACACTAAACCTGCAACACCCAGGGCACCTCACCTACCACCCTGCCTGGTCCATATATACAGAAAGTGCCCCAGAGGATCCATGTGCCATCCTCTCCATCACTGCTGTACGCCTGCCCAGGGTATCTTACAAATTGTGAGTACCAAAAGCAACCCTCGGTCTGTTAACTGACTCCCGTGACCTCATATTAGCTCGCCCAGAGGGACTGGTGTATTGCATATTTTGGCGTCACGAACAGGATACGAATATTTCTACGTCATAGTAAAATAAGAACTGTGTGCCATTATTGCCTACTAAGTGATAAATGCCCTATCTGTTTATTTAAAAAATTTGGGGCCAAAGAACTGTGAAAAATTGCAGTGTGAAACTGTACATTGTGGACTGTTTGCTGATTTCTGAGTCACCGCTTGCTGTCAGTGAATTGACAGCATTATGCTTAAAGATGGCCGCCTAAGCTGACTGGAATTATTGCTGCGCCATCGCTGTATTTTGTTGGCGGGAAGAATTTGGCGCCTTCCGCCTCTGCATTTGATTTGCATATATGCCAATATGGACTCCGCCTCTCCCATGTTTGAGTACCTAGGGGGCGGCCTCCCGGAGCAGTGGGAGGTCATGTGCGAAGTTCTGCATGCCGCCCTGTTGTGTGCAGTAGAAGAATCGGGCATGTTGCAGAATGGAGAGTCTCCTGCCGGAATGGCCTTACCTGCGAACAAGACCCCGGAGCCTGAGATGGTCGGAGAGGGAGAAGAGCCACCCGCTTATACTCTGGGATCGGAGAGGCCCCCTTGCCCCCACCGCAGTCGCAGCCCGAGCCGTACCCTGGCTCGTGCAGAGGATTTGTTAAGACTTGGGCGCCCCTGTTGATGGCCGAGATACGCGCCGCCGTGATACGCAAGACTACTGCCAAAAAGATATACTTCGAGGAGCTTGCGAAGACGGTATACGAGCACCATGCGAATACCCAGCCCCGTCTGGAGAGAAGGATGGGAGTAGTTGTGACTTTCGATAAAGGCCGAGGTTTCGGGTTTATAAAGGACTTCTCTACTGGCCGAGACCTTTATGTAAATCGGAGGTTCGTGAAGCGCAGCTACTTACCCGAATATCTGCATAACCTCAGTGAAGGAGAAGAAGTTGAATTTACCCCCGCTGAGGGCCTGAGGGGTCCCTACGCGACGGCAGTAACCCATCCCAAGCTGGAACCGGAGAATTGGGAAGAGCCTGAGGAGCCCACCGGTTCAGAATGCGAGCCAGGGATTCCGGCGGAGCCTGCCCGCAATACTTACCAAGAGAGGGGTTCGTTCACAGGCCCTAACATCTTCTGGCAGCCTACGGTGTTAGAGAAACGGGTGAGTCCATATCCCTCACCTGAATTACCCTGAGGGAGAAGACACAAGTAGAAATAGAGAACATGCATAAGTTCCATGAAGCCCTAGACGATCTGCACCGAGGAAAGAATCGTGACTCAGCACTTGTACCTGCTGCGACAGCACCGGATCCCTGCAGCGGAGCATTACATGAGACTGGAGGAACAGATCGCCAGACTAGAAGTCCACCTTGATGGCCTGCATCAAATTGCTGCGTCCAGAGTGGCACCAATACCACCTGACGATAGCGATCCATCTATGAACTTTTTCGTCCCCAGGCCTGCAGTGAAAGATCCCGTCGCCACCAGTTCGGCGACCACCATGACTGCGCCAGCAGAGAAACTGTGTTATGTCAGGAGCCGGGTCCGTCGTACAGGACAGACGACACCCAGACCTGTGGAGCCTCCTGCATCAATAACCCCCAGACTTGCAGAGCCTGTACAATTGACAGGCTCATTTGCATTTAAGTTGCCTGATAATACTAATTTGTGGGCCCAGCCAAGTGTTAGTCCACGTTCCAGGCCAAGACTCAGAGCAGAACCAGGTTGCACCACGTCAGATGATCAGAACGAGCTGGACACATACCTGTGAGTAGGCCTGCTAGGCCATAATTGCTGAGGGACCCTTACAATGAATTTAACTGTTTCGGGACAGGAGTCCTATGTTTTGGTACAATGAGCTGCCGCCACTGAGGATTCCAATTGCTCTTCTGCCATGTTATTTTTCAGGATCCCCTGCCTGCTTTAAGTGCCATTTCAAGTTGTGCCTGCTGTTTTTGCACTCTTACCCTTTTTAATCCCCTTTTCAGGTTGAGTAGGGGATATTACAGCACTACTTTTATCTACCAGGACTTAGCAGGAGAAAGTATCCCTGAAATGTAGAGCTTTGTGCTATGACTTTTATGTGCAATATTAATTCAAGAACTGTGCCCAGAGATGACCACAACGCATGTGGGCCTCTGAGATGCTGCTTTATGGGACTATTGTATTTTATTATTATGGACTATCCTGGTTATTCCTGATACGCTGTACCAGGTCAGAGCCCCTGTTCCCTGTACTATCCTGTGAAGAGAACAACGCCCCTTTTCACTGCACTTGTCCTTTGCCAGCAGAGCTGCCTGATAATTTCATTGCAGATGTAATGGTTGTTGTATATGCCTGCTTTGCATTTTTGTATTTCAGGTCACAGTTTCCAGCTGGGTGGGCCCCCTGTGTTGCGCTGAGGATGGGCAACCTCAAAGCAGCGGGTTATGTAGTGTCCCACTATGTAAAGGTGGGCACTACTCAAGGGTCAATTGGGTTACGTTGTTCTCCACCTCTTGTGGAACATGGTCATTGTATTTTCTATTGCATTGTAATGTGTATTTTCATGATTATCTCCTGTGTACCAAGCCTGTTAGGGGTGTAGTTTATCCTTCCAAGCTGTAGAGGGAGCTAGGGAACCCCCTAGTATATATAGACAGGTCCAGTTCAGGAGAGGGTTAGTTAGGGTGTGTGTGGTTAGAAGCCAAGTGATCACTTTAGCCAAAGGGTAGCTGAAGATTCATCTTCTAACATGCAGCTAGATAGCCCAGGCTCCTAGCTTGCCTCCAGGAGAAGAAGTTGCCTCCTGAGGGTATCCTGTATCTTGCAAAGTACAGAACAGTGCTAATCTTACACAGAAAAGTGGAAAGCTGAAAGGCAGAAGGTTATTTACAGCAAGTGGATTTAGACCAGAGGAAGGTTTCCCTCCCAAGGATAAAGCCAGCTATTAGGCATCCAGGCCTTGGAGAAAGTCAGACAGGATTCTGCAGAAAGTACACCCTGATCTGTGAGTTTATTCCCTCTGAGTTATCTTGCTAGGAGTCTACCTGCCATTTATGTAAAGCCTGCCTTATACCATTACCCTTCATATGGAACTAACTGAAGCCTGTATATAGTTGAACTGTTCAGTAAAAAGGAGTTCTGGTTCACTACAACTGTGTGCACCTCAATTATTCCTACAATTAATCGGTGTGCCACCGTTACCGGCACTGGCGTCATGAACTATAAGGGATCTTGCCACAGACACACTAAACCTGCAACACCCAGGGCACCTCACCTACCACCTGGCCTGGTCCCTATATACAGAGAGTGCCCCAGAGGATCCATGTGCCATCCTCTCCATCACTGCTGTATGCCTGCCCAGGGTATCCTACAAATTGTGAGTACCAAAAGCAAACCTCGGTTTGTTAACTGACTCCCGTGACCTCATATTCGCTCCCCTTGAAGGACTGGCGTATTGCATCATTCCGTTTAAGAGCTTAGGGAAGAGGGAAGGGGGAGAGGGGAGAAAAAGGGTGAAAATTCATAAAAAATATATAATAAAAAGAGATAACATTTTTTCCTAAAATATTCTAAAAGACTATAGGGTGTCATACACCAATTTTGAGGGCAATTGGAGCAACTTTGGTTGTGGTACATGTACAGTCAAGTCCATAAATATTGGGACATCGACACAATTCTAACTTTTTTGGCTCTATACACCACCACAATGGATTTGAAATTAAACGAATAAGATGTGCTTTAACTGCAGACTGTAAGCTTTAATTTGAGGGTATTTACATCCAAATCAGGTGAATGGTGTAGGAATTACAACAGTTTGCATATGTGCCTCCCACTTGTTAAGGGACAGAATAATAATCATAAATCAAACTTTCACTTTTTAATACTTGGTTGCAAATCCTTTGCAGTCAATTACAGCCTGAAGTCTGGAACGCATAGACATCACCAGATGCTGGGTTTCATCCCTGGTGATGCTCTGCCAGGCCTCTACTGCAACTGTCTTCAGTTCCTGCTTGTTCTTTGGGCATTTTCCCTTCAGTTTTGTCTTCAGCAAGTGAAATGCATGCTGAATCGGATTCAGGTCAGCTGATTGACTTGGCCATTGCATAACATTCCACTTCTTTCCCTTAAAAAACTGTTTGGTTGCTTTTGCATTATCCTTTTGGTCATTGTCCATCTGCACTGTGAAGCACCGTCCAATGAGTTCTGAAGCATTTGGCTGAATATGAGCAGATAATATTGCCCGAAACACTTCAGAATTCATCCTGCTGCTTTTGTCAGTAGTCACATCATCAATAAATACAAGAGAACCAGTTCCATTGGCAGCCATACATGTCCACACCATGACACTACCACCACCATGCTTCACTGATGAGATGCTTAGGATCATGAGCAGTTCCTTTCCTTCTCCATACCCTTCTCTTCACATCACTCTGGTATAAGTTGATCTTGGTCTCATCTGTCCATAGGATGTTTTTCCAGAACTATGAAGGCTTTTTTAGATGTCGTTTGGCAAACTCTAATCTGGCCTTCCTGTTTTTGAGGCTCACCAATGGTTTACATCTTGTGGTGAACCCTCTGTATTCACTCTGGTGAAGTCTTCTTTTGATTGTTGACTTTGACACACATACACCTACCTCCTGGAGAGTGTTCTTGATCTGGCCAACTGTTGTGAAGGGTGTTTTCTTCACCAGGGAAATAATTCTTTGGTCATCCACCACAGTTGTTTTCCGTGGTCTACACGGTCTTTTGGTGTTGCTGAGCACACCAGTGTGTTCCTTCTTTTTAAGAATGTTCCAAACAGTTGTTTTGGCCACACCTAATGTTTTTGCTATCTCTCAGGTGGGTTTGTTTTGTTTTTTCAGCCTAATGATGGCTTGCTTCACTGATAGTGACAGCTCTATGGATCTCATCTTGAGAGTTGACAGCAACAGATTCCAAATGCAAATAGCACACTTGAAATGAACTCTGGACCTTTAATCTGCTCATTATAATTGGGATAATGAGGGAATAACACACATCTGGCCATGGAACAGCTGAGAAGCCGATTGTCCCATTACTTTTGGTCCCTTAACAAGTGGGAGGCACATATGCAAACTGTTGTAATTTCTACACCGTTAACCTGATTTGGATGTAAATATCCTCAAATTAAAGCTGACAGTCTGCAGTTAAAGCACATCTTGTTCGTTTCATTTCAAATCCATTGTGGTGGTGTATAGAGCCAAAAATATTAGAATCATGTCGATGTCCCAATATTTATGGACCTGTCTGTATAACCGAACCAAACCTTTCAAAAAATTTGAGCGAATTGGAACCGAAACAAATATTGAAAGATTTTCTCATCTCTAATCAATATTTCCTGTGATCAACCTATCAATCTGATCCGTTTATGAATTCAGGTTTTTTTTCCTGGATTATTCATTTCTGCAGTTATTGATTCTTCTAAATAATTCTTATTACTATTTTATATTACTGATCAGTGGGCACCCAGAATAGTCATCATTACTGTCTGAGCAGTCACCTAAAGGTCACTTACAGTAGATCTTTATTTTGGCACTCTCATTTTGGGATTTTTCTCATCTGAAACAATTGGTGACCAATGACAGCACACCAAGCACTTCACTTGTGTGGTTATTGGAGAGCTCAGAGCCACAATCACAACGTGCAGCTTGAGCTGTGAATGAGACTCTGAGCACCTACACAGCAGCAATCTTCCATTGTGATAGCAGCCTAGTTTCCATAGGAACTGAGGGAGGGAGATTGCAGTTCCAGGCTCCATGAGCTCATTCTCTGTCTGCCTCCCTAGAAGAAGGAGGGAGGGGCGGATGCCTACCCATCCAGCCGTCCTCAGCATCATCCCAGCTGTTGATGTGTGGCTTATACAGCAGCAGGAGCAAAATGGATTCAGCATTGAGACAGCTCAGCTTTTCTCTCTGCCAGCCCTCAACATGGTGAGTCCCATCATTACATATTTTCGTAGGGTGTAAGGCTGCATTGTCATTGTCATCATTAGGAACCAGCGTAGTGGCCATGTACAAGAATGATTGAATTTAAGGATGCAGAATTATGTTGACAGCTTGATGCATCAGAGCATTTTCCATATAAGATTGATGCTTGCAGCCATGTATTATTTACTATCCACATTAGCAGTGGTATAGCATTTGAAGGGTAACGATGGCAGCAATGGTAGTAATCGGTCTGGGCCTCACCTTCATCTCCATCTGGAGACACAATATCCCCGGGGAGATGATATTAATATATTATTCCGACATGTCCAACAATTTTGTATCTAGCCTGTATTATATTCTGTGCTGTCCTGCCAAAAGGATACACTTGATCTAATTCTACTGCTTAAAAGATTTATAATAAAAATATCACAGCATTCAATCGATTATATTTTAGAAGCATGACTGGTATTTAATATGGTAGAAGGAAATCCTAGGTATGGTGGGATGCTGAGGCAGTGTAATGGTATTGCTTGCTACAATGTCATCCATTTGTTAATGAGCAACCATCATACATACATGAAATGCTACATGACTGTTATGAGATGCCATCATTATATATTTTATATTTACTGTAAATCAGATACATGTATAGTAGTGTTGTAGTAATAACGTAGCTAAAATATAATCTGCACTGGTAAAAATATTCAATGTTTGGTTTGTGGTTGTAGGTTTGTATATCACGTGCCTGTTTTTTACTGTAGCCTATTGATTTTTGCTGATAATATTGGCACTGTGCAGTGAATGTCGAGGAGAGCACACAAAGCCTTTATACTATTGGAAGAGCATATACAGCCCTCTTGTGTATTGGGTTGAGTTTTCCAGGCCTCGGTTCCTACTTCTAGCCTACTGCCTCATGCGGCAATAAATCTGGCATTTAGTGTTCTTTATGATATGTAATCATTGACTCTTCTGTTCATTCTTTTTATTTAGTAGCTTGAGATACAATAAGAAATGCTAGATGTCTGCATTATATTATTTCCATGAACTGGAGGCCTCTAGTGTTTGTTCACCAGCTTTAATTATAATCCTATTGTAAGGGTATTTGCCCATGCTTACTGCATACCTTTCCAGAACATGCAGTTTGGTTCCAGGTCACACGGACATCCGATCACATTGTGTATTGTGACTGACCTAAATAGGAATCACATTGGCTGAAGTTCGGTAAATGAAGGGTGTTTTATGTATATGATGTGAGTCTTTAGTAGGCCAAATATATGACAAATTTCCACTTTTTGGGAGAGAGTCACAAGTTGCAATCAGCGATTCTGGAAATAAGTAGGTGGCTACAGATATCACATAGCCATGAGCTCTGATACCCTATCTTCATCTTTAGTGGTGGCTCATGGTATTTCAGTGGAGATGAGTGGCTGGCAACGATGGAGTGAGACGATCCTATTAGATCCAAGTTTCTCCTAAAGGCAGTCCACAAGTGGCAGTCTACCTGCCCCAATTGTTGGGATCTGCTCACAAAGATCTATACACAGCTTTAACCAGAAACAGAACAGATGGTAGGAAATATGTGACTTGTGGTCCTTAAGCTGTTCAGATTGTATGCTAAAATAATTGCTGAGGAAAAGTGGAGCATTTTCTATAGCAGCCAATCCTAAGGAGGCACACAAGTACTGCTTCATAAACTGTGGCAGGCCTCACTTTGTTATGAGGTGGCCTCCCTCCCTTCCCTCCAGTTCTTGATTGTCTGACAGGCATCCCAAATACAGTAGGGCAGACTAATTGCCCCTGCACAGACCACCTCACCCAGGAAGACATTCTCAGGATGAGATTGGCACAGGAACAGGAAGTTACCCAGTTAACTTCCTTCTTGTGACAAAAGCAAAGGGAGAAAATAGAAAAAATTAGCTAATGGAGTGGGACAGTGACTGTGACTTTGGTAAGATAGCTGGAGGCTACTACAGCTGTTACTGGGGACTCTATCACTGTTACTGCAGGCACTGGGACCAGCACTGGTAACCTACGTGTATGTCCCGTTTTGTCATGGATATTAACAGCTAGTGAGGCCCAGGTACCACCGTAGTTTGACTGTAAAGGATATTGAGAAAATGTTTGAGAGGACCTGTAACAGAAGATTACTACTGAATCAAGATCCTGACTATTAGCCAGAGCAGAGTGCTACTATCAGCAACATTTAACGAATCAGAGGCAGAGACACAACTATATACGGTTCAGGGAATGCAGCTGTACCTGGGCCCAGGAGACAGATGGGGGAACCATAAAGTACTTCTTCCCCATATAAGGAGACCAGTACTGTGCATAAAGCATTATAGATGGGGGCTTTGTTAATGATTTAGCATTTAGGCCCAGGAGCTACAAGCTATGCTTCTGATCAGTGGGGTCCAAGAAGCACTCCTCTGGGAATCAGCAAATTACTGAAAGAAAATTTGATTAGTAACTATGAACAACCCTGTCACTTTTCTTCTGCACATTTTCTGTAAGGCAATATTGTACAGCCTTTGTCATGACCAGGAAATTTGGCTGCTGTGATCTTTTAATAGGGCTTGTTTGCGAGAAAAAAAATCTCAGCAGACCTGCTCTGCTTTAAATCACACTTTGTGGTTTCTCGGTCCATCCTGCTTGAATGTCCATCAGTTCAAAAATGGCAAGGCTGCAGACAATATTGATTGGAATAGCACTGTGGAATGGTTTTTGGGCACAAACTTCCAACTTTTTGTAATTTTATTCAATTTCTAGGCATTTTTATAAAACTTGATAGGTAAGCAGGCATGGCTATTAAGGTAAAAAAAAAATGGAGCAATCTCATTCCAGTAGTGGGGTGGTGTAAAAACTGGGGAAACGTCTGTAGGTAAAAGTGTTATTCTTAGGGTACTTTCACACTAGCGTTTTTCTTTTCTGGCATTGAGTTCCATCCTACGGGCTCAATACCGGAAAAAGACTGATCAGTTTTAACCTAATGCATTCTGAATGGAGAGCAATCCGTTCAGGATGCATCAGGAAGTCTTCAGTTCAGTCACTGTACGGTTTTTGGACCCCAGCATGCTGCAGTATTTTCTTTATCCAAAATTCCAGAACACTTGCTGGCATTATTTTACATTGAAATGCATTAATGCCCTAAGTGTTCTGGAAAAATGGATCCGGTTTTGCGGACTGCGCATGCGTAGACCTTTAAAAATGTGAAAAAGATAAATACCGGATCTGTTTTTCCAGATGACAACCAGAGAGACGGATCCGGTATTGCAATATATTTGTGAGACAGATCCGGATCCATCTACAAATGGTATCCGTTTGCATACAGATTGCCGGATCTGGCAGGCAGTTCTGGCGACGGAGCTGTTCTATTGAGATGAATCGGACAGCAGTGCTGTAATTAGACCTGCTCGCCACTACAGTTGTGACAGTGATCCGGCAAATAGTGAAGAGAAGGCAGCACTCTTACGAGCACTGCGGTCTCTTCAAACAGCTGATCGGCAGGGGTGCCTGCAGTCGGATCCCCGCCGATCTGATATAGATGAGCTATTCTGAGGGTAAGGGCTCATTCACACTAAAGTATGTTTTCCATTGCGGACCAAAATTTGTGGTCTGCAATGCACGGAGAACGTTTGTGAAGTCCCTGGGATGGATCCAGACTCATTCAACTTGAATGGTCTGCATACCTCCGTTCCGCAAAAAGAGAGGACATGTTCTATCTTTGTGCGTAACGGAAGGACGGAACGGAACACCACAGAAGCACTCTGTATTGCTTCTGTGGGTTTCCATTCTGTGCTTCCGCTCCACACCGCTCCGAATCTCTGGATTTGTGGACTCATTCAAGTGAATGGGTCCGCATCTGTGGCGCAATATGGAAACGGAACCCATACGTTCGTGTGAACAAGCCCTAAGTCATCAATATGAAAAAAAGGACAACCCCTTTAAGTGTCTCAGATGACACTTTTTGTGCTTTGCTCAACAACAGGTGTGGCAAAATTGTGCTGTAAGTGGTGCAAAGTTAAACAAAAATTTATAACTAGAGATGAGCGAATTTCAAAAAATTTGAATCGGCTGGTTCAACAAATTTTTTGAAAAAATTTGGTTCGATCTTAATTTATTTGCGGCTAATCGCATTAAAAAATGTCTATTTCCTGACTGCAGAGAGCCTTTATAGTGTAGAACACTGTGCCTTGCTGTAACACGCATAGGGAGTCTGCTGTGGTAGCGAAATAATACTGTGGGTCAGTATGACATGCAGATGACAGGCCTCACTCTTAGAATCACTCCACACTTCACTTATTTGGGCAGTCACGGGGCCAAAACTGACCAAATAACTATGAACTCAGTCTTACAGGTCAATGTTAGCGTTAAGAAGAAGCGCACTCCTTTTACACCGTCGTCAGCTGATTCCACATAGATGTCTACAGAACCTGTTTTATTAAACCCTGGAGAGGGTGTCAGCAGTAAGTTTGTGTTGACATCTCTGATTATTTTGCCCTTGCTCTGATCCGTCAGAACAATAGCCCCCCAAAAACGGATCCTGTCTGTTAAGCATCCGCCTTCACTTGGTCAGCATTTGGTCAGTTATCCATCAGTATTGCTAATGCCCAAAAAAACTGGAGTGGATCCAAAACAGAGATGACACGTGAATGGAATATTTACATGTCTTCTGTGTTTTGTACTGACAAGTTACAAAAGGGAGTACTCCTGTCCGCTTGGATCATCAAGAAATCGTTTATGGCCTTTCTATGTTCGTATAGTCGATCCAACATATGGAGGATGGAATTCCAATGGGTGGAAACGTTGCATATCAGCCTATGTTGGGGGATACCGTTCTGCCGCTGCTTTGCAGTGTGCGAGTGACTGAAGTGCATGCAAAGTTTCCTGGCCATTTTTAGGATGTCTTGCAGATAGGTGGAAGACTGTCACGACTATGTGTTTGGTCGTGACTCTTTGTGTCGCATGCAGTTGTCAGCGATCTGCTTGTTGCCGCTGGCAACATGATGTTTGTTGGCAGTGTAGCAGCCTGAGCTGGTTGCTATGGGGCCCGCTGTCAAGGCATGCGGTTGCATCTGCAATGTGTGTTTGTTTGTGTTCACTTTCTATGTTTGGTGTGCACGGGATTTAGTTGTGGGTGCCTTTCCCCTTTTAGTGACACTTTCCTTGTCTGGTGTTGGAAGGGTTAACTCCTTTCCTAGTATGTGTGTGTGGGTGTGGCTTCTTGGGCTATTTAGCTCCTGCTGGATGCCTGTAGCTGAGGGGTACTCCAGCCATGCTCTATGCGGGAGTCATCCTCCTGGTCTTATATGCCATCTATCCAGTGAGGGCCACCCTTGTGGTCATAAAAATATATGTTATGATGTTAAGAAGATGTTTTTATGCTCTCTATGTTGTTTACAGCTATGGGTGTCCTGGATACCTCCGTGAGTTGTGTGTGTGCTGTGTCCTTAATGTTTGTGTGGACATCAGTACTTGTGCACGGGTTCCAGTCAGCGTGTCTGTGGCAGTTAGGTGTAGTACTGGTTTATCTCACCTGCCATATCCATATGCTGTAAATGTTTCCCCTCTCCTTGCTCCTTGGCCAGTGAGACTCCTGTTCATCTGTGTCTAGGAGTAACAGGTCGTCTTACCCTGCTCCTAGTCCAGGGATTTCCTGAGAGCAAGTAGGGACCCTAGGTTCCGGAGTATGAGCTCTCCTACCATCTGGGTTGGCTCATACGGTTAGGAGTCAGGGTCAGGATTAGGGACGCGATCGGAGGTGACCTGCTCCCTGATCCTGTCGTCCTGGCCTAGCAGCTACACATATCCTATAGACATCGAACGGTTGAGAGTTTCCCCCATTCTCAGCCATGACAAAGACTTCAGGAACCTCTTGATAACCAGATTGAAAATGTGTGCCATGCAGGGCGCACGGCTCAGCCCTCCTTGACGCAGCTCCGACACCATGTTCTTCTCGTTGTCAGTCACCATGGTTCCTATTATGTGTTGTCGCGGGGAAAGCCAGGATTCGATTTCTTGATGAAGGACACGGAGTAGTTCATCCCCTGTGTGACTCTGTTCATGCAGGCAAATTAGGAGCAGGACAGCGTGACAGTGCCTGCACATGTGGTATGCTGGAGGGGCACTGTGAATTTTCCCTGCAGTGGAGACTGAGGACACCGTGGAGGAAGAGGAGGCAGAGGAAAACATTGTCGCAGGACAAACTGCGTGAGAATGTGGAGGCGGAAGCGGCATCACCTGGCCAAATTGCTGGTGTGGCTGTGCAGGAACCACATTCACCCAGTGGGCCGTAAAGGACATGTATTGTCCTTGACTATAGTTATAGTTCCACACGTCGGCGCTGCCATGCACTTTGGCATACACTGACAGGCTCAAGGACTGGCCCACCCTTTGTTCTACATTTGTGTGCACGGTTGGTACTGCCTCTCCACCTCGGCTCGGCACAAGCCATCAGTTCTATGAAAGGTGCAGAGTCTACCACTTGGAAAGGGAGGGACTGCAGCACCAGCAACTTGGACTGAAGCACATTCAGCTTCTGCGCCGTTGGATGAGTGCACGCATACTGTAATCACTTCGGTGATCGATTGCTGACTAAATGACTGATGAGGAATAAGAGGAGCAGAAGCATCAGGACCAGCAGATGATGGGAAGGACAGACAGCTCTCTTCGGGTGAGGTGGTGGAGCCTCGACTGCCTGAAACCCGGTGCGTGCCACTGGGTGATGCAGTGCTGGGCTGGACCACCACATCGGAGCCACATTTCTCCCAGGCCACTTTATGGTGATGCTGCATATGTTTATGCAGGGCTGTGGTGCCAACATTGGCGCCCTGGCCACGCTTCACCTTCTGCCCACAGATTCTACATATGGCCATGTTCACCTCCTCCGGCGGCTTAAAAAAAAATGCCGCTCCGCCGAGTAGGTGATTTTACTCCCAACACTCTGCACTGACTTGCCTGCTAGCACAGCTGCTTCTGTGAACCCACGCCACACACCACTATTTTCTGGACAGGTAGGTTCCTGCGAAGCAGGTGGTCTACTCCGGGTACGTTTGGCTACCCACCTCCCACTGCTGCCACCCTGCTGACTCCCGGTGGACTGCTAAAATTCCTAAGTGCTTTTCCATGTCAGTGTTACCCAGTGTTTTGTATATTGAAGAACATTTTAGAGTGAATTTTACTTTCTCTGGCAATGAATCTCTCTGTCTCTAGTTTAGCTGCTTTTATTTGTCTTTTACATATTTAAATGCGTATTTTTTTTTCTGCCCAGTGTATTGATGTTACCACGTCACATCGCAATATTTTACTCGCTTCAATCACGATGGCCCCTACGCAATAAAAGTTTTTTTTTCTTTTTTTTTTCAGGATTAATCCCTGAAAGCCCTCCATGTTATTCTCAGATGCCGTGATCAGCGATCAATGCGGCATCTGAGGGGTTCATTGTTGGGCGGCGGCACGATCGTCATTCCCCATTATTGCGCCCAATACATGCAAAGAAATGCGCTTCGTGTATAAGTAATTTGTGAACACTTGTATTCCATAAATGAAAAATGTGATAACTCCTATATTCTGGGAGTGGCACCTCAACCACTCCAGGTTGTAAAGGGAGAGAGTTTGAACTTTATAAGGCTTGAAGTCTAATATATACAGCTACAAAGCTATGTTAACACTTCTCCTGGTGTGTACACCAAACATACCCATTGGTGTTCAGATCGTCCTTTGTGTATAAATAGCAATTTGCTTTTGAATGCAAGGACATTCCATAAAAATGTATATCACACAGTATACTTTTTTCTTTTTTACAATGAGAGGCCATATAATCGGTGTAGAGATTGGGAGATTTTCTATTGTATATGCCAAACATGCACTGTAAGCACAATGTGAACACAGCCTAAGCTTCATCTACTATGTGAAAGCACAATACAATTCATATAATTCCTAGAGACAAATATTACTACACATTCTTTAATATTGTATTATGTTTAACTTTGATAACATTGCATTTGCTTTGAGTACAGGCCTACAGTAATCTGCATGCTTCCTCTGAATTTTCCTAGCTGAATACTCATTAAATCATTATGACCTTCATGGTGCATTGATCTCTCTGTCTCAATAGTTCTAATATGTAAAATGAATCCCCTACTTCTCCTGGCACGCATTACAGCGGATATGCCTTTCATCTGTTCCATATATCCCTTCTTACAGATAAGCCTAGACTCCCTGCAGATATCCTAAGCTTTTTTGATTGTCTGGTCAGAGCTAATAAACCATTACATGATAAATGCTGCTGTTTCGCAGCCTGTGGTATACGTAGCCCCTGGCAGGTAGAAGGATATTCCAGTTCTTAAACTAAATCAACTATGTAATGCAAAATAATAAGAAAAATCTATATCCAAAATTACTTTTTTAACAATTGTGCATAGTAGGGGATACTTACATCCTCCAACTGCTCCAAATTACAGTGTACATTAGGCCCAAGTTCAGGATGGATCAACTCTCATTCCCTCAAGGGCTATGTGTACAGGACACCTTCTCTCCACAGCCTCTGTAATATTAGTAGATTAGAATTGTGTGGGTCACACAACCCTATGGAAAGAGGGCATCGGTAAAGAACACCATGGTGGCTGAATACCAGTCAGGGAAAGTAATTTTTTTTGTGGGTGGATTTTCGGTACTGTATCTAGCCCCCTCACTAAGCCCTAATAGTTCAACTTAATAAAAAACACAACCATAGTTTCAAAAAGCCTTATTTTGGACTGGTAGCAAGCTTTTGCATTGCTGATGTAGTTGTATAGTGGGCAGAAGTTGCAGATTGGTTCCTTAGGAGCCCTAAATATCCATCTATTACAAATCAGATCAACATTAGTATTAATTGTAACATAGTATATAAGGCTGAAAAAAGACATTTGTCCATCCAGTTCGGCCTGTTATCCTGCAAGTTGATCCAGAGGAAGGCAATAAACCCCTGTGAGGTAGAAGTCAGTTTTCCTCACTTTAGGGGAAAAAAATTCCTTCCCGACTCCAATCAGGCAATCAGAATAACTCCCTGGATCAACGACCCCTTTCTAGTAGCTATAGCCTGTAATATTATTACACTCCAGAAATACATCCAGGCCCCTCTTGAATTCCTTTATTGTACTCACTATCACCACCTCCTCAGGCAGAGAGTTCCATAGTCTCACTGCTCTTACCGTAAAGAATCCTTTTCTATGTTTGTGTACAAACCTTCTTTCCTCCAGATGCAGAGGATGTCCCCTCGTCACAGTCACAGTCCTGGGGATAAATAGATGATGGGATAGATCTCTGTACTGACCCCTGATATATTTATACATAGTAATTAGATCTCCCCTTTTTTTCTAAAATGAATAACCCTAATGTTGATAATCTTTCAAGGTACTGTAGTTCCCCCATTCCAGTTATTACTTTAGTTGCCCTCCTCTGGTCTGCCTTGTTCACAGGAGCCCAGAACTGTACACAGTACTCCATGTGTGGTCTGACCAGTGATTTGTAAAGTGGTAGGACTATGTTCTCATCACGGGCATCTATGCCCCTTTGATGCAACCCATTATCCTATTGGCCTTGGCAGCAGCTGCCTGACACTGGTTTCTACAGTTAAGATTGCTGTCTGCTAAAATTCCTAAGTCCTTTTCCATGTCAGTGTTACCCAGTGTTTTGTATATTGAAGAACATTTTAGAGTGAATTTTACTTTCTCTGGCAATGAATCTCTCTGTCTCTAGTTTAGCTGCTTTTATTTGTCTTTTACATATTTAAATGCGTATTTTTTTTTCTGCCCGGTGTATTGATGTCACCACGTCACATCGCGATATTTTAATCTTCAATCACGATGTCCTCTACGCAATCAAAGTTTTTTTTTCTGGAATAATCCCTGAAAGCCCTCCATGTTATTCTCAGATGCCGTGATCAGCGATCAATGCGGCATCTGAGGGGTTCATTGTCGGGCGGCGGCACGATCGTCGTTCCCCATTATTGTGCCCAATACATGCAAAGAAATGCGCTTCGTGTCTAAGTAATTTGTCACAAAGCAAATTTCTTTGTGAAGCAGCTGAATTGAATTTTTCATAACTTCGCTCATCTCCATTGATATGCATCAGGTCTTCTATAGGTATGTTGTACCATGGCTCCAGATGTATGGGGTTGTGAGAACCAGCTCAGGAAGGATTTCTACAGAATGGTGCTGATAGTGAATAGTATTAAAGAAAGGAGAACCTCTACTTGCTTTATTGGAAATGAAATGAATGCATTCTAATAGTCTTCCAATGTTGCCTTTTTCTCTGCGTGACATCCCATCTTCTCCACCACCTGCAGGCTTTCTACCACGTTAGAGAAATAAGGTCACTGCTATGTGATCTTTTTGAACCCCAAAGCACATCTTATGTGGGAAGCTGGATACAAGTGCACTGCTCCAGGAAGATTTCTAATTGTTACAATTGTAATTGAAGCTGTAAAGCGGAAAGCTGATATCTCTGGAGAGTTTTGGGAGCATGGGTAGCTCTGTTCTCATGAAACTGTCTTACAGGAAATATTACAGAGTGCATTGTCATGGTCTTCCCCATTCCTTGTTTGTATGTTTGTTAGATTCCTGAGGAACCTAGAGAGTCACATGTAGGTCAGGGATACATCTACAGCCTACTGTATCACTGTGACTTGAAGTATTCGGGACCACTGTACATATACAGAAAAGAAGAAAAGAAGCTGATGTGCTTTGATCTCATCCCTGCATATATTAAAAACATAATTCTTCTCAGTAATGTGGCCACATATGTACATGGGACCAACAGAGATGCCTTCAGCTGCCAAGTGCACATGGCACAGGTCAGCCAGTTTCATAGGTACAAACCTGCTGACAGATGCCCTTTAAACAAATGCCATTCACCATTGCTGTATTGTCTATCAGCTCTCTTTATGGGCTCTCTGTATAAATGTACCCTCAGCCAGTAGCAATTTATTTGCATTTTCAATTTTCATTATTTTCTTACGACAATCAGTAATCTCTATACGTGACTTGGTACATTTCATACATTGGACAGTATACAAACGACATTGTTCTCTGCCTTTCAACTGAATTAATTCTTGAAAACCATTATTTGCACTCATAAGGCTCCTCTCTATTAAAATTCATTGCCCAAAGCAGTCTATGTAAGAGCATTAGTGAAAATTAATTATTTGGGAATAGGATCTGTGCTGCATTCCAGTGCATGCTCCCAGTCATGTTCTTTGGACTTATCTGTCTAGTGTTGTAATTAATGCTAATATGAATTTTCAGGTCAGTGATACGACAAAGCACTGAATAGGCAATTTCTTTTCTTATTGGTTAGTTTTCCATCGGGACTGCTTTTAAATAGGCAAGTGTAGACAGAATAACATAATATGGGGATAGTGTGCCTATATTTATATAATGGATATCACCATCTATCAAATATCATGTCTTGAGGATATGCCTAAAATGTCTGAAGTGGGATAACCCAAAGGTTTTATTTTTGGGAACAATTTTTTTGTAAAATTGGCCATGGATGGGTTAAAAATATAAAATAATATTTACACACTGATTCCATACCACTTCCATTTTAACACTGCTCTGGTCCCCACTGCCCTCGACTTCATAGTTCTGGGGAAACTCTCTGGAAATGGTTTAAAATGCCAATCACTGACTGAGGTGGGTCTCCACTACAACCAGTGATTGGTTGAGTGGGCATTTCCAACTATTTCCAGTGTGGCATGCTGGTACCAGGATATGGAGAACTGATTGGACCGAAACACATCGCCAGGGGGTCAATGAAAAAAAATGTTGTTCCCCTGGACAACTCCTTTAGGACCCCTGTCAACTTTACATATAAGCTGCATTTTCCAAGAAAGCCAGCTGCATCAATGTCACATGTTGTACCCCAACCATTGAGATTAGTGTCATTATTTCAGTAATGTGCATACATGTGTCTGGAGGCGACACTAGAGCAAATCTGGTCCAGTTTACTGTATATTCATGGTATATAGTGCTGATAGGAATATCAGTGTATGGTATATGATGGAATTTCTACTGCAAACATTCTCACTCTGTTCTCCCTACTCAGAATGCTAGGGAGTGTAACAATGGATTTACTGTATCAGTTCCTAACAATAGCAGAGCGGGAGCTGCACGCTACTATATCCCTAGGCAGTAAAATGCAGATTGTCCTTTTAAATTTCATCTCAGTTTAATGAACTAGGCACGTTCTGAACTTATCACATCTTCTCAGTACTTCCCTGGTGGAGTCTAAGCTATGGAAATCCTCAGCCTTTTGACAGTAACTTGGGCATAGCAGAAGTGATTAAGTGTTGTGAGGGCAGCCATGGGGCTTTATTCACAGATCATAGACATCCTTTTTGAAAAGTCTTTCTTCTTTAGTTCTATTTTTGGGCAATGGGAATGGCCAAAAGCTGCAGTGTAGCCATGTTTAATTAAGCACTTGGCTGAATGTAAGATTATTTGCATGCTACTTTTGTTCTTGCATAGTGTAGATCACTAAGGACAGTGTTACAATAATTAAAACATGGATTTCTGCTAAATTGACTGACTCTAGGGTAGAAATTGCCTACCAGATGATCATTTGGTGGACCCAGTTTCTGACAATGTAACAGGAAGCATCCTAGCCAAGATTGCTTGCTGCTAGAGTTTATCACTTTCTTGGCAGTTCCACAAGTCCATGTTATAATGTGATTAAGTGGTGAATCGGTGTTTTATTTCCCCGACTTACAGTGGTCCATCTACACCCCGTAATCTGGCTACTGATTATTGAATGCAACTTGCTTTGGACGAGGTGGAAGAGTATCAATGTGTGTTCAAGGGCAAAGCCAAATGAATTAGCGGTAACAATATTGAAAAACCAAATTCACATAAGAAATTCACTGCAAACTAATTTTTTTTTAAAGTTGCTTACTCACCATTAGTAGCCAAGTTTATGTTCCCAAGATGTTTTTAGGTAGCTTTTGCTCTGCTGCATTGCTTCTACAGTCCCCAACAGACTGTTTGCATGTCTGTTTATGTATGCCATCACTTCCTGCTGCAAAGCATTGTGGCTCCCAGTGCAGCTCAGCAGCAGGCGGTTGCTACAGTGTAAGATCACCTCCCAGCATCCGCCCCCCTCATACATATTCAGCCTCCTGCACATTATTCACTCCTCCATAGATCCGCCCCCTCTTACATATTCAGCCTCCTGCACATTATTCACTCCACCATAGATCCGCTCCCCTCATACATATTCAGCCTCCTGCACATTATTCACTCCTCCATAGATCCGCCCCCTCATACATATTCAGCCTCCTGCACATTATTCACTCCTCCATAGATCCGCCCCCTCTTACATATTCAGCCTCCTGCACATTATTCACTCCTCCATAGATCCGCTCCCCCCATACATATTCAGCCTCCTGCACATTATTCACTCCTCCATAGATCCGCCCCCTCTTACATATTCAGTCTCCTGCACATTATTCACTCCTCCATCGATCCGCCCCCTCTTACATATTCAGCCTCCTGCACATTATTCACTCCTCCATAGATCCGCCCCCCTCATACATATTCAGCCTCCTGCACATTATTCACTCCTCCATCGATCCGCCCCCTCTTACATATTCAGCCTCCTGCACATTATTCACTCCTCCATAGATCCGCTCCCCTCATACATATTCAGCCTCCTGCACATTATTCACTCCACCATAGATCCGCTCCCCTCATACATATTCAGCCTCCTGCACATTATTCACTCCTCCATAGATCCGCCCCCTCATACATATTCAGCCTCCTGCACATTATTCACTCCTCCATAGATCCGCCCCCTCTTACATATTCAGCCTCCTGCACATTATTCACTCCTCCATAGATCCGCACACTCTTACATATTCATCCTCCAGCCTCATATTTCTCCCCCATAAACTCCTCCTTGCAAATGGCAACCAGGACGCTGTTGCGAAAGTCCAGATGGAAGAGAGAGGGAGCTCCCTCCCTCTCAACCCTGTGGATGCCGCGGGCGGCTACTGACCACGGCATCTACGGGGCTAAACACCCCAGAACTGTGCCAGCACCGATTTGGGGCGTTGGAGACGAGTTTTAGCTGTAAATTACAGCTAACACACTCTCTCTGCAGATGTCAGCGGCTCCAGGGCAGCAGGAGCAGGAGCAGAGGAACATCGGATCGAGAACAATGGGGGCCCATACTTGAGGGGGGATTTATTTGATGACTGGCACTGGGGCACATATGAAGGGGATTTTTATTTTATAAAGGGAACTGGGGGCACTTACTTGCTTTCAGGCAGAGATCTCCACTCTGAGTGCTGAAACCAGCATTTTTACAGTACATAGACCAACCATAGACCAACCAATTGGAGAGAGCGTGGGCAAGGGACCACTCTGATTGGTCCAATGTCGGTACCGGGTGATGTCATCGGACTGGAGGGGGCGGAGCTTAGCGGGATCTCGGCCAGGGCACCGATCTACTGGGTAATCTAATCTTGCTGTAGATGCCTCTTTAAAGCTGTTAGGAATTAGTCATATGCAAAATACACATCAAAAATACATTTAAAATATACATAGGCTACTTAGCTCTCCAGTAGTGACCTATATATATGGTACAGCTGTAGTCATAGTGGCGGTCCTGCGTGCGGCAGCACCTGAGAGTGGTGTCCTGCAGTGACCAGCCTGTTTTGGACCTTACTGACCAAGCATTTTTCTTCCTTTTTTCATCGTCGCGTTCCAAGAGCTATAACTTTTTTATTTTTCCATCTATATAGCTTTATGAGGGCTTTTTTATTGCAGGACAAGTTGTAGTTTTTAATGGTGCCATTTTAGGGTACACATAGCTTTCTGATTAACTGTTTCTGGGAGGGAGATGGGAAAAACAACAATACTGCCACTGCGGTTTTACGGCTTTCATTTTTCGGTAAAATAACATAATATCTTTATTCTCTGGGTCAATACGATTACAGTGATTCATATATTTTTTTTACGTTTTACTACTTTTGTGCAATAAAACCCACTTTTTTTTAAAAAGAAAAAAATGTTTTTGCATTGCCACTTCCCAAGACCCATAACTTTTTTATTTTTCTTTATATGGAGTTGTGTGAGCGCTTGATTTTTGGGGGGATGACTTGTATTTTTCATTGGTATCATTAAGTAAATGGCACTTTTTGATCGCTTGTTATTAAGTTTTGAATTAGCTATAATTGTTTTATTTTTTTTTTATTTATTTTTTTACGGCAATCACTGTAGTGGATAATTTACATCATATTTATGTAGTCCAGGTCGTTACGGGGACGGCAATACCAAACATATGGGGAAGATATTTTTTTTGCAATTTTTTTCATTGAAAAGTGTATTTTTTAAGGGATTTTTTTTACATTGAATAAATGAGTTTTTTTTTTCCTTTTTTTACCCCACTTAATAGTCCCACAAGGGGACTATGACAAACAGCTTTTTGATTGCTTTTAAATTGCAATGCACTATCCCTATATACATCGGCACCCTGCGATCGTATTTGCGGGGTGCTGATGGGGGACAGAGGAAGTCTACTCCCTCTGTTAGCACTTTACATGCAGCGGGCGCCATTGCCTGCGGCATGTAAAGTGTTAAACAGCCTGGATCGGTAAGGGGTTAAAGAATTAGTGTATATTTCACTTTTTCTCTGTGGGAAATATTTTACAAGACCACAAAACAAATGTGCTGAATCAAGATGACGGAGTACAGGTTATCATTAACCCTTTCAAGACCGAGTGATTTTCCATTTTTCTGTTTTCATTTTACTCCCAAAGTCATAATTTTTTTAATTTTTTCATTCACATAGCCGTATAAGGGCTTGTTTTTTGTGGGACAATATGTACTTTCTAATGGTACCATTTACAGTTGCATACAATGTGGTGGGAAGCAGGAAAAAATTCTGCTACAGCGTTTTTTATATATATATATATATATATATATATATACAATTTACTATGTGTTAAAACTAACCTGTTACTTTTCTTTTCTGGGTCATTATGATTATAACTTTACCCCATTTGTATAGTTTTCTTGCGTTTGTAAAAACTTTGGGATCTTTTTTTCTTTTGCATTGCCATATTCTAACCCCCATAACTTTTTTATTTTTATCTATACAGAGCTGTATGAGGGCTCATTTTTTGCGGGACGATCCTTAGCATTGGAGTCTATTAGAATTAGACCTCATGCACACGACCGTTGTGTGCATCCGCGTCTGTTCCGTCATTTTTCACAGTTTAGCGGAGGTCCCATTCATTTCTATGGAGCTGTGAAAAAAAAATGATAGTCCTCAGTTTTTTCTCCGCGTCCATGATCCGTGATTCCAGTCCGTCCCAAAAATATACCCTGTCCTATTCTTATCAGTGAATAACGGAGGACGGACCCATTCAAGTCAATGGGTCCATAAAAAAAAACGGATGCACAACTGGTATGTCATCTGTGTCCGCGTTCGTGTCTGCTTTTTTCTACAACACCTTGGTGCAATAAAATTACACTTTTCATTAACCTTCCTTTTTTTCCCCCTGTCAGACAAAAAAAAAAGGAAGACACAAGGACTGAAGCAAAATCGGACACGGACCACTTAAGCCAAATCACTGACAGTGAAAAAACACTTTTGTGTGCATGAGGCCTTACACTGTTTTCCTGTGGAGCCCTTTTTGACCACAGCATCTGAGGGGTTAAATGTATGTGATTGATGTTCTTGTTGATCGCATACATTAGTCCAGGGTTTAAAATGTTTTAATGACTGACCGCCGACGAACATTTGCATTGGGTGTTCAGAAAGGGGTTAAAGGTGTTCAGTTGGTTAATGGTGGCTTGAGACAGGGGCATTGCTAAGGGAGGATTGGCATTTGTCCTGGGAGCTGGATGGGGCCCAAACAAGCAAGTCTGGCTATGGCTGATGGAAAGACTAGTAATGACTCTGCCTGAGGGGCATAAGTGGGGGATTTGAATTCCTAGGAGTCCAAAATGACCCCAAATGTAAAGGGAGCTATCCTGTTTACATGTAATATTGGTGGATTAGCAGTTGCAGAATACCCTGAATTACAGTATCTAAAAAGGCTCAGAATCTGTTACCAGGAAATTCAGTTAATCCAAGCACATTGCCTTGTAGGTCTAGGTCAGCTGAATGTAATGATGCCGTTCACTTAGCAATCTGCTACTTTATTTTGGAGAAAAAGTACTTTTAATCCGTATGCAAATGAGCATTTAATTGTAACGAGGCGGTCCCAAGCCACTCTGTGCACCTTTGCTCCTCCTGCTTCCTCTGCCAGCCAGTTCCTGCATAGTCATCTCGCTTGGCCCAGAATAGGGCGGGCCCAAGCCACTCTGTGTACCTTTGCTCCTCCTGCTTCCTCTGCCAGCTAGTTACTGTATAGTCATCTCGCTTGGCCAGAGTAGGGTGGGCCCAAGCCACTCTGTGCACCTTTGCTCCTCCTGCTTCCTCTGCCAGCTAGTTCCTGTATAGTCATCTCACTTGGCCCTGGTCCATTTACATATAAAAGTATTTCTTCACCAGAATGTAGCAATGGATCGCTAAATGTCAGGTCTCATCATTACAGTACATTCGCTGATCTAGACCGACTAGGCAGCCTATCTGGGTTATCTGTGAATTTCCTGGTGAAGACTTCCTTTAAAGTCGTTGCCTGGTTTACAAAACCCAACCTTAAACACTTAAATATTCAAAGGGTTTTTCCGAGACTTTACTACTGATTACCTATCCTCTGACATCTGTATCATCAGTATCTGATCAGTGGGGGGTTTGAGAAGACAGTGGCACTCGCAGTAGCAGCCTCCACTATTGTTTTTCGTTAGGCCATTGATGACAAATGCATTGGTCACATGACCTAGGCGCATCTCAGCCCCATTGAAGTGAATGGGGCTAAGCATGATACCAAGCACTGCTGCTATACAATGTATGGCATTGTGCTTGGTAAGCATGGAGAAGGCCGTGGTGCTCACAAGAGTGCCAGTGCCTTCTCAAACAGGTGATCGCCAGGGGTCCTGAGTGTCAGACCCCCCACCAATCAGATACTAATGACCTATGCAGAGGAGTATAACATTCTTGGAAAACCCTTTTAAATATTAGATACATACAAATTATTAATAGTGATTAGGAACTGTTATTCTGTCTCCAGACTCTAATGTTCTTTCTTTATACACCATAGAGCTAATGCAAAGCCACCTCTGAATATCCATCATATGCTTATGTCAGCAATTCTAGTTTCAATTTAACAAAGTGGTGTGATTCCCGGCATTCCTGCCCTGACTCTTCTGGGATTCCATCTAAATGCTTGCTTGTCATATGTGGCTTTTACTTGTAGAATCACATATCCTTACTGACTCCGATGCCTTGTACTTGCATTGGTGCCTCATTTATTCACTTAACATTGACCGTAGTTACACAAGTCTGTGTCCTCTCATAACCCTGCTCCTGCTCAATTATGGCCTTACTATTTCAGCATTATATAAAGGGCCTCTGTCAGCATGATCAACCCTATTAAACCAGACATATTGCCTTGTAGGATTCATCATGCGATTAAATTGATACCTTTTTTTTTTTATCTTTATCTATTTTCAAATTAGTTATTTTGAGCACCTAGGCGCTGGCTGTATGGCTCAGTTGTTGGTGTTAGATTCTATATTTGTATACAATAATATTAGCATTAGATTTTTTTAATCTGCTGTATCCAAGATGAATTTGTTCTTGCACGTATGAATGCAAAAATGTGATTATGTAAGTTATATATGTGTATAAATGACACCTGTATCCCTAATAAATATGAGGTGCCCTGTGGAGGACTTGTACCAGCCAGAAATCATTAAAGGGGTCCTAAAACTTTGCTGAAACCACAAAGGTTCTGCAGTGTTTCTCAGACAACTGTGCACCTTCGGGTTCATCAGCCTGCTTGGTTTTTCCAATATACTGCCAATGGATCCATACTCTGTACGCTGGAGAAGCCATGTATACACATGGCACTGGAATATAAGGTACTATAGATACTGACTCTCTATACAGGAATAGCAATCAAGGAATATACAGACTGGCACAAGGGTCATAGTGCCCTCTTCTAGCACAAAAGCCGCATCCTCCTATATTTGGTCTCAAGTTAATTTGTGGCAGGAGTTCCCTTGTTCTCTCTATTTTCTCCTGAGTTTAGTACCCTAGTTTATATGTTAACAGGGGTGGCCATAAACTCTACAGGGAAATTTCCCAATGGGCGGATGCCCATGGGGCCGCCTGAGCCCTCCTCATGGCCGCCAGCCAGTTAAGTAATGATCTGTCACTCCCATAGTTAATTAATGCCAGGGGTTTCAAGAAGTTATGTACCTGGCCAGCAATCACAGGTGCCCTCCTGATTCCTGAATTCAGCTGTATTGCTACGCCAGTTTATTGTGTTGCACTTAGGTACTTGGGTATTTGTGCTACAATATGGTATTTTTGACCCTGCCTTTTGTTAATTTGGACCCCACTATTATTTTTTTTCCAAGGCCACTTAAAGTTCCCAGTCCGCCCCTGTATGTGAAAATAAATTAGGCACAGATTAATACTACATGGAAATCTCAGCCTTAAATGACCTAAACACAGTCATATTCATATAGAACCAGTTGAGCAGAATGAAGCCTTCAGGAACAGTCAGACTTATAAGGACGACAATGCCCTTCACATGAAAGCTTTTATTGGAAAATGGACCGCGGAGAGCACTGCAGCATTATCTCAATATTCTTTCTCCGTCTTATGTCTAGCATGCCATGCATTATAGAGTCAATGATAAAAATAAACTTGCCTCAGGTCGTTACGCCATGTTATATAGATTGATCCATAGAAAGTGCTTTTGCAAGCTTCCTTTTTCATCAGAAAATTGGAATGAATAGGGTTGCCATGCCACAGACAAGCTACGGACAAGTGTGGCAATATTTCAACAACCCCTTTCAATAATCAAATTCAGCCTATCTAAAGCTGTCTCTAGGGGGACCTTACTTCATGCTGATATACACCAACTGGCCTTTACATTTAAAGGGTTGCCTCATCTGGGACATTTATGGCATATCAATGACAAAGCATCCCTGTGGCGATGCATGGCTTGCTCTTTGTTCATTTCAGGGCCCCGTTCTGGACATAGGAGCGGTTCAACGAGATGGGACACAGACCTGTCAGACAATTATGTCACATCCTATTAATATACCAGAAATCAGTGATGGACGAACCTTGGCCGGGATGGTTCGCGAACGCAAATGAGTGTTCGCGCTCAAATGTTAGCGAGCTATGTGTTCACGGCGGGCCCCATAGACTTTAATGGCAGGCGAACCTGAAAAACCTTCAGGTCATATTTGCAGCCACCAAATAATTACTAGAAGTGCACAAATAGTCCCACAACATGGACAGTGACATACCAGATGTATTATGCGAATTTGCGATCTCCATTCATTATTTTTTTAATTGCGAAATATCGGCAATGTAATTTCCGCGTATGCGCATGCGTGAAATAGGCGTGGCCTACTACAGCAACTGGTTTCCACCGACCCGAAGTTGGATGCGATCAGAAAAGATGGCTGGCAGCAATTTTTGCGACGTCGAGGAAGAACTGATCACTGTAAGTAATTTGACATTACAGCAGTGTATTTGATTACATTTCACATGCATGTCAGAACAATCGCTTTATATGCAGATAGAGTGTGCCATTGGGAAAATCCCTAATGATGCAATTTTTTTTCCTCAGTACGCACAACTTCACATTTTATAAGGTCTCATTAGATATTAGTGATTGGCGCAATTATTGTTGTAACATCACAGTACTATTGTCTGTAGCATGTATGTATGGACAGCAGAGAAATATCTCTCACATGCACATTGCACATCCATTTTCCTACCGCACACTATATATACACACACACACACACACACACACACAGTCTATAGATTATAGTTTGTGTCCTGTTGGTCAGGACTCAGGAAAAGCTTTATTTATCAGACCGCCAGTATTTACTGGTTCATTTTGAGTTACCCAGGGTGCAAAACGGAGAGGCGAACCAGCAGTACACCCCATACCGTACAGTCACTTCACTAGACAGGTACATCTCTGCTCATGCTAATTAAATGTATTAGTGCCGGATCCGGCATTAAAATTGCCACATTGACGGATCCGTACTTCCGGTCTGCGCATGCGCAGACCTTTATAAATGTGGAAATAATAAATACCAGCTCAGTTTTTCTGGATGACACCGGAGAGACGGATCCAGTATTGCAATGCATTTATGAGATGGATCCGTCTACAAATGGAATCCGTTTGCATACAGATTGACGGATCTGGCAGGCAGTTACGGCGACGGAACTGCCTGCAGGAATCCAGCAACTCAAGTGTGAAAGTACCCTTAGCCATTTACATCATACATCTCTATCTCGCCATGAGTATATATACAGACCAAAAGTTTGGACACACCTTCTCATTCAGAGTTTTCTTTATTTTCATGACTATGAAAATTGTAGATTCACACTGAAGGCATCAAAACTATGAATTAACACATGTGGAATTATATGCATAACAAAAAACTGAAAATATGTCATATTCTAGGTTCTTCAAAGTTAGCTACCTTTTGCTTTGATTACTGCTTTGAACACTCTTGGCATTCTCTTCATGAGCTTCAAGAGGTAGTCACCTTAAATGGTTTTCACTTCACAGGTGTGCCCTGTCAGGTTTAATAAGTGGTATTTCTTGCCTTATAAAAGGGGTTGGGACCATCAGTTGCGTTGTGGAGAAGTCAGGTGGATACACAGCTGATAGAGGTAGTCACCTGAAATGGTTGTGGAGAAGTCAGGTGGATACACAGCTGATAGAGGTAGTCATCTGAAATGGTCTTGCAATAGTCTTGAAGGAGTTCCCAGAGATGCTTAGCACTTGTTGGCCCTTTTGCCTTCACTCTGCGGTCCAGCTCACCCCAAACCATCTCGATTGGGTTGAGGTCCGGTGACTGTGGAGGCCAGGTCATCTGGCGCAGCACCCCATCACTCTCCTTCATGGTCAAATAGCCCTTACTTTCAAAGTTTTCCCAATTTTTCGGACTGACAGACCTTAATTTCTTAAAGTAATGATGGGCACTTGTTTTTTCTTTACTTAGCTGCTTTTTTCTTGCCATAATACAAATTCTAACAGTCTATTCAGTAGGACTATCAGCTGTGTATCCATCTGACTTCTCCTCAACGCAACTGATGGTCCCAAACCCATTTATAAGGCAAGAAATCCAACTTATTAAACCTGACAGGGCACACCTGTGAAGTGAAAACCATTTCAGGTGACTACCTCTTGAAGCTCATCAAGAGGATGCCAAGAGTGTGCAAAGCAGTAATCAAAGCAAAAGGTGGCTACTTTGAAGAACCTAGAATATGATATATTTTCAGTTGTTTCACACTTTTTTGTTATGTATATAATTCCACATGTGTTAATTCATAGTGTTGATGCCTTCAGTGTGAATCTACAATTTTCATAGTCATGAAAATAAAGAAAACTGAGAAGGTGTGTCCAAACTTTTGGTCTGTACTGTATATATATACTGTATATACATATATATATAAATATATATATACACACAGCGAGTTAGAGATTTATGATGTAACCAGATGATTTCGTACGTTCCCCACTTAATTTGCATGGGATTATAGATTATATATAGCTTAACCCGAATAAACCAATAATAAAAAAAGAAACATGGACACAGAATATAAATGGATAAATTAGGCCACGGCCAACGTTATTAAAGAATAGTTAAACAAATTAATAAATTCCATAAGACATATTAACCACTGAATAGACCAGATATAAGTTTTGAAAAAATACCATGAAAACATCTAGTCTGCTCGCCACCTATCGCCACCCCTCCTTCTAATAAAGTGACGGTGACAAAAAAATCAACAGATCTCAGCCACTGCAATTATATACCCACCATAACACCACCCAATAACCCCTTATCCAATGTCCTAATTGTTGCTGGGGTCCCCTAAACTTCAATAACCCAGCAACAGTACACTATAGGACACCTTCCTAACCAATCCCCTGCTACCTAACCTAGTAACAGGCCATTTTTAGCCATCTTTACCACTTGTTTTAGTAGGTAATTTACCGCAAAAAACAGCCTAAGCCCCCCTTTGGGATTATCCTAATCCGTTGCAGATCCCTCCATACTGTAATTTCTGGATATTTAAAGTTGTTATGATTTCTGAGTTATTTGTCTAAATTCTGAACATTGTGTGATTACAGATGTTCCCATTCCCTCAGTCCACCGCAGGCCTTCCACTGAGGATTTGGAGGTGGGGGAGGTCTCCGCGAAGGAGGAGGAGGGGGAGAGGAGGCCAGACCCTCCCATCATGTGGACGTGCCACCTCCACCAGAGGTTGGCGAAGTGGTGGAGATGGAGGTGGAAACTGGGGGACCCTCCAGCACCACCCCAGCTTAGGATGAGCAGGAGGAGGTCACCAGCCCCCGCCAGGAGGACAATGTACATAAACATTAAAAGGGCCAACAATGAGGGGACAACATAAAAAAATACTACACACAATGCACTAATTTGCTCTTAATCTGAATTGCAAGTAATTTTTATATATTTTTTTATTCTAACAGTGATTAAGAAAATAAATTTGAAAATAAAAAAGCTGCATCAGGAGCACCAAAAAGCAATCAAGGAGCGACGGGAGCAGCAGGAGCTGAAAATTAAGGAGCTGCAGTGCAAGATGCAGGCGCAGTGCATGACATTTGTGCACAAGGTGCAAAAGTTGGATAAGCAGCACCGCACTGGGATGCAGGAGGTGCTATACCTGCTGGACCAACTTAAAAAATTGCCATAAAGGCATGTTATTTTTGTAAAATTGTTAATAAATAGTTTTTTCGTTTATAACGTGTATTTTTGTTTTCTAAATATTGTTATGTTTTGGTGTAATTTTAAATGATAAGGTTACAGTAAGGCCCCTTTAGTCCAGGGCAAACTCATCAGGATCAGGACAGACAGCAGCATCAGCAGGTAAAGGTAATGGTTGAGTATAAGTCCTACACCTAACTCCAAAAAACTCAGCAGGAACAGACAGCAGCAGGTTCTTAGCAGGAATGTGTTCCCAGGAATGGTCCACTACCAGACCGGGGCAACACCTAAAATAAACTTAAACACCTCTTACAGCAGCAGGTAAATGGTAACACTGTAGTATAAGGCCGACACATGACAGCAGGTAAATGTAGGTATATTAGGCGGTCACAGGATAAAAATATAACTGTCAGCCAGTACAGGCCCCCAAAATTAGCCAATAGGCATTCACCTGACAGCAAAGAACTTTGGATTCTGTGGCTGGAGGGACATTCGGCAGTCAGAGGATCAAAAAATGTAACTGTCAGCCAGTACAGGCCCCACAAATTAGCCATTAGGCATTCACCTGAAAGCAAACAACTTTGTAGGATTCTGTGGCTGGAGGTGCATTAGGCAGTCACTGTAAAAAAATGTAACTGTTGTCCAGTACAGGCCCCAAAAATTTGCTAATAGGCATTTGCCTGACAGCAAAGAACTTAGGATTCTGTGGCTGTAGGGACATGATAAGGATAAACAGGATAAAAATTGAACTGTCGGCCAGTACAGGCCATAAAAATAAAATGCCTTTTATGCTGCTGTATAAACATAAGGCAAGGACCATTCTTTGTTCTGTGTGATGGAAATTATGTTTGGGCTGGCACACGTGGTCATCACAAGTGTTGAATTCCTACGATATCCATGCCTCATTAATTTTTAGAAATTTGAGGTAGTCCACACTGTCGTGAGCTATGCGAGTGCGCTTATCAGTCACGATCTCCCCTGCTGCGCTGAGCGTCTATTTGGACAGGACACTCAACGAGGGGCAAGCCAAGAGTTCCATGGTAAATTGTGCCAGCTCTGGCCACTGGTCAAGCCTGCACACCAAGTAGTCAAGGGGTTCCTCACTTCTCAGAGCATCCACATCAGTCTTTTTTTAAAAAGGCTTCCACATCAGTCTTTAACCCAATGTAGTCAGACCTGTTGGTCTAAGTGTTCCCTGAGGGTGGACAGGAGGGCGGCTGTAAATGGGTTGGCTGCAAGAATGATATCTGAAGTGACCAACATATTAAAATTTAAACCTCCCTCTTTATGCAGGCGCGGTAGGATTGGTACCCGCACCTGTTTCGCTTTGGATGGAAATTCTTCTGCCATTGACCGCAACAGCAGAATGCAGCATCTCTCACAGCAAGGCCTAGAAATGCTGCATTCTGACAGCCCTCTGTGATGCTGGTAACATGTCCGCCATTTTGTACTGGGGGTCTAGGTACGTTTCCACCCAGTACAGGTCCTTGACCTTTATGCTTTTTATACGGGGGTCCCTCATCAAACACTGGAGCATGAAGGCCTCCATTTGCACTAAATTGGAAGTGGTGGAGTGCCCTGGCTCCTGCTTATCGTCCAAAAGAAAGTCGTCCTCGGTCTCCTCCCCGGAGCAACGGAAAACACCAGGGATCCCCAAAAAGTTTAAATCCTGATCTTCTTGCTCCTCCTCCTCCCCCCAGCCACCATCCTCCTCTGACTCCTCTTCAGACTCCTGCTGACTTGTCTCAGATGGATTAGCCCGCACTGGGAATTCATAAAGCATTGCGACCTCCTCATCTTTCAGCTCCTGCTCCTTGACGGCTTGATCAATGCGCACTCCAAAAAGAAGATACAATGTCACTGATAGCGCCCTGGCTGTGACCAGTTTGGTGATCTCATCAAATGGCCCCAGAAGCCTGCATGCGCCGCACATGAGCAGCCACTGGCTAATGAAAAGAAACCAAGCTCCCCAGAACCTGTCCTGCCGCAGAGTTTGTATAGGTAGTCGTTAACAGCACTTTTCTGCTGGAGCAGCCTATCAAGCATATACAAGGTGGAGTTCCAGCGTGTCGGGCAGTCACAAATCAGACGTCTGACGGGCAAGTGGTGTCGCCGCTGAACGTCAGCAATGCGAGCCATGGCCGTGTAAGATCTTCTAAAATGGCCAGAGATTTTCCTGGCCTGCCACAAGACATCCTGGACCCGGGGTATTTGGCAACAAATTGCTGCATGACTAAGTTCAGGACGTGTGCCATGCATGGCATGTGTGTCATTTTGCCCTGTTTCAGAGCGCTCAGCAGATTGGCACAGTTGTCGCACACCACTTTACCAACTGTCAAATTAAGCAGGGTTAGCCACTGATCGGCCTGTGACCACAGAGCTGAAAGCAAAGCAGGACGCATGGCGACGTCTCACCTGGCACGTCAAATAGGCTCTCGGGAGTTTGGGGGGTGCAGCGGAAGAGGTGGTAGCAGTGGAAAAGCAGGAGTCAGCCGAGGAGGAGACGAAGGATGAAGGAGGAGAAGAAGAGGCCGGCATGCATGCAATCCGTGGTGGAAACACCAAATCCACATGGGTGCCATGGGTTACATGTTTGATGGCCATCAAAAGGTTCTCCCAGTGGGCAGTAAAAGTTATGTACCTTCCCTGCCCGTGTTTGCTAGACCATGTGTCTGTGGTCAGATGTATCTTGGCACCAACACTGTGTGCCAGAGATATATTAACATGCTGCTGAAAGTAGCCATATAGCTCTGGGATGCCCTTCTGGGAGAAATATTTCCTTCTGGGGACCTTCCATTGCGGTGTGCCAATGGCCACAAATTTTCAAAAGGCATCCGAGTCCACCAATTTATATGACAGTAGTTGGAGGGCTAGAAGCCACTGGTCAGCCGTTGGGCAAGAGTATTATCCGCCGTCATCATTTTTTTATGCTGAAACATTTGTGCCATGGAAGCCTGCCTTGTGCCAGATGAATGTGACAATGCCACAGTGGAAGGTAAAGTGGAGGATAAATGGGAGGAGAGAGGAGAAGGAAAAGAGACAGGACGTAGAGCGCTGGTAGTTTGGCTTTGTGGGTTCTGACGGCGTAGCTTCCACTGGGCTCGGTAATGGGAGATCAGGTGCCTTCTTAATGTGGTCATCCCTAGTTGAGTGTTGGGCTTACCGTCCCTTCTGCGTTCACAGCACAGGCTGCAGATGGCAACACTATTGTCAGCAGCTGACATGTTAAAAAAAAAGCCCACACTGCGGAGCCATTTGCCGGCATCCTGAGAGCACAAGATGTGACCGTGCATGGTGGATGGCTCGCTCCAGATACATTTGCAGTCTGTTTTTTGCCTCCTGTGCGCTGTGAGTTCTGCCTCCTTCTCCTCTCTATCTGCTGCTCCGTCTCTCCCTCTAAACTCCCTTCCTCTTCCTCTCTTGTGGGCACCCACGTGACATCCATCATCATGTCATCATTGTCACCTTCAGCACCACTGACATTAGAGATCACAGACCGCTGGGTGGCGAGCGTTGCTACCCCCTCTTCCTCATCCAATGCCAAGAATGGCTGCGCATCGGTAAGGTCTGGGAATGGATGGGAAAATAATTCCTCTGACTCGAGTGGAGGGGTTATGGTGGTTGTGGTGGTTGTGATGTCTTTGGGGGTGTACACGGCAGAGAGTGAAGAGGGTGCAGATACAGAGGATGAAGAGGGTACAGAAGGGGAAGGCTAAGTGAGCCACTCAAGCAACTCTGGTGCGCCCTTTGAAGTTATCGCAGGCGCCCTCTCCAACTTCCCACTTAGGGTCCGGCCTGGTGCACCAGCCCGATCCCTACCATCCCTGCGGAATGGTCTGCCTCTTCCTCTGCCTGTCATTTTCTAATTGACCCTCTGCCTAAGTCCGTAGAGAAGAGCAATATTTGTGAAAGAGGGTATATCACAGCCCTCAATCAGTATTTGGCGGAAACAGGTATATAGCACCCCTCAATCAGTATTTGGCAGAAACAGGTATATAGCACCCCTCAATCAGTATTTTGTGAAAGTAGGTGTATTGTACCCCTCAATCAATATTTGGTGGAAGAAGGTATATAGCAATAGCACCCCTCAATCAGTATTTAGTGGAAGAATTTATATGGCACCTCTCAATCAGTATTTGGCGAAAAAAGGTATATAGCACCCCTCAATCAGTATTTGGTGGAAGAAAGTATATGGCACCCCTCAATCAGTATTTGGTGGAAGCAGGTATATAGCCCCCCTCAATCATTATTTGGCGGAAACAGGTATATATCACCCCTCAATCAGTATTTTGTAGAAGCAGGTGTATTGCACCACTCAATCAGTATTTGGCGGAAACAGGTATATAGCACCCCTCAATCAGTATTTTGTAGAAGCAGGTGTATTGCACCACTCAATCAGTATTTGATGGAAGAAGGCATATAGCAATAGCACCCCTCAATCAGTATTTGGTGGAAGAAGGTACATAGCACCCCTCAATCAGTATTTGGCAGAAACAGGTATATATCACCCCTCAATAAGTATTTGGCAGAAACAGGAATCTGGCACCCCTCAATCAGTATTTTGTGGAAGTAGGTGTATTGCACCCCTCAATCAGTATTTGGTGGAAGAAGGTATATAGCAATAGCACCCATCAATCAGTAGTTAGTAGAAGAAGGTATATGACACCCCTCAATTAGTATTTGGCAGAAAATAGTGTATTGCACACATCAATCAATATTTTGTGGAAGAAGGTATATGGCACTCCTCAATTAGTATTTGGCAGAAATAGGTATATAGTACCCCTCAATAAGTATTTGGCAAAAACAGGTATATGGCACCGCTCAATCAGTATTTGGCGGAAACAGATATATAGCACCCCTCAATCAGTATTTGGTGGAAACAGGTATATAGCACCCCTCAATCAGTATTTGGTGGAAACAGGTATATAGCACCCCTCAATCAGTATTTGGAGGAAACAGGTATAAAGCACCCCTCAATCAGTATTTGGCAGAAACAGGTATATGGCACCCCTCAATCAGTATTTTGTGGAAGCAGGTGTATCGCAGCCCTCAATTAGTATTTGGTGGAAGAAGGTATATGGCATCCCTCAATCAGTATTTGGTGGAAACAGGTATATAGCACCCCTCAATCAGTATTTGGCGGAAACAGGTATATATCACCCCTCAATCAGTATTTTGTAGAAGCAGGTGTATTGCACCACTCAATCAGTATTTGTTGGAAGAAGGTATATAGCAATAGCACCCCTCAATCAGTATTTGGTGGAAGAAGGTACATGCCACCCCTCAATCAGTATTTGGCAGAAACAGGTATAAATCACCCCTCAATCAGTATTTGGCAGAAACAGGTATATGGCACCCCTCAATCAGTATTTTGTGGAAGCAGGTGTATCGCAGCCCTCAATCAGTATTTGGTGGAAGAAGATATATAGCAATAGCACCCGTCAATCAGTATTTTCTGGAAGAAGGTATATAGCACCCCTCGATCAGTATTTGGCGGAAACAGCTATATAGCACCCCTCAATCAGTATTTGGCGGAAACAGGTATATAGCACCCCTCAATAAGGATTTTGTGGAAGAAGGTATATCGCACCCCTCAATCAGTTTTTTGGGGGGCAACAGGTATATCACCGCGTTGCAATTAGTTACTCCAATAGCGTTTGCCCCTCTGTATAGCTGCAGTATCACAGCAGAACCGCACACAACTGCTGCACATTACAAATGCACTATAATATACTTTCTATGTTAGAAAGTATATTATAAGTATATCACACCCCTCAGTATGTCACACCTATCGATAGCACATCTATACCAGTCCTTAAAAGGACTTTTCTGGGCCTATTATGTAGTGTTTGGTGTCCCTAAATGTCCCTGCTCCAAAATGCAACCTCTCCCTACACTGGCAAAACACATAATGTAAAATTGCGGCCAGATCAGGTTCTGTTATAGGGTTGGGGGTGTGTCCATGTCCTGAAACGTCTCAATTGGCTATCCTGTTCCACCTGATGGATGTGTCATGGGTCAAAGTTCGGCACCATGCAAAAAAACTAAGGCTCATGCGAATATCGCTATATGTTCGCATGTTTGGCGAATCGCGAACATGCAAAGTTCGGGGTGAAATGACCGGGTGAACCGCAAGGCCATCTTTAGGGCCTTTAAGGCTGGGTTTACACATTCAGGTTTTTTGGTGTCATTTTTTAAGCCAAAACTAGGAGTGGATCAGAAAGGATGAATAGCCATAAAGGATAGATATTTTTTTTTTTATCCACGCCAGGTTTTGGCATAAAAAACTCCTTCAGAAAAGCTGAACGTGTAAAAAGGAGATGCATAGCTTGCGGTCCCTGGTCCACATTCAGTCCTCGTAACAATTTTTTGGGGCTCCTAACCATCCAATCATATACATGCCTGTCTTTGACTAGTGGGTGTTTCACCTGTACTTGCAATGAAATCAGTGGTAAAATATGGTATGGTTCAACTGCACTATGTATGGGTTTCCTTAGGATATATTCACACAACGGATTGTAAAAATCCACCTACAAAATTCAATGTGGAATCTGTGCACATTTTTATCGTGTTTTTTTTTTTGTGTGTGTGGTTTTCTTGTGGTTTTTGATGAGATTCAGGGCAGATTCTGCATAAGACATGCTGCTTCAGATAATGCATTACTTGCTGGGCTACATGGACACAGAGCAATCAGGGTGCCCATGCTGACCCCGGCCAACCTTCAAATGCACTTAGAATGGACACTTTTGGAACTACCTGATGGAGCAATGGAAGGAGGTGGCCTGGTCTGATGAACCATAGTTCTTTTATATCACATGGACAGAATGGAAGCGCTCATTAGTATTCACCGGCCAGCATGCTTGTTTAGGGTGTGCCCAGGCACACCCAGCACACCCCGTACGCACGCCTATGCCCTCCAGCAGTGGTAGGGGTACGAATGGCAATGGTATTCTCTAACGGTATCGCTCTACACACTTTAAAAAATTGCCAGGAATCTTTGGAGGAACATGACAAAGAGTTCAGGTGTTGACTTTGCTTCCAAATTACCCAGATCTTCCAGACTTGATAACTTTTATTTGTAGGCCTCTGAGAGATGATTAATTATAGCGCTCAAAGGGCATGGACACACTCTTTTTATGACGCCGTGCCCCTTTCTCAATCCGGTTCCCCATTTTGTGATGTTTTAGATGCCATTAGAACAGACTTGGGAGCGAGTTAGAGCTCATAAGGAAAGCATCCATCTATGAGCTGTGTGGGAGATTTTACAACTCTTATTTGAGTCCTGGAGGTTTCCCATTTTTCTGGGATCCTCCTGGACATTACATGAGAGTTGGCAAGTATGTATATACCACAGCACAAGTCCAGCAATATGATACAATTTATGTAATAGAGTTACTTGAAACAGAATGTATAGTCCAGCAGAATAAACAAACCCTTAAAATAATTTACTTTATTTGATCTGTTTTAAAATGGGATATATTCCCGATTATTGATAATTCAGATTGGCCAATAATACAGTGATACATCCAAAGACCAGACATACAAGTATCAAGGGATCTACCAGGAACAGGCAGGGGGAGGGGGGGGGGGGGTAGCCGTCCCTTCAATAACCCTGTCTAACCCTCAGCCCAGGGATGACTCTGTATGGTAGGGACTCCCTGTCCTATATTAAACAAATAGCAATACCTTTGCCCAATAATAACCTTATTGTATTTCTAGCTTCCCTGCTAGATGATATCTATGACAGGGGCCATCTAGTAAATGTAAGTGACACCTCAATGCGTTTCTCTCTATAATACGGGTTCCTCAGGAGGTAATTCTTATGAGTCACTATTGTATAAATGTCAATTCGATAAAAAAATGTATATAAAAAATGATATTGAATGCAGCGGTGGCAATCATGAATCTTATACACTAATTCCAGAAGTTACACAAAAAATACACACTTCCATGCAATATCAGATGAGAGACACTGTGATAACCCATCAAGTAACAGTTCCACAGTATCACAATCACTACCACAATATGGTTTCCTGTGGAATTGTAGTGATGCCAGTGAAGGATCCGCGGTCAGTGGAGGACGTCACGCAATGAATATCCACTCTGCCACTTGTCAATGATATTAAATGCAGCAGTGGTAATCATGCGTCTTAAACACGTCTTCCAGAAGATACACCAAAGATACGCACTTCCATGCAATATCGGATGAGAAACACTGTAATAGCCTGTGAACAAAAACCAGACAATGACCTAGAAGTTCACATGCAGCAAGATAGTAATAACACCTGCATATAGGCCCCACAACATCACGTACCCGTCAGGTAGCGGTTCCCCAGTATTGCAATCACTATCCACAATGTGATTTCCTGTAGAGTTGTGATGATGCCAGTGAGGAATCTGTGGTCCTAAGATTAACCACGTATGATACAAAGATTCACTGGACATATAAACATAGCATCGCATGGAAAAAGAAATCTTGTCCAACCATGTCATGTATGTCCACTCTGCCACTGTCACAATGGACTGACTAGTCTGATACCTGCTATCAATTTAAGCAGGATGCCCAATTCCCGCCATTAGAGGAAGTTCCACCCCCCCAGCTGAGCATAGAAGATGATACGCTCCTCAAGAGGTGACATCACCGCCCTGCTATAGTCACATGGTGCATGCCGCATATGACACGCAAGAACTTCCTGTCTATGGACCGGAATCATGTGACCCGTCATGTGACCCGCATCCACTTCCAATGTATGGAACGCAAGCTGCGATAATACATATACATAATGCTAATGCAGCCACCTCATCAGAGCCGGTAATACTAAATATGACAAACATACAATTAACCCCTTATAGGAAAAAGATTATTATAACAAAAGGGAAAAGATATTAACAAGATATGTTATGCAGGAACTTGTGATCACTAATACACTAATGATTAGGTACTTCTTAATATGGGGTGATTAAATAAAGAACTATATGCTGAACACCAGCACTAATGGTTGATTGATGTATTATTGAGTTCAGCATACAAACCAGATATCATCCGGGGAACATTTGGAGCTCTAGTGACTATAACAATGTAAAGATATTAACTTGCTCAAAGTTTACACAGGCTTGGACTGGTCCACAGGGGAACACAAGTGCCAAATGGCACAGTACATTGTACCACATATAGATGGGCAGTATACAGCATCTCACCCAGCCTAGGCATCCATATAAGAACTGGGTACATTTTTAAACAAACTACCCTTTTTATTATTATTATAGATTATTTAGAGCTGATATGACTTCTATATACAAACGCAGGGTGGCCAGCATCTTCTTCCCCTATAATCAGTCACCTTGCATCGCATTGCTGCTGCCTAACGCTGTGTAAGCCAGTCATCAGGATACTGACAGAGGCTACAGAACAGTATGAAACACAGACTAGCTAGCAGGCTACTACTGAAAAAGTATTTGCCGCCGTTTTAGGGATATGTGAATGGGGGTCAGGTAATACAAACCGGATTCCCAAAAAGTTGGGACACTATACAAATCGTGAATAAAAACTGAATGCAATGATGTGGAGGTGCCAACTTCTAATATTTTATTCAGAATAGAACATAAATCATGGAACAAAAGTTTAAACCATTGTATGTACCATTTTAAGGGAAAAATATGTTGAATCAGAATTTCATGGTGTCAACAAATCCCAGAAAAGTTGGGACAAGGCCATTTTCACCACTGTGTGGCATCTCCCCTTCTTCTTACAACACTCAACAGGCATCTGGGGACCAAGGAGACCAGTTTCTCAAGTTTAGAAATAGGAATGCTCTCCCATTCTTGTCTAATACAGGCCTCTAACTGTTCAATCGTCTTGGGCCTTCTTTGTTGCACCTTCCTCTTTATGAATGTTCTCTATAGGTGAAAGATCTGGACTGCAGACTGGCCATTTCAGTACCCGGATCCTTCTTCTACGCAGCCATGATGTTGTGATTGATGCAGAATGTGGTCTGGCATTATCTTGTTGAAAAATGCAGGGTCTTCCCTGAAAGAGATGACGTCTGGATGGGAGCATATGTTCTAGAACCTGAATATATTTTTCTGCATTGATGGTGCCTTTCCAGACATGCAAGCTGCCCATGCCACACGCACTCATGCAACCCCATACCATTAGAGATGCAGACTTCTGAACTGAGCGTTGATAACAACTTGGGTTGTCCTTGTCCTCTTTGGTCCGGATGACATGGCGTCCCAGATTTCCAAAAAGAACTTCGAATCGTGACTCGTCTGACCACAGAACAGTCTTCCATTTTGCCACACTCCATTTTAAATGATCCCTGGCCCAGTGAAAACGCCTGAGCTTGTGGATCTTGCTTAGAAATGGCTTCTTCTTTGCACTGTAGAGTTTCAGCTGGCAACGGCAGATGGCACGGTGGATTGTGTTCACTGACAATGGTTTCTGGAAGTATTCCTGAGCCCATTCTGTGATTTCCTTTACAGTAGCATTCTTGTTTGTGGTGCAGTGTTGTTTAAGGGCCCGGAGATCACGGGCATCCAGTATGGTTTTACGGCCTTGACCCTTACGCACAGAGATTGTTCCAGATTCTCTGAATCTTCGGATGATGTTATGCACAGTTGATGATGATAGATGCAAAGTCTTTGCAAATTTTCGCTGGGTAACACCTTTCTGATATTGCTCCACTATCTTTCTGCGCAACATTGTGGGAATTGGTGATCCTCTACCCATCTTGGCTTCTGAGAGACACTGCCACTCTGAGAAGCTCTTTTTATACCCAATCATGTTGCCAATTGACATAATTAGTGTTAATTGGTCTTCCAGCTCTTCATTATGCTCAAATTTACTTTTTCCAGCCTCTTATTGCTACTTGTCCCAACTTTTTGGGGATTTGTTGACACCGTGAAAATTTGAATCAACGTATTTTTCCTTTAAAATGATACATTTACTCGGATTAAACGTTTGCTCTGTCATCTACGTTCTATTACAAATAAAATATTGACATTTGCCATCTCCACATCATTGCATTCAGTTTTTATTCACAATTTGTTTAGTGTCCCAACTTTTTTGGAATCCGGTTTGTAATTGCATCTAGCTGTACAGTGTATTTTACTGGTGGGCCCTAGTCTGACACTCTATTTATATTAAAAACAGTAAACTGCTGTTTGAAAAAAAAAAAAAGAAATTCATGAATATTTGCATTCATCTGGTGAAAGAGATGTAGTATAAGATTGAAATAATTTATACTGGTGTGCCACACTGGCATATATAATTGTATGTGATTGCAGCACAGCTTGAAGTAGTCAGTACAATTGGCATACCTCAACACTTGCCAAATCACACCATCTGTCAGAAAAAACAACATATATACAAGCAGTACAGCAGAAGTACAGTATGGTATACCCTATGTATGTTCTGGAATGGCACCGTGGGGTTTGTAATAAAGAAATTTGGCAATTCAGAATTAGCTAAAACGGTCAGGACTATGACAGGTTCATCTAATCTGTGTGTTTATTTCTTAAAGTTGCACTTTGGAAAACATTAGACAGTTTTTGTCCTGCCATATATATTGACCTATCATCAGGATAGGTCATCAATATCTGATCAGTGGGGGTCCGACACCCGGCACCCCCACCAATCAGCTGTTTGAAGAGAGGGTGGCGCTCCATGATCATTATACTGTGTCGTCTCCTGTGGAGCGGCAGCGTAGTGAATGGAGCCAGTACTTGTCATTACACTGTACTTCTGAGATGATGTGCGGTGTAATGAAGAGGAAGCGGCACTCGCATGGAGCGCTACCTCTTCTTCAAACAGCTGACCAGATATTGATGACCTATCCTGATAGGTCATCAATATACTGTATATGACAGGACAACCCCTTTAAAGGAGGTCTGTTATCAGCTGTTTTAAACTTCCATGCCTCCGTTGTGCTGACTTTTTAAATTTAAAATATGCCCTACATCAAGGTCTTCCCAGTCCCTGTCTCTGAAGTTTGATTGATAGGACTAGGCATTAGCTACATCATCCTGCCTGGCCCTGTCTTCTTTCACAAGCACCATGTGATTAGATGTTGGTGCATGCACAGTAGACTTATTTTCATCCAGGTCCTGTCAATCAAACTTAAGAGGTAAGGGCTGGGAGTTAACAGAGAGGATCTTGTTTGTCTATACTCTCCTCTGTTCCCCCCACCTGCGCCCACTAACTGGCCTTGGAACATAGTGTAGAGAAGGTTATGGTTGGTACTGACAGTTGGACTCCTACTAATCCAATATACAGTGGTCCCTCAAGTTACAATATTAAAGGGGTTGTCCGGGTTCAGAGCTAAACCCGTAAAAACCCATAATTTCACTTAGGCAGCCCCCCTGATGTTAGCATCAGAGCATGCTCCGATGCTCTTCCTTGCGCTGCGCTGAATTGCGCAGGGCAAGGGTTCTTTTATTTACAATAACACACTGCCGGGCGGAGGCTTCCGCCGAGCAGTGTGTTTGGTGATGTCACCGGCTCTGATGGAGGGGGCTTTAGCGCTGCCCTAGCCATTTTACAGACTAGGGCAGCGCTAAAGCCCGCCCATCAGTGCCAGTGACGTCACCGGGCTCACTGCTGGGTGGAAGCTTCCACCTGGCAGCCCTAAGGAGAACGCTGTTTGTCACTGGAACTCCAGAAAATGCCATTGCCCTGCGCAATTCAGCGCAGGGCAAAGGAGAGTATCGGAGCATGAACTGCTCCGATGCTCAAGTCAGGGGTGCTGCCTGGATGAAAATGGGGATATGTCCGTGTTCAGCTCTGAACCCGGACAACCCCTTTAATTAGTTCTGGGACGACCATTGTAGGTGGAAACCATTGTTACTTGAGTCCACAACTCTATGGAAAACTAGTAATTGGTTTCAGAGCGCAAAAATGTCATCCCAGAATAAGAAAAAGTGAGGTTTTAATAAAAATAAGCAAATAACCAGGACAGATAAAGTCATTACATAAACATACAGGAATAGATGCTGGAAGTGGTAAATTACTTTCTGTGGTGAGGGCAGGAGCGTCTTTGGGGTCTTGCATAGTACATACTATACATGTACTAGAAAAATAAAATGAAGGCGTCCTCACCTGGTGTCCGAAGGAGCAGCTCATCCTGGCACAGACAGGGGGCAGTACAGGACATTTAGTACCACAGAGGAGCTACTAAAAAAAGGTGTTTTTTAGTTGGATCTGAGTGTGAGGCATTGTATGTTGAGTCTGGTTTCAATTTACGATGGCCCAGAAAAGTCTACTGTATGTTGCAAATATTGTATCCTGACACCATTGTATCTTGAGGGATCACTATATCTTAAGGATAGGCCATTCATTATAAAAACCTGCATAGCCCCTATAAGTTACTGCAATATGTTAGTATTAGTGTAGAGTTTTTTAATTGTAGGAGTCATCAATTAATATCTCTAGTTTCCCTGTAAAAGACTTTAAATTCCCAAAGATACAGTCTGTCTTTAATTCTGTTGTATGTGTATGTTTTCAGTGATCAATTCTGTACATTGCATGTCTATAGAGCAGCAAACACCAACTAATAGTATACAAATATTAGGTTATAGTCATTGATGATGGGGTATGTCTTTGAACAATACAACCAGTAAGAACAAGATTCTTCACATACCAGTCACTTATTGAGATTATATGTTATGCACCAAAGATCCTCTACACCTCAATTCCATTATGTCAAAAATTTCCAAACCAGACTCTGTATGCCCTATGTGAACTGGGGGCCACGATACCATATGATGAAGTACACACATACAAGAGATAGATCTTATCCTGCAAGACATACCACCCTGGATACCATCATTGGCATCCGGGTTGCACCAGGAATGTTACATTTGTCACAACCAACCTCAAGGAAACTGACATTGTTTGAAGTGTTTAGAGATGATTATGTTATGTCATGTAAAAGAGATATTCTAGGTATAAATGTGCTAGTTTAATAAAAAAATAAATACCCACAGAACAAATGGAAATATATACTGTACATACATTTATGTTTGTTATGTCATCTTTATGGTGGTGGTGGGGGGCATGTATCTATTTTAGCAGTAAGGAATGCTTTACACTGCCTTTTTACATGAAATGCTGTATTTTGTAACTATTATAAAAGTTATACGATAGTGTTACAGTCTTACACAACTCAAGGTACTTCTCCCCATATCTCTTATTCACACTAGACAGCATTATCTCAGAAAATTATTTCATTGTCCCATTTTCCCTTCTCGAATGCCGTTAGCTGCCCACCACTGTTAAATGGAAACTGTCAGCCCAATTTTGGACCATTTTCTACAGTAATACAAAATTAGTACTGCAGATATGGAGTCCAGATCACTATTTTTTATTTTCCTACTGCCCCCCCATTCGCATGCTGCCAGTGCTCAGAGCTGCATTGAAATACATTGTCAGGACTGCTGTACAAGCGCATGTGAGTCCTCTCCGCTATGTTAGAACAGCACAGCAGTCCGGACTGTGTATTTCACTGCAGCTTAGAGTGCTGACATCGGGGTAATGGGTGGGGGCAGTAGGAAAATAACAAATAACGATCTAAAGTCTTCATCTGAAGTTCTATGCATGTATTACTGCACCTAATAGTCCAAAATCAGGGTGACAGATTCCCTTAAATCAGTGCTCACACCATGCCTCTCTCATGCTAACGCTTATGAAACTATCGTCCCAAATAGACAAATTTACATAGTAAGAGCCAAGTGTTATAGAGGACCCAAATGTGACGCTTAAGAGGAATTAGGAATTAGGATTTCCTAATTATTGAGGACCTGTCACCTCTCCTGACATATCTGTTTTATTAACTACTTGCGTCACCCATGTAATAACAATTCTAGAGCATCTATACTTGTGGCTCTATGTTCTGCCATTCCTTTGTTTTTTCTACTAGGATTTTATGAATGAATTGCTATCAGTCTGCAGTAAAGCTATAGATGGGCATTACCAGTTGGGGGGGGTCCATGCATAGTCTGACACTGGCAGCACTGATTGGACATAGTCAGACACGAACTAAAAGTTCTAGCCGGAATAATAAAGGAATGGCACATAGAGTGATAAGAATAGATGCTCCAGAATTATTATTACATGGGGGATTAAAGAAGTTACTAAGATTGATATGTCAGGAGAGGGGACAGGTCCTCTTTAAGTATTAAAAGGGCATAGGAAGCATGCTTCTATCTACAGAGCAAAAATATTATTTGATATTTAAGAACTATAAACCACTATATATAACTATAAAACATATGTATGTCAATATTGGAAACTCATGTATTGCCTTTATCGATGCCCTCATGTAATCTTCCATCCTAAGTGACAATGACAGATTTATCTAAGAATAACTACACCAGATGAATAGTTTACATTTGTTCTTCTTCATATCCTCACTAGACATTTTTCACATATTAGTTTGACTTCTTCAACAAGGATGAGTGATTCTTGGAAGCCGCAATAATCTCACTTGAAATTTTTTCTCTTCAAGTTTACCAGTCATTCTTAAGTACCTTCTTTAATGTCATTGATTAGTTATTTAAAAATTCCATTAGACATTGTGGGTGTATGACTACTGGATTATAGGGTGGGAAAGAGGAGTGACAGGAATTTATATCATACACTGTAGGGCTCATATTTTCTAGAGCAGTGTTTCTCAAGCACCACTTACCTAAATGAATTTAGTTTAGTTCTAGCTCCCACAAGAACTGTGCATTAAAAGCACAAAGTGTGGACTTTATGAGTACCTCCAGAGGTCATGTAGTGCAACCATTGGTACATGTATGACAGGTTTGAGACCTTAGGTCCTAGGGTATTTCTGGTCCTGTGAATCCATGTGTATTTATAATATATACTTAAAAGGTTATGATGCATTGTTTGTGGCAGTTTGGAAATGGTGGATATATTTTGCTACCATTATCTCCAATTAGCATAATTTCAAATGTGTAATTGCAGTATCCGACTTCTCTGGTGGTGATACACTGCGAACGGGTTAAAAATTTGCTTTTATATAAAGTATGCATTTCATGATTTTTGGTGCACAAGTAGTTAATAGGCCTTTTTTTTACTATGAATAGGTGGGGCTATGCATTTCTCCCCATAGGGAGGAGATAGATCAGAGAGTGTTTTGATGGTGATGAGAGCAGATGTAGATGCAACGTAACACAGCCCTGGATAAGACCAGCCAAAAAGAGCAAAGAGAAAAAAGAAGATATGTTTCAAAGGCATTTCAGTGTTAAGTGAAAGGTGCGTATAGAAGCTCTGTGGAGATAAGCTGTCTGAAAGGACTTTACAGATTCTACAGCAAACTTGTTCACAAGTCTTACTGTGCCTGGACATACACTAAAAACAGCCTTGCCAGCTGTGACACAAATACCACATCTCACCAAGGACATTGCGGAAAGCATAACTGTCAGTTAGGCGACCTGTACAAAAGGTGCAGAACATAACATTGGAGTCCACCCCGTAGTGTTGAACACCTATTTCTGGATACTTGAGCTAAGGTCAGCTACGGAAGTGCAGTGTGAGGAGAATTGCTTTAAGGAGACATCTTGGCCTATTAATTATGTTTTCAGCCATGTAACCTGTAAGAACTGTGGAAATTGCAAAGTAGTGTGAGACTTCCAGTCCTCAGAACACAGCAAAAAAAAAAAAGGGGATATGATGATATACGTTCCATAGTAAATCATATAATATCAGCCTGATAGAATGTTGAAAACAAAAAGATAATAGTGAAGTTTTAATTCAAATTGCTTGTAAAAGAGGGTTCAGATATATCAAAAAGTTAAAAAATCAGGCAAACAGGAGATCTCAATGTAGAGAGGGATTTGTGTAGGTCGGGGCACAGAGAGGTGAACACTGCAATTGGCATAATGCCTTTGTGATAGAATTAATGGATTTTATTTTGACACACAATGTGTTTCTGTTTGACCACCAAGTGTTCCACCAGCTCAGGGGAGTTGCGATGGGCAGTCCCTGTCCCCCAACCTACGCAAATCTCTACCAGGGCTGGTGGGAAAAGGAGGTCGTTTTCAGTGAAACAATGGATTATTACACATCATCAGTATTAATGTGAATCAGATATATTGATGATGTGTTCCTGCTATGGAAAGGTGGAAAGGAACTAAGGAGAAGTGTATCCGCTTTGTGGCTGAGCTTAATGTCAACCAGCTAGGTCTGTTTTTTACATCAACCAGGAATTTACGTTTATGAATCTTACCATCTCAGTAGGGACAGATACAAAAGTCATTACAAATCTGTTCAGAAAGCAGATGTCTAAGAACAGCCTGTTACGCTGGGATAGTCAACCTCCACTAGCCCTCAAGAAAGGGACAATATCTGAGGGCTAGGAGGAATTGCTCAGAACTCTGTGATTTTAAGGATGCTGCATGTGATCTTAGGACCCGATTTTCAAATCGGGGATACCCACCATATACGCTAAAATAGTCGTTTCACCATTCCATGAGCATTGGCCAGGGACAACTCCTTGTTCCTAAAATCAGTGCACAGGATAATAATGCCCCTAGGATTATAGCCACTTACGATAAAGCACACAAGCAGGTACGTGACATCCTACAGTGGAATTGGCCCATTTTGCAGTCTGATCCAGACATTGGAGAACTGGTATCAGAACGTCCCTCCATCACGTAGTGACGGAGTTCCAATCTACGCGACCATCTGGTCCATAGCCTGTACACACATCCCATGTCAAATACATGGCTCAAAAAAACATTGACAGGCACTGTTCTATGTGGCTCTTGTGTCATTTGTAGCATAATAAAAGGTGCATTCTTCCCCAGTCAGGTGACTAAGGAGAGATATTCTATTCGCTCTGCCTTCAGATGCACATCAGTCGGAGTCGTTTATCTACTTACCTGTCAATGTAGGTTACAATATGTAGTCAAGACCAAACGTGAGCTGAGAAGGCGGATTGGTAAACACCTATTTAATATCAGAAATAAATGGGAGACATCTGTGGCGCGTCATGTATGCGACCATCATGACGGCAATCCAGGGGTACTCAGGGGCCAGGGGATAGAACACATCAAAAAATCTATTCGGGGGACATTGGGGGACATTGATGTGTCACGACTCCGCAAAGAGACCCAGTGGATTTTTTAATTGTGCACCGTCCAACCCAAGGGACTTAATGAGGCGATCTTCTCTGCATGTTTCATTTAACTCATATTGGGTCAGCTGTCATTTAGGTTGTACTAGACAGGACCTTCAGATATCGGTTCTCTATGTCATTTATTGTAACATATCCGTTACTACCTATCACATTGGGGCTGTATGTTAGCCCAGTCTGCATTGTTATGGGCCCTTTATATAGTTTTTGTTTTTGGGGCAATTCATGATGCCCATTGAGAAATTTATACCTTCCTGGTATTCTGCATACGGTCACAGTCAGACCGAATACTTGATCTTTACAAACCACAACTTCGATTCCCCCTTATCTTCGGGGTGCTTGCGCACTCCTTTGGACTTGTAATGACCAATCTGAGTGAGGCAGGTGTGGTAGGTGTGCTGATAGATGAACCTCCACCTCTGATTGGCTCCTCACGCTTGCACACACCTCCGGAGGGAGGGGCGTTTCCTATATCAATTCGACGTGTCTTCAGCCACATATGGCCATCACAGAGCCGATGCCTGCATGCAACAGTGCAGCATAATGTTATAACTGGCAATTGTGTCTAAACTCTGACCGCTCCTGATGAAACGTGGGGTGTGTTACCCATGTAGTAACGTGTTGAGTGCATGTACTATGCAGGGCAGGTGCTAGCATTCAGTGACACCATTTCACTGGTGTATATAAATCAGACTCATCAGACTAGTGCTTTCTTCTACCTATTGTCAAGTACACATGCGTATTGGGTGCGAATTCATGATAGGAACTAGCCTGTGACAGTGAGTCCCTGTCCTCAATCGGTATTAATGATAGCCTTAGTTTGCAGGCATTTCACTGAGCACATTATATGCTAGCAAACTGTAGGCTGCTTGTCAGGATGTCCCATATGTAGATGGTAATTAACTCAAATCCCTCTCTACATTGAGGTCTCCTGTTTGCCTGATTTTTTTACTTTTTGATATATCTGAACCCTCTTTTACAACGAATTTAAGAGTGCCAGTCCATGCATGCTAAGAACTGTGATATTTTGTAATCATGTAATGTTTTTAGTTTGAAACCAGAGTTTAGGTTGGTAAATTTCTACTGACTCCCCAATACTGACTCCGAATCCATAGCCCTAGCTTTATTTCTCTGAAGTCTGGCTTTAGTGGATAGACCAGAGAAACAGGGGAAAGGGTACTGGATGGTGATGGAGAAAAATGGAGAGACACAGAAGTGCTCTACTAGTTGTCACTGAAAAAGCAGTTTATCTTGAATGTTGTAATACAGCATTATCACTGATTGTGATACAAATATGACATAGGAAAGAGATCCTTCCTCTTGGTGCTTCTTAATGCTTTCATCTCAAACTTAGGCCTCAAGCACATGACCGTATGTATTTTGCGGTCCACAAAAAATGGATCCGCAAAAAATACGGATGATGTCCGGGTGCATTCTGTATTTTTGCCGGCCCCTAATAGAACAGTCCTATCCTTGTCCATAATGCAGACAATAATAGGACATGTTCTATTTTTTTTGCGGAATGGAAATACGGACATATGGAAACGGAATGCACATGAAGTACCTTCCAAAAAAAAACAGAACGGACACGGAAAGAAAATACGTTCCTGTGCATGAGACCTTATCTAGCACAAAAGGGGGGCAGACAGCAAAGGCTCCTTTCCCACATCACTCATTCACACACCACCTTCATTGCAGGCCAGTAGGTCCTAGTGCTTACTGGTTCCACACTGCCATTACATGTACCTCCCAACTTTTAAAAAATAGAAAAAGGTAAACTCATGCATTATACGTAATACAACACAAATCCTTGTCAATGCCTGCTCAGTCTGCAGTTCCAGGAAAAACTGTGAAGGGGATGCAACATGAAAACAGTTTTTGGGCCCCCATTATGTTTAGGACTGAAGGTCTACAGAACTTTTTGCTTTTGGACTGCATATATACCAATATATTCTAAGCATTGCTCGGAAGAGAAGAGGATGTCTGGTTCACAAAAAAAGGTTAGAAATTGATGAAAACCCCATCAAAATGGTTTGGAAACAGCATTAATAGGATAGCTGGATGCGTTTTGGACTCCTATTATCTACGATATACAATAGACAACCACACAAAGGCTATATGCCAAAAGCCACATATGTGCAAGCCATCAATCTATCTATCCATGAGACAGATAACAGGCTTAGTCAGCATACTTTACAATGGCAGCCTTGTGCACTATGAGACATTTCAAACCATCTCTCATGTGACTGAGAACCAGTAAACCTTAAAGTTACTTCAGCTCTGTTGGATGGCTTGGGTGGATCTGCGCACCTAGATTAATATCATTAGAGAGACAACGTTTTTTGATTGTCCTAGCATACTTTTCAATAACCTTTCTATACAGTTTTATTATGTAAAAACTCATTTGCATAAACATGGGCATATGGGAAAGACATTCAAATGAGCAGAATCTGCCTTGTTTTTCAGCTGAAAAACCATTTGCATGGAAAATGTGTTATCTACACTACTCATGAAAAGCGCCATCTATTGGTTTCATAGTCTTATAACAAGAGTAATAGTGTAGCCTTTTGCATGGAAAATTTGCGATAAAAATTTGTGATTAGAATATTCGCTATCTATGCTACTCATGAACAGCGCCATCTATTGGATTCATAGTCTTGTCATAAGACTATGAAACCAATAGGTGGCGCTGTTCATGAGTCATTACAAGCAGGGTAATAGTCCTCAGATACACCCTAGAAAGCTTATATTACCGCAGATAAAGTGCTAGAAGATGTGTGAATGATAGCAGCAATCCGATATACACCTCAGTTTTAGCGCAGGCTATTATAGGCTGAGTGATTCAAGGTGTGAACTCTGTTGAGCAGTGTGCCCCACTTACTTGCGCCCCAACAAGATGAACAGTGCCATCTATTGTTTTCATAATCTTATGACAAGAGAAATAGTCTTGTCATAAGACTATGAAACCAATAGATGGTGTTGTTCATGAGTAGTGTAGATCGCACATTTTCCATTTTCAGCTGAAAAACAAGGCAGATTCTGCTAATTTGCATGTTTTTCCCATATGCCCATGTTTATGCAAATGCGTTTTTACATGACAAAACTGCATAGATGTCACGGCTGAGGATGGGGTAAACCCTCAGCCATGCGATGCCAGAAGATGTTATTGGCTGCTCGGCCAGGACGACAGAATTAGGGAGCAGGTCACCTCCTAGAGCTTCCCTAACCTGACCCTGACTCCTAACCATATGAGCCAACCCTGATGGTGGGAGGGCTCATACACCGTAACCTAATAGTCCCTGCTAGCCCTCAGGGTGGCCCTGAACTAGGAGCAGGGTAAGACGACATGTTCCTCCTAGGCACGGAGGAACAGGAGTCTCACTGGCCAAGCTGCAAGGAAAAGGGGTACAAAAACAGACCTATGGATATGGCAGGTGAACTGCACTAGTTCCACCTACCTGCCACAGCCTTGCTGACTGGATCCCTGAGCTGACACGCTGATGTCCACACCATACTTAAATGGACACAGCCAACACACATACACACACAGGAACCCAGATCCATAGCTGCATTAAATAACAAAAGGAATACATCAACTGAACATATATACATCTATGACCACAAGGGTGGCCCTCACTGGCAGATGTAAAATGAGAAGGAGGATGACTCCAGCTTACATAGCTGAAGTACCCCTCAGACTTCTGAATCACAGCAGAAGCTATATAGGCCCAAGTAGCCACACCCACACTCAGACACACCCAGGGCACACACACTAGGAAGGAAGTTAACCCTTCCAACACCAGGGAAGGGAAGACAGCAACTAAAATGGGAATACACACACAATAAACACTGTGCACACCAGACAAGGAAAGTGCACACATATAAACACACGTTGCCAAGTGCAACCACATGCACAACATAGCAAGCTGGCTCGCAACAGCTCAGGCTGCTATGCTGCCACATAAATAATGTTGCCAGCGGCAACCACAGGTGAGGCAACATACTACAGCCCTCACCTGTGATTGACAACCAGACCTAGACCGCAGGCAACTGTATGCGGTTACAGGAAACACGACCATGACCATGGTCGTGACAATAGAAAGGTTATTGAAAATTATGTTAGGACAATCAGAAAACATTTTGTCTCCCTAATGATATTGATCTAGGTGCGCAGGTCCACCCAAGCCATCCAACAGATCTGAAGTAACTTTGACGCTTACTGGCTCTCAGTCAGATGAGAGCTGGTTAGGAATGTCTCATAGTACACAAGGCTGCCATTGTAAGGTATGCTGACTAAGCCTGTCATCTGTCTCATGGATAGATTGATGGATTGCATATCCAGCCATCCTCTTAATGCTGTTCCCAAACCATTTTGATGGGGTTTTCATCAATTCCTAACCTTTTTTTGTGAACCAGACACTCTCTCTTCCTCAGAGCAGGAGGTGCCTGTTTTGATGCTCGGGTCTCCTTCTTACTTCCATTGTACTAAATTGCACTTGAGCACCCACAGTATTCGGCCGAGCACTCAGATGTGCTGAGCATAGCGATGCTCGAGCTGAACAGTAGTTCGGCCGAGCATGCTCGCTCAACACTACAGCCTATTTGATGTGCAATGGAAATGTATTGAAGAGAAATAATTGCATATACCATACGTCTTCACAGTGATTAATAATGTAGCTGAATATACTATTCAATGCCTTAAGGCCTCATGCACACGACATGTATTCTTTTTGCGTTCCGCAAATTTTTATGTGAACCCATTAACTTCAATGTGTACTCGGACTGCACTTTGCAGAGCAGAATAGGACGTGTTCTGTAGTTTGTGGAACGGACATACGGATGAAGACAGCACACTTTTGTGAAATTCAGACATTATATAACCGATTGAAGGAGTAAGGTAGGTAAAACGTAATTTAATATAAAGAAAATATACTGCAATAGTACAAAAATACTCAATTTTATTAAGAAAATCACAAAAGACACATGATCAGCACTGGTCACAAATAAAACAATACATACAGGTTACAGTACATGTTAAAAACCAAGTGAACCGATGGTGGGCTGCCAATACATACATCTAGGGTAAAGTGCAAGTGCAAGATTTTATCCAAATGGTCATTGGTAGTGGACATATAGTATCCCAAAGCTGTAGCTATTAGACACCACAATTATCCACATGTATATATGTGTCAGAATTTGCCACAAGCTGGTGTGAAGATATACACCAAAGTTGTCAAAATTAGGGCAATAACAATAATCAAAATTATATTTGACACATGATGGAAACCATTATATATACTGACCAATTGATTCGATTGTATCGTGCAGCAATACCACCGGTCCACTCCCCAACGCACGTTTCGCGTACAGCTTTTTCAAGGGGTGTTGGGGAGTGAAACGGTGGTTGGGGAGTGGACCGGTGGTATTGCTGCACGATACAATCGAATCAATTGGTCAGTATATATAATGGTTTCCATCATGTGTCAAATATAATTTTGATTATTGTTATTGCCCTAATTTTGACAACTTTGGTGTATATCTTCACACCAGCTTGTGGCAAATTCTGACACATATATACATGTGGATAATTGTGGTGTCTAATAGCTACAGCTTTGGGATACTATATGTCCACTACCAATGACCATTTGGATAAAATCTTGCACTTGCACTTTACCCTAGATGTATGTATTGGCAGCCCACCATCGGTTCACTTGGTTTTTAACATGTACTGTAACCTGTATGTATTGTTTTATTTGTGACCAGTGCTGATCATGTGTCTTTTGTGATTTTCTTAATAAAATTGAGTATTTTTGTACTATTGCAGTATATTTTCTTTATATTAAATTACGTTTTACCTACCTTACTCCTTCAATCGGTTATATATATTCTAATTAGGGGTAAGCCCGCAATTTTGTTAGGGCTATATATAGGTTTTTCAAATTCAGACATTAGACAAAGCAGCAACAAAGATTATGACAAAATTGCAACAAAACAGTGACAGTGCATTGAAAAATGTGCAAAAATGTGACGGAGATGGGCTTATTATATACAGTTATATACATGTTCAGGCTCATTAGATATGCAGCTAAACTACAGGAATCTATACAGAGGACATCAGACAGGGTACATGTGTCTCTAGTCAATAGTGCTCCTCTCACCTGCCAGGCCACAGCGCATGCGTCTGATGCCACTGTATAGCTCCAGCACTTGCAGCAGTGCTGTCACTGGATCCTGTAGTGTCCGTGACCTGCATGATGCTCTCTGTGACAATGGGACAACATCCGAAATCTTGAACTGTCCTTTTTTTTTATCTGGGTAGGGAAGTATCACGTGAATCATCAGTGACACCCAGACCCCAAGAGGTTCCACTTAGATCAGATTTTTCCATTCTATTATTATATACTGATCTACTATCAGTAAAAATTAGCCTGCTTAAATCGGTTGTCTGGGCTTTTACTATTAACGACCTCAGTATAGGTCATCAATATCACATTGGCGTATGAGGAGACGGCACGTGCAGTGCACACGTGCCATCTCCCTTTTCTCTTCCTCTGCTGTCTATGGCAAAGAGCATAGACAGCAGCGGTGAACAGTAAGAGAGAAGGGAGACGGCGCATTCGCACTGGGCGTGTTGTCTCCTCATATAGCTGATCGGGGGGAGTGCCAGGTGTCAGACCCCCACTGATCTGATATTGATTACCTATTGATTACATGAGAATAGGTCATCAATAGTAAAAGCCGAGACAACCCCTTTAACAAAGAGGATCATCCTTTAGAAAACTATTCTCTATATCATTTTGTATGGTTGTCTTCAAAAGGTTTTACTGTGCAAAGGATAAGGGAATTGAAAATCCATCACAGAAAATCCTGTCTACATCAAAATGGTCTTCTCAAAGAGGTGATCTTTTCGAGAGGTGTTACAGTACATTTTTTGTTGTATTTGTTCACATTATCAGGGTCCTTAGACTAAAAGGATAACATTATCAGGGTAGAAGAAATCCAAATAATATGTGTCTGGGTAGATTATGGACCTCCTTGGATCTCTGAAGCCCATGTAGCTGTGCCACTGATTTGGGTTATTGCATTATGTTTGTGTATTATACCCTGTAGTGGTTATAGGTTTGGGTGTTTCATAGGCTTATACTAGACACATTTGCGGCTTCGTTATGACATTGATATGTGCAATAACATGCTAGTAATGTATTGTATATGTTTTCTATTGATCAGTACTGTATTGGAAATACCAGTAAGAATTCATCACCTATAGATTAACATAAACTGTTTCACTACCGCGACCTTTAAGTGACAGATAAATGTGATTTGGAAGTCCAGCATTGAGTGGGGATGCAGGGTCTACATGTGTATGTAAATGGTGGTGCATTATTGAAGAAATCTATTATTATGTGGCATGTCGATACTCATTTCCTTTGTACCTCGGATGACAGCTGGGTTAGTTTTGCGCCCAGCTATGACTGCCTCATTTAAATTCTGCACTGCAGTTCTACTAAGAAGAAGCCGCACAAAGGAGGACTGGCAAGATGCTGCAGTGCAAGCTCTCTCTCTATAACACTGACGTTCTGATCCATCCATTCAGGATGATTTTTTTTTCTTTTCACCTTGGACAGTTTCCATTTCAAGCCTATGGACTGCTTAAATGCAGAGAAATAGCACAAAATCCTGGAAGTCAATTGCCAGTTAATATGCTGTTTGACATGCCTGCAAAATATATCATGTAATGACATTGTACGATTAGGATATATTCAGATGGTGCAGTTGTTTCACGGTTTTATTGAGCTTCACCTGTGCTAGCTGGGGAATCATGGTAATTCATGGTACAGCCATGTGCTCTTTGTGCCACATGGCACAAGTCCTCACGCCAATTCCAAGATGAGTGGCACTATTATCTATTTTGGCGAAAGCGTTCTGTTACTGATAGGTTTTATAGGCAGATCCTTCTCTTTGGCTGAATAACTGACATGAAGTGTGCATTAAACAGTACTGCACCCCAGCTGCTACAGCACATAAAAATACAGCTATTGTAGATCTTCGTGGTGGAAAGATGAAGGCATTTCATGTCAATAAATGAAAAGTGGATGGGAATGTAATCTTTTCTGTTCAAAAAGAGGTTCAGCAGCAGCTGAAGTGCATGTTATAAGGAATAATCTCTCTTTACTGCAAAGTAAGAATATAATCAGTGACCTTGCAGCTTTTTTGAACTTTATGAATGTACCCCATCTGTGTGACCTTGTGTTCTATGACAATGCTTATATAATGTACAATAGAAGGGATATGACCAGGCAAACCCTTCCCATTGTTAAAGAGGCTCTGTCACCAGGATCAACCCTATTAAACCAAGCATACTGCATGGTAGGGCTGATAATGCTGATTAAAACTATACCTTTATTTTGTCTCTATGCTAAACAGCAGCAGAGATATCTGTGTTTTTATTCATATGCAAATGAGATGTATAAGCACCAGAAGGTGGGGCTGAATGCTTTGAGCACTGCATTATAACACCCGCTGTGCGCTACACACTTCCCCCCTCCCCTTGATTGCCAGGGCGTGACATCAGAATACTGAGGGCAGAGCTGTGTCCTAGAGTTGTCTCCTAATACCTACATATCATATACACTGCTTACTATAGCATTACGACACTGAGATCTGCTCAGAAAGCTAATATACACATTACTGTTTTATTCACATGCACTATATATGATTATACAGACACAAGTAATTTGTGTTATCCTACAAACATAGAAAAGAAACATGCATTTCTATGGGGTAATGCTATAGCTTAGTGATAAGTGCTTGGTTTTACATGTAGAAATCCCAGGCTTGAATCTTCAGATAGACTTCAAGGTTTGTTTCATCCACATTTAAAGGGGTTATCCTATGATTGTAAAAAATGAAAATCAAACATCATATATTACATGACAATCTCTTTCTAGCAAAGGTAGAATCAGCCTTGTACCTCACATGGATCCAGAGAGCTCACCATTCATTGCTCTACTAGAATTATATCAACCTGGCAGGTCAGGAGGCGTTTCTGTTCTGCTGCAGCTAAGGGGGCATGTCCATGCTCTCCCTATCACAGCTCAGGAGGCGTGTCTTTTCTGCCGATGCTCTCTCCCAATAGCAGCTCAGGAGGCAGTAGAAGGATGGAACTGAGCATGAGCGGCCTTCTCAGTGAGCCGGACAAATTAATAACAAAAAGAGGAAACAGCAGGTGGCGCTATACAGATGAATTTCAGTAAATAACTCAGTAGCTATAATAAATATTTAATTACATGCAATTACAAAAGTATTCAGAACCAGGTGGTGGTTTGAAAACTGTAGAATATTTTTTTTTTTTTGTAGGACAACCCCTTTAACCCATAATAAAAGTCTATATCTTTATCATGTCGAGAAAAATGTTTTAGGCTTAAAAAGCTAATAAATATTGCTGGTTTCTTTATGATAATATATTGTGCCTATGAATAAACCAATAATATGCTTTAGGTTTCTAAGAAAAAAAACAAAAAACACTATTCTCAGTATATAGTAAGGCCTTTTATTGGTAATATATGATTATATATTCATTATTACAGTATAGCCAGTATAGCCTTTTATTATGGGTCCAGGGACATGAACTTAGTATTTCTACATGCATGGCAGACCACTTACTACTAAGCATTAGGATTACCACATAAAGAAACAAATATTACTGATGTCTTTATAATCATATATTCTGCCTGTGAATAAAGCAGAAATATGTATATTAGCTTTCTAAGCATATCTCAGTGTGCTGAAGCTTTAGTACATAGGGTATATAATATGTAGGTGCTAGGAGACAGTTGTATGACTCAACTGTGCCCCAGCATCCTGATATCTAGCACTTTCATCTCCAATACCCATGAACCACCCTGGCATCTGTATAACAAACTCATACTTCCGACTCCTTTGTCCAACGAAAAGGAGATGTTCCTGCCCTAAGGTGGTGCTGTCATCTCTTACTTCATAATGATGTGTCCCCATTTGGAAGGGTTAGGTACAAGGAGTTTACCGAGGGAAATAGGCTATAATTATATTGTTACTCACCAGTTCAGCAATGATGTACAGACCTGAATAATTATTTATTGGGGTAAAAACCGGATTCCAAAAAAGTTGGGACATTATACAAATCGTGAATAAAAACTGAATGCAATGATGTGGAGATGGCAAATGTCAATATTTTATTTGTAATAGAACGTAGATGACAGATCAAACGTTTAATCCGAGTAAATTTATCATTTTAAAGGAAAGATACGTTGATTCAAAATTTCACGGTGTCAACAAATCCCCAAAAAGTTGGGACAAGTAGCAATAAGAGGCTGGAAAAAGTAAATTTGAGCATAACGAAGAGCTGGAAGACCAATTAACACTAATTAGGTCAATTGGCAACATGATTGGGTATAAAAAGAGCTTCTCAGAGTGGCAGTGTCTCTCAGAAGCCAAGATGGGTAGAGGATCACCAATTCCCACAATGTTGCGCAGAAAGATAGTGGAGCAATAACAGAAAGGTGTTACCCAGCGAAAAATTTCAAAGACTTTGCATCTATCATCATCAACTGTGCATAACATCATCCGAAGATTCAGAGAATCTGGAACAATCTCTGTGCGTAAGGGTCGAAGGCCGTAAAACCATACTGGATGCCCGTGATCTCCGGGTCCTTAAACAACACTGCACCACAAACAGGAATGCTACTGTAAAGGAAATCACAGAATGGGCTCAGGAATACTTCCAGAAACCATTGTCAGTGGACACAATCCACCGCGCCATCCGCCGTTGCCAGCTGAAACTCTACAGTGCAAAGAAGAAGCCATTTCTAAGCAAGATCCACAAGATCAGGCGTTTTCACTGGGCCAGGGATCATTTAAAATGGAGTGTGGCAAAATGGAAGACTGTTCTGGGGTCAGACGAGTCACGATTCAAAGTTCTTTTTGGAATTCTGGGACGCCATGTCATCCGGACCAAAGAGGACAAATACAACCCAAGTTGTTATCAACGCTCAGTGCAGAAGCCTGCATCTCTGATGGTATGGGGTCGCATGAGTGCGTGTGGCATGGGCAGCTTGAATGTCTGGAAAGGCACCATCAATGCAGAAAAATATATTCAGGTTCTAGAACAACATATGCTCCCATCCAGACGTCATCTCTTTCAGGGAAGACCCTGCATTTTTCAACAAGATAATGCCAGACCACATTCTGCATCAATCACAACATCATGGCTGCATAGGAGAAGGATCCGGGTACTGAAATGGCCAGTCTGCAGTCCAGATCTTTCACCTATAGAGAACATTTGGCGCATGATAAAGAGGAAGGTGCAATAAAGAAGGCCCAAGACGATTGAACAGTTAGAGGCCTGTATTAGACAAGAATGGGAGAGCATTCCTATTTCTAAACTTGAGAAACTGGTCTCCTCGGTCCCCAGACGTCTGTTGAGTGTTGTAAGAAGAAGGGGAGATGCCACACAGTGGTGAAAATGGCCTTGTCCCAACTTTTTTGGGATTTGTTGACACCATGAAATTCTGATTCAACATATTTTTCCCTTAAAATGGTACATTTTCTCAGTTTAAACTTTTGTTCCGTGATTTATGTTCTATTCTGAATAAAATATTAGAAGTTGGCACCTCCACATCATTGCATTCAGTTTTTATTCACGATTTCTATAGTGTCCCAACTTTTTTGGAATCCGGTTTGTATTTTTCATGTAAAGTTTTTTGTGTACATACAGTCAGGTCCATAAATATTGGGACATGGACACAATTCTAACATTTTTGCCTCTATACTCCACCAAAATGGATTTGAAATAAAACTAACACGATGTGCTTTAACTGCAGACTGTCAGCTTTAATTTGAAGGTATTTACATCCGAATCAGGTGTACAACAGTTTGCATATGTGCCTCCCACTTGTTAAGGGACCAAAAGTAATGGGACAGAATAATAATCATAAATCAAACTTTCACTTTTTAATATTTAGTTGCAAATCCTTTGCAGCCAATTACAGCCTGAAGTCTGGAACGCATAGACATCACCAGACACTGGGTTTCATCCCCGGCCGCTGCCAGGCCTCTACTGCAACTGTCTTCAGTTCCTGCTTGTTCTTCGGGCATTTTCCCTTCAGTTTTGTCTTCAGCAAGTGAAATCCATGCTCAATCAGATTCAGGTCAAATGATTGAATTGGCCATTGCAGAACATTCCACTTCTTTCCCTTAAAAAACTATTTCGTTGCTTTTGCAGTATGCTTTGGGTCATTGGCCATCGGCACTGTGAAGCGCCGTCCAATGAGTTCTGAAGCATTTGGCTGAATGTGAGCAGATAATATTGCCCGAAACACTTCAGAATTCATCCTGCTGCTTTTGTCAGCAGTCACATCATCAATAAATACTAGAGAACCAGTTCCATTGGCAGCCATACATGCCCACGCCATGACACTACCACCACCATGCTTCACTAATGAGGTGGTATGCTTAGGATCATGAGCATTTCCTTTTCTTTTCCATACGCTTCTCTTCCAATCACTCTAATACAAGTTGATCTTGGTCTCATCTGTCCATAGGATGTTGTTCCAGAACTGTGAAGGCTTTTTTAGATGTCATTTGGCAAACTCTAATCTCTCCTTCCTGTTTTTGAGGCTTACCAATAGTTTACATCTTGTGGTGAACCCTCTGTATTCACTCTGGTGAAGTCTTCTCTAGATTGTTGACTTTGACACACATGCACCTACCTCCTGGAGAGTGTTCCTGATCTGGCCAACTGTTGTGAAGGGTGTTTTCTTCGGTCATCCACCACAGTTGTTTTCCATGGTCTTCCGGGTCTTTTGGTGTTGCTGAGCTCACCGGTGCGTTCCTTCTTTTAAAGAATGTTCCAAACTGTTGTTTTGGCCATGCTTAATGTTTTTGCTATCTCTATCATGGGTTTGTTGTGGTTTTTTTTAGCCTAATGATGGCTTTCTTCACTGATAGTGACAGCTCTTTGGATCTCACCTTGAGAGTTGACAGCAACAGATTCCAAATGCAAATAGCAGACTAGAAATGAACTCTGGACCTTTTATCTGCTCATTGTAAATTGGATAATGAGGGAACAACACACACCTGGCCATGGAACATCTGAGAAGCCAATTGTTCCATTACTTTTGGCCCCTTAACAAGTGGGAGGCACATATGCAAACTGTTGTAATTCCTACACCGTTCACCTGATTTGGATGTTAATACTCTCAAATTAAAGCTGACAGTCTAAAGTTAAAGCACATCTTGTTCATTTCATTTCAAATCCGTTGTGGTAGAGTATAGAGACAAAAATGTTAGCATTGTGTCCAAGTCCAGATATTTATGGACCTGACTGTATTAGCTCATCTCTTTTTACTCATATAAATAAGTTTATATCTAGAGATGAGAGAATCGAAGTTGACAAAGTGGAATTCGATCCGAATTTCAGAAAAAAATTGATTCGCACTGAATCCGAATTTCCTAACGCTTCGTGGTAAAGAATTGCATTTTTTCCTAAAATGGCTGCTCCACATGTTAGGTCAAGGAGCAAAGAATTCTGGGAACGAGGGATCACCCACAATACTATGCATGCAGCCAATCAGTAGCCAGCCAGCCCTGTGATTTCACAGCCCTATAAATAGCCTCAGCCATCTTGAATTCTGCCATTTTCCAGTGAAATTAGTGCAGGGAGAGATGTCAGAAGGTGCTGGGGAAAGTGCTAGGAAAGACTTGAAAACTTTTATTTTGCTCAATAGAAGTCAGGGAAGAGCATTAGAAGTGTAAGGAAAGAATTGGGAAGAATTATTCCACAGTATTGAAGCAGAACAGGGTTCAATAGGGGAGTGTACAGCCTGGGTAATAGGAACAATCCTATTACACCTTGCTGCACTGACTGTAGATCCAAATTGGCATTAGACTGCTGCTTTCAGGTTTGCAATAGATGATACCTCTGTGATTACAGCAAACCGTTCTCTTTATTGGGGTGCAAGTGCTGTGTTCAGCGGTGCAGTTATATGTTCTAAAGCCTTTTGTGGAATGTATAAGTGGCAAAAAAAAATAGTTTTTTGCCATTGTGTGGTGAAGTGACAAATTACAGCCTTTTTTGGAGTGTATTCATTTCCTATTTATTTACTTATTTGATCTAATAGTATGTCAGAGAGAGAAGTGACAGGCCCTGTGACAGGCCTAAATGATTTCTGGCGCAGGCACAGGTCGCAGCAGAGTAAGGGGGCATTGCAGCAGGGGTCACTTCGAGAGGCCTGAGCTCCTGGTGTCATCTAGCAGTCGTATCTTGACCAGCAACCCAGCTGTTCTTGAATAGTTGACTCGGTCATCCACTTCGTCCCGAGTGACATCAGACACCCCCGGCCAAGAGTCGGTGGGTTTGTCAGACACAACCCTTAGTTGGCATGGCCCTGTACCCTAACTTGTCCACAACCTGCCTCTGTCCTTTTCTGTTCCCTCAGCCAGACAAGTATTATGTGCTCCACTATACAGTGAGGACGAGCTACTAGAAGACAGCCAGCAGCTACTGCCCAGCCAAGATCTGGAGGAGACATCCGCTGCTTCCTCCAGTAGGCGGGCAAGTAGTGATGAGGAGAGTGGCGTGGGAGCTGGTGTTGCGAGCAGTCAGGCTCCTGGCTCAGAGACTGTTGAGGACAGGACATCAGTGACAATGATGATGTAGCCGATCGCAATTGGGAGCCGGGTGATGAAGGGGCTTCATCATCATCGGGAGAAGAGGCTGGCAGCTTGCGAGTGAGGTAGCGGCAGAGCCAGCAAGTTGGTAGCATGACCGGGAGTCAACAGGGTGGCAGTAGTGGAAGGTCGGGAAACAAACGTGTCCGGGGTAGGTCTACCTGTTCTAAAAGTAGTAGTACAGGGGTTCACGGAGGCAGCGGAGGTAGCAGTCAGTCAGTGCAGAGTGTTGGGGATAAAATCACCTACTCTGCGATGTGGCAGTTTTTCGTTAAGCCGCCGGAGGAGTTGAACATTGCCATTTGCCTAATCTGTGGGCAGAAGGTAAAGCGTGGCCAGGATACCAATGTTGGCACCACGGCCCAGCATCAGCATATGCAGCGTCACCATAAAGTGGCCTGGGAGAACCATGGCTCCAATGTGGTGGTCCAGCCTGCTGCAGAAACCGCTGCATCACCCAGTGGCACGCACCCGATTTCAGGCAGTCAAGGCTCCACCACCTCAGCCGAAGGGAGCTGTCTGTCCTTACTATCATCTACAAGTCCTGATGCTCCTGCTTCTTATCCTCCTACTCCTCACCAGTCATTCCTTCAGCAATCCATTACCAAAGCGATTGCCAAGAGACAACAGTATGTGTGCACTCATCCAACAGCGCAGAAGCTGTATGTGCTCCTAGCCAAGTTGCTGGTGCTGCAGTCCCTTCCTTTCCAAGTGGGGGACTCTGCACCTTTCAGAGAACTGATGGTTTGTGCCGAGCAGAGGTAGAGAATCCCAAGCCGTCATTTCTTTTCCAAAAAGGCAGTACCAGCCCTGCACAAATATGTAGAACAGAAAATGAGCCAGTCCTTGAGCCTGGTGGTGTCTGTCAAAGTGCACTGCAGCGCCGAAGTGTGGAGCTGTAACTACGGTCAAGGACAATATATGTCCTTTACAGCCCACTGGATAAATGTGGTTCCTGCCCAGCCAAACCAGCAACTTGGCCAGGTGACGCTGCTTCCGCCTCCACGTTCTCACGCCGCTGGTCCTGCGACAATGTCCGCCTCTGCCGCCTCATCCACCACCGTGTCCTCTGCCTCCACTGCAGGGACAATTCACAGTGCTCCTCCAGCATACCAAATGTGCAGGGCATGGCGGTATCACCCTGTTCTACACCTCGTTTGCCTGGGCAAACGGAGTCACACAGGGGAGGAACTGCTCTGTATTCTTCATCAAGAAATCAAATCCTGGCTTTCTCCATGACAACTCAAAATTGGAACCAAAATGCTGTGAAAACAAGACTCGTAAAACTGTATCGGAACTTTTTAAAAAATTTTTAGAATTCTACGCCATTTAAAATTTTTTTCCCATTTCCCACTACATTGTATGCAACTGTAAATGGTGCTGTTAAAAAGTATATCTTATCCCGCAAAAAAACAAGCTGTCATACAGCTATGTGAATGGAAAAATAAAAAAGTTATGGCTCTGGGAGGGCTGGGAGTAAAAAAACTGAAAATGGCCCTGTCCTGAATGGGATAAACTGTCCCAAGAACAGATATGTCCACTTTTGATGCAGTGTCCTTTCATGGCTTAGCTCCATTCAATGCAGCATATACAGTATATAGCAGCAAAAGCCACAGCAGTTTCTATCATGGTATACATGGTGTGAATAGGCCTAGTAATATGGCATTTTGCAGTGAGGAAAACTACAACTCTCAGCAGGTCCTGAAGGTCTGCATCTGACAGGGCATGCTGGGAGTTGTAATTTTCAGAGAGGGGAACAGTCAAAACATGAGCATTTTTTTTATCGGTAAATACCTTTTTTTCCCATTACTTTAGTGACTTGGGGACTGACCTGGCTGGACACACTTTTGTAGCTTTATTTAGAAAAGAACCTCCTGCTTCTCTTCTCCTGCCCTGTCATCACATTTTCCCACACTGAACTACCGCGCTCTGCTCAGCCTCTGGAACACGGCCTGGGCAGCAGGAGAGCTCTCTCTCTCACTGTGCAGTGACAGCTGGATGACGGATGCACCTAGTGAGAGCAGAGGTCAGGAGACAGGGCTCACAGTTGAGTAACATTGGCTCCGCAGTACTGGTCCAGCTATACAAGAGGACAAGCAGCTGGATGACAGGCATGGTCATCTGGCTGCTTGCTACATACACACTGTGCAGTGGCATACATAGAGAAGTAAGGGCCCCATAGCAAGGATCAAACCAGGCCCCCCACAAAGGTCAGAAAGGTTTCTGCCTAAACCCCTTTCAGTGACCCTTGGGCCATTTTTTTCCGCTGCCTCATTTACTAAAAGTTGTTTCTTTAGAGGGTAGAATCCTGACCAAGTTTTCACCCCCAGTAGAAGAGGAGAGAATCCCAACTGGGCCCCATCTTGCACGGGGCCCCATAGCAGTCGCATGGTCTGCCACTATGGTAGTTACGCCCCTGACACTGTGCCTATGGTAATTGCTGCGCTGTTTATTACAAATGTGCTTGTCAGTAGGCAGCTGGTGTTGCCGCTGACTAGTATGAGCAGACAGCCAAGGAGCCCACCGGGGATTTCACCGGCTCCCTGATGGGCCAGTCCGAGCCTGGTGCTCTGCATAGCTCCAGCATAATGCTATATGATTTTTTTTATATATAGCAATATATGGGATATTACCTTTGCCCCATGTCACCATTATAAGCCTGAAGGCGTATTAACCTTAAAAAAAATCTGTGCTTTTTGGTGTGTCAAGAAAAAGAAACAAATAGGAAGATGGCCTCTCTGCCAAAGATATACTTTCCTGATGCTATTACATTGTGGGTGAGAAATCTGTCCACGGTAATATTTTTTTACCTCTGTTAGCTCAATAGATCTCAAAAATGGGCGATAAAACCTAAATGTTTTGCTGGGGAAGACAAATCTTCCCACTGAAATTGATGTAGTTGCTGAGTGATAATACATTTTGGGAGGAAATGTACAGTCGTGGCCAAAAGTTTTGAGAATAACACAAATATTAGTTTTCACAAAGGTTGCTGTTAAACTGCTTTTAGATCTTTGTTTTAGTTGTTTCTGTGATGTAGTGAAATATAAATACACGCACTTCATACGTTTCAAAGGCTTTTATCGACAATTACAAGACATTTATGCAAAGAGTCAGTATATGCTGTGTTGGCCTTTCTTTTTCAGGACCTCTGCAATTCGACTGGGCATGCTCTCAATCAACTTCTGGGCCAATTCCTGACTGATAGCAACCCATTCTTTCATAATCACTTCTTGGAATTTGTCAGAATTAGTGGGTTTTTGTTTGTCCACCCGCCTCTTGAGGATTGACCACAAGTTCTCAATGGGATTAAGATCTGGGGAGTTTCCAGGCCATGGACCCAAAATGTCAACATGGCCTTTGGTCCCCGAGCCACTTAGTTATCACTAATCGTGCCGGAAAATGCATTGTTCTTTACCAAACTGTTGTTGGATTGTTGGAAGAAGTTGCTGTTGGAGGGTGTTTTGGTACCATTCTTTATTAGGGATGAGCGAACTCGAACTGTATAGTTCGGGTTCGTACCGAATTTTGGGGTGTCCGTGACACGGACCCGAACCCGGACATTTTCGTAAAAGTCCGGGTTCGGGTTCGGTGTTCGTCGCTTTCTTCGCGCTTTTGTGACGCTTTCTTGGCGCTTTTTGAAAGGCTGCAAAGCAGCCAATCAACAAGCGTCATACTACTTGCCCCAAGAGGCCATCACAGCCATGCCTACTATTGGCATGGCTGTGATTGGCCAGAGCACCATGTGACCCAGCCTCTATTTAAGCTGGAGTCACATAGCGCCGCCCGTCACTCTGCTCTGATTAGCGTAGGGAGAGGTTGCGGCTGCGACAGTAGGGCGAGATTAGGCAGATTAACTCCTCCAAAGGACTTGATTAACTGATCGATCTGCAGCTGTGGATCATTGAGCTGCTGATCCTCAATTGCTCACTGTTTTTAGGCTGCACAGACCGTTTGTCAGTCACATTTTTCTGGGGTGATCGGCGGCCATTTTGTGTCTTGTGGTGCGCCAGCACAAGCTGCGACCAAGTGCATTTAACCCTCAATGGTGTGGTTGTTTTTTGGCTAAAGCCTACATCAGGGTGAAGCTGTCACACCAAGTGCATTTAACCAGCAATAGTCTGTTCATTTTTTGGCCATATACAAAATCAGGGGCAAGCTGCGCCTGTCACCAAGTGCATTTAACCCTCAATGGTGTGGTTGTTTTTTGGCTAAAGCCTACATCAGGGTGAAGCTGTCACACCAAGTGCATTTAACCAGCAATAGTCTGTTCATTTTTTGGCCATATACTAAATCAGGGGCAAGCTGCGCCTGTCACCAAGTGCATTTAACCCTCAATGGTGTGGTTGTTTTTTGGCTAAAGCCTACATCAGGGTGAAGCTGTCACACCAAGTGCATTTAACCAGCAATAGTCTGTTTATTTTTTGGCCATATCCCAGTCTAATTCTGTCACTAAATCCATACCGGTCACCCAGCGCCTAAATACTAGGCCTCAAATTTATATCCAGCTAAATCTGTCCCTAGTGCTGTAGCTGGGCGAGTTATTTAGTGTCCGTTCAAGCACATTTCTTGTTCTGGGTTGAAATACAATTCCCAATTTAGCAATTTCATAATTTAGTGGTTTCTGCTATATCAGAGCTATTTGAAATCTATCCCTAAAAGGGTATATAATATTCAAGGTGCACATTGGGTCATTCAGAATAACTTCACACACACCCGCTACTGTGTATTTCCAAGTCTAATTCTGTCACTAAACCCATACCTGTCACGCAGCGCCTAAATACTAGGCCTCAAATTTATATCCAGCTAAATCTGTCCCTAGTGCTGTAGCTGGGCGAGTTATTTAGTGTCCGTTCAAGCACATTTCTTGTTCTGGGTTGAAATACAATTCCCAATTTAGCAATTTCATAATTTAGTGGTTTCTGCTATATCAGAGCTATTTGAAATCTATCCCTAAAAGGGTATATAATATTCAAGGTGCACATTGGGTCATTCAGAATAACTTCACACACACCCGCTACTGTGTATTTCCAAGTCTAATTCTGGCACTAAACCCATACCTGTCACCCAGCGCCTAAATACTAGGCCTCAAATTTATATCCCGCTAAATCTGTCCTTAGTGCTGTAGCTGGGCGAGTTATTTAGTGTCCGTTCAAGCACATTTCTTGTTCTGGGTTGAAATACAATTCCCAATTTAGCAATTTCATAATTTAGTGGTTTCTGCTATATCAGAGCTATTTGAAATCTATCCCTAAAAGGGTATATAATATTCAAGGTGCACATTGGGTCATTCAGAATAACTTCACACACACCCGCTACTGTGTATTTCCAAGTCTAATTCTGGCACTAAACCCATACCTGTCACCCAGCGCCTAAATACTAGGCCTCAAATTTATATCCCGCTAAATCTGTCCTTAGTGCTGTAGCTGGGCGAGTTATTTAGTGTCCGTTCAAGCACATTTCTTGTTCTGGGTTGAAATACAATTCCCAATTTAGCAATTTCATAATTTAGTGGTTTCTGCTATATCAGAGCTATTTGAAATCTATCCCTAAAAGGGTATATAATATTCAAGGTGCACATTGGGTCATTCAGAATAACTTCACACACACCCGCTACTGTGTATTTCCAAGTCTAATTCTGGCACTAAACCCATACCTGTCACCCAGCGCCTAAATACTAGGCCTCAAATTTATATCCCGCTAAATCTGTCCTTAGTGCTGTAGCTGGGCGAGTTATTTAGTGTCCGTTCAAGCACATTTCTTGTTCTGGGTTGAAATACAATTCCCAATTTAGCAATTTCATAATTTAGTGGTTTCTGCTATATCAGAGCTATTTGAAATCTATCCCTAAAAGGGTATATAATATTCAAGGTGCACATTGGGTCATTCAGAATAACTTCACACACACCCGCTACTGTGTATTTCCAAGTCTAATTCTGGCACTAAACCCATACCTGTCACCCAGCGCCTAAATACTAGGCCTCAAATTTATATCCCGCTAAATCTGTCCTTAGTGCTGTAGCTGGGCGAGTTATTTAGTGTCCGTTCAAGCACATTTCTTGTTCTGGGTTGAAATACAATTCCCAATTTAGCAATTTCATAATTTAGTGGTTTCTGCTATATCAGAGCTATTTGAAATCTATCCCTAAAAGGGTATATAATATTCAAGGTGCACATAGGGTCATTCAGAATAACTTCACACACACGCTTCTGTGCATTTCCAAGTCTAATTCTGTCACTAAATCCATACCGGTCACCCAGCGCCTAAATACTAGGCCTCAAATTTATATCCAGCTAAATCTGTCCCTAGTGCTGTAGCTGGGCGAGTTATTTAGTGTCCGTTCAAGCACATTTCTTGTTCTGGGTTGAAATACAATTCCCAATTTAGCAATTTCATAATTTAGTGGTTTCTGCTATATCAGAGCTATTTGAAATCTATCCCTAAAAGGGTATATAATATTCAAGGTGCACATAGGGTCATTCAGAATAACTTCACACACCCGCTACTGTGCATTTCCAAATCTAATTCTGTCACTAAACCCATACCTGTCACCCAGCGCCTAAATACTAGGCCTCAAATTTATATCCCGCTAAATCTCTCGTTACCGCTGTCCTGTTGTGGCTGGGAAAGTTATTTAGTGTCCGTCAAAGCACATTTTTTGTTCTGGGTTGAAATACAATTCCCAATTTAGCAATTTCATAATTTAGTCGTTTCTGCTATATCAGAGCTATTTGAAATCTATCCCTAAAAGGGTAGATCATATTGAAGGTGCACATAGGGTCATTCAGAATAACTTCACACACACGCTTCTGTGCATTTCCAAGTCTAATTCTGTCACTAAATCCATACCGGTCACCCAGCGCCTAAATACTAGGCCTCAAATTTATATCCCGCTGAATTTGAATACAATACATTGGGCCAAATAATATATTTGTTGTTGTGGTGAACCATAACAATGAGAAAAACATCTAGTAAGGGACGCGGACGTGGACATGGTCGTGGTGGTGTTAGTGGACCCTCTGGTGCTGGGAGAGGACGTGGCCGTTCTGCCACATCCACACGTCCTAGTGTACCAACTACCTCAGGTCCCAGTAGCCGCCAGAATTTACAGCGATATATGGTGGGGCCCAATGCCGTTCTAAGGATGGTAAGGCCTGAGCAGGTACAGGCATTAGTCAATTGGGTGGCCGACAGTGGATCCAGCACGTTCACATTATCTCCCACCCAGTCTTCTGCAGAAAGCGCACAGATGGCGCCTGAAAACCAACCCCATCAGTCTGTCACATCACCCCCATGCATACCAGGGAAACTGTCTCAGCCTCAAGTTATGCAGCAGTCTCTTATGCTGTTTGAAGACTCCGCTGGCAGGGTTTCCCAAGGGCATCCACCTAGCCCTTCCCCAGCGGTGAAAGACATAGAATGCACTGACGCACAACCACTTATGTTTCCTTATGATGAGGACATGGGAATACCACCTCAGCATGTCTCTGATGATGACGAAACACAGGTGCCAACTGCTGCGTCTTTCTGCAGTGTGAAGACTGAACAGGAGGTCAGGGATCAAGACTGGGTGGAAGACGATGCAGGGGACGATGAGGTCCTAGACCCCACATGGAATGAAGGTCGTGCCACTGACTTTCACAGTTCGGAGGAAGAGGCAGTGGTGAGACCGAGCCAACAGCGTAGCAAAAGAGGGAGCAGTGGGCAAAAGCAGAACACCCGCCGCCAAGAGACTCCGCCTGCTACTGACCGCCGCCATCTGGGACCGAGCACCCCAAAGGCAGCTTCAAGGAGTTCCCTGGCATGGCACTTCTTCAAACAATGTGCTGACGACAAGACCCGAGTGGTTTGCACGCTGTGCCATCAGAGCCTGAAGCGAGGCATTAACGTTCTGAACCTGAGCACAACCTGCATGACCAGGCACCTGCATGCAAAGCATGAACTGCAGTGGAGTAAACACCTTAAAACCAAGGAAGTCACTCAGGCTCCCCCTGCTACCTCTTCTGCTGCTGCCGCCTCGGCCTATTCTGCTGCTGCCGCCTCGGCCTCTTCCTCCGCCTCTGGAGGAACGTTGGCACCTGCCGCCCAGCAAACAGGGGATGTACCACCAACACCACCACCACCACCTCCGTCACCAAGCGTCTCAACCATGTCACACGCCAGCGTTCAGCTCTCCATCTCACAAACATTTGATAGAAAGCGTAAATTCCCACCTAGCCACCCTCGATCCCTGGCCCTGAATGCCAGCATTTCTAAACTACTGGCCTATGAAATGCTGTCATTTAGGCTGGTGGACACAGACAGCTTCAAACAGCTCATGTCGCTTGCTGTCCCACAGTATGTTGTTCCCAGCCGGCACTACTTCTCCAAGAGAGCCGTGCCTTCCCTGCACAACCAAGTATCCGATAAAATCAAGTGTGCACTGCGCAACGCCATCTGTGGCAAGGTCCACCTAACCACAGATACGTGGACCAGTAAGCACGGCCAGGGACGCTATATCTCCCTAACTGCACACTGGGTAAATGTAGTGGCAGCTGGGCCCCAGGCGGAGAGCTGTTTGGCGCACGTCCTTCCGCCGCCAAGGATCGCAGGGCAACATTCTTTGCCTCCTGTTGCCACCTCCTCCTTCTCGGCTTCCTCCTCCTCTTCTTCCACCTGCTCATCCAGTCAGCCACACACCTTCACCACCAACTTCAGCACAGCCCGGGGTAAACGTCAGCAGGCCATTCTGAAACTCATATGTTTGGGGGACAGGCCCCACACCGCACAGGAGTTGTGGCGGGGTATAGAACAACAGACCGACGAGTGGTTGCTGCCGGTGAGCCTCAAGCCCGGCCTGGTGGTGTGTGATAATGGGCGAAATCTCGTTGCAGCTCTGGGACTAGCCAATTTGACGCACATCCCTTGCTTGGCGCATGTGCTGAATTTGGTGGTGCAGAAGTTCATTCACAACTACCCCGACATGTCAGAGCTGCTGCATAAAGTGCGGGCCGTCTGTTCGCGCTTCCGGCGTTCACATCCTGCTGCTGCTCGCCTGTCTGCGCTACAGCGTAACTTCGGCCTTCCCGCTCACCGCCTCATATGCGACGTGCCCACCAGGTGGAACTCCACCTTGCACATGCTGGACAGACTGTGCGAGCAGCAGCAGGCCATAGTGGAGTTTCAGCTGCAGCACGCACGGGTCAGTCGCACTACAGAACAGCACCACTTCACCACCAATGACTGGGCCTCCATGCGAGACCTGTGTGCCCTGTTGCGCTGTTTCGAGTACTCCACCAACATGGCCAGTGGCGATGACACCGTTATCAGCGTTACAATACCACTTCTATGTCTCCTTGAGAAAACACTTAGGGCGATGATGGAAGAGGAGGTGGCCCAGGAGGAGGAGGAGGAGGAGGAGGAAGAGGGGTCATTTTTAGCACTTTCAGGCCAGTCTCTTCGAAGTGACTCAGAGGGAGGTTTTTGGCAACAGCAGAGGCCAGGTACAAATGTGGCCAGCCAGGGCCCACTACTGGAGGACGAGGAGGACGAGGATGAGGAGGAGGTGGAGGAGGATGAGGATGAAGCATGGTCACAGCGGGGTGGCACCCAACGCAGCTCGGGTCCATCACTGGTGCGTGGCTGGGGGGAAAGGCAGGACGATGACGATACGCCTCCCACAGAGGACAGCTTGTCCTTATCCCTGGGCAGCCTGGCACACATGAGCGACTACATGCTGCAGTGCCTGCGCAACGACAGCAGAGTTGCCCACATTTTAACCTGTGCGGACTACTGGGTTGCCACCCTGCTGGATCCACGCTACAAAGACAATGTGCCCACCTTACTTCCTGCACTGGAGCGTGATAGGAAGATGCGCGAGTACAAGCGCACGTTGGTAGACGCGCTACTGAGAGCATTCCCAAATGTCACAGGGGAACAAGTGGAAGCCCAAGGCCAAGGCAGAGGAGGAGCAAGAGGTCGCCAAGGCAGCTGTGTCACGGCCAGCTCCTCTGAGGGCAGGGTTAGCATGGCAGAGATGTGGAAAACTTTTGTCAACACGCCACAGCTAACTGCACCACCACCTGATACGCAACGTGTTAGCAGGAGGCAACATTTCACTAACATGGTGGAACAGTACGTGTGCACACCCCTCCACGTACTGACTGATGGTTCGGCCCCATTCAACTTCTGGGTCTCTAAATTGTCCACGTGGCCAGAGCTAGCCTTTTATGCCTTGGAGGTGCTGGCCTGCCCGGCAGCCAGCGTTTTGTCTGAACGTGTATTCAGCACGGCAGGGGGCGTCATTACAGACAAACGCAGCCGCCTGTCTACAGCCAATGTGGACAAGCTGACGTTCATAAAAATGAACCAGGCATGGATCCCACAGGACCTGTCCGTCCCTTGTCCAGATTAGACATTAACTACCTCCCCATAACCATATATTATTGGACTCCAGGGCACTTCCTCATTCAATCCTATTTTTATTTTCATTTTACCATTATATTGCGATGCTACCCAAAGTTGAATGAACCTCTCCTCTGCCTGTGTGCTAGGCCTAAATATATGCCAATGGACTGTTGCAGTGGTGGCTGACATGAAGCCTGATTCTCTGCTATGACATGCAGACTAATTCTCTGCTGACATGAAGCCAGATTGTCTGTTACGGGACCTCTCTCCTCTGCCTGGGTGCTGGGCCTAAATTTATGACAATGGACTGTTGCAGTGGTGGCTGACGTGAAGCCTCATTCTCTGCTATGACATGCAGACTGATTCTCTGCTGACATGAAGCCAGATTGTCTGTTACGGGACCTCTCTCCTCTGCCTGTGTGCTAGGCCTAAATATATGCCAATGGACTGTTGCAGTGGTGGCTGACGTGAAGCCTGATTCTCTGCTATGACATGCAGACTGATTCTCTGCTGACATGAAGCCAGATCCTCTGTTACGGGACCTCTCTCCTCTGCCTGTGTGTGTGCTGGGCCTAAATATATGCCAATGGACTGTTGCAGTGGTGGCTGACGTGAAGCCTCATTCTCTGCTATGACATGCAGACTAATTCTCTGCTGACATGAAGACAGATTCTCTGTTACGGGACCTCCCTCCTCTGCCTGGGTGCTGGGCCTAAATATATGCCAATGGACTGTTGCAGTGGTGGGTGACGTGAAGCCTCATTCTCTGCTATGACATGCAGACTAATTCTCTGCTGACATGAAGCCAGATTGTCTGTTACGGGACCTCTCTCCTCTGCCTGTGTGTGTGCTGGGCCTAAATATATGCCAATGGACTGTTGCAGTGGTGGCTGACGTGAAGCCTCATTCTCTGCTATGACATGCAGACTAATTCTCTGCTGACATGAAGACAGATTCTCTGTTACGGGACCTCTCTCCTCTGCCTGTGTGTGTGCTGGGCCTAAATATATGCCAATGGACTGTTGCAGTGGTGGCTGACGTGAAGCCTCATTCTCTGCTATGACATGCAGACTAATTCTCTGCTGACATGAAGACAGATTCTCTGTTACGGGACCTCCCTCCTCTGCCTGGGTGCTGGGCCTAAATATATGCCAATGGACTGTTGCAGTGGTGGGTGACGTGAAGCCTGATTCTCTGCTATGACATGCAGACTAATTCTCTGCTGACATGAAGACAGATTCTCTGTTACGGGACCTCTCTCCTCTGCCTGTGTGTGTGCTGGGCCTAAATATATGCCAATGGACTGTTGCAGTGGTGGCTGACGTGAAGCCTCATTCTCTGCTATGACATGCAGACTAATTCTCTGCTGACATGAAGACAGATTCTCTGTTACGGGACCTCCCTCCTCTGCCTGGCTGCTGGGCCTAAATATATGCCAATGGACTGTTGCAGTGGTGGCTGACGTGAAGCCTCATTCTCTGCTATGACATGCAGACTGATTCTCTGCTGACATGAAGCCAGATCGTCTGTTACGGGACCTCTCTGCTCTGCCTGTGTGCTAGGCCTAAATATATGCCAATGGACTGTTGCAGTGGTGGGTGACGTGAAGCCTCATTCTCTGCTATGACATGCAGACTGATTCTCTGCTGTCATGAAGCCAGATTGTCTGTTACGGGACCTCTCTGCTCTGCCTGTGTGCTAGGCCTAAATATATGCCAATGGACTGTTGCAGTGGTGGGTGACGTGAAGCCTCATTCTCTGCTATGACATGCAGACTGATTCTCTGCTGTCATGAAGCCAGATTGTCTGTTACGGGACCTCTCTGCTCTGCCTGTGTGCTAGGCCTAAATATATGCCAATGGACTGTTGCAGTGGTGGGTGACGTGAAGCCTCATTCTCTGCTATGACATGCAGACTGATTCTCTGCTGACATGAAGCCAGATTGTCTGTTACGGGACCTCTCTCCTCTGCCTGTGTGCTAGGCCTAAATATATGCCAATGGACTGTTGCAGTGGTGGCTGACGTGAAGCCTCATTCTCTGCTATGACATGCAGACTAATTCTCTGCTGACATGAAGCCAGATTGTCTGTTACGGGACCTCTCTCCTCTGCCTGGGTGCTGGGCCTAAATTTATGACAATGGACTGTTGCAGTGGTGGCTGACGTGAAGCCTGATTCTCTGCTATGACATGCAGACTGATTCTCTGCTGACATGAAGCCAGATCCTCTGTTACGGGACCTCTCTCCTCTGCCTGTGTGTGTGCTGGGCCTAAATATATGCCAATGGACTGTTGCAGTGGTGGCTGACGTGAAGCCTCATTCTCTGCTATGACATGCAGACTGATTCTCTGCTGACATGAAGCCAGATTCTCTGTTACGGGACCTCTCTCCTCTGCCTGTGTGTGTGCTGGGCCTAAATATATGCCAATGGACTGTTGCAGTGGTGGCTGACGTGAAGCCTCATTCTCTGCTATGACATGCAGACTAATTCTCTGCTGACATGAAGACAGATTCTCTGTTACGGGACCTCCCTCCTCTGCCTGGGTGCTGGGCCTAAATATATGCCAATGGACTGTTGCAGTGGTGGCTGACGTGAAGCCTCATTCTCTGCTATGACATGCAGACTAATTCTCTGCTGACATGAAGACAGATTCTCTGTTACGGGACCTCTCTCCTCTGCCTGGGTGCCGGGGCCTAAATATCTGAGAATGGACTGTTCCAGTGGTGGGTGACGGGAAGCCAGATTCTCTGCTATGGAACCTCTCTCCAATTGATTTTGGTTAATTTTTATTTATTTAATTTTTAATTTAATTCATTTCCCTATCCACATTTGTTTGCAGGGGATTTACCTACATGTTGCTGCCTTTTGCAGCCCTCTAGCTCTTTCCTGGGCTGTTTTACAGCCTTTTTAGTGCCGAAAAGTTCGGGTCCCCATTGACTTCAATGGGGTTCGGGTTCGGGACGAAGTTCGGATCGGGTTCGGATCCCGAACCCGAACATTTCCGGGATGTTCGGCCGAACTTCTCGAACCCGAACATCCAGGTGTTCGCTCAACTCTATTCTTTATTCACGGCTGTGTTTTTGGGCAAAATTGTGAGTGAGCCCAATCCCTTGGATGATAAGCAACCCCACACATGAATGGTCTCAGGATGCTTTACTGTTGGCATTACAGAGGACTGATGGTAGCGCTCACCTTTTCTTCTCCGCACAAGCCTTTTCCCTGATGCCCCAAACAATCGGAAAGAGGTTTCATCGGAGAATATGACTTTGCCCCAGTCCTCAGCAGTCCATTCACCATATTTTCAGCAGAAGATCAATCTGTCCCTGATGGGTTTTTTTGGGAGAGAAGTAGCTTCTTTGCTGCCCTTCTTGACACCAGGCCATCTTCCAAAAGTCTTCGCCTCACTGTGCATGCAGATGCGCTCACACATGCCTGCTGCCATTCCTGAGCAAGCTCTGCACTGGTGGCACTCCGATCCCGCAGCTGAATCCTCTTTAGGAGACGATCCTGGCACTTGCTGGACTTTCTTGGATGCCCTGAAGCCTTCTTAACAAGAATTGAACCTCTTTCCTTGAAGTTCTTGATGATCCTATAAATTGTTGATTGAGGTGCCATCTTAGTAGCCACAATATCCTTGCCTGTGAAGCCATTTTTATGCAACGCAATGATGGCTGCACGCGTTTCTTTGCAGGTCACCATGGTTAACAATGAAACAATGATTTCAAGCATCACCCTGCTTTTAACAGGTCAAGTCTGCCATTTTAACCCAATCAGCCTGACATAATGATCTCCAGCCTTGTGCTCGTCAACATTCTCACCTGAGTTAACAAGATGATTACTGAAATGATCTCAGCAGGCTCTTTAATGACAGCAATGAAATGCAGTGGAAAGGTTTTTTGGGGATTAAGTTAATTTTCATGGCAAAGAAGGACTATGCAATTCATCTAATCACTCTTCATAACATTCTGGAGTATATGCAAATTGCTATTATAAAAACTTAAGCAGCAACTTTTCCAATTTCCAATATTTATGTAATTCTCAAAACTTTTGGCCATGACTGTACATAGATTTTAAAGGGGTTGCCTTACTTCAGCAAATGGCCCTTTATCATGTAGACAAAGTTAAAGCACTTACTAATGTATTGTAATTGTCCATGTTGCCTCCTTTTCTGGCTTGATGAATTTTTCCATCACATTTTACACTGCTTATATCCAGGGTTTACAGCCACCTCTGCAGCATAGTTACGAGGTGGCCGACATGGGCACTGCTGTGCATGTGTGTCTATGTGCACTCCTACGCTCCTGGCCACCTGAGAGGCCGTTGATTTTTCCTATAGCATGGAAGCACATCGACCAATGCTGGATTGTAGGGAGGTCATAACCCCTTTAAACGAGCAGTGTAAAATGTAATGGAAAAATGAAACTAGCCAGCAAAGAAAGCAATATGGACAATTTGAAATCAAAATAGCTGCTTTGGCACTTTTTCGGCACTTCACCCCCCAAAAAAATTGAATAATAATGTAATCAAATGTCATACACACTTCACAATGGTATCAATGAAAAGAACAGAAGAGCCGCCCATAGATATAACTATAAAACAGGTTTGTTTGTTTTTTTTGTATTAATTTAAAACACAATAAAAACTAGATGGTGTCGTTTCTGAAGAAACCACAGGATGTTGGCTTGAAAACCCAAGACAACTAATGACTGACTGTGCCAAATATGAGGACCCTGCCATTAACAGTCTAAGAGTGGCAGCAATTTAAATTTTCCCATATAAATTGAATGGCTGAAATGTGATTGGCCTCTGGCTTTAAAACTGTGAGAATGGCAGTATTTGAAAGTTTTATATTAAAGTCAATAGGTGAAATCTGATTGGCTGTTTTAGGCTCCACCCACTTTTCCTAAATTTCGACCACATTCACCCAGTGAGTAATTGTGCTAAGTTTGGGACACTTGGCATTTAAACTGTGATATTAGCAGTAGTTTATCTTTTGTTCATTAAGTTCAATGGCTGAAATCTGATTAGCTGTTGTTGCCCCGGCCCTTTTTTTTCCTAATTGTGAACCACAGTCACCCAGTGACTAACACTTTAAGGTTTGTGAATTATGGCATTTAGCATGTAAAAATGGCAGCAGTTTCAATAAGTGAAATTTAAATGGTTGTTGGTAGCTATGCCCACTTTTTCTAAGCTTGAAGTGGAAACACCCAATGACCAAATTTGTGATATTTGAGGTGACATTATTAATGATAGAATGTAAACGTTTTTAATTTTTCCCATTTAAATCAATCAAATAAACCTGATTGGTTGATTTTGGTCCCACCCACTTTTCAGAATTTTAATCCCAGTCCTCCAGTGACCATCTGTGCCTCCTTGTACTCCTAATTGTACTCCTAAAACTGTGGGAGGAGTAGTGTATAGTAAATAGCTGAATTTTCATTGGCTGTTGCTAGCTCTGCCCACTTTGAGGTGTCCCCTCAAAATGTACCCTTTTATTCAGGTTCACACCAACAATATGTGGTGCGAGTTTTGGGAGTGTAGCTCCAAAACTGTGCAGGTGAGCGATTTGAAAATGTTTCCTGTCAAAGTCAATGGCAAAAAAGGGGTCTTCAGTGGTCCACCGCAGGGGCCCAGAAAGTGAGATTGCTTATTAAAGCACAAGCAACTTACCTCACTATAGGCCGAATAAGTGTAGAAAGTTTGGCGTTTGCAACCCCAAAACTGTAGGAGGAGTAATGTATTGAAAAAGGGGGGACGGAGAAGAATAATAAAACAGAATATTAAGTGGAAACAATCGAATAACAGTATGTTACAGGCCTTTACAAGCCAACATAACAATCGAAAGAATAGTATGTTACAGGTCTTTACAAGCCAACATAACAATCAAAGAACAGTATGTTGCAGGCCTTTACAAGCCAACAAAACAATCGAAGAACAGTATGTTACAGGCCTTTACAAGCCAACAAAACAATCGAAGAACAGGATGTTACAGGCCTTTACAAGCCAACAAAACAATCGAAGAACAGGATGTTACAGGCCTTTACAAGCCAACAAAACAATCGAAGAACAGGATGTTACAGGCCTTTACAAGCCAACATAATCGAATAACAGTATGTTACAGGCCTTTACGAGCCAACATAACAATTGAAGAACAGTATGTTATAGGCCTTTACAAGCCAACATAACAATCGAAGTACAATATGTTACAGGCCTTTACAAGCCAACATAACAATTGAAGAACAGTATGCTACAGGCCTTTACAAGCCAACATAACAATCGAAGAACAGTATGTTACAGGCCTTTACAAGCCAACATAACAATCGAAGAACAGTATGTTACAGGCCTTTACAAGCCAACATAACAATCGAAGTGCAAAATGTTACAGGCCTTTACAAGCCAACATAACAATCGAAGTGCAAAATTTTACAGGCCTTTACAAGCCAACATAACAATCGAAGAACAATATGTTACAGGCCTTTACAAGCCAACATAACAATCAAAGAACAGTATGCTACAGACCTTTACAAGCCAACATAACAATCAAAGAACAAGATGTTACATGCCTTTACAAGCCAACATAACAATCGAAGAACAAGATGTTACAGGCCTTTACAAGCCAACATAACAATCGAAGAACAGTATGTTACAGGCCTTTACAAGCCAACAAAACTATCGAAGAACAGTATGTTACAGGCCTTTACGAGCCAACAAAACAATCGAAGAACAGGATGTTACAGGCCTTTACAAGCCAACAAAACAATCGAAGAACAGGATGTTACAGGCCTTTACAAGCCAACATAATCGAATAACAGTATGTTACAGGCCTTTACGAGCCAACATAACAATTGAAGAACAGTATGTTATAGGCCTTTACAAGCCAACATAACAATCGAAGAACAATATGTTACAGGCCTTTACAAGCCAACATAACAATTGAAGAACAGTATGCTACAGGCCTTTACAAGCCAACATAACAATCGAAGAACAGTATGTTACAGGCCTTTACAAGCCAACATAACAATCGAAGAACAGTATGTTACAGGCCTTTACAAGCCAACATAACAATCGAAGTGCAAAATGTTACAGGCCTTTACAAGCCAACATAACAATCGAAGTGCAAAATGTTACAGGCCTTTACAAGCCAACATAACAATCAAAGAACAGTATGCTACAGACCTTTACAAGCCAACATAACAATCAAAGAACAAGATGTTACAGGCCTTTACAAGCCAACATAACAATCGAAGAACAAGATGTTACAGGCCTTTACAAGCCAACATAACAATCGAAGAACAGTATGTTACAGGCCTTTACAAGCCAACAAAACTATCGAAGAACAGTATGTTACAGGCCTTTACGAGCCAACAAAACAATTGAAGAACAGGATGTTACAGGCCTTTACGAGCCAACATAACAATTGAAGTACAGTATGCTACAGGCCTTTAAAAGCCCACATAACAATCAAAGAACAGTATGTTACAGGCCTTTACAAGCCAACATAAAAATCGAAGTACAGTATGCTACAGGCCTTTAAAAGCCCACATAACAATCGAAGAACAGTATGTTACAGGCCTTTACAAGCCAACATAAAAATTGAAGTACAATATGTTACAGGCCTTTACAAGCCAACATAACAATCGAAGAACAGTATGTTACAGGCCTTTACAAGCCAACATAACAATCGAAGAACAAGATGTTACAGGCCTTTACAAGCCAACATAACAATCGAAGAACAAGATGTTACAGGCCTTTACAAGCCAACATAACAATCGAAGAACAGTATGTTACAGGCCTTTACAAGCCAACAAAACTATCGAAGAACAGTATGTTACAGGCCTTTACGAGCCAACAAAACAATCGAAGAACAGGATGTTACAGGCCTTTACGAGCCAACATAACAATTGAAGTACCGTATGCTACAGGCCTTTAAAAGCCCACATAACAATCAAAGAACAGTATGTTACAGGCCTTTACAAGCCAACATAAAAATCGAAGTACAGTATGCTACAGGCCTTTAAAAGCCCACATAACAATCGAAGAACAGTATGTTACAGGCCTTTACAAGCCAACATAAAAATTGAAGTACAATATGTTACAGGCCTTTACAAGCCAACATAACAATCGAAGAACAGTATGTTACAGGCCTTTACAAGCCAACATAACAATCAAAGAACAATATGTTACAGGCCTTTACAAGCCAACATAACAATCAAAGAACAATATGTTACAGACCTTTACAAGCCAACATAACAATCGAAGAACAGTATGCTACAGGCCTTTACAAGCCAACATAACAATCGAAGAACAGTATGTTACAGGCCTTTACAAGCCAACATAACAATCGAAGAACAGTATATTACAGGCCATTACAAGCCAACATAACAATCGAAGAACAATATGTTACAGGCCTTTATAAGCCAACAAAACAATCGAAGAACAGTATGTTACAGGCCTTTACAAGCCAACATAACAATCGAAGAACAGTATGTTACAGGCCTTTACAATCCAACATAAAAATCGAAGTACAATATGTTACAGGCCTTTACAAGCCAACATAACAATTGAAGAACAGTATGTTACAGGCCTTTACAAGCCAACATAACAATCAAAGAACAATATGTTACAGGCCTTTACAAGCCAACATAACAATCGAAGAACAGTATGTTACAGGCCTTTACAAGCCAACATAACAATCAAAGAACAATATGTTACAGGCCTTTACAAGCCAACATAACAATCGAAGAACAGTATGTTACAGGCCTTTACGAGCCAACATAACGATCGAATAACAGTATGTTACAGGCCTTTACAGGCCAACATAACAATCGAAGAACAATATGTTACAGGCCTTTACAAGCCAACATAACAATCGAAGAACAGTATGCTGCAGGCCTTTACAAGCCAACATAACAATCGAAGAACAATATGTTACAGGCCTTTACAAGTCAACATAACAATCGAAGAACAGTATGCTACAGGCCTTTACGAGTCAACATAATAATTGAAGAACAGTATGTTATAGGCCTTTACAAGCCAACATAACAATCGAAGTACAATATGTTACAGGCCTTTACAAGCCAACATAACAATTGAAGAACAGTATGCTACAGGCCTTTACAAGCCAACATAACAATCGAAGAACAGGATGTTACAGGCCTTTACAAGCCAACATAACAATCGAAGAACAGGATGTTACAGTCCTTTACAAGCTAACATAACAACCGAAGAACAGTATCTTACAGGCCTTTACAAGCCAACATAACTATATAAATGAAGGTAACAGGTCAGTTTTACCGCGTAGGGAGCGCCATAGCATCAGCTTCTCACTGCTTCGTATTCATTATAAATAGTGCCATTACAAAATACAACTTTTCCTGAAAAAGAAATGTAAACTGAAAAAGAAAATGATTTTTTTTTTAAATTAATCTCCATAGACTGATATTTTAAAGATTTTTTTTTCATTTCCCCCTCGTATCCTTGAAGAAAAGTTCCGAAGCCCCCTCCTTTAATGTGAGAGTCCACAAAACTGTGCGGCGTAGCATATAATGCTGCAGCATCTGTACATGGCATCCCGCTATCTCCCAGTCTGTGCAATGCATGGAACACCCAGGGCCTGCACAGGAAGGGTGTCCATGCTTTGGCTGTGTACTATAATGTCATGAATATGAATTTAAAAAAAATATCCTTGAAAACCTAAGCATTCTTCCTCTTATCCAATAACTGATATATACAGTCCTGATCAAAAGTTTAAGACCACTTGAAAAAAGGCAAAAAATCATATTTAACATGGCTGGATCTTAACAAGGTTCCATGTAGAGCTTCAACATGCAACAAGAAGAAATCGGAGTGAGGCAAAACTTTTTTTGAGCATTCAATTTAATGAAAACAAGGAATAAACTGAAACAGGCTGTTTTTCAGCTGATCAAAAGTTTAGGACCACACCTCCAAAAAAAAACGAAACCCCCCCAAAACAGAAATCCAACTTCCAAACATTAACTTAGTAATGAGTAGCTCCGCCGTTACTGTTGATCACTTCAAAAATGCGTTTCGGCATGCTTGATGCAAGCATTTCCATGAGGTGAGTGGGAACATTTCTCCAAGTGGTAAAGACGGCCGCACAAAGGCCATCTACTGTCTGGAACTGTTGTCCATTTTTGGAAACTTCCCTTGCTATCCATCCCCAAAGGTTCACAATTGGATTTAGATCAGGGGAACATGCAGGATGGGCCAAAAGAGTGATGTTATTCTTCTAGAAGAAGTCCCTTGAGCTGCGGGCATTGTGTACTGTAGCGTTGTCCTGTTGAAAAACCCAGTCGTTACCACACAGACGAGGGCCCTCAGTCATGAGGAATGCTCTCTGCAACATCTGGACATAGCCAGTGCCCGTTTGACGCCCCTGCACTTCCTGAAGCTCCATTGTTCCACTGAAGGAAAAAGCACCCCAGACCATTATGGCGCCCCCTCCACTGTGGCGTGTAGAAAACATCTCAGGTGGGATCTGCTTGTCATGCTAGTAATGTTGGAAACCATCAAGACCATCAAGGTTACATTTTTTCTAATCAGAGAATAAAACTTTCTTCCACCTTTGAATGTCCCATGTTTGGTGCTCTCTTGCAAAGTCCAAACGAGCAGTTTTGTGGCGTTCAATATCAATATTCAATAATTTGGGTCGAGGATCGTTCAGTGTCTTGACGGACAGCCAATTGGATCCTCCGACTAAGTGCTGGTAAAATTATTTGGGTCTTCCACTTAACTTTTTTGTTCCATAACCCTCAGGATCATTTAAGAAATTCCAAATGACTGTCTTACTGCGTCCCACCTCAGCAGCGATGGTGCGCTGTGAGAGACCCTGCTCATGCAGTTCAACAACCCGACCACGTTCAAAAAGGGAGAATTTTTTTGCCTTTGCCATCACAACGTGTGACTACCTGACAGAAAATGACAATGAATCCACATCTTTGCACAGATTTGGCTATTTAAAGGCATGTGGTCCTAAACTTTTGATCAGCTCAAAAACAGCCTGTTTCAGTTTATTTGCTGTTTTCATTAAATTGAATGCTCAATTTTTTTTTTTGTCTCACTCCAGTTTCTTCTTGTTGCATGTTGAAGCTCTACTTGGAACCTTGTTAAGATCCAACAATGTAAAATATGATTTTTTTGCCATTTTTCAAGTGGCCTTAAACTTGTGATCAGGACTGTATATATATTTCTTTTATTTCAGATTTGATCATATCTGATTGATCTTTTCAAGCTAATAACAGCAGTGGAAATATAGTGTCTAATAGGTTCAGACTTGGGAGCATGATTGGAATTGTTTTTATTAAATTCATGATTAAGGTAATCGTACTGTGGGTAAGTCGTGGTTGGAAGGTTTTTACTTATGGTCTAAAGATGAGGGGCAATGGGGTGGACCTTGGTCCTGATGGTGTTTGGTGCTGATCGTACTTTACACCTTGGTGCCATAATTAGTGGGTGGCAATGAGCATTGCAGTGATACAACCGCATAACCTCCCCCCCCCCCCTCTTTCTACTGTTCAATATAGTCACAGTAGTGAGTGTTCCCTAATAGCGTCTCTTTTGGGAACGCATCACTTTATTTCTTCCTACATATACAGCTTGATATCCTTTCTTTAGTAGATTCACTATTTGGTATCTTTATACCAGACAATCTTCTCATGCCCCATAGGTGATTTTCAAATCCCACTCCATGTCTGTCCCCGGTGGTGCCCTTTCACCTTTAGGTGGCTGTGGTTCGCTAGATCTGGGACGCCGTTCGGTTACCAGGTTACGGCTCACGTGATGCAGTCATGTGATTCTGTGACTTGGTGACGCGGTTGCCGTTTCTAGCGCGTCACGTGCACCAATGGTGTAGGCCGGTTACCTGTTTACGCCTTGCGATCTGCGTCACTGATCACGTGTGTACTGGTGTCCTGGTTACCGGACATGCGCATTGGCAGACAGGGGTTGGCGCTATCCGATTACATTGCTGTGTAAGTCGTTTTTCTATAGTCTATGCGGTTTGTAGCCGATTGGCTACTCACTAATGATTGATTTTACACACAGTTGATCACTGATCAATTTATGCACTGTAGCACTTTATTTGAATACACAATGAAATATGCGATTTTTAACTATTTGCAATTATGGGCCTATAAGTTGCATAGAAGGCCTCTTGATCACTGGTTTGATTATGTATTTTATATTATATGTTTTTCTACTTGATTGCATAATTATCACTAATTGGCTCACAAAGTATTGTGGGTATAAATGTGGATGTTTTGGCACTATTTTGTATGCTTGATAAAGACTGCAATGAGCAGTTGAAACGTTGCAGAGGGACAATAAAGCGGGTCTTTTACCTTCAATATACTGGAGTGCTGCCTCTTTTTTGGAGAACTACCAAATCCACAAACTGCAAGAAGCAATATATGACATTGTGCTATCTCCAGGCCTAGGTATTAAGTGAAAGGAGCGCACATAGTGTCTATGAATATGACATCTTCTAGATTTCTGCCGTATCATTTACTGATGGTGATGATGCAGATGCTCCCAGCCATTCCTTCAGCATGCTGTAGAGCTGTTTCAGCATCTGCTCCATGGACATAAACTTCACACTGTACATGAACCCTCCCTCCCTTCTACTCGTCTCTTCTGGCCATATGCTTTTCTTTCTTGGCAAAGGCCTGTCCTCTTCCGTTGGCCTGCATAAGCTGTAAATACTGTAAGCACACTTACCGGTTAAGTTTGCCTTGTGCATATTTATTAGAAAACAATGGAATTTATGACGCTTGAGAATTATCCTACTCTATATCAGCGACAATCTTTTTCGCCATATTTCTTTCTTTACCAAAGAATTCAGTATTCACAATCCAATGGTATGATACTGAAATAGAGGCCCTTTACTTCCACCTTCCTCAATGGTAGGCAACCATATCGATTTATTGTGTCATTTAATGGCTGCCTTCTGAGTTGTGTGGTTTCTGGGAATCAAAAATTCTTTATTCGATCGCCTGAAATAATTCTACCTTTCATGTGTATTCAGAAGCTTTACCATGAAAAGTAACACAGCTGGGAACTCTGCAGCCAACTTTTTGAAGCAGGATAAAAATGCTCCATTTAAAGTCCTTTTATTGTTATTTTGTTATAGTCTGGCTTTTACTCAGGGTTCAGCTTTCATTTAATCAGAGCAATTTAAGAAATGTAAGCTGAACTCTTATAGCTTGCTATGGGAAACAAAAAGAGAGAGTATCCTTTTGATGGTTTTGAGGCTCATAGTTTATTACCAATGTTAGTGTATTCTTGGTAGCTCCAGCAGAGATGTGGCTATGTGCCAGCTTTCTCAAAAGCATCTGACTTAAGTGGTATCCTGTTTAAATTAGGTTTTCTCCTGTGATGGCTCCTTGCATCAATAAGATGGAGTCTGATTGTTTAGTTTTTTAAATATACTGTATATATATATATAAATATATATATATATATATATATATATATATATATATACAGTTGCAAGAAAAAGTATCTGGAATAATAAGGATTTCTGCACAAATTGGTCATAAAATGTGATCTGATCTTCATCTAAGTCACAACAATAGACAATCACAGTCTGCTTAAACTAATAACACACAAAGAATTAAATGTTACCATGTTTTTATCGAACACACCATGTAAACATTCACAGTGCAGGTGGAAAAAGTATGTGAACCCTTGGATTTAATAACTGGTTGAACCTCCTTTGGCAGCAATAACTTTAACCAAACGTTTCCTGTAGTTGCAGATCAGACGTGCACAACGGTCAGGAGTAATTCTTGACCATTCCTGTTTACAGAACTGTTTCAGTTCAGCAATATTCTTGGGATGTCTCGTGTGAATCGCTTTCTTGAGGTCATGCCACAGCATCTCAATCGGGTTGAGGTCAGGACTCTGACTGGGCCACTCCAGAAGGCGTATTTTCTTCTGTTTAAGCCATTCTGTTGTTGATTTACTTCTATGCTTTGAGTCATTGTCCTGTTGCAACACCCATCTTCTGTTGAGCTTCAGCTGGTGGACAGAAGACCTTAAAGGGCTTCTGTCACCCCCCAAAAGTCTTTTTTTTTTGGGCTAATTAAAATCCTTATACTGCAATTTTTCAATATATTGGTCTCTTACCCTTTTCTGTGGGCTAGTTTATTTAAAAACTGCACTTTTATAATATGTAAATTACCTCTCTACCAGCAAGTAGGGCGTCTACTTGCTGGTAGCCGCCGCATCCTCCTTTAAAAAAAACACCCCCTCCTCCTGCTGATTGACAGGGCCAGGGAGCGCTCTCCTCCTCCGACTGGCCCTGTCTGCAATTCAAATCCCGCGCCTGAACCTTATTCGGCGCAGGCGCTCTGATAGAAGGATGCTCGCCTGCTCAGCACTTAGTGCGCCTGCGCCGATGATGTCTTCTCTTTCGGGTGATGTCATCAGCGCAGGCGCACTGAGGAAGTGCTGAGGAGGCGAGCGTCCTTCTCTCAGAGCGCCTGCGCCAAATGAGGTGCAGGCGCGGGATTTGAATTGCAGACAGGGCCAGTCGGAGGAGGAGAGCGCTCCCTGGCCCTGTCAATCAGCAGGAGGAGGGGGTGTTTTTTTTTAAAGGAGGATGTGGCGGCTACCAGCAAGTAGACGCTCTACTTGCTGGTGGAGAGGTAATTTACATATTATAAAAGTGCCGTTTTTAAATAAACTAGCCAACAGAAAAGGGTAAGAGCCCTATATATTGAAGAAAATCGCAGTATAAGGATTTTAATTAGCCTAAAAAAATATATACTTTTGGGGGGGGACAGAAGCCCATTAAGTTCTCTTGCAAAATGTCTTGATAAACTTGGGAATACATTTTTCCTTTGATGATAGCAATCCGCCCAGGCCCTGACGCAGCAAAGCAGCCCCATACCATGATGCCCCCACCACCATACTTCACAGTTGGGATGAGGTTTTGACTGATGAACAGCAAGGCTTTTGGAGATACCTTTATAACCCTGTCCAGCTTTATGCACGTCAACAATTCTTAATCGTAGAACTTCTGAGAGCTCTTTTGTGCGGGGCATCATTAACATCAGGCAATGCTTCTTGTGAAAAGCAAACCCAGAACTGTTGTGTGTTTTTTATAGGGCAGGGCAGCTGTAACCAACACCTCCAATCTCATCTCATTGATTGGACTTCTCACTCCAATTAGCTCTTAGAGATGTCATTAGTCTAGGGGTTCACATACTTTTTCCACCTGCACTGTGAATGTTTAAATGGTGTGTTCAATAAAAACATGATAAAATGTAATTATTTATGTTTTATTACTTTAAGCAGACTGTGATTGTCTATTGTTGTGACTTAGATGAAGATCAGATCACATTTTATGACCAATTTGTGCAGAAATCCATATCATTCCAAAGGGTTCACATACTTTTTCTTGCAACTGTATATAGGTTTATGCTATACTAGATACCTTGTTATGGTGACGCTTGTCTTTGTCTATTTGAAGGCATGGTATCTGAACTTTTCATTCAGAAAACATATTTACTATTCATGTTATATTTCTCTTCTCAACAGATATGGACCGGAGAACTGGAGACAATGGATGTCGATGGTTGAAGTCAAAGGTGAGATTTTACTACTTTTTTACCTTGTCCTGTGTAGATCTTTGCACAAAACTGACATGTGATCTATAAAGCTGCCATAAGGTTAAATGTGGATGAGTGGTGTAGTGTTGTATTGCTCTTCTTTAATTTATTTGCATTATCCAAAAATGTGTCTTCTTTTCTTCAGTGACAGTAATTCCAAATTATTTCGCTTCCTACACATTTCAAAACTGACACGCTCATAGCAACAAATCTGTTTTCTCTTTCACTAAATGATTGGCAACTATGAAATACAGAGCCTGTTTCCTATGCTGTTTTAACAGATGTGTTGTAAAGATATTAACTCCATGAGGTGAGGGGACCTGACAGCAAAAATAGAAATTAGGCATTTCCTCCAGGGTGTGTTCATAGCACCATACTTCCTTATCCTGGCAGAACAGGGTCTGATGCATATTCAACCTAGTTGTTGACCTGGTGTTCATGTTGGACTAAGGGCTCATGCACACGACCGCATGCCCTCCGAGACATACGGTCCATGAGCGGGCCATATGTCCCAGAGTGGCATACATCGTGCACACGGGAGCGCACAGCATCATAGGTTACTATGATGCTGTGCGCATCGTGCCGCCCATGGGACTATTGTCCCACACTTATATGAGATTATATAGTAACCTATGATGCTGTGCGCTCCCATGCACACGATGTATGCCGCTCCGGGACATATGGCCTGCTCACGGACCGTATGTCTCAGAGGGCATACGGTTGTGTGCATGAGCCCTAAACCTGAGGCCTTCCCTGTCTAAAATATCCAGAGTTATTTTCTCACATCTTGAACATTTAGTGTTTTTCATATTTTCTTCAATGATCTGATTCTAATGTATTTTTCTTTTTAAAGGGCTTCCACAAGAGAAGACTATTTTACTTCCTGGAAACCTAAAAAGCCAGCAGCTCTGGCATCCACTGGGGATGGCTTACTGAGAGAAGTCAAGCCAAAGACACCTACAGTAATACTCAACCATGTCGAAAAAGGGGCGTAACAAGGGCGAAAAGCCCGAAGCCCTGATCCTTGCTCTACAAGCTGCAAATGAAGACCTCAGGACTAAATTAACAGATATTCAAATTGAGCTTCATCAGGAAAAGTCAAAGGTACGAAAACAAAAGAGGGAGATGACTTCCTTGATTCAGAAATCCTTTAAATTAGTTCTGAAGTGTTAGGATGAAAGAGGATCTGTCAGCTCTCCTGATTTCAGTGTAAATAATTGGATTCTCAATATTGACAACTGGGTATTTTCGTTCCTCTTGTTGTAGGGGTGTGTCCCTACAGTGCCTGACACTGGCAGCACTGATTGTCAGACTGTTACGGGACATGCCCTTCAAGCTGTAACACCTGCCGGTCGATTTATTGATACATTTCTAAGAGAAATAACAGAGGAACATCACAATACAGTGTTCTAGGAGAAGATGCACCATTATAATTATTTCTTCAAGAATGCATGTTTTTACTAAAACAGCTACAGGTATGTCATGAGAGCTGACAGACACCTTTAATATAATTAGGCTACTCTTATGTAAATGTGATAGAACCTACAAGTTCTATATAGTGTGCAAGCACGACCACCACTGATGGATTGCAGGGTGGTCGTAACCATGGAATCATGGAAACAAGCAGTGTATAATGTGATGGAAAAATGAATCTAGCCAGCGAAGGAAGCAATATAGACAATCACCATACATTAGTAAGTGCCTTCTCTACATGATAAATATCATTTGCTGAAATTGCACAATCCCTTTAACTTTGGGTGTTTTTGACTGCTTTCTCATATCCACATAAAATCGAATCAGAATATTGATATTTGAAGTTTGTTTATTGTCTGATTGTTCATGTAAATAAATGATTCCCGGGTTAGCAGGGTGTCTACACTAAAACTATACTGTTTGCTGTCTGTAATGTTTAGGTGACAAGACTTGAGAGGGAAAAGAACCAGGAAAGCAAGAGAATAAAGGAGCAAGAGCAGCACAGACACACCGCTACTGTTTCAGAGCTCAAGGCAAAGCTGCATGAGGACAAGATGAAGGAGCTTCAGGCTGTAAGGGAGAACTTAATCAAACAGCATGAGCAGGAGATGTCTCGGATGGTTAAACTAAAAGAGTCAGAGATCCTGCGACTCAAGTCTGCTGTAAATGCTCTACGAGATGGCAGCAGTGACAAAGTAAGGACAGCTCTGACAACAGAGGCGCGTGAGGAGGCCAGGAAAGTGTTTGACTCTGAGCGCCTTAAGCTCTTACAGGAGATCACAGAACTGAAGTCTGCTAAGAAACATGTGGATGAGGCCCTCAATAACATAATACAAGCTGACAAAATAAAAGCTGGAGATCTAAGGAGTGAGCACCAGTCCCACCAGGAAGCTATTGCAAAATTTAAATGGGAAAGTGAGAGGGACATCCGTAGACTGGTAAGTAGTTGTGGGAATGTATAAGCATGAGTTGATATTAAAAAAGTTGTGTTGTCTAAATGGGCCAGTCAGATTACAGCTTCTGAAGCATGTCAAATATAAGAAGCAAGACCTGGCTGATGTGGACAAATGTTTCCTTTACACAAGCTCTCACCTGAAGTGGGATGATTTATCATGTGGGAAATATTTAAGTCAGTGTTTTTTTGTACCCAATGTATCAAATTTTGCACAGAGTTTGATAAGTTTGGTGAATCTTTAAGTCAAACACTTCTGTCTTGGGTTGTCACTCCACTTTCTAGGCCACCCCTTTACTGGAGTGAGATTCCGACATTTTATTTGATGTTTAAAAAGTTGCCGTCGATAAATCTGGCCTAAGTCAGCTTATAAGCACAGAAAATGGAGCAAACAAACGTTTTTCACCCCTTTACAAGGCGCCACCATCCCTTAGATAAGCGATATACAAAAAAGAAACATATATATATAAAAGTGATTTGCTTTTTTAGATAGATTATTAAAATTCAAATTTTATACGTTTAAAATTCAAATTACTAGCATATATATTCTCACAGGTTCAAATAGTGGCTATGATGTCATATTATAAAAAATATATTAGATATATTATATATATTAAAAACAATTTTCACTCACTTCACCCAGGAGGTACCGGATGGGATAAACTCAAAACACCCACCGGATCACCTCCTGCGCCTGGGTCGCCTATAAGATCCCACGGAATGACAGCAGTCCAGTCGAGCTTCTTGTCAATCGACTTTTATTCAAACCACAGGGTGGGGTGAAGGTATCTTGCTCTACGCGTTTCGGGGTATAAAGGACCCCTTCATCAGGAGCATATGACATCATACATCTTTTGGGGGGTATAAATACACAAACTGTTTGTGGAAAAAGCGCCAAAAAACGCTGGAAAACGTCACTTCCGGTTTGCGTTCCAGCATGGAACGCACCGGAAGCGGCGTCTCCTCTTACATGCACATATTGTTCTATAGAGATCATAACATATAGGTAATAGAACACAGTTTCAGTAATAGAATGTAGTTTCCGTTATTTTAGCATAAGATTTAGATTTATTAGCATAATTTGTCCTGCAGTCTGGACAGGGTCCTGGGCGTCACTTCCGGTTTGCGTTCCACTAGGAACAAGCCGAAGGTGGCGTTTTTTTACAGGTTATTGTGATTGGATACTGATTGTTATGGTTGGATGCTCTTATCTCAGCGGCTAGTGTTTACAGCATTCATTTTAGTGCTGGATTTATCTACTGGTATCGGAACGTCACTACCGGTATGCGTTCCAGCATGGAGCGCACCGGAAGTGACGATCTCCTCATCCAAAAGACTTGATTAGGGGGATATAGGGAAATTGTTTTTTTATCTCTGTTTTTATTTTGTTTAGATTGTTAGGACCCTATGGCCAGGCCTCTCATTGTTTTTTATTTATTATTTACTTAGAACATTCTCTCCATATATATTCTCCATATATATTCCGGTTCAAAAGCGACTTCCGGTTTGCGGTTCACTTTGGAACGCATCAGCAATTTACATTTTACTGTAGTAGGAGACATGGTTCTTTCTGTGTTGGGGTCTATATTCTTTTGTATATATGCAAATGTGTTCAAGGATGTGTGTAGGGGGTATGAACTGGGGGAAGTAATTGTGTAGCACGGAGGACTGTGTGTATATATGTGTACACACAAAACCACACACAAGTGTATACACACATATACACATACATACATATATACATGGATATCAGAAATACGTTACAAAAATAGGATTTCATCAAAATAAAACTTTCCTAAAAAATGTACTAAAACATGTGTTAAGTCATTAATAAAAATTCTTAATATTAAATAAATAGATATCTTAGATAGCAATAATCATTATAAATGACCGTATAAAAATGTATGAATAATTTAGTTTTTAAAAATCATGTGCTAATATATATATAGTGATAAGAGTATTCGAAAAAAGCATAATTGTTGGTGCACTAGTTTTGTTGATTTTTTATATATAAATAAATTGTAGCAGAAATTTAATAGTTTGAGTATTCAAGGGTCTCATTCAGTCCAAAAGGGGCAAGGGTATTGAGTTTGTATATCCAGTGCATCTCTTTGCGACAAAGTTGCTGATAAGTGTATGTCTGTTCTAGCGGTGACACCCTCAGCCTTGATGGGTCACTGTTGTGTGTCTCTGAATAGTGTCGCGAGACGCTGTGGGTAAGAATACTACGTCTAATATTTGAGCGATGCTCGTTCATCCGCTCTCTAACTGTCTGTGTGGTTCTTCCAATGTACTTTAGACCACACGGACAGTAGAGGAGATAAATTATATTTTTTGACCCACAGTTTAGTTCCTGTTTGATGGTCCAGAGGGACTCGTCTTTGTTTTTTTTAGGATTGGGGATACTGACTGTTTTGACCCCGTGGGTAATCATAGGGCAACAGAAACATTTTTTTGAGGTACATTTATGTATTCCCGTCTTATCTGCAGGGTCGATGGGGGTGGTCTCAGAATTCATGGTTATTTTTGGACATGAGGGTGCAATCAAATTTTTTAAAGTTTTGGCTCTTCTAAACGTGATTGAGGGTTGTTTTGGTAAGATTTTTTTAAGAATAGGGTCTTTGAGGAGGATGCCCCAATGTTTATTAAGAGTTTGTCTGATATTGGTGTGGTGAATGTTATACCGGGTAATGAGGTTATACTGATATCTATCGTCTTTAGTGGTTTTAACTGGGGCAGGTTGTAGCGCAGTGTCTTGACTGATAGAAGTGGCTCGTCTGGCAGAGCTGTTGATCAGTCCTTTTGGATACCCCTTATCCCTAAACCTTTCTTTCAGCGTTTTTATTTGTTTTTCCATTACTTTTGTGTCTGAGCAATTTCTTCTGACCCGTTTCATTTGTCCATACGGTATATTGTTTCTCCATTTTGAATAGTGACAGCTTGAATAATCTAGATAGCTGTTTGAGTCTACTTTTTTAAAATGAGTTCTGGTGGTGATTTTGTTTGCTATGATTTTAATATTGATATCAAGGAAGGTTGCCTCTTTCAGATGGTGTTCAGAGGTAAATTTTAAGCCCCAATTATTTTGGTTAATTTCTTCGATGAATTTTACTAGATCCTCTGTGCTGTTGTCCCATATGAATATGATATCGTCTATAAATCTTTTGAATATTACAATATTTTTGTTCGATATCAATCCTGTTTTTTGTTCAAAGTGTCCCACAAATAAATTGGCGTATGATGGGGCAAATTTTGTCCCCATGGCTGTTCCTTTTTTTTGAGAGTAGAATTGTTCATTAAAAGTAAAATAATTATGTTTCAGAATAAAAGAAATTGATTCCAAAATAAAATCTTTTTGTGTTGAGGACATCTCTTCATCGTTGTCTAAAAAGTATCGTATTGCTTTTAGGCCCAGAGTGTGTTGAATATTACTATAGAGTGAGGCTATATCAAGCGTAACCCAGATGTAATGGGGTTTCCATACAACCTCATCTAATATATTGATTAGGTGGGAGGAGTCTCTAAGATAGGAAGGAAGTTTGAGAACATATTTTTGAAGATATTTATCTATGTAAGCTGAAAGGTTGGAGGTGAGAGAATCGATCCCCGAAATAATTGGCCTGCCAGGTGGACAAGTGATGGATTTATGAATTTTTGGAAGAAAATAGAATCGGGCTATTGTTGGATGGGTATTGGAGACGAAGGATTTTTCTTTTTTGTTTAAAATTCCTGTGCTATATCCTGAATCAATCAGGATTTGCAAATCCTTTTTGAAGGATGGAGTGGGATCTTCCTTGATGATGCTATAGTACTCAGCATCTGATAGAATTCTCATTGATTCCTCAAGATAATAGTTTTGATCCATAATGACTATCCCCCCTCCCTTGTCTGCACTTTTTATTACTACTTCTTTGTTTTGCTTAAGATTTTTCAGGGCTTTATTTTCACGTCTGCTGAGGTTGAGTGTTGGTTTATCTGTTTGTGTATCTGTAAGAGTTTTTAGGTCATCAAGGACTATATTAAAGAAACTCTCTAGATGTGGACCCCTACTTTCTAAGGGATAAAAAGATGATTTTAATTTTAAGTTTGATGGGATTGGTGCTGGTTCGGATGTTTCTATGGAGGCGGGGTTTAACGGTAGTGTAGAGTTTATGTCAGGGGTGGGGTTTATACCATTTTCTTTGTTCAAATTTTTGATTGTAAAATGTCTTTTTAAAGTTAGCTTACGTATGTATTGGTTGAGGTCCACGAATAGTTCAAATGGATCAGGATATTGGGTGGGACAAAACGATAGGCCTTTGCTTAGGAGTAGTATTTCATCAGATGTCAAGTTATATTTAGAGAGGTTAAAGATGCCTTTCTTTTGGGCCATAATGACCTAAAAACTCTTACAGATACACAAACAGATAAACCAACACTCAACCTCAGCAGACGTGAAAATAAAGCCCTGAAAAATCTTAAGCAAAACAAAGAAGTAGTAATAAAAAGTGCAGACAAGGGAGGGGGGATAGTCATTATGGATCAAAACTATTATCTTGAGGAATCAATGAGAATTCTATCAGATGCTGAGTACTATAGCATCATCAAGGAAGATCCCACTCCATCCTTCAAAAAGGATTTGCAAATCCTGATTGATTCAGGATATAGCACAGGAATTTTAAACAAAAAAGAAAAATCCTTCGTCTCCAATACCCATCCAACAATAGCCCGATTCTATTTTCTTCCAAAAATTCATAAATCCATCACTTGTCCACCTGGCAGGCCAATTATTTCGGGGATCGATTCTCTCACCTCCAACCTTTCAGCTTACATAGATAAATATCTTCAAAAATATGTTCTCAAACTTCCTTCCTATCTTAGAGACTCCTCCCACCTAATCAATATATTAGATGAGGTTGTATGGAAACCCCATTACATCTGGGTTACGCTTGATATAGCCTCACTCTATAGTAATATTCAACACACTCTGGGCCTAAAAGCAATACGATACTTTTTAGACAACGATGAAGAGATGTCCTCAACACAAAAAGATTTTATTTTGGAATCAATTTCTTTTATTCTGAAACATAATTATTTTACTTTTAATGAACAATTCTACTCTCAAAAAAAAGGAACAGCCATGGGGACAAAATTTGCCCCATCATACGCCAATTTATTTGTGGGACACTTTGAACAAAAAACAGGATTGATATCGAACAAAAATATTGTAATATTCAAAAGATTTATAGACGATATCATATTCATATGGGACAACAGCACAGAGGATCTAGTAAAATTCATCGAAGAAATTAACCAAAATAATTGGGGCTTAAAATTTACCTCTGAACACCATCTGAAAGAGGCAACCTTCCTTGATATCAATATTAAAATCATAGCAAACAAAATCACCACCAGAACTCATTTTAAAAAAGTAGACTCAAACAGCTATCTAGATTATTCAAGCTGTCACTATTCAAAATGGAGAAACAATATACCGTATGGACAAATGAAACGGGTCAGAAGAAATTGCTCAGACACAAAAGTAATGGAAAAACAAATAAAAACGCTGAAAGAAAGGTTTAGGGATAAGGGGTATCCAAAAGGACTGATCAACAGCTCTGCCAGACGAGCCACTTCTATCAGTCAAGACACTGCGCTACAACCTGCCCCAGTTAAAACCACTAAAGACGATAGATATCAGTATAACCTCATTACCCGGTATAACATTCACCACACCAATATCAGACAAACTCTTAATAAACATTGGGGCATCCTCCTCAAAGACCCTATTCTTAAAAAAATCTTACCAAAACAACCCTCAATCACGTTTAGAAGAGCCAAAACTTTAAAAAATTTGATTGCACCCTCATGTCCAAAAATAACCATGAATTCTGAGACCACCCCCATCGACCCTGCAGATAAGACGGGAATACATAAATGTACCTCAAAAAAATGTTTCTGTTGCCCTATGATTACCCACGGGGTCAAAACAGTCAGTATCCCCAATCCTAAAAAAAACAAAGACGAGTCCCTCTGGACCATCAAACAGGAACTAAACTGTGGGTCAAAAAATATAATTTATCTCCTCTACTGTCCGTGTGGTCTAAAGTACATTGGAAGAACCACACAGACAGTTAGAGAGCGGATGAACGAGCATCGCTCAAATATTAGACGTAGTATTCTTACCCACAGCGTCTCGCGACACTATTCAGAGACACACAACAGTGACCCATCAAGCCTGAGGGTGTCACCGCTAGAACAGACATACACTTATCAGCAACTTTGTCGCAAAGAGATGCACTGGATATACAAACTCAATACCCTTGCCCCTTTTGGACTGAATGAGACCCTTGAATACTCGAACTATTAAATTTCTGCTACAATTTATTTATATATAAAAAATCAACAAAACTAGTGCACCAACAATTATGCTTTTTTCGAATACTCTTATCACTATATATATATTAGCACATGATTTTTAAAAACTAAATTATTCATACATTTTTATACGGTCATTTATAATGATTATTGCTATCTAAGATATCTATTTATTTAATATTAAGAAGTTTTATTAATGACTTAACACATGTTTTAGTACATTTTTTAGGAAAGTTTTATTTTGATGAAATCCTATTTTTGTAACGTATTTCTGATATCCATGTATATATGTATGTATGTGTATATGTGTGTATACACTTGTGTGTGGTTTTGTGTGTACACATATATACACACAGTCCTCCGTGCTACACAATTACTTCCCCCAGTTCATACCCCCTACACACATCCTTGAACACATTTGCATATATACAAAAGAATATAGACCCCAACACAGAAAGAACCATGTCTCCTACTACAGTAAAATGTAAATTGCTGATGCGTTCCAAAGTGAACCGCAAACCGGAAGTCGCTTTTGAACCGGAATATATATGGAGAATATATATGGAGAGAATGTTCTAAGTAAATAATAAATAAAAAACAATGAGAGGCCTGGCCATAGGGTCCTAACAATCTAAACAAAATAAAAACAGAGATAAAAAAACAATTTCCCTATATCCCCCTAATCGCGTCTTTTGGATGAGGAGATCGTCACTTCCGGTGCGCTCCATGCTGGAACGCATACCGGTAGTGACGTTCCGATACCAGTAGATAAATCCAGCACTAAAATGAATGCTGTAAACACTAGCCGCTGAGATAAGAGCATCCAACCATAACAATCAGTATCCAATCACAATAACCTGTAAAAAAAACGCCACCTTCGGCTTGTTCCTAGTGGAACGCAAACCGGAAGTGACGCCCAGGACCCTGTCCAGACTGCAGGACAAATTATGCTAATAAATCTAAATCTTATGCTAAAATAACGGAAACTACATTCTATTACTGAAACTGTGTTCTATTACCTATATGTTATGATCTCTATAGAACAATATGTGCATGTAAGAGGAGACGCCGCTTCCGGTGCGTTCCATGCTGGAACGCAAACCGGAAGTGACTTTTTCCAGCGTTTTTTGGCGCTTTTTCCACAAACAGTTTGTGTATTTATACCCCCCAAAAGATGTATGATGTCATATGCTCCTGATGAAGGGGTCCTTTATACCCCGAAACGCGTAGAGCAAGATACCTTCACCCCACCCTGTGGTTTGAATAAAAGTCGATTGACAAGAAGCTCGACTGGACTGCTGTCATTCCGTGGGATCTTATAGGCGACCCAGGCGCAGGAGGTGATCCGGTGGGTGTTTTGAGTTTATCCCATCCGGTACCTCCTGGGTGAAGTGAGTGAAAATTGTTTTTAATATATATAATATATCTAATATATTTTTTATAATATGACATCATAGCCACTATTTGAACCTGTGAGAATATATATGCTAGTAATTTGAATTTTAAACGTATAAAATTTGAATTTTAATAATCTATCTAAAAAAGCAAATCACTTTTATATATATATGTTTCTTTTTTGTATATCGCTTATCTAAGGGATGGTGGCGCCTTGTAAAGGGGTGAAAAACGTTTGTTTGCTCCATTTTCTGTGCTTATATCTCCTCCATTAGGGGACTCCCCCAGATGGTTTGTTTACCCCTGGCAGCCTAATATCCCTCCAACACCAAAAATACCAAAATATATAATACCTCCTTGCCTTGGCAAATACAAATACATTTTTAAATCCTTCCTCTGGCGCCCTGCTGGAAACTCTCAAAACTTCCTTTGGGAAGAATAGAGATTAACCCCCCCTCCTTTTTTTTCTCCTTTTCTCTAAGTCAGCTTGACAGGCTAGCAGAGTCCACTCCCCTGCCTACTTTTCAAAACTGGAGTGAACATTGTAAAATGCAACATTTTATTTTTTGCAAATACGCCCAAAAAGTCTCAAAGCCCTTTTTTGCAACTTTTTGAAGACAGAAATCAGAGGTGCAGAACTTATTTTAATTCTTCCCAATGTGTTCTTTACAGCAGATATATAAAAGTGACAGAAAAAAAAACTGTCATCGTTGCCCACAGCATCCAATCACAGCACAACTTTTATTTTTCAAGACCATTATTATAAATGAAAACAGTGCTGTGATTGGTCGCTATGAAAAATAATGGCCGGTTTTTAGACAGTTTCATAAATCTGTCCCATATTTTCAGATGTTTTTATAGATTTGTACAATTTAATCTGTGTTGAAAAAACCCATACATTTTCTTCAGTAGTCAAGCATCATCCAAATATGGCGTTTGAAAATTGAAATTTATATACATTTAAGATGTGCAGTGACCCCCAGGGGGAGCGCCAGAAGAAGGGGAGTGGTTGTTGTGTCACTAATAGGAGTCTTTAACAGTGCCTGTCCTCACTCCAACACACCCTGGGGCCTTGGAATGAGTGGTTGGCACACCCTTTCTTCCCTTTGGGCATACCCTGGGCTTTCAGGGGCTTCTGCCTGATGTTATGTAGGGTGTCCTTGATGTTAAATAGAACATAGATATAGGCCAATGGATGGATGGTGGAGTCGTCAAAAATCAGGCCCTTTTGCTTGCAATTAATAAATTATCTCTCTACTGAATTGATAATGGGATTAGTAGTTCATACAGTAGCAATAGGCACAGTTCTGGAGTATGTTAGAGAGTAAGCTTCTCCGAATAGTTGTTTTTAGACAGTAGCAATGATGGTAGTAATCTTCTCTGAGACACACTCAAAGTTCACTTAGCAATCTTCCTAAATAACCATAGGCATGCTATTCAGTTCTCATTTATTCTTTCTGCAGTTTCCAGTTGCAGGACTACAATTCTTTAGAAAGAGCTCAAAGTGGTATAAAAAAATAAAAGGGATACTCACCCTCAACGATTCCCTACAGCTTCTGTTCATAAGCTTACCAGGTCCCCCACTGGTGTCCATTTTCTGGTCTACTCTAGACACACACAAAATGCCTGGACATTCTTACTCAACCAACCACTGGTCTCAGTGATGACTATCAGCTGGTGTTTGAGCAGGCATCTCCAGGCATTTGCTGTGCGTTAAGAAAACCAGGAGGTAAGTTTCTAGTGTAAGGGTAACCTAACTGTTCAAAGTATTATTAGGTGACTTGCTTATGCAAAAAGAGTTGGGCAAATGCATTTTTTGTGTAAGCAAATTAACTCTTTAGATACAACCCCTTCGCTGTGACTGCTGGCGGCTTCAGATGGTTTTTGGAGGTGACAGGTTCCCTTTAAAGCACACTATTAAATAGTTGATGATGTGCAAACCTAGTTATCAGCATGGTTCTCTTTATTTTACCTAGGTTTAAATGCACACACTTTATTTTAGTATTTCTTTCTTGTTCCCCATGAACTCCCTAAATATACCGTGGACATGAGAGACTGCATACAATAAAATTATCCTTGTTCATTTCGAAATCAGTTGCTCATTGTGAACAAATGTAACAACATTCCTTCGGTGCACATTACATGGATGAATCCCAATCGGGGGCATTTACCCCTTTAACCACCTCCCGACCGCCTAACGCACCGATGCGTCCGGGAGGTGGTTGATTTACTCCTCCTGGACGCATCGGCGCGTCATCTCGCGATAGCCGAGATTTCCTGTGAACGCGCGCACACAGGCGCGCGCGCTCACAGGAACAGAAGGTAAGCGAGTGGATCTCCAGCCTGCCAGCGGCGATCGCTCGCTGGCAGGCTGGAGATGTGATTTTTTTTAACCCCTAACAGGTATATTAGACACTGTTTTGATAACAGCATCTAATATACCTGCTACCTGGTCCTCTGGTGGTCCCTTTTGTTTGGATCGACCACCAGAGGACACAGGTAGCTCAGTAAAGTCGCACCAAACACAACACTACACTACACCCCCCAGTCACTTATTAACCCCTTATGAACCCCTGATCACCCATGATCACCCCATATAAACTCCCTGATCACCCCCCTGTCATTGATCACCCCCCTGTCATTGATCACCCCCCTGTCAGGCTCCGTTCAGACGTCCGTATGATTTTTACGGATCCACGGATACATGGATCGGATCCGCAAAACACATACGGACGTCTGAATGGAGCCTTACAGGGGGGTGATCAATGACAGGCGGGTGATCACCCATATAGATTCCCTGATCATCCCCTGTCATTGATCACCCCCCTGTCATTGATCACCCCCCTGTAAGGCTCCATTCAGACGTCCGCATGTGTTTTGCGGATCCGATCCATGTATCCATGGATCCGTAAAAATCATACGGACGTCTGAATGGAGCCTTACAGGGGGGTGATCAATGATAAGGGGGTGATCACCCATATAGATTCCCTGATCATCCCCTGTCATTGATCACCCCCCTGTCATTGATCACCCCCCTGTAAGGCTCCATTCAGACGTCCGTATGATTTTTACGGATCCATGGATACATGGATCGGATCCGCAAAACACATGCGGACGTCTGAATGGAGCCTTACAGGGGGGTGATCAATGACAGGGGTTGATCAGGGAGTCTATATGGGTGATCACCCCCCTGTCATTGATCACCCCCCTGTAAGGCTCCATTCAGACATCCGTATGATTCTTACGGATCCATTGCAGCCAAGGTGGGCAAAGGGGCACACATTCCAAAGTGCACCTTTTGGATTTCGCAGGCCATTTTTTATACATTTTGATTTCAAGGTACTTCTCACACATTTGGGCCCCTAAATTGCCAGGGCAGTATAACTACCCCACAAGTGACCCCATTTTTGAAAGAAGACACCCCAAGGTATTCCGTGAGGGGCATGGCGAGTTCCTAGAATTTTTTATTTTTGGTCGCAAGTTAGTGGAATATGAGACTTTGTGAGGAAAAAAGAAAAAAAAAGAAAAATCATCATTTTCCGCTAACTTGTGACAAAAAAGAAAAAATTCTAGGAACTCGCCATGCCCCTCACGGAATACCTTGGGGTGTCTTCTTTCCAAAATGGGGTCACTTGTGGCGTAGTTATACTGCCCTGGAAATTTAGGGGCCCAAATGTGTGAGAAGTACTTTGCAATCAAAATGTGTAAAAAATGGCCTGCGAAATCCGAAAGGTGCACTTTGGAATATGTGCCCCTTTGCCCACCTTGGCTGCAAAAAAGTGTCACACATCTGGTATCGCCGTACTCAGGAGAAGTTGGGGAATGTGTTTTGGGGTGTCATTTTACATATACCCATGCTGGGTGAGAAAAATATCTTGGTCAAATGCCAACTTTGTATAAAAAAATTGGAAAAGTTGTCTTTTGCCAAGATATTTCTTTCACCCAGCATGGGTATATGTAAAATGACACCCCAAAACACATTCCCCAACTTCTCCTGAGTACGGCGATACCAGATGTGTGACACTTTTTTGCAGCCAAGGTGGGCAAAGGGGCACATATTCCAAAGTGCACCTTTCGGATTTCGCAGGCCATTTTTTACACATTTTGATTGCAAAGTACTTCTCACACATTTGGGCCCCTAAATTGCCAGGGCAGTATAACTACGCCACAAGTGACCCTATTTTGGAAAGAAGACACCCCAAGGTATTCCGTGAAGGGCATGGCGAGTTCCTAGAATTTTTTTTTTTTGTCGCAAGTTAGTGGAATATGAGACTTTGTAAGAAAAAAAATTAAAATAAAAATCATCATTTTCCGCTAACTTGTGACAAAAAATAAAAAGTTCTATGAACTCACTATGCCCATCAGCGAATACCTTAGGGTGTCTAATTTCCGAAATGGGGTCACTTGTGGGGGTTTTCTACTGTCTGAGCATTGTAGAACCTCAGGAAACATGACAGGTGCTCAGAAAGTCAGAGCTGCTTCAAAATGCGGAAATTCACATTTATGTACCATAGTTTGCAAATGCTATAAGTTACTTTTACCCAAACCATATTTTGTTTGCCCAAACATTTTTTTTTTTATCAAAGACATGTAGAACAATAAATTTAGCGAAAAATTTATATATGGATGTCGTTTTTTTTGCTAAATTTTACAGCTGAAAGTGAAAAATTTCATTTTTTTGCAAAAAAAATCGTTAAATTTCGATTAATAACAAAAAAAGTAAAAATGTCAGCAGCAATGAAATACCACCAAATGAAAGCTCTATTAGTGAGAAGAAAAGGAGGTAAAATTAATTTGGGTAATAAGTTGCATGACCGAGCGATAAACGGTGAAAGTAGTGTAGTGCAGAAGTGTAAAAAGTGGCCTGGTCATGAAGGGGGTTTTAGCTAGTGGGGTTGAAGTGGTTAAATGACTCAGTCAATAGCAACTGCAGCATCTATAGAATTTGACAGAGGGATAGCCAGCAAGAAGAAGGGGTGCTTTTGGGTTTTAATGGAAGTCAGAAGGCAAACAAAGGCCTCAAAGTCTACCATGGTGAACACCTATATTAGGTCATGCCAGATGCATGACCTAATAGACTGGCTGTCAGTTTTAAACTGACAGGCAATGATGCTTTGGGTTGCCAGGAGTTACATTAATCAAAACCAGCTGGATAAAAAAAAAAAAAACTTGTCCTTGTTGTCCATAACAACCGATCAAAGCTCAGCTTTCATTTTTCCAAAGCAGTTGCACTAGCAGCTGAACTCAGTTTAGTTACTGAAAAAGGACAGTTTTGATACAGGAGACCCTAAATACATTTCAAACCATTATAGAAGTGATCAATTCCATTTTCTAGTACCTTAAAAATTCTGATTCAATTGAATAAACTGTAGTAAATATTTTTTTTAAATTAAAATATATATTATTATAGCATTTCCCCAACATGTCCTTTTCCCAAGCAGTCCCTGGAAGCTCACATAGTAGTCATACCCAAGTCAAACAAAGATGGTACTATATGTAGTAATTATAGGCCAATATCTTTGATAAATTGTGATATTAAGATCAATTCAAAAATGTTGCTAAACATATTAAGTAAAATCCTGCCTGAAATTATAAATAGAGAGATCAAGTAGGATTTGTCTCCGGTAGGGAAGCAAGGGACAATTCCATTTGCACCATTACAATAATTTTGCAGGTTTAGAAGCAAAAGACTCCCATGTGCCTGATGTCACTTGATGCTGAAAAAGCATTCAATAGGGTACACTGGCAGTTCATGTTGGCATCCTTAAAACAAATAGGTTTGGGATAGAGATATGTACAGGTGGTGGCAGCACTGTATAGTCCACAGCACTAGTACGAACAAATGGTATTTTGGCCCCTTCCGTTGAAATACATAATGGTACGCGCCAGGGCTTCCCCCCTGTCCCCTCTTCTATATGTCTTAACAATGGAACATCTGGCAGAGGCAATAAGGAATAACCCAAATATTAAAGGCATAGAGACCCCGAACATTTAGCATAAGCTTGCGCTCTATGCTGACGACCTACAGTACAGACCAAAAGTTTGGACACACCTTCTCATTCAAAGAGTTTTCTTTATTTTCATGACTATGAAAATTGTAGATTCCCACTGAAGGTATCAAAACTATGAATTAACACATGTGAAATTATATACATAGCAAAAAAGTGTGAAACAACTGAAAATATGTCATATTCTAGGTTCTTCAAAGTAGCCACCTTTTGCTTTGATTACTGCTTTGCACACTCTTGGCATTCTCTTGATGAGCTTCAAGAGGTAGTCGCCTGAAATGGTTTTCACTTCACAGGTGTGCCCTGTCAGGTTTAAAAAGTGGGATTTCTTGCCTTATAAATGGGGTTGGGACCATCAGTTGCGTTGTGAAGTCAGGTGGATACACAGCTGATAGTCCTACTGAATAGACTGTTAGAATTTGTATTATGGCAAGAAAAAAGCAGCTAAGTAAAGAAAAACGAGTGGCCATCATTACTTTAAGAAATGAAGGTCAGTCAGTCCGAAAAATTGGGAAAACTTTGAAAGTATCCCCAAGTGCAGTCACAAAAACCATCAAGCGCTACAAAGAAACTGACTCACATGCGGACCGCCCCAGGAAAGGAAGACCAAGAGTCACCTCTACTGCGGAGGATAATTTCATCCGAGTCACCAGCCTCAGAAATAGCAGGTTAACAGCAGCTCAGATTAGAGACCAGGTCAATGCCACACAGAGTTCTAGCAGCAGACACATCTCTAGAACAACTGTTAAGAGGAGACTTTGTGAATCAGACCTTCATTGTAGAATATCTGCTAGGAAACCACTGCTAAGGACAGGCAACAAGCAGAAGAGACTTGTTTGGGCTAAAGAACACAAGGAATGGACATTAGACCAGTGGAAATCTGTGCTTTGGTCTGATGAGTCCAAATTTTAGATCTTTGCTTCCAACCATCGTGTCTTTGTGCGACGCAGAAAAGGTTGGACTCTACATGCCTGGTTCCCACCGTGAAGCATGGAGGAGGAGGTGTGATGGTGTGGGGGTGCTTTGCTGGTGACACTGTTGGGGATTTATTCAAAATTGAAGGCATACTGAACCAGCATGGCTACCACAGCATCTTGCAGCGGCATGCTATTCCATCCCTTTCGCGTTTAGTTGGACCATCATTTATTTTTCAACAGGACAATGACCCCAAACACACCTCCAGGCTGTGTAAGGGCTATTTGACCATGAAGGAGAGTGATGGGGTGCTGTGCCAGATGGCCTGGCCTCCTCAGTCACCGGATCTGAACCCAATCGAGATGGTTTGGGGTGAGCTGGACCGCAGAGTGAAGGCAAAAGGGGCAACAAGTGCTAAGCATCTCTGGGAACTCCTTCAAGACTGTTGGAAGACCATTTCAGGTGACTACCTCTTGAAGCTCATCAAGAGAATGCCAAGAGTTTGCAAAGCACTAATCAAAGCAAAAGGTGGCTACTTTGAAGAACCTAGAATATGACATATTTTCAGTTGTTTCACACTTTTTTGTTATGTATATAATTCCACATGTGTTAATTCATAGTTTTGATGCCTTCAGTGTGAATCTACAATTTCCATAGTCATGAAAATAATGAAAACTCTTTGAATGAGAAGGTGTGTCCAAACTTTTGGTCTGTAGTGTACTTCTGTACATGACTTCCCCTCATATCTCTATACCATCTTTGCTCCAGGAATTTGGTAGATTTAGCCACCTTAGCAACTTTAAGGTGACCATTACTAAAACCGAACTATTAAATATCTTCCTCTCCCAAGAGGAGGTATCATCTATCCTAAATCATTTCTATTTCAAATGGAAAGACCAAAGCTTGACATACCTAGGCATTCAAATTCCCACACAATTACACCTATTATTCCCCCTGAACTACTTGCCACTGCAGAGGAGAACTCTTGAAGATCTACAGCTGTATAAACTCAAACATCTCTCTTGGTTGGTCGCATGAACACTGTCAAAATGGATATTCTGCCGAGGTTTCTATACTTCTTCCAAACAATACCTATTCAGGCTCCCAAAAAGTATATCTTAGAACTACAAAAAGCTTTCAATAGGTTTATTTGGCATGCTAGTAAACCTAGATTGAATAAAAAGGTCCTAATTAAGCATAAATCCCTGGGTGGATTTGGTCTCCAGATATTCACATCTATTATGATGCGGTGGTACTCACCAGACTTATAGATTGGATGCACAAAGGCTCAAAGAAACTTTGGGTCACCTTGGAGCAGTCTTTGTCACCTCTTTCCATCCAAACTGTACCCTGGATCAATATGGCAGATAGACCTCCTAGCGAAGATTGGCCCTACCTTGTAAGACATGCCCTTGCTGTTTGGGAGGACTGGATTGCCAAATCGCAGATTACTTTTAGACCTCGGCCCATGCCCCCTCTGCACGGGAATCCAGCATTTACTTTAGGTTTGGTTCCCTCATCCGTCCTCATTAAAACTGTACACAACCGTTTACTAAGTCCTGACTTCAGGGAAGCTGTCTTCATTTGAAGCTTTACGCCAGAACGCTGCCTTTAACATGACATCATGGTTGGGATACGCCCAGATAAATTCCTTTTTTCTAACTACATTCTCCAAGTAGGTGTTGGGCCCGCTGATGGATTTTTACAAAGTATGTCTACAATCAGGGGAAAATAGAGGTATCTTGTCCACATTATATGGAGTCCTTATGGACCTCCATAGTGGGGATAAGTCACAATTTTTTGATAAATAGGAATGTGACTTATAGGTCCGATTCACTGAGGAGGAGGTGAGGAAGATGTGTACGTTCTCCCATGGAATATCACTGGCGGCGCATGTTAAAGAGAAGAATTTCTAAATTCTCTCTAGATGGTATTACTGTCCTACCACACTACATCATATGTTTCCATCCGTTTCAGAGAGGGGCTGGAGATGCGAGAGAGATAGGGTTTCCCTACTACATATATGGTGGAGTTGCCCAACAATTCACTCGTTCTGGGAGTAAATCTTGCAGATATACGCTAAGTACTCTGGCAAGATGATTCCTAACACTTCCCAACTAACCCTGCTGTCTCTTATTCCTGGCTCCCTTGCCCAAGTCAAGAAAGGAATTGGAAGTTCAGTTCCCCACCTACAGTACATGAATGGACAAAGGAGCTAATATACGGTATATATTGCGAATGGAAGAGTTGATAGCAGATCAGCAAGAAAGGTCTGAGATATTTACTTCCTCGACTCTCTAGATTTTGGGAACATGCTATGATCTTTTTAAATTCATAGATTTGACCTATATTCTGGTTCTCACTGAACATAACTTTATGGCCTGGTTCCTGCTTAATCCCCCCCCTCCTTTCTCTTTACTTGCCTATGTTATTTAAGAGTGTAAAATTTGCGTTTCTTCAGAAATAACAGTGAGAAGAAATAGAGTACAGAAGACAGATTGTAATCATTCTCACATATTTTATTGCTTACAGTAGGCTGTACTGATAGAGATAGTATCAGTGTATATGATCAAAGTACATATGTCTTCATCTGTAACTTTGCAATTTGGATCCTGCGTGGTCCTGTATTTGAACTGTTCATGTAATAGTTGTCCATTATTGGTTGTACTGTTATACCTGAAAACCGTAATAAAAACAGAGTAAACATAAAATATATATTATTAAAATAGACACCACCACAATTTTAACAATCCATACAAAACTGTATTTTGCATGGTGTAAAAAATAAGGCACAAAACAGCGTTGGAAGTGCAGTTTATTTCATGTTCCCTCTGAAAAAATAAAAGCAAAAGTTAAAACTATATATATATATATATATATATATATATATATATATACATATATGTCCCAAAATAAAACAAAAAAACCCTATGACCCATCCCACAAAAATATGGCTATGTCAAATGAAAAATTAAAGTATCAAAATGTGGCGATATAAAAATTTATTTCAATAAAACATGTTTTTATTTTCAAAAAATTATAATAATTGTATAACTTTGTTATAGGGGTAATAGTAGTTAACCATGGAGTAAAGATAACATTAAATAAAACTGCATGTTTTTTTTTTTATTAAAAAAGTAATGGAAGAATTACTGTCATTTTACACCCATCCCACTAAAGAAAAATAAAACTTAAAGGGGTTCTCCATGAATTAAGAACATTTTACTTAAATATTACTTTATTATAAATATATTCTCAAATACAATTCATTAGTTAGAATGGCTCGTTTTGTCTGTTGAACAATCATCAGGGGAAATAAAATAGCCACCTTTCTATTTGTTCATGCCAAGGTTTGTTTTCTGTTGTTTTTTTTTTTTGTGCTATATATGTATTAAAAAATATAATAGAAAGAGAATTTACAAAACAAATAGACCAGGTCTTGATGAGTTTATACCCCAATTATCAACTAAAACACACATACATTCTATTGTGTGCTCTTGATTATTAAACCAATGAAATGCTGTGTATATTGTGTAAGAATTTGTGATGAAGATTTTTTTTCATATTATTCTTCAGATGGATGAAATTAAAGCAAAGGACAGGATAATATTCTCCCTAGAAAAAGAATTGGAGACACAAATTAGCTCTCTCCAGAAACTGCAGTTGCAGAAAGAAGCGTTGGATGAGCAATTATTTCTGGTGAAAGAAGCGGAGTGTAATGTAGGAAGTCCCAAACGTGAAATCCCAGGAAGGGCAGGAGATGGATCGGAGCACTGTGGAAGTCCGGTGAGACAGATGACAAATTGAACAAAAACCAAAAACAGCGGGCGCCGCTAGAGATCACATTAATGTGCACAACATAGATATCCTAAACTATGCAAAAGCATACATGTGGAAATAGGCAGCACCTCTAAATCCCAGTACAGTAATCTTTTATTGAGTACAAACGTTTTAAGGAGGTATAAACAGACAAACATTTGTAAAAACATCTAAACAAACACATAAATGAACATACTTACTTGTCCCATGCCCCCAAGGAAGCTTCAGCTATGGATATACTGTATGTGTAGGATTAAATCTACTCCCATGATACATCACAAACGTAAACCTGGTCACTATTGGGGCGTCTGCCTATGTCTACTATGTCTGTATTTTGGTATTTCTCCTATGTATTTTTTATTGTTTCTGCATTATTTGTGTAAAAATCCTGTAAGTTGTGACCTTACTACTTTCACTCTTTACTCGTATATGATTGACCCATTGCCAATTTCAGGTATTATGGTATTATTTCAGGTATTATTATTTGTGCACAGTTTCACTTTGGTATGTTTGTTCTTCACATTTATACTACTGATATGTTATTTCTTTTTTATAGGGAGACATTGTCCTAGTGGCTACAAAATATGTATATTCATGTGGGGGTCCTGGACCTTATTGGGGTCGGGACCAGTATATATTTCCATTTATATACTGTTTTTAGGTTTTTATGAATGTTTGTCTGCTGTTTATATCTCTTTGTAACTTTTGCTCTCAATAAGTATTATTATTAAATTGTGATTCGAACCACAACTGCAATTGCCGGCTAGCACATGAACATGCTATTTGTTTCAAGCATGTACAAATGTGGCCCGACAACTAAAGGTATGGCCCAGCAATTATCAGTGAGCTGCATGCACATCCCACAGGCAGGGTGCATTGTATATGGGCTTTTTTCATGTTTATAGTTTTGTTAGGCTGCTTTCTCAAAGTCAGTGTTGGATCAGTGACTCTCATCAGTGATTGTGAGCCAAAACCAGGAATGGAGCCTCCAAAGAGAAAATAAAAAAATGCACCTGGTTTTGGCTGTGTGAAAGCATCCTTTCATTGTAACAGCTGATTATACTCCAGAACCCCCCGAACCCAGCTGAAACCTATATTGCTCTATGTGTTCCTAAGGAATCCTGCTTGGATCTGCTTTGCAAAAACACAAAGAGGGTAATTTATTAAGACCAGCATTTTAGACACAGGTCTTAATAACCCCTTTCTCTGGTGGTGGGTCCGCCGAAGGTATGTACAGACGCAGGCCTCTACATTACTTTGGGTATCTACCGCTGGTCTAATTGTAAGCCAACTCCCTTGATCCCTTAAATTTAGACCATTTTCTACACCTAAAATATGTGTAGAAAATGATAAATGAGACGACCCACCCCCTTCTACACCCCCTTTTTTAGACCTGTCATGAGCGGGGAAAAGTTACAGATTGCAGCACAAATAACCTTTGCGCCGCAATCAGCGACAGATATATGCCAGAAAACTGGCATATATCAGGTCATAAATGATCCCCAAAGTATTCAAATGTCTGTACCTAAGCCTGAACCATGCAATATGTACCTATGGGTGCCAGTAATCGGGACAGCCGCAACGTTACAGTAGAGCTCTTATGTCCCACTGAATACTGTCACAAACCGCATGATCCGACCTGTCTTAGCATAGCCTATGTTTTCTGGACACTTGTATCATGCGGTCTGTTATCCACTGACCAAATATAAGATGATCATTATCAAAAAGGTGAAAAAAAGGAAGTGGATAATATGGAGACATGACAGATTACAAATGCTATTTATCAGGGTTGCTCAACTTGCGGCCCTCCAGCTGTTTCAAAACTACAACTCCCAGCATGCCCTAATAGCTGTAGGCTGTCCAGGCATGATGGGAGTTGTAGTTTTGCAACAGCTGCTGGACCACAGGTTGGGCATCCCTGCTATATATAATGCAAACTGGACCTAAGGTAAATGGTTTTTTACCGTTTATGAGGAGCAAATCCATTATAAAGTAGTGCACTGAGGGATATCTGCCCTGCTAGGAGGTTTGAGAAGCAGACAGTCCCTGTATTCTGGCAATGACCCAGCAGGCACACATTGTTTCAATACAGTTCTATTTATTGGATTGAGACTACTTGGCATGCTTTTATTGAACACCTTTAAATAGAAAAGCAATTGTTAATTATAAAAGGCATTACAAGACTTACATTATATTTAATGACACTAGTGAAATCATCAAATAGTGTAAAGTAATCAGCTTTAATAAGTATGATTTTATATGCATACTGGGAAAATAAAGAAAAATGAGTATCTCATACAATGAAATGATCTGTTTGTAGGACTTGCGAAGGAATCAAAAAAGAATGGCAGAGTTAAATGCTACAATCCGTAAACTGGAGGACAGAAATACTTTGCTTGTGGATGAGAGAAATGAACTGGTAATGTATCTCCCCATGTTATTGTTTAATTACTGGTGAATAACATGCCTTGATAGTTAGATGGGGGCAGTGGCGTACATAGAGAAGTAAGGGCCCATAGCAAGGATCAAATCAGGCCCCCACATAGGACAGAAGTGTTTCTGCCTTGGGACATTTTTCTAAAGGTTGTTCCTTTAGAGGGTAGTTTTCACCTCCAGTAGAAGAGGAGATAATCCCAAGTAAGACTAGGCCCCCTCTTGTCCTGGGCCCCATAGCAGTCACATGGTCTGCTGCTATGGTAGTTACGCCCCTGGATGCGGGGACTAGATAGTCCAGCTAGTGAAGCTGTTACGCTGCCACTGTCTCGCTCCTCCTAGCGGCCTTGGGTGCCTTGTTACTCACCCTCTTGGTGCTTCTGTTTTACTGGTGGTCCAGACCCATTTGCCCTCCTCTGGAGGCCCTGCCACCATAGTCCCATATGTCTCTTCCTCATGCAGGCCACAACTAGCACTTGTCACCACCTCTTCTTCTGCCTGCCCATAGGATGCGCACACACCCGCTACCCAGCACTTAAATATCCAGTGTGCATGCACCTAATCTTCAGCAGCCAGTGACTGGCCATCTTGTGGTACATGAGGTGTGCTGTTCCATTTGTCTGCCTGTGTTCTCACCTCTGCCTGTTTTTTTCTGATTCTGACCCTCCGCTGCTGACCTGACCTGTGCATGATTACTGTATTGACCTTTAGTGTGCCTGCCCTGACCTCGACCTGTTACTGACTACGAGTTTAGCCTGATTCCCCTGTGCCTCACACTGGTTTCTCTGATCCCTGTGAGTCAGCTGTCAACTACCCCAGGTGGTAGCAGCCTAGTGGTGATATCCAAATCCCTGTACTGGTGTTAAAGTGTGAATACAAGGGGACTACCAGAGACTTCCGTCCTCCTGCCACAGACTACATTCTCACATACATGTAGTATGTAGTAGTTGACAGTGTATATTATTTCATCTCAGGGGCATAACAACAGAAGGGCAGAAGCTGTAGTTATGATTGGGCCCTGATGTCCGATTAACCCCAAACAGGATTTTGCAACATAAGGGGACACTAGTACTCAAAATGACATGTAATGGTTCAAGGGCCTTGTTTCAGATTCTGCTTTGGGGTCAGAGCATATGTCTCATGTTTTATTGTTATGTTAGATGGGGTAATGTCTTCATCCGATGGATGTACAAGTAGTAATGGGATATGTTATTTTCAGTTACGGAGAGTCCGAGAAGCAGAAAAACAATGCAAACCTCTCCTAGAAAAGAACAAGTGCCTCACTAAAAGAAACGATGAATTAATGCAATCCTTGCAACGTATGGAAGAGAAGCTGAAAACCCTTTCTAAGGAGAATGCAGAGATGGTATGTATTAAGTTATTGTTTTATACTGTTAGACCATATTCACATAGCAAAATTTCTAGTATGGGAAAAAAAAACATCAGATCCATGAATTGGCTGCAGATTTTACCCTTTGCACAAGCCCTGTCCATATGCCCAATTAGACTTTTTTTATACTGTTTAAAAAGATAAACTTTCGTCTTTAGCGAGAGAAAATCATATCCCACCCACCATTGAAGAAGCTGAGATCCTTAAATGACCTTGATCAAGCTGAGGATGAGCAAGAGATTGAATTCCTGAAGTTACAAGTGGTAGAACAACAGAACATCATTGATGATTTAACAAGGGTAAGTACAACTGAATTGTAAAGTTCTGACAATTGTAATGTTCTGAAGCGGGGTAAGTGACACAGACGCAACAGTCCCAATGCAGTAATGTAGAGATTTATTTCAACTCCACAGGGTTCAGCAAGATAACAGAAATAAACAAACCAAAAACACATTCGCCTGGTTCGGCTAAACAGAAGTAACAGCAAAACGCATTCACCTGGCTCAGCTGGTATCATGACTGAGGCCCCTGCCTCGCTCTCCCAGGGTATGGTAACACTTGGCTCTGTTACCAGCCTGTAGACTGCTGGTGTCTCGCAGCTGGGTTGTTTGCAGAGAGACACTGCTGGTTCCCTCAGACTTTTATGCACCTTTAATGAGGAACTCTTTCCTCAGCTGAACGGGCTGAGTCTTCCCCACTCTCTGTAATGGAGTGGAAGTGGGAGTGGTGAATCCCACCACCACCTATTCCCCACTCCAACCAAGCCGGCCCTGATTTTACCATTTACCAACAGTTCAGCAACTAGGCTGCTGAACAAAACAATATTATCCAGCTTTTAATATCTCGCCCAGCTTAACTTTCTGGGCGAGATATACACTCCCTCCAATAAAATTCCTGCTGTCTGCCTACATATCCCCCCCCCCCCCTCTTCTCCAGACTGGAGGTATGGGCCCGTTGAGCCACCATGCAATGGATTCTTGACAGTGTGTCTGCATTGCCCTGTGACTTCCCTGATCTATGTTCTAGGGAAAAACTAAAATTCTGTAGAGCGAGAAACCATCTTGTAACCCTGTCAACTTCCTGTTTAAATATAGTATTGAGTGTTCTTCACCGTTTACTGTTTGGGATAGTACTGCTCCCAATCCTGTGTCAGAGGCGTCTGTCTGTACCAAGAACTCCTTGGTAAAATCCGGTGCAACCAACAACGGTCGTTCACACAGAGCCGATTTCACACTGTGAAACGCTTTCTCAGCTTCTGGGGACTAAGACACCATTATGGACTTGGTTCCTTTTGTCAAGTCCATCAACGGTGCTGCTATTGCCGAAAAATTTGGTACAAACCTCCGGTAGTACCAGTGATCCCTATTAAGGCCGCCACTTGGTTAGTTACTGGCCTCGGCCAATTCTGTATCGCCTCCACTTTCTCCACCTGGGGCTTAATTATACCTCTGCCTATGACATATCCTAGGTATTTGGCTTCTTCCAGTCCCACTGCACACTTTTCTGCATTTATTATTAGACCTGCGTCACTTATAGCATCTAGAACTGCTTGTGACTTCCCCAATCTGCACTAAACACAACCACATTGTCTAGGTAAGCTGCTGCGTAACGACTATGGGGTCTCAAAATCAAATCCATCAACCTCTGGAATGTTGGCAGCGCCTCATTTAACTTAAACGGCATGTTCTTGTACTGGAACAAACCTTCTGGGGTGGAAAAAGCTGTTTTTTCCTTGGCTCTATCTGTTAAGGTAATTTGCCAATACCCTTTGGTCAGATCCAGAGTCGTCATATATCTGGCCCTTTGAAATTCGGATATGAGTGGCTCTACTTTGTGTGGGGAATTCTGGCTGGGTGCACGGTCAAATGTAAACCCCCATTTACTTAATAAATGCTGAAAGAAATGGAATGACCAGCACTCACAATATACTAGGGTCACGCAGAAAATGCTAATGTCAGATTTAAAATTTATTCACATCTATAACACAAATAAAACATCTAGATTAGCCAATATTACTAAATTACAATAAAAATTTACAATATAAAATACTGGACCACCTGAATCTACAATCGTAAGATCTTAATGGCTAAATAAGTCACAATATACTGATGTACAAAATAATCGCTGGTTTGTTGCAAAAGTTCGTAATCAGACTCTGGTGGAGTAATAAATCAGATAGAAAAGCTGCTTCGAAAAAATATTTTCAAGTGAAAAAATATTTTCGAATGGAAAAATATTTTCGAATGGGAAAAGGAGATATATTGGATATATGGGTGCACAATGGCTGAATGCTTCCTCAGTTCTTACTTATATTTACAATCGAACTGTATTGCGGCGATAATTCAGATGAAGGGTGAATTCAATATGGTCGCTTGGTTCACTGCGATAATTTAAATGGAAGATAAATTCAGTCTAGCCACTTGGTTCGCGTTCTTTTTTCAGATAAAAATCAGTATAGGATCTTATATCTATGCACAATCTAACTCCTATGGAGCGATATTTTCAGATAGCGAGTACTTTCAATATGACCGCTTGAATAAAGCCAGCACAAATATCTAACTTGATGTTCAGTTCAAGTGCTGTTGTGAGTCAATATTGTGAGAATTGGTATAGTACTCACGTTTTTGCAGTCCTGACTCTCAGTCCATTTTGGCGCTGAATTCAAATCACCTCCTGTTGCTGATATATAACTTGATCCTTTCCCACTAATCTGTGGCGTCTTTATCATGACTGGTCTAAAGCAAATATTTTTCAGTGCCTTTGGAAGAAGGAATCATAAGAAAACTACTGGTAGTCAACACATGGAGAAAATACTGACTTAAACGCTTGGCATGTCTAAGGGTATAACAAAACAACAACAAATACAGGTGCACTCTGCGGTCTCACTAAACCCTCAAACTGATTTTAAAATTGAGAGATTAGTCAACATGTCCTACGGTGTAGAACATGTCTAAGCCCGGGCACCACGTCAAGGTTTCTCAAGTAGCCCGGGACCTAACGCTCTCCTACCTGCGCCGTATGGGCGATACCAGGAGCCAGTGGGCAAATTACAGGAGCATGAGGCCGACTCACAAACAGCTCACCAGTTACCTCCAGCATGTAACCATGCTTGCAATGGGAGGAGGGAGGAGTCTGTGAGTCCCACTCAAGACTGACTGATATGGCCCAGGCCTCACAGGTGCACCTAAATGTGGCCTGTAGATGGAAAACAGGCACATTTGAATTGGAGTTTATACACCTCCAGGAATCTATATATACAAACCAAAAAAGACAAGGTGGCATTAGCAGGAGGTGCTCAAACCCACATGCAGTCGTGCATATATATAGGGGAGCAAATCCTGCACTTGTGGCCCGTTGCTAATGGCGATCCCCAGCAAAATGCATACGGTGGAGGATGCCCGCGGCGAACCACAAGTACCACAATAGACATCTCACACAAGGTAACAAGTGCGGATGTAATAATCAATATAACAATATAACAAAACAACAACAAATACAGGTGCACTCTGCGGTCTCACTAAACCCTCAAACTGATTTTAAAATTGAGAGATTAGTCAACATGTCCTACGGTGTAGAACATGTCTAAGCCCGGGCACCACGTCAAGGTTTCTCAAGTAGCCCGGGACCTAACGCTCTCCTACCTGCGCCGTATGGGCGATACCAGGAGCCAGTGGGCAAATTACAGGAGCATGAGGCCGACTCACAAACAGCTCACCAGTTACCTCCAGCATGTAACCATGCTTGCAATGGGAGGAGGGAGGAGTCTGTGAGTCCCACTCAAGACTGACTGATATGGCCCAGGCCTCACAGGTGCACCTAAATGTGGCCTGTAGATGGAAAACAGGCACATTTGAATTGGAGTTTATACACCTCCAGGAATCTATATATACAAACCAAAAAAGACAAGGTGGCATTAGCAGGAGGTGCTCAAACCCACATGCAGTCGTGCATATATATAGGGGAGCAAATCCTGCACTTGTGGCCCGTTGCTAATGGCGATCCCCAGCAAAATGCATACGGTGGAGGATGCCCGCGGCGAACCACAAGTACCACAATAGACATCTCACACAAGGTAACAAGTGCGGATGTAATAATCAATATAACAATACAACAACAAATACAGGTGCACTCTGCGGTCTCACTAAACCCTCAAACTGATTTTAAAATTGAGAGATTAGTCAACATGTCCTACGGTGTAGAACATGTCTAAGCCCGGGCACCACGTCAAGGTTTCTCAAGTAGCCCGGGACCTAACGCTCTCCTACCTGCGCCGTATGGGCGATACCAGGAGCCAGTGGGCAAATTACAGGAGCATGAGGCCGACTCACAAACTGCTCACCAGTTACCTCCAGCATGTAACCATGCTTGCAATGGGAGGAGGGAGGAGTCTGTGAGTCCCACTCAAGACTGACTGATATGGCCCAGGCCTCACAGGTGCACCTAAATGTGGCCTGTAGATGGAAAACAGGCACATTTGAATTGGAGTTTATACACCTCCAGGAATCTATATATACAAACCAAAAAAGACAAGGTGGCATTAGCAGGAGGTGCTCAAACCCACATGCAGTCGTGCATATATATAGGGGAGCAAATCCTGCACTTGTGGCCCGTTGCTAATGGCAATCCCCAGCAAAATGCATACGGTGGAGGATGCCCGCGGCGAACCACAAGTACCACAATAGACATCTCACACAAGGTAACAAGTGCGGATGTAATAATCAATATAACAATATAACAAAACAACAACAAATACAGGTGCACTCTGCGGTCTCACTAAACCCTCAAACTGATTTTAAAATTGAGAGATTAGTCAACATGTCCTACGGTGTAGAACATGTCTAAGCCCGGGCACCACGTCAAGGTTTCTCAAGTAGCCCGGGACCTAACGCTCTCCTACCTGCGCCGTATGGGCGATACCAGGAGCCAGTGGGCAAATTACAGGAGCATGAGGCCGACTCACAAACAGCTCACCAGTTACCTCCAGCATGTAACCATGCTTGCAATGGGAGGAGGGAGGAGTCTGTGAGTCCCACTCAAGACTGACTGATATTGCCCAGGCCTCACAGGTGCACCTAAATGTGGCCTGTAGATGGAAAACAGGCACATTTGAATTGGAGTTTATACACCTCCAGGAATCTATATATACAAACCAAAAAAGACAAGGTGGCATTAGCAGGAGGTGCTCAAACCCACATGCAGTCGTGCATATATATAGGGGAGCAAATCCTGCACTTGTGGCCCGTTGATAATGGCGATCCCCAGCAAAATGCATACGGTGGAGGATGCCCGCGGCGAACCACAAGTACCACAATAGACATCTCACCCAAGGTAACAAGTGCGGATGTAATAATCAATATAACAATATAACAAAACAACAACAAATACATGTGCACTCTGCGGTCTCACTAAACCCTCAAACTGATTTTAAAATTGAGAGATTAGTCAACATGTCCTACGGTGTAGAACATGTCTAAGCCCGGGCACCACGTCAAGGTTTCTCAAGTAGCATGTCTAAGGGTATCAGCCCTCAGTTGGGTGGTACCAAAGTTATCACGGGTTACCTCCAACTCGGGTATTTCTCGGGGGGTTGGGGTCAACGTCATCTTCCCCTGCTAAGACCTGTAGTGGAGACGTCTCGTCCTCTCCTTTGGGATCGGTCCTAACGTTATAGTCCAGTGGTGGATCCTGCTCTCTCTATGCTACGGCCCCATTTTTCCATAATGCCCAAAACAGAGGGAAATCCCGCCCCACAATTACACTATGCATAAGGGTTTTTACCACCCCAACTTCATATTCTACTGTTCCCTGTGGCGTCTCTATTTTTGCGAGGGCCACAGGATACCTTCAGGTGTCACCATGAATACACACTACATTCACAAATCGATCCGGGACACAGGTTCCGGGTACAAGGCTGGCATGCACTAAGGTCTTTAAACTACCGGAGTCTCGCAAAGACGTGACCAGGCAGCCATTCACAACAAGTTTTCATTCTTGTGGCTCAGTCTCTAGTCCCATGGTAGCCAGACATGATGGGGCTGCAAACAGGGATTGACGTCGGCTGTAGTTACAGTCCATAGGCTCTGTGGCCAGTGGACACTGTGCCATGACATGACCAAAATCCCAGCACCTCCAACACTGAACCTGCCCTGGTCTCCTAGCCATGGAGTCTCTCTTGGGACCTGGGGTTTCTTTGTCATCCCCTTTTACCAAAGGACGTAGTTTGCCAATTGGAGCCCTACAGTTCCCAGATGATCCCGAGTTGGTGGGCCCCTCCTGGAGGTTTCCCTCTGTGGCAACAAACTTCTCCACTAGTTCCACTAGTTGGTCCACCCCTTGGGAATCTCCCTGTCCAACCCACCGCTGCATCTTACAAGTTAGCGAGAACAATTTAGAGTCAGTTTGGGTTACCTTGCAGCTTGATAATCATAAGGTAACTCGTGTAGGTGTGATATATAGACCACCTAGCCAAGTCAAAGAATTAGATCATCTACTAGTTGAGGAAATAGCTAAAATGACATTGAAGGGGGAAGTTATCATTATGGGAGACTTCAATCTTCCAGATGTAAACTGGAAAACCAAAATAGCTAGTTCTGCCAGTAGTACAGATATTCTAAATTCCCTGCTGGGATTATCTCTACAGCAAGTAGTGGAGGAGCCAACCCGGAAGGAGGCCATTTTAGATTTAGTATTCACAAATGGGAATTTGGTATCTGATATTACTGTACGGGAAATCTTGGGATCTAGTGATCACCAGTCAGTGTGGTTTACTATAAGTACAGTGACTGAGTCACACCACACAAAATCAAAAGTTTTAGATTTTAGAAAAACAGACTTTTCTAAAATTAGATTACTGGTATACGAGTCCCTATCAGACTGGGACAGTTTCATTGGAGTCCAGGAGAAATGGGACTACTTAAAAGTGGCACTATTGAAGGCAACAGAAAATTGCATTAGGCTTGTCAGTAAAAGCAAAAAAAGGAAGAGACCACTGTGGTACTCAGCAGAAGTGGCCAAAATAATTAAAAACAAAAAGATAGCATTTAGGAATTATAAAAAAAAATAAGAAAAGAGGATGACAGGCAAATTTATAAGATTAGGCAGAGAGAGGCCAAACAAGTTATAAGAGCTTCTAAAGCACAGGCAGAAGAGAAATTAGCTCAGTCAAGGAAAAAAGGCGATAAGGCATTCTTCAGATACATAAATGAAAAAAGGAAACTAAAACAAGGAATTACCAAATTAAAAACAAAAGAAGGAAGGTATATGGAAGAAGATAAAGAACTAGCTGACTGCCTCAATGAATACTTCTGTTCAGTTTTTACAAAGGAAAATGAAGGAGAAGGACCTCAGTTAGGAAAGATGACTAATGAATCTTTTGATGCATGTGTCTTTACAGAGGAAGAGGTTCTAAGTCAGCTGTTTAAAATTAATACAAATAAGTCACAGGGGCCTGATGGGATACACCCAAAGCTATTAAAAGAGCTCAGCGGTGATCTAGCAAAATCATTAACAGATTTATTTAACCAATCACTGGCAACAGGAGTCGTCCCAGAAGATTGGAAATTAGCAAATGTTGTGCCCATTCACAAGAAAGGTAGTAGGGAGGAATCGGGCAACTATAGGCCAGTAAGCCTGACATCAATAGTGGAGAAATAATGGAACATCTAAAATCCCATGGATTGAAAGATGAAAAACAGCATGGTGGAGATCATATCAAACTAATCTTATTGATTTTTTGGATTGGGTGACTAAAATAATAGATGGAGGAGGTGCAGTAGACATCGCTTATCTAGACTTTAGTAAGGCTTTTGATACTGTCCCACATAGAAGGCTTATCAATAAAGTGCAGTCTTTGGGCTTGGACTCCCATATTTTTGAATGGATTAGGCAGTGGCTGAGGGACAGGCAACAGAGGGTTGTAGTCAATGGAGTATATTCAGACCAAGGTCTTGTTACCAGTGGGGTACCTCAAGGATTTGTTCTGGGGCCCATACTGTTTAATATCTTTATCAGCGAAATTGCAGAAAGCCTCAATGGTAAGGTGTGTCTTTTTGCTGATGACAAAAAGATTTGTAACAGGGTTGATGTTCCTGGAGGGATACACCAAATGGAAAAGGACTTAGGAAAACTAGAGGAATGGTAAAAAATCTGGCAACTAAAATTTTATGTTGATAAGTGCAAGATAATGCACCTGGGACGTAAAAACCCAAGAGCAGAATATAAAATCAGTAATACAGTCCTAATCCCTCAGGAAAGGGATTTAGGGATCATTATTTCAGAAGACTTAAAGGTAGGCAGACAATGCCATAGAGCAGCAGGAAATGCTAGCAGGATGCTTAGGTGTATAGGGAGAGGAATTACCAGTAGAAAGAGGGAGGTGCTCTTGCCGATCTACAGAGCACTAGTGAGACCTCATTTGGATTATTGTGCTCAGTACTGGAGACCATATCTCCAGAAGGATATTGATAGTTTGGAGAGAGTTCAGAGAAGAGCTACTAAACTAGTACATGGATTGCAGGATAAAACTTACCAGGAAATATTAAAGGACCTTAACATGTATAGATTGGAAGAAAGACGAGACAGAGGGGATATGATAGAAACTTTTAAATACATAAAGGGAATCAACAAGGTAAAAGAGGAAAGAATATTTAAAAGAAGAAAAACTGCTACAAGAGGACATAGTTTTAAATTAGAGGGGCAAAGGTTTAAAAGTAATATCAGGAAGTATTACTTTACTGAGAGAGTAGTGGATGCATGGAATAGCCTTCCTGCAGATGTGGTAGCTGCAAATACAGTGGAGGAGTTTAAGCATGCATGGGATAGGCATAAGGCCATCCTTCATATAAGATAGGGCCATGGGATATCCATAGTATTTAGTATATTGGGCAGACTAGATGGGCCAAATGGTTCTTATCTGCCGACACATTCTATGTTTCTATCTTGTTCACTGAGGTCATGATAGGCTTTCTGGGGTTCCCTGACCAGATAGTGTGCCAGAACCGCAACCCAGTCTTCCTTGGGGAGTTTCTCCTTTTGGGCTGCCCTCTCAAAGATGGTAAGTTAAGTCTCAACATCGTCCCTGGGAGTCAATTTTTTTAAGGGAGCATTGCACGGCCTCCCTGGCACCCCAGCTTGCAGGCCCCTCCCCCCGTGGGACTCAGAACGTGCCAAGACCACCTCTTTTAACAACGCCATTTGTCTCAGCATTAGACTTGTGGTTTGTTCCTGGAACTGGCGCTGCTGCTCCAAGGCTCGGTCTTGGGCCTGCACCAGTGTTTTTACCACTTCCTCCATAGGGTGGGTTTGTGACTGCATGGTCGATAGGGACTTCACCCAGGACATCAACAGTACAACATATAACTCCTACCAGAATCTTCGTGAACCCGTCGGTCCATAGGCAGTGCTCCTTGGAGTAGCTGCAGAGTTTTCGTGGACCCGACGATCCACAATGCTCTCTGGAGTGATTGCAAAGTTTTTGTGGACCCGCCGATCCACAGGCAATGCTCTCGGGAGTCATCGCAGAGGTTTTCGTGGACCCGCCCATCCACAGGCAAAGCCGCCCTTTCAGTCGCTGAGGAAAATCTTTAGCGTCTATAGGTGTCACGCCGTAACTATTAGCAACGGCTCTGCATTGCCCGCATCCTCCACCACTTGCAATGTTCTGAAGCGGGGTAGGTGACACAGATGCAACAGTCCCAATGCAGTAATGTAGAGATTTATTTAAACTCCACAGGGTTCAACAAGATAACAGAAATAAACAAACCAAAAACACATTCACCTGGCTCAGCTGGTATAATGACTGAGGCCCCTGCCCCACTCTCCCAGGGTATGGTAACACTTGGCTCTGTTACCAGCCTGTAGACTGCTGGTGTCTCTCAGCTGGGTTGTTTGCAGAGAGACACTGCTGGTTCCCTCAAACTTTTATGCACCTTTAATGAGGGACTTTTTCCTCAGCTGAACGGGCTGAGTCTTCCCCACTCTCTGTAATAGAGTGGGAGTGGTGAATCCCACCACCACCTATTCCCCACTCCAACCAAGCCGGCCCTGATTTTACCATTTGCCAACAGTTCAGCAACTAGGCTGTTGAACAAAACAACATTATCCGGCTTTTAATATCTCACCCAGCTTAACTTTCTGGGCGATATATACACTCCCTCCAATACAATTCCTGCTGTCTGCCTACACAATGTATTTAAGAGAGATTTGAGAACCGCACTCTGCTATTTAGCGTTCAGGTGCCAACCAAGGGCTATAAGCAGCCAGTATATATAAAAGTAAAGTTGAGGCACAATTTTCGCAATTTACTAATAGCGAATTTATTCATTTGCATGTAATGGGTAATCTGGGGCGATCTGCGGCACTGGATGCATCCAGCTCCCCAGATTACCCACATCCGTCTGAACAGATAAAACCGCAGATGAAGGTCCTGCGTGACCGAAACGTACGGTTTATGCAAATGTTCATAATCTGAAGCAGATTGGGCCAATGGATGATAGCATTACATGCAAATGAATACATTCCCTATTCGCAAATCGTGAAAATTGTGTGCCTCAACTTTACTTTTATATGCCTACACATGGTAGTGACAGACAATAGCACAGAGAGATTTTTTTTTTGCCTTTGGTTATAAAACACCAACATATACTGCAAAGTAATTGTCACGTACCGGCAGGACAGGTAGTGGATCCTCTGGACCAGAGAGGCGATGGCACGGGTTGTACTAAAGGACCGGTTCTAAGCAGTTACTGGTCTTCACCAGAGCCCGCCGCAAGGAGGGATGGATTTGCTGCGGCGGTAACTACCAGGTCGTGTCCCCTAGTAACAACTCGACCTCTCTGGCAGCTGATAAGGCGTGGTACACAGGGAGAAGGCAAGAGCGTAGTCGGACGTAGCAGAGGTCAGGGCAGGCGGCAAAGGTTCTAAGGCGAGTAGACGGTAGCAACGGGTTCGGCAACAGGCAAGGCAAACAAACACTGTGGAACGCTTTCTCTGAGGCACAAGGCACAAAGATCCGGCAGGAAGCTGTGGGAGGAGAAGGTATAAATGGGCAGTGCACAGGTGCAGCCTAATTAAGTCAGCACTGCCTCTCACAAACCTTAACCCTTAATATCCCTTTTGGACCAGACACCAATCACTGGTGCACTGGCCCTTTGAATCTAAGAGTCCCGGCGCACGCGCGCCCTAGAGAGCGAGGACGCACACGCCGAGACACTGGAGTGCTGCCTGGGGGCATACGCTGTGAGCGCTCCGCGGCCAGCAGGGGACCCGGAGCGCTCAGCGTAACAGTACCCCCCCCCCCCCCTTTGGTCTCCCTCTCTTTTTGGTACCGAAGAACTTGCGGATGAGACTGCGGTCCAGGATGTTCTCCTCCGGCTCCCATGACCTCTCCTCAGGACCGCAGCCCTCCCAGTCGACCAAAAAAAATCTATTCCTTGACAGAGAATATATTGGAGGTACCGGCGACAGGGGTGGGAGAAACAAGCTTGGGAGAAAAACTGTTAAAGACAGCAGGTTTAAGAAGGGAGACATGGAAGGAGTTATGGATTCGGAGGGAGGGAGGAAGATGGAGCTGATAAGAAACTTGATTGATACGACTCTTGATTTTATAGGGTCCCAAGAAACGAGGGCCCAACTTGTAACTTGGGACCCTAAATCGGATGTACCTAGAGGAGAGCCACACCTTGTCACCCGGGCGAAATTCCGGAGGAGATCTGCGTCTCTTGTCAGCTTGAACCTTCATACGGGCGGAAGCCTTGAGGAGAGCAGCGTGGGTTTCTCGCCAGATGGAGGAAAAATCCTGTACAAGACTGTCCACGGCAGGTACAGAAGAAGGAGTGGGAGACTGCGGCAGAGGTGGAAGAGGATGACGGCCAAAAACGACAAAGAAAGGAGACTTGTTAGAGGCAGAGGATTGTTTGTAGTTGTAGGAGAACTCCGCCCAGGGAAGTAGATCAGCCCAGTCATCATGGCGTGAGGATACAAAGTGACGCAGATAGTCACCCAAAATTTGGTTCACCCGTTCTACTTGGCCGTTAGACTGAGGATGGTACGAAGAAGAAAAGTCCAATTTGATCCCAAGCTGAGCACATAGAGCCCTCCAGAATTTGGAGACGAATTGTACCCCACGATCCGAGACAATATGTTTGGGAAGGCCATGGAGACGGAAGATGTGTTGGAAAAATTGTTTGGCCAACATGGGTGCAGAGGGTAGACCGGGCAGGGGTACAAAGTGAGCCATCTTGGAAAAGCGATCCACCACGACCCAAATAACGGACTTGCCATGGGAGGAGGGAAGATCTGTAATAAAGTCCATGGCGATGTGAGACCAGGGAACTTCAGGAATGGGTAGAGGCAAGAGGAGACCCGCTGGTTTCTGGCGAGGCAATTTATCCCGGGCGCAAATCATACAGGCCTGGACGAAGTCCGAGACATCTTTCTCTAGAGAAGACCACCAGTACCTTTGGGAGATTAGTTGGAGAGACTTTTGCACCCCTGGATGACCGGCAAAAGGGGAGGCGTGGCCCCACTTGAGAATTCGCAGCCGCTGACGTGGGGGTACGTAGGATTTGCCAGGAGGAAGAAGGCGCAGGTCCACGGGAGCGACTGTTATAAAGCGTTCTGGAAGGATAATATATCGAGGTGTTAACTCGTCGCCCACCACATCAGAGGAGCGAGACAGAGCATCTGCCCTAATGTTCTTACAAGCTGGAAGGTAATGGATCTCAAAATTAAAGCGGGCGAAGAACAGAGACCAACGAGCCTGACGGGGATTTAGACTCTGAGCAGACTGGAGATAAGCCAGGTTCTTGTGGTCCGTGAAGATGTACACAGGATGTGTGGCGCCCTCGAGTAAATGTCTCCATTCCTCCAGTGCCAATTTAATAGCCAGCAGTTCCCTGTCCCCAATGGAGTAATTTCTCTCTGCGGAAGAGAATGTTTTAGAAAAGAAGCCACAAGTAGAAGTCTTGCCCTGGGAAGACTTCTGGGTGAGGACAGCTCCGGCTCCCACCGAGGAGGCATCCACTTCAAGAGAGAAAGGCTTGGTGGAATCTGGTCTAGAGAGAACGGGTGCAGAGGCAAAGGCGCATTTCAGGGACTGGAAGGCTTCCTCGGCTTGGGAAGGCCAGGATTTGGGGTTAGCTCCTTTTCTTGTGAGGGCCACGATAGGAGCTACCAGAGTGGAATAGTGAGGGATGAATTGCCTGTAGTAATTCGCAAAGCCCAGAAATCTTTGTATGGCTCGGAGACCAGAGGGGCGTGGCCAATCCAGAACCGCCGAGAGCTTGGCTGGGTCCATTTGAAGTCCTTGGGCTGAGATAATGTATCCCAGGAAAGGCAGGGAGGTCCGTTCAAAAAGACATTTTTCAAGTTTAGCGTACAGGCGATTTCTCCTAAGACGAGTAAGAACTTGTTGCACATGGACCCTGTGTTGATCCAAATTGGAGGAAAAGATCAGGATATCATCCAGGTATACGACCACGCAGGTGTAAAGTAAGTCCCTGAAAATATCATTGACGAATTCCTGGAAGACAGCAGGTGCGTTGCAGAGGCCGAAGGGCATCACCAAATACTCAAAATGGCCATCCCTTGTGTTAAAGGCGGTCTTCCATTCGTCTCCTTCCCGGATACGGATCAGATTATAGGCCCCTCGAAGGTCCAATTTTGTGAAGATCTTAGCCCCTCGGAGACGATCAAATAGCTCAGAGATTAGAGGCAGAGGGTAACGGTTCTTAATGGTAATTTTATTAAGACCTCTGTAGTCAATGCAGGGGCGGAGGGAGCCGTCTTTTTTTGTCACGAAGAAAAAACCGGCCCCAGCAGGAGAAGAAGATTTTCTTATGAATCCTCTCTGTAGGTTCTCACGTATATAGTCGGACATGGCAAGAGTCTCAGGAGGTGAGAGAGGATAAATTCTGCCCCGAGGTGGAGTAGAACCGGGTATCAGGTCGATCGGGCAATCATAGGATCGGTGAGGAGGAAGGACCTCAGCTTGTTTCTTGCAGAAGACATCCGCGAAGGAATGGTATGGCTTGGGCAGCCCAGAAGGCGGAGAAACTTGCGGGTTCTGTTTGACCAGAGCAGGCTTAAGACAGCGGTCCGAACAGGAGGAACCCCAACGCAGGATCTCACCGGTGGACCAATTCAGGACAGGACTATGACGTTGAAGCCACGGCAGACCCAGGAGGAGTTCGGAGGAACAGAAGGGAAGGACAAAGAACTCTATAGTCTCGGTATGAAATATTCCGATGTCCATCTGCAGAGGCTGGGTACGGAACTGTACGGTGGCAGAGAGTCTCTCACCGTTAACAGTAGAGATGAAAAACGGCTTGGGTAGACGGATTACTGGAATACGGTACTTATCAACCAAGGAGGCGTGAATGAAGTTGCCAGCTGAACCGGAATCCAAGAAGGCGGCTGCGGAGAAAGAGGACTTGGAAGAGATGAACAACTGCACGGGTATGATGAGACGTGGAGAGGAAGAATCCACACCTAGCAACGCCTCTCCCACGTTTACTAGGTGCGAGCGTTTCCCGAACGCGGTGGACGGAGAGGACAATCTCTAAGGAAGTGCTCGGTACTGGCACAGTACAGACACAGGTTCTCGTTTCTGCGGCGGCTTCGTTCTTGCGGAGTCAGGCGTGACCGATCCACCTGCATGGCTTCCACAGCGGAAAGCCCAGTAGCGGGTTGAGGTGGACGCAGAAAAACGGGAGCCAGACGAGGAAAGCGTCTAGGCGAAACGTTTGTCTATCCTAGTGGCCAGCAAGATGAGGTCACTAAGAGTGGAAGGAAGCTCACGTGCAGCCAGAACGTCCTTTACTTCACTATTAAGTCCCTTCTTGAAGGTGGCGCAAAGGGCTTCATTGTTCCAGTTCAGCTCAGAGGCCAGGGTGCGGAACTGAATGGCATAGTCACCCACGGAAGAACCTCCTTGGGTCAAATTTAGTAAGGCAGTCTCTGCGGAGGTAACCCGGGCAGGCTCCTCAAAAACATTCCGGAACTCTAGGCAGAAGCTCTGGACGGAAGCGGTGGCAGGATCTGCGCGGTCCCATAGTGGTGTAGCCCAGGCCAGGGCCTTCCCGGACAGCAAACTGAGAATAAAGGGTACCTTGGCTCGCTCAGAAGGAAACTGGTCGGACAGAAGCTCGAGGTGGAGAGAGCACTGCGACAAGAACCCACGGCACTGCTTAGGATCTCCGTCATATTTGTCTGGTAGGGACAAACGGATTCTGGAACCGGTGGCAACTGCAGGCGGAGGTGACGCAGCAGGAGCAGACGGAGGAGCTGGCTGTTGCTGAGAAGGCAGGAGCTGCTGCAACATGGCGGTCAGCTGGGCCAGCTGTTGACCCTGCTGGGCCACAATAGTGGTGAGGTCCGCCAGGCTTGGCAGGGGAACATCAGCGGGATCCATGGCCGGATCTTACTGTCACGTACCGGCAGGACAGGTAGTGGATCCTCTGGACCAGAGAGGCGATGGCGCGGGTTGTACTAAAGGACCGGTTCTAAGCAGTCACTGGTCTTCACCAGAGCCCGCCGCAAGGCGGGATGGATTTGCTGCGGCGGTAACTACCAGGTCGTGTCCCCTAGTAACAACTCGACCTCTCTGGCAGCTGATAAGGCATGGTACACAGGGAGAAGGCAAGAGCGTAGTCGGACATAGCAGAGGTCAGGGCAGGCGGCAAAGGTTCTAAGGCGAGTAGACGGTAGCAACGGGTTCGGCAACAGGCAAGGCAAACAAACACTGTGGAACGCTTTCTCTGAGGCACAAGGCACAAAGATCCGGCAGGAAGCTGTGGGAGGAGAAGGTATAAATGGGCAGTGCACAGGTGCAGCCTAATTAAGTCAGCACTGCCTCTCACAAACCTTAACCCTTAATATCCCTTTTGGACCAGGCACCAATCACTGGTGCACTGGCCCTTTGAATCTAAGAGTCCCGGCGCACGCGCGCCCTAGAGAGCGAGGACGCACACGCCGAGACACTGGAGTGCTGCCTGGGGGCATACGCTGTGAGCGATCCGCGGCCAGCAGGGGACCCGGAGCGCTCAGCGTAACAGTAATACATAAAACGTAATTTCTCACTGCCTGTGAGGCTCACATTTTTTGCCTTATAGGACGCACTTTTTTCCCCCAGAGTGGGTGGGGGTGTCAGTGCGTCTTATGGGGTGAATACTAATGAGCACTTCCATTATGGTTTTGTTGCAACTGTTTATTTAATGTCAATTGAACATTTGCTACATCTTTATGCATACAGCTGTGTCCTTACTAACCTTTCAAGATGCCCCAAAATGAATGTCACAAGATGACCAGCTTTGAAGAATAAGTGCTGTCTAATGTTGTTAGTAACACAAAATTATTATTTTTTAAACTGGTCAATTGCAATGGAAAAATCAGGATTTCTTGAATCTAATGAAAGGTAAGAAAGGACACATGAGATGAATGTTGGCCCAAGCTACAGATTTCAGTGGAATCAGCTGACCATCTATTGTGAATAAGGCTAGTTTCACACTAGCGTTAAAGTTTTCCGGTATTGAGTTCAGTCATAGGGGCTCAATACCGGAAAAAAGCGCTTCAGTTTTGTCCCTATTCATTGTCAATGAACTGAAGGGAACGGAATGCTCCAAAATGCATTCTGTTCCCAGACCGGGGAGAAACCGCAGCATGCTGTGATTTTCTTTCCGTCCTGGGATGTGGAGCAAAAAAGTTTTCTCTGGCACAATCTGCCACAATAGAAAACGGATCCGTCCTCCATTGACTTTCAATAGAGTTCAAAACGGATCCGTTTGGCAATGTTAAATAAATGTTAAAGATAATACAACCGGATCCATTCAAACAGATGCAGACGGTTGTATTATCTGTAATGGAAGCGTTTTTGCTGGACCCTGCCGGATCCAGCAAAAACGCTAGTGTGAAAGTACAAGTATCCTGTATACTTCAACATGTCTTATCCTTTTGTTTTCAAAGAAGATGCTGCTGACAGTGGTTTATTCACCTCTCCCCACTGAGAACACATGCATGCTCAACCGAGCATACGTGTGTATATGGGGAGGTCACAGTTTTACAGTGTATGGTGTATGGTCACCTTTACAGTAGGGCCAATATAATAGAAAACAATTAAATGTCAAAACCTTAGTAAAAGGAGATCTGTGTATACTGTTCTGCTTTATCTGCTTGGATCATGTTTCTCTGGTAGGGACTCCAGATAGGAGAATATATATGCATATTATGCACCAACCACCATATGACATACTATAGCTACTTGACTAAATAGAAAACAAAAGGAGGCAGATTTATGATAGCCTGATGGCGTACGCCTCGTCATAAATTAGGCGCAACATCCAGCAGTCCGTACACCTGAAATCTATGCCCCATCCTCGCCAAGTCCCTATCCCGGCCTCACCATACCCTCAGGAAAGTGGCGAGGCTAGCTGAGAAACAGCTCTTGTGTAAACATTTTTTTGCAAGAACCTTTAAAAAAAATTATATCTTTATGATAAATCTGCACCGTAGCCTCTATTTTAGTCTCATGTAGTATAAATATTCTCAGTTCCTTTCCTATAAAGCTTCCCAATACTTCTTTGCCCTCTACCATTGGAGGAAAGCTCGAGACATAACCATATACAATAGATAGATGGCTGTGCCCACCGAAATCTAAATTGGCCAACATTCGTCTAATCTGTATGGCAACCTCAACATCTTGCATATTAGTATTTGGCTCAAGAGGTCAGATCCAATCCTATATGGATTGCTATGTAAAAAGGTTAAGACTGATCTGTTTTGTAGTACATTTTAGTAAGGCACCTAGTATCTGAATGTGTTGTAGTTATTTTTATCGTATTTTTAGATTTTATGTAACATTTTAACATGACTCACATATCAGTATTACCAATTATAAAACTCTTGTTTTTCCAGGATAGAGAAAAACTTATTAGACGGAAAAAACATAAAAGAAGTTCTAAGCCTATAAAGGTAAGGACTGTGCAATTCTCTAATGAAATATATAGGGAAATATCACAAACATAACTGCTAGTGCAAACTGGCCTGCCACTGGACTTCACCACTTTTCTCTCATCATCCATCTTGAACCTCACTGATGATAGTCAACCTCAGTGGGTGAGATACTCTTTATATACAATATATCAAACAGAGCACTGAATACGGAGGGGAGTACAGCTGAGAGGAAAGTATAGGCTTCATTTTTAGGCTCCTTTTCCTGGGCCTCCAAAAACAGTCCATCTGCAGTGTTCTGATGGCGGCACTGAATGTGGAAAAACCATGGACGTTAAAGAGATTGCCTCATTAGGAGAGCCCCTATCTGTAAGCCCTATTAGAAGATATGAATATCATAAAGATGGTTCATTAATTTAAACTATTAGCTGGAGCATTCACATACTGTAAAAAGTGTCTCTTACTCTGGAGGATGCAACACAATCATGTTTTATATGCTCATCCATTCATCTGTGGCTATCCAAAGATCCTTCTCTACAATAGCTACTGAGCGCCATGCGTTTCAACAGTTGGAACCACATGCAATGTGCCGCAGCTTGGTACAGTATGCACTTGAAGGGAATCTTACTTTCCATACTTATTACAGAGACACCTGGTGGACACTGTATTTGGATATGATGATGACTCGATGGATTCTGAAACATCATCAGTAGCTTCCTATCGAACAGACAGGACGCCAGCCACACCGGATGATGATTTAGATGAAGTAAGTGGCATTGCATAGTAAAGATATAAAGATAAAAGGATATAAAGAAAAATATTTTATTATTAGAGGGTTCACATTTACATAAATGCTTTCTTTGCAGTCCCCCCAACTCAACCAAATCTAAGGGCTCTTTCACACTTGCGTTGTCCGGATCCGGCGTGTCCACTTGCCGGAATAACACGCCGGATCCTGAAAAACACAAGTGTACTGAAAGCATTTGAAGACGGATCCGTCTTCAAAATGCTTTCAGTGTTACTATGGCAGCCAGGACGCTATTAAAGTCCTGGTTGCCATAGTAGGAGCGGGGAGTGGTATACTTACAGTCCGCGTGGCTCCCGGGGCGCTACAGAGTGACGTCAGAGCGCCCCATGCGCATGGATGACGTGCCATGCGATCACGTGATCCATGCGCTTGGGGCGCCCTGACGTCACTCTGGAGCGCCCCAGGAGCCGCACGGACGGTAAGTATGCTGCTCCCCCGCTCCCCACTACACTTTACCATGGCTGCCAGGACTTTAGCGTCCCGGCAGCCATGGTAACCATTCAGAAAAAGCTAAACGTCGGATCTGGCAATGCGCCGAAACGACGTTTAGCTTAAGGCCGTATCCGGATCAATGCCTTTCAATGGGCATTAATTCCGGATCCGGCCTTGCGGCAAGTGTTCAGGATTTTTGGCAGGAGCAAAAAGCGCAGCATGCTGCAGTATTTTCTCCGGCCAAAAAACGTTCCGTTCCGGAACTGAAGACATCCTGATGCATCCTGAACGGATTTCACTCCATTCAGAATGCATTAGGATAATCCTGATTAGGATTCTTCCGGCTTAGAGCCCCGACGATGGAACTCTATGCCGGAAGACAAGAACGCAGATGTGAAAGTACCCTAAACCTAACTGTGTCTTTCCTGAATACAATTCCCCAGTGACCATTCTGGCATCCAGTATAATCCATGTGCTGTTTTTTATATAGATAAATATATACTTTAATTTCCAGATCATGCCATTACTGTACATACATGTAATAGCAGACAATGTAAATATTTATAAGCCATTTTAACAATCATGAGCTGCCTCTTAGTTTTCTTCACTTTCAAATGTCAATAAAATGTCCCTTGTGTCTCTTCATAGAGTTTAGCAGCAGAAGAGTCTGAGCTAAGGTTTCGTCAGTTGACCAAGGAATACCAGGCATTGCAAAGGGCCTACGCTTTGCTCCAAGAACATACAGGCAGTATGATAGATGCAGAGAAAGAGACACAGGTAAATAAGCATGCAGCACCATGTTTACCAGTCTGGAGTTATCACATTCTATCTAAATATAGCTTAATTGTTGTGTGATGTAAAGTTAAGAAACTGCTAAACACTTTGTTTTAATATCTCATAATTTTCAAGATCTCAGCTGTTCATGACATAGGAGACTGAACAAACATCTACAGACATAGCTGTGCTAACAAGGCACAGTATGCTCTAATTGTATCCAGTCAAAGCAATTGTCTAAGACAAATGTCCACACTCGAGTAACATTATTATGATCACCAACTAATATCCAGAGTTACCACCATGTGCAGCACGGACAGCAGTTGGGTGGGCTGGGAGTGACTCTATAAGGTCCTGGTAGGTTGTCACATGTATCTGGAGCCATGCTGACTGCAGTGCATCCCACACTTGATGGAGGGTGCGTGGGGGAGAATCCATAGAGCAAGCATAACAGTGGAGGTGGTCCCACATATACTCAACTGGGTTCAAGTCTGGGGAATTAGAGGACCAAGGTAGTACTTGGAAGTCTTGGTCATGCTCTTCCAACTAATGTTGAACATTTCTAGCCATGTAACATAGTAACATAGTACATAAGGCCGAAAAAAGACATTTGTCCATCCAGTTCGGCCTGTTATCCTGCAAGTTGATCCAGAGGAAGGCAAAAAAAACTCTGTGAGGTAGAAGCCAATTTTCCTAACTTTAGGGGAATAAAAAATTCCTTCCCGACTCCAATCAGGCAATCAGAATAACTCCCCGGATCAACGACCCCTCTCTAGTAGCTATAGCCTGTAATATTATTAAGCTCCAGAAATACATCCAGGCCCCTCTTGAATTCTTTTATTGTACTCACCATCACCACCTACCTCCTCACGCAGAGAGTTCCATAGTCTCACTGCTCTTACCATAAAGAATCCTCTTCTATGTTTGTGTACAAACCTTCTTTCCTCCAGACGCAGAGGATGTCCCCTCGTCACAGTCACCGTCCTGGGAATGAATAGATGATGGGATAGATCTCTGTACTGACCCCTGATATATTTATACATAATAATTAGATCTCCTCTCAGTCATCTTTTTTCTAAATTGAATAACCCTAATTTTGATAATCTTTCAGGGTACTGTAGTTGCCCCATTCCAGTAATTACTTTAGTTGCCCTCCTCTGGACCCTCTCCAGCTCTGCTATGTCTGCTTTGTTCACTGGAGCCCAGAACTGTACACAGTACTCCATGTGTGGTCTGACTAATGATTTGTAAAGTGGTAGGACTATGTTCTCATCACGGGCATCTATGCCCCTTTTGATGCAATCCATTATCTTAATGGCCTTGGCAGCAGCTGCCTGACACTGGTTTTTGCAGCTTAGTTTGCTGTTTATTAAAATTCCTAGATCCTTTTCCATGTCAGTGTTACCGAGTGTTTTACCATTTAATAAGTACGGGTGACTTATGCATTATTCCTTCCCATGTGCATAACTTTACATTTGTCAGTGTTAAACCTAATCTGCCACTTATCTGCCCAAGCCTCCAATCTACCCAGATCGCTCTGTAATAGTATACTGTCCTCTTCAGTGTTAATTACTTTACAAAGTTTAGTGTCATCTGTGAAAATTGATACTTTACTATGCAAGCCTTCTACAAGATCATTAATAAATATATTGAAGAGAATAGGGCCCAATACTGACCCCTGAGGTACTCCACTAGTGACAGTGACCCAATCTGAGTATGTACCATTAATAACCACCCTCTGTTTTCTATCATTGAGCCAGTTACTTACCCACTTACAGACATTTTCTCCCAGTCCGAGCATTCTCATTTTATATACTAACCTTTTATGTGGTACAGTGTCAAATGCTTTGGAGAAGTCCAGATACACGACATCCATTGATTCGCCGCTGTCAAGTCTAGAACTTACCTCCTCATAGAAACTGATTAAGTTAGTTTGACATGACCGATCCCTCACGAAGCCATGTTGATATGGCGTTATTTGCTTATTTCCGTTAAGATGGTCTAACATAGCATCTCTCAGAAAACCTTCAAACAGTTTACCCACAACAGATGTTAAACTTACCGGCCTATAGTTTCCAGGCTCTGTTTTTGGACCCTTTTTGAATATTGGCACCACATTTGCCATGCGCCAATCCTGTGGGACATTCCCTGTCAATATAGAATCTGCAAATATCAGAAATAAGGGTCTGGCTATGACATTACTTAATTCCCCTAGGATACGGGGGTGTATGCCATCTGGTCCTGGTGATTTGTCTTTTTTAATCTTTTTAAGTCGCTGTTGTACTTCTTCCTGGGTCAGACAGGACACTTTTAATGGGGAATTTATTTCAACATTCAGCATGTCATCTGACAGTTTATTTTCCTCGGTGAATACATTGGAGAAAAAAAATATTTAACAGCTTTGCTTTCTCCTCGTCGCTCTCTGCGACTCCCCCCTCATTACTCTTTAAAGGGCCGACACCTTCAGATTTATACTTTTTAACATTTATATAATTGAAGAATATTTTAGGGTTAGTTTTACTCTCTTTGGCAATTAATCTCTCGGTCTCTAGTTTGGCCACTTTTATTTGTTTTTTACATGTTCTATTTTTTTCCTGTTTTTCAGTGCTTCCGTGCTACCTTCCTGTTTTAGTGTTTTATATGCTTTCTTTTTGTCATTTATTGCTTTCTTTACCGTTCTGTTTATCTACATTGGTTTCTTTTTGTTCCTTAACCTTTTATTCCCATACGGTATGTACCTTTCACAATGAGATTTTAGGATGCTTCTAAAGATATCCCATTTTGTGGCTGTATTTTTATTTGTGAGGACTTTATCCCATTTAGTTAGGCCTATGGCCTCTCTTAGTTGGCTAAATTTAGCTTTTTTGAAGTTTGGTATTTTTGTTCCTCCCTGTAGAAACACTCTTTTGAATGATAATTGGAAGGTTATTACTTTGTGGTCACTATTTCCCAGGTGTCCCCCTTGGCTAGTCTGTACAGACTAGCCAATCAGGCAATCCTAATGCCGGCTAAAAGGTTCTGATCCCCACAAAACGTGACTGTGGGGATCAGAACCTTCTAATGTGTACATATAATACCCCCCCCCCCCCCCGTAGGCTTCAGCCTACATTGTGCCCCCCTAATTTCAGGATTGCCGAGTGCGCGATCCCCCGTCCCCCTCTTCCTTCCCCCATTTTCCGGATGGCTGAGCGGTTGGCAGAGTGTCAGCATGCAGCTGACACTCTGCTTGAAACGGCCAACATCAATGCTAGCACCGATGTTGACTTGTCTGCGATGAGATGACACCTGAGGTGCTGTTGCTACTATGCTATCACAGTTGGCCAGGGATGTCATGTGACCACTCCTCGGAAGATGCTTGCTGTGATGCATGCTGGGATTTTTACTTTCACTTTGCAGCTGCTCCGTCCCCACATAGCCTCTCATCTATGTGAGCATACTATGCTGAATGCAGTAGAAAAATTATATATACACAGTATATCTGTCATTATACTAATACTTCTTGGCTTTAGTTATTATCTGGGGCCTTTTATTTTATTTTTTATGTGTATGGTGGCCAACCCCTTTTAGTAGCAGTGGTGTCAGTGGCAGGTTGCAGACAATCGAAGAAATGGAGGTTCCACGTCACTCAAAATAGTGTTTAGAGAAAAGCCTTATTAATGCACATTGATTTAATTTGGTCCAGACAAAAGTAAAATCTGCAGATGTATTTGCTGTACATGGAATCCTCTAGACCACTAGTCCCTAGTGACAACAAATTCCAACTAAGTACCCCCAAGAAAATAAGTGGTTATAAAAGTTAACAAATTAAGGCTATGCTCATACCTCTGTCAGAAGCTCTATTTGGAACAGTTGCTTCACATTTGATGGGGAGAACAGGGGAGCATTCAGAACCATTCTTCCTGTCAAAATGAAAAAACACCACACTTGGACCTCTTATGGAACTCATTATAGGTTTTGTCATGTTTTACATTTAAAAGAGGGGGGGGGGGGGTAGTGGCGCTTCACATAGAGCTTGCCATAGAGCTTTCACTACTCTAAATGTTTCGGCTCTGTTTATATTAAATGCAATTAAATTATAGGCAGACTAAACACCTTTTATGATGTTGTTTTCAAGTCCAAAATTATCTGCTGATTAATTTTATATTTTTATATAGGTTGGTGTTCCTTTTTTGTGAATTTCCTGCATATGCATAGCGCTAATAACATGATGTCACCACCATTGGAAGGATTTTAGGTGCTTAAAGGGGTTGTCTGATTTTAGACGTTGGTTTCATATCTCTAGGATATGCCACCAATGTCAGATAGGTGTGGGTCCTACATCTGCAACATGTACTTATCTCCTGAATCGGAGCGGAGAGCACCCTATGGGACTTATTTCGGCAGTACTATAGAAGTGAATGGAGCTTGCGCGGTGTGCTCTCCATTAATTTCTATGGGACTTCAAAAAATAGCCAAGCACGCTCACTATCCAATTTTTGGATCTCCCATAGAAATTAATGGAGAGCATGCCATGGAAATAGGTGCGAGTCTCAGAGGTGGGACCTGCACCTTTCAGACTTTGATGGCATATCTGAGCCATCAATGTCTGAGATAACACAAGCCATTTATACATAATGTTTTACACTGTTCATTGTATAGTAATATGCAGTAAGTGCCTAAGGTCCCGTAGTGTTAGGCTACATGCACGCGTCTAAGTAACGGCCATCACACGTCCATTTTTAGCACCAGTGAAAGTCTATGGGGCTATTTACATGGCCGTTCTTTTAATGGCTAGTGAATAGCGTCCGTCCAAAAATAGGACATGTCCTATTTTTGGCCATTTTCACGGCCGGACAGACCCCATTGAAATCAATGGGACCTTTTTAACGGCCGATTGACAGGGGTGCACCCGTCTAACGGCTGTTAAAAACGTGTACACAGGCCATTTAGGGGTTAAAAAAAATGAATAACTCACCTCATCCACTTGCTCGCGGTGCAGCAGTCTCTTCTCTCTTTATTGAGCAGATCCTGCCGAAGGACCTGCGTGGTGATGTAACCACGGGGGAGCGAGCAGTGACGTCATTGCGCACCCTCGGCAGGTCCCGATCTGTGAAGAAAGAAGAGACTGCTGCAGCGTGAGCAAGTGGAGGGTTTGTTGTTTTGTTTTGTTTGGCTGCGGGACACTATGGGGGCATTATATAAACCATGGGGGACATTATAAAGATGGGGGCCCTATAAAAAAAAAAAAAGAAACACACTATGGAGGAAATTATTTAAGATGGGGCCCTAACATTAGAGGCATTATTAAAGCTAGGGGAGGTTAAAAAAAATAATATTCACTGTGGGGGATATTTATTTAGCTGGGGGCCTTTATGGGGGCATTATTAAAGCTGGGAACACTATAAAAAATGATATACACTGTGGGGGTCATTTATTTAGCTGGGGGCCTACATGGGGGCATTATTAAAGCTAACAAAAGAGAAAAAGAATACCGAAATGGGAGCCGCACATCTACAAAAATATAAGTTTATTAAGGCAACAGACACAGCATAAAAAAGTTTTTTAAAAACGTTGTATACAACAAATCTGGGCCATGTAAGCCGTGTATCGGCGCATGCCCATCTGAATCACCACAAATTCATATATGAACCCCCACATCAATCAGCATATAATGATGTAAAGTGCATGAAATCCATCAACAATAGATAATAAATACTTATCATAAAAATGGCATAATGGGGGGTGTCTGTGGCGGTCAGCAGAAGAGCCCAACGCGTATCGCCAGACTTGCTGGCTTCCTTAGGAGTGTCTGGTTCCTAATAGTAATCATCAGATATATATACAAAGTAATCAATATACTGCTACCTTGCAGCTGGACACTGATTCCTGATGGAGAAAGAGGGGGCGGTGACCACCTCGTCATCATCAAGCGACAGAGGGGCGGTATGGGGAAGTCTCCAATGATATGATTGTAAATTGATTGTGGGACGCGAACGGCGTCCGGATGCGCCGTCCGCGCATGCGCCCATTCAAGCCGGCCCGTGCTGCGTTCCAAAGACCGGAAGTAGCAGCACGTGCCGGCTCACAGGGCTCCCACTGCGTGTCAATAACCGGAAATGACATAGGTCCCGGTGTGTGACGCGACGGAGGGGGCGCTGCAGATGTGCACGGGGCAAAGAGATAAGACAGGAAAAAGCTTCTTGCAATAGACATGATATATCCATTATCATGGACAAAAGACCAGTACCGGGGACTCTGACCAAAGATTGGAATAAGGAGAAAGAGACTAATGTCAATCCAAGAAATAGAGACATGGAGAGAATGCCAAAAATGAAATAAAATGAATTGATAAACACACAGAAAAAACGTGACAAATAATGATAATAAACAAAATCCAGAGAATAAATCGATTTTTTGTATTAATATTTGTAATTATTTTTTTCATTTATTTTGTTCTCTATATTTGATATAACTATTTCATTATTTTTTCGTGTATATACTTCGTATTGTTTATTTTTTATATTTTCTATATATTTTATAGAGTTTGTTTTCTATTATTTTTTATATATTTTTCAGTTTATTTCTTGAATTTTGATGTATTAATTAGTGCATTAAGGGGCAATATAAATGCCCAGAAATGAGATCCAAAAGTAAATACTATAATTGGATCATGTGCAGAAATAACTACCTGTCAAGGGAATCACCCGGTCTATTAGGTTAGCTACATGATATTACATCCAGAAGTGCTTGGATAGGCATTTTGTCCCTTAATTTTAGTCATTGATCACTCCTAATTTTTGTCTAATTTGGAGATTTTATGGTATATACTCAATAATCACCCCGAAAAAAAAAAAAAAAAAAAAAAAAAAAAGGGGGAAAGGGGAGGAAGGAGAAGGGGAGGGAGAAGAGGAATGGAAACAAGAATTATATAAAAGAAGAGAAGTAGAAGAAAACGAATATGAAGCACCGTGCCCAAATCCGCAGCTCCCCACATCGAAGTCCCAGTATCGAAGAGGGTTATTCTTCAAATAATGGCCACACCAGGGATTGCAGCATCAAAGGACCGTCAAGAACAGATAAGGTGGGGACATATATAGATTGAAGTAGGCTAATCATCACAAGTCCAAGCAAACAAAGAAATCCTTGAGGAAAAGGCATGGTAATCCAGTGAGATTCAATATGATGAACAATATTCAAGTGATTTCCCAACCAAGGTGCAGAAAGGGATAACCCGATCCCGGAGTCGAAGACCAGGTGATCACAAGTAATGTGAACAACACGTGTATCTGAAATTGCAAAAGAAAATTTTTATTATTGAAGAAGAAAAAGGGGAAAGAAAAGAAAAGAAAAACAGGCAATTGAAAAGTGCAACAAATCATCTAGCATAAAAGCCTGTGAACAAAAGCTCCTCGTTAAGACCCTGTGGGGATAAACAGTCAAGGTTATAAATCCATCGGGATTCCGCCTTCAACAAACATTGTGTTATGTGTGTCCCCCTGATGTTGGAATAAATTTTTTCTAAGCCTACAACTTGTAGGTCATTGTGCTTACCCCCATGATGATCCAAAAAGTGTGAAGCCACAGAAGTGAGAGTCTTCTCCTCATCGGCTCGGTCCCGAGCGGCCAGGTTAATGTTAGACATATGCTGCTGGATCCGTTTTCGCAGTTCCTGTGAGGTCTGTCCCACATATATTTGTCTACATGGACAGATGATCCCGTATACCACATTTCTCGTGCGACAGTTGATGTAATGCTTTAAACGTATATGTTCCTCACCATTCATGAAATTATCTTTCCCCAACATGTATGGACAAACATTGCACTGGCCGCAGGGATGTGTACCTTTGAACTTGATGCCTCTATTCAGTCCCCGTGTAGGACGCTGGAAGTGACTGCAGACAAGCTTGTCCTTGAGTGAGGGTGCTTTCCGGGCAATGATTTTCGGTTTTTCGTCCATGTGTGGTATCAGTCTTTGCTCACCTCTGACCACAGACTGATACCACACATGGACGAAAAACCGAAAATCATTGCCCGGAAAGCACCCTCACTCAAGGACAAGCTTGTCTGCAGTCACTTCCAGCGTCCTACACGGGGACTGAATAGAGGCATCAAGTTCAAAGGTACACATCCCTGCGGCCAGTGCAATGTTTGTCCATACATGTTGGGGAAAGATAATTTCATGAATGGTGAGGAACATATACGTTTAAAGCATTACATCAACTGTCGCACGAGAAATGTGGTATACGGGATCATCTGTCCATGTAGACAAATATATGTGGGACAGACCTCACAGGAACTGCGAAAACGGATCCAGCAGCATATGTCTAACATTAACCTGGCCGCTCGGGACCGAGCCGATGAGGAGAAGACTCTCACTTCTGTGGCTTCACACTTTTTGGATCATCATGGGGGTAAGCACAATGACCTACAAGTTGTAGGCTTAGAAAAAATTTATTCCAACATCAGGGGGACACACATAACACAATGTTTGTTGAAGGCGGAATCCCGATGGATTTATAACCTTGACTGTTTATCCCCACAGGGTCTTAACGAGGAGCTTTTGTTCACAGGCTTTTATGCTAGATGATTTGTTGCACTTTTCAATTGCCTGTTTTTCTTTTCTTTTCTTTCCCCTTTTTCTTCTTCAATAATAAAAATTTTCTTTTGCAATTTCAGATACACGTGTTGTTCACATTACTTGTGATCACCTGGTCTTCGACTCCGGGATCGGGTTATCCCTTTCTGCACCTTGGTTGGGAAATCACTTGAATATTGTTCATCATATTGAATCTCACTGGATTACCATGCCTTTTCCTCAAGGATTTCTTTGTTTGCTTGGACTTGTGATGATTAGCCTACTTCAATCTATATATGTCCCCACCTTATCTGTTCTTGACGGTCCTTTGATGCTACAATCCCTGGTGTGGCCATTATTTGAAGAATAACCCTATTCGATACTGGGACTTCGATGTGGGGAGCTGCGGATTTGGGCACGGTGCTTCATATTCGTTTTCTTCTACTTCTCTTCTTTTATATAATTCTTGTTTCCATTCCTCTTCTCCCTCCCCTTCTCCTTCCTCCCCTTTCCCCCTTTTTTTTTTTTCGGGGTGATTATTGAGTATATACCATAAAATCTCCAAATTAGACAAAAATTAGGAGTGATTAATGACTAAAATTAAGGGACAAAATGCCTATCCAAGCACTTCTGGATGTAATATCATGTAGCTAACCTAATAGACCGGGTGATTCCCTTGACAGGTAGTTATTTCTGCACATGATCCAATTATAGTATTTACTTTTGGATCTCATTTCTGGGCATTTATATTGCCCCTTAATGCACTAATTAATACATCAAAATTCAAGAAATAAACTGAAAAATATATAAAAAATAATAGAAAACAAACTCTATAAAATATATAGAAAATATAAAAAATAAACAATAAGAAGTATATACACGAAAAAATAATGAAATAGTTATATCAAATATAGAGAACAAAATAAATGAAAAAAATAATTACAAATATTAATACAAAAAATCGATTTATTCTCTGGATTTTGTTTATTATCATTATTTGTCACGTTTTTTCTGTGTGTTTATCAATTCATTTTATTTCATTTTTGGCATTCTCTCCATGTCTCTATTTCTTGGATTGACATTAGTCTCTTTCTCCTTATTCCAATCTTTGGTCAGAGTCCCCGGTACTGGTCTTTTGTCCATGATAATGGATATATCATGTCTATTGCAAGAAGCTTATTCCTGTCTTATCTCTTTGCCCCGTGCACATCTGCAGCGCCCCCTCCGTCGCGTCACACACCGGGACCTATGTCATTTCCGGTTATTGACACGCAGTGGGAGCCCTGTGAGCCGGCACGTGCTGCTACTTCCGGTCTTTGGAACGCAGCACGGGCCGGCTTGAATGGGCGCATGCGCGGACAGCGCATCCGGACGCCGTTCGCGTCCCACAATCAATTTACAATCATATCATTGGAGACTTCCCCATACCGCCCCTCTGTCGCTTGATGATGACGAGGTGGTCACCGCCCCCTCTTTCTCCATCAGGAATCAGTGTCCAGCTGCAAGGTAGCAGTATATTGATTACTTTGTATATATATCTGATGATTACTATTAGGAACCAGACACTCCTGAGGAAGCCAGCAAGTCTGGCGATACGCGTTGGGCTCTTCTGCTGACCGCCACAGACACCCCCCATTATGCCATTTTTATGATAAGTATTTATTATCTATTGTTGATGGATTTCATGCACTTTACATCATTATATGCTGATTGATGTGGGGGTTCATATATGAATTTGTGGTGATTCAGATGGGCATGCGCCGATACACGGCTTACATGGCCCAGATTTGTTGTATACAACGTTTTTAAAAAACTTTTTTATGCTGTGTCTGTTGCCTTAATAAACTTATATTTTTGTAGATGTGCGGCTCCCATTTCGGTATTCTTTTTCTCTTTTGTTATATTGTGCTTCACATACCGAGGGCCGGCACTCTCCTCTTATATTATTGGATGTGCCCCTATCTTTTTTTGATTGCATGGGCATTATTAAAGCTGGGAACACTATAAAAAATTATATACACTGTGGGAAACATTTATTTTTCTGGGGGCCTACATGGGGGCATTATTAAAGCTGGGGATACTATAAAAAAAATTATATACACTGTTGGGTACATTTATTTAGCTGGGGCTTACCATCCTGTGGGTGTTCTCAGGAGGGTGGGTCAAATTCATCCATTTTTAATGTTCGTTTTTAACGGACATGAAAAACTGATGCAAAACGGACATTAAAAACTGACACACGGCCAGAAAATAGATGCACACACTTATGCAAAATGGCCTGACTTTTTTTTTTTCTGTCGTGTACATGTAGCCTTAGCCGCAGGAAATCGCAATATGCAAGGGTGGGCATGGCAGCCACTTTAAAGTAATCTCAAGATGGAACTTCATATAACAAACACATTTACCAGGATTCTTTAATATGATTAATATGATATAGTAGACACAAATGTCTAGACTCGAAATGACACGATATTCACATACTTTTGGCAGATTCAAGAACAGATGCAAACAGACGCCCTACGCTATAAAGCCAAAATTGAAGATCTTGAAAAGGCATTGGCTGAAAAGGGACAGGTTGGTAGATGACATATAATCTCAAAATAGGATAACAATGATTTTTTTTTTGTTTATGAATTTTTTGTTGTTCATAGGATTCCCACTGGGTGGACGAAAAACAGCTTTTCAGAAAACGAAATCAGGAATTAATAGAAAAGGTAAAGTATCACTTGGGCAGGTCATGTCACTATACCCGAACATAAGCTTAGGAACAATGAAGCCTAAGGAAATGTTTTGACCTGACAACACTATACAATTATAATAAATATGTAGCTGTGTGAACACAAGTGATGAGCGGCAGGGGCAATATTAGAATTTGCGAATATTTGGGTGAATATTCGTCACATATTCGCGAATTAGAGAATTTGTGATCTCCAGTCATTATTTTCTTGATTGTGAAAATTGGCAATCGGAAAATTTGCAATAAAAATTTGTGATCAACACTACTTCTAAAGTCAGATATTGCAGCCTTTTCATTGGCCCACAAGCAAGAAGCAGTGAGGGATCATGGGAAAATTCTAGAATATTTGTGATTACGAAGATATAGCACTATATTCTAGATATTCGCAAATTATCAAAGTGCAATATTTGCAATAAAAATAGTCTTGGCTGGGGTGAGTTTGCGGCTCAGGAAAACAACGGGAAAGTACAGCTCTGAGGCCTACTTCATATGTATCGGTCTGTACCACAAACTCCCTCTTGAAGTCGGGCGTCACCAAAACCGGTGACCCACACAGGACCGACTTCAAGGCGGAAAAAGCCTCTTCCGCCTGGTCATTCCAGCAGACCATCATGGACTTCCGTCCTTTCGAGAGCCCTGTCAACCGAGCCGCTAAAGTGGCAAAATGGGGAACAAACCTCATGTAATAGCCTACCATTCCCAGGAAGGACTTGCTTAGTGGTAACAGGTTGGGGCAAATTCCGAATCGCCTCTATTTTATTTACTTGGGGTTTGATGACTCTGCGCCCGATGACATACCCCAGGTACTTAGTCTCCTCTAACCCTATTGCTCATTTCTTTGGGTTAGCGGTCAGTCCAGCCTTCCTAAGGGAGTCAACTACAGCCTGCATTTTGGGTAGATGACTTTCCCAGTCGGTACTGTGGATGACAATATCATCCAGGTAAGCTAACGAGTACCGACGATGTGGATGAAGTACAATGTCCATGATTTGTTGGAAAGTGGCAGGGGCACCATGCAGACCAAAGGGTATCACTTTATACCGATACAGCCCCTCAGGGGTTACAAAGGGAGTTTTCTCTTTGGTAGCCTTCGTTAAGGGCACCTGCCAATGGCCCTTCGTGAGGTCCAAAACAGAAAAATAAGGTGCTTGTTCTAATCTTTCGATAAACTCATCTACCCGGGGCATGGGATACACATCAAGCTTGGAGGTTTTATTTAGTTTGCGAAAATCGTTACAGAACCGTAACGTCCCGTCCGACTTGGGTATTAAGACTATCGGACTGGCCCATTCACTTTTGGACTTCTCAATGACGTCTAGTTGCAGCATTAGCTGCACTTCCCCCCGAGATGGCTTGTCGCCGAGCCTCGGGTACCCAGTATGGTTTTAACCAGACTTTTGCCTGAGGCTCAGTGACAATGTCATGCTGGATTATGGAAGTGCGTCCAGGGAAGTCGGAGAACACATCCGTGTTCCGACTAATGAACTCCCTGGCTTCCTGAGCCTGTTTAGAGGAGAGTCTGTCAGCAATTTTTACTGTGGCAACTGCTTCTCTTGCATCAGACAGAGGGGCATGAACCTCTTCTCCTAGAAAACCTGGCCGTGGGCTGTCTTCAGTAGAGGACTCCCTATTTTTCCTGGCTTTCGCCAACCCGGCTGGTGTACTTTGCTATTTACCTCTCCAACTTTCTTAAGTACCTCATAGGGCCCCTGCCACCTAGCTAGGAACTTACTGTCTATGCTTGGTACCAGAACCAAAACCTGATCACCCGGGAGAAGAGTTCTGGACCCAAGCCTGCCGATTACAGACCCTACTCTGGGCTCACTGCGCTACCTCCATATGCTCCCTGACCAGAGGCAACACTGTCTCCATCCGTTCTTGCATCTGGGTCACGTACTCAATAGCACTTTTGTGCGGTGTGGGTTGTTATTCCCATGCTTCTTTGGCTACATATGTCCAACAGACTGTGAGGGTGTCTGCCATATAGCAGTTCAAAGGGCGAGAACCCAGTAGAGGCCTACCAGGCAATCCGTTTGCGGATGATACACGGACGTCCATAGCTGTTTTATGTGGAGCAACTTACAGAGTTCCCTCATGACCTTGGACATAAAAGGGGTCCCTTGGTCGGTCAGAACCTCTTTAGGTAGTCGCACTCGGAAAAACATCTTCATTAACTCCTTAGCTATGAGTTTGGCTGATGTATGTCGCAGTGGCACCACCTCCGGGTACCAAATGCCGTAGTGTAGAACCACCAAGATGTGTTGGTTCCCTCTAGCAGACTTCGGTACTGGGCCTATGAGATCCATAGCGATTCGCTCGAACGGGCCTCGATAATCGGAAGAGGTACCAGGGGACTCCAGGTTGGGCAAGGGGACTCCAGGTTGGGCAAGATTTACAAAACTCTTCTACCTCTCTGAACACACTGGGCCAGTAAAACCGCTGTAGTATCTGGTCCTGCGTTTTCTGCCATCCCAAGTGACCCCCAAGAACATGTTGGTGGACAAGCTTCAATACGCGTTTGTGATAAGCCTTGGGCACCACCAGCTGTTCAACATGCTCCCCAGTTTTTAGTTTACCCGATACAGCATTTCCTGGTGAACAACAAAACAGGGAAACATCGACTTGGCCCCAGGTTTTTGTGGTTCACCATCAATTATTACAACATTCTCCCAGGCCCGGGATAAGGTTGGGTCCTGGTATTGGGCGGTTCAAAAATTTTCACCGGAGACATAGAGTTCTGCCAATTCAGGACCCGATGGCAAGTCCTCAACGTCTCCTACCAACAGACTCTGCGGGGTTGTCTCCCCCTCCTCCACCAAAGTGGCGATCACCCCTACCACAGGACCTTTGGTCTTGGGTTCCCAGGGTTCTGGCCTCCTGCCCGAGCCAGGCCACTCTGCTGGAGTCACCCCTGACTCAGGGGTATCAACAATTCTCATGGCCGGCCACAGGGCTGGGAAGCCCGGAAAGTCTCTCCCTATTATTAGTTCATAAGGTAAAGTGGTGGCAACGGCCACCTCGTGGGTCCACCTGCTGCCTCCCAGGGCGGTGGGATAGTCCTTTAAATCTCCATGTATACACACGACCCTGATTTTTCAGCTAGTATATTCGGCGGGCCGCACCAGGGTAGCTTTACCAGGGACACCAGACTCCTTGAGTCCAACAAAGCCACTTCCAGAGTGTCTCCCACTTCTACCTGGCACAGGTGGTTATTGTCTATAGTCTCTGGGATACCTGATGCACACAGCTTCCTGGCGTACAAAGACAATTTGCGGTATGCATAGTTAGTCTCCATGGTTTCGCCCCGATGGGGACAGTCGGCCCTTACATGGCCAGGCTCCTGACACCACCAGCATACTATCGGAGCTGGGTATACCCCATCCAGGCTTGGTTGGCTCAAGTCTCTGTGTCTGGGATGGAGATAGCTGGGGTTTGGCTGCCCCCTCCCAAACGAAACCCCTTTCAAATTCCTGGTAGACTCATAGCGTTCCACCAGGTCCACCATCTCAAGGGCATTACCAGGAGACACCTGGCCGATCCAGTGCTGGAGGGGTTATGGCAAAGCTTGTTAGGCCGCACCAGGGTAGCTTTTACCAGGGACACCTGAGAGGCATGTAACTCAAAAACGTCAGTGTTTTATTCACATTTACGGCAACAAAACAGTGCGACAGTCCATTTGCAGTTTTGGTGTTCGTTCACAGCTAGACAGTTCATACAGCAACACAGTCACCTGTTACCCTAGGTCAGTGATGGCTAACCTTGGCACTCCAGCTGTGGTAAAACTACAGCTCCCAAGATGCCCCGCTTGCTTGGCTGCTCTCAGAACTGTATAGAAATAAATGTAGCATGCTGGGAGTCGTAGTTTCACCACAGCTGGAGTGCCAAGGTTAGCCATCACTGCCCTAGGTCTTAGTTCACACCCGATCGGCATTGCTCAGGACAGAGCAGACGTCCCAAACCCAGGCCTCCAGCGTAGCACATGGCTCAGATCCCAATACAGTGATTGCCAGAGCTCCTCTGTCAGAGAGAGGTAATCACACCCAGCTGACACTGCTGGCTGGGTTTTTTATAGGCCAGTCAAGACCGGCCTGGAACGTGTGGAGTAGTCACCCAACCAGCACTTTGACTACTCCTAGTAAGAGCCGTCTCGGATCAGCTACACAGCTATACTAAATAGCTAGGTGTCAAACAGCACATGAAAACTGCTCGATGACACATACCTTCCATCAACAACTGACCCTTGCACCTTCCTACAATTTATATATATATATATATATATATATTTAACTATAGCTCTCCTATAATTTCTGCCACCTACTGGTGAACCAGGCACATTACATGAACAATTACATAACATTAGAAATGCACAGTGTGGAGGACCTGGAAAAAATGCATAACATGACATGAGGTTAGACCATTAAAGACAGTAGCAACACCTCTGGGGTGTTAGACCACTCCCCTGTGCAGGGCCTGGCTCTTCTCTGTTTGACATACTGCTAGATCAAATAAATAAATAAAAAGGAAATGAAAACACCCCAAAAAAGTCAGTAATTTTCTCACTTCACCACGCTAATAAGCCATTTTTTCTCACTAATACACGCCTAAGAAGGTTTTAGAACACATAACTGCACTGCTAAACGGCAAATAGGCCCTTACTTTTTTCCACTTATACACTCCACGAAAGGCTTTAGAACATATAAATGCACCCCATAACGGCAAATTATATATATTTTTTTGCCACTAATACACGCCAAAAAGGGCTTTAGAACATATAACTGCACCACTGATTGGTAAATCGGCCCTTATTTTTTTCCATTTATACACGCCACAAAAGGCTTTAGAACATATAACTGCAACGCTAAACGGCAAATAGGCCCTTACATTTTTCCACTTATACACTCCACGAAAGGCTTTAGAACATATAACTGCACTGCTGAACAGCAAATAATATATATTTCTTTGCCACTAATACATGCCAAAAAGGGCTTTAGAACATATAACTGCACCGCTGAACGGCAAATGGGCCCTTATTTTTTCCACTTATACACGCCACAAAAGGCTTTCGAACATATAACTGTACCACTGAATGGCAAATAATATTTTTTTTTTGCCACTAATACACGCCAAAAAGGGCTGTAATTTTCTCACTTCACCACACAACAGCAAATACTTTTTTTTGTGCCACTAATACATGCCAAAAAGGGCTTTAGAACATATAACTGCACCGCTGAACGGCAAATAGGCCCTTACTTTTTTCCACTTATACACTCCACAAAAGGCTTTAAGACATATAACTGCACTGCTGAAAGACAAAAAATATATATTTTTTGTGCCACTAATACACACCACAAAAGGATTTAGAACATATAACTGCACCGCTGAACGGCAAATAATATATATTTATGTGCCACTAATACACGCCAAAAAGGGCTTTAGAACATATAACTGCACCGCTGAACGGCAAATAATATATTTTCCACTATATTTGTCACTTATACATGCCAAAAAGGGCTGCAATTTTCTCACTTCACCACACAACGGCTAATAAGCCCTTTTTTCTCACTAATACACGCCTAAGAAGGTTTTAGAACACATAACTGCACTGCTGAACAGCAAATAGGCTCTTACATTTTTCCACTTATACACTCCACAAAAGGCTTTAGAACATATAACTGCACTGCTGAACAGCAAATAATATATATTTTTTTGCCACTAATACACGCCAAAAAGGGCTTTAGAACATATAACTGCACCGCTGAACAACAAATATTTTATTTTTTTGCGCCTCTAAGACACGCCAAAAAGGGATTTAGAACATATAACTGCACCGCTGAACGGCAAATAATATATATTTATGTGCCACTAATACACGCCAAAAAGGACTTTAGCACATATAACTGCACCGCTAAACGGCAAATAATATATTTTTCACTATATTTGTCACTTATACACGCCAAAAAGGGCTGCAATTTTCTCACGTCACCACACAACGGCTAATGAGCACTTTTTTCCCCACGAATACAAGCCAAAAAATGCTTTACAACATATAACTGCACAGCAAATAAGACGTATAAATATTTCCTTGTAATAACCCCTGTTAATGCCTGTATCAATCAGCACTTGCACCCTAATTAGAATGTTTTGCTGGAATTACAGAGCTGTATAATGGCAATTTGGATCCCCAGTCAGTGCAGCAAGGTGTAATAGGATTGTTCCTATTACCCAGGCTGTAATCTCCCCTACTGAACCCTGTTCTGCTTCAATACTGTGGAATGATTCCTCCTTATCCTTTACCTGAACTTCTATACAGCAAAATAAAAGTTTTAAAGTCTTTTCTACAACTGTCCCTAGCGCCTGCTGACGTCTCTCCCTGCACCAAGTACAAAAAGGCTGAATCCAAGATAGCTGAGGCTATTTATAGGGCTGGCTGGCTGCTGATTGGCTGCATGCATGGCATTGTGGGTTATCACTCGTTCCCAGAGTTCCATGCTCCGTGTCCAAACACGTACAGCAGCCATTTTAGGAAAAAATTTGATTTGTTACCACGAAGCGTGTGGAAATTCAGATTTTTCCTGAAATTCCGATCAAATTCGACTTCGTCAACTTTGATTCGCTCATCTCTAAACATATTTATCACAAAGCTCAGTTTCTTTCCCTCCATCATATCCTGTTCTCAGGTTCACTTTTCATATATACACTACTCACAAAAAGTTAGGGATATTTGGCTTTTGGGTGAAATTTATGGAAAACTTCAAAAGTTCACACTACAGTGATATTATATAGTGAAAGTAGGGTATTTAAGTAGAAGTCTGGAATGGTGATTTCCTCATCTCAAACAATCTATTGAAGCAAAAGCCAACAACAGTGGTGGGTATACCCCACAGAAATGTCAATGTCTCAATAACTTGTCATGTGGCCTTGAGCATCAATAACAGCTTAACGACGTTTCATCCTGTTTACAAGTCGACTTATTCTCTGCTGAGGCATGGCATCCCACTCTTCTTGAAGGGCCTCCCTCAGGTCATTAAAGTTCTGGGGCACAGAGTTCCGAGCCTCTATACGGTGACTCAGCTGATCCCATAGGTTTTCAATGGGATTCAGGTCTGGAAAAAGTGCAACCAACTCCATTTGAGGTACTCCAGTCTCCAGCAGCCGTTCCCTAAGGCCTCTAAGGCCTCATGCACACAACCGTAAGTATTTTGCGGTTATCAAAAACGGATGATGTCTATGTGCATTCCATATTTTGCGGAACGAAACAGCTGGCCCCTAATAGAACAGTACTATCCTTGTCTGTAATGCGGACAATAATAGGACATTAAATTTTTTTTTTTGCAGAAGGGAAATACAGACATACAGAAACGAAATAAAAAAGTAACTTCCTTTTTTTTGCGGACCCATTGAAATGAACGGTTCCGTATACGGTCTGCAAAAAAAAAAGAACTGACACGGAAAGAAAATACGTTTGTGTGCATGAGGCCTAATGATACGACCTTGATGAGCTGGTGCATTGTCATCCATGAAGATTAAATTAGGCCTGTGTTATTCATGCAGAGGCACAATGACTGGATTAATTATGTTATTCAAGTAGTATGGGCTTGTCAATTCATCATCGGATAACCCCTTGAAGCATAATAAAGATGATTGTATTTCACTTTCAGATTGAGAAACTGGAATCTGAAAATAATCGTCTACAACAAGAACTGCAAGATGCTAGAGACCAGAATGAGTTGTTGGAATTCCGCAATCTGGAGTTAGAAGTATGACTGGTTCATGAGATAATCTTTTATTTCTCTAAGTTTCTTTACATTTTGTGACTGTCTAAAAAATATAATAATCCCTATACATAATTACTATAGAAGTTACTTGCAAGTATTATCATATAGTGATCCTGCATCATCAAGTATTCAAGAGTACCTTCTTCTAAAGAAATAGAAAAAAGAAAAGAAAAAACTAATTTGACTATGCATAAAAAACAGTGGTGTAACTAGAAATGAATGGCCCCCTCCCATGCAACCCCCACTCCAGTGGCTAGTCAAGATGGCTCTCACAGCCGATCCACCCGCTTCCTACAGTGTCACTGTAATGTCAACGTATAATACTGTTGAAGGGCCCTGACAGTAAATTTTTTTAGTCCTCATCCTAGGTGGGCCTCAAAGCAGCTGCTTCCCCTGCTTCCCCTATAGCTACGCCCCTGATAAACAAGTTAAGAAAAGGCAAACATTTAAAGAAAAATGAGGGACATCACATCTTTCATGTCCCACCTCATATCAACTGATTCCAGGGGACCCAAAAATTCTGACAATTAACTGTTTTATTTTTGTTTAAAAAAATCTAGAACTTGAAATTAATGTACTTAATATAACCAGAATACCCCTTTAAGTTAATCTCGGTATGACAATTCTCGCTGTTGTCAAAATGCATACGGATGGAGTAGAGTTAACATGTATTCTTGTTTTTATATCTGACCATGTAACCTGTATATTGATAGTAGAGCTTTTTTTACATGAAAATTATTATTACTTCTGGTCAGTCATTCATAAGGCTCAGGAGTCTCATTCCAAAATCTTAGCGTTTTAATGATCAGCATAAAACTCTATGGTAATCAGGGGGTTGACTGGCACAGCCATAAGACAAATGATAAAATACCTAGGTAGATGGGGTGCACATTTGCATGGGTGGCAATGTTCTTTTCTGTAGGGCACTAAAATGGAATTTAAACACATCTCAGTACTCTAACATTATCAAACATGTTTTATAGTTGAACAGATGTCCAGTCTCACCATTGGCAACCCCTTTATGTGGGGGTCATTGGGGAAGGGGGCGGTGGGGTGGCAGCTAGACAAGTGATTTGTAATATTCTATGGAATACATGTGTGGCTCTAGATTTCCAGAATGACTACATTCTCGCTCATATTCTGTAGAGGGTCCCAGGTAGTAGATGCCCCTTTATGAAGTCTATATGCCCTGGCGATACAGTTGTCTTAATGAGATAACCTTTTAATTTAGTAGACACATTGATACAGCAAAGGGGTTTTCGGGGGAGAATGTTTTAAATGGGAGCATTGCTCACCTCTTTGCTCCCTTGTTGCTGCTGTTCCAATGCTGCTCCACTCCACATCTGTTTGCCCTCCACTTCCTGTTCCTACCCCAATGCACAGGAAATGACTGAAGATGCCCACATAGCAATGGGGACTGCTGACAACTTTGGCTTTGTAACCTATTTTTTTCCTTCCAGGAGCGAGAACGAAGGTCACCTGCATTCAATTTACAAATTCATCCATTTTCTGATGGAGTCAGTGCCCTACAGATTTACTGCATGAAGGAAGGTGTTAAGGTATAGGACATTTATTGTGTATTCATTTTATATTTATCAAAGTAACTGAAGGAGAGGCCAATGCTGCCACTTAACGGACAAAAAACAGTTTTTTCTGTCGACTAACGCTTCTTAAGATTTACATTACTATTTTCATTTTTTAAGGATGTCAACATACCGGTTCTAATCAAACAGCTAGATATTCTGGGAGACAATGGGGTAAGTAGTACATTAGATATACTTATACCCATGGGCAGCTAAACATTATTCCACGCTGAACTTCCATTTTACTTCCCTGTCAGAATCTAAGGAATGAAGAACAGGTTGCCATAATTCAAGCGAGCACCGTGCTGTCATTGGCTGAGAAGGTAATGTTAAAATATTTATCGGGTTCTGGTGGTCTCCCTAGGCTTGCATCAATTAGAGTTTAGAGATGCCTATGAGGTATATGTGAGTGCTCATACATAATGTACAACTGGCACTTAAGATTACACAACATACAGCATGGCTTGGATGGTATTTCATGTATGTCAGTGGAAAATGTTAAAGACCTCCTTGAAACCAATCTCATAAATTATAGCTTTGGTTACTAAGTGGCAAGAGCCGTCAATGTGAAACAGTCCACAAAACTTTTACTGTCATTGTGGTTTAATCATCTACAGACAACTAAGGTCAGTGAGTTATACTCTGAATTCATATCCATGAGAATACACTTTCCATTTTGCGTTGTTATACAGGTTTGATGGGTATTTTACATCCTCACCTCTCAATCCTTACTTCAGTCATTATTATTGTATATGGTTCATTCACATTCTCAGGATATACCATCACTTTATCATCTGTGTTTTCTTCTTTTTTTTCTTCTGGAGAACGCCACTGATTCATAGAATGAAGGGGCTGCAGCACTGATCCTCAATAGCAGCACTACCAGCCCCATTTGCTGTGCAAGGAACGGCCGTTGGGCTTATTAGCTGGTACCACTGTACAGGGAAAGACTGCGAGGGGGACAAAGCTCAGAAACAGTGCTGCAGCCCATTAAATATGAGGATTGGTTGGGATCCCAGAGGTTGGACCTCCACCAGCCATAGCAATTTGCCATAGTATGATGAGATGGGAATAACCCTTTAAAATGAGTCCATTGACATTATATAGACATGGAAAGAATAGACTATAATCAATTCTATATAGGTATTTATACATGGCTTGATTGCTACTACATACTTGTATACTGTAGAAGAAGTTTTTTGCATATGTGTCTTTTCTAAGAACATTATAATAAATGATGTTAAGTAGACCATTTAATAATAAGATATATAGATATATATCTCATGTCTATAAAATAATCAAATACTTTGAATAAGCATCATATACAAATATATAAGATTATAATTGCTACAAAAAATATGTAAGCAGGTAAAAGACTAAGTAAACAGAATAATATATAGCTGTAAAAGATCACAATAAAGTGGTCTTACAAAATTGCAGATCTTCCTCCGCCTTTATGATTGCACTAACGGCATGTTCAGCAGTTCTAAAACACTTTGGACTTATTCACATGGCCACATTTTGAGCCTTTGTTAGATATGTTATATGCTCTATGACTATATGCTATAGCAGGGATCAGCAACCTTCAGCACTCCAGCTGTTCCAAAACTACAATTCCCAGCATGCTTCATTCATTTCTATGAGAGTTCTGAGAGAAGCACAGCAAGTATGCATGCTGGGAGTTGTAGTTTCACATCAGCTGGAGTGCTAGTGGTTGCCTACCCCTGTGCTATAGTATAGTCTTAATTATGAGACTTTACCAATGGAAGTCTGCCACCTTGTGGTCATCTTGAATACTACTTCCAAGTACAGCGGAATGTCAGCTGACATCACCTGGTTATTTCAAAGCCATACAATGACAGAAAATCATAAAGAATTATTGCAATTAAGCCAAGAAACATATTATGGCTATATGTATATGATAAAACTATTTGATAATGATGGGTGCAGTTTCCTTTTTGTACCCACAGTGGATACAACAGATTGAAGGTGCCGAAGCCGCACTTCATCGGAAGATGATGGAGCTGGAGAGTGATATGGTAGGTAGATCTCAGATGAGAACAGGTAGATCATTACACTATGACTAATATTGGTTTTGCCAGTGCTTCCCTCTCAACAACGATGGATTTCAACCTTCACCTTATCAACTTTACTTGCATGTATGGCAGGAAGCTGCATGTGAAATCATGATGTGAATCATATGAGGATGATTTAAGACAAAAATGTAAAGTTTAATATACAAACCAGATTGTGAAATGCACAAGCCTAGGCCACTAAGGAATTCATACATACACTCATTGCAATTATTTTTTTTTTTTAATAACGCACCCAGATAAAGATGTCAGATGCTCCCAAACTGTGCACGCAGTTATGTCTATGGAGGCAGATATGTAGATGATTACAGGGGTGGTCTGATTAGACACTGGGTCTTGCCACAAGGGGGCGTAAAAGTGCTTCCCCCTTGATGAGAGATCACTAACTGCTAGACATGTCTAGATAACGCACTCCAAGGCATTTTGCCCAGTTCACAGGCTTTGGTAGGGTCCACATCTTTGGACTGAGAGAGACCGGATGGTTCTTTTAACAAACTGCCTGCTGTTCAGGCCATTCTGACCTAGCCATTAGGAGGTGTTGGGAGCACTATTTAAAGGAGGACATACACATGGTGAACAGGCTCCGGATTGCCCAGACAGACCACTAGTACAAGGGGATTGTTTGATCTGCAGACAAACATGAGCAGCTCCGACAGTTTCCTTGTTCATCATCCAGACACAGGAGACACCTTCATTCCACATCCCTGTCTCTGCCCGGACCATTTCCAGGTGCTTAGCAAAAGGAAATTTGGTGTCATGGCATCTATTACGTTTCCTGCGATTGACATCCAGCCACTATCACCTTTCTTTGCAGTGGTGTCATAAATGAGTGACAAATCCAGGTTCCGTTTGGGATCCGATGATGGTCAGCTTCAACTATAGAGGCCTCATATTGGGCGTTTCAATCCTGCCCTTGCTGTGGAGCGATACAAAGACCCTTCTGCTGGTGTGATGATCTAGGGGGTCATCGCATAGCAGTCAGTCATCCCTAGTAGTCATATGAGGGGTAATATCAGCTCAGCGATATGTACAGGACATCCTGATATAGTGTAGCTGTTGCAGTGCAGGGTGTTGGTAGTGTGAAAGGTTCTGCTGTCCAGACATACATGCAGACCTGCTAAAATGTGAAGTTTCACGTATTGCGCCAAAATATTCGCATCATTAGTGCCGATTAGCGCAATCACAAAACATTAGTGAAACTTCTAGCAGCTTGAAAAATGTAGAAAAATTTACCCACGCCTGTGTTTTGCGTTCATTACGCGAATATTACATTGTTGATTTTTTGCAATCAAGAAATTAATCTCAAATTTGAGAATATATGTTGAATATTCGCCCAAATATTCGTGAAATATTGCGAATTTGAATATAGTCCCTGCCGCTCATCACTACTCATTATTCCTCTGTACGTTGGTGTATAAATATGTGAATCTTCAGATACTGTCTTAAAAGATGTCTGAGGGAGAGGCCTTAGTAGTCTTGACAGTTTACAATTGTGTCATCGACTTTTCAGTTAGCCAATAAAAAGTATCAACCACTGAGGAATCAATTTTTTTTTATCTTGAATGTAAGAATGAAACTTTGGACATTAAATTATATATTAACCCTCTCTTGTATCAGTATAAGGCTACATTCACACAATAATGGTAATCTATGGGGTTATTTACATGGACGTTTTTGATATGGCCAATGAATAACGGGCATCAAAAAATATAACATGTTCTATTCAGTCCGTTTTCAGCCTCCTTGCAATTGAAGGGGATTGTTATTAACGTCTGTTTCTCATAAAAGCATCAGTAAAAAATGTCTATACTTACTATATACAAGTTTTTCAGTATATAATAATAATATGTATAATATTGTTGGTAATATTTTTGCACCATAAAAAGAAGTACTAACTGTCAACCCACCAAGAATCAATATACTACTTAATTCCTTTAGGAGCAGTTCTGTAAACTGAAGGGGTATTTGGAAGAAGAACTGGATTACAGGAAGCAAGCACTAGACCAAGCATATGTGGTTTGTACTGAATAGTGTGACAACATACATGCAGTATATTATGTCAGTGTATGCAGTAAATGAAGGTTAAAGGGGTTGTCTGGTTTTCTGATTGGCAGGGGTCTGACTCTCAGCACCCCCAACGATCAGCTGTTTGAAAAGCCTGCAGCACTTGTGCGAGCACTTCATCCCCCTCAATGCTTACCTACACGGTCACGCCATTTGAGTCCCAGTCACTTAAAGGGATTCTCCGGGAATTAAGAAAATGAAAATACCTAAATATCACTTTATTATAAATATATTCTCAAATACCTTTAATGGCTCGTTTTGTCTGGGGAGCAATCATCAGGGGAAACAAAATGGCCGCTGTCCTACCAGTACACACAGAACCTGTCCTAATCACACAGGAGGACAAGTTACTTTACAACACTGAGGTAAAGAGATGCCTCAGCCTCCTCCTCCTCCTCTCTACTTGTAAGGGGTTATGATGCTGAATACAGATGATAAGATTTTTAGCTGAATCTCTTGGAAATTTAGTTATTTAGTTCATGAGGAGACATGAAGTACAGAGAGGACGGAAAGGCTGTGATAATGTGTCGCTGTGGTAATGGAGACTATAAACAAGTGCTGCTGCTCATTAGCCACACCTCACCCTCCTCTCAGGTCTCCTCATCTTCTCCATTCCCACAGAGATTCACCTGTATTCAGGATCATGAATCCTGACGAGCAAAGCAGACAGGAGGATTAGGCAGCTCTTTTCCTCAGTGTTGTGAAGTAACTTGTCCGGCTGTGTGATTAGGACAGGTTTTGTGTGTACTAATAGAATGGCGGCCATTTTATTTCTCCTAATGATTGCTCCCCAGACAAAACAAGTCATTCTAAGTAATGAAAGGTATTTGTGAATATATTTATTATTAAATAATATTTAAGTATTTTCATTTTTTTAATTCCTGGAGAACCCCTTTAAATGGAGAAAGGTGTAAGTACACTGCACTGCTACTTTAACAACCTCTTTAACAGCAGTAAATGTTCAAGTATGTTGGAGATAATTAATGCCTAGCTGAACAGGAGTGATTTATATGGGGGGGGGGGACATGAATGCCATGCATAGCCTTCAGGTGGCATGATATTGATAACATACATAAAGCCATACATTGTAATTATACTTTTAACTAGCATCCTCTCTGATCAGTTGATGAAAGTGAATGGGACTGAAGTGCAATACCAGACACATCCACTACTAAAAGTGTGGAGCTGTTGCCAGTAAGAATGAATGGGACATGACGCTCACTGGGCACCATGGCTCTTTTATGCAGCTGATTGCAGTCAGACTCTCACCAATCTAATATTGATAGCCTATCCTAAGGATAGGTGATCGATTTTAAAGAGAACTATGAACTATTTGCAGTAAATCTCTACTGCAGATAGCCCCAATAGGTCATATGGAAAGCGTTTTAAGACAAATACACAGATTTATTGCTACCTTCATTTTGCATGAAATGGTTTGAATAGTTTGGTGTATCAGGAATGCTGTAAAATGTGCTAGGTTAAAGGCAAATGATGAAAAGTGATCCTCTTGTTCTCTTTTATCTGATTACCCACTGACTGAACAGCGAATACAAGAATTGGAGGCCACCTTGTACAACGCATTGCAGCAGGAATCGGTTATCAAATTTGGAGAGTTACTCAATGACAAACAACAAGATGAACTGAGAATGGCTGTGGAAAAACTGAGGAGGCAGATGTTACGGAAAAGCAGGGAATTTGACTGTCAGATCCTGCAGGAGAGGATGGAGCTTCTCCAGCAAGCTCACCAGGTGACTATTGGCAGACATTGGGATACTTTATATAGATCTACCATATTTGTCCTTCTCCAAACAGTTCCCCACCAAGATTAACAGACAATGTAGTCCTGTCTTTGAATTATATCCGAGTAAACCCAAGTGTCAGTTATGTCTGGAATCAGCATGGGACATTTAGGCCCCTTTCACACGAGCGATTTTTCCGCGCGGGTTCAATGCGTGATGTGAACGCATAGCACCCGCACTGAATCCTGACCCATTCATTTTCATGGGTCTGTGTACATGACCGTTTTTTTCACGCATCAGTTCTACATTGCGTGAAAAATGCAGCATGTTCTATATTCTGTGTTTTTCACGCAGCCCTGGCCCCATAGAAGTGAATGGGACTTCGGTGAAAAACGCATTGCATCCGCAAGCAAGTACGGATGCAATGCGTTTTTCACTGATGGTTGCTAAGAGATGTTGTTTGTAAACCTTCAGTTTTTTATCATGTGTGGGAAAAACGCATCAAAACGCATTGCACCTGCGCGATAAAAACTGAACAACTGAACGCAATCACAGACAAAACGGACTGAACTTGCTTGAAAAATGGTGTGAGTTTCACTTAACGCACCCTGATCGCATTCGGATCTAGTCCATCACGCCCGTGTGAAAGAGGCCTTAGTGGGGGGTTTTGAGTCCCGCAACTTAGGCTTCTTTCACACGAGTGATACAGATTATATCAGGATCTGTTCAGTGACAAAATAATGGTTTTCCATGCATCAGTTTTGTCTGGAATTGGGTTCAGTGTTTCATTGTTTTCCGCGTGGATGCAATCAGCTTTTTATGCGTTTTTCACAGCCGTGAAGGAAAACTTATGAAGATCACTCAACATCTCCTACCAACCATGAGTGAAAAACGCATTGCATCTGTATTGCATGCGGATGCCTTCATTTTTTCATGCAAGCCCCATCTACTTTTATGGGGCCAGATTTGCAAAAACACACAATATAGAATATAGTGCAATGTTTCCTGAAGTCAGAGATGATGTGTGAAATATGATTCTCATTTGCACATACCCATTGAAATGCATGGGTCAGGATTCAGTCCAAATGCTGTCCGTTTGAAACACACATCGCATCCAGACAGAAAACTTGCTCGTGTTAAAAAGGCCTTAAGGTTTCACTCTTTTGCTGCCATTAATATTACAATTCCAGAAAACCCTTTTAATACTGATTTGGGCATATATTAAAATAATGAAAGCGACAATATACATACAATGTTAGTCTCTCCCAATTGCAGACATCTCCAGGAAATTTTCTTGTAGTAATTACAAGATTATGAAGAATAGCAGCTCATCTGATAAATCCACAAATGTAACTATTTTATTGTGATAATTGCTTGTTTTCAGAAGAAACTTAAGGCCTATTGCACACGACCGTATGGCTTTTTCAGTGTTTTGCGGTCCGTTTTTCATGGATCCGTTGTTCCGTTTTTTGTTTCCGTTGTGTTTCCGTTTCTGTTCCGTTTTTCCGTTCCGTTTTTCCGTATGGCATATACAGTATACAGTAATTACATAGAAAAAATTGGGCTGGGCATAACATTTTCAATAGATGGTTCAGAAAAAACGGAACGGAAACGGAAGACATACGGATGCATTTCCGTATGTGTTCCGTTTTTTTTGCGGATCCATTGACTTGAATGGAGCCACGGACTGTGATTTGCGGACAATAATAGGACATGTTCTATGTTAAAACGGAACGGAAAAACGGAAATACGGAAACGGAATGCATACGGAGTACATTCCGTTTTTTTTGCGGAACCATTGAAATGAATGGTTCCGTATACGGAACACAAAAAACGGCCAGTAAACGGGAAAAAAAAACGGCCGTGTGCAATAGGCCTAACTAACATTACTTAAGACAAAATCAGCTCAGCTGAAATCATACATGGCAGTTTTTGAAGCAGTTTTCTTTACCTAAATACAGGAGTGGATACCATATAAGGGAAAGACTGATCCTTCTGTAATTTTCACTTTTTACTTTGCACAATTCCTACTGCTGTCTTTGTTTTTTTTTTTTTAATTGCCACAAAGAGTACACGTGTAAGTCTAGTCCATAGACTTCTTCACATATGCAATTTTTTGTTAAAAAAAATATGAATTTCATTAGTTTTGGTGGTGTTTTTGAAGTCCTATAGAAAGAAAAAGTATAGGAAAAACAGCAGGGAAAAAAAACAGAGCATGCTAAGTTTTAGAAAAACTGACCTTCATAGACATTCCACATTACATTTCAGAGCCACAGTATATAGCGGCCTTAGCCCTTAATAATGTACAGCAGTGGCATAACATACACTCAATGTCTCAGAGATATTGCCCTTTTTCTAAAGCATGAGAAATGTAGCAGGGCCTCTGAAATGCTGCATGTATGTTATGCTGATGCTACACTATTAAATGGGTTTGCCTAGATTTTTTGAAAATCCAGTCTTCTGACCTGTGGAGACAAGACAGTTCAGCTGCAATGTGCAACGGAGAAGTCAGAATTGACAGCACAATGGATGGGTAAGTACTGGGGAAACCATTTTCCCTTCATAGATCAGAAAAATACTTTTCTCAGATTTTTTTTAAAAGCTTAGAGAATCCCTTTAAAGGCTAAGGTGGCTATATGCTGTGACTCTAAAGCCTCACATAGAACACAGGCACCAGAAGAAACTAAATTATTTTTGAAGGACATAAAGGGGTTCTTCACTTGGACTGAGGTATTGCTGACCAGTACCCTCACCAATATCAGATTGGCAAAAGTGCTGAGAAATGTAATCCATACCTCAGTCCCAGAGAACCCCTTTAAAGAGGACTGACCACTAAAGTCAGGTCTGTGAACCATGTTAATTAAGATGCAGATGCAATTTGTAACCGTCAGATTAAGTAAATGAACAGAGAAGAGAGCTTGAGAGCAAGTGTTTTGGCATAGGGTTGGAAAGTTTTATGTAGATACACATAATTCTATAGATAATACAAATTGCATTATTTAAAAAAGCTAAATAAAACCACAAATACATGGTTACCCTACATATTTGGTCCATATGAAACCAGTAAGTGGATTTCAGGTCAAGTCTTCAAAGGATCTGAATAATTTTCATAGCTCATCTGAATTCTGGCTTCCTCTTTGATTTCAGAGAATAAGAGACCTGGAAACAAAAACAGATATTCAGAAGAGACAAATTAAAGACTTAGAGGAAAAGGTTGGTTGTAAAAGTTAATATTTTTGAATCCTATAAAATTGTTTCTTTCCCTTAAAGAAACTTGTGGTTATGACTAAAGAGCTCATGGAGAACATAAAGTACAGAATGAGCAAGGCTGTACTGTATGTGGAACCTGCCAACAGCCGTCAACGTGGAATGCAAGTTAACGGTAAAACTTGCTTAATAATGAACCCTATTCTTATAGAAATGTTCACTACAGATTTATTAACCCCTTTCTGCGAAAGGATGTAACTATGTCCAGACTCCAAGTGACTTGGCCACATCCAGCGTAAAGTTGCATCAAGTACAGTAGATGGTGTGAGCTCAGGAGTTGAGCCGATACCATCCCCAGTGAATGTTCAAAGTGATAAACAGCTGACACCTTGCTGCAACTGGCAGGATCTGCACTAACTCCGATCCTGTCAGGTCCACCCCTTAGATGCCACAGTCAATAACGACCAAAGTAACTAAGTTGACAGAGGGAGAGGCATCCCCTGTACCCTATTAGTCTCACTGCAACACAATTGCAAAAGTGACTAGAAGCCCAACAATAGCCTTTGGGTCTGTCATCTGTGGAAGACAAAGTATAATACACTGTAATACACAAGTATTGCAAATTATTATTTCAGCAGTCAGGACATTGGAGGGTCAAGTACCCTAATGGGACAAAAAAAAACATACATTTTTAAATTTCAAGTTAATAAACTATTTTTGCCATAATATCTGCAAACGAACATGTACTACACATCTGCAACAAACTGATTTATAAACTGTTCATGTTACTTATGCCATACAGTAAATGCTGTAAAAACAAAAAATGGAAAAATAAATTCAGAAATGGTTGATTTTGGTCACCTCACCTTCCAAAAAATGATGTAAAAAGTGATTAAAAGTCCTCCAAACTTTACTGAAAAAAATGTATAGGTGAGTCTTAGAATATGGAGACATATAATACAAATGATTTTTAACAAAAAAGCTATTTTATGATGCTAAAGTATTAAGGAATAAAAACACTGTATAAACTTAGTATTGTGGTAAGCTTACCAACTCACAAAATAAAAAACTATCTTGCCATTTAAAAAGTACTTTGCACCCCATAAAAAAATAAAAATAAAAAACACAGACAATTGCTATTTTTCGACCACCTTGTCTCCCAAAACATGGAATAAAAAGTAAATAAAAATGTTAAAAAATTGAAATTACAGTTTGTACTTAAAGGAGTTGTGTCACTTCAGCAAATAGCATTTATTATGTAAAAAGTTAATACAAGGCACTTACTAATTTATTGTTATTATCCATATTGCTTCCTTTGTTGGCAGGATTCAATTTTCCATCACATTATACACTGTTCATTCCATGGTTATGACCACCCTGTAATCCATCAGTGATGGCCGTGCTTGCACACCATAGAGAAAAAAACAGCCTATGCATGCTTCCAAAGTCCCAGCCACCAGACGGGCCGCAACTTTTTCCTATAATGTGCAAGCACAGCCACCGCTGATGGATTGCAGGGTGGTCATAACCATGGAAACAAACAATGTATAACACAATGGAAAAAAGTAATAAAACAAAAAAGATATAAATTTGGTATCATCAAAATCATACTGACCCAAAGTCCGAACTACCCCAGAACAGCTGATCGGCAAGAGCGCTGGGTGTCAGACCCCACCAATCTGATATCGATGGCCTATCCTGAGCACAGGCCATCAGTATCATAATTCTGGAATCCCCCCTTGGTTTTCCGAGATTTTAATACTGATTACCTATCCTCTGCCTTGAATGCAGGACCTTTTATTAACAGAAAATAGCTAATTGATTTGCTAAACCAAACTTTCCCTATAATTCATTATAATTTCATTGGTAGGTTTACTTCTGATAGATGTTAGAACAGCTCAGAATGACAAACTTTACTGATCGTATTATGACACTGTAGTTTAGCTCCATCCAGAACTTGAAATATCACAAGAGAATGGAGTATACTCTCCCCACTAAACATTACTTCTCTAAACTCCTTAGATGCAGAGATCTAAGGGGTTGTCCTGGCCTGTTCCCACCAGATTGTGACTAGCAACATGATCCAGCAGAATATTTCTTAATATAGTCCAAGCGTATCTGGAAGCTCCAGCGCTCAAATTTAAAATACGTAGGAGTGTCCCCAGCTACCGTGTACTGTTTATATATTATTGGGGTCTTTTTATGTGGTAGAGACACTGTCTACTGTAACCACCGCTTGCACGATGTCTACAACTGTAGCACAATATCTACCACTGTGCCAGGCAGATTCCGAGATCTGACCTATTCTCAGGCTTGTTTGCTCTTATATACCTACACTTTTAGCAGTATCTTATTTATGATATTATGTTTTTTGTGTTAATGGAGGTTTCCAATAAAGAAGCTAAATCCAGTCCATAATTAAAAGCATTGTTTGTATTTTCACTTAAATTAAAAATGTTTTTTATCCGCTGATATTCCAGGAACAGTGTTACTATAGCACCACCTGCAGTATCTATTGAACAGCCTTTCTATGTCCACCTCAGTAAATGTGCCAAGGTGGACAGACATGCTATGTCATGCTTCTCTCTCTGCAGAGGCATTCCTGGTGTGGTGAGCCGGCTGCTTTTGAAGCTGCAATGTTATCTCTTCTTCTCAAAGGAGATGCTGAACAAGTGCAATTACAGTAATGCTGTCTTATCCTCTTATCACTTGCTCAGTATCATCTCTGAGAAGCAGAGGCAACATTGCAGCTACGGAAGCAGTTGCTTCACCACACCAGGAATCTCTCACACAACTGGAAGAGCAGAGAGGGAGACAAGACTGATCATGTGTGTCCACCTCGGCACATTTCCTTAGGTGAACACAGAAAGGCTGTTCAACAGAAACAGCAGGTGGCACAATGCTGACATAATTCCTGGAATATCTGGTGATATAAGAATTTTTTTAAGCGTAATAACCCAAAATGTTTATAATTATGGGCTGGATTATACTATGAATGATATTCATCATTGGACAACTCCTCCTTTTTTTTGTTTTTAGAGATTTTAGATCTCAGTGCTGGACAACGTTAGCAAAGCGAACCTATTGATCTGCTGAAATGAATTAGTTAGCACATTGTAAATAATAGTGTGTTACATCATTCTTATGTGTTTAAAGTTATTCTTATTTTTATGTCACATTTTTGCCAATTTTCTAAAAAATTCCTTTTCCTCTGCAGTTCCTTTTCCTATTCTTGTTCTTTTCTCTTGCCTTCATTCTTTGGCCTTGACATTAATATTACCTCTTGATCAGGTAAGAGCTATTCTTTGTCTTTCCTAACACTCATTCACTTTAAATTGCTAACATTGATGTAAGTAAAGTAGAATTAAACAAAGTTATTAAAAACTGTTAATCTTCCATTTTGGCACGGCTAGATATTAGATAGTATTCCCCAACCAGCGGCTTGGGAGACTCATGAGGCTCTTGGTTCCCTACATGCGTTTCTTAAGAACCAGGGGCATCCTATCATCACTAAAGCTGGGTACCAGACATTCATTTGAATAGGACAAATCTGCAATTCCAAGCACAGCCACCACAAAAAGTATGGAAATGTGCAATACCGATTGAAGTAAACATTGAAGAGGATGCAGACAACCACCGATCTAATGTTAAAAACCTGGAAAATCTTTTCAAGCCCTTCTCCTCCAATGGTAAAGGGCATGCTGGTCTGCGTAGGGAAGGATCAACATGTATTCACCATGAAACCTTTCAATAGAGCATAGAGCAACCCATTTCCAGAGGTCCTGAAGCCAACTCTGTATAATCCACATATTCTGACAACAGATTAATTATATGGGTATTAGCTCACATATATTATATTCGGTGAACATATAATATATTCTATTTGTATCATATAATATTATATATCTTTCTCTGCCTTGGTTTCAGAGTTCTAGGAAATATGGATGAGTCCTTGTAAAAGATCAACGTTTCCATATTTGCAGAAAGGAGGTAGTGCAGTGACACAAGACCTTGGAATTGGAAGCCACTGTCCCTTATCTGCTATGTTTTGTTGCAGTGTGGCCGGTTGGAGGTCACAATATACATTCTACACTCAGTGGAAATGTAAGCGCTTATTCTAAAATAGAACATATGTCCTGAAGAGGATCAACAAGTCAATAGAAGAATGCGTCTTGGGCATAGAACCAAAGCTAATGAGAAACAATCTACTCCCTGCTGTGCAGGGGAACACTATTAATGTAACACCATATATCCAATGAAAGATTTAGGAACAAATAAGCTGCAAATGGACAAAGCTGGAAACGTATCCCCATCCCGTCCAGGTCATTTACAATAAAATATTCATTGATTACAGTCTGGTTTACTTAATACAGGGATGCTATTCGTCTCAACTCAGGAATAGTGACAACTAAAATGTAACTAAAGTCCGGTGGGTAAATAGGATTTACCAGTCTAACACTGAAGACTTGCTGGGCATCCACTGTTCTTCCAGCATGTTGAGCATAAGGAACAAAGGCATGTACCTATCAGCACTGTATGGGCAATCTCTATTAGGTTGTATTGAAGGCTTAGGCATAGTGATATAACTAGCAAAACAGATTAGTCAAACTGTATACCAATGGAAATTATCTTTAACAACTATGCATCTGTGATGATATACCTGTATTATCATGTAGTAGATACTGTACATACTGCCTTATGGTCCTGTATGAAAGAAGATATAACCTGACATTTGAGTAAAGATGGTCATAAACATTAGTTCATTCTAGGGAACCGCACTGATAATCTAATGGGGACAGCTCATGTGTCCCTTGACTTCTGCTTTAAGGGTACACAAGGATTAGGCAAGTTGAATTTTAACATGCCTTTGTGTCCCAGGAGAAGCAGAACCAGAGGTGTCCCGTAGCTACTTACCCACCATTTCCTTTTGCAATAAACATGCATTCTTTGCAAATCTAAGTGTGCATATTTATTTGTAAATTACAAAAGAGAACTTTTAGCTACAGATGTGTCCTTCCTTACCTTTCCTCAACATATCAAAGATGTGTGGCATGAGATGATCAACCTTTAAAAAAAAATTAAGATGTCTCAATACAGTATTATGTCACGAGATGTCCATTCTATGTGTAACCATCTAGTGATTATGTTCTGAATTTCAATCTGTAAAGGGTTTTGCTAGCATGTAATAATAATATATTGAATGAGTTTCACGAGAAATTGGACTACTTAACCAAATTCTAGCAAAGGTAAGTGGACACATCTGTACTTTGACATATGACAACCCTAAAGTGTATGACCAGCTTAGCTTAAGTTTGACATGGCAATTTGCAGTGCCTTATGCCTAAAATCTCAGAGCCTGCTGTATACTCCATATACTGTGCTGGAGACACGCAATGTATACCTGTGAATGCATACATAGTTCTGATTGCAGGGAGGGCTAATGTGAGGAGCCTGTTCCTTTTGCTTTAGGAATAGGTGTTGTACATACGCAATTTAGAAAGCCAATGCCTAATACACATAGCAATACATGTTATCAATTGTAAATTGCCATTCATTTAAACCGCGCTCAGAAACTTTGACTATTCCTAGAGTTAAAAATCCTAAGAGACATCACTATTCTTTAAGAAATGCCATTTTCTTCACACTTATGGAACGTAATACTGCTAAATATTTTATACTTTGTATAATAGGATTTATTATATGAAACAATGAACTCAAATGCAACCGAGAAACTAGGTTATATACAATTCATTTGGCGGGAAGATCCACAACAACCAGGATCATGTATCTTTCAGGGTAGTCAAACCTTGGATCCTCTTTTTAAATATTTTATAAAATAAAATGTGTACAGACAACCACCGTTTTTACAAATAACTACGTAAAACCAAAATCTACCAGAAATGAGGATGGGGAAGCTCAGCCAGCCCAGTATTAAGGGTGACAGCCCCAAAAGACTGATACTGTTCATGCTTTGTGCAATACAAGAGATTTCCAATTCCCTACAATTGATTAGAATGCTGTTCTTGTGTCCTCTGTAAGGTCAGGAACACGATTTTTAAATGGACCTTTTGTGGAAGTATGTTCATTCTTGTACAAGCTGTACATATAGCAATCATGCCCTTTTTTGTTGCATTCATGCGCCTCTTCCAATGAAAGTGAAGTCCACTTAAGAACCAAGGTGAATTAAGCATGCCGGTGTACTCACGGAGGAAGGGGTCTAGAAGATATAAACATGAAGTGTAGAATGCTAATGACTAGTTAACGGACCTCAGTGTCCATATTGCAAGCTTGTGGTATGATATGCTACAGGAAAACTTCAGTCAAGCTGGACGTTTCATTTGTAAAGCACTGATATTACAGTTACGGGACAATAGTTGAATTTTCTAATGAATATACATCTTTATCATCCCTGGAAGCTCTCTAATACATAAAAGCATCCAGTTGATGCTCACAGAACTGGTACCACAGTGTCTCTACCGCCGGCGAGTCGACATATTGTATTTGTGAAAAAAAAAAAAGAATGTACAGAATTCTATAACTGGTGTATATAGTAGGATACGTTCTGTAGCCTATACAAGTGTACTTCCTGTTATTAAGGAGATGACTGCAATGGTTTGTCCTGCATATTAAACTGTACAGTTTTGTTTTATACCATAGTCCTCTGACAGCTTTTATGATTTATGTGCTTATTTGTACTAAACCTTCTTATTGCCAGCAAACTGTTGCATTGAATCAGATGATTTATGTTATCAGATTTGTACCTAAAGTATTATATTAATCTTTTTACACGACTAAAAAGTGAGCCATAATGGGCACAATTTTTTTTTCCATACAGACCCCCAGGATTGGCCTTAGCAATAGGCATCATCTACCCCTGCTCAAGGGATGCCACAGATAGCCCCTTGTACCTCCAGGAATCATATTATTGTACAGCATATTTAGCCATTGCTATGCTTTGCTGTTTTTATATACCTTTGGCTGTTTTTTGCATACTGTATGAAAATGCATCATATGGGGGATGCCATTGGTAGGTACCACACAGGGAATTAGTCCTTGTAGAGCCAGCCCTGCAGCCCGCTTAGCATTCTGCCCACTCTTTCAGTCTCTAAGGTTAGTTTCATATATTGTTCAATGATGCCTCAAATGTCTGAAACCAACATTTAAAGTTAAGGAGTCTGTATGGTTGTATACATCCCAATATGACTACATTTCAGTTCTCTAGACTCTCTACTGTATGTGCATCATAGCAGTGCACCCCTCACATTTTTAGAAATATTTGATTCTATCTTTTCATGGGACAACACTAAAGATATGACTCTGATACAATGTACAGTAGTCAGTGTACAGCTTGTATAACAGTGTAAATTTCGTCTGCCTTCAAAAAAACTCACACAGATATTAATGTCTAAACCGCTGGCAACAAAAGTGAGTACACCCCTTAGTGAAAATGGCCAAATTGTGCCCAATTTTCCCTCCCCGGTGTCATATGATTCATTCGTGTTACAAGGTCTCAGGTGTGAATGGGTAGCAGGTGTGTTAAATTTGGTGTTATCACTCTCACACTCTTCATACTGGTCACTGAAAGTTCAACATAGCTCCGCATGGCAAGAACCTTTCTGAGGATCTGAAAAAAAGAATTGTAGCTCTACATAAAGATGGCCTAGGCCAGTGATGGCTAACCTTGGCACTCCAGCTGTGGTGAAACTACAACTCCCAGCATGCTCCATTTATTTCTATAGAGTTCTGAGAACAGCCAAGCAAGGGGGGCATCTTGGGAGTTGTAGTTTTACCACAGCTGGAGTGCCAAGGTTAGCCATCACTGGCCTAGGCTATAAGAAAATTGCCAACACCATGAAACTGAGCTGCAGCACGGTGGCCAAGACCATACAGTGGTTTAACAAGACAGGTTCCACTCAGAACAGGCCTCATTATGGTCAACCAAGGAAGTTGAGTGCACATACTCAGCGGCATATCCAGAGGTTGCCTTTTCAAAATAGACATATAAGTGCTGCCATCATTGCTGCAGAGGTTGAATTGGTGGGGAAGTCAGCCCATACCTCACATGCTGCAAAAAAAATGGTCTGCATTGCTGTCATCCCTAAAGAAAGCCTGATGTCGTCATGGGGGAGTGGAAGAGGATTCCAGTGGCAATCTATGAAGCCCTAGTTAACTCCATGCCCCAAGAGAGAAAAGGTAGTGCTGGAAAATAATGGTGGCCACACAAAATATTGACACTTTGGGCGCAATTTGGCAATTTTCACTTAGCGGTGTACTCACATTTGTTGCCAACAGTTTAGACATTAATGGCTGTGTCTTGGGTTATTTTGAGGGCACACCAAATGTACACTGTTATACAAGTTGTACACTGACTACTTTACCTTGCATCAAAGCGTCAGATCTTCAGTGTTGCCCCATGAAAAGATAGAATGAAATATCTACAAAAATGTGAGGGGTGTACTCACTTTTGTGATATACTGTAGATATACTGTACCTCTATCAACCACTTAGAGGTCTATGGGAGATATAGGGCAGATCTGTATCAAACAGATCAATGTTATGGCATATGAATGAGCCTAAATTGCATGAGCCTCTCCAGAATCACCATCCTGTTAAAGCATTATTTTATAAACATGGGTTCCTGAATAAGTACAACTCCTTGTGAACGCCAAAAAATCTGGAAATTCTTATGGTAAGCACCACCATTTTCAACTGTAAAGTGTGCAGTAGAGTTTAAAAAAGTGGAGGCAACTAGTCCTGCTCACATTCTAGGACAGCTTGTTTGTTGCCATTTTAAATCATTCCCATACAACCCATTTAAGGTACCCATACACTTTCACTCTCTATCCTAAATCTACAAACATACATTTTTGGTTTGGCCAAGCGTGTAGGTGTCCTACAATGGGGAGAAAGAAGAAAGTTGCCGCCAGACACCTGTAATAGTGGCTTATATTTTGGTTGAAAAAATTCAGATTTCCTGATCCTTTTCTCCTCCGACTTCATCTGCCAGGGGAGAGTAGGGAGCTGCCAATGTACATTAGACTGTTCATGTCACGATCCTTGGTCATGGTCGTGACTCCTTGGGTGCCGCATGCTGTTGCCCGCGGTTTGGGAGTTCGTCAACCGCAGCTGGGGCACTTAGTTGTTTGCCTCAGGTGCGGTTGCCGCGGACAACAAGTGTGCGTGCGGTTGCCCTTGGCAACGGGTTTTGTGTGAATGCCCGTTTGTATGTCTGTGTGCACTTTGTGTTGTTTGTTGTGCACGAGGTGATGTTTTATATGCACCTGGACTCCTCCCTTCACCTGCGGTTGTCCGCGGCAACGTCTGGCGATGTTTGCATGCTGTGGAAGTGTCTCGGCCTGTTGGCTGTTCTGGAGGACACGGTTGCCACGCATTCCGTTGCCGTCGGAGACAGGTGAGTGAGGTTGTGTGCTTTCCCCTTTATGTGAGTTTCCCTTCTGTGTTGCTGGAAGGGTTAACTCCCTTCCCAGTGTGTGTGACTTCACTGGGTGTGTGCTGATCGTTGGGTGGGGCCTCTTGGCCTATAAAGCCTCAGTCCCTGGCTGGGCTCAGTAGGTTGCTCTCAGCCATGCTGGCTGGAGCAGCCTCCTGTCTCCTCCATCTGCCTGGTGGGGACCATCCTTCTGGTCATAAACCATTGTCAGTTAATACTATGTTTCACGGTGTTATCTAGGTGTGTGTGGGGTTATCCTGTTAGTGCAGCTTATGGTTTCCTGGTTTCCCGTGTAATGTCTGGTGTGTGCTGTGTCCTTTATGTTGCTGTGGACATCAGCACTTGTTCATGGGTTCCAGGTTTGTGTGTCTGTGGCAGGTAAGTGCAGGACTAGTCTCACTTACCTGTCATTTCCATATGTCTGTTGATGTTCCCCCTGTGTTGCTTGGCCGTTGAGACTCCTGCTCCTCCGTATCTAGGAGGAGCAGGTCGTCTTACTCTGTCCCCTAGTTCAGGGCCGACTTGAGGGCTTGCAGGGACTTTTAGGTTCCGGCGTATGAGCCCTCCTACCACCAAGGTCGGCTCATACTGACAGGAGACAGGGTCAGCGTTAGGGACGCAATAGGAGGTGACCTGCTCCCTAACTCTGTGGTCCCGGCCAAGGGGTAACCCTACCATCTCCTGGCACCGCACGGCTGGGGGTTTCCCCCACCTCCAGCCGTGACAGTTCAGTATTGAGTGACAATAATGTCTTAACATGAGGGAAGCCTCAAGCTAATCACTGTGATTATAAAATAAATATTTGCATAAACCTTTTGCTGAAAACCTGTAGACTGACACATACTGCCCCTCAGAAATCAGTTTCTATCAGAAGACGTAAACCATCTTTCTTCTGTCTTCTTAAGCTGCAATATCACGCATAACCCGTGATCATTTGTGGATTTATTTTTGCAAGGAAGCAGCCATGTTTTTCTAATCTTGAACAACCCTTTAAGAGGGTTTTCAAGGATTTGGTCTCTTTTTATTAGCCTCAGTAATATGTGGTACCTAATGAAGTAATGATACTGGCTTGTTCCCTGCCACTCTCCAGAGTCCTGACTCTGCTTTTTGATCGTCTGGCCCCTGGCTTGTTTACTTCTGGCTGGGGTACGGATGTGATGGATGAGTCACATCCACTGCTCCAACCAATGACTGCCCTAAGGGGTGGTGTATCCTGAAGCAGCATGTGAACCCCTTCAATAGGTGTCATATGCTATCATTAAAAGGGGGATCAAATCCTAGAAAAAACCTTTAAGAGTTATTTTATAAAGTATATGAATACAACCCATCAACGTCTGATTCTCAAACCAGGAGCGCAATTGTATGCACTATGGCACGATACAGAAACAAGGAAGAACAGAACACAGCATATCTGCTAATGTTAACGAAGAATGCACATTGTGATGACAGACTGGTGAAACTATTCCCTGAACACCTTTCTCACCATTGCTAACCATAGTTCCATGTATAGTCCTCAACAAGCTAGAAGATCACCCTCAACGTGGGACACAAGTGAAACTTGTACATCTTTTCCATCAACAGGTTAAAGGGTTTCTGCCACCTGAAAAATGGGTATTAAGCTGGCTGACATTAGTGATGTGCTAATGTCAGCTGAACATAACTATATTGGTGCAATCTCACTGCCTGACGCCTTTATTGATAAAAACAAACTTTTATAATATGCTAATTAGCCTCTAGGAGCGGGGGGGGGGGGGGTTGTTTCCCTTGCTCCTAGAGGCTCCGTTTTCCCACCTTTGACCACGCCTTGCTACACTAGATTGACAGGGGCAGGCATCGTTGGTCTCCTACCTCCGGCCCTGTCTGCAGTGTAAATCTCAAACCGTATTGAACGGCGCAGGCACAGTGAGGAAGTCAGCAGCCGCCGAGCGTCCTTCCCTCATTACGTCTGCCGAATACTGAACGGCACGAGATTTACACTGCAGACACGGCTGGCGGAAAGAGAGCAGCGATGCCTGCCCCTGTCAATAAAGAGAAGAAGGGCGTGAAAAGAGGTGGGCAAACGGAGCCCCCCCCCCCGCTCCTTGAGGCTAATTAGCATATTATAAACATTTGTTTTTCTCATTAAAGGCTTTAGGCAGTGAGATGGCACTAATATAGTTATGTCCAGCTGACATTAAGCCAGCTTAATACCCATTTTTCAGGTGACAGAAACCCTTTAACAATTCTGTGTTTAAAGCATAATTCTAAACTATAGGGTACAATTTTCCTACACATCTTCAACCCTACCAGCCATGTGCACCCTACATCTTGGTGCAGACCCATTGAATCCAATTAAAGTCAATGGGTCTGCACTGCAATACTGGATGTACAGAACAGGTGCCCGTGTTTTTCAGATCCGCACTTTGCAGTTAACTTGTAACAAGTTAACTGTTAGATTGGTGGGTTAAAACCAATGAGACCCTCACTAATCACAAGAACAGCGTCCTGTATCCTGCATATAAATGGAGCAGAGGCTGAGTATGCACGCTTCTGCATTTATCTCTATGGATCTGCTGTAACTGGTAGTCCCATAGAGTTTGAATGGGGCAGAAGTGCACACCAGACCCCATTGATCTAAAAGCTATCTCCTATCTAGTGAACAGTGGATAACATGTTGTAACTGAAATACCCCTGATGACAAGGTAATAATGATGCTTTAAGCTGCTATAGATGGAAAACATGGATAGTATTGACAATTGCTAGGCCTGAAGCCTATAAAGCAGTAGAAAGGCGCAAGAGGTCGCTATAACATCATCATAACCGCCTGTGCCAGGTGTCGCATGATCACATCACAGAATGGTATCCGGGACAGAAGGTTGTGGTAATGTCATCGCGAACTCCTGCGTTGGGATGTGGCAACTCAGGCCACAGCCGGGAAGATACCTGTGGCCTGCATGGAAGACGGCAGAAGAGAACAGCACACAGGTGAGTAGAGATTATTTTGTCACACAATGCCTTTATGTGTGGAGAAAAGTGGTTTTACAAAAAAATCAGAACAGCGATGGGGACGTCTGTCTCAAGTACATATGCAAATCTGTTTCTAGCAATGTTCGAAGAAAAAAAATCTATATTTACAGTGGACAATCAATACATGGGATATATTAAGTTGTTCCTAAGATTCATAGATAACATATTTGTAGTTTGGACCGGTACCGAAGTGCAATATCAAGAATTTGCGTACCATTTCAATAAAGATAACAGGATGAATATGAGATTCACTAGTAAGAACAATAGGACACAGAGACATATAGAAAATCCACCACCACAATTTCCTTATTTCCACACCCCATGTGTTGAGTCCACAATACCTTATGGACAATTCATAAGACTACGAAGGACATATACATGGACATTATACTACAGGGGGAGAACATTATATATACTATTATATATACCACCAATACAGGGGAGCATACTATGGGGGGAATATAAGGGGGAGCATTATATATATATATATATATATATATATATGGGGGACTACAGGGAGGGGGAGGGCATTATAATATGGTAGCATTATACTATGGGGGAGAGCATTATATATACTATGGAGGCCACTATAGGGGGTCATTATATATACTACCACTACAGGGAAGCATTATACCATGGGGCACTGCAGGAGAGGGAGTTGCTTTTTTATATACTACCACTACAAGGGGACATTGTACTGTGGGAAGGGGGGCTAAGAGCATTATACATGCAGGTTGGTACCTCAGTAACAAAGCCAACCGGATTCCTGTTTTTAAAGTCGTAGAATCGAAGAACCAATGTTATTCACCAAAATCTTGCAGGACTTCGGACTTAACGAATTTTGCCTCCACAAAGCAATTTTACAGGTCTCCGTACAGCATTAAAACAAAGTTTTGCAAGAAATCAACTTCAGACCTTGGATCCAAAGCTTGATTCGCTGACCCCTAATTATAATACAGGGGGCACTACCGGGGGTGAGAGCAATATACATCCTGACACTACAGGGGGGCATTATACTACAGGGGCACTATGGTTGAGCAGGGCGGGTTGAGAGTATTATACATACTAGCACAGCAAGAGGGCATTAAACTAAAGGGGGCACTGTCAGTAGGGCATTATAATACAGACCGAACCACTAAATGGGCCATTATAATACAGGGGGAATTATCATACCACAGGACGGCATTATAATGCAGATCAGAGCGCTACAGGTGGCATTCTCCTACAGGGAGCAGTATGGGGGCATTATAATACAGGCACAACCACTACAGGGGAGCATTATAATAAAAAGGGCACTACTGAGGAGCATTTTAATACAGGCTAGAGCACTACAGGGGGAATGACGGGAGAGGGGTCATTATACATATGGGCACTACAGGGGGTACATTATACATATGGCACTACAGTGGGCATTATTTTACAGGTTGTACTAAAGAGGTCATTATAACTAGAGGGGCAGACTATCTGGGCTTTAAAAATATGGGGCTACTATAAGGGCCTTATAACTAGGGGGCTGGGGGCTGTAAAGGAGTACCACGTAGAGCAGCCTTGTGTTTTGGCACTATGGTGGTCTTAATTCTAATATGGACCTTATGAGGCCATTATCAATATTGGGGTGCCGTGGAAGCATTATTAATATTGGGAACAATATGGAGGGCATTACTACTAATGGGGTTGCTATTGGGGGTACTGTAGGGGCCACTATTATTATTGAGGGCAGCCTGAGAGCATATTACTATGGTAAGAGACTGTATGGCACTACTATTTCTGCAGTATAGCGTTTGTGGGCATTGGGGAGCACAGTAGGCACGGTATTGGGGGTAGCAACAGGATGACAATGTTGGTGCACCAGGAAAAGGGAAGGGGGGTGATGGAAAAGTGAGGAAACTAAGATGTCTGTGAGGCAAACTCAAGACGCGGCTGAAATATGTCATTATAGCAGTCTGCTTCCAATGGAGACTATGAGTAAAGAGAACATCTACATCAGAGGAGACATCACTGGATGTAAGAGTGTTGTATTCTCCTGTGTATGTGATAGAGCTTTATGTAATGTTCATACACATATATCTTTAACAGTAGGGCTAGGGGAGGGATTGGAATGAGAATTTGAACATGGGGATGGCGGGCGCCATTTTAATTTTTGCCTCAGACAGCAGAAAAGCTAGAATCAGCCTTGAAGCCCCATATACATTAGTATTTTATTAGCAAAACCTGCCAAGAAAGGCAGGCTTGAGGAAACAAAAAGGGGAAAATAGGTCCAGAATACAAATAGAATCTCCACTTTATTAAATAGTGTGGGGTTTCGCTCTGGTAGTTAGGGTAAGCGGACACAGTACAGAGGCAAAAGACAAGTTCTTAATGCAAAACTTCAGTGTTTATTCACACTTGAGGCAAATACACAAAACAATGCGTTACTTTGCAGTCTTGGTGTTTACTTCGCACATAATGGAAAGTACATCTTGGTGTTACTTCACACAAATTGGAAAGTTCATATAAGACAAGTCACCTTGATGTCAGTTCTGCCTCCAGCAGTCCATGGCAGGCTTTAGGGGGCCTGTTTCCTCGGCCCATGGATCTCAGCTCTCCAACCTGGCACCAAGCCTCAGATCCCAAAACAGAAATCCTGCTGTTGAGCCCAGCTGCCTATTTCAGGACAGCCAGGTGCTGCCAAAAACCCGGACCGGCAATTAAAATCCAGTCCGGTATTTCACCCATCTGGCTGCAAATCAGCCCAGCAGCACACGCTGGGAGGAAAATACCTGTTTTCCCAGACAATTCCCCTCACTGTGTCACAAAAGTCATAAGACAAATACAAAATTGGATTTAAAAAAAAAAAAACATGAAAAAAGCAGCATAGGGCATTAGGCCCCACCTATACCAAACACACTTGGCTGTGCACAATAGTTGCATGTAAAAACGCAATAATGAAAAATACTACTATTGACTAGATAATACCAGTTATAACATATCAAGTCAATAAACCTATTCTGCCCCTTGCATAGCAACATCCTATTATTGTAACAGGAATATCATTGATGGTTTTTATTATTATTATTATTATTATATTATGTGTGTCTACCATTATCTCTATTTTTGGGGTTATTATTATTATTGCAGTTATTTATATGACCTGTTGATGGCATGGTATACAGTGCAGTAGAGTTTATTGATATGTTATAACTGGTATTATCCAGTCAATTGTATTATTGAGTTTTTACATGTAACTATTGTGCACAACGAGGTATGTTTCTGTATAGGTTGGGCTTATTGCCTTATGCTGCAACTATTATGTTTTTTCAAATCTGATTTTGGATTTGTTTTATGTCTGTTTAACAAAGTGGAGATTCTATTTGTATTTTGGACAATTTTCTTTTCTTTTCAGTTATAATAATTGTAAAAGGTCCAACTAATGACTGATAGGCTTCTATAGGTATTGTATTGAGAATGGCAGGTTTTGCAGACAATTAGTGATGATCGAGCATGCTCGGCCGAACACCAGTTCGGCTTGAGCATCGCAATGCTCGGCACATTCAGCCGAATACCGCCTGTGCTCGAGCACTGTGCTCGAGTTTCCTCCCCCCATGTTTCTTGGCTGCTATGCAGCCAATAAACGTGCAGGTAAGCACTGCCGCTCACTGTAATGCCGTAGCCATGTTGGTTACTGGCATTACAGTGAGTGGCTGGCCGGAACGCGTCATCGGGTGCTATAAAGCACCCGATGACACGAGGTCGGCCAGTCGCAGTCAAGGAGAGCTGTGCTGTAGAGGGGACAGATAGAGTAGGGAATTGAATAAAAATTTTGTTAGGCAGGGTTGGAGTTAGAGACCCAAAAGTCCTTTTTAGGACTATTGTTGTGTCTGGCAGCAATATATATTTTTAGCGCAACCTGCACTAAATTGCGTGCAATTAGAGACGCAAAAGTCATTTAAGGACTATTGTTGTATCTGGCAGCAATATATATTATTATCGCAACTTGCGCAAAATAGCTTGCAATTGTTTGGCCACTGCAGACAGCGACATTATCTGCGCTACATCTCCTGCATAACGTGTGCGCAGCCTAAAAATATCTGTGACATGCAGTGTACTGTTTGCGTAGACCGTGTCCGCCGCGGACAGTTACATTACCTGCTCTACATCTCCTGTATAACGTTTGCGAATCCTAAAAATATCTGTGACATCCAGTGTACTTTTTCCGTAGACGTTGCGGACAGTGACATTACCTGCGCTACATCTCCAGTATAACGTGTGCGCATACTAAAAATAATTGTGACATCCAGTGTACTTTTTACGTAAACGGTGTCCGCTGCGGACAGTTACATTACCTACTCTACATCTCCTGTATAACGTTTGCGCATTCCAAATAGCTGTGACATTGCCTGTAATTTATTATTAGCCGCTGGTGACAGCAGCGACATTACCTGCGCTACATCTCCTACATAACGCTTGCGCATCATAAATATCAATGACATTCAGTCAAATTTTATTCACTGCTGGTGGCAGCGACATTACTTGCGCTACATCTCCTGTATAATGTTTGCACATCCTAAATATCAGTGACATTCAGTTTAATTTATTTGCTCATACACTTACCAGCGCTACTGTACGTGCAAGCATATATACTATTTAATATGCAGAAGGCAAGCAGTAAGGTACGGGGAAGTGGCCGTGCTGCTGATGGTGCACGCAGAGGCCGTGGCCCTGTGCGCGTTGAAACTATGCCTGCTGCCGGAGCACAAGAAACACACTCATCCACGATACATGGCTTTATGTCCCAGTTTGTACGGCGGCACCACCTTGTCTTCCACAAAGTCCAATCTCAGTAGCCAAGAGACTGGTCAACAGAATCCTCACCCTGATCCTCCTTCGTCCCACCATGGAGAGTCTTGCCAAACAAGTGATCCCACACTCGGATATTCCGAGGAGCTCTTTTCATCACTATTCCTTGATTTGGGCCTTTCGCCAAGCCCGCTTGAAGAGGGACATGGTCGTCGCCTTTCCAGTCAGCTTCCGCTCTTCACAAGCGACGAGTGGGCATGGATGTCTGACCTCTGTGAGGTTTTATGCAACTTTGAGGAATCAACACAGATGGTGAGCGGCGATGCTGCTATTATCAGCGTAACCATCCCACTTCTGTGTCTACTGAAATGCTCGCTGCTCACAATGATGGCGGTCGCTTTGAATGTGGAAAAGGTGGAACTGGGGGAAGACAGTATACAGAATGATAGCCAGACCACCCTCCGTTCGTCTTCTCAGCGGGAATTGGATGATGATGATGAGGAGGAGCAGGAGACGGTTGCCTCCGCTACAAAGGGTAGTACCCACAGAAGGTTTATTCCATCTGTTCAGGGTGGATGCGTCACACCTTGCCCTGTGAATGTGCAGAGATCTGTCAGACTGGCTGCACATGTCTGACTCCTTTTTTTTTTTATTTGGATTTGAGCTGGACCCACCTTCCCTCAGGTGTACTGGGTTTCATTGTTAGTGAGGCTATTTATCCCTCCCCCAGTGGCCTGTGCTGGTTATAGTTCTTTCCTGGGAGCTCTTGATTTGTGATGGATCGTCTGCTCCAGCTGTGCTCAAGATAAGTCCTTTCCTTCATTTCCCTTTATGTGTTTATCTAGGCCTCTAGGGAGACATTTGTTTCTTCTTGGTTTGAAGAAGCAGGTTGCCTCTTCCCTTTTCCTTACTGCTTAGGGTTTGCCCAGGGTGTTTAGTTTTAGGCACGAGGGGATGTGCATATCCACCCTAAGGGTATGCACATGGGCACAGCAGTTTAGGGAAAGCTTTTAGGGATTGCTAGGAGGTGACTCTTTTCTCCCTAGCTTTTGGGCCTAGTCGTTTGTCCTGTTTGTTTTCCCGTGTTTCGTTATTTCCCCGCTTACCTACCTACCGTGACAGGATGGGCCAAAGAAGAGGAAGAGGATGAGAAGATTGAGAGTCATCCTCCTGATGAGGACAGCGAAGTCTTGTCTGTTGGGACTCTGGCACATATGGCTGACTTTATAGTATGCTGCCTTTACCTTGACCCTCGTGTTATACGCATTTTGGTCAACACCAATTACTGGTTGTTCACCCTTCTCCACCCCCGCTACAAAAATAACTTCTCATATCTCATTCCTGTGGTGGAGAGGACTAGCAAAATGGTGCAATACCAGAAATTCCTTGTGGAAAAATTGCTCCAAAAATTTCCAGCAGAGTACGTCGTTGCTTGGGCAACCGAGAAAGGGAGACGAAGGGAACACACAGCAGTTCCAACAGAGGCAAGGAAGCACTCTCCAAGGCCCGGGACAGTTTCATGACACCCCGGCATCAACCTCACCCTGATGCGTGGTCTAGTGTCACAAGGAGAGAAAAGTTTTGGAAGATGGTGAAGGAGTACGTAGCAGACCGTGTCAGCGTCCTCAACGATCTCTCTGTGCCTTACAACTATTGGGTGTCCAAGCTGGACACGTGGCACAAACTGGTGCTCTATGCCTTGGAGGTGCTGGCCTGCCCTGCCGCCAGAGTTTTGTCAGAGCAGGTATTTAGTGCTGCTGGGGGCATAATAACTGATAAGCGCATCCGCCTGTCAACTGAAAATGCTGACAGGTTGATTCTTATCAAAATGAACAAGGCCTCTAAATGTGGCTTTTTAAACATGCTTATTAGACTGCCCTTGCTCCTAATGTTTTAGAGGGTCAGCTCAGCAGCAGGCCCTCAACCATAATTATTTTGATGGTCAGCTCACCAGCTGGCCCATAACCATAATTTTTTCTATGGTCAACTCAGCAGCAGGCCCTCAGCCATAATTTTTTCGATGGTCAACTCAGCAGCAGGCCCTCAACAATACATTTTTCTATGGTCAGCTCAGCAGCAGGCCCTCAGCCATAATTTTTTCGATGGTCACCTCAGCAGCAGGCCCTTAACAATAATTTTTTCCATGGTCAGATAAGCAGCAGCCACTCGCCCCTAATGTTTTAGAGAGTCAGCTCACCAGCAGACCCTCAACCATAATTTTTTTTGATGGTCAGCTCAGAAGCAAGCCCTCAACCATTATTTTTTGGATGGTCAGCTCAGCAGCAGGCCCTCGCCCATAATTGTTTCCATGGTCAGATCAGCAGCAGGCACTCGCCCCCTGTTTTAGAGAGTCAGCTCAGCAGCAGACCCTCAACCATAATTTTTTTCGATGGTCAGCTCAGCAGCAGGCCCTCGCCCATAATGTTTTCGATGGTCAGATCAGCAGCAGGCACTCACCCCTTATGATTTAGAAAGTCAGCTCAGCATCAGACCCTCAACCATAATTTTTTTGATGCTCAGCTCAGCCGCAGGCCCTCGCCCATATTTTTTTACATGGTCAGATCAGCAGCATGCCCTAGCCCCTAATGTTTTAGAGAGTCAGCTCACCAGCAGACCCTCAACCATAATTTTTCCGATGGTCAGCTCAGCAGTAGGCCCTCATCCCTAATGTTTTAGATGGTCATCTCAGTAGCAGACCCTCACCCCTAATGTTTTAGAGGGTCACCAGCAGGCTCTTGCTCCTAATGTTTTTGAGGGTCACCAGCAGGCCAGCAATCATAATTTTTCAAGGGTGTGTATGATGCCCTCCATTATGTGTAATAAAGGGTGTATTGGAGTGCCGGTTCCTTATAATTTTTGGCAGCCTTTTCACTTAGTGCATAGGCTTCATGAGTGTAGGAGTCCTACTACCTGAACAATTGTACTACAATGTGAATGAGGCCCTCCTTTACGTGATATACAGGTTGTATTGGAGTGCCTCTTCCTTGTAATTTTTGCCAGCACTTGCACTTTATATACAAGTAAATATACAGGAAAGAATGTTTCCTAACAATTTTTCCTCTAAAATCGATTTTATCTTCGGTTTTGTGCGTATTATGGCGTACTACTCGGACAACATCGCTCCCAGCAGCGACCTGGGAGTCCAAGATGCATCCAGACATCCTCCCCATGCTGTTCCCGAACCATTTCAGTGGTGTTTCCATCAATTTCTGACCTTTTCATGAGAACTAGACACCCTCCCCTCTTCAGAGCAGGGGGTGCCTGGTTTAATGCTTGGGTTCTCCCATTGACTTTCATTGTGCTTGGGTGCTTGGTAGAGCACCCGAGAACCCGATCAACACTACTGAAAATCTAATGTGTATAAAGGGCTTGTGACGCTCCCTCAATAAATGATGTTGGGAGAGAAAAGGATCAGTGTGTGTGGTGTCTGGTGATGGCTTTCTTCTCTCTCCTCATTGTAAGGGCACATGCACACGACCGGCCAGGCCCGTTTTGCGGCCCACAAACAGTGGGATGCGGACCCATTCACTTGAATGGGTCCGCAATCCGGAAAGTGTGGTGCAGAGGCACAGACAGAAACCCCATTGAAGCACTGCAAAAAAGTTGTCCATTCAAGTGAATGGGTCCGAGTCCGCATGCAGCTTCCGTTCGGTCGGTGCCCATGCATTGCGGACCACAATTTGTGGTCCACAGCATGGGCCCGGCTGGCACACATTTGTGTACATGAGCTCTAAGACCCCTTTAAGGTACCCGTATTGAACGTGTACGAGTGCTTGAAAGGGGTTTTCCAAGCTTTTAATATTGATGACCTATCCTCCATATCAGATAGTTGGGGTCACCCACCACCACCCGGCACTCCCGCCAATCGCCTGTATCAGAAGGCATGCGCCATGAGCACGTGCCATCTCCTGTGTCTCTTCCTGCTCACTGCTGCTATGTCTATGGCAAGCAGGAAGACAGACAGGAGACGGCACACGCATACGGCACGTGCCTTCTCCTCATACAGATGATCGGCAGGAGTCCTGGGTGTTGGAACCCCTCGCCAATCTGATATTGATGACCTACCCTGATGATAGGTAATCAATATTAAAAGCTTGGAAAACCTCTTTAATAAAAGACTAAATACCAGAAGGATAGTGATTAGTTCCCAGAATGCTTTTCTGTGCCACACAGAGAGCTGGCTTTTCATCATAGAAAGCAATAACTTGGGGAGGCAGATAATTCAAACATATAACTTCAACCACTTTGGCCCAAGAAGATTTGATAAGTGTTCATGTTAGGTCTCAGGAAGTACAAGTTTCAACTCTTCCCACTGTGCCCTAGTTAATGGGTTTTTAGGACCAGATTTAATTAGTACTCTACAAAAAAATAAAAACTATAATTGTCATATAATAAGATAACCCCCAGACTCATTCTACATTACTTTTCCTAAACGGAAAATGTATCTCTGTTTTAAGTCATATATTTTTGATTCTTCTTTCTAACAGTGTCAAATTTAGGGGTCTTGACATCAGTATAAATAGATATATCATTATTCCTTTTAGTGACTCAATTTTATCGGTACACTGAATCTAAAAACTGAATCTGCTTGCAAGCTCCCATACTTGATGATATACTTGATATTCCTAGCAACACCTCCAGCGCTGACAGTAGCTCACAGTTCCCATGGCAATCTAACACAAGTCCCAGTGGGACTGATTGGATATGGCTGCTACAAAGCACTGCTGATTTCACACTGCCCATTGACTATTGTATACAGAATACGGTTTTCAGTTTCTACAAACTGCCACCAGGAGGCACTACTTCTCCTAGCATGAATTTTTTTAGGGTTGGGTCAGTAGAAAAAAATCATTGCTCATGCAGCGTAATAATTACAGTGTTCACCAAAAATGTGTACTGTCTTTTAGATGTTTCTGTTTGTTATATATGATACACTGTAGACTAATCATATACCTCTTGTGGTGAATACGGTACATTCTCCTAACATACTGCATTACTCATATCATAGCAAGAGGCCACATTTAAAGTATACCATCCGTTTTCTGTTATTTTTCATATTTTCCCTTTTGAAAAACAGGCAGATTCCCAATTTTTTTCATAGCAGATTCTACTTTCTTGTCTACTTTTCAGGTCAATGAAATCCTCTCTCAATATAGACATGTTATACAGTATTATTTCTATTACTACTTCTAAGGCCATTGCTTTTCTAGGTGGTATCCCTTTTCAGCACATAGAATTACACAGTATAATGCAGATAACTCTTCACATCTATTATTTACAAAGTGATGTAATAATGGCAGTATATGAGTACTGTACAGTCGTGGCAAAAGTTTTGAGAATTACATAAATATTGGAAATTGGAAAAGTTGCTGCTTACGTTTTTATAATAGCAATTTGCATATACTCCAGAATGTTATGAAGAGTGATCAGATGAATTGCATAGTCCTTCTTTGCCATGAAAATTAACTTAATCCCCAAAAACTTTCCACTGCATTTCATTGCTGTCATTAAAGGACCTGCTGAGATCATTTCAGTAATCGTCTTGTTAACTCAGGTGAGAATGTTGACGAGCACGAGGCTGGAAATCATTATGTCAGGATGATTGGGTTAAAATGGCAGACTTGACCTGTTAAAAGGAGGGTGATGCTTGAAATCATTGTTCTCCCATTATTAAAGGGAACCTGTCACCAGGATTTTGGCCATAGAGCTGGGGACATGGGCTGCTAGATGGCCGCTAGTACATCTGCAATACCCAGTCCCCATAGCTCTCTGTGCCTTTATTGTGTTAAAAAAACGTTTTGATCGATATGCAAATGAATCTGATATGTGTCCTGTATCCGGAGATGAGTCCAGCGGAAAGGAGCCCAGCACCGTCCCGCGTCCTCCGAATCTCCCTCTTGCTGGCTGACGTCACAGAGCTGGAGCACCGAAATCTCGCGATGCGCGAGCTAGCGCATGCGTAGTTCGTTCCCTGTGCTGATGCCAGCACAGGGAATGAACATGATGCCGACACTGCGCATGCGCTAGCTCACGCATCGCGAGATTTCGGCGCTCCAGCTCTGTGATGTCAGCCAGCAAGGAGGAGATTCGGAGGACGCGGGGCGGTGCTGGGCTCCTTTCCGCTGGACTCATCTCCAAATACAGGACACATATCATGCTCATTTGCAAATCGATCAAAACAGTTTTTTTAACACAATAAAGGCACAGAGAGCTATGGGGACTGGGTATTGCAGATGTGCTAGCGGCCATCTAGCAGCCCATGTCCCCAGCTCTATAGCCAAAATCCTGGTGACAGGTTCCCTTTAACCAAGGTGACCTGCAAAGAAACGCGTGCAGCCATCATTGCGTTGCATAAAAATGGCTTCACAGGCAAGGATATTGTGGCTACTAAGATTGCGCCTCAATCAACAATTTATAGGATCATCAAGAACTTCAAGGAAAGAGGTTCAATTCTTGTTAAGAAGGCTTCAGGGCGTTCAAGTCCAGCAAGCGCCAGGATCGCCTCCTAAATAGGATTCAGCTGCGGGATCGGAGTGCCACCAGTGCAGAGCTTGCTCAGGAATGGCAGCAGGCAGGTGTGAGCGCATCTGCATGCACAGTGAGGCAAAGACTTTTGGAAGATGGCCTGGTGTCAAGAAGGGCAGCAAAGAAGCCACTTCTCTCCCCCAAAAAAATCAGGGACAGATTATTTTCTTCTGCAGAAAATATGGTGAATGGACTGCTGAGGACTGGGGCAAAGTCATATTCTCAGATGAAGCCTCTTTCCGATTGTTTGGGGCATCAGGAAAAAGGCTTGTCCGGAGAAGAAAAGGTGAGCGCTACCATCAGTCCTGTGTCATGCCAACAGTAAAGCATCCTGAGACCATTCATGTGTGGGGTTGCTTCTCATCCAAGGGAGTGGGCTCACTTACAATTTTGCCCAAAAACACAGCCATGAATAAAGAATGGTACCAAAACACCCTCCAACAGCAACTTCTTCCAACAATCCAACAACAGTTTGGTGAAGAACAATGCATTTTCCAGCACGATAGAGCACCGTGCCATAAGGCAAAAGTGCTAACTAAGTGGCTCGGGGACCAAAACGTTGACAATTTGGGTCCATGGCCAGGAAACTCCCCAGACCTTAATCCCATTGAGAACTTGTGGTCAATCCTGAAGAGGCGGGTGGACAAATAAAAACCCACTAATTCTGACAAACTCCAAGAAGTGATTATGAAAGAATGGGTTGCTATCAGTCAGGAATTGGCCCAGAAGTTGATTGAGAGAATGCCCAGTCGAATTGCAGAGGTCCTGAAAAAGAAGGGCCAACACTGCAAATACTGACTCTTTGCATAAGGCCTCTTTCACACTACAGTATGTTGAATTCAGTGTTTTGCGTTCCGTTTTTCACGGATCCGTTGTTCCGTTTTTTGCTTCCGTTGTGGTTCCGTTTCCGTTCCGTTGTTCCGTTCCGTTTTTCCGTATGGCAAATACAGTATACAGTAATTTCATATAAAAAATTGGGCTGGGCATAACATTTTCAATAGATGGTTCCGCAAAAAACGGAACGGAAACGGAAGACATACGGATGCATTTCCGTATGTGTTCCGTTTTTTTTGCGGACCCATTGACTTGAATGGAGCCACGGACTGTGATTTGCAGCCAAATATAGGACATGTTCTATCTTTTCAACGGAACGGAAAAACGGAAATACGGAAACGGAATGCATACGGAACACATTCCGTTTTTTTGCGGAACCATTGAAATGAATGGTTCCGTATACGGACCGTATACGGAACGCAAAAAACGGACCGTATACGGAACGCAAAAAACTGTAGTGTGAAAGAGGCCTAAATGTCATGTATTTGTCGATAAAAGCCTTTGAAACGTATGAAGTGCGTGTAATTATATTTCACTACATCACAGAAACAACTGAAACAAAGACCTAAAAGCAGTTTAGCAGCAAACTTTGTGAAAACTAATATTTGTGTCATTGTCCACGACTGTACATGGATTATAAAGAGGGTAGACCATGGAGAAGAGTTGTAGAAGGTGCCTGTTTTCAGCTGTGATTTGTGACATGCCTGGTAGTGTGGAGTGAATCGAAGTATCCGAAGTGGACTTTGATCGGAATTTCAAGGAAAATCTGATTCGCTTTGAAGCCGTATTTCCTCGTGCTTCGTGGTAACGAATCAATTTTCCCTTTAATGGCGGTAGTAAAAAAAAAAAATAATCATATTCACCTCATCCATTTGAGCGCGAAGAGGCCACCTTGCTTGAAGATCCCAAGCAAAATATTTTGTGCGGCGACATATGACGTCACCACACCAGCCAGCGTGATGATGGTATTACTCAATGTGCAAGATTTTATGCTGGATCTTCAAGCAAGGTGGCAACAGGGGCCTCTTGATGCTCAAATGGATAAGATAAGTACAATTTATTATTTGTTTAAATTATTAACCCCTACGATCAGAGATGGACATGGCATCTGAAGGTTTTAATGACGGGGGGTGACAATCGCCGTCATTGCGCCTGCTACTTACATAGAAATGTGCTTCATGAGGATGTACGGTAATTCGTCACAAAGCAATTTTTATTTTTATTCATCAAAGCATCCGAATCAAATTTTTAAGAACTTCGTTCATCTCTAATGCCTGGTTAACATGTAACGCCAGACAAAAACTTACATTTTTAGCTCCTGGTCAGACTAAAGTGTAATTTACCATAAAAGAACAAAAAAAAAAACAAATAAGGTTGGACCCTAATAAAGTTGGAAGCAGTCATAGATAATGCTACAATTATCACCTGCATCGTGCAAAGACAACATGATAACTCATTAGTGCTGACATCCGTTGCCCTGAAGTTGGGATAGCAACTACTTTTGGTCTCTGATTTTGACTTTGTGCCTTGTGCATATCAACATTAAACTCATATTGGTCTCAGACATACAAAGGTGATGTAGTAACATAGTAACATAGTTTGTAAGGCTGAAAAAAGACATCTGTCCATCCATTTGCTTCCGGATGGAATTTTGCAACATGCTGCGTCAGGGGGGCGTCATCTTGTTTATTAATGCTAAGCAGGTGTTCTCCAATCCGTCTCTGAATTTTCTTTTAGTTTTGCCCCCATATAGTTTCTGACACATACATGTAGCCAAGTATACCACCCCCATCATTTTACAGTTAACAAATGATCTGATGTTATATTCGCGTCCGGTGGTAGTACTGGTGAATGTGTTGCCCTTACCAATCACTTTGCGAGCAACACAGTTGCCACATTTGAACGTCCCTGAAGGTTTCTTTGACAGCCAGTTGGATCCTGTCAGGGGATTGTATAGACTGTGGTCTGATCTGTCCTTCAGATTACTAGCCCTCCTGTATGTCATTTGAGGGTAATCCCCTACTAGAAGCCCAACTATGGGGTCAGATTCTAAAATACCCCAGTGGTCCTGTAGGATCTTGCAGACTTCCTTATGTGGCACATCATACGTCCCTATGACATGGATCTTCTTATCCTCCACATCACGTGTTTTCGGATGTAGGAGGTCATCTCTCTCACTCATCACCGCATGTTGATAGGCTTTCTTGAGACATAGTTCAAACTACATATTTAGGGGGAGAGTGTTACAATGTATGCAAAAAAACTGTGAGATACTGTCAATCGCAATAAGTTAATTTTCACACATCCCCTGTAGTGGATACTAACACTTTAGTGTGTGAGAGGTAATTCAAAAAGAAAGAGAGGTGGTGTCCCTATAATTTTGTAGTCGACTGACACCCTCTCAAATTAAGCCTGAATAAAACATTGAGTGGGAAGCCACAGGTTTTAATGATTTTGATTTAATAAAATTGTGTTTTAGAGTTCATCTCTTCATGCAGTTAATCATTAGTTATAGATTGGTGGTGTATGCAAATCTAATAATCATATATAAGTTATCCCCTTGGAAAAAATTCCATCCCAAATCCAATTAGGGGTCAGGGTAAGCACCGGGAAGTCTTGGTCATGCTTTTTCAACCAATGTTGGCCATTTCTTGACATGTGAAATGCCACATTGTCTTGCTGGAACATCTTATCTGTCCCAGGAAAGCGTGTATGTGATCTGCATGGATGGATTCATACCCAAATCAGTTGAGAGTGCCTTCTACATGGATGAGTGTGCCCGTATAATGCCACAAAAACATTCTCTGGACCATAACGCTGCTACCACCAGCTTGTGTTCTTCCAGCAATGGTTATAGGTTGTTTGTTCTCTGATGTTTCTCACCTGACATACCAATGTCCATCTGTTTGATGAAGCAAAAAACGTAACTCATTGGAGAAGGCAACCCTTTGCCAATCAGAAGAGGCTCAATTCTGATACTATAATTGAAGCCTTTTCTGCCAATTCATTCATTCGTTAGCAGAGGTGCAAGGACCATCCGTCTGCTTCAGAGCCCCATACACAGTGGGGTTTACTGAATTAGGCCTCATGCGCATGCACAACATTCGTGTGCATGAGGCCTTAGACACAGGTCCAGTTGCCCCCTGGTTCATTTTGATGGTGAGCTGCTCCAATGTAGCCACCCTCGCACACCTTCGTAGAAGACTATCTAGGCACTAAAACGTGATTTTTTTTGTTTAAAAAATATTATTGTGTGAAACTTAAATAAATAAATAAAAGTATACATATTAGGCATTGGCACGTCCGTAACGACCTGCTCTATAAAAATATCCCATGACCTAACCCCTCAGGTGAACACCGTGAAAAATAAAAAATAAAAACTTCACCTTACATCACAAAAAGTGTAATAGAAAGCGATCAAAAAGTCATATGCAACCTAAAATAGTATCACATAACATCTAGAAGACTTGGACTTATTTGTTAAAACGTAACTTTTACTTATTATCAAAAATAAGATAATCAGTAACAAAGCAAGGGTTAACAGCCAAACAAAACTCAATATTTATTACCCTGATTCTGTAGTTTGTAGAAACACTCTATATGTGGTTATAAATTGCTATACGGGCGCACGGCAGGACACAGAAGGAAAGGAGCGCCATGTGGTTTTTGGAGGGCAGATTTCACTGGAATTATTTTAAGTTGCCATGTCACATTTGAAGACCCCCTGATGCACCCCTAGAGTAGAAACTCCAAAAAAGTGACCCCATTTCGGAAACTACGGGATAAGGTGGCAGTTTTGTTGGTATTATTTTAGGGTCAAAAATACTGGTACCCAATACACAAAAGTGAAAAATGTATGGGTAGCTGAGTCTCCCACCATACAATATCACATAACATCTAGAAGACTTGGACTTATTTGTTAAAACATAACTTTTACTTATTATGAAAAATAAGATAATCAATACCGTGATCAAACAATGTGGAGAGAAAAATAAAGAAAAATATACATAAAATATGCTCTAATGTGCACCTCATTAATTACTTTTTGGATAATAATTGGAAAGGTCTTACCCAACCCAGGATATTTTCAGCAACAGGTGCCCATCTTTTTGTTAATTGACAGTAGAGTCAGATAACAAGAGCTCATGTCGTGATTGGCAGTACTAGCTAGCAAACCCAAATGCTATATTCCTGCCTGCAAAAAAGGAGGGAAGGGGGCTAGTCATTCCTGTCTATCATACACAGAGCACCCGCCCCGATAGGGGCGACCCCATCAGGAACCTGTCCCTAATTGGGGACTATTCCCTAATACTGTCCCTAACTTAATCCCTACTTATCAGGGATACCTAAGTGAAAAGAATACATATAAACTTAAATAAGAACAAAAAGGGGAAAAGATCTCCACAAATTGTCAATTGGAGACTGCAAAGACCACTTACAATTAAAGATAAAGATCAAAAGACTCCCTGGTCTCCTTGTGAAAAATATATGAGGAGCACAAAATAATACAGTGGTCTGTGCCAGAGTGGGCATGGAGAAGTGTCCCCACCAAGCCTACGTCTCACCGCCGAGAATTACGTCAAAGGAGGGGAGCAGGATACTCAGTGCCCTCAAAGCGCCCTGCCTCCTCCCTGTTCGAGTTGACACGTAGGTGGAACGCACGCACGATCTAGTGGATGAGGTGAGTTTTTTTTTTTTTTTACCCCTCAATAGACATTTTATTTAGCACTCTGTTTTAAGAATGCTATTATTTTCCGTTATAACTATGTTATAACGGAAAATAATAAATTGAAGTTCGGGTCCCCATTGACTTAAATGGGGTTCGGGATGAAGTTTGGGTCAAGTTCGGGTCCCAAACCCGAACTTTGACCTGAAATTCAGCCGAACCCGGCGAAGCCGAACTTCCACGGGTTTGCTTAACCCTAGTAACGAAGCAACGTCAGACGTCACTGCTCCTGAGCTATCGCAAATGATAGATAGCTGTTCACAATAATAAGCTATGTAGCTCAAAAACTGATTTTGGGCAGGACTCAATATGATATTCAATTCATTTAGGAGCCGCTTGTGCATAAGGCTACAGATATATGTAAAAACAAAGGAAAATAATTACAAAGCCCTACATGGACTATGAAAAACTTCTTATAAAAAGCAGCTATAATTTTGTTGTTCATTAACCCCTTAAGGACACGGCCCTATTTCACCTTAAGGACCAGGCCATTTTTTGCAAATCTGACCAGTGTCACTTTAAGTGCTCATAACTTTAAAACGCTTTGACTTACCCAGGCCATTCTGAGATTTTCAGTTTCTCTACTTCTGTAATACATAGTAATACCCCCAAAAATTGTGATGACTTTACATTCCCCATATGTCTACTTCATGTTTGTAGCATTTTGGGAATGATATTTTATTTTTTGGAGATGTTACAAGGCTTAGAAGTTTAGAAGCAAATTTTGAAGTCATATTGTGAGGCTTAGATAATAGAAACCTCCCAAAAATGACCCCATTCTAGAAACTACACCCCTCAAGGTATTCAAAACTGTTTTTTCAAACTTTATTAACCCTTTAGGTCTTCCACAAGAGTTAATGGCAGATGGAGAAACAATTTAGAAATTTCTATTTTATGGAGTATTTTCCAATATAATCATTTTTTTTCAGGAGTAAAACAAGGGTTAACTGCCAAACAACACTCAAAATGGGTTGCCCTGATTCTGTACTTTGCAGAAACACCCCATATGTGGTCGTAAACTACTGTTTGGCCGAACGGTAGCACATAGAAGGAGGGGAACACCATATGGGTTTTGGAAGGCAGATTTTGCAGGACTGGTTTTGTTTATACCATGTCCCATTTGAAGCCCCCTGTTGCACCCCTAGAATAGAAATTTCAAAAAAGTGACTCCATCTAAGAAAGTGCACCCCTCAAGGTATTCAAAACTGGGTTTACAAACTTTGTTAACCCTTTAGGTGTTCCACAAGAGTTAATGGCAGATGGAGAAACAATTTCGAAATTTCTATTTTTTGGAAAATTTTCCAATATAATCAATTTTTTCCAGGAGTAAAACAGGGGTTAACAGCCAAACAAAACTCAATATGGGTTTCCCTGATTCTGTAGTTTGCAAAAACACCCCATATGTGGTCGTAAACTACTGTTTGGCCGAACGGTAGCACATAGAAGGAGGGGAACACCATATGGGTTTTGGAAGGCAGATTTTGCAGGACTGGTTTTGTTTATACCATGTCCCATTTGAAGCCCCCTGTTGCACCCCTAGAATAGAAATTTCAAAACAGTGACTCCATCTAAGAAAGTACACCCCTCAAGGTATTCAAAACTGGGTTTACAAACTTTGTTAACCCTTTAGGTGTTCCACAAGAGTTAATGGCATATGGAGAAACAATTTTGAAATTTCTATTTTTTTTAAAATTTTCCAATATAATCAATTTTTTCCAGGAGTAAAACAAGGGTTAACTGCCAAACAAAACTCAATATGGGTTTCCCTGATTCTGTAGTTTGCAAAAACACCCCATATGTGGTCGTAAACTACTGTTTGGCCGAACGGTAGCACATAGAAGGAGGGGAACACCATATGGGTTTTGGAAGGCAGATTTTGCAGGACTGGTTTTGTTTATACCATGTCCCATTTGAAGCCCCCTGTTGCACCCCTAGAATAGAAATTTCAAAACAGTGACTCCATCTAAGAAAGTACACCCCTCAAGGTATTCAAAACTGGGTTTACAAACTTTGTTAACCCTTTAGGTGTTCCACAAGAGTTAATGGCATATGGAGAAACAATTTTGAAATTTCTATTTTTTTTTTAATTTTCCAATATAATCAATTTTTTCCAGGAGTAAAACAAGGGTTAACTGCCAAACAAAACTCAATATGGGTTTCCCTGATTCTGTAGTTTGCAAAAACACCCCATATGTGGTCGTAAACTACTGTTTGGCCGAACGGTAGCACATAGAAGGAGGGGAACACCATATGGGTTTTGGAAGGCAGATTTTGCAGGACTGGTTTTGTTTATACCATGTCCCATTTGAAGCCCCCTGTTGCACCCCTAGAATAGAAATTTCAAAAAAGTGACTCCATCTAAGAAATTACACCCCTCAAGGTATTCAAAACTGGGTTTACAAACTTTGTTAACCCTTTAGGTGTTCCACAAGAGTTAATGGCAGGTGGAGAAACAATTTAGAAATTTCTATTTTTTGGAAAATTTTCCATTTTAACCCTTACTTTATTACTGGAAAAAATGGGTTAACAGCCAAACAAAACTCAAAATGGGTTGCCCTGATTCTGTAGTTTGCAGAAACACCCCATATGTGGTCGTAAACTACTATTTGGCTAAACGGCAGGACATAGAAGAAGGGGAATGTCATATGGTTTTTGGAAGGCAGATTTTGCTGGACTGGTTTATTTACACCATGTACCCTTTCAAGCTCCCTGATGCACCCCTAGAGTAGAAACTCCATAAAAGTGAACCCATCTAGGAAATTACGGGATAAGGTGGTTGTTGTTTTGGGACTATTTTTGGGGTAAATTAGATTTTTGGTTGCTCTATATTACTCTTTTTTGAGGCAATGTAACAAAAAAATTAAATTCTAAAATTGTTTCTACATTCGCTATTTAGTTTTGTGGAACACCTAAAGGGTTAACATAGTTTGTAAAGTAACTTTTGAATACCTTGAGGGGTGTAGTTTCTTAGATGGGGTCACTTTTTTGGAGTTTCTAGTCTAGGCTACATCAGGGGGGGCTTCTAATGGGACATGGTGTAAAAAAAAAAACTGTCCTTCAAAATCTGCCTTCCAGAAACCGTATGGAGTTCCCTTCCTTCTATGCCCTGCCGTGTGGCTATATAGCCATTTACGACCACATATGGGGTGTTTCTGCAAACTACAGAATCGGGGAAAAAAAATATTTAGTTTTGTTTGGCTGTTAACCCTTGCTTTATTACCGGCAAAATGGATTCAAATTTAAATTTTGCCCAAAAATGGGTGTTTTGGCACAGTTTTTATTTTATATTTTTAACACAGTTCATCCGAGGCGTTTGGTCAAAATTTATTTTTATAGCGACGACTTTTACGCACGCGACGATGCCCAATATGTATGGCTCTCAGACTTTGGAGACACTAAGCAGGCATCCTAAAACTGCGGCCCTCCAGATGTTGTAAAACTACAATTCCCACCATGCCCTGCTGATGGCTGTAGGTTGTCTGGGCATGCTGGGAGTTATAGTTTTACAACATCTGGAGGGCCGCAGTTTGAGGATACCTGCACTAAAACTAATATTTTTTGGGGAAAGAAAAATTGTTTCCGTGTCTCCAAAGTCTGAGAGCCATAGTGTTGTATGTTCTCTAGTGGACTGTTGGGGATTATAAAAATGTTGTACTCCGTGGAAGTGGGATACTCCCTGAAGCAATCGATAACGCAGAGGCCCGGATGATCGGGGCACGTGTCATATTGAGTAGTGGTGTCCTTCCGTATCCCCCTCTTGTGACACACTCTGCACTTTTTTTGGGTTCGTCCCTTCTTTCCAGTATGGGGGACCACACCTGGAAAGTGTTGGCCAGGGACGATCCGGGCGCCTTCAGTTCCCGAGGTACTCCGGCCTGCTCTTTCCCGCTCCGAAAAGATCAGGTCCTTGAGGACTGCCTTATAGAACTGGAGGAATGTCCCTGTGCTGCCAGCGCTTCGGGATAGTACAAAAGAGTTGTACATGGCAACCTGCACCAAGTAGACCGCAACTTTTTTGTACCATGCCCGGGTTTTGCGCATGGCGTTATATGGCTTGAGGACTTGATCAGAGAGATCAACTTCTCCATTATACCGATTGTAGTCGGCGATACAATCGGGCTTGAGGACCGTTGCCGCGGTACCTCGCACAGAGACTGGGGTGGTGCTGTTACCGTGGATTGTGGACAGCATAAGGACATCCCTCTTGTCCTTATACCTGACCAGCAACAGGTTTCCACTGGTAAGTGCACGGGTCTCACCCCTGGGGATAGGTACCTGGAGGGGGTAGGCAGGGAGGCCGCGTTGATTTTTCTGCACGATCCCACAAGCGAACGTGGATCTGGCGGCAAGGGACCTGAACAAGGGAATGCTGGTATAAAAGTTATCCACGTACAAGTGGTAACCGTTATCCAGCAGTGGGTACATAAGGTCCCACACGAGTTTCCCGCTAACACCCAGAGTGGGGGGACATTCTGAGGGTTGAATACGGGAATCTCGCCCCTCGTACACACGAAATTTGTAAGTGTACCCTGAGGTACTCTCACAAATTTTGTATAGTTTCACGCCATACCTCGCCCGCTTTGTGGAAATATATTGGCGGAAACTGAGTCTCCCCTTGAACGCAATGAGAGACTCATCAACCGCGACCTCCCTTCCAGGTACGTAGGCCTCCATGAATTTGGCCCCAAAGTGATCGATGACCGGCCGTATCTTATACAGCCGGTCAGAGGCAGGATCACCTCGGGGTGGACATGCTGCATTATCGGAATAATGCAGACATTTCCGGATGGCCTCAAACCGGGAGCGTGTCATGACCATACTGTACAGTGGGGTCTGGTACAGGACGTCCCCACTCCTGTATTGCCTGACACTGGGTTTTTGGACTAGACCCATATGCAGCACGAGGCCCCAAAATGTCCTCATTTCGGCTGCACTGACCGGCGTCCAGTCACCAGGTCTAGCCAAAAACCGGGTCTAGGCAAGTGGCAGGGGGGGTCTGGGGTCTGATAGATGGATAGATGGAAGTTTTGAATGAAAGTACTTTTCCCTTCTTTCCCTGCCTAACGGTGCCTCTCCCTCACTGTGATCGCCGATACGGGGGGGGGTCAAATGACCCCCCACTGCGTTGTTACGGGATGCCGGCTGAATGATTTCAGCTGGCATCCCGTTCCGATTAACCCCCGCGGCGTTGGAATCCCGATTTTAAGTTAGGACGTACCGGTACTTCCTGTGTCCTTAAGGACTCGGGAAATAGGGCGTACCGGTACGTCCTGTGTCCTTTAGGGGTTAAGGCCACTAGGGTATACAGTCTTCAGATAAAAAATCTATTTGTCTTCACATTGTAGGATTCTTTTATTCCAGCTACCCCTTCTTCCTGTTTGTTTAACCAAATCAATGAAGCTGAGGCACTCAGTTTTCTCTTCATTTCTGACATGACGTGACACAGCTGTATCTCTTTGATTTGTGATGTCTCCAATATGTTCTCCAATTCTCCGTCTCAACTCCCATGTCGTTTTACCAATGTATTCCTTTCCAGAACTAGATGTTATCTTATAGATAACCCCCTTAGATTTACAATTGATTAGACTTCTGATCTCATATGTTCCATTAGTGACGTTACTTTTAAATGTTTTACCACATCTCATATATTTACAGGCGAAGCACCCTGACAGAGGTTTATTGAGCCAGGTTTTAGTTACTGATGATGCTACATAATTGCTCTTAACCACTCTATCACGGACACTTTTCCCTCTCCTGTATGTAATACTGGGGTACTCCTTAATTACCCTACAAATATCTGAATCCATCCCCAAAATATGCCAGTGTTTGGATATAATATCTAGCACACTGGAAGCAGCCTTGTCAAAAGTGCCAATAAGGTGAATCTCTCTTGAGCTTCTGTTACCCTCGCTGCTTACATGCATGTTTGGCTTATTATTTGTAAGGAGGGATATACGATCACGTAAGGGGCTACCCACAGCCTAGGAATCTATTCCTTTAATCCGTCGCCTGTTTAAGAAAATCAGAATGTTGTGAACAATTTCTCCTGATACGCAAGTACTGAACACGAGGAATTCCCTTCTTTAAGGGAAAGGGATGACTGCTCTCCCACTGTAAGAGGGAATTAGTAGAGGTGGGCTTTCTGAAAACAGAAGTATCTAAAGTACCATTGGAATTTTTAATAATGCAAATGTCCAAAAAAGGGAGTTTTGTGGTGTTATTCTCAGAAGTGAACTTAAGGCCGATGTCATTATTATTCATCCCATATGCCCATCTAGTGAATGTCTCAGGGCTACCTTTCCAAATGAAAAAGACATCATCAATGAATCGTGCCCACACATACATATTCTGAGTCTCAACTGATATTTCATCTTTGAAGATGCAGGTCCCCTCTCACCAGCCCAGGAACAACTTTGCATACGAGGGGGCACAAGGGCTCCCCATCGTGGTGCCCCGGAGCTGGTGATAGAACCTGCCATCAAAGAGAAAAAAAATCCTATTGAGGGAAAATTCAAGGAGCTGAAGAACAAATTGGTTGTGTAAATTAAATTGACGTCCCTGTGTAGTAAGGAAATGTGCAACTGCACGTAAACCTAGTTCATGTGGGATAGACAAATACAGTGCCTCTACATCAATGCTTCCTAAAATACAATCATCATCTAGATGTATACCTTCCAATTGTTCAGATCTCCTGTGTCTAGTACGTACGAGGGCAAAGCTGTTACAAAAGGTGATAATATCTTATCTATGTAGATGCCCAAATTTTGGCACAAGCTGTCAACTCCCGACACAATGGGTCGCCCTTTTAAAGGGGCGCACCCCTTGTGTATTTTCGGGAGACAATAGAATATAGCTGTTTAATGAAACTGAGGAAAAAAGGAAACCAAACTCATCCTGGCTAATCAATTTTTTTTAGCTTTTCAGTTATTAAGGATGATCTTAAGTTCCTTTTTATATGCATCAATTGGATCTCCCCTCAGTATCTCATAGCAATCCTTTGGTGCCATAAGGACTCACACATAGATCTATTCATGTGAGAATCAAGGATGACTGTATTGCCGCCTTTATCAGACGGTTAAAGGGAACCTGTCACCGGGATTTTGTGTATAGAGCTGAGGACATGGGTTGCTAGATGGCCGCTAGCACATCCGCAATACCCAGTCCCCATAGCTCTGTGTGCTTTTATTGTGTAAAAAAACGATTTGATACATATGCAAATTAACCTGAGATGAGTCCTGTATGTGAGATGAGTCAGGGACAGGACTCATCTCAGGTTAATTTGCATATGTATCAAATCGGGTTTTTTATCCTGTTCTAGATTGTTTAGGGCTTGCAATTCTTTCTTAGTACAGTTAGATGGAGTAAAGTGTAAAGGCATAGAATCAAGATCACTACTCACTAGATTAAGGAACACATCGATACAGTTTGTATTACCCGAAGGTTGAGTTTTGGTACTTTTTTTCTTTAAAGGGTCCATCACACGAGGACAATCCATGTAATAGTTTAACATCATCAAGCATTTCCATTGGGACTACTAGCTCCAAACTTTGTTTTCTATCTAGGTTAAACCACTTAAATTCACATAGAAGAGGAAGAAGAACAGGCATCACTAACCACTGAAGAATTTTCTTGCTTGAATCTTTATTTCCAAGCTCAATACATAGAGAACACACGGCTGGGTGCAGTATGCCTATTTTCACATGCAGCAGCAGCGACGGCCGTTTTGCGCACAGTCGCGCTTCATCAGGCCCCTACCCAGGACATGACATGGACACACTCATATTCAATTTTTTTTTGTTTTTAACCTGTATGTATGTGGTGGGTGCATGTATGAGTGCGTCCATTTATGTAGTGACTGTGTGTATGAGTGCGTCTATGTATGTGGTGACTGTGTGTATGAGTGCGTCCATGTATGTGGTGACTGTGTGTATGAGTGCGTCCATGTATGTGGTGAGTGTATGATAGTGTTCATGTATGTAGTGACTGTGTGTATGAGTGCGTCCATGTATGTGGTGACTGTGTGTATGAGTGCGTTCATGTATGTGGTGAGTGTAAGATAGTGTCTATGTATGTGGTGACTGTGTGTATGAGTGCGTCCATGTATGTGGTAAGCACGTATATGAGTGTGTTCATGTATGTAGTGACTGTGTGTATGAGTGCGTCCATGTATGTGGTGACTGTGTGTATGAGTGTGTCCATGTATGTAGTGAGGGCGTGTATGAGTGCGTCCATGTATGTAGTGACTGTGTGTATGAGTGCGTCCATGTATGTGGTAAGCACGTATATGAGTGTGTTCATGTATGTAGTGAGTGTGTGTATGAGTGAACCTATGTCAGAACTGTATAGGGCATCTGTGGCTGCAGTATGAAAGGTACAGAGGCTAAAATACTTGTGGTTATGTAGAGGTAAAGCAGACATGTCTATTACAATTATAAAGCAGGTTTAAAGGGGTTGAGTTAAAAATAAACTCCATCAGCAGCTGTAAATGTTAAAAAACAATAAAGTCGTGCTAAAAATGACAGTAAAATAAATTTTAAAAAGTCACAAAATTGCCACATGAGTGGGGTTTGCATGGGAGGAGGGCGTTTGCAAAGAAGTTTGTTTACACGTGTGTGTGTGTGTGTGTGTGTGTGTGTGATGGTGGTGGGAATCCCATACAAAAAATTTGCCATGGGGCCCAGTCACTTCTAGCTACGCCCCTGGGTGTATACCATCTGGACCCAATGATTTATTGAGTTTTAGGGCAGTGATGCACTTCTACACTTAAGGAGAAGTTTATATTTCACTCTCCTTTTACATGTTATCTTCCTTTGAATAGCTGTTGTAAATAAAGTAAAAAGTCAAAGATATCGAATGGGAGTCAAGACTAGCAAGAAAACTGCTGTGTGAACTGAAAACGAATACTCGAAGAAAAATGAGACAAGCATTAAGTAACAACATTGTAGGAATAACAAAAAGAGACAGGAGTGTTCAGAATAGGAGAAGCTTTTGATTATTTTGGTCTCCAGTCATTTTCCACTCCCCATTCCATTCTCCCCATCCACTTTCTAAAATTATCACTAACTACGCTTCCCCTAAATGAGCTGAGAACTTGGGCTTTGGACCCATAATTTTTTTAGTTTTTGTTTTGTTTTATTTTCTATCCTGTTTTTTATAACCATGAACAGAAAGGAGAAAAGGGACAGATGACAAGTGGGTTACAAATGTTCAAATTGTTTGGGAATCTTTTTATTTCTTGTTTCTACTATGAAAATACTGTAGATGTGTGCACATAGGGGTAACAGTAAAGAGTTGGTAGATTTGGACCCCAGTCCTTACTATTCTATGAATACAATATTATACATGCTGTTTAGTTGGGTAGTATGTTGCACAAATGGAACCTGTTAGCAGAGTTAGGCCTCTTTCACACGACCGTTTTTTTTTTCCGTTTTGCGGGCCGTTTTTTGCGGTCCGTATACGGTCCGTATACGGAACCATTCATTTCAATGGTTCCGCAAAAAAAACGGAATGTACTCCGTGTGCATTCCGTTTCCGTATTTCCGTTTTTCCGTTCCGTTTAAAGATAGAACATGTCCTATATTTGGCCGCAAATCACGTTCCGTGGCTCCATTAAAGTCTATGGGTCCGCAAAAAAACGGAATGCATACGGAAATGCATCCGTATGTCTTCCATATCCGTTCCGTTTTTTGCGGAACCATCTATTGAAAATGTTATGCCCAGCCCAATTTTTAATATGAAATTACTGTATACTGTATTTGCCATACGGAAAAACGGAACGGAACAACGGAACGGAAACGGAACCACAACGGAAGCAAAAAACGGAACAACGGATCCGTGAAAAACGGACCGCAAAACACTGAAATGGACATACTGTCGTGTGAAAGAGGCCTTATGCTGCTCAATACCAGCAGGCTCACTGATAACAATCAATTATGTTTTACTCTGAATAACTGCAGCATTTCACACACACAAAAAAAAAAGTTTTAAAAGTGGTGGGCTTGGAGAGAATAGTCTGCTGGGGGCCTTCTCCGAGCATGGCTAAGCAGGATTGACAGGTTGTTCCTGTTTCTTTCCTCTTATAGCAATTTTTAATTCCCCTTTATCATGAGTCAGCCTTGCAGGAGGCTGTTTTGCTGTCATTTGCACCAAATTTATCAAATGGTAGGTTTCATATAAGGTGATTACATTTATTTAGAGGATAGGAAGTTGAACAATTTTCTAATATACATCTATAAAAAATTTGTCTTGTAGACTTTTATTATATCCATACAGTAGCCTCTCCCTAAGGCCTCTTTCACACGACCGTTTTTTTTTTCCGTTTTGCGGGCCGTTTTTTGCGGTCCGTATACGGAACCATTCATTTCAATGGTTCCGCAAAAAAAACGGAATGTACTCCGTGTGCATTCCGTTTCCGTATTTCCGTTTTTCCGTTCCGTTTAGGGAGCATTCACACGAACGTGTTTTTCTTCCGTGTCCGTTCCGCGTCCGTTCCGCAATTTTGACGGACAATGCACGGACCCATTCATTTCTATGGGTCCGTGAAAATTGCGGTATGCCTTTTATTCTCATCCGTGTGCTGTCCGTTCCGTGTGTCCGTTCCGTGTGTTTTAGAACATGTCCTATACTTGGCCGCAAATCGCGGTCCGTGGCCCCATAGAAAGTCATTGGGTCCGTGAAAAACGGATAGCACACGGAAATGCATCAGTGTGTCATCCGTTTTTAACAGACCCTTGGACTGAAAACATTCTAGGAAACCCCATTTCATTACCCATCCGTTTTTTTTGCGGACCGTGAATAACGGATGACACACGGAAGCACCACGTCCGTATTATACGGACTTGCGGAACGGAAAAGGAAAGATAACTGAAGACATACGGAACACACGGATCCGTGATTTACGGACCGCAAAACCAACACGGTCGTGTGAATGCTCCCTTAAAGATAGAACATGTCCTATATTTGGCCGCAAATCACGTTCCGTGGCTCCATTAAAGTCTATGGGTCCGCAAAAAAACGGAATGCATACGGAAATGCATCCGTATGTCTTCCGTATCCGTTCCGTTTTTTGCGGAACCATCTATTGAAAATGTTATGTCCAGCCCAATTTTTTATATGAAATTACTGTATACTGTATTTGCCATACGGAAAAACGGAACGGAACAACGGAACGGAAACGGAACCACAACGGAAGCAAAAAATGGAACAACGGATCCGTGAAAAACGGACCGCAAAACACTGAAATGGACATACTGTCGTGTGAAAGAGGCCTAAAGGAAATAAAAATTGCATGGCCCATTTTAGTCCTGTAAAATGTATCCATAGGAGAGGTTAATATGACTAAACATGGTGTCATGTGAGCCACCATGTGACCATCACAAGTATTATTTTACCTGGTTTAACTGTATCTAACAGGTGCATGGTAGTATTAAGGAACAGAACATACACAGTTAGAGATGAGCAAAGTTCTCTAAACTTTGATTTAGCTGCTTTGCAGAAACTCACAAAGAAAATGACAAATTATGAAGCACATTTCATTGTGAGTAGTGGGCTCAATGATGGGAATGGCAATTGCGCTGCGCCCCCCGTAATTGAACCCCTCAGATGCTGCGTTCATTGATGATCGCTGCATCTCAGATGACCATTGAGGTCAGGGGTTAATCTGTTACAAAAAAATAATATTTAAATACTCACCTTATCCATTTGATCGCAAAGCGCCCTCTGCGGCCATTTTGCTTGAAGATCAGGCTCAAAATCTTGCACTGTGAATGATGACGCTGGCTGTCATGGTCACGTGATCAGATTTTGCACGGGATCTTCTATCAAGAGCGCCGTGGAGGACTCTTTGCACGCAAATGGATGAAGTGAGTATAATTTTAGGGAAAATTGATTTGTTACCACAAAGCACAAGGAAATACGGATTTGCGGCAATTCTAATTTTCCCAAAAATTCCGATCCACTTTGCGAAATTTCGATTTGTTCAACACTATTTACAGTATATAAAGTATTACTACCTGTAGCAGCATCTTATCAAGTCTGTCAGTGTATTTGTAGAAGCAGATCAATGAGTTGTGTTTGTTTTTTTATAATAAACTTTATTAACGACACACTATCTATAGACAGGCAGCCATTTTACAATATCACCTAGAGACAGGCAGCCATTTCCAAATCACCTACATACAGGGAGCTATGTAAATACATGCCATAATGTAGTTACAGTAATAATCACAATAAAAAAAATCATGATTCTACCAAAAGTCCCATTTACTTATCACATAAATGTGTCCTGTGTGCTGACCCAGCCCATATGTAATGTAACACTGCTTCTTACTGAATTTCAAGGATTATATGATGTGAAAAGTGTCACATGACTGTCATGTTTCAGGATTGATACATGGGCTATACCATTCTAATGCACATAACGGTCAACCACCTAATATACGAAAGGTATGCATGTAGAAATTTTAAATACATGTATATTAGAAACTTGTATAATTTGAATTTCCAGTTATATAAGAGAATAAATAAAACTATATAAAAACTGGAAAACCTCTGTTTAACACTTCTTTCTTGAGATCTTACTCCACTTTGTACACCAGCTCTTCACTAGAGTAAGACTCCAACAATTTTGCCACTGATTTAAATCTAGCTTAAACCAGCTCAAAAAGTTTACCATGCCTACTTTCTTTGTAAAATGCAAAATGGTACAAACTTTTTAAGCGAGGTAATCCCATAAGTCGCAAAGCCTTATTTAATTTAATTTTTTTACTTTTTCAAGACCATGTTCAAGAGTGCAGGGCTTTGTAAATTCCTCCTATGTTTTCTCTGTTTAAGGTCCATTCACACGTCCATTTTTTCTTTCCTGATCTGTTCCGTTTTTTGCTGAACAGATCTGGACCAGATCTGGACCCATTCATTTTCAATGGGTCCTGAAAAAAAACGGACAGCACAATGTCAGATTTTTTTTCAGGACCCATTGAAAATGAATGGGTCCAGATCTGGTCCAGATCTGTTCAGCAAAAAAGGAACAGATCAGGAAAGAAACAACGGACGCGTGAATGGACCCTAAGGGTCCATTCACACGTCCTGTTTTTTTTATCCTGAAAAACTGTCCGTTTTTTGCGGATCCGTTGTTCCTGAAAATGTTTCCGTATGTCATCCGTTTTTTGCGGATCCGCAAAAAACGGAAACATGTATACATTTCAATAATCAAATAAAGTTGTTTGGATTTCTTTGAAAAAAAATTGAAAAAAAAAATAAAAAATAAATTTGTTATGTGTTTCCAGGAACGGAATCCGCAAAAAACGGATGACATACGGAATGACATCCGAATGTCATCCGTTTTTTGCGGATCCATTGACTTTGTATTGTACCAGGATCCGATTTTTCAGGACAAGAATAGGACATGTTTTATATTTAAACGGACATGCGGAACGGAACAACGGAAACGGACAGCACACATTGTGCTGTCCGATTTTTTCCAGGACCCATTGAAAATGAATGGGTCCAGATCTGGTCCTGATCTGTTCCTGAAAAAACGGAACAGATCAGGAAAGAAAAAACGGACGTGTGAATGGACCCTAAGAGTAAATTGTATTTCACTGTTATCTAGGAACCTGTAGCTATTTCCAGCTTCCCATGTTTAGGGCAGTATGAATCTGCTGAAAGAGTCCCATTAGATATACACCATATCCCATATGTAATAGTCGTAGTTTTTATAGTCCAAATATTATGTTCTAATGAAAGAAAGCACTGCATTTTTACTGCTTCAGTATAAGTACCATAGGCAATGTTTCAGGCTATAAGTTGTGAGGCTCTTTTTCAAAGGCCAAATGTAGAGATGAGCAAATTTCCTAAAATTCAATTTGGGTCCAATTCTAATAAATCAGTTAGCAAATATGATTCAGGTACGAATAAATCATACTTGAATCAAAAGTGTAAGCCCTCTGCTTCTGAGTGAAATGCATCTAACTGTGCAACTGAAAAAGGGAATAATATGGCTGGGAAAAACATTAAGGAAGCCCAAACATAACTGTTCTTTCATAGTTATGATTGTATAAAGAAACACAGCCATTATGTAAACTTTTTCTGAAAACTCAGGTATGTTTTAAGTGTCTTATATCTATATGTGCCAATTTAGGCTACTTTCACATCTGCGTTTTCCTTTTTGGCATATGACATCTGGCAGAGGATCTCAAAGCAGAGGAAAACGCTTCAGTTTTGTCCCTATTCATTGTCGATGGGAACAAAACTAAACAACCAGAACAGAGTGCACCAGAATGCATTCCGTTTTCTTGCATTCTCATGCCGGACACAAAACCACTACAAGCCGCATTTTTGTGTGCGGCATGGGAAGCTGGACATGACGGATCCAATATCAAAAATCATGTAAGTTAATAGTGCCGGATCCTTTTTTATGGACACGAAAAAAATAGCTCTGGTGCCCATTGATTTACAATGGTATTGACCCGGCATGTTAATTTTCACCATAATACAACCGGATCCATTCTGAACAGATGCAGCCGGTTGTATTATTCAAACGGATGTGTTTTCCTGCGGTTGTTTCTACCTGCAGCAGGCATATGCTCGGGAATATTAGCAGTAGGCTGATTGCTCAGCTGCTCTATTACTGTGTGCTAATGTTTCTGACAAATGGAACGCCAAGTCATGGGCCTACCAGGTTCTGATCGAGGGACTTGGCACTCTATTTAAACCCCTTCCTGGCCAGACACCAGTGCCAGTGATAGTCTCTGACTCACTAGCTGTGTTCCTGGTTCCTTGTTCCTGTGCTTACTGGATTGCTCATTCCTCTGACCCCAGCCTGTCTTCTGACCACTCTGTCTCTCGTTTGGTACTGCGTCGTCCATCTGGTTCTGATCTCAGGTTGACTTCTGACCATTCTTTGTCTCTTGTTTGGCTTGTCTGACCCATTTATTTACGACTCTGGTATTGTGTTTGTCTGTCTTTGTTGCTTGTCCGTCTCTGCACTTAATTAGTTTAGGGACCATCAACCAGTTGCGGTCTAGCCATCTAGGGCTTGTAAGCAAGTAAATAGGGAAACCGGGCTAGGTTCTTGTCTTAGGGCTCACTGTCTTTGTCCCTACCTACAGTCGTAACACTATCATAGGCTTGTATAGAGCTTCAATGCAAGTCTGTGGAAATTAATAAGCAGTTTTTCCAGACATAAACAAGTCTTCAGACATAAACAACAGAGCAAATCAGTCAGAAAGTCAGTGGGGGAGATCCATCCACCAGTCTTGAACTCCCTGCGCTGGTGTGAGATGGCCTGATTTGTTAAGAAGCAGAAGCCTCTTAACAAATCAAGTGTATCACTACCCTGCTGTGCATCAGAAACTGAAGTCTATGCCAGCTACAGATATAACTTCTGCCGTTTTCTGGCGAAAGTTATAGTAAATGCAGTGGTGGTGTGAAACCACACACCCTCTCGCAAAGCTATTGCCCCTTTTTTCGGCACTTTAGAAAAGTGCAGAGAAGCTCAAAAAGTCGCACATTGATGCCATGTGCCATAATAGTGATTGATAAATGTCCCCCAGAATGTCTGTTTTTTCCCCTACAAAACTGTAGGTATAAAGTCACATCAGTCTTAACTAGCTGTCTTAGCTGCAGTAAAGCTATAGTCTAATAACAGTGAAAATTAACATGATACATTACAATAAATGTATAAATGCAGTTCAACAGTATGAAGCAGTATAAGTGCACAGAACAGCATAAATCACAATGCAAGTTAACTCTCTAAAGTGCAATACAGTAGGGAGTGGATTACTTTCCATAATAGCAATAAGGAATTTGGCCTATCCACTGTAACAAAATATATTGATCACCATCTGGAACCATAGCCAGTAAATTCAGAAACTTCTGTTGGTGAGAAGCTAAGGCTACCCCTTCTTCACCAGAGCCTGCTGTAAAGCCAGATAGACTTGACTGATAGGGACCCAGTTTACATCTGCAGAGTAAGGTAGCAAAAAACCGGTGCAAGATCATTGAATCAGGTTCCAGCTTCACTGATCGACCAGCCGAGGCTTGACTGGTCAACATGGCAACCCTCCCAGGACAGCAGTGCACAAAATCTTGACTGGGTAAACTCCTGACATCCACATTGAAGTGAATGGGAGCAGCGCTACATTAACCAACACCATGCACTGTGTAGACACAGTTTACATGGAGAGCACCCGACTGGATAAGGAGGGTGATGAGGGACTGGTGGTCCCCTCTTCCCCTCTCCTTATGTTTCCCTTGTTAAGGGGGAGTATAGGCTTGGGTAGGGGTTAGGGAGGTTAGGAAAGGGTTAAGAGAAGTGGGAGGTGGAGTGAGGAATAGTGGGAGAGACGGTGGGAGGAGTAATAGGGGGTTATAAATAGGGGAGTTCAGGGAGGACGACTTCCTCTTGACAGGGTAAGCGAGTTGGTAAGTACTTACCGCTGCTTGACTCTTGAGATGTCCGCAGGTGACGATGCGCTGCGCGCTTCTCTCCTGCCGCGTTTTCAGGCGGAGGGGGAAGGATGGCTGCGTTCTTTTTTGCGCAGCTTCGATCCTTCCTCTGCCTCCGTTCCTCCTGTGTCTGCCCCGTTTCTTCTGCCGGAGACGCCGCTTGGTGAGTGCCCCTCTGATGTGCCCCGGGGGCTGCGGCGCTCTGCTCGGAGTCGCCGCCCCCCGGCTAGGTTGCGGCAGGTGTCTCCCTCCCCTGTAGTGGCGGCGGCTTCCCGCGGCCTCTGTGTTCCTCCGGCGGGGTTGGGACCGGAAGTCCGCCGTATCTTGGCTCCTCCCCTTCCGGTTTCTACCTCGGCGGGCGCGAGTGTCCCGGCGTGGCAGGCGAGTGGTGTGGCCATTATGGGCGCCCGGCAATCTAGTGATGGGGCTGCAGATGACTGCCCCATCACTCCTCCACCCTCACAAGCGGCCCCTTCTGCCCCTCTTTCCCTCCCTTTGGCGGCACTGGTGGCCTCACCCCCCCCCCCCCGGTTGCTGGTGACATGGCTGGAGGTAGGTCTCCTCCTATTGGGGTTTCTCCTTTGGTGAGGGGGTCTTCTGCTGTGGACCCGGCCCCCCCTCCCCCCCTTTCACATATCCCTTTCATTCCTTTCGCAGCGGCTCCTGCGGTGGGAAGAGGCAGACGCAGGGAGAGATCTTTGTCCCCCACTTCCTCCAGAGAGGGCAGGAGGCGGGGGAGGTGCAGCCGCCGGAGGCGGCGTTCCAGTCGGCATTCCAGGTCCTCCCGGTACAGCAGGCGGTCCAGATCTTCCAGGTGGCGTTCCCCGTCCTCCTCAGAGGGGTCCTCGGGCGTATCGGAAGAGTCTGTTCGTACACCGCGTTCCGGGCGTGGACGACTGGCGGATGGTGAGGTGTCCAGGGTTCCGAGCCTGGCTTCGGTGGCAGTACACAGGGAGGCTGTTCCTGTACCTGCGGTGGTTCCAGCGGCGATCCCGGTTCCTGGTGAGTACCAATATGTGGGGGCGTGGGGAGCGGGTGGGGGTGGGGCGTGTTTGGAATCTTTATTGAAGTCTTTGCTGGATAGGTTGCCTGTGGTTTCACCTGTTCCCCTGGCGGTTCCGGTGGATGGAGGGTCTGAGGCGCCAGTGGCGGCCCCGCAGCAGGTGGCGAAGGCCTCTGTGGTGTTAGCAGGGATCCATAAGGATTCGTGTTTTTGTGGGGTTAGCCCTTTGGGGGCTCATTTGGAGGAGTCGGTTAGGGAGCAGATCTGGTCTCACCAATATGTGGACATATGGTCTTTGGTGTCGGTCGATCAACATGGGGTGGATAAGGAGAGGCGTTTTGTGGATAAGCCCTATGATAAGCGGATGAAGGTTGCACGGACGATGAATAATTGGTTGCAGGCGTTTGCGGTATTGGGGTGTGTTATGGGGCAGAAGCATCCGGAGCGTTGTGCGGAATTGTTTATTTACATGGATACTATTTATAGTGCGTATAAGGCGCATGGGGGTAGTGCTTGGTGGAAGTACGATGAAGAATTTCGTAGGCGTTTGGCGCTTCAGCCTGAGCTGGGGTGGGGGGTGAAGGCCACGGATGTCTGGCTCCGCTTGATGACGGCGCCTCGGCCGCCTTCCTTTCCTGGGGCGGCCGCTGGCGCTGGGGCCTCGGCGGCCCAGGGTCCAGTGGCCGTTAGACGCCCGGGTGCATGTTGGTTGTACAATGAGGGGCACTGCAAATACGCTGGATTGTGTCGGTACAAACACGAATGTTCTGCCTGCGGGGGCTCCCATCCCGCGGGTAGGTGTCCCAGATCCCAGGGTCGAGGGGGTAAGCCAGCGGGGGCCTTTGATCAGAAGGACTCCGGTCAGCGTGGAAAGGATGTCCCCTTGGTTAGACCGGTACCCCAATAGGAGGGCGGCAGAAGTTTTGCGGACGGGGTTTTCGGAGGGTTTTTTCATACCTTTTGTCCTTAATAGATCTCCGGTTCTTTCGGACAATCTTAAATCAGCGAGGGAGTTTCCGGAGGCCCTTAGGGAGAAGCTGCAGAAGGAGGTGGCAGCGGGCAGGATTATGGGGCCCTTTGTTCGCCCCCCCTTTTCGAATTTGAGGGTTTCCCCGTGGGGGGTTGTTCCCAAAAAAGAACCGGGCAAATTTCGCCTGATACATCACTTGTCCCACCCGAAGGGCGCATCTGTGAATGATGCTATCCTTCAGGAGGAGGCTTCAGTGTCGTATGTATCTTTTGATCGGGCGGTGGCGCTGGTACGGGATGCGGGGAGGGGGGCCCTGTTAGCTAAGTCGGATGTGGAGTCTGCGTTTAGGCTTTTGCCTATCCATCCGGATTGCTTTCATTTGCTTGGGGGTTGTTTTGAAGGTTTGTTCTATTACGATACCTGTTTGCCCATGGGATGCTCCATTTCGTGCCACTATTTCGAGATGTTTAGTACATTCTTGGAGTGGGTGGTGCGTGTTGAGTCCGGTTTTTCGTCGGTGATTCATTATCTCGATGATTTCTTGTTTGTAGCACCGGGGGGGGATGGAGCTTGTCAGGCTCTCTTGTCTTCCTTTTTGTCCTTGATGGAGCGTTTTGGGGTTCCCATATCGGCTGAGAAGACGGAAGGTCCGGTGACGCGGTTGTCGTTTTTGGGTATCGAGATTGATTCCGTGGCGATGGTTTTTCGTTTGCCTCAGGACAAGTTAGTCGGGCTGAAGGCTTTGATTGATGGATTTCTGGTGGTCCGGAAGGTGACGCTTAGGCAGTTGCAGTCGCTACTGGGTTTGTTGTGTTTTGCGTGTCGGGTTATGCCTATGGGGCGGGTTTTCTCGCGGCGGTTGTCGTTGGCGTCAAGGGGGGTGGTTTCTCCTCGGCATCGCATACGGCTGACAGCGTCTCTCAAGGCGGATTTGAGGGTTTGGCGGGAGTTTTTGTGCTCTTACAACGGCCATACCTGTTATATTTCCCGTGAAGTATCTAGTTGCGAGTTGGAGCTGTGGTCCGATGCGTCTGGTTCCTGTGGATTTGGCACGGTGTTGGGTGCGGAATGGTGCGCTTCCCCGTGGCCGGAGGAGTGGAGAGTTAGGGGTTTGGTGAGTAACCTGACGTTGTTGGAATTGTTCCCCATTGTGGTGGCGGTGGAGATTTGGGGGGGCAAGTTGGAGAATCGTCATGTGTGCTTTTGGTCGGATAACCTGGGGACGGTTCAGTGTATTAACAGGTTGTCGTCCTCGTCGTTGCCGGTCTTAGCATTACTTCGGCAGTTGGTGCTACGATGCTTAGAACGTAACATTTACTTTAGGGCCCGCCACGTGCCAGGGGTGGATAACAGGATTGCTGATGCTCTCTCTCGGTTTCGTTGGCAGGTTTTTCGGGACCTTCATCCGGAGGCGGAGATGGATGGGCTGGCTTGCCCGGATTTCCTGTGGCGGCTGGTTCTCAACAGTTGATGACGCTGGTTAGCTCTTCGGTTACGCCGGCCACTTGGCAGGCGCATGGTAAGGCCTGGGCTGAGTGGTTGGTGGTGAGAGGTAGTAGGGACGTGGCATCCAGGGATGACGTGCGTTTGGAGGTTACGGTGGAGTGGTTGTTGGGGATGCGTGAACTGTGGGGTTTCGGCGCCGGTGGCGCGGCGTAAGTTGGCGGGGGTGGCTTTTTATTTTAAGCTATACGGGTGGCCGGATGTTACGAAGATGTTTTTGATCCGTCAGGCTATGAAGGGGTGGCAGAAGGAATATGTGGGGTACGATAGTAGGCGGCCGATTTCTTTCAGTTTACTGGGCAGGTTGGTGGATGTGTGTCGAGTGGTGTGTTTTTCGGATTTCGAGCGGGCGCTAGTCGCGGCGTGTTTTGGTGTTGCCTTTTTTGCGGCTTTGCGGGTGGGGGAGCTGGTTGCGCCTTCGGCCTCTCGTAAAGGGGGTTTGTTGGTGTCGGATGTGATTCTCAGCAATAATGCGCTGCGTGTGCGGGTTCGTTGTTCCAAGACCGATCAGCTTGGCAAAGGGGTGTGGTTGCCCATTCTTCCGGTGGCAAGTGGGGCGTGTCCGGTGAAGTTGGTGGGGGAGTATCTGTCACTGAGGGTTAGTGGGGGGAATTTTTTCGCGCATGCGGATGGGTCTCCCTTGACTAAATTCCAGTTCGCTTCTGTGTTGCGTAAATGTTTGGCGCAGCTGGGTTTCGATCCAGGCGAGTTCGGTACCCATTCCTTTAGGATAGGCGCGGCGACGGAGGCGGCTAGGGCGGGGTTGTCTGAGTCGGAGGTCATGCGTATTGGGCGTTGGAGGTCTGCCTGTTTTGCGCGGTATGTGCGGCCAGAGTTATTAGTGGATTGATAAATAAATAAGTTTAAAAATAAAAATAAAAATAATAATATATATATTTTTGGGAGGAAAGCGAGTTGGTTGTAGTTGCATGTGTGGTAGGATTGTGGTGTTTTACTAATGTTTTTCTTTTCAGGAATGGCTCGTCCGGTGGTCTGGTTGTTGGGGCATTCGTACATCTTCTGGGCGGCACAGAGGGCCGAATGCAGGCCGGGAGGTCGGAGCCTTGGATTCAGGGAAGTGGAGGTTCATTGGAGGGGGCTTCGGGGGTTAAGATGGTCTCAAGTGTTGCCAGAGGTGGTGGAGATTGGGCGTAGATCGGTGGGGCCGGTGATCCTGGTCCTGCATGCAGGTGGAAATGACCTGTGTTCCCAGAGGATGTTGGAGTTAATGGCCTTGATGAGGTCTGACCTGGAACGTTTCCCTGCCTTTTTTCCGGAGCTAGTTGTGGTATGGTCGGAGGTGGTGCCGAGAGTGGTTTGGCATGGCGCCAGAGATGGGGAGGCTATGGAGCGGTGTAGGAGAACGTTGAATGCCCGAATGTCTCGCTTTGTACGCTCCAAGGGCGGGGTGGTGGTTCGTCATTGGCAGTTGGAGGGCGATAATAGTTCCTTGATGAGACCGGACGGGGTGCACCTCACGGAGATTGGTCTGGATCTTTTTTGTCCGGTTTGCAGGATGGCATCGGACAGGCTTTTAGTTTGCTGGGTGGTGGTCGGAGCCCCGTTTGAGACGGTCCTCCTCCGTGGCGGCATTTGGAAAGCAAGTCGTGGTGAAGAGTGACTGGCGTACGTACGCCCTGGGGATCCAGGGTGGTACACCGCATAGGAGGAATGATCTGTGGAGGAGGTGGTGTTTTGTTACCATTTTGTTGAAAGAAAAATTTGCTGTGGCCGATCATCACCCAGTAAAGGATTGGTTAAAAGAGATAAGGTGTCAGAGTTTTTATTGGGGTGGGGTAAATGGGGGGGATCCGGTGGTCTCCTCTCCTCCCCCTTTCCCCTCAGTCATCTCCATGCCCTATCCTTAGGTTAGTACCAGCAGTCTCAATAGACTTATTAATTCTGGGCCATTGAGCACAATTTTATCAAGATGACCTATTTAATGTACACATCATGCCTGTTAAACATGTGCACAAGTATTTGCACAAATAATATCCAACTTGCCTATTATGAATTATGGGATGACAACTGCAAATTGTTTTGTTCTTTGAGGCATCCTTTTCAAATATGCAGAGCATATGAAAAACAAGGTTAACAAAGGCTTTCAAATAAAAGGAACAGAGAATGTTTTAGTACATTTAGCCACTGTTCTGTACGTTTTGGGTGATACATGTGCCCCATTGGGTCTACAACTAGTTTTATTGGCATTTATGCAGGATAATTCTTACAATTAGTTGTATATGAATGGTTTGCAGAGCTTCACAAGGTTACTAACATGCTGCCTCTGCTGACTCTTGCAAAGAATCTGCGGTTCTCCTTGTTTTGCTTAGCTGTACACATTCCTACAATATGCACATACGAAAAGGATTTGGCTTAATTCTCTTATATGATTATACAAGAAAAGAAATCAGCTGAATGTTACAGATCAGACTCTTCTTCCATTCAAGAAGAAACCACAGCCCTGCTCTGTCTGTACGCCATGAATGCTCATCGTAATCACATTACTCTGTATGCTTCACAGAAGTAATGAGATTGAAGGCTTCTCGAGAAATGAACATGCAAATACAACCATGCAAATAAATGACGGAACCAGTAAAGTAAGATTTATGACGTCTGTGACATTTCTTAATAAAACTATCATTTACATGCATGCTTTAATAATACAGTCTGCAAATGATACAATGCAGGCAGCATACCATATACACTGATGTCAACCACATTGACAAGTACACATGGTAGACTGAAATTGCCTTAATCTTTTTCTTTTCAGGTCATAACCTTCCATTGAACTTTAATCATTTCTGGCTCATTAGTCTGTTCCATTGCATGTGCACCTGCCTCCCAACTTAACATCCATTGTGCAAAAAATGTATGAGGGTTCTTAAGGGATTATATACTGCACAGGATGTATGTGGTAGCTACTAACCTGATATTTGTTTTATGAAGATGTGGATACAGGGGTGGCTGTGGATAAAGTGTTTTTGAAGTTTACAAGTGCATTTGCACTGTCCCTCATAAATGCCTAATGAGTTAATTAAGGTCTTTAGGCTTAGCAAGTATGGTTTGTATCTGGATTGAAAACTGGCTCATGAGCCATATCTAGTGAGTGGTGAACTTCTCCTAACAATGGTCACCAGTTAAATGTGGTGTGCCCCAAGGTTTCTATTGTTGCAGGTGACAACACGCTATGTAGTATAGTGCAGTCTATAAAAATAAATTTATAAATTTATTTTCATACTGGGAAACACTTAATGTTTAGGCATTTACCTGACAAATGAGGTTCCATGGGGATAAATGTTAACTTATGGGTCTGGGTACTAAAAATGTTCATGTACTATATGTCCTAATGGAAGCTGGAAGTGCAACTAAGCTGGTAATGGGCCAGGGGATCTTAGTTCTGAAAAAACATTAAGATAATTAGATTTATTTAGCATTGGGAAGAGCATGATTAATTATTAAAAAGTAAAAAGCTATTTCTATGTAAAATGCCCTCAAAAGACAAGCACTATCTCCATGTAGACAAAAAAAGTTTAATCTTCATAGGTGACAATGTTTCTTTACTGAAAGAGCTCTGAATCTGTGGAATAGTCTACCTCAATACATGGTCACAGAAGGTACAGTAGGGCTGATGGCTTCAAAAAAGGCTTAGATAATGTCTTACATGAAAATAAGAATAGAATTCTTGTTTTGTTGATCCAGTCTGATTGTCACTTGGGATCAGGAGGGAAACGTTTCTTTTTTTAGGACAGATTGGTTTATGCCTTATGGATTTTTTTTTGCCTTCCCCTAGATCGATAGTTACCCATACCTCTTTCCCTTATCCACCACCTCTTCCATCACTTAGTTGAGCTTCATCAACATACTGTACACTATATGGATAACAGCATTGAAACACATACACATTACACCTAAAGAAACTTTTATGACATCCAATTCTAAATCCATGGGAATTAAAATGAGGTTGCCCTTCCTTTTCAGCTTCTACTCCACTAGGAAGGCTTTCTACGAGATTTCAAGATTTTGCAGGGTATCTGTATCTTTTTGTCCATTTGCCCAGTAGAGAATTTGTTAGGTTAGGCATATACTGTGCAAATATTTTATACACCAATCAGCCAGTACAACAGCTGTGACAAATTCTTCCAACCTATATAATACCTTATACAAATGAGGATATGGAAAAACTTAAAACATAACTTTTATTCAAGAATAAAATAAAATAAGACAGCCCTTATTAACTGTACGGATAACATAAAAATGGTGAAACAATCAGTAAAGATAAATAAATGATTGGATCTTACCACCTCTAGTCGTGATGATTTGTTTGTTTATCAGCGAGGTTGGTACCACATACCACAAGGGGTTCTTTCTGTCAGATAAATCCTTATGAGGGGGTGCCTGTTTTTCTTGGCAGGGTCAATCGGGACCAAACTATCTCTCCCTGCGATTGCTCACACTGTAAAGTGTAAGGAGGGGGGCTATTATTCCCAACCTATCATACACAGAGCACCCGCCCCCAGACCCCGTCCAGAACCTAACCCTAACGCGGGCGTGTCCCTACTGAATAACCCTCACTCACGTCAGGCATAGGGTACTTTCACATGGGTTGTGAGGATCCGGCAGGCAGTTCCGTCACCAGAACTGCCTGCCGGATCCGGAAATCCGTATGCAAACGGATATCATTTGTAGACGGATCCAGATGTGGATCCGTCTGACAAATGCATTGAAATTCCGGATCTGTCTCTCCGGTTTCATCCGGAAAAGCTGATACGCGTGCAAAGAACGGGAAACCAGAGCATTCATAGCATTCATACATGTGTTCTGGAATTTTGGCCAGAGAAAATATCGCAGCATGCTGCAGTAATTTCTCCAGTCAAATACCGTAAAGGGACTGAACTGAAAACTTCCTGATGCATACTGAACAGAATGCTTTCTATTCAGAATGCATTAGGATACAACTGAAGCGTTTTTATTTCCGGTATTGAGCCCCTAGGACGGAACTTAATACCGGAAAAGAATAACGCTAGTGTGAAAGTACCCATATACTGTACATTATCCCCCGCCAGAGTAGCTATGCCTAAATCCTCATCAAATGCTGAATATGCAAATAGCCTTATACTGAAGTATGACTATCTACAATATATTTTTCCCTATGAGGTTCAATTATCAAAGTTTAGCACCCATGTATATATATTTTTATGCATTAGGGTGTAGGGAGCAAACTTTGATGTCTCATTATAACATTATGAAGGCGGTCACTTAATTTCGTCATGAGCCAACATCCCACAACTAGGGTTGAGCGAACCTGAACTGTAAATTTTTTGACCCCAGAAAAAAAATCAGTTAAAGGGCCTCTGTCACCCCCAAAACACAATTTTTTTGGGGGGGCTTGTTAAAATCCTTATTTAACGACTATTCCCTATATAGGGCTCTTACCTTTGTCTGTGGCTTTGTTTCCTTATAAATCGATCTTTTAAAATATGCAACTCACTTCACTACCAGCAAGTAGGGCGTCTACTTACTGGTAGCCGCTGCAAAAAACCGCCCCTCCTCCTGTTGATTGACAGGGTCAGCGAGCACTCTCCTCCTCCGGCTGGCCCTGTCAGCATTTCAAATCCCGCGCCTGTCTTCGTTCGGCGCTGGCGCTCTGAGAGAAGGAGGCTCGCCTCCTCAGCACTCCCTCAGTGCGCCTGCGCCGATGACGTCTTCTCTTTCAGTGACGTCATCGGCGCAGGCGCACTGAGGGAGTGCTAAGGAGGCGAGCCTCCTTCTCTCAGAGCGCCTGCGCCGAATGAAGACAGGCACGGGATTTGAAATGCTGACAGGGCCAGCCGGAGGAGGAGAGTGTTCACTGGCCCTGTCAATAAACAGGAGGAGGGGGTAGTTTTTTGCAGCGGCTACCAGCAAGTAGACGCCCTACTTGCTGGTAGTGAAGTGATTTGCATATTTTAAAATATTGATTTTAAAGGAAACAAAGCCACAAAGGTAAGAGCCCTATATAGGGAATAGTCGTTAAATAAGGATTTTAACAAGCCCCCCCAAAAAATTGTGTTTTGTGGGTGACAGAAGCCCTTTTCCATCTGTTTAATTGTGGGTGAAAAAATCATATATTTTTTTCCATAAACTACATTTGCGGCCTTTGCTGCATTTCTGACAGTCCAATACAACCGTTAAATACTGCTGTTATATTGTGGTTTTAAAAAAACACCCTTTTTGTGCTAGATACTACATATGCGGCCTTTGCTGAATTTCTGACTGTCCAATACAAGCGTTAAACACTCCGGCTAAATTTTTTTTGAAAAAAACACCCATTTTGTGCTAGATACTACATTTGCAGCCTTTGCTGCATTTCTGACAGTCCAATACAGCCGTTAAATACTGCTATTATATTGTGGTTTTAAAAAAAACACCCTTTTTGTGCTAGATACTACATATGCAGCCTTTGCTGAATTTGTGACAGCCAATACAAGCGCTAAATACTCCGGCTAAGTTATTTATTTTATTAAAACACCCATTTTGTGCTAGATACTACATTTGCAGCCTTTGCTGCATTTCTGACAGTCCAATACAACTGTTGTGTGACCTCAAGAAACTTTTTCTCTTTATGACACCGGCACAGCCTTACTGTCAGTGAACATAATTGTTGACTATTGGTGGTTACATTGTCGCCTGACATAAACCATCTGTTAATTTGGTGGGTGAACGCAAAGAATGAAGAAAGCGTCAAACAAGGGATGTGGCCCTGGTCGTGGTGCTGCTGCTGTTGTTGCAGGGAGAGGACGTGGTCGATCTGTGCCAGCTACACGCACAAGTGAAACCCCTTCCTCAGGTGCGAGTAGGCGACAGAACCTTCAGCATTATTTGGTAGGGCCCAATGCGGCTCTACAAATGGTGAGGCCAGAACAAGTACAGGCGACAGAAGATTGGGTGGCTGACAGTGCCTCCAGTTCCTTCACATTTTGTCACCACCAGATATCCGAGAAGCTCTGACAGACGTTCTACAGAACCTCCTGCTTGAGATTCCTTTTGTTTTGCTTTCGTTTTCTCATCTCGTTAGCCTCTCTCAGCTGTCATGTAGTTGCACTGATTGCATCCCTTTAAATCCCTTCCCATACTGCATCACTTTGCGGTTTATACAACTTCCTGGAGTGTATGCATGCTGGATGCTACTACTGAGTCTTCTACAGATAAGTTTTGTTCATTCATTTGTGTTTTCCTGTTTGCTGGATCCCAGGTGACCCTGACTCCCTCCGTATCAAGTGTAGGGAGCCGGTGGCCGTGTCCCCTCACTATTATAGGGTGTTCAGGTGTTATACAGTCGAGGTACGAGGATATGCGATCATCTACCATTGAGATTTTTGCATAGGCTGAGCAGTAAGGGAGAGAGCTAGGGCTCTTACAGAGCTTACCCTCCTGTTCCTTAGTTTTGGATCAAGTCAGTCAGATCTTCATTTGTGTCTAGTTTTCTGTAACACCATCCGTGACACATTTTCTCCCACCCAGTCCCTTGCTCAAAAGATCAGAGTTGGCACCTGCAGCCCCCCTTTCAAATCAGCCAAGCAGTCTGAGCCCCAAGTCATGCAGTAGTCTCTTCTGCTTTTTGATGACTCTGCTAGCAAGGTTTCCCAGGGCCATCCACCTAGCCCTGCCCCAGAAGTGGAATTTATTGAGTGTACTGATGCCCAACCACTCATGTTTCAGGATGAGTACATGGGACGATCACCGCAGCACATCTCGGATGATGACGAAACACAGGTGCCAACTGCTGCAACTTTCTGTAGTCTGCAGACCGACAAGGAGGGTAGGGGTAAAGGGTGGGTGGAAGATGATGTGGAGGATGATGAGATACTAGACCCCACATGGAATCAAGGTCATGCGAGTGACGTGTGCAGTTTGGAGGAAGAGGTGGTGGTCGCACAGAGGCACCAGCACAGCAAAAGAGGGATCAGGGTGCAAAAGCGTCTGTTACATTCTTGGGTGACTTTTTACCATTTTTGCCGTGAATAAACCCCTGCTCTGCATAGGTGACAAGGACATAAATTTCTAAAAATCGTCTGTTACATTCTCAGGTTACATTTTAACATTTTTGCCGTATACAAACCCCTGCTTTGCATAGGTGACAGGGACCTAATTTTTGTAAAATCGTCTGTTCAATTGGTGGGTGACATGAACCCAGTTTCGCCGTGAATAAACCCCTGCTCTGCATAGTTGACAAGAACCGAAATTTTTAAAAATCGTCTGTTCCATTGGTGGGTGACATTAACCCATTTTTGCAGTTGGAAAACCACTGCTCTGCATAGGTGACAGGGACTTAAATTTCTAAAATTTGTCTTTAATTGACGGTCGCCACCTCCTTTCTTTTGATTCTTCCGCTTCAATAACGTGTCCCACATTTCCACCCGATCACATTTCAGCTATTGACCTCGCTTGGATGTGGTATCTCTTTCTCACGCTCCCTCTCCGGCATGGAACCCTGATTTCCCGTTACCCGTAATCAGGGTAGGCGCATAAAAGAACAGGGAAGATAGGAATAGGGAAGATATCCAATTGGATCGTGGACATCACGGGGACGTGCGACATGGTTGAGTAGTATGTGTGCACACGCCTGTACGTACTGAATGATGCGTCTGCCCCCTTCAACTTCTGAGTCTCCAAATTGGGCACAAGGCCTCAGCTTGCCCTTTATGCCTTGAAGGTGCTGGCGTTCCATGCAGCCAGTGTATTGTCTGAATGTGTGTTTAGCATGGCAGGGGGAGTTATCACAGACAAGTGCAGCCGCCTGTCCACAGTCAATGTGGACAAGCTCACGTTCATTAAAATGAACCAGGCAGGGATCCCACAGGACTTGTCCGCACCTTGTGCAGAATAGACCTGTATACCAGCCTCACCCAGCCACTCCAGTGCACTTTCTCTTTGTTTTATTTTTTATATTTCCCAATGTTTTGGGGTCTACCCAAATTTAAACAAAAAATAATAATAATAAAATAAAGAACAAAATTAAAATGCAGTGTTGGCTACCTCCTCCACCGCCGCTTCCACTTACACCAGCACATCCACCGCCTCCTCAACCTCCTACTCCATATGGACCTCCTCCTCTTAGATCAAGATTATTATTTTTAATTTTTACATATTTTATGTTATTAGAAGTCATTTCCCTATCCACATTTGTTTGCAGAGCACTTGCCATGCTTTTAACCCCATTTTGCTGCCTTTTGCAGCCCTCTAGCCCTTTCCATGACTTTTATAGCTATTTTAGTGCTCCAAAGCAGGGTTCGGGGTCAAGTTCGGGTCCTGAACTCAAACTTTTTTGTGAAGTTCAGCCGGACCCGTTTAACCCGAACATCCAGGTGTCCGCTCAGCTCTACCCACAACCTTTGCAAAAGAACTGCATTTAGACACATTTCTCCCATTCTTTTTTGGATGAAAAACCTTACACAAATCACTCTTTTTTTTTCTTTTACTCTAAGGTTTTGTGTTCTATGTAGATTTCAATGGGAAATGGTATTGTTTGCTTGTCAATGTCATCATGGCCCTGTAGAGATATGTATATACTCTTCTGTCTCATGTTGTTTTTAATCCGCCATGTAGTTTAAACTTCCTGGCTTTTGAATACAGTTAAAATATCTGTGCAGTGGATGGGCCAATTGTTATGTTTAATTTCATATATAAAATTACTATATAATCCATGGAAATCAAAGAAAAAAATAGAGAATGAGCTTTAATTGAACTACACTAACCCTTCCACAGCACGGGTTCACACTCAGGGTACAACAAGACTAATGGCTGACATGCTCTCCTGTTCTTCCACGTAAAAAACAAAAGCACATTTTGTTTTTCACCTCCATGAAATATGCCTACTATATATACTATGCTATAAAGTACTAAAATAGCAGTTTTCTGAAACATTTTAGAAATTACGTCTATTTGGGAGGGAATCATTAGAATGCAGGAGGTCAAAAATGTACCATTTTCCTCCCACCCTTACTGCTAAGCCTGTTTTTATTTAGCTATTATTTCATGGCCACAGTTACAGGTTTTCCAACATAGTTGCCAGTAGAAGCTAACATCTTGTGTCATGTTTTGAAGACATTTTGCTGAGATGTTCTTCTTACCACTGCAGAATATCTCTTCTTTTGCTTTGAATCAATTTTATTATCTCTGCATTTTATTGGAAAACTGACAAGTGGAAGTGTAGCCATGTTGGTTATCACTTCTCTAAGGCTATTATCACACTAGCATTTGTGCTAGATCCTGCAGGCTTCAGCAAAAATGCTTCCGTTACTGATAATACAACCATCTGCATCCGTTATGAACGGATCCGGTTGTATTATCTGTAACATAGCCAAGACGGATCTGTTTTGACCACCATTGAAAGTCAATGGGGGACGGATACGCTTTCTATTGTGTCAGATTGTGTCCGCATCCCAGGACGGAAAGCAAACCGCAGCATGCTGCGGTTTGCTCTCCGGTATGAGAACGGAACGGAATGCATTTTGGAGCATTCCGTTCGGTTCAGTTACATTTTGTCCCCATTGACAATGAATGGGGACAAGACTGATTTCCCGATATTGAGACCCTATGACGGATCTCAATACTGGAAAATATTAAGGCTAGTGTGAAAGTAGTCTAAATTGATTTTTTACTGAATCATCACTTGTTTAAGAAAAAAAAAAAGCTAACAGTTTATGAAAAGCTAATTCAAAAGTGACAACTTCCTCTTGTCACTCTTGCAAAGGTTTACTGCCAATACTAAGGTGATTATTGTCCTTGCAAGGCAGATTGGATGGCTCTGCATTCTATATCCTGGGTAGATATTATATCCAGAATAAGAAAAAATGACTCTGAGACAAGATAAGTGAGCAATATTATCGGCTTGAAGAGGTGGTTACATCTTTAATGTGTAACTGTCATTTTTTTTTTTTCCTAATGTGTAGGGACAGGGATAAGGAACATTTCTCTAATATACTTTATTTAGGGAAAACATTTATGTATAGTAGAAAACTTGGACTGAAATGCCCCCCAGAAGCATTATTCAGAGCCACCGCTCAGGGACATCCTTCTTCACTGCTGCGCTGACTGGGAACATAAGGATATGGGCTGGGAGCTGCCAGTGAGCTCTTCTCCTGTACTCCCCGGGTGTCGTGTAGTGAACCAGCCGCTGGGAGCGATGCCTGTGTAAGTAGTAAACGCTCACTACAGGCAATGCAGGGGGGCAGGGGGGCAGGGGGAAGCTCCTCTACTGTATAGGGGACAGTTATATACTATAACTGTATAACAGCTTCCCCCTGCCTCCCTGCATGGCCTTTATTGAGCGCTTACCACTTAGACGGGCATCGCTCCCAGCGGCTGGTTCACTACACAACACCCCGGGAGTACAGGAGAAGTGCTCACTGGCAGCTCTGGCCATGCTGATCAGTGAGCAGGAACTAAGAGGATCATTCATCAAACTGGTGTAAAGTAGAACTGGCTTAGTTGCCCAGAGAAACCAATCAGATTCCACCTTTCATTTTGGACAGTTCCTTTGGAAAATGAAAGGAGATTAATGACCCCCTAAATGCATACATTTATTGACATATTAATATATATTTAATCTATTATAACTGTATTAGTCTCACTATATGAGAGAGCAGTGAGGGCAGGCGCCCACCAGCTCCCAGCCCATTTTCCTTGTCAGTGAAGCACTGCGCTGTTAGGGTTTGCACTAACGTTAGGGCATTCCGTAATAGGTTCAGTTTATAACGGAATATAACGAAAATCCCAGACGGAATGCAAAACGGAAGCCTTTAAGAGGCATTCCATTTTGCTCCATTCTAATAGAAGTCCATGGGCAATCATAACGGATCCATCGGGTTTCAGTTATGCAGGACAGAAAAACATGTTGGACCTGTGTGATGTTTCGAGGTTTCTAAGAAAACTATGTCCTATGCAGGCCATTAGATTGAGGAGAAACACATTGATTACATACAAATTTGAGTATTAGATAGAAATTCTGCAGTTCCGACTTGGGTATAGACACAGATCTTTAGGTGAGAGTATGGGTTGACAATAGGCCTATAAGATAGACTTGAGGAACATTCTATCTAACATTCTTCTGCTGCTCACTTTAAATTTAGGATCCAAAATATTTGAATTATACAATTTGGTAAATGCCCATCATGGTCATAGTAGCATATAGACATACACTATAAAACTGATATCATCAGCATCCTAATACACTGCAAAATCATCAAATACACTATAACTTTTTCTTTCATTGCCCAAAACCGCTTATCAAAATGTATTTTTTATCCAATATAGATAAATCACTTTTCATCTGAATGGGAATACTTTGGGAGAGTTTTGAGTATACTTTAACACACGTGGCATTCTTTAAGTTAATTTTAATTTCCCTGTTGTGATTGGGCAGTGATGGGTTTATGACCTCCTGCCCACAGACAAAACACTTTTACCTGATTTTGGGTCATTGTTTGTTATAACGAGAGGTAAACCACCCCCCTCCCCCCCAAAAAAAAAAAAAAAAAAAAAAAAAAAAATATATATATATATATATATATAAATGAGGCAGTATTGGAGGAGCTAGCAGTAGAGGGGGGCTTTCCAGTTAGCGTCAAATATGTGTTAGCTTGTGTAAAATAAGGTGTGTGGTTTTGCAAATATGGACTGTAGTAAGGTTTTGTATCATATTATACTACAATAACTATATAGTGGTAGATACCAGTTGAACACAGGCACTCTGCAAAACATAAAGGTGATTACAGTAGTTAAATACAGTGACTCAATGGTGAGTCTGATATTCTCTTTCCTTTTATTCTCCATTCGGCCCAGACAGCTATGGCAACTTTTACTGATGAATGAAAACTTTACTGCTAAGACATTTTTGGCCATTAACTTTTGCACCCATTTCTAGCCTCTGTAGCATCATATATAAATTCAGACCTCTTTGGTGATCTTGATAGTCACAACACCAGCCATAGACATGACATCCATAGACACCCCCCCCCCCCCCCCCCCATCATGATAACAGGATTAGATCCCCATAAGACTGACAACCATACTACCTTTAAAACAGTGACTTCTATAATTACTCTAATAACAGGCACTGCCATTGAACCCTCCTAACAGTGACAACCATAGACCTTTTATAACAGTAACAGCCATAGACCCTGCATAACAGTAACAGGTAAAGACCTCCCCATAACAGTGACAGCTAAAGACCTCTCATAATATCCTCAAAGTCTCCAATGACATCCACTGCATCTCTATAGAGAGCCTGAAATAGGACCCTGTACGGTATTGGTCACAGTATATTCAGCAGGGTCCCTATAATACAATTCAGCTCTTACTAGATCTGCTTCTCTAACACGTCTTGACAGAAAAGGAAGCAGCTTAGAGCAACAGCGACAATGCTAGAGTTGTGGTCTTGTGACCCTGAAGATTGCAGACTGCGGCCTTGGCACCTAATTGTAGGTGATCATGCACTTTTTCAGGCTACAGGATGGCCACATGTACTGTCATTTCAGAGAGACACTGGCTGCCAAAAATGTCAGTATCTTTCCTAATCCCAACCTGATTAATTTGATTGGTTTGTATTGGTAATTCTGATTTGTTACCATACAGACATGATGTGAAATCTGTAAGCTGAGTGAAACCACACACAGAGAAGATTTCGAGATGTAGCTTCGGCACTTTGGAAAGCTTCCATACTTTGGTCTAAGTAGTGATATCTTAACTCACATAGCTCACAGGAGCAGGGAGTGTTAGAATGAACCCTGCAAATAGCTTTTAGGTGACATAATAACTGGAGCATTATTAATTGGACTGACCTTCATATAGTTACATCAAGTACTGGGGAGGCAGGCAAATCCATCATCCTATCAAATCAATGGACTCTGCAGAGAAATCCTTACTTTCTTTAAAACACTAAATACCAGAACACAACAAATTATAATTGTATATTTCTCTATCCAATGTCACGTTTTATTTCAAAACTTCAAACTGTAGTATGTCCTATGAAACCACAATATCCAAACGTCAAGATAACCAGTAATGATAATAAGTAAATTAAAAAGCTTGTTTATCATACTTTAGGATGTCAATATATGTGCAATAATTACTGTTGATCGAGCACCAAAGTGCTTGGGTGCTCGAGTAGAACACCTCGGGATAAACACAATGGGAGAACCCAAGCATTAAACCAGAAATTGATGGAAACACCACTGAAATGGTTCGGGAACAGCATGGCGAGGATGTCTGGATGCATCTTGGATTCCCAGGTCAGTGCTGGGAACAATGTTGTCAGAGTAGTACGCCAATTTTACATACTGACAATAATACGCACAAAACCAAAGATAAAATAGATTGTAGAAGAGAAATTGTTAGAAAATATTCTTTCCTGTATATTTACTTGTACATAAAGTGCAATTGCTGTCAAAAAGTACAAGGAAGAGGCACTCCGATACAACCTGTATATCACATAAAGGAGGGCCTCATTCACATTGTGGTACAATTGTTCATGTAGTGGAACTCCTACACTCATAAAGCCTATGCACTAAGTGAAAGGGCTGCCAAAAATTACAAGGAATCGGTACTTTAGGGGCGAGGGCCTGCTGCTGATCTGACCATCTAAAACATTAGGGGTGAGTGCCTGCTGCTGATCTGACCATCTAAAACATTATGGGCGAGAGCCTGCTGCTGAGCTGAACATCTAAATCTTTAGGGGTGAGGGTCTATTGCTGAGCTGACCATCGAAAACATTAGGGGCGAGGACCTGCTGCTGATCTGACCATGGAAAAAATTATGGGCGAGGGCCTGCTGCTAAGCTGACCATCAAAAAAATTATGGTATAAGGTCTGCTGCTCAGCTGACCCTCTAAAACATTAGGACCAAGGGCAGCCTAATAAACATGTTGATATAATGGAGGAGGAGGATGAGAAAAGGAAGATTAAACTATATACCCTTTTATGTGGTGGAAGGGGTGCATGGGAATACAGTGTATTCAATACACCATAAAAGCCACATTTAAAGAGCCTTTATGTTCAGCCTTTCCTCTGGTGGAGTAGAGAAGTCAGGGGCAATCCAGGCCTTGTTCATTTTGATAAGAGTAAACCGGTCAGCATTTTCAATTGACAGGCGGATGCACTTATCAGTTATTATTCCCCCAGCAGCACTAAATACCCGCTCTGACAAAACGCTGGCGGCAGGGCAGGCCAGCACCTCCAAGGCGTAGAGCGCCAGTTCGTGCCACGTGTCCAGCTTGGACACCCAGTAGTTGTAAGGCACAGAGGGATCATTGAGGACGTAGACACGGTCTGCTACGTACTCCTTCACCTTCTTCCCAAAAAATTTCTTCCTTGTGACACTAGGCCGTACATCAGGGTGAGGGTGCTGGCGGGGTGTCATAAAACTGTCCCAGGCCTTGGAGAGTGTTGCCCTTCCTCTGTTTGAACTGCTGTGTGTTCCCCTCATCTCCCCTCCTCGGTTGGCCAAGGAACTACGTACTCTGCCGCCAGAATTGTCAGCTGAAAATTTTTGGGGCAATTTTTCCACAAGGACTTTCTGGTATTGCACCATTTTGCTAGTCCTCTCCACCACAGGAATGAGAGATGAGAAGTTGTCTTTGTAGCGGGGGTCGAAAAGGGTGAACAACCAGTTATTGGTGTTGGCCAAAATGCGTATAATGCGAGGGTCACGCGAAAGGCAGCATAACATAAAGTCAGCCATGTGTGCCAGAGTCCCAACAGACAAGACTTTGCTGTCCTCATCAGGAGGATGACTCTCAATCTCCTCATCCTTTTTCTCCTCTACGGCCCATCCATGCTGAACTGATGGAATAAACCTGTTATGAATACTCTCTGTAGCGGAAGCAACCATCTCCTGATCTTCCTCCTCCTCATCATCATCCAATTCGCTCGGAGAAGTCTGGCTATCACCCTGTGTACTGTTTTCCTCCATTTCCACCTCTTCCACATGCAAAGCGAGCGTTTCAGTAGACACAGAAGTGGGATAGTTACGCTGATAATAGCGGCATCGCTGCTCACCATCTGTGTTAATTCCTCAAAGTTGTGTAAAACCTCACAAAGGTCTGACATCAATGCCCACTCGTCGCTAGTGAAGAGTGGACGCTGACTGGAAAGGTGACGACCATGTTGCAGCTGGTATTCCACAACTGTCCTCTGCTGTTCACAAAGCTTGGCCAACATGTTGAATGTAGAGTTCCAGCACCTGCTCATGACGCACAACAGTCGGTGAGCTGGCAATTGCAAGCGCTGCTGCAGCGCTGCCAGACCGGCGGCAGCTGTAGATGACTTTTGGAAATAGGCACACACGTGGCGCACCTTTACCAGTAGCTCAGGCAAATTGGGGTAGGTTTTGAGAAACCGCTAAACCACTACGTTTAACACATGGCCAAGGCATGGTATGTGTGTGAGCTTGCCGAGCTACAAGGCCACCACCAAGTTATGGCCATTATCAGACACAACCATGTCTGGTTGTAGGTTGAGTGGCGAGAGCCACAGCTCAGTCTGGTCCGTTATACCCTGCCACAGCTCTGTGGCAGTGTGCTGTTTGTCACCTAAGCAAATGAGTTTTAGCACGGCCTGTTGCCGCTTCCCCACTGCAGTGCTAAACTGCTTCCAGCTACTGACTGATTGCTGACTGGTGCTGCAAGATAACAATTCAGAGGTGGAAGTGGAGGAGGAGAAGGGGGGATCGCAGCCACTAATGTAGGTGGTGGCAGAAATCCTGATGGAAGTAGGGCCCGCAATCCTTGGCGTCGGTAGCACCTGTGCCATCCCAGGGTACGAATCACTCCCAACCTCCACAACGTTCACCCAGTGTGCCATCAGGAAGATGTAGCGTCCCTGGCCACAAGCCCTTGTCCATGTGTCAGTCGTTAAGTGGAACTTCCCAATAACTGTGTTGGTCAGGGCACGGGTGATGTTACGGGACACATGCTGGTGTAAGGCGGTGACGGCACACAAGGCAAAATAGTGGTGGCTGGGGACTGAGTAACGAGGGACCTTCATCACCATCAGGCTGCGGAAAGCCTCAGTGTTTACAAGTATAAATGCCAACATTTCCAGGGCCAGCAATTTGTAAAGGTGTGCATTTAGTGCTATGGCCTGTGGGTGGGTGGCTGGGTATTTGAGCTTTCGTTCAAAGGTCTGGGGTATGGATATCTGTACGCTGCGATGGGACACAGATAGCTGATGGTGCTTGCGAAATTCCAGGTGCAGGGCGGGAGGCATCCGGGCCTGCGTCTTGTACAGGGCTTGATTGTGGACCCAGGCATTTGGCCCACCTATTAGGGTGCTTTGATGCCATGTGGCGGATCATGCTGGTGATGGTAAGGTTGCTAGTGTTCATGCCCCTGCTCATTTTGGTACGGCACAGGTTGCAAATGACAATTCTTTTATCGTCCGCACTTTCATCAAAAAAGCGCCAGACTGCGGAATACCTACCCCCTGGCAAGGGAGATTTCTGCAAGCGGGTGCTCCGGGGAACAGTTGTGGGCCTGTTAGGTGTGGCCCACCTTCTCCCTTTTGCCACCCCACTGCCTCTTCCAGCCTGTTGCGGTGCTGCGAATCCTTCCCCCTCTGTACTGCTGTCCTTACTCGGCTTGCCACCTTTCCAGGTTGGATCAGTGATTTCATTGTCCACCACCTCCTCTTCCACTTCCTCACTCTGGTCATCCTCCTGACTTGCTGACCTAACAAGAACCTCACTTATTGACAACTGTGTGTCATCCTCATCATCAACCTCTTGAGACACTAATTGCCATTCCCCACCGTCTTCTTCTTCTAACTGTGTATGCTCAAGAGTTTGAGAATTAGGGCACAAGATCTCCTCATGTTCCTTTTCAAGCAGGCTTGGCTTGAGGCCCAAATTAAGGAATGGCGCTGAAAAGAGCTCCTTGGAATATCCGAGTGTGGGATCACTTGTTTGCAAAGACTCTCCATGGTGGGAGGAGTGAGGATCAGTGCAAGGATTCTGTTGACCAGACTCTTGGCTACTGACACTGGACTTTGTGGAAGACAGGGTGGTGCTTAACCGACTGGAAGCATTATCTGCTGCAATCCAACCAACCACCTGCTTACACTGTTCTGACTTCGAGAGTGGTGTCCTACACCGCCCTGCAAACTGGGACATGAAGCTAGGTATTGTGGATGAGTGTGTATCTTGTGCTCTGCCAGCAGGCACAGCTTAAACGCGCCCAGGGCCTCCATCAGCAGCACGGGCACTTCCCCATCCCTTACTGCTCACCTTCATCATATTAAATGGTATATATGCTTGCAAGTATGTCACATGTACAGTAGCGCAGTTTTTAAAGTGTATGCACAAATAAATTACAGTCAATGTCACAGATATTTGGGATGCGGAAACATTATACAGGAGATGTACCACAGGTAATGGCATTGCTGTCACCAGCGGCTAAGAAAAAATTACAGTCAATGTCACAGATATTTGGGATGCGGAAACGTTATACAGGAGAGGTACCACAGGTGATGTCACTGTCCACAGCGCATTCGCCAAACATGCGAACAAATAGCGATGTCCGCTGAAGCCATATTCTTTTGCATTGCACTGAACTGTGACCCATGAGACTTCCATCAGGTGGGAAAGGACAGCCAATTGAGATTTTTAGCACATGGACACACCCCCACGCTACAAAAGAACCTTATCTGGCAGACATTTTACATTCTGTGTTTTGCCAGTGTAGGGAGAGGCTGCTTTGTGGAGCAGGGACAGGCTGTTAGGGACACCAAACGCTGGAAAATAGGGCCACAAAAGTTCTTTTATGGACTGGTATAAATGTGCTATCGATAGGTGTGATATACTGAGGGGTGTGATATACTTATAATATACTTTCTAACATAAAAAGTATATTATAGTGCATTTGTATTTTGCATCAGTTGTGTGCGGTTCTGCTGCGATACCGCATGTATATAGAGGGACAAACGCTATTGGAACAACTAATTGTAACAGGTGTGATATACCTGTTGCCCTCTAAAAAAACTGATTGAGGGGTGTGATATATCTTCTTCCACAAAATACTGATTGAGGTCTGCGATATACATGTTGCCCCAAGTAAATAGGGTGGTGTGATATAACTGTTGTGGCAAAAAATAATAATTGAGGGGTGTGATATACCTGCTTCCACGAAATACTTATTAAGGAGTTCAATATACCTGCTTCCACCAAATATTGGTTAAGGGGTTCGATATACCTGTTTCCACCAAATATTGATTGAGGCCTGCGATATACCTGCTTCCACCAAATACTGATTAAGGGGCTTGATATACCTGCTTTCACAAAATACTGATTGAGGGCTGTGATATACCTGCTTCCACAAAATACTGATTAAGGGGTTCGATATACCTGCTTCCACAAAATACTGATTGAGGGCTGCGATATACCTGCTTCCATAAAATACTGATTAAGGGTTTCGATATACCTGTTTCTACCAAATATTGATTGAGGCCTGCGATATACCTGCTTCTAGAAAATACTGATTAAGGGGTTTGATATAACTGCTTCCACAAAATACTGATTAAAAGTATCAATATACCTGTTTCTATTAAATATTGATTGAGGGCTGCGATATACCGGCTTCCACAAAATACTGATTATGGGGTTCGATATACCTGCTTCCACCAAATATTGATTGAGGGGTGCAATATACCTGCTTCCACAAAATACTGATTAAGGGGTTGGATATACCTGCTTCCACAAAATACTAATTAAGGGGTTCAATATACCTGTTACCACCAAATATTAATTGAGGCCTGCAATATACCTGCTTCCACAAATACTGCTCTTCTCTAGATACTTAGGCACAGGGTCATTTTTAAAATGACAGACAGAGGAAGAAGCATGCCATTCCGCAGGGGTTGTAGGGGTCAGGCAGGTGCACCAGGCCGGAGCCTAAGAGGGAAGTTGGAGTAGGCGCGTGCGATTACTTTAAAGGGCGCACCAGAGTTGGTTGAGTGGCTCACTCAGCCTTCTGCTTATGCACCCTCCTCATCATCTGTATCTGCATCCTCTTCACTCTCTGCTGTGTGCACCCCCAAATACACCACCACCATAGCCCCTCCACTCAAGGGGAATTATTTTCCCATCCATTCCCAGACCTTACCGATGCGCAGTTATTCTTGGCATCGGATGAGGAAGAGGAGGTAGCAACGGCCGCCACCCAGCGATCTGACAACAGTACCCAGATCAGCCCAAGGAGGGAGGTCCCCGCTGTTTCTCCCTACTCTGAGATCTTAAATGTCAGTGGTGGTGAAGATGACGATGATGACGTGTCGATGGACATCACGTGGGTGCCCACAAGAGAGGAAGAGGAGGGGAGTTCAGAGGGAGAGACGGAGCAGCAGAGGGGGAGGAGAAGGAGGAGAAGCAGGCAGAGCTCGCAGGGCACAGTAGGCAAAAAGCAGACTGCAAATGTATCAGGAGCGAGCCATCCACCATGTACGGTCACTTCTGGCGCTCCAAGGACGCCGGCACATGGCTCCGCAGTGTGGGCTTTTTGTAACGTGTCAGCTGCCGACAATAGTGTTGCCATCTGCAGCCTTTGCTTTCAACGCATAAGTCATAGTAAGCCCAACACTCACCTAGGGACGACCGCCTTAAGAAGGCACCTGGCTTCCCATTCCCAGCCCAGTGGGAGGAACGCCGTCAGAACCCACAAAGCCACACTCCCGTCTCTCCACTCCCTGCCTCTTCTCCTTCTCCTCTCTCCTCCCATTTGTCCTCCACTCCACCTTCCACCGTGCCGTTGTCGCGTTCATCTGGCAGAAGGCAGGCTTCCCTGGCCCAAATGTTCAAGCGTAAAAAAGTTGATGACACCAGATAACCCTCTTGCCCAACAGCTGACTTGTCAGAACTGCTGGCCCGCCAAACCGCTGGCTTGTCGGAACTGCTAGCCCGGTAACTACTGCCATATAAACTGGTGGACTCGGAGGCCTTTAGAAAATTTGTGGCCATTGGCACACCACAATGGAAGGAATATTTCTCCCAGAAGGGCATTCCAGAGCTATAAGGCCACTGTCAGTGGTAAGTGAATATATCTCTGGCACACAGTGTCGGTACCAAGATATATCTGACCACAGACACGTGGTCCAGCAAACATGGGCAGGGAAGGTAGATAACTTTTACTGCCCACTGGGTGAACCTTCTGACGGCCGTCAAGCATGTAACCTGTCGCTCTAGTGTGGATTTGGTGTTACCACCACTGATTGCATGCAGGCCTGACTCTTCTTCTCCTCCTCTACTCCATCCTCTGTCTCCTCCTCAGCTGACTCCTCCTTTTCCACTGCTACCGCCTCTTTCGCTGTGCCCCCCAAGCTCCCCAGAACCTATTCAACGTCCCAGGTGAGACATTGCCATGCTGTGCTGTGGCTGTTGTGCCTGGAAGCCAAGAGCCACACCGGACCTGCACTGCTTTCAGCTCTGCAGTCACAGGCCGATTAGTGGCTAACCCCGCTCAATTTGACAGTTGGTAAAGTGGTGTGTCGACAACGGTGCCAATCTGCTAATCGCGCTGGAACAGGGCAAAATGACACACGTGCCATACATGGCACACGTCCTGAACTTAGTCATGCAGCGATTAGTTGCCAAATACCCCGGGGTCCAGGACATCTTGTGGCAGGCCAGGAAAATCTCTGGCCATTTTAGAAGATCTTACACGGCCATGGCTCGCCTTGCTGACGTTCAGCAGCGACACCACTTGCCCTTCAAACGTCTGATTTGTGACAGCCCGACACTCTGTAACTCCACCTTGTATATGCTTGATAGGCTGCTCCAGCAGCATTGTGCCGTTAACGAGTACCTGTACGAACTGTGCGGCAGGACAGGTTCTGGGGAGCTTGGTTTCTTTTCACCGCGCCAGTGGCTGCTCATGCGCGATGCATGCAGACTTCTGTGGCCATTTGATGAGATCACCAAATTGGTCAGTCGCAGCCAGGGCACCATCAATGACATCGTACCTTACGCCTTCTTTCTGGAGCGTGCATTGCATCGTGTCATTGATCTAGCCGTCGAGGAGCAGGAGCTGGAAGATGAGGATAGTCGCAATGCTAAATGAATTCCCAGTGGAGCTACTCCATCTGAGACAAGTCAGCAGGAGTCTGAAGAGGAGTCAGAGGAGGATGGTGGCTTGGGGAAGGAGGAGGAGGAGCAAGAAGAGCGGGGTTTGAGGAGGACTTTTAACTTTTTGGGGATCCCTGGTGTTGTCCGTGGCTGGGGGGAGGAGACCGAGGACGACATTCTCCTGGGTGATGAACAGGAAACAGGGCGCTTCACTGCTTCCAATTTAGTACAAATTGGGGCCTACATGCTCCAGTGTTTAAAGGGCAATGACCAGTACTGGGTGGCAACGTACTTAGACCCCCGGTACAAGCACAAAATGGCACACATGTTACCATCCATGACATCCAGTGTAGTGATGGATGAACATCGGCGGACGGTTCACGAACACGCGTTTGTAAACCGCGCGTTTGCGGCGGTTCGCGACAGGCCCCATTGACTTTAATGGAAGGCGAACCTGAAAAATGTTTAGGTCATATTTGCACACCTTTCCTCTGCCAGCGCCCACAACAGCAAGGCCTGGAAATGCTGCATTCTGCCAGCCCGCTGTCATGCTGGTAACATGGAGACATGTTTTGTGCAAAAGGGGGAATGTGCAAAGAATTGCAAATTATTGGCACCACTATACTGGCTCAGGGGACTTGACAAATTTCCCCCTGTTTAGGCGGTGACATGTATAAATGTCCCCAACATCTAGATCACACTTGTTATGCTTTTCCAAGCCAAAGTCTTGTGTCTGCACTGCCTGTCATTGGATACCTGGCAAAAGTAACTAATTGTTTCTCATTCAAAAGAAAATTAAGCTCAATACTAAAATGTGACATCCACACAGCATGGAAAATACTACCATGGTATATTCAATTGCCAATATTCTGAGATGCAGTGCATATAAAAAGTATTGATCAGTAGCAAACCCACCACCACCGTAGAGGTAGACCATGTGACTGCTATGAGGCCTGGGGGCATGAGGCTGGTACTAAACTGCTTCACCTGTTTATAGATTTCCTGTAGATTACTTACAACCTCCACTGAAGGCAATGGTAATTATATAAAAACTTATAGACTGTGCTCCCCCTAGTGGTAGCTTTAGGCAGACAATTTAATAATAAACTGTGGGAAGAGAAGCAGAGTTATCAGCGTGTTAATGTTGTCTGGTATCAATACACAATGAGCACCATATTTATTAAGCACCTGTTTGACTTTTTCTGACATAGAAGTCGGATAAAATGGAAAGTGTAGGTGGAAAGCAATTTTTTATTACTTTTTTTTATTAAACGGTTCTTCCAAAAAAGTCATAAATTCTTTAAAAAATTTGAAGAGTTGAGCTTTGCATTCTCTGTTGTCAGTGAGTGTTTAACCTACGCTGACTGGGACAAGAAGCTCATATTAAGTTTTGCTATGGGGCCCTATGTTATCAGTTTATGCCCCTGGTATTAATCCTTCTTTTTCTCAGTCAAGAAAGAATGCAAGAGGACATCTTTTCATGGTTACCATTAGCCTTGATTGTATGGTTTGTAGCTTGCACTCAAACCTATAAAATGCTTAAATACACCAACTCAAATGTCTTACCTTGTACTCACTTAGCCCCATATCAGAGGCGTAGCTAGGGGGGGGCAGCCTCCCTGGCCCACTGATGAGGGGGGCCCACCAAGGGCAGATATCTGGCTTTAGGCCTGACTGTCCTTCCAAGTCCTCCATCTGACACTAGGGCTGGATGGATGCTTGGGAGTCCTCCTTTCAAACTCAGACAGCATTATTGCCAGCAAGGATTGTATACACTGCAAGAGCTAAGGGACCTGTGATGATATCACCATCATGTGAAATGTGCAGGAGGTGCAGAAGCTCAGCAGTGGAGGGGAAAGTTCGTGGGGAAGGACCTGTGAAGATGTCATGTGACATTAGGGAGCAGAGCTTTGTGTGCAAGAGAAGAAAGTGGAAAAGGATGGATATAGTATAAGAGTCAGGGAAATGCTGGGAATTGTAGTTCTCGACTGCGGTAATACCTCTTCCCTGTAATGTCCTCTGATATCACATAATATAAGCCTGTACTGTATATGCTGGGAGTTGAAGTTCAGTCCTCTTAATCTCCCTTCCTATAATGTCGAATATCAAACTCTTGAAGGCAGCGAGTTAAATATTGTAGGTGCCAAGTTTAGTGAGTAAAATAATAATTATGTGCAGATTTCTCGTGTAAATTGGCTGATGGAGTTGCATACATTATCGTTTTCCTTTCTGTGTGTTGTAGTATGGTGCCCCACTGTCCTGAGTATGATGTTCTCTTTTTGGGGATGTGAAGTCCTCTTTTTTGGGGTTATGAAGGTGGCCACTCTAAAGGGCACAGATGCTGACTGTGTATGGGGGTCCCGGAGGGGGTACACTTTTAAGAAATGAGCACTTCCATTGTAGAAGTGCTCATTACAGCCTTAGAGGAGGCCCAGGGAGTGGTGAGTATGCAATTTATTCACCACTCTTTGGTCTTCTTCTGCAGGCGCTAGCACTGCCTAGGTCCCAACAGCGTATTGCAGCACTGGTACCAGAACATAGTGCTATCAGTGGTGACCATGGCACCCGGTAAAGGAGAGGTGAGTATGTTTTTTGTCTGGTCTGAGGTCTGGATGTAGGTCTGGGACTGGCCCCGGTTTGTGTGAATTAGAGGTCTGTATAAATCTGGGGTCTGTATGAATTTGAGGGCTGATCAGGGGTCTGCTTAAATTTGGGGGTTGATCTGGGGTCAGTATGAATTTGGGATTCGATCTAAGTATGTATAAATTTGGGGACTGATTTGGAGTGTAATCTGCAGTCTATGAATCTGGGGTTTATAAATGTGTGGGATGATAAAGGGTCTGTATGAACTTAGGTGCTCATTTGGGGTCTGTATGAATTTGGGGTCTGTATGAATTAGGGGCTCATTTGGGGTCTGTATGAATTTGGGGGCTCATTTGGGACCTGTATGAATTTGGGGCTCATTTGGGACCTGTATGAATTTGGGGCTCATTTGGGACCTGTATGAATTTGGGGTCTAATCTGGGGTCTGCATGAATTTGTGGTCTAATCTGGGGTTTGATGCATGGTGGACTAGTTGCAGCAGGCTGCAGAACAGCCCATGCATTCAAAATAAAGATCAGCAGAAGTTAGAACACCCCATCCATTTACATCAGATCTGTATGTAACGTAGCAAGTTGCAGCAGAGGCCTGTGATGAGATACAGACCGTGTTATATACAGATGTAAATGGATGGTGACGTGTTCTGCTGATCTTCATTTTGTTGGATGCATGTTGTTCTACAAAATAGAGATCAGCAGCTGCAGAAGTTAAAATACACTGTCCATTTTCAATCGTATATAGCAGTCTGTATCTGATTGCAGGCCTCTGCCTCAAGTTGATGGACTGCCGTTATGGCCTCCAGGAGCCTATAGGAAGAATTTATCCACCTCAGCCCCCTAGCTTAAACCCCCTTAATGACCAGACCACTTTTTACAATTCTGCACTACACTACTTTCACGGTTTATTGCTCGGTCATACAACTTAACACCCAAATGAATTTTACCTCCTTTTCTTCTCACTAATAGAGCTTTCATTTGGTGGTATTTCATTGCTGCTGACATTTTTACTTTTTTTGATATTAATCAAAATTGACCGAAATATTTGCAAAAAAATTACATTTTCTGTTGTGAAATTTTTCAAATAAAACTCCATTTCTATATAAATTTTTCTCTAAATGTATTGTTCTACATGTCTTTGATGAAAAAAAATGCAATAAGTGCATATTTATTGGTTTGGGTAAAAGTTATAGCGTTTACAAACTATGGTGCAAAAAAATTTATTTACGCACGTTGACTTTCTGAGCACCTGTCATGTTTCCTGAGGTTGTACAATGCCCAGACAGTAGAAAACCCCCTCAAATGACCCCCATTTCGGAAGGTAGACACCCTAAGGTATTCGCTGATGGGCATAGTGAGTTCATGGAAGTTTTTATTTTTTGTCACAAGTTAGCGGAAAATTGTAATTTTTTTATTTTCTTTCTTACAAAGTCTCATATTCCACTAACTTGTGACAAAAAATAAAATTTTACATGAACTCACCATACCCCTCACAGAATACCTTGGGGTGTCTTCTTTCCAAAATGGGGTCACATGTGGGGTATTTATAGGGGGTATAAATCCCTTGGATTTTAGGGGCCCTAAAGCGTGAGAAGTAGTTTGGAATCCAAATGCGTAAAAATGCCCTGTGAAATCCTAAAAGTACTCATTGGAATTTGGGCCCCTTTGCGCACCTAGGCTGCAAAAAAGTGGCACACATGTGGTATCGCCGTACTCAGGAAAAGTAGGGCAATGTGTTTTGGGGTGTATTTTTACATATACCCATGCTGGGTGAGATAAATATCTCTGTAAAAGACAACTTTTCCCATTTTTTTATACAAAGTTGTCATTTTACAGAGATATTTATCTCACCTAGCATGGGTATATATAAAAATACATCCCAAACCACATTGCCCTACTTCTCCGATACCACATGTGTGACACTTTTTTGCAGCCAAGATGCGCAAAGGTGTATTCCGTGAGGGGTATGGTGAGTTCATGTAAGATTTTATTTTTTGTCACAAGTTAGTGGAATATGAGACTTTGTAAGAAAAAAAAAAATCAATTTCCGCTAACTTGTGCCCATGAAAAAAAATCTTCTATGAACTCGCCATGCCCCTCAAAAGTGATCTTTATAGCACCGCAGCGATTTTACTGTATTTTTGCAGTGATCAGAAAAAAATACAATTCTGTCACTGCGGTGGGGCGGACTGAACGCAATTGTACGCACAAGATCAGGCCTGATCGGGCGAACTCTGCGTTTTTTGTAGAGCCTATAGAACATGTCCTATTCTTGATCGCAATTACGGACAAGAAAAGGCATTTTCTATATAGTTCTGGCAATGTGCGGATCCACAAAATGCGGAAAGCACATTGCCGGTGTCCATGTTTTGCGGATCCGCAAAACACATACGGACGTCTGAATGGAGCCTTACAGGGGGGTGATCAATGACAGGGGGGTGATCAGGGAGTCTATATGGGGTGATCAGAGGTTAATAAGGGGTTAATAAGTGACAGGGGGGGTGTAGTGTAGTGTGGTGCTACTTACAGAGCTGTCTGTGTCCTCTGGTGGTCGATCCAAGCAAAAGGGACCACCAGAGGACCAGGTAGCAGGTGTATTAGACGCTGTTAACAAAACAGCGTCTAATATACCTTTTTGGGGTTAAAAAAATCGCATCTACAGCCTGGCAGTGAATGATCGCTGCTGGAAGGCTGTAGATCAACTTCTGAGCGTAGCGTCGCTGTGAATGGGCGCGAATGCGCGCGTCCACGCGAAATCTCGCCTCTCACAAGATGACGCGCCGATGCGTCAAAGAGGAATAACCCGGCCGTCCGCAGGACGCATCCCTGCGTTAGGCGGTCGGGAGATGGTTAAGGGACAGCATACCCAACAACCAGGAAGCATTATTTGATGTTGGGGGGAGCCCTTTTTGAGGTTCACCCTTTTTCTTGACTTTATGAAGCAAAAACCAGGAGTGCAAATGAATAGGAAGAGTAGTAGAACTGTCCCTCAGACAATATTTTCTCCCTGTTTATGATCCACACATGGTTTTGACTTAAAAAGTCAACAAAACACGTGAACAAGACCTGAGTGTGGATACCAGCCTTAGGAAGCGCCTCTGCAGTTGTAAACATACATTGGGGGCCCACTTAGATGTTCTGTGCCCCCCAACACAACTAGCGAACCACTAGCAAACCACCAGCTGCACCTTTGTCCCATCTTGACATTTATAAAGGATACTGGATGTAGCGGATCGATCTCCTGGCACCCCGACTGGGTACCTCCATTGATGGATGCTCCTAGTGCTTCCTGAGGGCTCCAAGCACTCCACTTGACACCGTAATCACTGCCGACCCCACAAACCGCCACAGCTTGGTTGAGGTCTCGCCGTCTTCCACCCACCCTGGGTCCAAGAGCAGGAGCCAACTTCAAGTGGGTAGTACCGTGTTGTAATCCCAGGGGAGTATAATACAGATAGCAATCCCCAGAGTAAATATAGCTGTTCCCCCACACATGAGATGACACTCTATGTTGAGGGTAAAACAGGAACTCCCTTTATTGAAGATCAACTTAGTATATATACAGTTCAAGAAGTCTAACAACATAACTCAATCAACCATGAACAACATGCAAACAGACATCTTCACCCCCTCCATAATAAATGAATAGGGAGAGAGCAGACACATGTGATGGGATTATCTCCTGAGTGTATCATAGGGTGATCTACTCATCTAGGAGTCGGCTGCTCCTAGATTCAGCTATCTTAATCCCATCACTAACACAATCAGTGGGAGTCTCAGTGCAGAGTTAACACTTTTTGTGTTGCTGAATCCACACCATGGTTTTTTAATGGACAATAGTAAATATGTGGCATATAAATTCCACACATAAATCAGGGTTCATAGTTCCTTGTAACCCCAAAAGGTCTGAGGTGTTCTCCATAGTTCTGGGCCCATAGTCTGTAGCAGGGAGGCTGGCCCTCAGGCTTCTCCAGCAGCCCCAGTGACGGTTCAGTCCGTCACACTGGATTATTGCATTGTACAAATTAATTCCAACCATCAGATTTGGGGCAAATTAGTGCTTATATGAATTGTATGTTTCCTTGACTACTGTATACAACTCTGAAATGACATTATTTTGAAAACATGATCATTTAGAACAAAATGAATGCAACTTATCTGCTGAAGGTCATTTCAAAATCACACTCATGATTAGCTGATGATCCTTGAACCAGTGAATGTTTCATTTTGTTGTGGTCATTTATGACATTACAGTGGCTTTGGGTGGTTCTGCAAAATGTTTAAACATTTCTTAATGTCATTTAATAAGACCATGACTGCACATGCACACCCTTATGGCACTAAATCATCCTTCCTCTGCTTCTTCCCATTTTGTTATAGCAAATAAAAAGTGTGACATCTGTTATTAATACACTTACAATACTATTATAAACAGGCCTACACTAGAAGTAAAAAGAATTATGTAACAAAGTATCCCTCATTACTGGAGACAAAGGCATTGATTCTCTACGAATAGAATTTGTTAAGAATTTCTCAAAAATTCAAGTTTTAATCGAATTTAAAAACTTTAGTTATTCATCCTGCATGAATCACTCAAAATGGAGGAGACCATTTTACAGATCAGAAGACAGAAAAGACAGAAGAAAATGGCATCTGCCACCAAAAAGGGATAATTTTTGGTCTTTTTTTAGTTAAAACAAATCAGACAGTGCAGTGTGTTTCCGAATACATTGTATGTCACTGTCACTTTAACATTATTATTGGTGTCCTGGCATTAAAGAGCTTTAAGGGGTTGAATACAGTCCTAGGAGACCTCACAGTTTCATACACAACTTTTTAAGGCAATCATGGAGCTTTCCATTCAGGTCAAATTTATTCAGACTAAGGGTGAATGCACACGGCCGTTGTTCACGGCCGTGAGCGGTCCGTGGAACTGCGGCCTGGATTCCGATTGGTTTCTATGACGCCGTGCGCTCCCTGCTGCCGCCGCAATACAGTAACACACTGGTATGATCTATACCGATTCAACTGATTTAACCCCTTCCAAAAATGCCTAATGAAGTGCCTGTCAGTATTCTTTTGACAGTCTAATACGCTGTACTGCATAAGAAGTACAGTGTATTATGGAAGCAATCAGAGGATTACAAGACAAATAGTTAAAGTGTTATAAAAAAAATCTCCATGTTGTAAAACACACACACATACAGACACACATGGTTTTCCATTGAAGAAATGTTTTTTAATGGAAAAAGTGAAGAAGAAAAAAAATCCCAAACCCAAACGATACAGCTATTATATAATTTATCCTGCACAGTGATGCTGTAAAAAGAAAACACAAAACATTGTCAAAAATGGCATTAAAAGTGCTGTAATCATACTGACCCACAGAGTAAAGTTATTATGTAATTCATGCTGCAAATTGAATGTCATAAAATGTACAATGTTAAAAAATAAATGGTGGTATTAATGTTTTATTTTCCATTCCCAGAAAGCATTAATAAAAGTTAATCAATGAATATATGTACCCCAAAATGGTGCCATTAAACACTATAACTTGTCCTGCAAAAAGCAAGCCCTCATATGACTACATTGACAGAAGAATAAAAAAAGTTCTTTGAATGCCATTATGAAAAAATTCTAAAATATTGCTTGGTCACTAAGGTTCAAAATGCATACAGGGGAAAGGGTTAATACTCCCTACTTTTGTATACTTCCATACAAGTCCAAACTCGTCTAAGTGATATCAAATGAAGACTATTATACTGATTACCAGACAGAGAAGCATTGATGCATAATGTCATCTTTATGACATACAAATGGCTTCTGTCTGTGTTTCTGCAGCACCCATCCCTCTAAATCTTATTTTGGTTCGTTATACATGGTGGCCATCTGGTAACAATGAGTTATTAGTAGAAAATGGTCTCAGAAGTCGTAATCTTGCAGGATATAAAACGTGAATTAAACTAACAGGATTAAATACAGGAAGTACACCAATGTTTCCAACAATACAGCTAATGTGATTTGTTGGGAGAGAAAGAGAACAGGATGAAGATGTGTAGTTTAACTAGGCACAAAGAAGCAGCAATGCCGGAAAACATGTCCATTGTAAATACATCAGAATGTGTGCAGTCTAATGACCACAGTGGAAGATGTAATGACTCCATCTTAGACAGTGATGAAAGAAATTCCAGCTACAGCCCTTCCTCCTTCGTGTAAAAAAAAGCAATAAAGCTTCAAGCCTAGAGAACCTTTCATGGTTGAGGAAGAGGCGTTTAGAGCTAACCTAGCCAAGGTGGAGAGTCAAAAGATCAGGTTCAGAAGACAACTCCTGTACATGTGCCCTATTTTAGAAATATGATGACTCCTCATCAGAGGCGTACATAGGAATCACTGGGCCCCATAGCAAAAATCTGAATTGGGCCCCTTAACCCCGCCCACTACCCACCACGGCCCCTCCCACTTCCTGACTTTGCTCCTCCCATGCCACACCCCCATTAAATAAATTTATACATGACCTACAGAAACTGTTAGGGGTTTCCTGGGGGTGACCTGTCACATGGGATATCTGCTGCAGCCTGCAGGTCTCCTTATTTGGGGTGCCATGTTAGGCTACTTTCACACTTGCGTTCGGGTCTCCGCTTGTGAGTTCTGTTTGAAGGCTCTCACAAGCGGCACCGAACGGATCCGTCCAGCCCTAATGCATTCTGAGTGGATGCGGATCCGCTCAGAATGCATCAGTATGGCTCCGTCTGTCCTCCGCTCAGCAGGCGGACACTTGAACGCTGCTTGCAGCCTGGCCGTGCGGAGGCAAACGGATCCGTCCAGACTTACAATGTAAGTCAATGGGGACGGATCCGTTTGAAGTTGACACAGTATGGCTCAATTTTCAAACGGATCCGTCCCCCATTGACTTTCAATGTAAAGTCAAAACGGATCCGTTTGCACTATCATGAACAAAAAAAAAAATGTTGTTTTTTTTTTTTGTTCATGTTAATGCAAACGGATCCATTCTGAACGGATCTAAGCGTTTGCATTATAGGTGCGGATCCGTCTGTGCAGACACCAGACGGATCCGCTCTGAACGCAAGTGTGAAAGTAGCCTTAAAGGGAATCTGTCACTAGCAATTTACCCCCAATTTTTTTTTCATGAATCCATGTTTAACAGAGTACCTGTTTTCCATCTGTCTTGTTCTTTTGATTGTGAGTCTTGTCATGTCTTCAAAAAATCGATTCTTATGATATGTAAATGAAGCTGTAAGGAGCCCAGAGGGGCGTTATTCTTTCTCCACGGTGCCCAGGAACGCCCCTCTGAAGTGCCGTGCCCGGCTAAGTTTGAAAACTAATAACGCCTCCAAGTTCATCTAAATCGCCTCCCAGAGGCGCGGCTAAGTGCTCAACACCCCCCCTCCTCAGTGCCGCGCTCTGCGGCAAACACCCCGATCCTCCTCTCGCCGGCATCCCAAATCCCGCGCAGGCGCAGTGCCGTCAGTCATCTTATCATAGCGCAGGCAATCGCCGGCACTGCGCCTGCGCGGGATTTGGGATGCCAGCGAGAGGAGGATCGGATTTGGGAGGCGATTTAGATGAACTTGGAGGCGTTATTAGTTTTCAAATTTAGCCGGGCACGGCACTTCAGAGGGGCGTTCCTGGGCACAGTGGAGAAAGAATAACGCCCCTCTGGGCTCCTTACAGCGTCATTTACATATCATAAGAATCGATTTTTTGAAGAAATGACAAGACTCACAATCCAAAGAACAAGACAGATGGAAAAAAGGTACTCATGGATCCATGTTTAATAAAGTACCTTTTTTCCATCTGTGTTCTTCTTTTCCATGTCAGTCTTGTCCTCTCTTCTAAAAATCGATTCTTGCTGTAAGCCGGACTGGAGCCCAGAGGGGCGTTTTTCTTTCTCCACGGTGCCCCTCTGATTAGTGCCGTGCCCGCCTAAATATGAAAACTCTAACGCCTCCATCATTTAGCTGAATCGCCTCCCAGAGGCGCGGCTAAGTCCTAGACACCCGCCCCCCTCCTCAGCGCTGCGCTCTGAAACACCCGATCCTCCTCTCGTCGGCGTCCCAAATCCCGCGCAGGCGCAGTGCCGGCGATTGCCTGCGCTATGATAAGATGACTGACGGCACTGCGCCTGCGCGGGATTTGGGATGCCGGCGAGAGGAGGATCGGGGTGTTTGCCGCAGAGCGCGGCACTGAGGAGGGGGGGTGTTGAGCACTTAGCCGCGCCTCTGGGAGGCGATTTAGATGAACTTGGAGGCGTTATTAGTTTTCAAACTTAGCCGGGCACGGCACTTCAGAGGGGCGTTCCTGGGCACCGTGGAGAAAGAATAACGCCCCTCTGGGCTCCTTACAGCTTCAATCGCCGGCACTGCGCCTGCGCGGGATTTGGGACGCCGACGAGAGGAGGATCGGGTGTTTCAGAGCGCAGCGCTGAGGAGGGGGGCGGGTGTCTAGGACTTAGCCGCGCCTCTGGGAGGCGATTCAGCTAAACATGGGGGGGCCCTGGGGAGAAAAGCAGCCGCATAGCCGGCTGCTGGTCATCAGTGGGCGGGGCCTTATCTGCGCTACGGGCCCCCCAGTGCCGCGGGCCCCATAGCAGTGGCGTGGTCTGCCTCTATGGGCGGTACGCCACTGCTCCTCATCGTATAAGGGTATGAAGATATGGCAAGATTGTAAGGTAAGGGAGTGGTAGAAAGCTTACCCCGCTGAGAATGAAGCAAGGGAAGCAGAAGGTACTTCAGAGAATGAAGGCCAACAAACTTTACTGCAGCTGAGGCCCAATTATTATTATTTATCATTAAGCGCCATTCATTCCATAGCGCTGTACATATGATAAGGGGTGTATAATACAGACAATTGCAAACAGCATGACAAGTTACAAACTGGTACAGAAGGAGAGAGGGGCCTGCCTGCTAGGGCTTGCATCTCCAATCATAAATAGTGAAGGTGGGCACGACGCTTGATGGTTTCAATGAAATCTGGCACTACTCTTGGCAGTTACAAATTTAACTGAGGAAATACTAGAACATGGTCAGTGGTCATTCTTCAAGCATTCAGTGTAGAGAATGTTTGCCCATGAGATAACACTGAATTGGCAACTGACCACTCAACAAACTAACATAGTCTCTTGCAATATATCTACAGTACTTTGTGCCATACCCAGTAATTCACTGCCGGCCTGCCACTCACATCCATCAGCTGCTGCCTGTCTGGCACATTGCCTAGCAATCCACCCTTTCTGAAGCAACTACTTTGCAAGGGCATGCTGCTTTCCTTCTAAGCAAGGTCCTCGTCCGGCTTCTCTTCTCACACACGTATGTCTCCACTGCTCACTAACTGTGTCTCTGCTCTGTGGTACCAAAATTCCTGAATTTATTCAAGAATGAACCCCAGTGCCCACACAGGTAAGAACAATGCAAACCTTAGAGTAACAGTCATCATTATCACTATTAGGGCTCATTCAGACGTCTTAAAGTATTTTGCAGTCCGCAAAGTAAGGATCCGCAAAACACAGATACTGGCCGTGTGCGTTCTGCATTTTGGAGACCGCACATGGCCGGTCCTATGATAGAAATGCCTATTCTTCTCTGCAAAAACAGACAAAAATAGGACATGTTCTATATTTTTTGCAGAGCCGCAGAATGGAACTATGTGCTGTCTGCATCTTTTAAGGCCCCATTGAAATTAAACAGATGCAGACCCATTCATAGTGTCGTCTGAATGAGCCCTTAAAGAGACAGCATTCTGCGAACATAAAGGTGCAACATACACAGAATGGTGAGAAACACAGTGCAGCATAACCAGCATGATACACACCTCCCAGCTCAACACAGAAAACCACAGGCTTTCCAACAATAAATCAGATTAGATGCCATTGCCACTGTCACCACAGGGGCTTGGCGCAGTCTTCTTATAAAGAACGGTAATAAATATGTATACATTGCTCTTAAAGAGACAGGATCATAAATATAGCAACATAAGCAATGGACGCATTCAATTGCACCCAGGCACTCTCTGCATGTGCAGTAGAGAGAATCAGGTATGCCGTTTCAGATTGCCCTTCTCCGAAGCTTTAGGGCTCATGCACATGACCGTATGTATTATGCGGTCTGCAAAACACGGATCTTCAAAAAATACGGATGACGTCTGTGTGCATTCTGTATTGTGCGGAACGGAATAGCTGGCCCCTAACAGAACAGTCCTATCCTTGTCCGTTATACGGACAATAATAGGACATGTAACTGTTCTATTATTTTGTGGAACGGACATGCAGACATACATATTGAAATGAATGGTTTTGCATATGGTCTGAAAAAAAAAAACAGAACAGACACAGAAAAAAAATACGTTTGTGTGCATGAGCCCTTAGTCTGATGGTCCACAAGGTTAAGGCCTCTTTCACACTTCGTTGTCCGGATCCGGCGTGTACTCCACTTGCCGGAATTACACGCCGGATCCGGAAAAACGCAAGTGTACTGAAAGCATTTGAAGACGGATCCGTCTTCAAAATGCTTTCAGTGTTACTATGGCACCCAGGACGCTATTAAAGTCCTGGTTGCCATAGTAGGAGCAGGGGAGCGGTATACTTACAGTCCGCGTCAGAGCACCCCATGCGCATGGATGAGGTGCCATGCGATCACGTCATCCATGTGCGTGGGGAGCCCTGACGTCACTCTGGAGCGCCCTGGGAGCCGCACGGACGGTAAGTATGCTGCTCCCTCGCTCCCCACTACATTTTACCATGGCTGCCAGGACTTTAGCGTCCCGGCAGCCATGGTAACCATTCAGAAAAACCTAAACGTCGGATCCGGCAATGCGCCGAAACGACGTTTAGCTTAAGGCCGGATCCGGATCAATGCCTTTCAATGGGCATTAATTCCGGATCCGGCCTTGCGGCAAGTCTTCAGGATTTTTGGCCGGAGCAAAAAGCGCAGCATGCTGCGGTATTTTCTCCGGCCAAAAAACGTTCCGTTCCGGAACTGAAGACATCCTGATGCATCCTGAACGGATTTCACTCCATTCAGAATGCATTAGGATAAAACTGATCTGGATTCTTCCGGCATAGAGCCCCGACGACGGAACTCTATGCCGGAAGAAAAGAACGCAGGTGTGAAAAAGCCCTAAGACCTATTGTATATGGCAAGAAATAGAAGTGTCACCCACAAAATTCTGTGTACCTGTCTCCTAATTTCAATACTGGTCTATAGATTTTTTATTTAGAATCCAATAATAGAAGAGACGGGTTAGGATTCCTCATTATGTTATAGTTTATATAAATGCCCAGAATAGGCAAGTCTTATCGTGTTGGTCCCATCTGTTGGAAGCCACCTTGTTGCTGGTAGATGGGACAACACAATTTTGATCAAAAATTTGTGCAAAGAGCTTCTAATTTTCATATAGTAAGTGTAGCATTGTTGCAGTTTACATTTATTCATGTTTCTAGTGTTTGCACATGGAGCATTGTGAAGTAGTCCATGTTTGCTTTTACATTGAAGCCATAGTAACGTGCACCTATGCCCTTTTTTAACGTTTTTTGGAGGTGTAGGTCTAATTTTGTGTTTTTGCTATATATTGTGAGGGGTAGCTTTCTTTCCGGGGATCATCCTCACAAATACCTCCGCAAACAACAGGTTTTAATGTCCCAACTCATGCTTTATAGCGACACAAGCACAAACAAACGATACAAAACAAAATGAAAGCCTCAGACTCACCTAAGTCACCGTTCACACACACATGAACCCATGCGGCTTTCCCAGCCTAATTTCCATCAGCCTCCTGACTGGTACCACACCAGTGTCTTTTGGGAGATTGTGGTCTAGTCGTACGCCCTACGCTGACCATGTGATTCTTATCCCTAGGCGTCGCGGGACCCCCCAAACCTCTCTCAGCGCTCCCAGCTCAGACCACACACAGAACCATTCCAGGATTCTGTACAACACAAGTCGCACCCCTCTCACTTCGAGGAAAGCTTTATGCTCCTTTGATTGTGGCACCTGTTGCTGCCTCAGGCCTGACCACTGATGGGAAAGAGATGGATAATCCTGCCATTCCTCTCTCCTAACAGCAATGAGGCCTGTCACTGTCTCACAATATATACATATATATATATATATACACATATATACACACAGTATAGTCTTTCTGTTTTTCTGTTCATGATAACGTAACATGGAATCAGCAAATGGAGATCCACAAGGTACAACTATTCAAAAAATGTTCTCCTTTCACTCATGTGCTCTATATAAGGAGAAGTGTCTTCTTAGAAATGGATATATTACAGCATTATTCATGTGTGCTTTTTACTTCTGGCTTATCTAAATCCCGGTACACAGTTTGCAGCCCTTCTCCCTCTGGCAGAATAAGTGTTGAGATAATAGCGACAGAGAAATATTCCAACAAAAACGAACTTTTGCTGATAGAAACGATTACATGGAATGAAGAACACAATACAGACGGTAATGTTTAGGATTCCTTGAGATATTAGAAGTAAATGTTCGAGGTCAAGTTGAAGAACATGTGGCTTTTCTTAAGAATAGAGTTATTTTTATTTTTCCCTGAGACTCACCTTTACCCCTAGGGGCTGCCAGACATTCCAGGGTAAAAGCGCAGACAAATACAAGAGCCAGTAATGGCATCACATGGGAGTTATGGTTATCTAAGACAGTTACTCAGCTGGACAAGATCCAGACAGCTTTACCTCATTGCTGTATTCCATCCATGGACATTTTATCCTGTCTGCCATAAAAATGAGGTTGTGTTTACAGGTTTGGGCAAATTGTTTGCATGCTACTATAGTTGCTGTGCTAGGGATAAACTTGAATGGCTTCAGTAGCTCCAGTTATTCTCAAAGTCCACACCATGATATTAATAAAACCCCACCATCTTAGGCCTCATGCACACGACCGTTTTTTTAAGGTCCGCAAAAACGGGGTCCGTAGGTCCGTGATCCGTGACCGTTTTTTTCGTTCGTGGGTCTTCCTTGATTTTTGGAGGATCCACGGACATGAAAAATGAAAAAAAAATCTAAGTCAAGTTTGCCATTGAAATTATAGGAAAAAACGGACACGGATCACGGACACGGATCACGGACGCGGATGACAATCTTGTGTGCATCCGTAATTTTTCACGGACCCATTGACTTGAATGGGTCCGTGAACCGTTGGCCGTGAAAAGATTTTTTTCACGGCCAGGAAACACGGATCACGGATGCGACTGCCAAACTGTGCATTTTTCGATTTTTCCACGGACCCATTGAAAGTCAATGGGTCCGTGGATAAAAACTGAAAACGGAACAACGGCTGCGGATGCACACAACGGTCGTGTGCATGAGGCCTTATTATTAAATTCTTCATTATGCTTTGTTGGTAGAAAGCCTTTCTGGTTTCTTTAAATGTGATGGAAATATCTGATGGTAGGGTTAAAATATAATACCTAGCATTGAAATGGGACCCCTAAATTTATATTCAGGCTTTACAAGAATCAACACCCTTGCTCTTTTCTGAGGTCTAACATCTGATGTGCTCTTCTGTATAGGCCTGACATTTCAGGGATGGTTTAAGTACCCTTTCATCTGCAAGTAATTTATAATCAATGCAAAACACATTTTCTTAATAAAACTGTGGCACAACAAGGATGTCATATGTCTATGAATCTACAATGCTGAAGTAGTGATGGTCCCCAAGATCCAAGCTTAAAGACATAAGTCAGTAGGAGTAACTCTATTTAACCAGGCCTGATCTGGTTGATCCTGCTGAGTGAAATGATCCTTGTCTAATGATCCTCCTTTGAGCCTTTCCTGAGAAAATTAATATTTTATTAATATGATAATTAGGTCTACAGAGCACCGAGTGGCACTCCCAACCCCTCAGAGCACCAGAGATCCTGCTTCCTCACTTAAAGATAACCCCCCAGCCCCTTGTTTGACAGAGTCAGGAATCTCGCTTGGCCCTGTACTCTCACACCTGCTTCATAATGTCCACAACTGGCACATCTGCAGTAGACATTTGCGCTGCTGGGGAAACAGAAGCAGAACCGCTGCCTATGCCCCAATCATGAAAACTACAGGACAGGTGCATGGTCAAGGGGACATTGGGAGTATCTGTAAGCTCTTCGGGCTTGGCCCACCCCTTGGTGCTCCAAAGACCTAATAAACATATTAATTGTCACCACCAGTTCTGTGAGAAGGTCTGTTAGACGTTCTTCTCTACCTCTTGCATGACGTTCTTTGTTTTGGTTTCACTTTGTGATCTCCTTTCCTTCTCCCAGCTGTCACCTATTTACACTAATTGTCTCCCTTTATATTCCCTCCCATACTGCCTCACTTTGCGGTTTATACTTCTTCCTGGATGAGTTGTTCACTGCTGGATGCTGCTTCTGCTGATTCCTTTATTTGTGTTTCCTTGCTGGCTTGATTCTAGGTGACCCTGACTCGTCCGTATTAAGTGCAGGGAGCCGGTGGTCGTGTCCCCTCACTATAGGGTTTTCAGGTGTCACATAGTATTAGGTACATGGGCATGCAATCGTCTACCATAAAGACCTTTGCATGGGCATAGCAGTCAGCAAGAGCTCTAGGGGTTTTATAGGGCTCACCCATATGCTCCTTAGTTTGGGATGTTTATTTATAAGTTCCAGGGTTGTCTGTGATTTTGAGGGTCTATCCTTAGGTTAGGTCATCAATATCAGAGTGGCTGGGATCTGACTCCCAGCATCAGCTGTTTGAAGAAGCCATGGTGCTTTGGTGAGTGCCCGGCTTCTTCCTAGGCCAGTGATGTCACATTTATCAGTCAAGTGGCCTAGGCACCGCTCCCTTACATTCAAATAAATAGAGACTGAGCTTCAATACCAGGCACAGCCCCTATCCAGTGGATGGCATTGTGCTTGGTAAGCTGTAAGGAGACTGCATCACTCACCAGAGAACCATGGCAGACAGCTGGGACCCCTGTCAATCTGATATTGATTGCCTTTCCTTGGGATAGGTCATCAATATCAGAATCTCTGAAAACGTCTTTAATTTTCTCAGGAATTATGCCAAGGAGGATAATAAGGCTAGTTTCAGACAAGTGAGTTGACTGCGGTAAGCATGTTCTGTGAAGGAGCATGATTTCCCATCCTGAAATCTGTTCTTTTAACAGGACCACATTATAATGATTTATTATGCTATGTGTCCCTGCCCAACCTCTGCTGTAATGATTTGTACTGATGGCATTATGTCATTATAAGGCCTCATGCATACGACGTGCCGTTTTTTGCGGTACGCAAACTGTGGATCTGCAAAAAACAGAAGTCGCCCGTGTGCCTTCCGCAATTTGCTGAACGGAACGGGCGGCCGTCAATATAATGCCTATTCTTGTCTGCACAGCGCAGACAACAATAGGACAAGTTATATTTTTTTAGCGTGGCCGCGGAACGGAGCCATGGATGCGGACAGCACACGGAGTGCTGTCCGCATCTTTTGCGGCCCCAATGAAGTGAATAGGTCCGCATCCAAGCCGCCAAAACGGCGGCTCGGATGCGGACCTAAACAACGGTCGTGTGCATGAGGCCTTAATCATTACTGTGGAGGTCAGGTAGGAACTAAAAGCATTATTGATACGTAGGTGTAATGCTGTGAGGTCCCGTTACATGAACAAAGTTCAGGACTGGAAACCATGCTCCCACATGGAGTGTGTTTACCTCAGTCAATTCACTCATCTGAGACTGGCCTAAGATAGGCATCATTTTACTCAGCAGGATCAACCCCACCAGGCATTCTGCCTGATTGATCCTGATGATCATCTGTTCTTTAAAGTGTAACTGTCATATATTTTTTTTATTTGCTAGTTTATTAGAGCTAGGCATGTATACCTGAGTTATAGTTATTGATCTAATGAACTCCTAAAAGTGCATTGCTTAATGAATCACTTTCCCATTTAAAAAATTTGACACAAAGTAAATATTTATTCAGGTCTTGAAAGACGGCCATGTTCTAATCTACGTAATATCTTTAATCATGCATTTTTATCCTGTTTCATAGGTTTACATATACAGTAGTTGTATGCCTTTTCTTCAAGGTCATGTAGAAAAATAATTTTTCTCTGTGAGAAAGAGAATCTCGGGCCAACAACGAAGGTTCATTTCAGGGACAATATGTCTGAACAGAGAAGAGAATTCAACTTGCAGCTATCAATATAAAAATAAAAAATAAATTCTGAATGGGTTAAAACTTTATGTATAACATACAATTTAAACACATTCCAGAATCACAGTAAACCATTTAACCCTTTCAGCCCCAAGGGATTTTCAGTTTTTGTGTGTTCATTTTTCCCTCTTCGCCTTCCCGGAGCCATAACTTTATTATTTTTCCGTTCAGGGATTGTTTATTGTGGAAAAATCACAGATATAAGGATAAGGCGGGTGTACACACAAGATAAATATCAAATCAGTGACTAAAGTGACGCAAAAAAAAAAAACTTTATTAGGTATTCAAATTTAAGAAAACGGAGAGGCACCTAATAGATAGGCAAACGCTATATATGATCTCTCCAAGTTATACCACAGCAGAGAACATGTAAGAGTCCACAACTGATGCTTAATAAAGTAGGTCACAGCCCTGTATATTGAGTGGTAATATCAGTGCATCAGTATGACTACTCATCCCCTCCAGCCAGCAGGGTATATACCTTGCACTAGTAAGGAGAGACCAAAGCGATAAAAACATAGAAGCTAGAAGCAGGGATAGGGTGTAGGGCAATACGGGTAGAGCAGCTCTAAAGCCAGCCCATCAGAGCCAGTGACGTCACCGAACACACTGCCGGGCGGAAGCCTCCACCCAGCAGTGTGTAATTGCAAATGAAAAAGCCCTTGCCCTGTGCAATCCTACGCAGGGGAAGGGAGAGCATCAGAGCATGAAATGCTCTGATGCTCTTGTCAGGGGGGCTGCCTGGGTGAAAATATGGATATGCCCGGGTCCAGCTCTGAACCCGGACACCCCTTTAATCTCAGGATAGGTCATCAATATGTGATAAGGGGTGATCCAACTCCCAGCACCCCATCTGTATGAAGGGGCAATGGGTGCTCGGTGAGCACTGTAGCCTCTTTATGGTATGCCAAGCAGAGTTCTGTACACTGTATAGCAGCTGTGCTTAGACCTGCAGCTCAGTCCCATTCACTTGAATGGGACTGAGCAGCACAAAGGCCATGTGACCAATGGATGTGACATTCCATGCCAAGGAAGAGGTCACGGCACCTGCCTAAGTGCCACAATGCATCTAACAACTGATGATAGGGGGATCAGGAGTAGGGCCACCACCAATATCATATTGATTACCTATCCTGAGGATACATTATCAATATTTAAAGGGGTTATCCCATGATTAATGTAAAAATGAAAATCAGACATCAGATAGTACATGACAATCTCTTTCTAACAAAGCTAGAACCAGCCCTGTACCTCACACGGATCCAGAAATCTCCACATTCACTGCTCCAATTGCTCTGCTAGATTTGTATCAGGCTGTCAGCTCAAGGGGAGTGTTGTTTTGGCTGCAGCTCAGGGGGCGTGTCCATTGTGCTACAGCTAATGGTGTGTGTCCTTGCTCTCCCTATCACAGCTCAGGGGGCGTGTCCATTCTGATGCAGCTCTTTCCATATCACAGCTCAGGAGGCAGTTGTAGGATGAACTGAGCATGTGCAGCCATCTTAGTGAGCCGGACAAAGAAATGACAAAAACCCAAAAACAAACAGCAGGTGGCACCATACAAATTTCAGTGAATAACTCGCTATGCTAAATGTTTTATTACATATAATTACAAATGTATTCAGATGCGGGTGCTGGTTTGACTGTAGAATATTTTTTGTGGGACAACCTCTTTAAGTCCTAGAAAACTCTTTTTCATGTGGTCAATTCTAAACTTAGTAAAAATCTAAAACAGACATCATTAAGGCATGGGGCACACATTACATTATACTTCAGTAATGTTACTAGTTTTAAGCCTTTTTGTTACTGTAACCAAGTTGCCATTTTTCATTACTCTTCACTGTGGATCATGTGTGTGTTGTCCTGAAGTGCATACAGAATTTCCATCTGAAGGGTGTATCCAGATGATGTCTTTGGAGCTCTCACTTCCACTAACAGATGATGACTATTAGCTACATAGCATAATTATTACACGAGAGAAAGTGTATAGCTGCAGTGTAACATTCAGCATCTTCCATCCATAAGAGTGATGTCAGCATGGGGGGTTTCCTGGCCGTGGGCCACATCCTATAAAACAATCTGGCTCCTACAGCGATTGTCTGGCTGTGTTTACACCATCAGAAATCTCCATGGCAACAGCAGGGAAGTGTTTCTAATGGATGTCTGAACAGAGCGTTTCATTTGTGACCACTAAAGATTTAATAGTCATGCCTCATCACGAGATACTCACACCGAAGGAGAGAAAGTTCTGCTTCATTTCCAGATTTATTTTAGCAGTGTAAGGCTAGTCGCCCCCAGGTGTAATTACATAATGCAACACATGGTCCTAGGAAATAGAGGACATTTTTATCTAAGTCCATGTCAATTTTCTTACACTGTAAAGCAGCCATGTCTCATGTTTATTAGGTGATATTCTGCATTAAAGGGCTTTTCTGAGACTAAAACATTGCTGATCCATTAATCTTGATGATCGACTGGGATCCCGGTCAATGTCTCACTCCCAGAAAATTATTTTAAGCATTAAAGGAGTTGTCCAACCCTTTTCAAGTGATGGCCTATTCTCAGGATGGGCCATAAATAGATATTCTTTAAAAAGAGGCAAGAAGCTCAAAAAGTTGCAAAGTATGGTACAAATATGGCACCTTTTTTTACTCCTCTATTGTGGCAAGTAGAGATTTTCCCAAGCAGAGAACCACTCAGGTGAGTCAGTCCGTACAAGCAGTAGGTCATCACTTGTAAAGGTTCGGACCACTCTTACTTTAAGGGTCTTTTCAAATCTGTATATTAGGCTTCTATTTCTAACAGAAATGTTTTAATGGGGATGGTCCAGTTTAGAAAATACATATACCCATATATTGAGGGCAGAGGAGATTTTTTTCAATTCCCTATTAGGGGGTTTTGAGTTAGCAGAAGGGGTTCAGAATCCTCATCTCTTGTTCAGAGTGGAGAGCAGTTGTATCTCTCGGCCTATTTGCTTCTCTCACTCTAGAGGTCTGACCTGTCCGGCATACTTACTACTGGGTCACCCCACAGATTACAGTTGATTGCTGGGGGTTCCAGCAGGGGGGACCCTTTGCGGGAGATTTACTAAGACTGGCATTTCCTGAAAAGTGCACTAGAGTAAGATGCAGCAAGTTTATTAAGAGGCACCAGCAAATATTCTGGCTGACATCTATGGTAGTTAAGAGTAGGGGAGCACCTAGCCTTTCTGCTGCCTGTGGAACAAATTGAAACTAATAGTCTCACAAACATAATGTCCACCAAAAATAATTGTGCTAAGCTGATACTGTGCCAGGGTGCCCCCTGCAGTAATAGTGTACCCAAATACCCCACCAATAGCAATACATTTTCTGCCAGAGCACACTTAGTAGTAATAGCACCCCTACAGTGCCAACAGTACTAATGTCCACACTGTGCCCCAGAAGTAATAATGCTCCTATAGTGCCCATACTAGTACTCGTGTTCCCTATAGTCCCCCAGTAGTAATTAAGCACACCCTAATGCCCCCAGTAGTAATAATTCTCCTTATAATGTGTGACAATAGAAAAATGCCCCTTATAATTTGAACCAGTACAAAAAATGCCCACTTATAATGTGCACTAGTACAAAAAATACCTCCGTATAATGTTATCCAGCTAAAAAATGCCCCCTTATAATGTGCGCCGGTACAAAAAATACCCCTTATCGTGTGAGCCAGTACAAAACAAATTCCCCCCTTATAATGTGTGCCAGTGTAAAAAATGCCCCCTTATAATGTGTGTCAGTGCATATAATGCCCCCTTTGTGTGCCAGTACAAAAAATACCTCCTCTTAGTGCCCCCAGTAGAACCAATGTACATTTAGTGCCTCCATAATGTGTGCCAATGCCCCCTACTGTGTGCCAGTACAAAAAAAATACCCCTTCTTAGTGCCCCCATAGAGCCAATGTCCCCATAGTGCCTCTATAATGTGTGCCAGTACAAAAACTGACCTCTTCTGAATGCCAGAACAATAAATACCCCCTCTTACTGCCGTCAGTTGAACTAATGTCCCCATAGTGCCCCATAATTTGTGCCAGTATAAAATATCCATAAATAGTACTCCCAGTAGATTCCCCCATAGAGCCCCCCTCCCCATAGTGCCCCCCATAATGTGTGCCAATATAAAATGCCCCTATATAGTGCCCCTAGTAAACGTCTCCATAGTGCTCCCCTCCTCCTTCCCCATAGTGTCCCCCATAATGTGTGCCAGTATATAGTGCCCCCAGTAAATGCCTCTTATAGTGCTCATGTCCCCCCTTCCCCATATTAGCCAAACAGCATGGTGTTAAATGAAAAAAAAAATATCAAATGCTTACCTCCAAATACTTACCTCCATATCAGCGATGTCCCGGCTTGTTTCCCACGCAGTGCGCTGCCTGGCTTAGGCAGTGCGATGATGATGACATCATTGCGCCTCCTGCGCCCACCTCTGATAGGATGCATTCAACTGTATTGCCATCCTGAGGCAGTTTAATAGAAAATACAAATGTCCAGCTTTTGAATTTTCAGCAGTTTCATTCATACATTTTTGTTGCAACAAATAAACAGGGGTTTCATATAAAATTTCCTTCATCCATTAAAGCAAAGCTATAGGCTAAGGAGTGTGAGTAATCAGACGATGGTGCAGGAATGCAAAACGACTATCTTCTGATCTTCTCACATTACTTAGCCTATTGCTTTGTTTTAAAGGGAACCTGTCACCATGAAAATGTGAAGTAAGCTGCAGGCAGCATATCATAGAGCAGGAGAAGCTGAACAGTTTTCTGGTAGTCAGTATAACTTATATTTCATTCATTGAAATTTCTGCTCATTCTGGGCTTCTGGGCAAGTCAAGGAGGAGGTCCTATCAGTATCTGTGTATACTGTACATACTCATTGAGGGAAGGCTGTCAATCATGGATAGGACCAACTCCTTGACTTCAAAGCCCAGAATGAACAGGTTCCCTTTTGTAGGAATAACCTAAATAAAGGATGTACTGTAAATATATTTGGAGTTGACCAGTACTTTATCTGTTGATTGCCTATACTCGAAGGGGGTGTGGGGTGTTGGACACCTGACAATCAGTTATTGATGGTCTATCCAATTTATGTACTTCCAAATGTAATCAATAGCCATTCATTGCTTTCCATGCAAGCCGAAGACTTTCTAGGTCTGAAAGATAGACTAGTCTTGGCGTTAAACTTTATCTAAGAATCTTAATTGGAAATTTCCCCTGTAATAGCTATGCATTATACAGAAAATATCAAGTAAGTGTCTACAGCAAGCAATACCATAAAACTCACCAAGGGTGAGGTACACGTCATAGTCTCCTGCTTTCTTGGAATTCGTTATATACAGATATAGTAAGATTGTTTATCATCAATAGAGCGGGGGTTCTCGCACTATTAGTACAGGGGGACCCCCTGGCAAAATGTTTCCATTCCGATGGAACCCCCTAATGTTATTCCTTCTTCCAAGAAGACGGGATTAGGGGCAGGTAATGCTTTCTATAATTATTGTCCAGTTCTATAACTTGGGTTACATACTTTTGGGGTCATTTATTAAGACTAGCGTTTTAGATGCCAGTCTTAATACCCCCGGTGCTGGCGCTTGATGTTCCTAAGTTATGTAGAGGTGGCGACCTCTACATAACTTAGGCGCAACCACCTCCGGCCTAAATCTACGCTAGCTTCCTTGATGGCATAGATTTAGATAATTTTCTACGCCTAAAACAGGCATAGAAAATGATAAATAAGACGGGCCAGCCAGCCCGCACCCTTCCCCACCCACACAACATCCCCTTTTTAGACCTGGCGTCCATGGCGTGGATTGGCGTATATCTATTGAGAAATTGCCCCCTTTATGTTTCCTGCTTTACAAAACATCTTCTAGCAGGCTGAACACTGTTTGCATGCTCTATTGTAAAAGTGACAGATCCTGTTGTTGCTGTGTTCTGGAGAACCCCTACCCCAGGTTGGGAGGGATGCACTGACTTACAGAATGAATACAGCTAAACCACTCTCAAGCACCAGAGTTTGTTAGCAGCTCAATCTCTTAATAGATTACTAACTTAACACTTAAATGTAGCTCAAGGAAACAGGAAATAAATGCAATGGAACAATCAAAGATCAAATGAAGCTTCTTCAAAAGCTGCACTGTTCCATAGCGAGAGCAATACAGTAGATCACACCACAAGTCATAGTTAGAATTCCCATTATGTGCTTAGACTAAACATTACAAATGATCAAGAGAAGCTAGAATACAATGGGCAATAGAATATAATACATAATGGAAAGAGTTTTCCTCCAAACCTCATTTGTCTTATGAATTTGGATAATACTTGGTTAGAATAGAAGGACATCAATTTCTTTTTCACAAAAGAAATTCCATAAGCTTTCCAGCAACCAATATGGCCACTATTGTAGATGTCACAGAGGTATTCCTCCAGCTTTCCTAGAGTCTGATTTAATAATTGTGTAATGTGTCACTGTAACAAGGCATAATTTCTGTTCAGCAGTTTAATCGAGATGAACAAGCCATAGTGTTGTCCATGTTTTTTTTATTATCCATCATTGCCAGAAAGAGGAGTAACACAGAAATATCAACTTACAGAAGACTTGAAGTGAAATAATCAGATGTACAGTATGCCCAATAATTTATATGGGTTCATCCAAGTTCAAAATTGATTTGTAAGGTATGTGAGGGTATTAAAATATTAAAAAAAAAGTTTATACTCACCATTCTAAACCGTCTCCATTCTAGAGCTGTAGAGCCGAGATTTTTTTTCATGACTACAGAGGTGGCATGTCCATATACCACACGTGACTTGTCTTATGCTGAGGCGGGTGGACTGCAGTGGTCATGCGCTGTATATGGGACATTAACATGATGTTGTGGTAGGGAGAAGGGGTTTGGAACAGTGATTATAACTTTTTATATTTTAATACCTTCTATCCCATGTTCGTGTAAAAAATGAAAATCATACATAATGAAGTATGTGACAACCTCTTTCTAACAATGCTGGAACCCTGTATCTCACTTGGATCCAAAGATCTCTCCATTCATTGCCCCAATTGTTCTTCTAGATTTATTTGAAGCTGGCAGCTCGGGCAGCATGCCCTCTATCAGAGGGTGTAACCTGTCTTCCTCAGCTGGTGACAGTTGAAGGATGGAACTGAGCATGTGCTTCCACCTCAGCGAGCAGAACAGAGAAGTTAGAAAAGCGGCAAACAGCAGGTGGCGCTATACATATAGAGTTCAGTCAATAACTCAGTAACTATAATATATTTCTAAATACACACAATTACAAAAGTATTCAGATCCCACTGCTGGTATGAAAACTGTCGAATATTTATGGGACAACCCCTTTAACTTGGACAACTCCTTTAATAAAATGAAAATGTTTAATATATTTTACAAAGGAAACATTTCAACTTCCAAGCTCGTTCTTAGACATGAACAGCTCTAGGATACAAATTCCTGGTAATCAATTACAAGATATCTTTTCTGGCCACATTATGCACTTAGGATTTTTGAATAATGGACTGGGTTACTTTATAGGAATAACACTGTGGGAATTATCATCTAGCAGAAAAGCCGCCGTTCATTAAGGCTTGGCGTCCAGATAATTCATTTACTTTGGCAGGAATGTCTGCAACTGTACATGCCTTCTTATATTTGGATTTTTTCTGCTGTCTTATGCACAATATGTTTCAATATTGAGTTCCCTGGAGTCAGGTTTTGGCATTGCATTAACTTCTTTGTATTTAAACGCAAAACGGTATCTGGTTCCAGGCACCGCTTGAACAGAGTATACGAAATAAAGGCAGATAGTCTACATACAGGTAACAGTCTGTTGTTCCAGACACCGGTCATTTGATATGCTCCAAATTAAATAATTAAACTGCTGGTCACTGTAGAAGCATATTTATTACAGTTCAGACGGACATGGCTCTCAAAACCATGCATGGTATACAAAGGTGCTGAAAGAACAGTTCCAAAGGTTGAGACTACCTGAGCTCATGGAAACTCTGGATGACAAGACACCACCTTCTGCATGTCAGGATTCCTTTCTAGAATGATCTTCTAAAAAGAAGAGAGCTTCATTATTACTGGAGCACTATACCAGTATACTATATACTGGCGTACTATAGCAGTATACTATACTGGTGGGGCAACAGTCTTCCCCTCAGCCATGGTTATCAACAGGGTGAAGATAATGTAGGGGTTTAAATGATACAAGGTTGGTCCTGTTAACAAAGTGGCCAGAAGGGCTTGATATAACTGTATTGAGCTACTGTACATCCACTTTTTATGACACAGTTGAATATGTCAGAAAAAGTGAACCAGAATCCCATATTTCAATGTACTGTAGTTACTTTTTGACTAAAAATGGTATAAAATGTGTAACAGTACAGGATTTTTGGCTCTGGGCATTGTCATTGTTCATGCATCCACCACAACTCTTGGCCAAATGACTTTCTTACAATATGTGTCCAGGCTTCAACTTCAGCTCTATTTTATTCATCATCTCCTATATCTTACAATCTACTGACAAAAGTACATAAATCATAACATCATATTAACGTGTGTTTTAAAGATATAGAAAATGTCAAATATCTGCTTCACATAGATGTTACTGACACCCAAGCTCTCAGCTGTGCCAAACACTATTACGCCGATTTCCCCTTGTCTCGCTGTGAGGTCATTATTTTCCCATGCTTCATCCACAGTTCCTGTTTTTGTGATTTCGGTTGTTGATGATCTGCTAGTGACCTTAGCTTGTCTACAATTGAAATTATGAACCCGAATCGTACATTTCATCTTTGGCATGAACTAAACTGGAAATGAAGCAAATGATATTTATATTAGTGCTACAAGAAATTATTTTAGAATGAGGAAGGCTAAACCTACAGCCACTTTACATACTTCCAAGTATAATGTTATTATCCTAATCAAACCACTTCCAACCATATCTGATATTAATCTTACTACAATATAATAAAAAATAAACATTTTCCTGCCTTTTGGCCCAGTGTCAGATGGCACTTTTTTTTCTGCCTACCAGCTATATTGAATATGTACATGTCCACCAGTATCAAACCGGGTAACAGTTAACTTATACTGAGAAAACATGGCCAGCATAAACTGCTTTCAACACTGCGCTCTCATCCCGCACATAGATGAAATCATGAATACATATTTTTTTACTTTTTATTAACATAGGAGAAATAACATCAACATCATACACTCCTGTTACATTTCTTGATACAAATTTAAAAAACAGTTCCATACAACTATTTCTTCAATTACCCACTGCACACAGCCTCTCATGTCATTGAGTGAAGTTAGGGCTCTTTCACACTTGCGTTCCGTCGTCGGGGCTCTATGCCGGAAGAATCCTGATCAGTTTTATCCTAATGCATTCTGAATGGAGTGAAATCCGTTCAGGATGCATCAGGATGTCTTCAGTTCCGGAACGGAACGTTTTTTGGCCGGAGAAAATACCGCAGCATGCTGCGCTTTTTGCTCCGGCCAAAAATCCTGAACACTTGCCGCAAGGCCGGATCCAGAATTAATGCCCATTGAAAGGCATTGATCCGGATCCGGCCTTAAGCTAAACGTCGTTTCGGCGCATTGCCGGATACGACGTTTAGCTTTTTCTGAATGGTTACCATGGCTGCCAAGACGCTAAAGTCCTGGCAGCCATGGTAAAGTGTAGTGGGGAGCGGGGGAGCAGTATACTTTACCGTCCGTGCGGCTCCCGGGGCGCTCCAGAGTGACGTCAGGGCGCCCCACGCGCATGGATGACGTGATCACATGGCACGTCATCCATGCGCATGGGGCGCTCTGACGTCATTCTGGAGCGCCCCGGAAGCCGCACGGACTGTAAGTATACCGCTCCCCTGCCCCCCGCTCCTACTATGGCAACCAGGACTTTAATGGCGTCCTGGGTGCCATAGTAACACTGAAAGCATTTTGAAGACGGATCCGTCTTCAAATGCTTTCAGTACATTTCCGGATCCGGCGTGTAATTCCGGCAAGTGGAGTACACGCCGGATCCGGACAACGCAAGTGTGAAAGAGGCCTTACCTAATGCATTACATTCAGATGATCCCACTAGTCCGTCTGAGCCATGGATCCTCGAGCCGCTGACAAAGCTTGTCACAGTATTAAAGTCGAATACAGAGTGTGTGGTGATTCGAACCACAGACCCCAGACTTTGTTGATTTTTTAGGTTTATTGCGGTGTTTAAACACTATCGCTATATATGGTAGTATTTGATTTATTTACAATTTCCACATGGATAAGTTCGGCGTATTGGGGTCGTACCATCGCAGAGCGATACATTTGCGTGCCATGAAAAGTGATTCCCTCAAGAATATTGTCGTATAATGATCCCATTGATCCTCCTTCATTATGACCAGCAGGCAAACCTCAGGGGTGCAGTCCACCTGAACTGGCAGCAGACCGGAAAGAAATGAAGTCACTTCTCCCCAAAATGCCTCCATATCATGTGCCAGAAATCCGCCTCCAATTCCCCACACCGTGGACATGTTGTGGATATTGCTCTACCCATTTTATATAACCCAGTTGGTGTGAGATATGTCTGATGAATAATGTACAATTGAATTATTGTCACGGCCTTTGGTTTGCGCTGTGAAACTGTTGCCACACTTGCGGTTGCCCGCGGCAACGTGTTGCTGTGAGAGCATGCGGCGGCAGTGTTTCGTCCTTCTGGGTGAATGCCGTGACATGGTTGCTACGCATGCTGTTGCCGGTGGTAACGTGTAGTTTGGTATGCTTGTGTGTGCACTTCCCCTTTAAGTGGCTTCCTTCCTCTGTCTGCTGTTGGAAGGGTTAACTCCCTTCCTAGTGTTTTGTGAACACTGGGTTTATGTGTGTGTGGCTGCTTGGGCTATTTAGCCTCTGCTGGATGCCTGAAGCTGAGGGTTCCTCCAGCCTTGGTGTATGCTGGTGGTTCACTGTTCCTGGCTTTTAACATCTGTCCTGTGAGGGCCACCCCTGTGGTCATTGATGTTATTATGGTGTCTTTTTACCTTCCTATCTTTTAGTTTGCGTGGGTTATGTTCAGGGTGTTGTATGTCTTGTGTGCTGTTACATGGCTGGTGATGTTTGGTGTCCAGCATGTTTGCTAGACATTCCCCTGTCTCATGTATATTGCAGCTATGGGTGTCCTGGGTTTCTGTGTGGTTGTGGTTTGTGTTGTGTCCTATAATGTTGGTGTGGACAGCAGCACTTTCGCACAGGTTCCAGTCTGTGTGTCTGTGGCAGGTAAGTGTGTTATTGGTTTCGCTTACCTGCCAACTCCATATGCTGTATGTGTTCCCCTCTCCTTGCAGCCTGGCCTCAGATAGAGACTCCTGTTCCTCCATGACTGGGATGAACAGGTTGTCTCCTCCCGGCGCCTTGGTGAGGGATTACCAGGGCGACTCAGGGTCTCTAGGAATCCAGAGTATGAGCCGTCCTACCATCGGGGTCCGCTCATACGGTGAGGAGTCAGGGAGAGGATTAGGGACTCTGTAGGAGGTGACCTGCTCCCATATTACTCCTTTTGGCCAGGCTGATCCCCTTTTACCTTTTGACACCTCACGGTGGGGAGTTTCCCCCACTCCCCACCGTGACAATTATGGATTCTTCTGTAAGCGTGGATATTAATCTTTTCCATTTATTAATTATTGTGAGGGGGTTAGTGTTAATCTTCGCTTACAGTAGGTGGGAGTAAATTATTGATACCGGTCCTCTGGGACCTTGGGTTTTGACGACTTCTATAATTGGGTATTAAGAGACCATGGTGCTAGTACTCGAAAATTTACTCTGGATGGCCAATCTAAGCTGTAAATATGAGAAGAAGTGGGTACGTGGGATATTGTATTTCTGTGATAGTGCCTCAAACGTTATTAGCACTCCTTGATTATAGATATTTCCAAGGGTTATAACTCCTGAAAGTTGCCATCTGTCTGCTCCCATAATCACGTGCATATGCGGCAACGATTGATTGCCCCACAGAAGTATATCAGAGACAGCTCATGTAAATTGTGACCGTGATTTAGCCTCTTTGAAGACCATTTTGAGAGACAGTTTGTGCAGCGGTAGTAGTGATTTTTGAAATTTGGGGGGGCATTTGCAGTAATGACCATAATGTGTGGCAGTTCAGGTACTGTTTCAAGAAATACTATGAGGTGGGTAGGTCATCAGTTGTATACCAGGTATAAATAAGCCACCGCTGACTTGCTAGATAATAAATAAAATAGTCTGGTAATGCCATACCTCCCTTTGTTTTGGGGCGTTTTAGTGTATCTAGACTAAGCTTGGCGTGGGATCCTCCCCAGATAAAAGCTCTCGTCTATTTCTTTAAACATTGATTTGGGTATATGTATCTCTGAGTGTTGGAAAGGATAAAGAGCTTTGGGTAGTATAATCATTTTGATTAGGTTAATACAACCTGCCACTGGTTTCGGCAGCGTCTTCCAGTTTAAGAGTTTATGCCGTAAGTGCTCCATTAAGGGGTAAATGTTAAGTGTCAGGGCCTGAGAGTATCTTTTAGTAATATGTACTCCTAGATATTTGAATAAGTCTACCACTTTCAGTTGTTTCACATGGGAGGGGCCAGTCCAATCTGTCCCGCCTAAAGGCATGTTGACAGTTTTTTCCCAATTAGTTCTCAGGCCTGAGAACTCCCTAAATTCATCTATTAACGCTACCACATTATAAAGAGATGTATCAGGTGATGATAGATATAGGATCATATCATCAGCATATAATCCTATACGAACCTCTCTCTCCCATTTTCACTTCGGTTATGTTGTTGCTATTTCTTACTCTAATTGCCAATGTCTCAATTGCCAAGGCAAACAAGAGCGGTGACAGGGGGCAGCCTTGTCTCCTTCCACTAAGAAGGGAGAAGCGCTCAGATAATTCCCCGTTTATGAGCAACCTGCTAACCGGGTTACTGTACAGGATAGTAATCCATCTAATGAAGTGGGGCCGAACCCAAAGCCCCGCGGGCAGCCATGCATCATGAATACATTCTAACTGGTTATTTATGAATCATCTGCATTGGAAGTTCCCCTTGCATCAAGTACTTGGTTACAAATCAGCTCCAAATGATGTCTTCTGCTGGATGTCTAGGGTACATTGCCACTGTCCTTGATTCTCACTTATAATTGTGATCTACAGTATTTATAGCTGGTTGTCTTTATTGTGTCAGAATCTGGCTTGACGAGGGAGGTCCACTGATGGGCCTCACTTTAGGTATTCTAAACAGAGTACAGGTTCCTGGTTACAGCAGTCTGTATGACTGAAGTGGTCCACTAGACTGTTGTGATGACTACCAACACAACCTCTGATTAGTGCATTCAAATTATGCAGTGAAACCTCTCCAAAAGACCACCTTTTTTGAGAAGACCATCCATTTATTCAGACCAGATTTCATGTGACAGATAAGTTGTTGTAAAGGGACAACCCCTCTAATGAACCACTCCTATGCTTTTCATACAGAGAATATTTATACAGTGTAAGGTTATTTTATCTGGATGAACCCTTTAAGTAAATGAAAAAAATATTGGCAGATTCACTAGAGCAAACTTAGACCAGACATTGTATTAATGAGCCAGATTTATTACAGAGGCCGATGCTGAATGATAAATCTGGCACACCGCTTATGTATAAGGGGGGATTTATCAAAACTGGTGAAAAGGAAAGCTGGCTTATTTGCCCGTAGAAGCTCAGATTCCAGCTTTCATTTTTCAGAGCTTCTTTGGAAAATGAAAGGTGGAATTTGATTTGTTTGCTACAAGCAAGTTTTCCTTTAGAACAGTTTTGACAAATCTCCCCCTAGGTTTATACACCTTTTAGTGCCAGAATTAAGCACCTGGCAATTAGAGCCTATCAAGCCATGTCCCCACCACTGATATGCCAAGACCCCTTCTCCTCCCTATGTCAGCTGAGGCAAAATGACTGTCCGCAACACATAAATGTGGCACAATACCTCTGTACCAGAATTCTGGAGCATTTCCAAAAGTAAGTCTACGCCACTGAGTACACTTTTGGAGGAAAAAGGTAACATCTAGTTGATGGCCCAAGGACAACACACTGTTCTTGTTTTTTGACAGTAACGTGTAGCGGAAATCTCTTCTTTTTGCACAGGACAGAAATTTGTACAAAATATATTCTATGGTACCAGCTTAATATAGACAGAGGTTTGATGTGTATGAAATAAATGTAGGGATATGTATAAATGGAGGATCTGAGGATAGCTACGTCAGAGTTATGTTGGTTGTTTGCCAGCTCAGTTTTACTGTTACATGCTCAAGGCCGCATTGCTAGGCATACAGAAGTAACACTGGATTGTGGACACACTGTAACACGTTAACACAATGGAATATCAAAATGTACCGATAACAAAATATAACTTACTGATTCAGACCTTCACAACAATTGCTTACCCCGCATCCATAAACAATATGGTGAAGGTGAATTTCATCCAAATGACATCAGAGCCATAGTGGGTCCAACCACGTGTCCGCTTCATTTTGTGCCCAAGCCTATGACAGTTTCTGTGCATGTAGAGAAGAGACTAGTAGTGAACTGAAGATAAGCAGATGGCATCTGGGGATTTCACCTACAGTCATCATTAAGGAACCAATTGATTTTATAAAGCAACCCTAAGAGGAGCATTAATATTGATAGATATTTGCAATAACTGTGAAATTAATATGTCACTTCCATGAGGCAGATATAAAAAATCCAAGAGGTGAAGTCATAACTGTCCTTTATACTTTCTCTCCTTTAAGGATCCATTTACCCTTAAAGGGGTTGTCTCACTTCAGAAAATGGTATTTATTATGTAGAGAAAGTTAATACAAGGCACTTACTAATGTATTGTGATGGTCCATACTGCCTCCTTTGCTGGCCTCATTCGTTTTCCCATCACATTATGCAGTGCTCATATCTAGGGTTTCCAACCATCCTGTAATCCATCAGTGGTGGTAGTTCTTGCACACTATAGTAAAAAGCGTCAGCCGGGACCACGGAAGTGTGCGAAGACTGGCACTTTTTCCTATAGTGTGCAAGCACGGCCACTGCTGCTGGATTGCAGGGTGGTCGTACCCATGGAAATGAGCATCGTATAATGTGATGGAAAAATGAATGAAGCCAGCAAAGGAGGCAGTATGGACATTCACCATATGGATAAACGCCATTTGCTGAGGTGAGACACTTCCCTAACCCTGGTTTCACACCTAAGCGTTTCTCAAACGCGCGTTTTACGCGCGTTTTTGTCGCACGTTTTTTGTAATAGTAAACGTGCGTTTGACGCGCGTTTGGGTGATTGACAGCAGTGTTGTCCAAAGAGTCTATGGCCCAAACGCGCGTCAAACACCCCAAAAAAAGCTCCTGAACTTGTTTATGCGTCGGGCGTTTTACAGCGCGTTCAAACGCGCTGTAAAACGCTCAAGTGTGAACCAGGGCCATAGGAAAGCATTGGTTTTCACGTGTTGAGCGTTTTACAGCGCGTTTGAACGCGCTGTAAAACGCTCAGGTGTGAACTTAGGGTTAAAGTAATTGTCAGGCTGGACATTAATTGAATGTATAACTTGCAGGACCAATTTAGGGGAAGCCTGTTACTCGGCCTGGCATCCTGCTAAAAAGGACAATATAAAGAAGGTGGCTTGTAATCTCAGCTGCTGATTGATGTGATGGTATGCCAACCACTCCGTCCTCTGCTATTGGCCCTGCTTCTGCTCCTAGCTGTGTCTCTGTAGTTACATGTACCAGTGCCTGTGTAAAGGTATGATTTTTTTTTTTTTGATAGTTTCATACTGCCTCAGACTGGTTTCAGACCGTATTTTCTGATAAGTTCCATGCCCTGACCCATTATTCTGTCCCTGTATTGTATGAATTCTGCCAGGCCTCGCCTTAGATAGGAGCATGCTTCTGCATCCCAATTATGTAGGGCACTTTAGAATACCATCTGCAAGCCATCAGCTGTCCCAATTGGAGACTTCTTTAGGGGCTGTGACATGGGGATTGCCTTTGCAAAGTTCATACCATTGTCAGGGGCATTTAAGGGTGAATACAGAATCATAGGTTTAGCCCCAAGCCAAAACCAATAGAGATACACTGTGTTCACTCACGGCTCAGGGGCCTATGACAGCCGAGAGCCGACACCATCTGACAATGACCTCTATACAGAACTCCACTATATGGGCAGAATAGAGCCCCAGGATTTTAGTTCTTACAGACTACCTGTCATGCTATAGTTATTGGCTGGCTGTACACATCTGGTTTTGTAGACTCCTTTGCTTAATTCAATCCTCCATCTCACATCTTGCTGCATTCATTTTCATTCTGGAATGCCTGTATTTGTATTATGTGTATTTTAGATCTTATCTAAGAGTTTCTGTAGCCCATCAGATTATTGGGAATATTGTATAATTTATTAAATATGGATAAATAAAGCAAAAATCCTACAGTTTGACAAGAAGTATAATTTGCAAAAAAGAACATGTAAATTTAAGGAGTAACTGACCTTTTGGGCAATTTTTCTTAATAATGTTCCAAATACCCTAAATTTTGTAATTTACTTTATAATGTATTTTACAGTTTTACTATAGAACTATTGTGCCTTAGAATCAGCATACTTGTACACCGCTGACATGTCAGCGTTGTATTGGAGCCAGGGGCGGAATGGGAACTTTAAGTGGCCCTGGAAAATAAACGAAAAGTTGCCCCGTGTTGTAGTGGGGTTCAAATTGACAGAAGGAAGGGCAACACAAGTAGACAGGGACAACACATGTAGGCAGGGCCACCAGAAGTAGAAGGGGCAGCAATACCATAATGTACAATAAAGCACAAGATACCGCCCCTGCAGAACCAAATACTATATCCCCAATGATACAGATACCTAATGCTGAGCGCATCAGATTGTTATGTACTTTGCTGGCAGCCGAGAGGAGGGCTCAGGCGGCCCCCTGGACATAGGCCCATCAGGAAATTTCCCTGAAGGGTCTATGGCCAGTCCGCCCCTGATTGGAGCACGGATTCCACTGGAACCGCAGTGCAGCTGTATGGGCAGGAGCACACATCACTGCTCCTGCCTGTGCCCCTCAGCTTAGATAAAACCTATGCAGTGCTTTTAGCTTAGCAGAGCGTGCATGTTCAGGAGCCCACTCAGCTAAATCCTGGCATAACACATCTGTACAGGGTCAGCAATGTACCAGTGTATAGTATATGAATTCTATTATTTACCAATTACTATATGACTAATTTGGTGCATCTTACATCAGTCTTAGTAAGGCTACTTTCACACTAGCGTTCGGGGCTCCGCTCGTGAGTTCCGTTTGAAGGCTCCCACAAGCGGCCCCGAACAGATCCGTCCAGCCCTAATGCATTCTAAATGGATGCGGATCCGCTCAGAATGCATCAGTCTGGCAGCGTCTGTTCTCCGCTCCGCTCAGCAGGCGGACACCCGAACGCTGCTTGCAGCGTTCAGGTGTCCGCCTGGCCGTGCGGAGGCAAACGGATCCGTCCAGACTTACAATGGAAGTAAATGGGGGCGGATCAGTTCGAAGGTGACACAATATGGTGCACTTTTCAAACGGATCCGCCCCCCGTTGACTTTCAATGTAAAGTCTGGACGGATCCGTCTGAATACAAATTGTACTTAGACTTTTTTAGTAAAATATAATGCAGACGGGTCCGTCTGAACGGATACCATCATTTGCATTTTTAGGAGCGGATCCGTCTGTACAAATACCAGACGGATCCGCTCCGAACGCAAGTGTGAAAGTAGCCTAAATCTGCCCATATGTGGATGCGATAAAAGTTATTTTAATACTTTTTTTTCCTGCCACTGCATAGGAAAGAATAGGTTACTGCACTTTCCTACACAATTGTACTGACCTATGGATGAAGTATTCATCCGTATAGTATGGACTGGTCAGGGTTTTATGTTCAGTGCATGCGTCAAAAGCTTTTCCGAATGTAAAGATCAATCAAAGTGTGTGAACACATAGAGATCCATTTTCTTCTCTATCGGTTAAGGTATATATATGTTCAAAATCTATACTGCCAGCACACTGTTCTGCCATGGCACTCTAAGCTATTTAATGTTTAAAATACATCAGTATTTTCCCCTTCTTCTAGGGGGGTATATCTGCATAACACAGCATGCCTGTGCCTCAGCAGTAAGGAGATGCAGGCAGCCCATGTGCCTTATCTCAGGATCATGCATACAGGTCTGCTTGGTCAATCAGGCCATAAAATGAACTTTTATGGACTTCTCAAGATCATACTTTACATAACCCTTCATGCCCAATGTTCTTGGAGAGTAGAAGACCAGATGGTGATTTACATCCATTATCACGCTTGTCAGACAGAATGCAACAATCAGTTCAAGATGATATTAGTGTTTTCTGGCCAAATAAACTGTATATTGTTTTCTTCTGCCAGAATAAAAAGAACAATGTGTAAGAAGGAACAAGGAGCCGTCCTTGACGGAAGATACGTGTGACCGAGGTTCCTGGCCTCGGTGAGGTAAGAACCAGATTTTTTCCTGAAGTGTCAGGTCTGTAGTGTAGTCTGACACTTCAACTGTTAGTATGGCTGTAAAGCCGATCCGGGCCGGTTCTTATTGGGAGCAGCCAAAGAGCAGGGTGGGTGGCTGTTCCCCACGGTTCCATGAAGCAGGCATTGGCTATTCGTTCAGTCCTATAAGCCCAACCATCCCATAACCTCCACCCCACACCCAGCCCCCATATAAATAAAACACACCACACCACTGCTTGGATTTAATCGGCCACAGCAGCCGTTTATTAAATAAATACAACATAAATATAACATGAGTTAACCCCTGACGAGGGAGGTCCTAGAAGCCCCAATAACTTTATAAGCACTGGAACACCTGCGTCTCCATCTTGCCCCCAGCCGTTGAACCAAGCTCGGAGGCAGCAACTGATGGACGCGTACTTAGTTCCTATCAGCTCCTCAATGAGAGTCCAGCCCCTCCCGCGGGGCCCTCCCATCCTCAAGTACCACCATATTTCACCACTTCAAGGACCTCCCCCGCCTCCACGACTGCCGCGACATATAACAACCCCCACCTCACAACCACCTCTTCCAATAGGGCCGGGCGGGTGGGCGATTCCGTCTCCTGGCCAGACTGCACTCACTTCCGCCTCTCTCGTTCTCCTCACCGCTGGCCACGCCCCCCGTCGCCCCAGCAACTCGCGCCTCACCACCGCTCCCGCCCCCACTCCCCACTAACCCTTTCCTTACCAGTCCTGCCCAGCCAAGCCTCTTCATGGACGTCCTCCCCCACCGCTGCGCTCCTCGTCCGGACTGACTTGAAGCAGGCATTGGCTATTCGTTCAGTCCTATAAGCCCAACCATCCCATAACCTCCACCCCACACCCAGCCCCCATATAAATAAAACACACCACACCACTGCTTGGATTTAATCGGCCACAGCAGCCGTTTATTAAATAAATACAACATAAATATAACATGAGTTAACCCCTGACGAGGGAGGTCCTAGAAGCCCCAATAACTTTATAAGCACTGGAACACCTGCGTCTCCATCTTGCCCCCAGCCGTTGAACCAAGCTCGGAGGCAGCAACTGATGGACGCGTACTTAGTTCCTATCAGCTCCTCAATGAGAGTCCAGCCCCTCCCGCGGGGCCCTCCCATCCTCAAGTACCACCATATTTCACCACTTCAAGGACCTCCCCCGCCTCCAAGAACGCGCAGCTTGACTACCTCAACCCTGCGCGTCCCTCCACATCCGCAAAGCTATCTCCACTCCACTCTGGAGCCCCAGAGCCCACAAATCCGTACCCACCGCATTCAGGTGCACCCCATCTGCCCTCCAAAACGCACCCTCACCCTTCTCCAATACCTCATGCCGCACCACCACACCACCATTCCTCGCCATAAAACGGCCCACCGCTCTGTTCACCTTAATCCGAGCCTTATTCAGGCTCTCTACCGACCTCGCCCCCCTCCACACCTTACGCGGCACAATATCAGACCAGACAACGATAACCCCCGGAAACAACGCCCAAATCCTGAGCAAGTCAAACTTGACATCCCGCACCAATTCCCTAAACGGACGCTTCCCTAAATCATTCCCCCCCACGTGCAACGCCAATACATCAGGAGGACGATCTAAACGAACGAAACGATGCACCTCCCTCAACACTCCGCCCCACAACATACCTCTGACGCCTAACCACCGGACCGTAGCCAACTCCGGACTCACCCCCAACTGCCGCCCACTCGGCCTCACATCCGCTCTAATCGCACCCCAGAACACATAGGAGTGCCCCAAAATCCACACCAACGCCGCCGCCATTCGACCTGTGAACACAAAAAAGGGGACAAAATCAACATCACCTCCCACCTCCTTACTCTACAACAATGCAGGCCGCACATACGATCTAAAGCGAACCGACTCCCAACGCCCAATCCGCCTAATCACCTCCTCACTGGCGCCCGCCCTGGCTGCCTCAGTTGCCGCACCAATTCTGAATGAATGCCCAGAATAATCCTTGACCGACACCCCCAAAACCGTCAAACATTTTCTAAAGACCGCCAGAAACTGAAACCGAGACAAAAAGGAACCATCCTCATGCCTCAGAAACGGGACCTCATCCCTCCCCAGCCTCGCGCCATACGATTCCGCACACCTCACCGGGCACATACTACACCCCGGCACCGCAAACAACGTAAAACGCAGCCCCCTGCCCTCCTGATCCGTTTTGGACCTGCGAATCCGAATATGCAACATATCCCCCACCCACTCAACATCCTCGCTCCTAAGGCCCCCCGCTCTCCTAACACTCCCACACACCAACTCCCCCAAGCGAAAAGCCCCAAAGAACGCCAAAGCAAACGCCGCCTTAAAGAGCCCTAGCTCCCACCCCGAACTACAAACACCACTCAACCTGTCCCCCATTCGCACCAACAACTCAAAAGACACCGGCCTCCGACAATCTGGCACCCTGCTCGCACCCCTACGCCAACCCTTCAACACCTGCCGCACCAAAAAACTCTTAGTCAAATCGGCCAGCCCCCGCCACTTAAAACCAAACGCTATACCGGAAACAAGATGATTCACCCTGGACACCGACCACCCCTCACTCTTCAACTGCCCCAACAACATCAACAACCGTACTTCGCCGTCCACTCCGCCAGCTCCCCACGTCCCATTCCACGCCTCCCAGGTCGTCCACGCCTTACCATACTCCCTCCAAGTACCCGGACTCAACGAATCCCTCAACAACCCCATCACTTCTCTTCCAGGATCGCCCACAGCCACGCCGGACACTGCAGGCCCTCCGCCTCCGCTTCTGGCGCAAGAAGCCGGAACCGCTCCCACTGCAAACGAGAAAGAGAATCCGCCACTGAATTAGCCACTCCAGCCACATGTTCCGCCACCAACCACATGTTAAGCGACAAACACCGCAATACCAAAAACTGTAACAGCCTAACCACCGGCGGGGAAGATGCGGACAAACTGTTAATAGCCTGAACCACCCCCAAATTGTCACAATGAAAGCGCACCTTCCTGTTTTTCAATTTCTCGCCCCACAACACCACCGCCATCACAATGGGAAAAAGTTCCAACAAGGCCATGTTTCTTACCCACCCCCGACTTACCCACGACTCTGGCCACGTACCCGCACACCATTGCCCCTGGCAATAGGCACCAAACCCCACCCCCCCGGACGCGTCGGTATATAACTCACAATCCACGCTATCACACAACTCCCCCATCACCAAAGACCTACCATTGTACTGACCCAAAAACTCCGCCCACACCCTCAGATCCCCTTTCAACTCTTTACGTAACCTGATAAAATGATACGGCACCGACACCCCTGCCGTAGCCGCGGCCAACCTTCTACAAAAAATTCTACCCATCGGCATAATTTGACAAGCAAAATTCAATTTACCTAACAATGACTGCAACTCCCGCAACCTAATCTTCTCCCTCCCAATGGCCCTATCAATCTCCTGACGCAAATCCACCAACTTATCCTGGGGAAGCCTACACTCCATACGTTCCGTATCTATCACAATCCCCAAAAAACACAATTCCGTCACTGGACCCACCGTCTTCTCCTGCGCCAACGGAACCCCAAATCGCGCAAAAACCGACTGCACTGTATGCAACAACAAAGAACAAACCCGGGAATTCGCCGGCCCTAAACATAAAAAATCGTCTAAATAATGGATAACGGAGGCACAACCGGAAACTTCCACCACTACCCATTCCAAAAAGGTGCTAAAGGTCTCAAAATATGCACACGAAAGAGAGCAGCCCATCGGCAAGCACCGATCCACAAAATATTCCCCCTCCCAAAAACAACCCAACAACCCCATGCTCTCCACGTGTACTGGAAGCAGGCGAAAAGCCGCCTCCACATCAACCTTAGCCATCAACGCCCCCTGCCCCAACCGCCTCACCCACTTCACAGCCGCATCAAATGAGGTGTAAACCACTGAACAAAGATCAGGATCTATACCATCATTGACCGACGCACCTTTCGGGTAAGACAAGTGATGAATGAGCCGAAACTTGTTCGGCTCTTTCTTCGGCACTACCCCCAGCGGAGACACCCTCAACCCCCCAATCGGCGGCTCTTTAAACGGACCCGCCATCCGCCCCAACTCCACTTCCTTCCCCAACTTCTCCGTCACCACCTCCGCATGAACAAGCGCAGACCTGAGATTCTTAAGAACCACCGGCCCCGCCGTGACAACCGATGGAATCCGAAAACCAAACCTAAAACCATCCCCCAACAACCCAGCCGCAACCTGATCCGGGTACCTATCTAGGAACCCCTGCATCTCTTCCACCCGCACCGGCGTCCGCCCCTTTTCCAGAACCATCCCCCCCCTTATTCCGTCCCCCTTTGAAACAACGGTTAGCGCCATGCGCTCCCCCACACCCTGTGCACTCGTGCTTAAACTTGCACTTGGCACCAAATCTGCAATTTCCTTTGTTGAAAAGGAAACACAACCCTTTAGCCGATGCCGCTGCCAACGCCCCCGGGGAAGATCCCCCGGACTCCCCCCGAAAGGACTGCCCAGCCCTAGGAGCCGCCGTCACCCTCAACCACAACCCAATATCCTTATGATCCCACCGGATATCAGGCCTAACCGCCTTACGCTGCCGGAACTGCTCATCGTACCTGAGCCAGCCCACACCCCCATAAACTCTATACGCCTCCCCAATAGCGTCCTGGTAGCAAAAAAGCGCCGAACAACATTCCGGAGCCCTTTCCCCAATGACACTTGCTAATATGGCAAACGCCTGAAGCCAATTAGCAAAAGTCCGTGGGATCAAACGGTGTCGCCGCTTCTCCTCCTCCTCTTTCTTCCCTTCGTCCTTCTTTCCTCTATCCAAATTAAACCGTTCTAACGGAAGCAGCGAGAATATCTCCACATACTCGCCCTTCCAAATCTTTTCCCTCACCTCCTGCTTCAAATGAGCCCCCAGCGGCCCCTCAAAGCACACATACACCTCACCGCGAGCCCTATCATCCAACCTCTGCCCCTCCCCTTCTCCACCCGCCTGCGTCTCAACCGACACCGACCCCAACCCAGCCGCAACCCCCCGCGCACCAACCCCCGACCCCGGCCCCACTCCCCACCCAGGCGCCGGAGACCCCCCACCAGCTCCCATCCCCGACAACCATCCCGCCAATCCCCCCAACAACTGCCCCAAACCCTTACCAAACTCTCCCATGGTCCCCCCCCCACCCGCCGGGAGACCCTGCCCTAACATGGATCCCCAAGCAATCTCACCAGGCACCACGGGCGCTGTGACTCCCGCTGCCGAAGGTCCTGACTCCTGCCGCACGGACACCGCTCCATCATAGCTCCCGGACGTCGACGGCTGCTCCTCCTGGACCACTTGCACGACCCTCTGCACCACACTGGCCGGACACCGAGCCTCCGCCACTGCAAGGGGACCTTCATCCACGCTGCTCAAATCTTCTCTGGACCTGCGCCGGTATTCGTCCTCCACCAACGCAGTCCGAGGGACCCGATCCTCCTCAAACAGCCGAGTGGACCGCCCGCTAAAGGAGGGACTGGGCCGGTCCACCGTTCCCGGTCCCGAATCCTGCTGCACAGCCGCAGGGAGTGGGGGAAGGAGCGTCCCACTCCTCACAGGGCCCCGCCGCGTATCGGGATTCCTCCCGCGGCGGGAGCGGCTCGCAGAAGCCCTAGCGGCCGCTCCCCGCCGCCAAAAGTCCACAGAGGGGCTCCCTACTCGGTGCCGGGTCCGGGGGGTGACCTCAGGGCTTAGGCGCGCCGGCGGAATACCACGCCGCGGCCGGGCAGCCCGAACATTAGGGGAAGCCACAGGAGCAGGTGAAACTAAGCAGGCACCAACCTGCTCCTGCAGCCAGCCAGGCCCCCTCACCTCCGCTTCCCTCCTCAGCCTCTCCAACATCTCCTCCACTGACAGACCAGGCGCCGACATGCTGCTCCGATTCCGTCTCCTGGCCAGACTGCACTCACTTCCGCCTCTCTCGTTCTCCTCACCGCTGGCCACGCCCCCCGTCGCCCCAGCAACTCGCGCCTCACCACCGCTCCCGCCCCCACTCCCCACTAACCCTTTCCTTACCAGTCCTGCCCAGCCAAGCCTCTTCATGGACGTCCTCCCCCACCGCTGCGCTCCTCGTCCGGACTGACTGGCTGGGTTTTGGGCTGGGAAATAAAAACCAAGCCAGCACTTTCAGCTGTGGTGGATTATCCTCCATGACAGAGGAGCTGAGGAGTCTGTGGTTTGAGACACTGAGGCATCTATTTGTGAGAGCCATAGGCTGGGGAAACAGGCCGCTAAAGCCTGCTGTGGACTGTGGGTGAAAATCATCTGCTGACCAGGTGAAGTCTTTTTGCACTGTGAACTTTGGGTGGTGAACAGGCACCAAAACTGAACACTTACTTTTGGCTTGTTTTCTGGCTATGTGTGAATAAGCACTGAACTTTGCTTTACAACCTTGTTTTTGCCTCTGTACTGCGTCCGCTTACCCTGTCTACCAGAGCGAATCCCCACAAATGTAATACATGTTTATATGTGCAGTTAATCAGACATGGGAAATATTTCTGTACTTTTATTTTTATGACCTGGTATTCTATTCATTTTCCCGGCACAAGATCTCAGCCCAAGTGGGCTCTTATGGTTTGGGCACAGTGGTACAAGCAGGTGTGAAGTGGGCACTGTACATAAAGGGATCAAACCTTTCACAGCGCAGTTGTGCTGAGGGCTCTACATAGTCTATATTCAGCAATTTATTCTGGTAGCCTACTTAATGATCTAACATGATGAAATGCCGATGGCCATCAGCATCTGTCTCATACCAGTTGTTGTGACCACAAAGTAAATAACAGAAGGACAGAAAGTTAAAACATACCATCTTTTATATATAAATTGTCCACCTTAAAACAGAAGCCAGAAGTGGACAAAATAAATGGGTATTCAGATCAGAAAAAGTGAATGTCGACATGTCTACCACTGAATCATCAAATGCAAGAACAAAATCCATGTGGTATATTCTCTGAGATATACTGTACTGTACGAGAGCAATAGTTATATACCAGGACCAGAGATGGTGAATCCAGGACAACCAGATGGATATCGAACACCCCACATTCCCACATACAAGAGAGAAACAAGGATACCTAGAGGCCTATTAGAACTTCCAGTGCACTCCTGACCAGCTCGTCGGCCCCATAGGCTGATTTTAAATAGTGTTAGTATATAGCTTGGCCTGCTCCCCCTCACTCACTGAAGCCACATGGCACCAGGAGAGAGATAGTGTGTGGACTCTCATTGCAGTCCTTGGTGACCATGTGGCGCCGGGGGTGGTGTGGAGTGGGCCCGGCATGCATGCTGGTAACTGCTTTCCGTGGATATAATGGAAGCCATTTTGGCACAAAAAATGACAGAAATTCAGTCGGATCCAGCATGTAAGTGGAACCTGCACTTTCTGAATTATATGATAGCCGTCATGGCACATAACAGGTAAAATTTAGTGTTAGGAACCCGTCTAACTAGAGATCGCCTTGACGTGCAGCAGACGGGCTCAAATAATTTTGTACAAAACGATTTGCCAAGCATCTCTAACTTATTAGTATAGTATTTGCAATTTTGTACTTTATTTGGTTTGCAGTGAGCTGTTGCATTGCACTTTATGTCTAACAGTCTTGTTCTCAGCCATAGCAACGTGCCCCTGCGCTTTGGGATGTGCTGACTGACCCCCTTTTTCTTTGCAGACTGTAACCCCTATAGTTACGCCATTTCCTCTCCTTTTACAGTATAGAACGGACTCAAATTCTGGACTCCATACACCCCATAGAAATTAGATGTATATCAGCCAAACCTGACGAGTGGGATTTGTCGACCATCAAATATCTATGGGGCTTCCACTCTCCTGATGGCAGATGGCAGTTTCTGGCTGTTGAATTCTTGGGATCTGGCTGTGACTAACTTGCCTCTCTCCATTCATAACACACGTATAGTATGCATGTGTATGTGGGGAGTGTGAGATAGCTGTCAGCTGACCATCAGTTATATAATTGTGTATAGGTGACCCTTAAAGGGGTTGTGCAATAATGTGGGGGTTTTGATAAACTCACCCACTTGACTTGACCTGTAAAGGGAAGATTGCTCCTTCTCTTCCAGGCCCGCAATTCTCAGCTGGACTCCCTCACTGTAAACATCCAGTTTTACATCGCCACAGCCAATCACCGGCCGCGGAGGAGATCGGATGCCCTTGTGTCATGTGACCCTTTGTCATGATGTAAGGGAGCTGGCCAGTGATTGGCTGCAGGCGATGACAAACCGTATGTTTACAGCAATGGAGCCCAGCGGAGCATCACAGGCCTGGAGGAGAAGGAGCAGAGAGCAGGCATCAAGAAGTTGATAAGTAATCTCCCGTGTTTACAGGTCTGACCAAGTGGGGAGGTTCCACTTGTGATGCTCCACACATTCATGGTGAATGAGTGAAGAAGGGGTGTATGTCCGGGTTCAGCTCTGAACCCGAAGAACCCCTTTAAATGCCCTCAAAGCTCTCGTATGACCTTATGGGGGTACAAATTGTAAAATGAGAATAAAAAAAGATTAAATTCTAAAAATCGGAAAAGATAATTTTTTTTAAAAAGCCACACTGCAGCTTTTAGCTCCGCTCCTGGCAACCATAACCTATAGATCACTATATAAAAATTACCTTATGGGAAGGAAATATATTCTTAAAAATATTTTCGTTGTACTTTGTATTATTAAAAAAACAGATCATTTCCTCCTCTTTTTATGTTTTTAATGTAAATTTTTTTTAATAAATACTAAAAAATACAAAAATAAAAATGACATAACAAATAAAGCATTGTGTATCACTGAAAAAGGCTCAATTATTATTACTCATGTACTTAAAAACCAGAAAATTACGCCTGGTCAGAAAGGAAGGTAAATGGTCGGTCTTGAACTGGTTAATGAAAAAGTATCTGCCCTTACACTTGGGAGTGAGTTATCAATGCTGTCATCTGTACAATTCACACGCTGGTAAATATTGTGCCAACTGCATCAACGTGGTAGGCATGGCATCGTATGCGTGGTGGCACAACTCACTAGTTATACATGTCTATACCGCAGGAAAGAAATGGCACATTATTTCATAACTCTGCTAATATCAATACTTTTCGAAATTGTTAAGGAAAGCAGTAAAGTGGCAAAACCTATATGGGGGTCATTTATCAAACTGGTGTAAAGAAGAACTGACTTGGTCGCTATGGGCAACTAAGTCAGTCGTACTTTACACCAGTTTGACAAATGACCCCGTGATATACTGGACTCCATGTTGGAATAGTGAAGGTGTGTAGTGGTTTCACCGTGCAGCATCCTGATAAACAAGTGTATTTCTATGAAAAATGAGGAAAAACAGTGGAGGCATGCAGCCGCCCAGCGTGACATGTGCAGCTATTCCTGTCATAGTGTCATGGTCACTCAGCACAGGACCGGCGACCTCCACATCCCGGGACTCTGCCTCCATGCATTCGTGTCACTGAGCGCACTGCAGGCTCACTGGCGCCACCTCTGGACGAGCTCCGCAGCTGTTCTGCTCCTGTCCCTGCCCGCAGCACGGTGCTCGCTCGGCTCCAGCTCCTCGCTCTCCCAGCCATGGCATCAGGCAACAGGGGATGGGACAAGGAAGACGACCTGCCAGCCTACCTAGCTCGCCCGGGCACGGCAGACCAGGTGCCCCGGGTGAAGTACGGGGGCATGTTCTGCAATGTGGAGGGCGCCTATGACAGTAAGACTATAGACTTTGACTCGCTCAGTGTGGGGCAGAGAGGGGGCAGAAAAAGCAGCGCTGCTCGCCCAGGGGCAAATGCCCAGGCTCCGGAGAAGACAACGGGCAGCAAAGAAGCGGAGAACCACGGGGTGGAGATCAAGACGTCTGCGGGGAAGGAGCTGCTGCAGAACCTCAGCGAGGACAAGGTAGGAAGTGCCAGAGAGCCCGCTGTACCATGCACTGTGTGTGAGGTGATAGGGTTCCTGCCAGCTCAGTCCATAGGCACCTGGTAAATGTGGGCATTGTGCCCCCTCTGTACAGTTCTATGGCTCGGGGATGAGAGCAAACTTTCTTCTCCTGAGTCTTCATTCTGTAAGATCTGTGCTAGTCTTTGTTAGTCTTAAAGGGGATCATCACCTAAAATGAAATCTTATGCCACCTGACACTATTATGTCTATTAGCTCAGATCAAGCAAGCCATGGCTCCAGTCTCCTGGAAATGCCAGATAATAGAGATGCCACCATTTACCAGGCACACTGGTCACTTTGAGATCACCATCCACTGCTCCAGATATGCTCTGGTCTTTTTAAAGAGCCCATACACCAAACACAACCATCTGATGGAATATTCCAGACTTAAACGGTCAGTGAAATTTCGGATGAGTGATTGGGGGTGTCTCCTGTCCACCCAGTGTATGAATGAATTGGCTTCTTTGTAACTATCATCTGCCGCCATGAAGTGTCGCTCAGCGCACCTGACGGAAAGGGGCATGCTATTCAAGTGAGCGCCAGATCCCCACTATTCTAGCAATCACTTATATTCAATGATGTCATAACTTGTGGGTTCACTTTAAGGCTAGGTTTACACAACAACATAAGTCGCGTGACAGATAGGGCACAACTACACTGCAACACGTGTCTTGCGACATTTTGTCGCACCAATGTCGCGCAACAATTTTTATGATAGTCTATGGTGTCGAAATGCGACATGCTGCGACTGCGACATGACAGTCGCAGAAAAATCCATCTCGATTTTTTTGTGACTGACGCAGTCGCAGCATGTCGCATGTTGCAGTGCGACACCCCAGACTATCATAAAAATTGGTGCGACAAAATGTCGTGTGACACATGTCTTCGTGTAGACCTAGCCTAAAACTGCCTTTTGTTCAGCATGTCTGTCAGAGGCTCAGTTTCAGGGCGTCCATCCTTGACAAAATGCGGCCAAAAAAGTCCATCATACGGTAAAGTGGCCACCTGACTGGACCCCATTATAATCAGTGGGGTCTGTTTGGTTCCCTTTGTCTCAGTCATGTTCCGAATCCAGCACTTCTGTTATTTTCATTGTCCTACTCCTCTAATGGAGCTGAATGACAGAAGTTTTTATCAACACATTTTACGATATTCTTTCATAGGCTTTGGGGATTTTTTCATCTGGGGCATCTTCCAGGGTTAGTAAAGCATAACTATCTTCTTCAGGATCCAGTGCTGCACCTGTCCATGGGTTGTATCTGGTGTGGTTGCTCAGCTCCTTTGGAGTAAATGGGACTGCAGTACCACACACAGCCATATACAACCTACGGACAGGTGTGACGCTGTTTTGGGGAAAAGATGGACATTTTTCTCTAGTCCCAGACAACCTTTGTATGGGTTCAGTGGCGTACATAGAGAAGTAAGGGCCCCATAGCAAGGATCAAACCAGGCCCCCCACACAGGACAGAAGGGTTTCCACCTAAACCTCTTTTCAATGACCCTGGTCTGCCGCTATGGTAGTTACGCCCCTGTATGGGTTGACAAATCAGTCTGACTTGTAGCCTGGACCACCCCTAACATCATTTTTTCGGTGGGAAGGTCCGCATAGGATGGAAAAATATGGCACAAACCTAACTGCAGATTCCACCTCAAAATCCACGTGTATAACATGCCGGTTTTGCCCCAGTGTAGACATACCCTGTGAGCTGTGAGGGGATGGTCCAGACTACAAAGCAACAGCAAACTGATTTCTTACTTTATCTCAGCAAGTTCAAAACTCATGAAAGAATATTAGACATTTGTCCTTTCTTATGTTATTTTATCTACTGATTAAAAGTTGGGTTAAGAGGGGACCTAGAATTTAAGGCCTCATTCCCATGGCATCGGATGAAATCCATCCCTCAGCACACAGTCATCTGCACTGCTGTACAGGAGTTCACAGAGACCTAGTGTAGAGCTCCACAACCTCCACGGCTCTGACCGTCAATATCAGATCAGTGGGGCTCCAACTTCTGGTAGTGATCAGCTGATTGAATGGAACTGAACAGAAGTGAGCTACAATTCCAGTCTGGTAAACAGTCAATGGAATGTGGTGCTTGCAGTTTGCTAATCGGTGGGTGTTTTGGGAGTCAAACCCTGATGGCCTTTCCTAAGGAAATCCTTTAGCTGATTCTCTGTATGACAAATCATTCATGGTCAATTTTCTCCCATGTTGACCACCTAGCACAGTGCTCTCCAACCTATGGCTCTCCTGGTACTGATACAATGAGCTTGGAAAGCCTCTCGTAGTGATTGCGTGCCTTTGTTCAATATGAAACCCATATGTCTCGATTATTATTATGGTCAGTGTGGTCTATTGATGGAATTATGGTGTTCTGGAGTAACTTCCACTAATGCTGATATTCTCCCTGACTCAAGGGGTTGTCTCAAGAAGATAACCCTATCCATATGCTCTATTAGGTCATATGGATATCATAGAGTAGGGTCCTAGGCTAGGAAGCCCCCTGTATGAGCCATAAAGGAGAATGATCTGTACAATTGGCTCTGGTTCTGGTGGTTTCAAGCCATACTTGTATTACATGAATGACCTTTCATCAACTTCAGATAAAGTCCTATTAAATATGCATATACTATGGAGTTTAACCATCCCTACAATCCATATACATTGTTATTTTATTCTGCGGATAGGAAAAATGAATTCTTAGGGACATGGTTTCTTCAGCCACAAACCTAAATTATAGAGGCAATAAGATTTCCTATACAAGAAGATACTACTGCATGGAAACACTTCAGGCCAGTGCGTAAAGTAGTCCACACGTAGGTACACTGAGATTACAGTGCCATGTGTTAGTTTTATTCAACTGAGAATCGAATTAGTAAAAGATGGTTCTCCATTGTGGTGAGTAGGGTCAATGGTCTAGTAGTCATCTTGTGTTTAAGGTTTGTTGGGTGTTAGGTTGGTGTCACACACTGCCTTTTGTTGCTGTTTTTGATGCAGTTTTTTGAGCCAAAAGTGAGTTGAGAAATATGACCTTAGGGTTAATACTTCTCCTTCCTGCTGGATCCTCTTTTAATTTTAGGTTCTACAGAACCCAACTTACATCACCATAGAAGCCTCAGTGTTTTTCCATACAATCAGGTGCTGTAGGTATGGAGCTACAAAATTGCACCAGGTATTACTTTATATTAATGTGGTTGTCCAGAGATAAAAATCTTTTAAACAAAAAAGGACAGAATGGTGTAACAATAAGCATTACCTCACTGTTCCCCCTGCCTGAGTGGGCATTTTTATCCCTTTCCTGCCGTTGGAGCTGGGGCCAGGAAGTGGAGCAGCATCGGAAAGGCAGCAAATCGCTGAAGTAATTGGAAGTAATGCGATTCCAAGTGAAAAACTAGAGGCAAACTCCGCCATGTGAACATGGCCTAATGGATAATATGCCAGCTCTGTGTTATCATTCTGCATCTGTATTTTCTATGATGAGTGACTGTGTACTATCAGAATCAGTTTATATATATTTGAATTCATTTGAATAATCCCAGAATTAGCTTGGTACGGTTTGCATATATTTGTTACAATCTCTAGATGCAATGTGCATTAACCGGGAAAAGTTATACTTGGTGACTTATTTTGACTACCTGTGGCTTAAAGGGGATGTCCATCTTTTACGTATTGAGGACTTATCCTCCAGATAGGTCATCAATATTGAATCAATGGGTGTCCAGTACCCAACACCTCCACCAACCAGCCACCAGTGCTGGAGACATAACAATGGACGGAACTGGAAGCTGAAGGCCTCATCTGCTGTTTAGCGAGCGTGCAGGGTTACTGCAGTATTCACATTAATGATAGGTAAATGGCAGTAAGCTGGCACTGCCAGTACACAGTAGAAGGAGCTTTTTGCTCTCAGCTCTTTCCACTGTTGGGTCTCCTGTGGTGGTGGCTGCAAACAGCTGATTGTAGAGGTGCAGGGTGTCTGACCCCCACCACTTTGATATTGACGGCGTGTGACGATTGGTCATCAGTATCTAATAGGTGTAAAAGCCCTTAAAAGTATAACTGTATCTTTATATTACCTATTCATATATTTTAATGTACTTTGTGTTTCCATTCTTCTCCATTTTTAATATCTCTACCTGTCATCATTGAATGGACACATCTCTGCAAACTCTGCGCCCCCTTCATTGTTTACCAGACACAGTGCCACACATTTGGTAATGGCTGTGCCTGGTACTGCAGCTCGTATAGGGACTGAGCTGCAGTACTAGATACAGGTGGTGTTTTCTATGACTGTAAGATTGATGGCCTGTCCTAAGGAAAGAACATCAATATATGCCCAGAAAACCTATTTAAGATATTTATTTGGATTTAGCACTAGGATTGAGTGGGCCAAATAAGAATTGGCATTAAAGGGATATTCCTATCTCAGACACTGGGGGCATATCGCTAGGATCGGATAGGTCCACCTCTGGGACCAGCACCTATACATAGAACAGAGAGACGGCAAAATACCGGATGGCGCACTGCGCATGTGTGGTCGTTCTCCATTTATTCCTATGGGAGCGCTGGCTCAGCTATTTCCGTCAGCCCAATATAAGTGAATGGAGCGGTGGCCATGCTTGTGCAGTGCACCTCCTATTGATTGCAATAGGACTTCCGAAAATACCTGAGCATGACGCTCAGCTATTTTCGGCACCTCATAGGAATAAGAAGAGGGCGGCAGCGAATACGCAATGCACCCTCTGAGACTTTGCCGACTCTGTTCTAAGTGTAGGTAAGGGTCCCAGAGTTGGGATCCTCACCTATCAGACATTGGGGGCATATCCTAGCAATATGCCCCCAATGTCTGAGATGGTACACCCCCTTTAATTGTTGACTCCTGTCAGTGAAGGTCAACCTTTTAGCTCACTATTCATGTATAAATTCATCATAGCCTATTAGAATATCATGGAACATTTCAATGGAGTTTGTAGGTCCTGAACTGGGCATATACTGTATAGTGAGGGTCTTATCTTCTCAGTATACTCTACGAGGGCATACGTCACTGATCAGCACATTTGTGTATGTGTATATATTGAACGCATATTTGGCTGAGGAGAATCCCAGTGGTTCTTTTGCCATTTTATTCATACAAGACACAACATGTCTGATATTATAAGATGCTATATGGAAGGTATACAGATTTTTACACTGTAGTATCTACCACACATACTGTGATAATCTGATCAGATGAAGGATTGTGATGTGTGTGATTTGGGGCAGTAGTGTAGTTTCAAGTGGTGTCGTCTAATCCAATGGCTCTGAATACAGAGCACGTGTAGAAGCACCGAAACAATGATGATGGTGATCCAAGATACCCTCTGTTCTTGAAGTAGGTACCAGTGTGTTTCCGTGCTGCCAGTTTTAACCAGCCTGATTTATTCTATCTTCCGTTTCCAAGCTAAGTGAGTAAAGAGTTTGTAATAAAGAGTTGCTTGGTTAGAGATTTGCGAGGAGGATCTAAGTGGCATTTGGCCAGTGTTACAGTAAAATCAGACGTTGTGTCAAATATTTCCTTATTAGGGTTTCCTTTCTCCACTATAAGACTGACGGGTGACACCAGTAATGATTCATGTTAGGCTACTTTCACACTAGCGCTTGATCGGATCCGTTCTGAACGGATCCGATCATATTAATGCAGACGGAGGCTCCGTTCAGTACGGATCCGTCTGCATTAATAACTTAGAAAATTTTCTAAGTGCGCAAGATGCCTGAGCGGATCCGTTCAGACTTTCAATGTAAAGTCAATGGGGGACGGATCCGCTTGAAGATTGAGCCATATGGTGACCTCTTCAAGCGGATCCGTTCCCATTGACTTACATTGCAAGTCTGAACGGATCCGCTCGCCTCCGCACGGCCAGGCGGACAGCTGAACGCTGCAAGCAGCGTTCAGCTGTCCGCCTGTCCGTGCGGAGGCGAGCGGAGCGGAGGCTGAACGCCGCCAGACTGATGCAGTCTGAGCGGATCCGCTCCATTCAGACTGCATCAGGGCTGGACGGAGGCGTTCTGCTCCGCTCGTGAGCCCCTTCAAACGGAGCTCACGAGCGGACCGACGAACGCTAGTGTGAAACTAGCCTTATTCTGTGCAATGAATGAAAGGGAATCTATGCTTTCTAGCCATTTTAAAATCTAATCACGAATTACATATATTTATTGTGTGAATTGGTCCCTTCAAAAGCAAACAGTTAAAGGGAACCTGTTATCAGCTTTATGGTGACCTCACTGAGGGAAGCATAAATTAGTGACAGAAATGCTGATTTCAGCGGTGTGTCACTCATGGGCTAAAAGTAAGTGGTTGCTGAGAACCAGCATCGTTATCATTGCAGCCCAGGCCTTGAAAAGAGTCAAATCTACCTGAGAAGAGTCATGGTTATTCATAATCTCCTGCTCTCCCCGTCTATCTGCTGATGATTGGCAGCTCTCTCCTAGAGAGAAAGGGAGAAAACTAGGTAGAAGACTGCCAGGGAGAGCAGGAGGTTATGAATAACCAGGACTCTTCTCAGGTGGCCGGGACTCTTTTCCAGGCCCAGTCTGCAATGATTGTGATGTTGGTTCTCGGCAACCACTTACTTTTATCTTATAAATGACAGACCGCTGAAATCAACTCACCTGTCTCTACTTTATTCTGCCGTTAGTATGGGCAACATAAAGTTCATGACAGGTTCCCTTTAAAGAGGTTGTCCAAAATTAGAAACCATGGCTGCATTCTTCCAAAAACACATACTGTCGTGTCTGGTATTGCAGGTCTGTTTCAATAAAGTGAATGGAGCTGAGCTACAATAGTGCACAAAACCTGTGTACAGTTGTGGTACTGTGTTTAGAAGAAGGGAGCCATGTATTTCTAACCCTTCACAACCCCTGCTAATAATTTAGGGCAGTCCCGGGGTATTTCGATTTCTTGGCTCATATTTACTAATGTGTTCGCAGATCTAGATCTCATAAAATGCACTAGAAGGTGTCATAATTTAACAGGAAGGGCTGTGGTCTAAGGTGCAATTTTTGTCAAACAAATTTAGTAGAATTCATTGCTTTGGTTGCACTTTTGATTTTATGGTTTGAATATATTTGCAGTGTATGTAGGCAACTGAGTGTGTGTGGGGTGTGTGGGGTGTGTGGGGTGTGTGGGGTGTGTGTGTGGGGGGGGGGGGGGGCTGGGTTAGACAGGGCTAACTGCATGGAACGCCTGGAAGATGCAGCTTTTGGATGGACACATGGGATAGGCTTGGGATGGAAAGATAGATAGCTAGATAGATAGATATAAGATAGATAGACATGAGATAGATAGATATGAGATAGATGTAAGATAGAGAGATAGATAATACAAGAAAGATAGATATGAGATATCTATCTATCTATCTCATATCTATTATCTATCTATCTCATATCTATTATCTATCTATCTCATATCTATTATCTATCTATCTATCTATCTATCTATCTCATATCTATTATCTATCTATCTCCTATCTATCTGTCTCATATCTATCTATCTATCTATCTCATATCTATCAATCTATCTCATATCTATTATCTATCTCATATCTATTATCTATCTATCTGTCTCATAGCTATCTATCTCATATATATCATCTCATATCTATCTATCTCATATATATCATCTCATATCTATCTATCTATCTATCTATCTATCTATCTATCTATCACATATCTATTATCTATCTATCTAAGATAGATAGATAGATAGATATGAGATGATATATATGAGATAGATAGATATGTGATAGATATGAGATAGATAGATAGATATGAGATTATATATATGAGATAGATAGATATGAGACAGATGGATAGATAGATAGATATGAGATAGATAATAGATATGAGATAGATTGATAGATATGAGATAGATAGATGGATAGATAGATAGATAGATAGATAGGAGATAGATAGATAGATAATAGATATGAGATAGCTAGATAGATAGATAATAGATATGAGATAGATAGATAGACTGATAGATAGATAGATATGAGATAGATAGATAATAGATATGAGATATGACATAGATAGATTTCTGAAATCTGAGACATGTTCCTTTAAGACAATATTTTTTGGAGATATTTTTGATTTGTACCTGTGCAGTCAATCCTTTATGATGCCTTACCCTATCTTTTGTGGATGACATGTAATCTGCCTTGGTGTTCTGAGTGGCCAAAAGGCTTCATGCCTAGGACATCTGTCAGAGGATTGTGGCCTTTATCTGGAGACCTGTTAATCTGACCTCTTTCCTACCCTCATACTTGATACCCCCATGCTCCGATCCATGAATTATATCCACCTTAGTATGAACCCTGTCTGCCCTGACCAGCAGCTTTGGTGAACTACAATTCTGCCTGATGATGTCATACTCTGGTTTTGATGCCTCATTGCTCCTCTGGTCAGTTACTAATGTTTTGGGGGAATTGGGGATAAGGATTCCCCCTCACAAAATACACTCCTTTCAAGGAGAAGAATAAATAATGCATGTAACTTGGAGCACTCAGCAAGATCTTGGTCCTGCATTTCAGAGATCTTAGTACGCCTTTCAGCATGTTTCCTTGGGAACAAAGCTACCTAAAGACATTATCAGGATCCAGGCTTGCACATCTTTCCTATGCCTTCTTTAGTAATGTCCAGCGCCAGTCTAAATGTAAGCCAGCTACATAGAAAATGATAAATGAGAGGGGCCTTCCGGCCCGTCCCCGCCCGTACCGCACCCCCTTTTTTACACCTGGCATGTGTGGGGAAAAGTCACAGATTGCAGCGCAAAGGTTATTTCTGCAATGGATATACACTCACCTAAATAATTATTAGGAACACCTGTTCTATTTCTCATTAATGCGATTATCTAGTCAACGAATCACATGGCAGTTGCTTCAATGCATGTAGGGTTGTGGTCCTGGTCAAGACAATCTCCTGAACTCCAAACTGAATGTCAGAATGGGAAAGAAAGGTGATTTAAGCAATTTTGAGCGTGGCATGGTTGTTAGTGCCAGACGGGCCGGTCTGAGTATTTCACAATCTGCTCAGTTACTGGGATTTTCACGCACAACCATTTCTAGGGTTTACAAAGAATGGTGTGAAAGGGGAAAAACATCCAGTATGCGGCAGTCATGTGGGCGAAAATGCCTTGTTGATGCTAGAGGTCAGAGGAGAATGGGCCGACTGATTCAAGCTGATAGAAGAGCAACGTTGACTGAAATAACCAATCGTTCCAACCAAGGTATGCAGCAAAGCATTTGTGAAGCCACAACATGCAGAACCTTGAGGCGGATGGGCTACAACAGCAGAAGACCCCACCGGGTACCACTCATCTCCACTACAAATAGGAAAAACATGCTACAATTTGCACAAGCTCACCAAAATTGGACTGTTGAAGACTGAAAAAATGTTGCCTGGTCTGATGAGTCTCGATTTCTGTTGAGACATTCAAATGGTAGAGTCCGAATTTGGCGTAAACAGAATGAGAACATGTATCCATCATGCCTTGTTACCACTGTGCAGGCTGGTGGTGGTGGTGTAATGGTGTGGGGGATGTTTTCTGGGCACACTTTAGGCCCCTTAGTGCCAATTGGCCATCGTTTAAATGCCACGGGCTACCTGAGCATTGTTTCTGACCATGTCCATCCCTTCATGACCACCATGTACCCATCCTCTGAAGGCTACTTCCAGCAGGATAATGCACCATGTCACAAAGCTCAAATCATTTCAAATTGGTTTCTTGAACATGACAATGAGTTCACTGTACTAAAATGGCCCCCACAGTCACCAGATCTCAACCCAATAGAGCATCTTTGGGATGTGGTGGAACGGGAGCTTTGTGCCCTGGATGTGCATCCCTCAATTCTCCATCAACTGCAAGATGCTATCCTATCAATATGGGCCAACATTTCTAAAGAATGCTATCAGCACCTTGTTGAATCAATGCCACGTAGAATTAAGGCAGTTCTGAAGGCAAAAGGGGGTCCAACACCGTATTAGTATGGTGTTCCTAATAATTATTTAGGTGAGTGTATCTGATGAATGAGTGAATGACCCCCTTTGTTTTTGTTTTTTTACCTCTGTACCGGTTTGGCTACAGAGTGTGGATAATACTGGGATTGATTTTTTCAATTGTTCTAGCTGTTTGTTTTATATTTTATTTTTATTTATTTTTTTTAATTTTCAATATATACATAAAAAATTATTTCTATCATCAGAAAGGTCACAATAATAGTCTCACCTGAGACATGTTTGCTTGACAGTTGAACATCATGGTCTTGGTCCTATCTTCCTAGGTGCCCGCAGTCTTGAGAAATGTGATGTTTTATGATATGCAAATGAGCCCCTAGGAGCAACTAGGGTGGTGCTGTTGCACCTTCTTGCTCCCAGAGGCTCCCCTCACTGCCCTTCATGCGCGCTCTGACTGACAATGTGTGCGCTAACTAAGCTCCTGCAAAACTGAAGAGTATGGCCTCTTTCACACGGGCATCAGTTTTTTTGCCCGGATAAGAGCCGGGTGCGTTGCGGGAAAATGCGCGATTTTCCCGCGCGAGTGCAAAACATTGTCATGCGTTGCACTCGCATGAGAAAAATCGCGCATGTTTGGTACCCAAACCCGAACTTCTTCATAGAAGTTCGGGCTTGGGATTGATGTTCTGAAGATTGTATTATTTTCCCTTATAACATGGTTATAAGGGAAAATAATAGCATTCTGAATACAGAATGCATAGTAAACCAGCGCTAGAGGGGTTAAAAAAAAATAAAAAAAAATTTAACTCACCTTAGTCCACTTGATCGCGAAGCTGGCATCTCCTTGTGTCTCTTCTGCGCTGAGCGGCTGAACAGGACCTGGGGTGAGCTGCTCCATTAAATACAGGTTAAGGACCTTCGATGACATCACTCCGGTCATCACATGGTCTTTTACCATGGTGAATCACCATGGTAAAAGATCATGTGACGTACCATGTGATGACCGGAGTGACGTCATCGAAGGTCCTTAACCTGTATTTAATGGAGCAGCTCACCCCAGGTCCTGTTCAGCCGCTCAGCGCAGAGGAGACACAAGGAGATGCCAGCTTCGCGATCAAGTGGACTAAGGTGAGTTAAATTTTTTTTTATTTTTTTTTAACCCCTCTAGCGCTGGTTTACTATGCATTCTGTATTCAGAATGCTATTATTTTCCCTTATAACCATGTTATAAGGGAAAATAATAATGATCGGGTCTCCATCCCGATCGTCTCCTAGCAACCGTGCGTGCAAATCGCACGGCATCCGTACTTGCTTGCGGATGCCATCCGATTTTCACACACCCCATTCATTTCTATGGGGCCTGCGTCACGTCAAAATTGGACAATATAGAGCATGCTGCGATTTCAACTGAACGCACAAGTGATGCGTTAAAAACAACGCTCATGTGCACAGCCCCATAGAAATGTATGGGTCAGGATTTAGTGCGGGTGCCATACGTTCGCCGCACGGATCGCACCCGCACGGAAAACTCGCCCGTGTGAAAGTGGCCTATGTCCTCACTGACTGACACTGTCAGTTAGAGGTGGGGGCATGGCATGAATGGCAGTGAGTGGAGCCTCTGGGAGCAACAAGGTGCAACAGCACTGCCCTCATTGCTCCTATGGGCTCATTTGCATATTATGCAACATCAATTTTCTCAAGAATGCTGGCACCTACAAAGATTGGACCAAGACCATGATGTTCAAGTGTACATGTCTCAGGTGAGGTTTTATTGCAACTTATCGGAAGACAGAATTTCATAGGTTTTTTGAATACCATTAATGAGCTACTAATTCTGTGATTCATAACGGAAGAACTGTCCAATCCCTTTTTCCCAGGTTTTACGAGACTTCGATATTGATGACCTATCCTCAATATCAAAGCTTGTCCCATGTTGCATAGCTATGTACTGTAACTGTTGCTTCACACACAGTTTAGTTCCTGGTGTTTTTATGGAGCTAAAAAGAGTATAAATCATGTTTTTTAACCTTTTTGAGTCAAGTTTAGGGTGTTTGCCCATATAGTATGTTTTGGCACCTGGCATTTTTCGCATGCCAGACTTTTGTTTTTTATTTTTGAATTAAAGTATGTGCACCTCTTTGATGTCACTGTAGACCTGTGTGGGGGGAAAAAGTTAAAGATAACGGCATTAAAAAACACCAACACATATTGCCCATCAGACAGAGCATGCTGCGATTTGAAAAAAACGCCATTACCAAATAACACCTGTTTGCCCTGCTTTTAAAATTTTCCATAGACTTCCATTAAACATCTGGAACTGTTGTTTTTGCCTTCAAAAAAGCACCAAAAAACGTTAAAAAACACCACAAAACACAAAAAAAAACTGTATGTGAACCCACCCTAAGCTGCCTTCACCACCATGTTGAGATATGTTAACAAACAGAATCGTTGACCTTTAAAGGCTATGGATTGATTTAGGAGAGACCCGGACAATTCCTTGTTATATTCTGCCTTTTCAGTAAAAAAATAAAAAGAATAATAATTTGGGGGGGAAAGCCATGATTTGGCAGCATAGTGGTATGTATGGATTATTTCAGGTCGCTTCTCACACAACCGTGCTTGAGCTTTCTTCCTCATATGGTTTACATTTCATGTATTATGAAATCCATGACTCCATTCGAACCAGTTGTCATCAACATGAAAGAAAATATGCAGTATATAATAATAAAGCAAGTTTCCCGTCTGGATTACATCAGTGTATTAAACCATGGAGCATTCAGATGCAAATGGTCCTCACTGCCATGTAAATGGCTATTTGCATATCCATTGGTTGTATGACCGTCCTGGACTAGAAAACGGTTGCAAATAAAGGTCCAGTCAGGGGATAGCCCTAAATTATTTCTATTCTCTGTGCATTTGGAAGCGGTTAATCTGAATCATGAGCGGAGCGGAGTATGGAAAGCGAAGCTTTGTCTGAGCAACCTCTCATGACCTGCAGTCATTCAGTATCCTTTCTTCATCCTTGACGTCTTACATGATACATTAGGCAATAATTGAGATGTGTAAAGATACCCTTGAAAGGGCAACAGATTGTACATTGTTCCTGCTCCAGATGCACCTTGTCAGTGAGTGACATAGTAGCTGCAGTGGAGCTATCATGATATATTATTATCTGGGTGTTTGGTACATTTACACATGTCGTGGTTTCATGTCAAAAGCTCTATCACCAGGATTTTGTGTCTAGAGCTGAGGACATGGGTTGCTAGATGGCCGCTAGCACATCCGCAATACCCAGTCCCCAGAGCTCTGTGTGCTTTTATTGTGTAAAAAACCCTGATTTGATACATATGCAAATTAACCTGAGAGGAGTCCTGTCCCTGAGAAGAGTCAGGGACAGGACTCATCTCAGGTTAATTTGCATGATCCTAAAGTTTAACAATAAAGGATGTCAAACTTAAATTCTGAAAGAAACCTTGCTTCTTATAACATCTACACATTCTGTGCCAGTCACCATGATCGTGCCAATAATCACAGCAAATTTCAAAAATGCACTTTTATGTACAATAGCAAGTTTGAGAAAGGCGACTGCCCAGGTGGAAATGTTGCACCAGTCTGCCGAGCTTGAAATACAACCCTCCTTACAAACCTAAAATACAAAATACTTCTACAGGATCATACTGACATAAAGCTGTCAGTATGATTTTGAAGCATTAAAGGGGTTGTCCCACTTTGCTGTTTCAATCTTACCAGCAGTAAATGTCCTGATAACTTCCTGCTTCTCAGGCAGTTGAGTGAAGGCCACGCCTCCTCATGACTCACCCTCAGAGCTCAGTCCGTGCTCGTTCATGTGGATGAGTCATCCACATGGAGCCTGCAGAGTATGTAAAGCCCCTCCCCCTGCTGGGGAATCACTCAGTGACCACTGACCAATGCTAGTGAACTAATGGAGTAACTTGTGGCTGTCCTGCATTCTAATACACTTACACATAAAACCTGTGTTACAAACCCATTCTGTGCAGCAAAAACAATAAATCACTACAGCCCAAATGCATGTTAGCTAGTAGCCATATGATCTGTGCTAGATATAGATAGATATATTCACTGACTTATTACCCAGCTTTCCCGATGTCTGATATTATAACTGACTTATTACCCAGCTTTCCCGGTATCAGATATTATCACTGACTTATTACCCAGCTTTCCCGGTATCAGATATTATCACTGACTTATTACCCAGCTTTCCCGGTATCAGATATTATCACTGACTTATTACCCAGCTTTCCCGGTGTACAATATTATCACTGACTTATTACCCAGCTTTCCCGGTGTACAATATTATCACTGACTTATTACCCAGCTTTCCTGGTGTACAATAATATTACAGACTTATTACCCAGCTTTCCCGGTATCAGATATTATCACTGACTTATTACCCAGCTTTCCCGGTGTACAATAATATTACAGACTTATTACCCAGCTTTCCCGGTGTACAATATTATCACTGACTTATTACCCAGCTTTCCCGGTATCAGATATTATCACTGACTTATTACCCAGCTTTCCCGGTGTACAATATTATCACTGACTTATTACCCAGCTTTCCCGGTGTACAATATTATCACTGACTTATTACCCAGCTTTCCCGGTGTACAATAATATTACAGACTTATTACCCAGCTTTCCCGGTATCAGATATTATCACTGACTTATTACCCAGCTTTCCCGGTGTACAATAATATTACAGACTTATTACCCAGCTTTCCCGGTGTACAATATTATCACTGACTTATTACCCAGCTTTCCCGGTGAACAATATTATCACTGACTTATTACCCAGCTTTCCCGGTATCAGATATTATCACTGACTTATTACCCAGCTTTCCCGGTGTACAATATTATCACTGACTTATTACCCAGCTTTCCCGGTGTACAATAATATTACAGACTTATTACCCAGCTTTCCCGGTGTACAATAATATTACAGACTTATTACCCAGCTTTCCCGGTATCAGATATTATCACTGACTTATTACCCAGCTCTCCCGGTATCAGATATTATCACTGACTTATTACCCAGCTTTCCCGGTGAACAATATTATCACTGACTTATTACCCAGCTTTCCCGGTGAACAATATTATCACTGACTTATTACCCAGCTTTCCCGGTGAACAATATTATCACTGACTTATTACCCACCTTTCCCGGTAAAGCTGGGTAATAAGTCAGTGATAATATCTGATACCGGGAAAGCTGGGTAATAAGTCAGTGATAATATCTGATACCGGGAAAGCTGGGTAATAAGTCAGTGATAATATTGTACACCGGGAAAGCTGGGTAATAAGTCAGTGATAATATCTGATACGGGGAAAGCTGGGTAATAAGTCAGTGATAATATCTGATACGGGGAAAGCTGGGTAATAAGTCAGTGATAATATCAGACATCGGGAAAGCTGGGTAATTAGTCAGTGATAATATTGTACACCGGGAAAGCTGGGTAATAAGTCAGTGATAATATCTGATACCGGGAAAGCTGGGTAATAAGTCAGTGATAATATCTGATACCGGGAAAGCTGGGTAATAAGTCAGTGATAATATTGTACACCGGGAAAGCTGGGTAATAAGTCAGTGATAATATCTGATACGGGGAAAGCTGGGTAATAAGTCAGTGATAATATCTGATACGGGGAAAGCTGGGTAATAAGTCAGTGATAATATCAGACATCGGGAAAGCTGGGTAATTAGTCAGTGATAATATTGTACACCGGGAAAGCTGGGTAATAAGTCAGTGATAATATCTGATACCGGGAAAGCTGGGTAATAAGTCAGTGATAATATCTGATACCGGGAAAGCTGGGTAATAAGTCAGTGATAATATTGTACACCGGGAAAGCTGGGTAATAAGTCAGTGATAATATCTGATACGGGGAAAGCTGGGTAATAAGTCAGTGATAATATCTGATACGGGGAAAGCTGGGTAATAAGTCAGTGATAATATCAGACATCGGGAAAGCTGGGTAATTAGTCAGTGATAATATTGTACACCGGGAAAGCTGGGTAATAAGTCAGTGATAATATCTGATACCGGGAAAGCTGGGTAATAAGTCAGTGATAATATCTGATACGGGGAAAGCTGGGTAATAAGTCAGTGATAATATCTGATACGGGGAAAGCTGGGTAATAAGTCAGTGATAATATCTGATACCGGGAAAGCTGGGTAATAAGTCTTATAGACTTATTACCCAGCTTTCCCGGTCTCTGATATTATCACTGACCTATTACCCAGCTTATATGGGGGGGGGGGGCATCTGTGGAGGGCACTTATGGGGTGGGGGCATCTGTGGAGGACACTTATGGGGTGGGGGGGCATCTGTGGAGTGCACTTATGGGGTGGGGGGGGCATCTGTGGAGGGCACTTATGGGGTGGGGGGGGCATCTGTGAAGGGCACTTATGGGGTGGGGGCATCTGTGGAGTGCACTTATGGGGTGGGGGCATCTGTGGAGTGCATTTATGGGGTGGGGGCATCTGTGGATGGCACTTATGGGGTGGGGGGGCATCTGTGGAGGGCACTTATGGGGTGGGGGGGGGGGCATCTGTGGATTACTGCCTGGACTCCTTCTGGGCGTCCTCGGTTGCTATGACGCCGTGCGCTCCCTCATGCTGCCGGAAAACAGTAATACACTGCTATGATCTGTAAGATGTATCACTGTATTCCGGTGGCATGAGGGAGCGCACGGCGTCATAGCAACCGAGGACGCCGTGTGCTCCGCCGCCCAGAAGGAGTCGGCCCGTGACTAATAGGGCCCAGGGGAGCATATCAATCACTAACCTCTGCCACCGTGATCTTCCAGGGCCCTCCTCCCTCCTCTAGAATCTGCAGGACAGCAGCGTAGCAGGCAGACAGTCTCTCTCCCCGGCACTATCTCCAGCATGCAGGACACGCCTCCCCAGCTTGTAAAACAGCCATGCGTGCGCGTTCTCGAGCGGCCGGCTGGGGAGAAGGTAGGACATTGTGCGCAGGCGCGGCACATACAAGCCCCGCAAGTATCCGGCCGTATCCATGGGATACAGGTAGACAACAGAGGCGCAGATGAAGGCATTTTTCAGGAGAACCGTGCAAGTTAGGAAATGGAAGTTATTTAGAAGATTATTCAAGGACACTTGGGGAAACTGATTAACAGCAATTAATGAAATGGGACAACCCCTTTAAGGCCGTGCAGACACATATGGCATTATAATCATTATAATGCCATGCACTCCTTCAAGACGAGCAGTGATCAAGACGGAGCGTGATTTTTGGACTGCACTTAAGGGTCCATTCACACGTCCGCAGTGTGTTGCACCCCATAGAACTTGTCCGCAATTGGGGACAAGAATAGAACATGTTCTATTTTTTTTTCCGGAGCAGCGGACCGAAAGATCGGGGCCGCGCTCCGGAAATGCAGATGCGGAGAGCACATAGTGTGCTCTCCGCATCCATTCCTGCCCCATTGAGAATTAATGGGTTCGCACCCATTCCGGATATTGCGGAATGGATGCGGACCCATTTCACGGACGTGTGAATGGACCCTAAGACTGGAATTAAACATGGCATTTTTTTTTAAACCAAAGCCAGGAGTGAATCCAACACAATGCAGTTTGGTTTGCTGCATTTTTTTCTGGTATTTTCTCCATAGGTTTCTCTTGAAAAACTGCAGCAAAAAATGCATGTACAACATGACAATAAATTAAAATGCACTTAAATGCTATAAAAAATGTGTATTAGGCTACTTTTACATTAGCGTTCTTTGCGGATCCGTCATGGATCTGTAAAAACGCTTCCATTACCATAACACAACCGCATGCATCTGTCATGAGCGGATCCGGTTGTATTATGTCTTCTATAGCCATTATGGATCCGCCATGAACACCATTGAAAATGGGGAACTGATCTGTTTTCTATTGTGCCAGTGAAAACGGATCCGTCCGCATTGGCTTACATTGTGTGTCAGGACGGCTCCGCTTTGTCAGGGGGACAGTAAAGCGCTGCAGGCAGCGTTTTGGTGTCCGCCTCTAGAACTGAATGGAGACTGATTGGAGGCAAACTGATGCATTCTGAGCAGATCCTTTTCCATTCAGAATGAATTAGGGCAAAACTGATCCGTTTTGGACTGCTTGTGAGAGCCCTGAACGGATCTCACAAACGGAAAGCCAAAACGCTAGTGCAAAAGTAGCCTTACATTACAAAAAACAACAGTTTTAAAATGTGCATTTTCATGTGTTAAAGAACACCGGCGCAGATTTAGTAATGTGTCCGCACCAAAACTCTGTTTAAAAAAGTGACTCAATTTAGCAATTCTAGGCTTCTACACTTTTTCAACATTTTCAACAAGGGGAAAGGCTTAGCGGAAATCTGGCAGAGTAACACTAAGGTCTCGTGCACACGACCGTATGTATTTTGCGGTCCGCAAAAAACAGATCCACAAAAAATACTTATAACGTCTGTGTGCATTCAGGATTTTGCGGAATGGTACAGCTGGCCCCTAATATAATAGTACTATCCTTGTCCGTAATGGGGACAATAATAGGACATCTTCTATAAATGCACATATGGAAACAGAATGTTTTTTTTGCGGACCCATTACAATGAATGGTTCCGCATACAGTCCCCCACAAAAAACTGAACGAACACTGAAAGAAAATACGTTCCTGTGCATGAGCTCCAAAGGTGCATTCACATGACTGTATGTATTTTTTGGTCTGCAAAATGCGGATCTGCAAATAAAATGTCATCCGTGTGACGTCCATGTTGCATCTGTTTTTTTTTGTAACAATGTAACAACATTGGAACAATGCCCAAGGGACAAGAATAGGACATGTTCTATCTTTTTTGCATTTTTTAAGGGATGGACATACGGATGTGGACAGCACAAGGTGTGCTGTCTGCATCTTTTGCAAACCCATTGAAATCAATGGGTCCGCATCCAGTCCAAATGAAATGCGGATCAGATGCGGACCAGGGGCAGTGCTAAAGACTGGCCATTTGTGCCGGTGATGTCACCGGGATCACTGCTATGCGGTAGTCTCACCCAGCATACCCAAATGAAGCCCTAGAGCAAGGGGGAGCATCAGGGCTAGAAATGCTCCGAGGCTCTACTCATACATGGTAAATGAGTGAATGGGAGCTTATGTCCGGGTTCAGTTCTGAACCCAGACAACCCCTTTAATTTAGGTCTTATTTGCTTCATGTAAAAATACCTGAGCTATTGAACACATAATATTAACCACTGAATATTAAAAAGACCACATTCTAGAAATGTAGTGATTGTGTAAGGAGAATGATTCATACATTATGCAGATGAAAGAGAATGATGTGGTCAGCTGGCATCTAAGTCTGTCAGATGGTGAATCACACCCTCCTAGACAGTGCTGTGGTTTGGGATAGCTGATTCTTCTCTCTCGGTAGGTTATACATAACTTCAATGGGTAGTACTAGCTATTCACAGGACAGTCATACATGGAAAAGCAAAGAACACAGCTGCTTTATTTTGTAAATGTGTATCAAGAAGTCCATTATGAATTCCTCACACTACAAGTGACTAGTGTTTGTTGCATGAAGTTAAAGGGCTTCTGTTACCCCTCTAAAGTCATTTTTCATTTTTGGGCGACTTAAAATCCTTATACTGTGATTTATCAATATATAGTGCTCTTACCCTTTTTCGTTCAGTAGTTTCGTAAAAAAAACAACTCGTTCAGTAAATTTCATCAAAAACATCCTCTGGCTGGCCCTGTCTGCGCTCTAAATCTTGCGCCTGCGCCGTACCGGTCTTCAGTCGGCGCAGGCGCACCGAGAGGAGGACGCTCGCTTGGCCTCTCCTTCCTCAGTGCGCCTGCCCCGGGTGTAGATGTGACGTCATCGGCGCAGGCGCATTGAGGAAGGAGCGGCCGAGCGAGCGTCCTCCTCCCAGTGCGACTGAAGACCGGTACGGCGCAGGCGTGAGATTTAGAACGCAGACAGGGCCAGCCAGGGGACGAGAGCGGTCGCTGGCCCTGTCAATCAACAGGAGGAGGGGGCGTTTATTTGAAAGGAGGATGCGGCTGCTACAAGCAAGTAGCCCCCCTACTTGCTGCTAGAGAGGTAATTTACATATTATAAAAGTGCGTTTTTTATATATATTGATAAATCGCAGTAAAAGGTTTTTAAGTCGCCCAAAAATGAAAAATGACGTTAGGGGGGTGACAGAAGCCCTTTAAACTCTGTTGTGCCCTACACTGCGTAGCCCTTCAGCATCAGAAGAACTCATATACACTGATCAGGTATAACACCACACGCCCACCCATGTATGGCATCCAATAGCAGAATTGAAGGTAATACGTCCTTAAAGATCCAGCCTGAAATCACAGAGAGAAGTGAGTAACATTAATTATCTCATTGCAGTGATACCAATGAAGAGGTGAGAGATATATTAGGCAGGAAATGCACAGTCAAATCTTGCGGTTCTTTCTTGAAAGCAGGAAAAATGGACAAGTGCAAGCATCTGAGTAAGGCTGAGTTCACACCAGCGTTCAGCCTTTCCGTTCTCCTGCTCAGTTATAGGAGCAGGAGAACGGAAAGGACGGATTGGGCACATAACTGAGGCGAGCGGAGCCTACGGACCCCATAGACTATAATGGGGTCCGTTAGGTTTGCGCTCAGAAAATGATTTTGGAGCGGAGACAAAAGTCCTGCATGCATCTTAAAATAGGCGCATCTTTTGGCAGCTCAGGAGATATCAAGACCAGCGCAGAAAGCACCGGTCTTAATAAATCTCCCCCAAAGTGTCTAGCCTTACACCAAATGTATTTTTCAGCCTGAGCCATTGTAATAAATGCAAGGTTAAATAGCCAGTCTAAGTTGACACCTATCTATTGGGTTAGTATATCTTCCCCATTGTGTGAAAAATTCGGATTCCGATGCCCCACATAGCCGTGATGTTACTTCTATAACTGAGAGTTGCTAAGCTATAAAAGTTTTGTGTTGCTGCAAGTTCTAGGAGTTTTTTTTTTAAATGGCCACTATGTGGCACCGTTCTCTTGCCGTCTAAAAACAAAGTTGAACTAGTAAATGTACGTCTTTACACGTTGTAGCTAATGCGTTTTATCGAGAAACTCATATTAATCAGCAGAAAAGAAACAAATATGAATAATATGATTTTATGGGCAGTGTACAGGACAATGGCACAGAAAGCTCTTTAAAATATAGAGGAATTATCAACCCAGAGGAAAGGGGCATAAAACAAGTTATCCCATGTACACTGGATACGGGTTATGCCTGGGCCCCTCATATACATTGTACTTACCCCACTCCCTGACACCCATTGCTTCCAAGTCTCCCCCAGCCCCCCCTAATCCTCGGATGTTTTGAGTGGCGCCCGTGCGGGGATCAGAAGCGACGCGAGTGTCGGGGAGCGGGATAAGAGTGGGGGGTCATAATAGGGATGGATAACTCCTTTTGGGTAACAGGCAAGCAGGCACAATAGGGACACAGCGTGCTGTATTATTTAATTATTGCTAGCTGATGTTTCATAATCATGTGACTCTTGCTTGTATTTCATTCAGTTAATTAATCCTTTCATACACCAAATAAGTACTAACTCAGAGCACAGGCCGTTGCAGGAATGGCACGGGCACAGCTTCTTAGATAGAAACAATGGCATCTAAGCATTTAGACAGAGGGAGGGGTCTCTCTCTCAGTCCATCAGCCCTTTGGGAGGCAATCACAGGGTTACTATGGCAGCCAGGGGTCTAACAATGTCCTCAGCGTCTGCCAAATACAGTGGTTTATTAGGCTCTGCCAGGGCAGGGTCTCTTAGGCTGCCTGTCAATAACATATTCCCAGGGTGACATAATACATAAAAATATCCATTAGAATGGGACTGTGATCCGTCCGCACCGTAAAAAGGTAGTGCATACACTACTATTTTCCAGTGCGGAGGCATGGACAGAAACCCCACGGACGCAATCCGTTCCGCACTGGACCTTCTGGATTGCGGACCCATTCAAGTGAATGGGTCCACATCCGTGATGCGGGGTGCACACGGCCGGTGCCTGCATATTGCAGACATGCTATTTGCGGGCTTCAATATGGGCACGGCCGTGTGCATGACCCCTAAGAGTGCAGATGGCACACTAATTACATTAGACTGGAATCTTATCATGAATATTGGCATATGTCATAAGCGGTAGGTGGATTGTAGCTTACAGTAGGTTAGGGTTTCCCAGTTTACGTGGTAACATGAATTTAGTATTTGCAGCTATGCTACACTTCACCAGTGACATGCCCCATAAAGAAGGCTTGGGATCTGTCCTTTGTGTCACTCTTTGGAGAAGATTAATGAAAATGACATCTGTCTGCTCTGTAGGGGATCAGTTTAATTCTTTTGTGTCCTATGTAAATGTTCCTAAGTAACTGCTTTTCAGCAGGTTTCTCCAAAGGAAATGCCCATGGCTGCCATTATAAATGTAAGAGTACATTCACTGGGAGGCACAAACTGAGGATAACACCCAAGTGTAGAAGCGTCCTGTTATTATGCACTACATAATTCATCTTCTATGGTGCGTCAGAGCTTACAATGCGCTTCTTGTCATCATAAGGAGATAACGTCACTTGCTTAAGGACACAAGATGTTGTCTGGCGCGCCTACATGAAGATAGGTCCAGTTTCTCCAAGACTTGGGCATTTCTTCCTAGGCCAGCTGTTCTTCTTACGTATTAATCTTTTAATCTGCTAATTCTCCTAAACAACATATGTGTTTGCTGACATCCAGAAGCAAGTGGTATTTGTGCTTTGCCTGGTGAAAAGTAGAAGAAACATTTTTCATGTTAAAGTTTTGCACATTTTATGGAAAACATCCACACTTTAGGTGCTGTTTTGGAGATTTAGAGGTGTTAATGTGGATTTCATCAGATCTGCGGGGTTCCCACTCCTGGCACTCCCACCAATCAGCTGTTTGAAGAGGCCGCAGCGCTCATCTGAGCTCCATTGAGCACTGCAGCCTCCACACAGCTTGACAGCGCTGTCCATTTGATAGTGGCTGTGCTTAGTATTGCAGATCAGGCCCATTCACTTGAATTGGTCTGAGATGCACCTTGGCCACGTCACTGATGTGTGGTGACGTCACTGGCCTAGGGAGAGGCCTAAATGTTCAGGGAGTGCTGAGGACTCTTCAAACAATTGATTATCAGGGGTCCTGGGTGTCGAACCCCCCACCCCCCATTATGATATTGTTGACCTAACCTGAGGATAGGCCATCAATATCAAATTCCTGGATAACCCCTTTAACTAAAGGTAGTCTGTTACCCGTATTTAGTATATATAACTATTGCTAAAGTACTACAATATTGTTAAAAGCATACCTTTCATAGTTTTACCTCCGTTTCTGAAGAACCTTTATGGATATGCAAATGATGCACCAAGTGCCCAGTTTGAAGTTTATAATCCCCCAGTTCCTGCTTGTTGGGCTGTCAAGTCTGTTCCCTCTGTCTGTGACATCACTGATTCCCTTTCCCTCTGCTTGAAACGTCACCAAGCAGCTGCATCCAAATCCCGTGTGAGAGCAGACTGGCAGTCAGCCCGCTTATTACAATACATACTTTGGGCATCACAAGATTTGGATGCAGAGGCTCAGTGTTATCAATGGAGGGTAAGGGGATCAGTGATTTTGTAAATAGAAGGGACAGACTTGGGAGCACAGCGGGGAGGAACTGAGACTGAGGGAGGAGGCAGGGTTGTGCTCTTTGAAAAATTATATAACACCTACAAATACACATTATATATATATATAATCTAATTCTTCTGTGAGGAATATGGATTATTATTTGTCAGCCATGTTCCTACACCGGCCATCAGCTGTCAGATAGCAGAGGTAGTGAACTCCACAGGAGGGCCCTGCTTAAAAAGCCCAGCCATCTGGCAGAGAACTTCTTGCAGGCCACTTTTGTTTACATTTCACACCCTATTCAGACAGCACGGATCCTGCAGGAAAACCTCCCTGCAGGGGGTCTAAGTCAGTCCTTGGAACAAAGGAAATTATCAGACATCATGGAATCGGCAGTTCATAAGGAATTATGAATCACCCGTCCATCACAGACATAAACCAGATACATATTTGTGTCCCTGTGGCCATGATGAACAGGCCCGTGGTCATAGCTTGGTGGTGGGATGCCAGGAAGAAGAGATATAAATATATCTCCAGAGAAATAAAAAAACGGTACCATGCTTGGACTCTACTGGTAGCCGGAACCCAGGCGGATCCGTTGCTCCCATAACCACCTCCCTGCGACATTCTGGTCTGGAGCCGTTAACCCCTATCGGTTTTGTGGCTCATGTGCTGCCAGCCCAGCAGTGGGGGGGTGGACCCTCCCAGAGGCCGGGAGGAGAAGGGCCAGCTACAGGTTAAAAGGCTTGTGCCAGCAAGCGGGCGTGGCTTTTCTCTGAAGGAGGGTCACATCGTGCCATGTGTTTAGAGGGACCTGGAACCTGCTGACATCACTGCCCTCTATGTGACTCATCACAACCCAAAAGGACTCATCTATCTGGTAAACTGACTTTTGCTCTGTTTAATCCAGTTTGTAATAAAAATTATTTAGTTATACCACCCCTACAAGTATGTGTACGTGGTATTTAATTACACCCAAATATGATGGATAAATTTTGTAAACTGGGATTCAATAAAACGTAACCTTTACTAGGTCATTTAAAATAATGTATCGCACTTGGTGAGAGACGACATAGACAACAAACAAATACCTCCACTGTATCAGTTCATATACCATTCACATGAAATGAAAAAAGGGTGGATCTCACCTCGTCTGGGTAGGGTCCACGACCATGGAGGAGGGTCCTGGCAGTGGTAATACCTTTGACCAATGTGACCAGGTGCTGATGTCGTGATTGGCACATTATTATATTATGGCTTTCCTGCCTTTCTAGAGGCCAAGGGGCTGTTCTTGTAGCCTGCCTACCACAATGGAGCACCCGCCCCGACAGGGGCGACCCCACACCGAACCTTTCCCTCAGTATGGGTCTAAAGTTCTATAAAGCCCTAACTACAACGCCCTACATGCCATGTTTCTGTCTTTTTCAGACATCATCAGGGGACTTCACACATGTATTCCAGGGCAACTACAAATAAAAATTACAGACAAACACTAAGTGTAGGTCACAAATATCTGAGTACCGCATGTATAGTAACTTATCAGCAGACTCAGTATACTTACTAGAGATTAAGGTGATTTTAGCCTCGTATCATCAGACAGGATAGTGGGTAACTCTTATCCTCACTGTTACAGGGGAAGTGTCCCATGTCAGTCAGTGTCTCACCACAGTGATTTGCGTGAGCACTGAATAGTTGTTAGCCGCCTCCTAATATACCTCTATTCGCGGTGAGTGTACGCCCCCCATGATTATTTGCCTCACCTGTCCGGATCTCTCAGGGTGCTTGTTATACCATGTGGAACGCACGCCGCTCGCGTGCGTTCCACCGGACCGGAAGCTACAATCACGTGATGCGGGCTGAACCGGAAGTGAGGTCAGGGCCTGAGTCAGAGCGTTGCTAGTTGCATAGCAACCTCTAGGCTCATGACGCATGGCCCGATTGTCAGGCAAATGATATCTTGCCTGCTCTTTATATATACGCACAATCGCATTGCGGATTTAACTTGGCAGGACAGCCGAACACACGCTGTACTCCTCAGAATGCCGGTTAATAATTGGGCCATGGGACCAGATATATATCAGCTGAAGTACATACTTTAGGACATTTCATCCGGTTAGAATTCCAAATGAGTCCACCACCGGATCCCATGCGATCACCATTTACATGAGACCACATGGGATCAAAGGGGGGACCTGGTCAGACTACCGCATATTTTATCTTATCAGGTAGCCCCTGTTACCAATCCAACCGAGTCCATCATCGCATCCCATGCGCCCATAGTACGAGCACATGAGATCCAAGGGGGACACAGTCAGATCTCACCCATCCTAATTCACCTTGCAACCTAGATCACAAAAAACAGCAATAGTTTTGTTGTTCATTTAAGCCGGATGGATGGACCGTTCTGAGATAGAAGATCCATTTAGCCTCGCATTGCAGGATCCTCTTGTCAAAGTCACCCCGTCTTGTGCCAGGCCTAATTTTTTCAATTCCCATGAAGGAAAGACAATCCAGTCTGCCATCATGTTCGGTGTTCACATGTCGTGCCACCGATGTATCTCTACCATTCCTTATGTCGCTCAGGTGCTCTCCTATTCTTCTCCTCTCTACCAGTCTTCCCGAAATATTCCTTTCCACAGTCACATGTGATTTTGTTATCCAATCCCATGCTTTTGCAGTTAACAAAGTCTGTAATTGAGTAGACTTTATCGGTGTTATTGCTCCTGAATGACTTTGCTTTGGCCATAAAGGGGCACGCCACACATCTGCCACCATTGTGGATACCCAGCAGGTGTACTTACACCAGCGTACCAGATGGCCCTGAAAAGGGAGATCCGTTTTATTAGCACATACAATGGCTGTTCTTCTGTAATCAGAGATATTATATCAAAACACTGGCATGTGCTTTTAATGGATCCCGACATCTGCAAGGCCATAAAAGGGCGCCCCAGCATCACATATAGGCGTGGTAGAAGTATCCGTGATATGTTGGTGCATAGCCACTATGCACCAGTGCCCCAGCAAAAGACATGGCTTGAGAGAGGCCTTAGTGGTAATTTCAAATATGGCAGATGTGTGGCGTGCCCCTTTATGGCCAAAGCAAAGTCATTTAGGAGCAATAACACCGATAAAGTCTACTCAATTACGGACTGTATTAACTGCAGAAGCATGGGATAGGTTTACAAAATCACATGTGAATGTGGAAAGGAATATTTCGGGAAGACTGGTAGGGAGGAGAAGAATAGGAGAGCACCTGAGCGACATAAGGAATGGTAGAGATACATCGGTGGCACGACATGTGAACACCGAACATGATGGCAGACTGGATTGTCTTTCCTTCATGGGAATTGAAAAAATTAGGCCTGGCACAAGACGGGGTGATTTTGACAAGAGGATCCTGCAATGCGAGGCTAAATGGATCTTCTATCTCAGAACGGTCCATCCATCCGGCTTAAATGAACAACAAAACTATTGCTGTTTTTTGTGATCTAGGTTGCAAGGTGAATTAGGATGGGTGAGATCTGACTGTGTCCCCCTTGGATCTCATGTGCTCGTACTATGGGCGCATGGGATGCGATATGATGGACTCGGTTGGATTGGTAACAGGGGCTACCTGATAAGATAAAATATGCGGTAGTCTGACCAGGTCCCCCCTTTGATCCCATGTGGTCTCATGTAAATGATCGCATGGGATCCGGTGGTGGACTCATTTGGAATTCTAACCGGATGAAATGTCCTAAAGTATGTACTTCAGCTGATACAGTGGCGGAAATAATTATTTGACCCCTCACTGATTTTGTAAGTTTGTCCAATGACAAAGAAATGAAAAGTCTCAGAACAGTATCATTTCAATGGTAGGTTTATTGTAACAGTGGCAGATAGCACATCAAAAGGAAAATCGAAAAAATAACTTTAAATAAAAGATAGCAACTGATTTGCATTTCATTGAGTGAAATAAGTATTTGAACCCCTACCAACCATTAAGAGTTCTGGCTCCCACAGAGTGGTTAGACACTTCTACTCAATTAGTCACCCTCATTAAGGACACCTGTCCTAACTAGTCACCTGTATAAAAGACACCTGTCCACAGAATCAATCAATCAAGCAGACTCCAAACTCTCCAACATGGGAAAGACCAAAGAGCTGTCCAAGGATGTCAGAGACAAAATTGTAGACCTGCACAAGGCTGGAATGGGCTACAAAACCATTAGCAAGAAGCTGGGAGAGAAGGTGACAACTGTTGGTGCGATTGTTCGAAAATGGAAGGAGCACAAAATGACCATCAATCGACCTCGCTCTGGGGCTCCACGCAAGATCTCACCTCGTGGGGTGTCAATGGTTCTGAGAAAGGTGAAAAAGCATCCTAGAACTACACGGGAGGAGTTAGTTAATGACCTCAAATTAGCAGGGACCACAGTCACCAAGAAAACCATTGGAAACACATTACACCGCAATGGATTAAAATCCTGCAGGGCTCGCAAGGTCCCCCTGCTCAGGAAGGCACATGTGCAGGCCCGTCTGAAGTTTGCCAATGAACACCTGAATGATTCAGAGAGTGACTGGGAGAAGGTGCTGTGGTCTGATGAGACCAAAATAGAGCTCTTTGGCATTAACTCAACTCGCTGTGTTTGGAGGAAGAAAAATGCTGCCTATGACCCCCAAAACACCGTCCCCACCGTCAAGCATGGGGGTGGAAACATTTTGCTTTGGGGGTGTTTTTCTGCTAAGGGCACAGGACAACTTATTCGCATAAACGGGAAAATGGACGGAGCCATGTATCGTGAAATCCTGAGCGACAACCTCCTTCCCTCTGCCAGGAAACTGAAAATGGGTCGTGGATGGGTGTTCCAGCACGACAATGACCCAAAACATACAGCAAAGGCAACAAAGGAGTGGCTCAAGAAGAAGCACATTAAGGTCATGGAGTGGCCTAGTCAGTCTCCGGACCTTAATCCAATCGAAAACCTATGGAGGGAGCTCAAGCTCAGAGTTGCACAGAGACAGCCTCGAAACCTTAGGGATTTAGAGATGATCTGCAAAGAGGAGTGGACCAACATTCCTCCTAAAATGTGCGCAAACTTGGTCATCAATTACAAGAAACGTTTGACCTCTGTGCTTGCAAACAAGGGTTTTTCCACCAAGTATTAAGTCTTTTTTTGTTACAGGGTTCAAATACTTATTTCACTCAATGAAATGCAAATCAGTTGCTATCTTTTATTTAAAGTTATTTTTTCGATTTTCCTTTTGATGTGCTATCTGCCACTGTTACAATAAACCTACCATTGAAATGATACTGTTCTGAGACTTTTCATTTCTTTGTCATTGGACAAACTTACAAAATCAGTGAGGGGTCAAATAATTATTTCCTCCACTGTATATATCTGGTCCCATGGCCCAATTAATTACCGGCATTCTGAGGAGTACAGCGTGCGTTCGGCTGTCCTGCCAAGTTAAATCCGCAATGCGATTGTGCGTATACATAAAGAGCAGGCAAGATATCATTTGCCGTGCGTCATGAGCCTAGAGGTTGCTATGCAACTAGCAACGCTCTGACTCAGGCCCTGACCTCACTTCCGGTTCAGCCCGCATCACGTGATTGTAGCTTCCGGTCCGGTGGAACGCACGCGAGCGGCGTGCGTTCCACATGGTATAACAATTACCCTGAGAGATCCGGACAGGTGAGGCAAATAATCATGGGGGGCGTACACTCACCGCGAGTAGAGGTATATTAGGAGGCGGCTAACAACTATTCAGTGCTCACCAAAATCACTGTGGTGAGACACTGACTGACATGGGACACTTCCCCTGTAACAGTGAGGATAAGAGTTACCCACTATCCTGTCTGATGATACGAGGCTAAAATCACCTTGATCTCTAGTAAGTATACTGAGTCTGCTGATAAGTTACTATACATGCGGTACTCAGATATTTGTGACCTACACTTAGTGTTTGTCTGTAATTTCTATTTGTAGTTGCCCTGGAATACATGTGTGAAGTCCCCTGATGATGTCTGAAAAAGACAGAAACATGGCATGTAGGGCGTTGTAGTTAGGGCTTTATAGAACTTTAGACCCATACTGAGGGAAAGGTTCAGTGTGGGCTCGCCCCTGTCGGGGCGGGTGCTCCATTGTGGTAGGCAGGCTACAAGAACAGCCCCTTGGCCTCTAGAAAGGCAGGAAAGCCATAATATAATAATGTGCCAATCACGACATCAGCACCTGGTCACATCGGTCAAAGGTATTACCACTGCCAGGACCCTCCTCCATGGTCGTGGACCCTACCCAGACGAGGTGAGATCCACCCTTTTTTCATTTCATGTGAATGGTATATGAACTGATACAGTGGAGGTATTTGTTTGTTGTCTATGTCGTCTCTCACCAAGTGTGATACATTATTTTAAATGACCTAGTAAAGGTTACGTTTTATTGAATCCCAGTTTACAAAATTTATCCGTTAATCCTGTTTGTACCATACCACCTGTATTTGTAACCTCAGACCACTGTATATATTGTGTGTATTGTCTAGTGAGCCCTTAAGGCGCTTAAATATATAATTTAATCTTGTGCTGTCTGGTATCTCGATCACGAATCCCCACGTCTGTGTTTCGGCCTAGTAATACGCTACCGCGGGTTGGTTTCTTACCCTATATAATCCCGTTAGCGGACCGAGGAACTGATAGCAGTCTTTCCGAGCTGAGAACGTGCTGTTTCACTGGGGCAGTGAAAAGTCTCTCTCAGTTTGTTGCCTCTCTGTGCCCGTGTGGACAGGAGGTGTCTGTGTAAACTGAACCAAGCTGCCCTTACAAGCTCCGCTAGGAGGGCGTAACGTCACGTCTTGGTAACCAGTGACCATACCGTATCTTTTGAGCTCAACATAGTCGACGTCTGACGTCATTTGGGGCACGAGGGGTGGTATCCCTCACAGCTTCATTAATAAAACAAGAATAAATGAATAAAGTAGAATTGGATACAAAATTATATACAAAAGTGGCACATTCCTAGATTAACAGGGACAGCAAGTAACAAGTATGATGCTGTGTGTAAACTTCATAACCCCAGAGATAATTGTTTACAAGATAGTTCAGCAATAGGAATATCCAACAACATGAAAAGTAACAGCACACAGTAACAAGTAATTAAATGTGTACTGACCACTCAGCTGCTCAAACCCAATGTATGTTTCACCTACAGTTGTGTTACTGTTTACCGTTACGACATCTCAATATTCTCACCAGACCTGGTCTTCCATCATAGACATGTTCGTACTGTACTTCAGCATGCAAGGGGGAATAGACTATATAGCAAATTTGAGAAATATGTTTTTGAAAATACTCTCTTCCTTTCCTGGATTACATAATATTGGATCTAGGCATACAAATGGATACAGAGAAATTGTTCCCATGTTATAGTGGCCATGACCCACTGGCCAATGTGCTATCCAACGTTCTCTGGGCCTTGCAAACTACTACAGGCAGTTCATTTCTCACTTCTCCACTTTAACTGCACTAATCTTAGCTCTAACCTGTAAAGGGGTGGATGCCATGAAATGGACATCTCCATTCTGCCCAACATCTCAACTCTCATCAAGCTTGGTGGTCCTTGTTTTTTGCTTATTTTTATTTCAGGTTGCACCTCCATTCTGCAGATAAGAATGCTAAAGCAGATGCCATGTCATGGTCCTTTGATCCTTGAAATAAAGAAGAAATGATGCAGCACGTTATTGATCCTGCAAATATTGTGATGGTGATGCCTCTCCAGTTAAAAGACATTGCACCTGGTAAAACTTTTATTCCTTTGGACAAGGGGAAGCAGTTTCTGTCTTGGGGACATCGCTCTAAAATTTCCGGGCATCCTAATCAGCGAAAAACAGCTGACCTGATGGCTAGACATTATTGGTGGCTGACTATTTCTCAAGTCATCCGGGATTTTGTTTCCACATGCCCTATCTGTGCCCAGAATAAAGTTCCTAAACAAAAAACAACTGGACCCCTTCTTCCATTGCCTGTACCTGAAGTTCCATGGCAACACATCACCCTCATTGTCATCATGGACCTGTCTTCCTCCTCAGGGTAGATTGGTTTTCAAAATAGGCCCACTTCATGTATCTGCCTGGACTGCCTTCTACTAACCTACTGGTTAAATTGCTTATTGACCATATTTTTCATCTACATGGATTGCGTGCTCATATGGTGTCTGACTGTGGGATACAATTTACCTCATAATTCTTGAGGGCTGTCTAAACTTTTGGATGTGGACCTGGACTTTTCCTCCTTGGCTAATCGGCAGCAAACCAATTGGCAGGCGAAGCGTGTCAACCAGATTCTAATCAAGTACCTGCATCATTTCACGTCAGCACACCATGATGATTGAGCCACTGTGCTTCCTAGGGCAGAATTTTTATACAATAATCATGTTAGTGAATCCTCCAGTAAGACTCCTTTTTTCTTTGTCTTGTCCAACTCTTCCAATACGTGTCTCCCCTGGAGTCGCAGCATCTGACTATGTCAGTAATTTTTCTTCAGATTTGGCAAGAGACTAAGACTGCTTTGCTACTGGTCTGTGCCTTTATGAAGAGAGCTGCAGATTATAGATACAGAGTGCCCCTCAATTTTCTCCTGGAGATGAGGTCTGCCTCTCGTCAAGCAACATCAGGCAGTTCATAAGGAATTATGAATTGCCCCCGTCCATCACATGCAGACATAAACCAGATACATATTTGTGTCCCTATGGCACAGGCCCGTGGTTATAGCTTGGTGGTGGGATGCCAGGGAGAGGAGATATACATATCTCCCCACAGAAACCAAATAACGATACCATGCTTGTCCTCTACTGGTAGCCAGAACCCAGGCAGATCCATTGGTCCCAGAACCACCTCCCTGCGACATTCTGGTCTGGAGCCATGAGCCCTAATCAGTTTTGTGGCCCATGTGCTGCCAGCCCAGGAGTGGGGAGGTGGACCCCTTCCAGAGGCCGGGAGAGGAAGGGCCAGCTACAGGTTAAAATGCTTGTGCCAGCAAGCGGGCGTGTCTTTTCTCTGAAGGAGGGTCACATCATGCCATGTGTTTAGAGGGACCTGCAACCTGCTGACATCACTGCCCTCCATGTGACTACAGCAAAGGACTCATCACAACCCAAAAGGACTCATCCATCTGGTAAACTGACTTTTGCTATGTTTAATCCTGTTTGTACCATACCACCTGTATTTGTAACCTCAGACCACTGTATACAGTCATGTGAAAAAATTAGGACACCCTTTGAAAGCATGTGGTTTTTTGTAACATTTTTAATAAAAGGTTATTTCATCTCCGTTTCAACAATACAGAGAGATTAAAGTAATCCAACTAAACAAAGAAAACTGAAGAAAAGTCTTTTCAAGATCTTCTGTAAATGTCATTCTACAAAAATGCCTATTCTAACTGAGGAAAAAGATAGGACACCCTCACATGTATTCCCTCTTAAATTGGCTCAGATCTCACACAGGTATATCACACCAGGTGCACATAATTAGTAGATCGTTACTCTGCATGTTGAATGAGGCTTGCCCTATTTAAACCTCAGACATTTAGTTTGGTGTGCTCCTGACTGTTGAAGTGAGAGTGAGCACCATGGTGAGAGCAAAAGAGCTGTCAGAGGACTTCAGAAAAAAGATTGTAGCAGCCTATGAGTCTGGGAAGGGATTTAAAAAGATCTCAAAAGATTTTGAAATCAGCCATTCCACTGTCCGGAAGATAGTCTACAAGTGGAGGGCTTTCAAAACAACTGCCAACATGCCCAGGACTGGTCGCCCCAGCAAGTTCACCCCAAGAGCAGACCGCAAGATGCTAAAAGAGGTCTCCAAAAACCCTAAAGTGTCATCTCGAGAACTACAGCAGGCTCTGGCTACTGTTGATGTAGAAGTACATGCCTCTACAATCAGAAAGAGACTGTACAAGTTTAACTTGCATGGGAGGTGTGCAAGGAGGAAACCTTTGCTTTCCAAGAGAAACATCGAGGCCAGACTGACATTTGCCAGAGATAAAGTTGACAAAGACCAGGACTTCTGGAATAATGTTCTTTGGACAGATGAGTCCAAAATTGAATTATTTGGACACAACAGCAGAGGACATGTTTGGCGTAAACCAAACACAGCATTCCAAGAAAAGAACCTCATACCAACTGTGAAGCATGGAGGTGGAAGTGTCATGGTTTGGGGCTGCTTTGCTGCAGCAGGACCTGGTCAGCTCACCATCATAGAATCCACGATGAATTCTACTGTGTATCAGAAGGTGCTTGAAGAACATGTGAGACCATCAGTTAGAAAATTAAAGCTGAAGCGGAACTGGACCATGCAACATGACAATGACCCAAAACATACTAGTAAATCAACCAAAGATTGGCTGAAAAAGAAGAAATGGAGAGTCCTGGAATGGCCAAGTCAAAGTCCAGATTTGAATCCCATTGAGATGCTGTGGGGTGACTTGAAAAGGGCTGTACGTGCAAGAAACCCCTCAAACATCTCACAGCTGAAAAAGTTCTGCATTGAGGAGTGGGGTAAAATTTCCTCAGACCGATGTCGAAGACTGGTAGATGGCTACAAGAACCGTCTCACTGCAGTTATTTCAGCCAAAGGAGGTAACACTCGCTATTAGGGGCAAGGGTGTCCTATCTTTTTCCTCAGTTAGAATAGGCATTTTTGTAGAATGACATTTACAGAAGATCTTGAAAAGACTTTTCTTCAGTTTTCTTTGTTTAGTCGGATTACTTTAATCTCTCTGTATTGTTGAAACGGAGATGAAATAACCTTTTATTAAAAATGTTACAAAAAACCACATGCTTTCAAAGGGTGTCCTAATTTTTTCACATGACTGTATATCCTTGTGTGTATAATGTAATGTCTAGTGAGCCCTTAAGGCGATTAAATATATAATGTAATCTTGTGCTGTCTGGTATCTCTATCATGAATCCCCACGTCCGTGTTTCGGCCTAGTAATACGATACCGCGGGTTGGTTTCTTACCCTATATAATCCCGTTAGCGGACCGGGCTTATATCAAACAAGGAACTGATAGCAGTCTTTCCGAGCTGAGAATGCGCTGTTAACCTGGAGCAGTGAAAAGTCTCTCTTAGCTTGTTGCCTCTCTGTGCCCGTGTCGTCAGATTTATCTAGGTTGCTCGTCCCTGCTTAAGGTGTACTGTCCCGTTTACCAATGCTCAGTCTCTGCTGCCTAACCTCACTACTGCCTGTTTACTGTATTGACCTTTGCTGCTTGCTGTGGCTTCAGACTAGTTTTTTTGAATTCACACATACTCTGCCTGCCCTGACCTCAGCCTGTTTCCTGACTTTGAGCATTGCCTGAACTCTAGGTATTTTTCATCAATGTCTCTGACACCTGTGGGTCAGCTGCCAATCACACTGGGACTATTCCAAGAGATAGAGGCCTGGTGTCTCCCCCTCCTGGTGAAACTCAAGAGACTGCCAGGATTACACCCTCAGGACTAGCCCAAAGACAGACCAGTTGGTTGGCACAGTGGATCCACATCCACTGTCCATAGTATTGTCTGATATCAGGGTGAGAACCTGGCCTAAGTTATGCTGCAGTAAGGTGGTTGTAAGATTTTGTCTACATCAAGTTATGCAGTCCATTTATACTACTATTAATACCTGACAGCATGCTTTTTATACATGGAGAGTGCTTTACCATTTATTTTCATCTGCTTTGCATTTGCTCAGAATGTCTGTGCAAACTTTTGTTCCTTTGGTTTCCTGTTATGTTTCTATTGCCCCTGTAGTTATGTTGCCTTTCAGTTTACATTAGGAAATTACAGTTACCGACTCCAATATCCATTAAAGAAACACTCCAGGTTAATTTTTCTTGCAGTGTTGGCTAGTCCTCTGAACCGTTACATTAGGTCCAATATTTACAAGACTGAAGGGAAAGTTGCCTGGAATCTGTCATGGAACGTTTCTCTGCAGAACCCAAAGATTTACAAAGACAGCATGTCCAATCAAAATCTACCATACACTACTCCATGACAAGATGGCTCCACTCACACCTTCCATCTGGATGAGTTTTTGATTACAGTAGTAGAGCCTAAGGGAGGGGAGCAATAATTCATAGCTTTTGCTTTTTAGAGATGCATTCCAAGTTTTGGATGTAAAAGCTGCATCAAAATGCAAAGTGTGTATGGAGTCTATACTATAATATAGAGAGCAGGAATATAAAGGGAGGACACAGAACTTACATGTTTAACCCACTGATAATAAAGCTATTGGCAGCACATAGGTGGAAAAGCAATAGTTTTCACATTCATCCTACGGGATGCCCTCATCAGAGGGGAGGTAGTCCTTCTAATCATGTAACATGTGCCGTTGTTGCTAGGGGTGCATGTGACAAAACAGAAGCAGAGGAAACAAACACATTACAAGCTGTTTTCCTGGAGACGGACAATATTCAAAATGTAATATGTAATGAAAATCCTGTTTCAGGCTGACAGGGCAAGGACTTCATATCCGGAGTCATTTTCCAGGGCTGATTGAATCCCTTGGGCTGCTAAAAGTGTTCACTCCAGAGAAAGCGCTGTGTTTGCAGTCTGTGGGTTTCATCTAATGCCTTACATCAGGCATGCTCAATCTGCGGCCCTCCAGCTGTTGCAAAACTACAACTCCCATCATTCCTGGACAGCCTACAGCTATCAGCCTACAGCAGGGCTGCAGGTTGAGCATCTCTGCCTTACATGCATAGCAGGCATGACATCCTTGTAACGTTTACGTACTGATAAGTGTAATGACCGGCGTCACGCACAGGGAGGAAAACAGGGAAAGCCCTGCCTAAGGGAGAGGGAAAGGTGGTGACCCCTAAGGCTACTTTCACACTAGCGTTCGATCGGATCCGTTCTGAACGGATCCGATCATATTAATGCAGACGGAGGCTCCGTTCAGTACGGATCCGTCTGCATTAATAACTTAGAAAAGATTCTAAGTGTGAAAGTAGCTTGAGCGGATCCGTTCAGACTTTCAATGTAAAGTCAATGGGGGACGGATCCGCTTGAAGATTGAGCCATATGGTGACATCTTCAAGCGGATCCGTTCCCATTGACTTACATTGTAAGTCTGAGCGGATCCGCTCCATTCAGACTGCATCAGGGCTGGATGGAGGCGTTCGGGTCCGCTCGTGAGCTCCTTCAAACGGAGCTCACGAGCGGACCGACGAACGCTAGTGTGAAAGGAGCCTAACTCACCTTGCGGCTGGCACCTGACTGCCCTGACGTCCCTAGACAGGTTCCTCACCCGTGCGGCGATCACGTGCCTAAATCCTGGCTTTCCCTGAAATTAGCCCTAGATAGTGAACGGGCCGGTGGGATCGCTAGTCCTCACCACTGCACTAAGAGGGAAACACCAGGGAAAGGACAGACAAACACAGACAAACACAAACACCCAGGTGGACGACAACTGTCCACAAAGGTCCAACAGGGATCCGGAGGGTAGCGTTCTGAATCAACAGTCAGAGAACGCAGCAACACAGCTCCAGTGGGTCAGGATAGATGTCCAGGCAGGAAGCTCTATCTCTGGCAACCAGAGAAGTGTGAGAGAGGAATATAAGGAGGTTTGGGAGTGCTGGACAAGGAACAGCTGAGGAGAAGGAGCTACGGATCCCTGAGTGAGCCAAAAGGGTTTGCAAAGCAAACCCAGAAAGCTACCATAAGGAAAACAGCCCCATCTTAAATAGAGCGTGCAGCCAACCGCTGCGACTTCCTGACCCCGGGTATAACGGAGTCAGGCGTGGTTCTCGATACCCTCGTGACAATAAGATGATTTAGTATGAACCCAGCAACAGGCATCTTGTGGCCCTATCAGGGGCCACCCCACTTCCTCTTACAAAAGGCAAAGCATTTTTTTTAAAGTGTTTTCAAATTAAAATTTTTAAAACTATTTATAGGACAAGATAATTGTTATGTGCAATGTCAGTGAAGCAACTGATTCACTAAAATATTCTCTGCCCTTCTTCTTTGCCTTTTGCAGTCACACCTATATTTCCCTACATGAATGCACAGTGTAAGAAAATAAACCCTGCACTACCTAGTGTCACACATTAGTTTAACTCTCATCTATCTGTATGGTCAAGGCCCAGTGCTAGAGGTCCGAATCTTTGCATATGAAAAAAGATTCTGGATACAGCCACACATAATGGGTTAATTCCATTGCGGAGCTGCTGTTATCCTGTTATTGGAAAACAGGAAAAGCATTCTTTGTGGGGTAAAATTGAAAAAAAAAATACAATTCCGTTTTTGGGGTTTTGACATCACGGCGTTCACTGTGCGCTTCGGATCATAGATTTGAAGTCGCTTCATTCAAAACTTCGTTTGAATGCTGTACAGAGATTCGTCTCTGTACAACATTCCAATGTATTGGCTTTGGCGAGGTGAAATTTGTTATTCCCGAAGTCTCTCGTAGAACTTCGGTAAATACCTTCAGGATTTGATTTTTAAACTTTAAAATCATTTTAAAACATGGTTCTGAAGCCATGTTTTTAAAATGTTTTTTAAGTTTAAAAATCAATGGTCGAGACTTCTGGAATAACTCATTTTGCCTTACCGAAGCCCATACATATTAGTGCTGTATGGAGACCCGCCTCTGTACAGCATTTAAAAGAAGTTTGGAGAGAATCGACTTTGGATCTAGGATCTAGGATTTTTTTCCGGGTCCAGTGATATGTTGAGTTTTTATTTTTTATATGTAACACTGGGGGAGGGGGGTGATTTAAACTTAATATTTTAGTGCTTTTTTTTACTTTTTATTTATTAAGCTTTATCCCCCTTAGGGGGCTAGAACCTGGGATCTTTTGATCCCTTGTCCTATTCACCCTAATAGAGACCTATCAGGATGAATAGGATTTTTAAACTGTCCCTGCTGCACTGTGCCTCGTGCACAGAGCAGCAGGGAACTTACCATGGCAGGCCTGAATGGCTTTAGCAGCGTCCAGGATGACATGGTAACCAATCGGAGCCCCGCAATTTCACTGCGGGGGCTCCGATCAGAAGGCAGAGGGAGCCGCATCCCTCTGCCTAACTCCACAGATGCCACAATCAGCGTTCATCACAGCATCTGAAGGGTTAAATGACGGGGTTTGGCAGGATCACTGTTCCCCCTTATTGTGGCCGATTGCCTGCTGCTTATGGAGTGGGCTCACCGGAGCAGCAGGATCAGACACAACCACAACTGTATGTATGTATTAGCAATAAAATGCAAACTTTCTGCTGAAAGGCAGTAGATCTGAGGGGTCACAGTCCCAGTCATTAAATATTTAACTTTAACCCCTTTGAAGGGGGTTATTCCATGATTAATGTAAAAAAAATGAAACTCAGCCATCAAATAGTATACAGCAATCAATCTCTTTCTAATAGAGCTAGATTTAGCTCTTTTCCTCCCATGGATCCAGAGATCTCCCCATTTATTGGTCTAATTGCTCTGGTACATTTATGGCTCTGGAGCGAAGTACACACATGGTGCCTGCTTGCGAGTAGCGGGCGTCATGGCTGGCGGGTCTCCTCTCTTTCAAACAGCTTGTGCTTCTAGTCTTATTACCAGCATCCTCTGTGGCCAATGAGAATGCCCTTAATTGCAGAGACCCAGGGCATTTAATTCTTAATTTTGGCCAGCAGGTGGCAGGCCAACATAATAAATGAGCAATTCTTGATCTAAAAAATCCATGATTGTTCAGAATAAAAAAAAAAAAATATAAGGATTTTGTAGGCTCAAATACGAGCTTCAAACTCGTAGAAAAGTAAAAAAAAAAAAAACTGTTAAAGGATATAGGCATGTATACCTGACTAAGTGTACTTTCACATTAGCGGCAGGGGAGTCCAGCAGGCTGTTCCAGCAGGTGAACAGCCTGTCGGATCCATCCTGCCGCTAGTTCACGTGTGCCCCCGGACTGCCGCTCCGTCCCCATTGACTATAATGGGGGCGGGGACGGAGTTCCAGCGGCAGCACAACATGAAGTACTTTTAGTCTGGCTGCCTCTCGCTGCGCTGCCATACTGCCGCCGGAACTCCGCCGCCGCCCCCATTATAGTCAATGGGGACGGAGCGGCAGTCCGGGGGCACACGTGAACTAGCGGCAGGACGGATCAGACAGGCTGTTCACCTGCCGGACTCCTCTGCCGCTAATGTGAAAGTACCCTTATTCTGTCAATGATTGCCAAAAGATCTCTAATTACTTTATAATAACAGTTTTCATTAATGTCTCCTGTCCCTTTCCACTGCTCCCTTAAAAGACCGTTGCTATGACTCATCTGTCTCCGGCTAGGAAGACAGAGGGGCGGTCCTTCACAGTGAGTGGCGTGTCTCTCAGTAATCCAATCTGATTGGCAGGCAGGAAGCTGCTGGCTACAGCAAGTTTGTATGTGACCTGAAGAAATGCAGTTTTGGCCTCAGAGAACTGGCAGGGGAGCCATCTTGAGAAGATCCTCATAATGTAGGATTCAAAACAGCCGTAACTAAGGGGAGAACTCAAGGAAAACAGTGATTAGTAAAGAAACTAAACAATGCTTTATGCATAATGCTGCTGCAGCAGTAACATATGCAAAAATTATTTTTTTAATGAAAAATGATCCTTTATAAAATATAAAAGTCTAAATCACCCCCCTTTCCATAGAATTAAAAAAAATTACAAAAAATCTAAACATCATGGGTATTGTAACCGAAAATGCCCGTACTATTAAAATTTTAAAATATTTTTTCCAACACGGCAAATGGCGTAACAGAAAAAAAGGTTCAAAATGGCCAATTTGCAATTTTTTCTTCGTTTCTCTTACCTAAATGTTTTTAGTAAAATGTGATCAAAAAGTCACACACACTCCAAAATGGTATCAGTAAAAACTACAGATTGTCCCGCAAAAAATGAGCACACAGCTCTGTAGATATAACTATAATTTTTTTTTATGGGGGTCAGAATATGGTGATGTAAAAAAATGTTTTTCTCAAAGTTTGAATTTATTGTTACACTATTTAGGCATAAAAACCTATACATATGTAGTATTGTTGTAATCCTACTGACTCAGAGAAAGAGGGAGGTGCTCATGCCGCTCTACAGAGCACTAGTGAGACCTCACTTGGAGTATTGTGCTCAGTACTGGAGACCATATCTCCAGAAGGATATTGATACTTTGGAGAGAGTTCAGAGAAGAGCTACTAAACTGGTACATGGATTGCAGGATAAAACTTACCAGGAGAGATTAAAGAACCTTAACATGTATAGCTTGGAAGAAAGACGAGACAGAGGGGATATGATAGAAACTTTTAAATACATAAAGGGAATCAACAAGGTAAAGGAGGAGAGCATATTTAAAAGAAGAAAAACTGCTACAAGAGGACATCGTTTTAAATTAGAGGGGCAAAGGTTTAAAAGTAATATCAGGAAGTATTCCTTTACTGAGAGAGTAGTGGATGCATGGAATAGCCTTCCTGCAGAAGTGGTAGCTGCAAATACAGTGAAGGAGTTTAAGCATGCATGGGATAGGCATAATGCCATCTTTCATATAAGATAGGGCCAGGGGCTATCCATAGTACTTAGTATATTGTAAATGGTTCTTATCTGCCGACACATTCTATGTTTCTATGTAATGAAAGGCACAGGTAGGTTTTGCTGCAAACGGAAAGCCGTGGGAACAGAACCTGCATAACGGTGGAGGAATTGCGTTTTCCAATTTCACCCGATTTGGAATTTTGTTCCCGCTTCCCACTACATTGTATGCCATATTAAATGGTGGCATTAGAAAATACAACTTGTCCCGCAAAAAATAAGTCCTCATACAACTTATGTGAACGGAAAAATAAAAAAGTTATGGCTCAAGGAGGATAGGGAAGAAAAATGAAAATGCAAAAACCTCTGGTATCCTAAGGGTTAAATCTGCCCACCCAGAGAGTATGGGGGTCATTTATGATTAGATATACACCACTTTTTGCCGTATATCTGTCGCAGATTTGGTCGCAAAGCATATTTGTGGTCGATTATGCGACTTCTACCCCTTACACACCACGTACGCAAGTTCTAACAAAGGGAGTGTGATGTGGGCGGGGAAGAGGTGGCGCTGTACGCATACATTTTATTGAATAATGCAGTGGCTCTACTATAATTTGAATTGCATGCAATTACAAAGGTATTCAGACCCGCTGCTGGTTTGTAAATTGTAGAATAGATTTTTATGGGACAACCCCTTTATGGATATGTACATTTGTGTTTATATAAAAACTTAAAAAAAAAGAAGAAATTTTCCACTGTAATTACTCTTTAGGTGGTCATTTAGACCTCCTGATGAATAATTCATGTAAATGATTTTGGGTGGCTATCTAGGTTACATCGCTTTCACCACGGTGGTCACTCCTTAACACTTGGCAGCTCGTAACTGTTTCTCATAACTGAGTTTCATTGTGATTGCAACCTAAAATGATAACTTATCTGTCTGTATTCATAAAAACTGTATTTTTTAAGTGTGAGAAAACGTTTTTTACTTAGTTATGACATGGTGTGAGACCGGCATATCTCAGAGCGTGCTACTGACCAAAGTTCTCTTCCCGTTCCCTTCTAGATATTCAGAAGCTTGTAAGAGGCTTTCACTGGATATTGTCTAAAACTTCTGGTTCCGGGATTAATATTTAAACAGCATCATGTATATATAATGTATTGACCATAAAGCCATTGTCTTCTGATCAGTGGCTGCACTTTGTGCGCGGCTTTAATAGCCGATTAGTATGCGTATCTCTTAATGTGTTTTCTGAAGGGCTGCAAATCTGTAGGTTGAATTTTAAGCAGCACACTGACATAATGCAAGTGCTTTCTTGGCTCCAGGCATTACATCTGTCAGCCCTTCCTATTGTTTTCACAAGCAAAACCCTGGAGTGCATTTCAGAGGAAAAGTATGTGAAGCTTCTAAGGGCAGTCAGTGTTTTTGGCAAACCACCCATGTGTGTCTGGATAGCAGGGTCCTGTTAGAGGCTAAGCATTATGTTATCAGTCTTTGTCCAGATAGATGAGCCACAACCCCAAAGGTTCACTATGGCGTCTTGAAGCATATCTAAATACACAAAACATTACAAATACAACACAACGGAATTATCTACAACCACATGGGCTGAAAGATTGTCACATACAGTATATGAACTGGACAGTGTGTACTGTATATAATATTCCAGAGAAATGTACAGCGATTGTCATCGTCATAGACGTCAGTCCCTGTCCCAGTGGGCCCGAGGCTGAGTTTACATCTCTGTTCTTTTGATCCATCAGAAGATAAAAAAACTGGATCCTGTATTTTGAGCCTCCATTATGCTCAGTAACATTTGGCATTTGGACATTTTCTCCTATATTATTACCATCATATTTGGACATTCTATTCTAATTGTGGATTTTTACTTGTGTATTTTACTGTACATGCATTTTTTAGTATAATAGGCACATTTTATATTATTAGGAGTACGCCATTTTTATATTACTAAGAGTACGCCATTTTTAGACCCAAGGTTTTGTACCATTACAAATCTTTATCTATTATGTATCTATTAAAAATAATAAAACGCTCTTTTTTCCATGCACGACCTATGATTAGAGTGCCGTCCCTATACTTTATCCTATAATCCCTCACATACAAGCGTTGGGTACGCTTTGTTTTGGATAGAGCACCTTACTTCATCTTTTGGGCTATAGTGAGCCGCCCTACATTTAATCCTCTAAACATTTGGCATCAGTTTGAGCCATTTCCGTCTGAGATGCGTTTTTTCAGGTGGGAAAAAAAGTGCTGCATGCAAGACTTTTTTTTCCCCATCTAAAAAAAAAAGGATAATAGATGAAAATGGCTCAAACGGATGCCAAATGTGCAACTGGGCCTGTAAAAAAAGGATCCTGTGCATAAGGCCTCATGCACACGACGTTCCGTTTTTTTTTTTTTTTTTTTGCAGGATCTTTTTTTTATGCTCTTCTGATGGATCAGAACAGAAAATGAAACGGTAATGTGAACGCCTTACCATCATATCCCAATTTCTCAATCACACTCACATACACACTATTTGTAGATGACCACTCCTGATATATCTGTTTTACCAGCTAATTGTATTCCCCATGCAATCCAGATTCTGCAGCAAGAGGCGACAGGTCAGGAAATAAACTCAATGGAACAAACAAATTGAGAGCTATACAGTAGCTGACACCACACTTAAGTATTGAAAAACAGAGTGTAATACATATTATTGTTTAATATGTTAGAAAAACGTAACTATGTTATAATTCTAAGGGGAATCTGTCATAAGAGAAACCTCACTGTAAGGCCTCATGCACACGAACGTGTGCCGGCTGGGCCCGTGCTCTGGACCGCAGTTTGCACAGGCACCGACCGTAGGGCAGCCTATGCAGATGCGGACCCATTCACTTAAATCAGGTCCGTGATCCACATCCGATGGTTCGCACCGCAAAAACGTAGTGCCTACGTTCGGCACAACCTTCCGTGATGCGGGGTACACACAGCCGGTGCTCATGTATTGCGGACCCACTGCTTGCGGGCTGCAATACGGTCACGGCCGGGCAATGGACGTGTGCATGAGGCCTAAGGCATGCAGTGTGCAAGAGAATGGAATGATGGGTAGGCGAAGGGCATTGTTCCTCCATAGGGATTTTAAATAAAGCTATATATAACTAAACAGTCTGATCTAGTGATAAATACCTTAAAGAGAACCTGTCTTCTTGAAAATGCTGTGAAATCTGCACACAGTACTCTATAGAGCAGAGGCGAGCAGATTAATATATAGTTTTAGGGGAAAAGATTCAGTAAAACTTGTGCTTTATTCATTTACATGAAGAGGGCATTGGCTATTTGCTCGGTCCTCCCCAATTGTAGTGTCCCACCAGGTAAAGGTGGGCACTGCACAGGTTAATGTGTTGCATTGCATTAAATGTCACGTGCATGTTTTTCCCTGTATTATCTGGGTGTCAGGCCTGTCAGGGTGTAGTTTACCTCCCAGACGTTAGAGGGAGCTGGAGAGCCCTAGTTACATATAGGAAGGCCCAGACAGGGAAGTGTTAGTTCATTCCAGGGGACTGGAGGAGTCAGCTCGTCCACCTGAAGCTAGGATCAGCTCAGTAGAGATACCCCAGTTGCAGGAACCAACCTCCTGGGAGAAACCTACCGTTTTCCACCTAATAAGAGGAGGCGACCCAGGGTAAGCAAAGTGACCCTGATGGGCAGAGGAACTTAGGAATCATAGCAAGCAGTATAATACCTGAGGAAGAAAGTAACCAAGGATATAAGCCACCCTTTTAGGCATCCGGGCCTTGGGAGATATAAAGCCAAAGCAGGAGTTCTATAAAGGACAGTGTACAGTGATTCTGGGAAAAGTACAGCCTGCTGCTGAGTGCTTGTGGAATTTACCCTCAGTGTAACTTGCATGACTATTGCCTGCCATATTTGTGAATAAGCCCCTTTTGTGGAACTGTAATATCAAGACTGTGCTACACCTGCTGTACAAAGTTGGATTGTTCAGTAAAGTTGTGTTTTGGTTCACTATATACTTGTGTACCTTCATCATTCCAACCACCAACCGGCGTGCCACCGTCCAAAGGCACTGGCGTCACGAATACCACAGGGACCTTGCCCCAGGCACATAAAATACCTGTTACATCCAGGGCACCTCAACCACCATCAGGCCTGGTCGCTATCTACAGAGCGTGCCCCAGAGGAACTGTGTCTACCTCTCCTTCACTGCCACGCGCCTGCCCAGGGTTCCTCCAATATAGTGAGTACCCTCGATTGCCCATAACTGTGACCTCACTTCGTCATCCCCTGCAGGTCTGGCGTGTTGCACAATTACCTAACCCCTTACACCGAGCCCCTCCCCCCAAACCCCAAAGAAATAAACACACCACACCACTGCTTGGATTTAATCGGCCACAGCAGCCGTTTATTTAAATACATACAAATTAAATAACATAAGTTAACCAATGACGAGGGAGGTCCTAGAAGCCCCAATAACTTAATAACACTGGAACACCTACGTCACCATCTTACCCCCAGCCGTTGAACCCAGCTCGGAGGCAGCAACTGATGGACACGTAATTAGTTCCTACCAGCTCCTCAATGAGAGTCCAGCCCCTCCCGCGGGGCCCTCCCATCCTCAGGTACCACCATATTCCTCCACTTCAAGGACTTCCCCCGCCTCCACGACTGCTACGACACAGAAAACAACAAACATCAACACTTCCCCTACCCCCACCTCCAACAGGGCAGGGTGGGTGGGCGTTTCGCTCCCCTGGCCGCACTGAACACCGCTCCGCCCACTTCCTCCTTCCCTGCTCCTGCCGCGCCCCCCGCTGCCTCGGCAACTCGCGCCTCCGCTGGATTCCGCCCCCCGCACATCTTAACCCTTACCTCACCTTCCCTCGCCGCCACACCTCTTCATGCGCGTCCTCCCCCACCGCTGCGCTCCTGTCCGGCCTGACTTGAAGAGGGCATTGGCTATTTGCTCGGTCCTCCCCAATTACCTAACCCCTTACACCGAGCCCCTCCCCCCAAACCCCAAAGAAATAAACACACCACACCACTGCTTGGATTTAATCGGCCACAGCAGCCGTTTATTTAAATACATACAAATTAAATAACATAAGTTAACCAATGACGAGGGAGGTCCTAGAAGCCCCAATAACTTAATAACACTGGAACACCTACGTCACCATCTTACCCCCAGCCGTTGAACCCAGCTCGGAGGCAGCAACTGATGGACACGTAATTAGTTCCTACCAGCTCCTCAATGAGAGTCCAGCCCCTCCCGCGGGGCCCTCCCATCCTCAGGTACCACCATATTCCTCCACTTCAAGGACCTCCCCCGCCTCCAACAACGCGCAGCTTGACCACCTCAACCCTGCGCGTCCCCCCACATACGTAACGCTATTTCCACACCACTCTGGAGCCCCAGAGACCACAGATCCGTCCCCACCGCATTCAGGTGCACGCCATCAGCCCTCCAAAATGCACCCTCCCCTTTCTCCAGCACCTCATGCCGCACTACCACCCCGCCATTTCGCGCCATAAACCGGCCCACCGCCCTATTCACCTTGATCCGCGCCTTATTAAGCCTCTCCACCGACCTCGCATCTCTCCAAACCTTCCGCGGCACAATGTCAGACCAGACCGTGATCACCCCCGGAAACAAAGCCCAAATCCTGAGCAAGTCGAACTTAATATCACGAACCAATTCCCTAAAAGGCCGCTTACCCAAGTCATTCCCCCCCACGTGCAAAACCAACACGTCCGGGGGCCGGTCCAACCGCACAAAATGATGCACCTCCCTCATCACCCCGCCCCACAACATACCTCTCACCCCTAACCACCGGACCGTAGCCAACTCCGGACTGAAACCCAACTGTCGCCCACTCGGCCGCACATCCGCTCTGATCGCACCCCAAAACACATAAGAGTGCCCCAAAATCCACACCAACGCCGCCGCCGTCCGACCTGTAAACACAAAAGAACATAATTAACACCAAACCACCACCCCAACACCATTACAACAAAGCAGGCCGCACATAGGATTTAAAACGCACCGACTCCCACCGCCCAATCCTCCTAATCACTTCTTCACTGGCGCCCAGCCTGGCGGCCTCAGTCGCCGCACCAATCCGGAACGAATGCCCAGAATAATCCTTGACCGGCACCCCCAACGCCCTCAAACATTTCCTAAAGACCGCCAGAAATTGAAACCTAGACAAAAAGGAACCATCCTCATGCCTGAGGAAAGGAACCCCGTCCCCCACCAGGCCCGCCCCATAAGACCGCACACACCGAACTGGGCACATAATACACCCTGGCACCGAAAACAACATGAAACGACGCCCCCTGCCCTCCTGATCCGTTTTCGACCTGCGAATCCGAACGGACAACCTGTCCCCGATCAACTCGACATCCTCACTCCTCAGCCCCCCCGCTCGACGAACACTGTCACACACCAACTCCCCCAAGCGAAAGGCGCCAAAAAACGCCAACGCAAACGCAGCCCTAAACAGCCCCAACTCCCACCCGGAACTGCAAATCCCACTCAACTGGTCACCCATTCGCCCCAACAACTCAAAAGACACCGGCCTCCGACAATCCGGCCCCCTGCACGCGCCCCTCCGCCAACCCTTCAAAACCTGCCGTACCAAAAATTCCTTCGTCAAATCCCGCAGCCCCCGCAGCCGGAAACTGAACGCGACCCCTGCAATAAAATGGTTCACCTTTGACACCGACCACCCCTCGCCCTTCAGCTGTCCCAACAATATCAACAACCTCACATCCCCATCACCGCCCCCAGCCCCCCAAGCCCCGTTCCAAGACTCCCAGATCGGCCCACGCCTTACCATATTCCCTCCACGTACCCGGACTCAACGAATCCCTCAACATCCCCATCACTTCTCCTCCAAGATCCCCCACAGCCACGAAGGACACTCCAGACCCACCGCCTCCGCTTCTGGCGCTAGAAGCCGGAACCGCTCCCACTGTGAACGAGAAAGAGAATCCGCCACTGAATTAGACACACCAGCCACGTGCTCCGCCACCACCCACACATTAATAGACAAGCAGCACAACACAAAAAACTGCAACAGCCGCACCACCGGCGGAGAAGATGCGGACAAACTGTTGATAGCCTGAACCACCCCCAGATTGTCGCAATGAAAGCGCACCTTCCTGTTCCCCAATCTCTCCCCCCACAACACCACCGCCATCACAATGGGAAAAAGCTCTAACAAAGCCACATTCCTCACCCACCCCCGACTGACCCACGACTCCGGCCACACGCCTGCGCACCATTGACCCTGGCAATAAGCCCCAAAACCCACCCCCCCCCCCCCCCCGACGCGTCAGTATATAACTCCAACTCCACACTATCACACAATTCCTCCATCACCAACGACCTACCATTGTACTGACCCAAAAACTCCGCCCACACCCTCAAATCCCCTTTCAACTCCTTACGCAACCTGATAAAATGATGCAGCGCTGACACCCCTGCCGTAGCCGCGGCCAACCGTCTACAAAAAATCCTACCCATTGGCATAATTTGACAAGCAAAGTTCAATTTTCCCAACAATGACTGCAACGCCCGCAACCTAATCTTCTCCCCCCCTATGGCCCTGTCAATCTCCTGACGCAAATCCACCAACTTATCCTGGGGAAGTCTGCACTCCATCCGCTCCGTGTCTATAACAATCCCCAAAAAACACAATTCCGTCACCGGACCAACTGTCTTCTCCCGCGCCAACGGTACCCCAAAACGCGCAAAAACTGACTGAACCGTGTGCAGCAACAAAGAACACACCCGTGAATTCGCCGCCCCCAAACACAAAAAATCATCCAAGTAATGGATAACAGATGAACAACCGGAAACCTCCACCACCACCCATTCCAGAAACGAGCTAAAAGTCTCAAAATATGCACATGAGAGAGAGCACCCCATCGGCAAGCACCTATCCACAAAATACTCCCCATCCCAAAAACAGCCCAACAAACCCATGCTCTCCACGTGCACCGGCAGCAAACGAAATGCCGCCTCCACATCAACCTTAGCCATCAACGTCCCCCGCCCCAACCGCCTTACCCATCTCACAGCCGCATCAAAGGACGTATAGACCACCGAACAAAGTTCAGGAGCTATACCATCATTGACCGACGCCCCTTTCGGGTAAGACAAGTGATGAATGAGCCTGAAACTTATTCGGCTCCTTCGTCGGCACCACTCCCAGCGGAGACACCCTCAACCCCGGGATCGGCGGCTCCTTGAATGGACCCGCCATCCGCCCCAACTCCACCTCCTTCCACAACTTCTCCGTCACCACATCCGCATGAACAAGCGCGGACCTAAGATTCTTATGAACCATAGGCCCCGCCGTAACAACCGACGGAATCCGAAAACCAAAACTAAAACCATCCCCCAACAAAACAGCCGCAACCCGATCCGGGTACCTATCTAGGAACACCTGCATCTCTTCCAACCGCACCGGCGTCCGTCCCCTTTCCAGCACCATCCCCGCCCCTATTCCTGCCCCCTTTGAAGCAACGGTTGGCGCCATGGGCCCCCCCCACACCCCGTGCACTCGTGCTTAAACTTGCACTTGGCCCCAAATCTGCAATTTCCTTCGTTAAATAGGAAACACAACCCCTTTGCCGACGCCGCTGCCAAGGCACCCGGGGATGACCCCCCGGACTCCCCCCGAAAGGACTGCCCAGTCCTGGGAGCCGCCGTCACCCTCAACCACAACCCAATGTCCTTATGATCCCATCGGATATCGGGCCTAACCGCCTTCCGCTGCCGGAACTGCTCATCATACCGGAGCCAACCCATACCCCCATAAACCCTATACGCCTCCCCAATCGCGTCCTGGTAGCAAAACAGCGCCGAACAACAATCCGGCGACCGCTCCCCAATGACACTCGCCAATATGGCAAACGCCTGCAACCAATTAGCAAAAGTACGCGGGATCAATCGATGCCGCCGCTTATCCTCATCCTCCTTCTTCCCCTCATCCTTCTTACCCCTATCCAGGTTAAACCGTTCCAACGGAAGCAGCGAGAATATCTCCACATACTCCCCCTTCCAAATCCTCTCCCTCACCTCCTGCTTCAAATGAGCCCCCAACGGCCCCTCAAAGCAGACGTACACCTCACCGCGCGCCCTATCATCCAACCTCTGCACTTCCTCCTCTCCCCCCGCCTGCGTTTCCACTGACACCGATGCCGCACTCCCCTGGCCGCACTGAACACCGCTCCGCCCACTTCCTCCTTCCCTGCTCCTGCCGCGCCCCCCGCTGCCTCGGCAACTCGCGCCTCCGCTGGATTCCGCCCCCCGCACATCTTAACCCTTACCTCACCTTCCCTCGCCGCCACGCCTCTTCATGCGCGTCCTCCCCCACCGCTGCGCTCCTGTCCGGCCTGACTTCACTACTCCTTCTGAGCGAAGGAGTCATGTAGGTGGTCCTATCAGTGACTGACACCTATCTGTACTGTATACAGTGCTCAGAAATGTCACTTGTACTATAATCAGAATTCTGTGAGATGAATCTAACCAGAACCTGTATAGTACTGAAGAATACAGCAGGTACTGTCGCACATACATAATGTTTAATAAGAGCAGGCCCAGTTTAAGACAATGTGGCCCTGGGCAAAATCAAAAGTTGAGCACTAATGCTGAAATAATACCAGAAACAAGTTCCAATTAAAGGGGTTTTCTCATCTCAGACAATGGGGGCATATCGCTAGGATATGCCCCCATTGTCTTATAGGTGCGGGTCCTACCGCTGCGACCGGCACCTATATCGAGAACGGAGGCCCAAAAGTCTGCCCCATAGAAATGAATGGGAGCATGGGCCGCGCATGCTTGGCACGGTCCTATTCACTTGTATGGGAGAGGCAGGAATTAGCGCTTGGTGGTGGATGGACCCCGGGAAATCTGGGGTCCTCCAGCCACATCGCTCCCCGCTCTGTTCTCGATATAGGTGCGGGTCCTAGCGGTGGGACCCGCACCTGTCACACAGTGGGGGCATATTCTAGCGATATGCCCCCATTGTCTAAGATGGGAATACCCCTTTAATACCGCCACATCTTGACCATTAAACCCTTAACACTCAGTAGTGACTGAATAATAACCATACAAAGACCAATATTACTACCATCCAGCGGTAGATACTGGTTCTACACAGGAGCTCTGCAAACCACATAAGGGATTGCAGTACAGGTAAATCCAATCTCATTTTTTTTATAACCTATAGAAATTCTGCTACTACCTCAAGTTCTGCGCCTGGTACTGCCCAAATTGCCCATACTCCACTTTCTGTGCAGAGCCTTGAAATACTGTACTTCAGATATTTATTGTCTTGTTATGATTACACCCCCCGCAAATATTGTGCTACACACACACACCACACCCCTGAAAACAATAGCTGCACATAGATAGTGCCGCCATAAATAATAGTCAGATAGTGCCCTGTATTTTGCCCCACACAGTAGTGCTACCCGGCTACTACTACTCTTGCACACGAACGTTTCCGCAATACACGGGTCACCAGCCGTGTGTATTCCGTATCATGTATTCAGACCCATTCACTTGAATGGGTCTGCAAATCTGGAGATGCGGTGCGGTACAGAAGCATGGATCAGAACCCCACGGAAGCACTACTGAGTGCTTCTGTGGTGTTCCATCCCGTGCTTCAATTCCGCAGAAAAATAGAACTTGTTCTATCTTTTTGCAGAACATACGGATCACGGACCTCATTCAAGTGACTGGGTCTTCGATCCGCCCTGGCACTGCCCTGCGGTCGGTGCCAGTGCATTGCGGACCGCAATTTGTGGTCCACAGCATGGGCACGGTGCCCTTACGTTCGTGTGAACAAGCCCTAATAGTGATCTTCAGTGCCGCATACAGTAATAGTGCTGTAGGAAAGCGCAAGGGGCCGTCATTGACTGAAGATATGTAAAGAGGTTCCTGGCCTCGCTGAGGTAAGAGCCGGTAATTTTAAGTGTCAGAGGCAGATAGTGCTGACTGACACTATTGGTTATTTAGTGTGGCTGTAAAGCCGATCCTGGCCGGCTCTTGCTGGGAGCACCAAAGTGCAGGGTGGGTGGCTGTTCCCCATGTTCCAGGCCGGGTTTTGGTTAGGGATATAAAACCCAGCCAGCAGTCTCAGCTGGTGGTGGATTATCCTCCATCTGACAGTGGAGCTTTGCCAGTCTGTGTGGTGGGGCCTGAGAGTTTGGGCTGGGATTAAGAACTGCTATCTTGTTTGGATGAAAGCAAGGATTTATGTGTTGCTGCCTGGTGTGAACTAACACCAGACTCAAGGTGACAGTTTTTTCCTTGAAACTGACTTTTTGTTGTCACTTTACTTATGTGTGAATAAAACACTGAACTGTTTAAGTTTTAGATGTTGTCGTTGCCTCTATAGTGCGTCCGCAAGCCTGCCTACCAGAGCAAATCCCCACAGTGCCTAGGTCCTAAACAGTAATAGGGTTACTCCTTGTACAGTAATAATGCCCCCTTTGTGCTCCTGCACAGCAGTAGTACCTTTTTTGTGCTCCATGTACTAATTATGTTCACCTTTGTGCCCCTTACTAAGTTATAATGCCCCTTTTTGTGCTGTATAGAAAGTAGTACTGATTGATTTGAGCCCCCAACACAGTAATATTTAGCCCCTTTAGGCCAAGCACAGTACAAATGAGCCCTCTTTAATAATGCTCCCTATGTCCCTCCTAAAGTAGACCATTGCACCCTTTATGCTCTCTAGAATGTGATAATCTCCCTAAAAAGTTAGAACCCTTCCCCTTTGCACCCCAGAACTGCTTTCTGCTCTACTATAGGTTTAAACTGTATGCATGCCCATGTTTTAGAATGGTTCTTTCCTCTAGCCAAAATATGGCATTCTTAATAGAGGACCCCTTTATTAACTCTGGATTCACCTATAGGAGCATTGGCACTGGAAAGGTAGGGCATGTAACTGGGGAGTATTGGTATTTCTGTTATTTTATCATTAATGGAGGCTGGTGCTGGAGTGACAGTCATCTATCCTGCTATTCGGCTAGTTCCTAAACTCCCAGGAAACTCAGTTAATTGAGATCTATGACTCAGGCCCCCAAAATTAATTCAGCCCCGTGACTCAGACCCCTAGAGTTCATGCAGACTTATGACTCAGACCCTTATAATTAACACAGACCACCAGACTTACACCCACAAAATGAATTTAAACCACAGACTCAAACCCTCAATGTTAATTCAGATCCCTCTAAATTCCTTCAGGCCACAGACTCAGTCCCCTCCCGAAATAAATTTAGACCCCAATGTACACAGGAGTAGACTGTAAAGGTATGCAGCTAGTGTCAGTTCTATAAGGATATTACAGGTATTCTTTAAGAGATAACATAAATGTAAAAAAAAAAAAAAGGCAGAAATTACTGCATCAAATGTGAATGCAGACATAGGGTTGCTTGTCTTAAAACATACACTGGCATAGTTATTAACAGATTCATGCCCCTTGATAATTTTGCTGCATCTCTGGCAAACCTAGGCCCTGCTCTCATCCACCCACCTTTAGTACAGCATAAAAATGGGGAAGTGGCAAATTTTTTGCAAAATCCAGGACAATGTTCATAACTTTTCTATGCCAGAAAACCAGTGCAAAGAGAATAAGTTGCTCGGGTTTGGACAAAATACATGCATGTGCAGTACGCGGCCCTGCAGGGTGAGGTGAATGGTGAGGTCACACGGGTAGTTACTAACCGAGGGTGGTTATAGTACTCAGTCTTTTATGTACCCTGGGCAGACGTACAGCAGCGATGGAGTGGCTGGCACAGGGGTCCTCTGGGGCACTCTCTGTGTATAGGGACCAGGCCTGATGGTAGATGAGGTGCCCTGGATGTTGCAGGTGTTTTTAATGTGCCGGTGGCAAGATCCCTTTAAATTTGTGACGCCAGTGCCGCTAACGGTGGCACACCGATTTATTGACGTAATAGAGGAACACACTTTGCAGTGACCCAAAACTTCTGTTTACTGAAACAGTTAACTATGTACAGTCTACCATATGTCAGAGGTAGTAAACATGCAGACTTTACATCAATTGGCAGACACAATGTTCTTGCAAGATACTCAGAGGGTTAAACACTTACAGATCAGGCTGCACTTTCCTCAGAATCCTGTCTGTCTTTAGCCCAAGGCCCGTATGCCCTATTGCTGGCTGTATCCTTGGTTTGGGAAAACTTCCTTAGGTATATGTCTCCTTGCTTTAAATAGATCCTTCTGCCCTTCAGCTCTCTGGTTCGGCTGGAATCACTTTTGCTCTGCACTGTACTTGGTAGGAACTTAGTTTCTCTCAGGAGGCACACCCTTCTCCTGGTGGCAAGCTAGAAGCCTGCGCTATCTAGCTGCATGTCAGAAGCTCACCTCAGCTGCTGCCTAGCTAAAGTCCTCCCTGAGCTAAGCTTGACTATAAATACTTGGTGTCCCCTAGCTCCCTCTACTGTCTAGGAGGAGGAACTACCCCTAACAAGCCTGATACACAGAGATTACAGGGAAAATACACATGAAAACATTATATAAAACACAATGACCCTGTCCCGCAGGAGGAAGGGGAACAACGTGGCCCAATTGACCCTTGTGTAGTGCCCACATTTACCTAGTGGGACACTACATATGTGCAAGTTTTGGGGGACCGCAAACGCTGTGACCATGTACATTTAAGTGTACCTGTAGTTTTATAAAACTTTTGATATGTAATGGTGTCATATCAAAAGTTTTGCCCGGCGGGGGTCGAAGTGCTAAGACTTCTGTGGATCACTAAAACAAGTAGATAGAAGCTCTGAGGGGGGAGAGCTGTCTCTCATCTTCTGCTGAAGATGGGCTCAGGTCTGAGCCCATGTCAAATGCGTCTTCAGCAGCTAGAAGAGACGGCGTTCTGAGCACTTCTGTCGCCTGTTTTTGTGATCAGTGGGGTTCTCAGCACTCGGATCCTTCCTGTGACATATCAAAAATGTTATACCTACTTATGAAGCATTAGTAGAAATTTGGATTAGATGTATTCACCCAGTATCAGCTCCAGTGATAATTAAGTCTGGCACATTTTTCACTCAATCTTAGTAATGCCGCAGTGTTTTGTTTTTTTGCCATTTTATGATGGTTATGATGTGACAAAGTGCTGCAAACATGTACTTTGACTTTTTTTGCACCACTTTTCTGGATAATAAATCTCTATGGGGCTAAGAGAAGAAAGCAGCCAGTCTAACATATTTGAAGGAACACAAAATAATAAAATAAATGATGCTGGATGGTAGCCGAGGCAGCTACTCTGCAAATATACTTGTGGTACACACGAGGATTGTCTACACCTTGTGATGAAAGAACATTGCCATTCATTGTGCCAGTTACACAAGTATGAAAAACTAGAAGGCGGTACTCTTCAAACTTGGGTTATGTATGTGGCATACACAGTGCTTGTAGGCAGCGGAGTACTCGGGTCATTGTGTAAGCGGACATATTTGTGGCTTAGATGTACTATCTTGTACCTTATTTGTACATGCCATGAATAATTCATGCTATGCTCTTGTGTACACTAAAATGATTTAGACTAAGGGATACATTTCCCATACAAAAGGCCAGTTGGCAGCTCTGTTGATAAGAGGAGCCAAAAGACTTGATTTGTTTTCAACCCTGAACCACATTTAACCACTGATCCATTCAGAAACATTCAGCCAAATTTACCTACTTAATTATTTTAAAAAAGTAATAATTGAAGCCATAAGGCATCTAAAGTACAGGACATAAACTGTGGGAAAAGTTGAAAAACGTCTCATTAAAGTAGAATTAGAGCCATGTATACAAATAGGCAGCATGAGCTTAATCTAGTAATAAGGACTTCATATCACATTGCTTTACTTGGAAAGACTGCAGAAGTCATTGTAACGGTGGGCGTAAACTCCAAGAACTGTAAGCATTTGTTTCAGTGCCTATGTGTGCTGGATACAGAGCTGAAAGATGACCCATTTTCTGTTCTTAAAGGGGTTGTCCAAGTTGTTTTTATTGATGACCTATCGTCAGGTCATCTATATCAGATCGACAGGGGTCCGACACCTGGCACCCCCACCGATCAGCTGGTTGAAGAGAAGGCGCGCGCCGTTCCAGCGCAGCCTTCTCTTCAATTGTTTACTTGCTCTTGCTACAACAGCAGTGAGTAGGTGTAATTCCGGCTCATTCCTATTCAAGAGCTGTCCCATAGAAGTGAATGGGACGGCTTCTTGTAGTTACACCTTCTCTTCAACCTGCTGATCGGTCCTGAGGATAGATGATCAATAAAAATAACTTAGACAACCCCTTTAATCACTTACATTGTATCAGATGGATCCATCTGGAACCTGTAAGGTACGGCACACACATAGGCCCCGATTTATCACGTCTTCACTCCAGAATTCTTGCTTCAAAAAGTCACAAAATTCTAATTACAATATATCAATACAGTGCTGCCACCTACTGGACTGTATTGGCATATTCTAGTAATAGCTACCGAAGCCTGCTTGAGGATTTAGGCTATTGTTACACCATAAGGGCTCATGCACACTACCGTATATATTTTGTGGTTCTCAAAACACAGATCCGCAAAGAAAATGGATGCCATCCGTGTGACGCCTCTGTTGCATCCGTTTTTTTGCGGATCCATTGTAAGAATGCCTGCCTGTCATTGTCCGCAAAACAGACAAGAATGGAACATGTTCTATTTTTTTTTGTGGAACGGACTTGCGGACATTCGGACATGGAATGCACAGAGTAATTTCAGTTCAAGTGAATGGTTTCAAATACGGACTGTAAAAAAAACTGAATGGACACGGAAAGAAATACAGGCTGTAAAAAAAACTGAATGGACACTGAAAGAAAATACGGTCGCGTGCATGAGCCCTAACAGGTTCCTCGATCTCAGCCGAGGAGCGCTGTTACAGGCGTAGTACCACCCAAATCGTGATTTTTCATTTTTTTTCTTTTCATCTACATGTAGCTAAAAAATGCAGCGTAGAAAACGAGCAGCCTGTGGATCTTCAAATGTGCAGAATATTCATGCTGCAGAAATAGTGATTTTTCTCCACATATATAAAACATATGCATTTTGCTGCGTAGTCAGTGTGTGAAAAGATCCTTTTGGCATACATTTGGTCCAGGGGCGGATTAAGTGCATGATAGCCCCGGGGCTGTCTGGCCAACTTGGGCCCCTCCCTCCATTTTAGTTTAGTTTTTTTTTTTTGTATGAAGAGGCTGCGGTGCTTCATGAGCGCCACAGTCTCTTTCTAGGCCATATGACATATTCAGACTAAAAAAAATATCCCAATTTGGGTCTTAAACTGAAACATTTGGTCGCCAAATTTAAATTACATATAATTCTAATAAAAAAGACATGGAGGAGAATACAGCACCACATACCCCTTAGATCCAGTGACATCTCCTGTCATGTAGACTTCTCTTTCCTCTTCTCCTCCATTTGACCCAGACCACCATGGCAAATTCTTTCAGCCACATCTCGTCTCTACAGTTTGTAACACAGACACATTAGATTTCTCAATTTTTCCATCAACCTCCTCATCCTGGTGTCCCCACAATGTCATCCTGCTGCCACTCCCAATACTGTGCCCGTTGTGCTCCCCAATGCCCCAGGTACTATACTGCTAAAAAAAATAGTGACCCTAATAGACATAATTGGAGTCATTTACCAAACTGGTGTAAAGTAGAACTGGATTTCCAAAAGAGCTGTCAAATATGAATGGTGGAACCTGATTGGCTGCTATGGGCAACTAAGCCAGTTCTGCTTTACACCAGTTTGATAAATTACCCCAAATGTTCCTATGTGTCCACAGCAGCTATAATGTCCCTTAGAGTGCCCCGAGTAATAATACCACCCTCTATTGTGCTCCAGGCAATAATCCCTATATAGTGTCCCCAAAAATAATAGAATTGCCCCTACAGTGCCTCCCCAATTGCAAAACCCCCATATAGTAATTTCCACCACACTGCCCCCACATAGCAATTTCCCCCACACAATACTGGTAGTTTCCCCTACACTTCCCCCACACTGCCCTCACATAGCAATTTCCCCCACACTGCCCCCACATAGCAATTTCCCCCACATAGCAATTTCCCCCACACTGTCCCCACATAGCAATTTGCCCCCACATAGTAGTCCCTCCCATAATCATTTGGCCCCACATTTACCCCCCGATGTACTCTATGTTTCTTCACTAACATGTCCTCCTTTGTACCCCCCCCCCACACATATCCCCCAAAGTAGGCACATGAAATAAAAAAATGAAAAGCTAAATACTCACCTATGTCCAGGGCCAGGCGCTTGCTCGCAGAGGAAGGTGGGATTACGCAGGCGTGCACACGTCACAGTGCTGCATCCCGGCACAGGCGCGCAATGACGTCATCACGCCCGCCTGCACCGGGATTTCACTACCGCATAGGCCTCAGGCCTACTAGGCCTGAAGCCTATGGCAATGATCGGCGAAGGGACAGGAAGCTATGTGCTCCCGTGCCCCGCCGCAGTATGTGGGCATTCGGGGCAGCATTGGGCCCCCAGCGGTGCTGGGCCCGGGGCTGCCGACCCAAACGTCCCTATTGTAATCCGCCACTGGTCAGTAAATGTTGGGATCCCGGAGCTCCACCCAGACTGGAGTGTATTTTTCAACAGGCTACATGCACATGACCGTATGTGTTTTGTGGTCTGCTAATTGAGGATCCGCAAAAAAAAACTGATGACATCGTATATGCCATCATTTTTTTTTTTTTTTTTTTGCGGATCCATTGTGACAATGCCCAAAACAGACAAGAATAGGACATGTTCTATTTTTTTTTTATTTTTTTTGCGGGGCTATGGAACGGACATACTGATGCAGACAGTACACGGTGTGCTGTCCACAGTTTTTGTGGACCTGTTGAAACGAATGGGTCTGCATCCTATCCACAAAAAAAACGGAACGGACACGGAAACAAACAACATTTGTGTGAACGAGGCCTTAATGGCAATTTTTTTTTTTTTTTTTTTTTTTTTTTAGCATTTCTACAGAATGTAAAGACCAAATTGGTGTGAACTGAGCCTTAGATCAGAGAGCTGGGCTTCCATATATCCCTGAGTTCCCTCCGTAATGGCACAAAAAGGAGGGAAATTGATGCCAGAACTTATCCCATGGTGTTCTATGGGATTGATTCTCGCATCAGTTTTAACACTGGATGTCTCTGTGCACCAGAACATGCAGTATTTTTCTGTCCAGCCATCTCTGGCTATTGATGCACAGAGCTGTCATCATTTGTGTCCATCCCTGGCATATACAGTTGCCAGCTGTCCCAAATTCGCTGGGACTGTCCTGGATTTTCAGGCTGTTAGCCCATTAGCGGACGTTCCCAGGCAGAAATGGGGCGTTTCTGGGAGCAGAGTTTAGATGCCCCAAAGTATGGGCATAAGACAACTGGCTGGACACAACTGATATGTGAACCTAGCCTCATGGTCATTTTACATGAACCAATGTTACAGGCAATTATCCAGAAGGAAGCCTTTGTCCCTGGTAATTGCCCGCTTGTCAGAGGAGGTGAGAGCATCATTTACATGCAGCAATCATCTCATCTGTATTGGTAACAAGGGAATGCTGCTGTGATCTTTTGTCCCCATAAAGAATCATTGGGGGTCAATTATTAAGAAGCCTGTGGCAATTTTTGGCATATAAAAAAATCTGCAAGACCCCATTTTGCTACTTTTTGTTTTACATCCGTTCGACAATTTTGTTGCATGGGTGTTCTTACGCTGTGCTCACTACGTGGGGTGGCAAGGCAGTGGTGGGGGCCGAGGCAGGCCCGGAATATGAGCCGTGGCAAATTTACTAACCTTTACACCTGGCATACAAAAAGTGAAAACTATTCCAGTCCAGGTCTAGACTAGTTTTCACTCCAGACGCACGGACTGCTGGAGGCGTGGCTAATTTATGATGAAGCCTACACCTTGTCATAAATTAGGCACTTCCTCCAGCACAGCAGGGGCGATCAAAGACTGGTATAAAAAGTTGGCAAGCCTTACCCCTTCTACTGAGTGTGCGCCAAACACAGTGATGATCTCGCTACTGCAAGGCTTCAGGACCAGGCAAGTCTACTCGCCTGTCCCTGTCAGTAAAAGAGTTGAGGGTGTGGCATGTAAAGAGTGAGTAGTGCAATGAGGTGCAAAGGCAAAGCCCTTGTTGCACCTAGGGACTAATTTACATATGATTAAACAGCTGTTGTATCTGCAATAAGGCCACAGAACTACATGGGAGCAAAAACATTAGATTCAGCTGGCAAGGGCTCATCGGCTCATTTTCATAGGATGGATTTGATGACTGATTCCCTTTAGGCTACCTGCACACATTGCGGAATACACACGTTTTTTCCTCAGATTCTTGGCAGAAAAACCACAGCGTAGTACAGTACCATCAAATAGTTTTTTCTGCAAAGAAATTGACTTAGGCTATTTTCACACTTGTGGCAGTTTGATCCGGCGGGCAGTTCCGTCGTCGGAACTGCCTGCAGGATACGCCGATCTGGATGTGACTGAAATCATTTGTGAGATGCATCCGGATGCTGATCCGTCTCACAAATGCATTGCAAGAACGGATCAGTCTCTCCGCTTGTCATGCAGACAGATGGATCTGTCTTGTATCTTTTTTCACATTTTTACCGGTCTGCGCATGCACAGATCGGAAGGACAGATCCGTCATTCCGGTATTTTTAATGCCGGATTACAGCACTAATACATTCCGGCAAGTCTTCAGTTTTTTTCGCCAGAGATAAAACCGGAGCATGCTAATTTTTTTTCTTTTGCCTGATCAGTCAAAATGACTGAACTGAAGACATCCTGATGCATCCTGAACGGATTGCTCTCCATTCAGAATGTATTAGGATAAAACTGATCAGTTATTTTCCAGTATAGAGCCCCTGTGACGGAACTCTATGCCGGAAAAGAAAAACGCTAGTGTGAAAGTACCCTTACCTGCCATGCGGATTTCCAAATCTGACGCATGTCAGTTACATTTGTGGTTTTAGCTGCAGATTTCACCCTTTTCAAATGAAGCGTGAGATCTGCTTCTAACCCTGGGTTCACACCTGAGCGTTCCGAAAGGAGCGCTCTGTATGTGCGATTGTACGGGCGTTTACAATCGCGCATACAGAGACAAGCGAACGCCCATTGTCGCGCGTTCCCGAAAGTCTATGTACGGGAACGCGCGACAAAACGCCCCAAAGAAGCTCAAGAACTTTTTTGAGCGTCGGGCTTTTTACAGCGCGATCGTACGCGCTGTAAAACGCCCAGGTGAGAACCATTCCCATAGGGAAGCATTGGTTTCTCCTTGCTGAGCGTTTTACAGCGCGTAGGAACACGCTGTAAAACGCTCAGGTGTGAACTTAGGGTTAGGCTACATGCACACATGTAAACCACGGATCCGAAAAAAACATGTGCCTTCCGCAATTTACGGAACGGGCGGCCCATTGTAGACATGCCTATTATTGTCCACAAAACGGACAAGAATAGGACATGCTATATTTTATTTTTTGCTGGGCCACAGAACGGTGCAACGGATGCGGACAGCACACGGAGTGCTGTCCGCATCTTTTGCGGCCCTATTGAAGTGAATGGGTCCGCATCCGAGCCGCAAAAACGGCGGCTCCGATGCGGACCCAAACAATGCTGTGTGCATGAAGCCTATCCCGTATGAAAACCACACCAAAAAACACAATTACTTCTATGCGTTCATCGGCACCCATTTACTTTAGAAATTGCCGTTTTGGTGCGGTTTGGGTGCACAAGGGCCTTAGGCTCCTTTCACATGGGCAAGAATTCCACGCGGACTCATTCACTTCAATGGGGCTGTGTACATGTGCGTGAAAATCGCAGCATGCTCTATTATGCGTTTTTCACGCAACGCAGGCCCCATAGAAATAAATGGGTATGCGTGAAAATCGCAAGCATCCGCAAGCAAATGCAGAGGCAGTGCGATTTTCACGCATGGTTGCTAGGAGATGATGGGGATGAAAGCAACCCCGGACCCCATTAAAGTGTATTCCCTGTATTATTTTCCCTTATGGGTATAAGGGAAAATAATAGCATTCTGAATACAGAATGGTAACTAAAATGTAGATTGAGGTGAGTTAATTTTTTTTATTTAACTCACCTCATCCACTTTATTGCGCAGCCGGCATCGTCTTCTTGCTTCTTCTTTCAGGACCTGCAAAAGGACCTTTGACGTTATCATTTCTATCTTCATTCAGCAGGACCTGCGCTGACGTCACCGCGCTCACCACGTGGTGAGCACGATTACGTCATCAAAGGTCCTTTTGCAGGTCCTGAAAGAAGATGATGTCGGCTGCGCGAACAACAGGATGAGGTGAGTAATTTTTTATTTTTGTAACCCCTAAAGCCACATTTTAGTAAGCAATGCGATTAGTTTCCATTATAACCATGTTATAATTGAAAATAAAATATACAGTGAAGAAGTCCGGGTTCAGGTCTGGGTACCACAGTCAGTTTTTTATCACGCGCGTGCAAAACGCATTGCACCCGCGCAATAAAAACTGAACATCGGAACAAAATCTCTGTCAAAACTGACTGCAATTGCGTACCTACTCGCATGATCACAGACGCAACACATCCGGACACTCTCGTCTGCAAGGGGCCTTAGACCCCTTTCACAGGAGTGTGACGGATTAGGTCCGTGTGCATTCACGATGCGTTCAGTGAAATTCACACCATTTTGCAACTAAGTTCAGTCAGTTTTGGCTGCGATTGCGTTCAGTTTTTTCCACGCGGGTGCAATGCGTTTTGATGCGTTTTTCACGCAGTGATAAAAAACTGAAGGTTTACAAACATCTATTAGCAACCATCAGTGAAAAACGCACTACATCCGCACTTGCTTCCGGATGCAATGTGTTTTTCACTGAAGCCCATTTCACTTCTATGGGGCCAGGGCTGCGTGAAAAATGCAGAATATAGAACATGCTGCGATTTTCATGCAACTCAGTACTGATGCATAAAAAAAAACGCTCATGTACACAGACCCATGGAAATGAACGGGTCAGGATTCAGTGCGGGTGCAAGGTGTTCACGTCACGCATTGCACCTGTGTGGAAAACTCACTCGTGTGAAAGGTGCCTTAAAAATTGCAGATCTTTGTGCGGATATGCTGCAGAAATGCACATAAATCGGTACGGATCTTATGTACGTTCACCCACACTCATGTGTAGGTGGCCTAATGCTACCTGCACACGTTGCATCTTTGTATTCAGAAAATCTGCATAAAACACACTCCTATATCTGCACTATTTATTGTATTTTTTTTGTTTTTCATGTGGATCGTGTGCATGAGGCCTTAGGCCACCTGCACATGTGGAATTTGGAAAAAACGCAGTGTAGTACAGTACCAGCAAAGTGCATGAGATTACTCAAATCTCATCTATACTTTGCAGATTTTTTTCTGTGGAGAAATTGACCTGCCGTGCATGTCAGTAATGTTTGTTTTAACTGTGGATTTCATTCTTTTCAATGGAAAGGTAAGATCTGCAGCAAAACAGCATCTAATCCACACCAAAATCCGCAATTAGAAATTGGGAATTTTAATGCGGATATTGTGCAGAAACGCACATAAATCCACACAGGAATTTGTGCAGATCTTATGTGCGTTCTCCCACACTTCTGTGCAGGTGGCCTGACTGTTACATTCTAGTAAAAATACAGTGGGTTATTTACGTACATGCATTTTTGCAACAGTTTCTGGCGTAAAAAAAATAGTTGTAAGACTCCTTTTTGTGACTTTGTAAATGCCTGTGCAGCAATATTTTGACATACAGGTTTGTTTGTACATTTTCTTTGCCACTTGGGAAAGGGGGGGGGGGGGGGTATAGCCCAGGGCTTTGGTCTTGGCTTATTTACCAAGGTTTACACCTAAAAAATAGGAATAAAAGAGGAGTAAAAACTACTCCAGTCAGGAGCGCACAGACTGCTGGAGGTGCGCCTAATTTGTGATGAGGCTCACATCTCGTTGTAAAAGGCTGGTCTTTGTAAATGGCCCCCAGTGTTATTTGGTCCACCACCAAAATCACTGAATCCGATGGACCCCATTATAGTCAATTATGGTCCATTGGTGTCCTGCATGAGCCAGATATGCCGCTTCCATTTTTTTTCTTTTTCGTGTTTCTTTTCCTTCATTGGGGCAGAAAAATAGAAAACGTGCTATATCTGTGAACCTATTCTTAGGCCTCATGCACAGGACTGTGTTTAGTATCCATGTCCCATCCTCATTTTTTGCAGATTGCATGAGGAGAAAAAAAAAAAACTGACAGCATACTATCCTCCGTGTCTCTGTTCCCCAAATGATAGAACATGTCCTATTGTAGTGTCCCACTAGGTAAATGTGGGCACTACATAAGGGTCAATTAGGCGACGTTGTTCCCACCTCCTGCGGGACAGGGTCATTGTATTTTATATAATGTTTGTATGTGTATTTTCCTGTTATCTCTTGTACCAGGCCTGTTAGGGGTGTAGTTCCTCCTCCTAGACAGTAGAGGGAGCTAGGGAACCCCCTTGTGTATATATAGTCAGGTCCAGGTCAGGAGAGGAGTGTGTAGTCAGAAGTCAGTGTGGACTTTAGCCAGAGGAGAGCTGAGGAGCAGCTTCTGACATGCAGCTAGATAGCCCAGGCTCCTAGCTTGCCACCAGGAGAAGGGTTTGCCTCCTGAGAAACCAAGTTTCCTTAAAGGTGCAGTGCAGAGCCAAGTTTATTCCAGCCAAACAGAGAGCTGAAGGGCAGAAGGATATTCTACAGCAAAGAGACATATACCAGAGGAAGATTTTTCCTACCCAAGGATAAAGCCAGCAATAGGGCATACGGGACTTGGAGTAAGCCAGATACAGATCAGGCTGCACGTTTCCTCAGATCCTAAGTGTTATTCCCTCTGAGTATCTTGCAAAGACTTTGCCTGCCATTATTGTAAAGCCTGCCTGTATTCAACCTTTTTACTTGTGGAACTAACCAAAGACTGTAAATAGTTGAACTGTTTCAGTAAAAGGAAGTTCTGGTTCACTGCAACTTGTGTTCCTCAATTATTCCTACAATAAGTCGGTGTGCCACCTTTACCGGCACTGGGGTCATGAACTTAAAGGGATCTTGCCACCCTCACATTAAACCTGTAACACCCAGGGCACCTCACCTACCACCCGGCCTGGTCCCTATACACAGAGTGCCCCAGAGGATCCATGTGCCAGCCTTTCCATCACTGCTCTACGCCTGCCCAGGGTATATAAAAACTGTGAGTACCAAAAACACCCTCGGTTAGTAACTACCCCTGTGACCTCACCATTCGCCTCACCCTGCAGGGCTGTGTACTGCACTATTCTTGTCTGTATTGTGGACATAAATAGTAATTTCTAGTAATGGGAGTGAGGAAAATGTGGGAGATGTCTGGAATTTGTGGATCCGTGGTTTGCAGACCACAATACGGACATGTTCGTGTGCATGAGGCCTTATTGTGATACTCTCCTGTATTTTCCTTAGGTTATAAGTACACTGGGGGTCATTTATCAAACTGGTGTAAAGTAGAACTGGCTTAGTTGCCCATAGCAGCCAATCAATGAAATCTGCATCTTTTGTACGGACATTCAGTGCAGATTTCACCCTTTGTAATGCAAAGGCTGAGATTTAGGCTACTTTCACATTAGCGTTTTTTGCGGATCCGTCATGGATCAGCAAAAAGGCTTCCGTTACAATAATACAACCGCATGTCTTCTATAGCCATGACATCATGAACTCCATTCAAAGTCAATGGGGGACGGATCAGTTTTCTATTGTCTATTGCAGCTTTTTTCTGTCCGCGATGGGGACGCAACCAAACAGAACGGAATGTATTCTGGTGCACTCTGTTTCGTTTAGTTTTGTGGAGTAAAAACTGACTGGATTTGTTTTTACTCTTTTATGTCTGTTTTCAGGAGTAAATCTTAAATTTGCGTAGGCAGAAGTCCTGGCCCAAACTATGTAACACCCCAGAGTGGTGTTACCACTTCTGCCCCTTGTTACTGTCTTTATTGGTCTAACCTCATGTCATCTTATGCATTTATTCCAGGTCCTTCACACTGTGCATTTCCTATGTTATGTAACTGTTCATGTAATGTGCCTGGTTCACCAGCAGGTGGCAGAAAATATTGCTGAGCTATAGTTGGAGAGAATGAAACTTACTATTCCATTCTAACTCCCCTCTGTAGGGGAGTGGGCAAGCCCTACTTCCTGAAGGAAGGGTGGGGACCAGTTAGTCTAGTTTACCCCCTGATAAGGGAAGGGTTTGAAGGGGCACTTCTCTCCTGGACGTGTCCATGCCAGCCAGAGCACCCCAAGCTCTACTGGCCATGGAGGCCAAAGCTTGAAGCCTCAGGAGCCGGGAGGAAAGTTCCCTGGTATAACCTAGAAGAGTCAGACTACAAAGTGAAGTGCAGCATACAAAAGAAGCTGAGTTATACAGCCAGCCTGTCAGTGCAGCAGTGTCAGAGAGAAACGGATATAGCAGAGTGGAGTTTGCCTGCTGGAACCAAGACAAAACCTGTAAACCGTTCTGGAGAAAATGTATGCAAAGTAAAGCTGCCATTGACCTTTATCTCAAGGTCTGGACTCAAGTTATTCTTTTATCCCTCAATGATTCCCTTTATTTATTGCTTTGGAGCCAAAGCCTGGGGTCCAGCAGTATCGAGGTAGGAGAACCGTGACACACAAAGAGACATTAAGCTGCAAGATACCACTGGGCATTTCCTACAACTGGGATGCGCGATATATAGAGGGCCCTAGGGGGAGTCCCCTGTTGCAATCTTGGCGTCACAAATAGGATCTACTTTTGCTCCTGGAAGGCCCCCTTTACCTGTAAATCCCCCTACAAAAGACTTTAAAGCATCTACTTACTACCAAAGAGTGTGAATCTGCATCAGTTGCAGCACTGTGGCAAAACAGAGGGAACCAAACAGCCCGCCTCCACAGAGGACCCATTCTTATAGCAGAAGGAACTAAAGTGTTTAGTACAAGTCCCCAGGTGGACAAAGAAATCAACTGCACCCCTACAGGAAGTGGAAGAGGGGGCGATTTTGGAAAAGGGAAAATGCAGTTCCTTCTTCCGGGGAAAATAACCTTGCTAGAGACTGTTTGTGACCATTATCTGCCTACCAAAGCATCATACTCCCCAAAATTGAGCAGTTGCAGCGACTTTTAAAGGAGCCACGCACCAATTCTGCCGCTGTTGCCCATAGCAACGCACACCTGAATTGCAATCTAGCTTACATTGACCCCTCTAGTCTGGTACAGGGTATCAAAGCCATGTCTGAAAGTGAAGCTAGCACCCACCGGGACCGCAGTGATTCATCAGCAACAGCTGCAGCCACCTGCATCATGCCTCATACTATGCCATACCATTTTGGGGCCCCTTTGCTCCCATGTTATTCAGTGGAAGCCCACCAAGAACATCTGCAGTATGTCAGTGATCTACTCAGAGGAGGATGCCACATGGCAGAATGGCCTTGCCCGGTGGAAGGCATTACAGGACTTGATAAAGAAAGGAAGAAGATTGAGAGGATGCTCAGTGGAGAAGGTGACTTAACAGAAAGAAGAAAAAGGATAAAAACATATTTAAAAAAATTGTGGAGAAAAAAGTGAGCAGAGAAAGGGAATTGCATAAAGCCTACAAAAATGCCAAGACTCCTTTCAGCCCCCTGCTGAAGACGGCACACCTGGTATGACACTGCCAGATCCTCCAACCACTGAAAGTAACCTATCCGCCGGTGAGGAGTCCAGTGATACTGCTCCCTGCAGTCTGGAAACATCACCAAATGAACTCAAGTTATTCTTTTATCCCTCAATTATTCCCTTTATTGCTTTGGAACCAAAGCCTGGGGTCCAGCGAGGAGCACCGTGATACACAGACATTTTAGGCCGCAACATACCGCTCGGCATTTCCTACACCTGGGAAGCGCGATATATAAAGGGCCCTAGGGGGAGGCGCCCGTTGCTTCTGTGCCACTCCAAATTGTGAGAAAAATGATTGTCCCATGGGCATTTAACAAGTCGCAAAAAGGGGTTTTGCATAAATTTTTACTGCAAAAACTGGTGTAAAATATACATAAATGACACCCAGAGATCTGTTTTGGGCCTCATGCACACGACCGTTGTGTGTGTTGTGGTCTGCAAATTGCGGATCTGCAAAACACAGATGGCGTCTGTGTGCATTCCGCAATTTGCAAAACGGCGCAGACAGCCATTAATATAACTGCAAAACGGACAAGAATAGGACAGGTTATATTTTTGGGGCGGATCATGGAACGAAGCAATGGATGCGGACAGCACACGGAGTGAATGGGTCCGCATCCAAGCTGCAAAAACTGCGGCTCAGATGCGGACCAGAACGGTCATGTGCAAGAGTTCTTACTCTAATGCTACATGCACATGACCGTTGTGTATTTTGAGGTTTGCAAAACACGGATGGCGTCCGTGTGCGTTCCGTAATTTGAGGCTCGGATGCGGAGCAAAACAGCCTTTCGTGTGCATGAGGCCTAAGGATCAGTGCACACAATAATCATTAATATTTGTAATCACACCGATCTGATCAGCTTATGATCCCCCGAATCTGAGCATTTCTTCAGACATCGCTCCATTCCTGAAAACAATTAGGGTATTTTCACACTATCGTCGCTGGATTCTGGCAGGCAGTTCCGTCCCCGAAACTGCCTACCGGATCCAGCAATCTGTATGCAAACGGATACCATTTGTAGACGGATCCGGATGCGGATCCGTCTCAAAAATTTATTGAAATAACGGATCCATCTCTCCGGTTGTCATCCGTAGACTGCAAAACTGGATCTGTTTTTCCGAAACATTTAATACATTTCAATGTAAAATAATGGCGGATCAACAAGGATCCAACAAGCGTTCCGAAATTTTGGACAGAAAAAATTCTGCAGCATGATGAGGTATTATCTCCGTCCTGAAAAGTCAAAAAGACTGAACTGAAGACATGAAGACATCCTGAACGGATTGCTCTCCATTCAGAATGCATAAAACTGATCATTTTTTTTTCCGGTATTGAGCCCCTAGGATGGAACTCAGTACCGGAAAAGGAAAATGCTTTCTAGTTTTGCGATTCTCTGCAGTGCCTCCGGCGCCCTCTGCTGTCCAAAGACGGCAGTGCAGGTGCAGAGCTGAGAAGTGGGTGAGGCCACTGCCTAGCAAGTACTAGTGAGGGAGGAGTCCGGATCTGCTCGTTCTCTCTCTTTTCAGAGTCCCAGCTGGCACTGCAAAAAGGGATTTACTATTGTCTAAGGCAGCTGAGAAAAAAATAACAAACTCAAATCCCCTTACCTGATCTGCTGTGAAACAGACACAGAGGGAGCAGGCTGCAGAGGAGAGCATCATGTCTTACCAGGGCAAGAAGAACATTCCTAGGATAACAGTGAGTCCATGCATGTCTTGTGTGTTCTGAGCTGTCATGTCTGGAAGGATCCTGCTGGGCACTGTGGAGGGTTTACTACCATGCATTTGATTTATAGTCTGCATTGTGGAGCAGCTCCTGCCATGGACACTGTCTTGTAATAGTCCCTCTGTGTCCAGGATTATCCTAAGAAGGTGAAATTGACCTGACTATATTAGGATCAGAGCAGAGGCTCCCTGGCAGGTGGATGCTCCTTTATCTGTGCCTGGGTGTCTTAGACATAGCACCCTGGGCATATTGTACAGATCACATTACATAGTTCAGCAGTGATTTCTGATTATTGCTGGGGTTCTTATATCAAAGGGAAAGGATGACCCCCTACTGAGGGGTGGTCCCTGCTGCACCACCCAAATATCCTTTTCCTTATCTATCTCCATTTTCCATCACCAGGCATTATATTATAGAACAGTGCCTGCTATCAGATTTATTAGAAGTGTAATGAATGTCATATTTCAGTCATCTGATCAGGGTTGTCAACCTTGATTTTTATTTATTTTTTATTTTATTTTATTTTTCATTAATTTTCTTTCCCAGCCTATAACTTCCCCCCAAAAATAATTAATACATGAATACACTATTCTAAAAATCCTGCAAATGGCTGGGAGCCCACATGTATGGGTGCGGGTGGGCATCCATGTTCTTGTGCCTTCATCTTCTGAAGATCTTCTTCTCAGCCATTTGTCGCAGGTGCAATGCAATGCTCTGCAGACAATCAGTGGCCTCCTTATGCTCAGTAGCAGGCCTGCCCTTCATTGTCAGATTGTAGATGTGCAGCTGGGCTTTGTCTGTGCTGAATCTAATTAGACCTGTGGTGGGGTGATGGGTGGGGGATGCACTGGGAGTGGAATAGGTAGCAGCTACTCCATCTTTACCAGTCAGACAAAAGGAACATTGGGTGACAGGGATCAGCAACTCTTGTATTTTTATTTTTTGCTGGGCATTACTGATACTGAATCCGATCTAGTTTGTTACAATGGTGTAACATCTTTATAGACATTTTCTAGATAGATGGGCAGGTCCTTCTTCACCCATGAAGCTGAACGTGCCTCTACCGTCTCAGCAATAATGACAAAGGATTTCCATGGAATGCACTTCTGAAGAGATGTGGCATGCAAACCAGTATGACTGCTGGCACTAAGCCTGGGTGGTGTGCTGGGCAAGTGTAGGTCTAGAGGGGGGGCAGGTGCAGTCATCCAGAAGAAGTCTGTCTCTGCAGTTATTTGGACAATGTACTGCATTCTTGTTTCTCTCAATTCACATGCTGCAGATAGGTTGCAGAAATCTGTCCCAACTGCCCCATTCATCTGAAATTTACCGATATGTGCTAGATGTCAAAAAACGACGCCATCGAGGTGGACGGAACTGATTTTCGGTCACAGAGAATTGTGCAACGCATCTGCTGCTCAGTACAAGTGCTGAATAAGTACAAAGCATCTTGGGGGAGTGATCAGGACGTCCATGTTGTCCTATAATGAACACTTAGCCTTAAGGACAATGGCTGCACAGGGGTGGGGGGGTTCACTGCAAAATAACCATACAGTCTTTCTGTACAATATCCTACACTTTGTGGTTCTAAACATCAGGATGGTGTTCATGACCTGCAGCTAGTGAAGCACCTCATGGATTTCCCATCAGTAATGTTTGACAAGCCTTCCTATATCTAAGGAGACCAAACAGGATATGCAGCTTGTCCGTATCCATACAGGTCTGGGAAACAATGCATACAATGGCTAACCGTCTCCTTCCTGCAGATTCCCTGTTGCTAAGCAACAGCTATGTAAGGGTTGTCTGAGCCAGATTTAGAGTATGTAGTCATTTTACCCTCCATTAGATGTGAAGCAAGGGAGGGGATTTAGGAGGTGTGGCAGCCGTGAAGAACATGTCTGATTTTTTTTTTTTTTGTAATGATGGACATGTATACAGTGGATCAGGATTGTGCCATATGTATAATGACGTATACCCCATTATTTAAGACATTGTGGACAATTTTCAGCAGGACATACACAAATGTGGTACAGGCTAAAACCAGTCCTGGAGCAATTACAGCTCTGAAGGCAATCAGGGGCTTCCTAAATAAGACACCATGGGCTTCATCTATTAAAGCTGCCATTTTATACACTATTCTTTGGGATAAAGTCAGTTGGACTGAGAAATGGCAAATTTGGTACATTTTAGGGTGCCCTCACATGTAGGGAATTTTCCGCCAGGAAAATCCGCAGGTGCAGATTTTTTAAAAATTATGGATTTCCTGTACGAGAATCTCTCCATTCAATCCAATGAGAAATTGATTCTACAGTGGAAAACGCTGCAGAAAAATCTGCAACAAAACCCATGCACGTGTGAGGGCACCCTTAGGGCTCTTTCACAGGAGCGAGTCCATTGCGGGAATTGCGCTCCGTGTGCGAGTTTGATCCTCCTCTCTGGACTTGCAGGAGCGCACGGCATTATCATGATTTATAATTCTGTGTGTCTCTGCTTGACCTTACAGAATAATTTTTTTGATGGGAGTGAGAAAAATTCTGAATGCACACAAAGTATTCATATTTTGCGGATCTGCTGTTTGTGGACCAAAATATGCATACGGCTGGGTGCATGAAACCTTTAGCTATCCATATCTGGTTAGGACTACACCTAGGCCTTTTTTAAGGCCCATGCACATGAACGTGTGTGGTCTGTGCCCGTATTGTGGCTCGCAAACAGTGGGTCTGCAAAACACGGGCACCAGCCATGTGCGCTCCGTGTCACAGATGTGGACCCATTCACTTGAATGGGTCTGCAGTCCTCAAGATGCGAAGCGGAAGCCTGTAGAAGCAGTACAGAGCGTTTCCAAGGGATTTCAGTCTGTGCCTCCGCACTGCAAAAAAAAAGAACATGTTCTATGTTTTTGTGGTGTGGACTGAATGTTATGGATTGCGGACCCATACAAGTGAATGGGTCTGCAAACAGCTATTTACCGGTTAACCGGTTAAACCGCTATTTGCCGTCCACAGCACAGGCCGCACACACTCATTTGCATGAGCCCTTAAAGTGGTCATATCCTTGTCCATAATGTGGACAGAACAGACATGCGGACATACAGAAATGGAATGAACACAGAGTCATTTCCCTTTTTTGTGGCCCCAATGGGGCTGCAAAAAAATTGTTGGTGTGAATGAGCCCTAAGGCTTTTTCTTTGTAGAGCACATGAAAACCATTGTGGTTCCTGCAAACAGCTGGTCAGTGGTTCTGAGGACAGGTCATCAGTATTCTGAAGCTGGAAACCCCTTTTCTCAGGATAGGTCTTCAGTATCAGATTGGGGATCCGACTTCTGGTACCACCGCTGATCAGCTGATTGAAGGGATGGCGGCGCTCGTGAGAGTGCTGCTTCCTCTTTACTTGGACACCGTCTAGCTTGGGCATGCTCAACCTGCGGCCCTCCAGCTGTTGCAAAACTATAACTCCCAGCATTCTTGGACAGCCTACAGCTATCAACCTACAGCAGGGCATTGTTGCAACAGCTGGAGGGCCGCAGATTGAGCATCCCAAGTGAAAGGGATGAACGACTGTAATTATGCTGCACTGCCACTGCAAAGGAGATGGAGCGCAGATAATCTTTGAAAAGGAAGCAGCATGAGTCGGGGTGGCAGAAGATCTAATATTGATGATTATCATAATGATTTTATGCCACAGCACAACCTCTTTACGTTGCACTGTGTAAAACAATACCACACCCAGTCCTTTGGGCTGGTCTCCCAGGAGAGGTGACTGTTCCGTTAATTTCAACAAAAAAAAATCTTGATGCTAAGAAGATCCTGCTTTTCCTACAGACCACACCCTAGAAAATACATTTTTGCATGGCTAGGCATCTTTCCACAACCTGTCACCTATGTGCGTATAATGTATACAATCTATCATTACACTGTTTACTGCATTACTACATCTACAGCAAATATTATAAGAGATCTAGATGTGAGCCTTGGAAAACTAGGGGATTTTCAGTGCTAGCGTAATAACAGCACCAGGAAAAGAGCACGTTCTGCATGCATCATACGGTGAGACATTTTGGGGCAGATTTACGAATCCTGTCTAAAATTTGGATAATTATAAACTTTGATAAGAAAATCAGATGAGACAAATTCATCACAGTGGCGCACACTGGGTGATAGATTTGGTGCATCTTGGCACACCTTACCGGAATGTAGACCCTTTTCTTTCCCTTACACCAGCACCAGTCTAGTGAGGAACAAAGTGTCTAAAATACCTAATAAATGTGGTGCACAGTATGTGTTCCAGAATTCTGTCTGATTATTAAATCTGCCACATTGTAGCCTTAAGGTCCCTTTCACACGAGCGAGTTTTCCGCGCGGGTACAATACGTGATGTGAACGCATAGCACCCGCATTGAATCCTGACCCATTCATTTCATTGGGTCTGTGTACATGAGTGTTGTTTTTCACGCATCACTTTTCACACAGCCCTGGCCCCATAGAAGTGAATGAAGCTTTAGTGAAAAACGCAATGCATCTGGAAGCAAGTGCGGATGCAATGCGTTTTTTTCACTGATGGTTGCTAAGAGATGTTTGCAAACCTCCAGTTTTTTTATCATACACGTGAAAAACGCATTGCATGCGCACAGAAAAAACGCGATCGCAGATGAAGCTGAACGCATCCGGACCTAATCTGTCACGCTCGTGTGAAAAGGGGCCTAAAATGAATCGTGCACACAAATGTAATTTTTGTCAATTTCGTTTTTGTGATGGATCAGAATACAATAGTCTAAGTTGGTGAAGTGAAATGAGAAAAATTATATAAACAAATGGAAAGAACAGGACACAACAGCAAACCTGCCGAGAGACGTCAGCCAACCAAAACTCACGGACCAGGCAAGGAGGGCATTAATCAGAGGGGCAGCACAGAGCACCTAAGGTAACCCTGGAGGAGCTGCAGAGTTTCACAGCAGAGACTGGAGTATTTGTACATAGGACGACAATAAGCCGTACGCTCCATATGGTTGGGCTTTATGGCAGAGTGGTCAGAAGAAAGCCATTACATTGTGAGTTTGTGAAAAGGCACGTGGGAGATTCACAAAATGTATGGAGGAAGGTGCTCTGGTCTGACGAGACTAAAATTAACTTTTCGGCCATTAAAGAAAACGTTATGTCTGGAGCAAACCCAACACAACACATCACCCAAAGAACACCATCCCCACAGTGAAACATGGTGGTGGCAGCATCATGCTGTAGGGAGGTTCTTCAGCAGCCTGGACTGGGAAACTGGTCAGAGTTGAGGCAAAGATGGATGGTGCTAAATACAGGGATATTCGTGAGCAAAACCTGTACCACTCTGTGCGTGATTTGAGGCTAGGACGGAGGTTCTCCTTCCAGCAGGACAACGACCCCAAACACACTGCTAAAGCAACACTTGAGTGATTTAAGGGGAAACATGTAAATGTGTTGGAATGGCCTAGTCACAGCCCAGATCTCAATCCAATAGAAAATCTGTGGTCAGAAGATTGCTGTTCACAAGCACAAACCATCCAACTTGGAGCAGTTTTGCAAGGAGGAATGGGGAAAAATCCCAGTGGTAAGATGTGACAAGCTCATAGAGACTTATCCAAAGTGACTTGGAGCTGTGATTGCCGCAAAAGGTGGCTCTAGAAAGTATTGACTTTAGGGGGGTGAATAGTTATGCAGATTTACTTTTTCTGTTATTTTGTCCCATTTGTTGTTTGCTTCACAATAAAAAATAAAATACAAAAATAAATAAAACATCTTTAAAGTTGTGGGCATGTTCTGTAAATTAAATGATGCAAATCCACAAAAAAATCCATGTTTATTCCAGGTTGTGAGGCACTAAAATACGAAAAAAGTCGAGGGTGGTGAATAGTTTTCCTTCCTGAACTCCTGGTTCGGTTCCAAGGTACCATCCCCTGCATAACGGAAACGCAACCATCAGTGGAAAACGCACTGCATCCGGATTACTTCCAGATGCAATGCGTTTTTTACTAAAGCCCCATTCACTTCTATGGAGCCAGGGCTGCGTGAAAAACACAGAAGAGAATAAGGCTAGGGCTGCACAACTATCTTGTCACGACAGCTGTCTCACCACCAAGGAAAGTAATGTAGCAGTGGAGCCATAGAAATGAATGGGGTCCCAATGCAGCTAGCATGTTTGCAGTGACTGCGACCCTAGAATCGCAAGAAATACAGCAGGGTTGGATTTTTGGGGGGGGTCACAGTGTGGCAAACATGTGAGTTGCACTGTGACCCCATTTATTTCTATGGCTGTTCTACTACACTGCGATCCTTGGTCGCATGACAGCTGTCACGCCCAATATCACTGTGTAGCCCTATCCTTAGGCTACGTGCACATGATACGGATGACGTGCAGTTTTTCGGTTGGGACACTCTCTTATATAATACAGTACCAGAAAAGTAAATGAGATCTGACACATTGAGTACTTTGTACTTGCAGAAATTGACAGTGCAGTGGTTTTCTTCCGGCCGTTTCTCAGCATGTTTTTCGGGGTTGCAGCCAGATCTCCACTGGTCCCCATTATAGGGCCGGATGGTGATATTCAAGCTTCAGGCAATGCCGGAATGCAGAGAGCTCCGTCAGGCTATTCCCTGCTGGAACAACCTGCTGGATCCCTAGCACTAGTGTGACCTATGTGAGATACTCATTTGTTCTTAATATTAAGCCTCATTCACACGTCAGTGTTTCACGGACGTTTGCTGTATGTGTTCTCCACGAACAGTACACATCCCCATTCATTTTAATGTGTCTATTCACACATCTGCGTTTTAGCACAGACACATGCTCTATTTTGTCGGTGTTCACGGATTCAACACATCCATTAGCTGCTATGCGTGTTGCATCCGTGTTTCACGGATCATTAAGAGATGCTTTTTAAAATTATTTTTCGGCGGTTCAGTGTCAGTGAAACACAGATGGCACACAGACAGCAAAAAACGGACACACTGACCCAAAACACGGATCCTTCAGACAGCTCCACAGATGCATTCACCTTCTCATGGATATGAGCATGGACGTGTGAATGAGGCTTTAGTAGGATTCAAGCCACCAGACCTCCAGTAATCTGATTAGCATGTCATCAGCTGGTCATGACATCTATTTTCTATTTCTGTAAAGGCCATGTTCACACGTCGTGAGTTTGTAGCACAGTTTTGCCTTGATTTTTACAAAATACTGTTTCATATACCGTAATCATGTCATTTTTGCTGTGATTTTGGAAAAACTGCAGCAAAACCAAAACTAGACAGATTTGTGAACAAATATTATCTACACAAAGAACTGGACATTTTCTATGAATTAATCAATACAGTTCTTTTGTTCCCTTATTCCTCCAGTCCAGTCTCTTACAACAGTATCGGGGGCTGTTGCTAGGCAGGTGTCCAGATTGCCTTTAGGAATAGACCTGCGTGAGAGGCTGGGGGCAGGGCTCATTATCAGTGGGGATGTGGCTCATTACAATAGGGGGGTTGGGTGGTAGCATTATCATGTTAGGTTGACAAGGCGGGTCTTTTATTCCCTATAGAATTCCTAAGCCCCTTCTGTGTGTCACATATGACGTCTACAGTAACAAAGGATGACCAGCAGTTTTTTGGGCCAGTGTTCTTGAATATACTTCTTGGTTTAGAAATATCTAGTGTGGTGGGATAGTTTCTAAACGAATCTAACCATGAGGAGTCATTTAATGACATGTTGGTACCTTGGTTGAAGATGTGTGTGTCATGCCTTTGAGACATCTAATGTCTAGACGACAGTCCATATCTTCTAGCACAAAAATGAATTTGAGAACATGTGGTAGGGTGGGGCCCCAGTATGCTGTTTTTGTTTCATGAGTTAGTAATTAACATTTTGTGACTCGCCCTTTATAAAAAGGTGCTTTATAAGTCTTATAATGAGCTGAAAGTATAATTTGTTAGATGCTGGACCTGTGTTTCTCAAGAGACAACCATATTGCTTCTGTTACTAAACTGAACAAACCACTTGGTCCTCCAGTTATTGACAAAGCAAAGTCATATGGTTTAATGGTAGACATATAGAACTATGGATTATCACTAGGGAAATAACTTTGTTCCTTGTAATATATATAATTTGTATTATATGTGACCATCTGTTACATCTTACATAATAGTTATGTGACATTTGGGCATTTTAATTGTAGAAGAGTTTCAAAATCCTGTGTCCAAATTCCAGATAAGAGACATTATTCAATGAAGGTTCTAAATCGGACTGCTTTGGTCAAATCAAAATTCTTAAAAATGACTGAGCAATGAGTGTACAAAAACTATTGTATGCAAAAAGTGGAGCTGTAATAATATAAAATCGCTTCCTTTATTTGTTTACCTATATTGGGATAAAATAAAAGCTGTATCTGGCTGCTGGGGAAAACTAATTCGCCGGTTGTCTCCTCTACATGAGGGATGTTGAGTTTACAAGAACAATATTAACATTACATTGGTTGAATAGGCAGAGCTTCACATTGACTTCTAAGTATGTCTGCTTGCTCTGTCATGAAGATTTCTGAGGATGCTGGGGTTTTTTTTATGGAGAAATTTCATCAAAACTGGAATAGTGTTTGGATTAGTGAGTGCCAAGAGGTTTCTACAAACTTGGCTTTACTAGAGCTTACTGGTATTTGGAAACTGGTTATTATGACCACTTGTGATTCTTGGGACTTTTCAGGCAGCAGTAGGTCAGATGTAGAGTGCATTTTGTCTTGAGAGCCTTTCACTTTTTTCACATTTGGTTATGTTGTGGCCTAGTTCTAAAATAAAAAAAAGTTAACATTTCTCCCCATCATTCTGCACTCAATACTTCATAATGGGAAAGTGAATATGAATAGAATATTACATTGACATAAGTATTCAGACCCTTTACTTAGTTGAAGCATCTTTGGCAGCGATTACGGCATCCAGTTTTCTTGGGTATAATACCACAAGGTTTGCACACATGGATTTTGAGATTTTCTGCCATTCTTCTCTGCAGATCCTCTTAAAGGGGTTTTGCCATTTCAGACAATGGGGGCATATCGCTAGGATATGCCCCCATTGTCTGATGGGTACAATGAGAACGGAGCGGGAAAATGAGAGGAGGGCGCACTGTGCATGCGCAGCCACCCTCCATTCATTCCTATGGGGCCACCTGCTCCATAGTAAATAATGGGAGCAGGGGCCACGCATACGCGGTGTGCTCCCATTCACTTCTATTGGGGTAGCGCTTGGTGGTGGACGGACTCCGGAAAATCCGGGGTCCTCCAGCCACAGCTCTCCCCACTCTGTTTTCGTTGTAGGTGCGATATGCCCCCATTGTATGTGATGGGAATACCCCTTTAAGTTCTTTCAGGTTGGATAGAGACCGTCAGTAGACAGGCATTTGCACATTGTTCAATTGGGTTTAAGTAATTTCACTGGCTGGGTCACTCAAGACATTTATAGATGTCCATATGCCACTCCTGTGTTGTCTTGGTTGTGTGCTTAGAATCTGGGGGGGAGATTTATCAAACTGGTATAAAGTAGAACTGCCTTAATTGTCCAGAGAAACCAGTCAGATTCCACCTTTCATTTTCCACAGTTACTTTGGAAAATGAAAAGTGGAATCTGATTGGTTTCTCTGTGCAACTAAGCCAGTTCTACTTTGCACCAGTTTGATAAATCTCCCCAGTTGTCTTGTTGGAATGTAAACCTTTAGCCCAGTCTGAGGTCCAGAGCAGACTAGATCAGGTTTTCATTAAGAACATCTCTGTACTTTGCTCCATTCAGCTTTCTCTGAACTCTACCCAGTCTCCCTGTACCAGCTACTGAAAAACGCCTCCACAGAATGATATTCCCACCACCATGCTTGAGTGTAGAGATGGTATTGGGCAGTGCCTTGTTTCCTCCAAACATGGTTCTTAGAATTGAGGCCAAAAAGTTCAGTCTTGGTTTCTTCAGCCAAATAATCTTGTTTCTCACAGTCTAGGAGTCTTTGAGGTGTTTTTGCAAATGTTGAAGTGTCTTTTACTGAGGTGAGGCTTCTTTCTGCCCACTCTGCCATAAAGCCCAGATTGGAGGAGTGCTGTAGTGATCGTTAGAAACTTCCAGAAGACCTTCATCCGCACACAGGATCTTTGGAGCTCTGCCAGAGCGACCGTTGGGTACTTGGTCACCTTTCCTGCCAAGTCTCTTTTCCCCCAATTACTCAGTTTGGAGGGGCAGTCAGCTCTAGGAATAGGTTGTTCCAAACTTAGTCCATTAAAGAATTATGGAGGTCTCTGTGCTCTTGGGAACTTTCAGTGAGGATGAAATGTTTTATACTCTTCTTCAGATCTGTGCCTCCACATAATCATGTGACTGGGATCTTCACGTAGTTCTTTCCCACTCATGGCTTGGTTTGTGTGCTATGATATGCATTGCCAGTTGTGAGAGCTTACATATACAGGGGTTTATCTTTCCAAATCATGTCCACTCAAAGGATTTTGCCAGAGGTGGACTCCAGTCAAGGTGTACAAACCTCTCAAAGATGATCAGGAGAAATGGTAGGCCCTCAGAACTTAATTTGCCATACCAAGGGACTGAATACTTATGTCCATGCAAAATTTTAGTTTTTTCTTTGTAATAATTTCTGTTTTCACTTTCTCATTAAGGAGGATTGAGTGCAGACTGATGGGGGGGAAAGCTTGATTTTATTTTTATTTTAGGCTGCAGCTCAAAATGTGAAACGGTCCAAAGACTTTCTGAATTCACTGTATAATTACTGTTAAAACTGTATCGTACACCTTTTAGTATTACCAAAGTCCTATAATTTTTGCTTTGTCCCCTCATCTCTTGATGCTTATTGGCCATTAATGTGATTACACATGAGTTTTTGGCATCTTGCCTTTTGGACATTGAACATAAAGTTGATATTTGGCACATACACAGTGTATGTGTTGTACTGTGCTATGCGCAGAAGTGACTGGTGAAATTCACCATTAATAAGAACCCCTTTTTTCTAGTTAATTTTGAAGCCTAGATTGTGGAATTTCCAGAACAAACATGAGTCTGTTTTATTTTTAACTAATGAACTAGCTTATACTCGCTTATTAAGATTTATTTTTAGATTGGTATTATATTGCCGCCCTGGTATACAGACATCTGTATTTATAAGCTCACAACATTAAAAATAGATATGGTTTGTGAAATTTATTAACATTTTAACTCTAATCCTAACCTAAAATTCTAATTTTTATTTTATGGGAATTGACTCATCTCCCACTGTCATACTAACAGGGGTTCAGTAGCTTGATCTTGAAAGCTTTGAAGGTAACATCTAGTTGCTCTGAAACATTAAAAGTTAACTCCAGTCATATCTGAAATGTATGTTGCAGGATGTATCATCTTTTGAATATTGTAACTTTGCAAAGCATAAAGTAATCACAGGGGTGCAGCTAGCCTTTATGCTGCCTGAGGCAAAAACTGAAACGGCTCCCCCCCCCCATGCCAATTTCTTAACCTTACCCCTTTGCCACAATAAAAGCGCTCATTGCCCATGACCCTTCTGCTGCCTCCTCTTTCCCCTACCTGGTGCTGCCTGAGGCAATCGTCTCACCTGACCTCATTGGTGGTGCACCCCTGAGTAACCATAATCTTGGTAGCATGGTGAGATGAATTTATTATTCATTTAACTTGGGCTATTTTTGAATTAAATAGGTATTTTAACCATAGACTTTTATGGCATATTCATGTGATCTTCCATAAATGACTTATTGGGGTCCTACCTCTAGGGGTCCTTCCTATGACTTTCATTTTGCATTGTAAGAGCCATGTCCATTTTGTCTCCTTTTTTTGTGGCCAACTGGCTTCTAATACAGAGTGGACCCCTGTTCTCCTGAAAGATGGTGGGGGTTACCTTTGCCATCAGACATTTAGGAGATGTCATATGCCATAAATGGCTTTGGTCGGGATACACTTTTAACGATTTAGATTTTTTTTTTATCTGGATATGAAGCAAGATACTCGGAGGATTTCAAGTTTTATAGTTGTGCCCACTTAAGAAATCAAACAGGCTCTTTAGCCAAGAATGTCCTTCTGATTTATAGTACATATTATACTCTTATTTTGCAGAGTTTGTACTGAGTGAAATTAAAAAAATAATGCTGCCATGTTAGCATTAAAATATTGCCCATAGAAGCCAGTCACTATAGGAAAAATGACAACTAAGATATGATTTTGTGTAATGAGTTATTATACCGTGGTTGTGATTTCCCTATACAATATCTTATTTACACATTTGTAAATTGTTTTACCACATTGTTAAAATCCATCTGATGCCCACTGTCGGCTTTTCATTTACTGTAACAACCAAAGAAATAATGGTAATATATAATTATCTGATGGAAAACATGATTTATTCCTTGATTACTCTCATCTGTCCTAATTAGTTTTTCTTTCATAGCTAGCTAAACTGCTCATGTATCAAGCGCCTGCTTTGTGAGAAAATATAATGCTCACAAGGTCAATATTTTAGTCTGTTCAAGAGGTTCCCCACAACTTTTAAAGGGTTGTTTGATTAAATATTTATTAAGGCTCAGAATGGTGTAAAATAATGCAAACCATACTCATCAGTCAAGCACCTCTCCTGTTCCAACGTTTCCCAGCTGGTCTCTATTTCTTGGTCCCTCTTGACAAACAGGAAATGGTTGCTCAGCCAATCGCTGGCCACAGCGGTGACCCACTTCATCCATTAAGTGGCTGAGAGTTCAATTTCTGTGTGTCAAAAGGGACGAGGAAGAGAGAAGTATTGTTGGAATGAGAACAGTGGAGTTCAGTAAGGTATGACTTTTACTTTACTTTTACACCATTCTAAGCCTTTTTTTTTTATTGTAACCAGTCAGATAACAACACATTCAAGCATTGCTTAGGCCATCACCCTTTGAACGATGGGAATCTGATCTCTAGGACACCCACAGATCAGTACAATGAAGTGCTGTGGTGCCGTGCAGCTCATTGAGTTCAAATGAATGGGACAAGCTACTGTACCAGGCACAGTTGCTGGTGTAAACAATGCTATGGACCTTTAATTGTGCTAAACTGCTGTCCAGAAGGTTGGATCCCCATTGATCAAACATTGATGGCCTGTTCCAAGTATCAGAGAACCCCTTAATTAAACTAAATGCAAAAAAATTGAATGTTTCCATATAATCATATAGTACATTTATTTCGATTGACAAGTCTATTTTTCTAGCTATCGGGGAGAGATAAATGTGAGACAACAATGCATTGCATGTGAGCAAAGTGCAGTGACAATGGACCACAGAATAATTTACTGTACTTTATGAAAAAAAGAAAATGAGGGCGAATTACTGCTGCCAATATTGTTTACTAGTGGACCAGGCTTAAGCCAGGCTTAGGCAAATGGTGCCCCCTTGCCTGGCTCTGTTTACAATGATGTAAAATAGAATTCTTTGTACTGAGGGAGCCTGTTGGTGTTTCATGCTGTCTGTGGTTCCTTTAATAGGTGTGAATGTTCAGTAGGTACAGTATGGCATGTAGGGTACTCGAGGTCTTAATCAACATGACTATTGGCCGCCCCAGAGGCTTGACTCAGAAGAGGGGAGGAGTTCTCTCCTTATATAGCGCGTGTCCTAGCGGCCGCGCACGGCCACTCAGTGCTGACTGTTACGGAGGTTAGCAGCTCATTTTGCTGTTTGTCTCGAACCCACATTTTTATGCTCCTGACGAGCCACACAAGGCGAAACGTGTTGAGCGATGAGTGGGGGCAAACTTATGCTTTTTGCATGTGACTTGTATTGCGCTCACACTGCAGTTGAGGTCGGTGGTACCCCAGCCCTTTGCAGTTTGTGAGCAGCTGCGATCAAGCCTTTCTTTTGCTCTACCCAGCTAAGTCTAGTGTCCCTTGATTCGTGCTCGTAGGGCCGGCACCCAGACATCTGGTTCATACCCGAACAGATGGTTCTTATGCAGGTCGGTCCCTATGGGTAGATGTTTATCAATGGATTAGCTTGTTAAATTTAGTCCAGGGCACACCAAGCTGGTTCCTTTGAGCAGAGCACCTTGTCCGTACCACGGTGCACACTTCTGGCTGTATCAGTTCATCACGGCCGGCTGGCCTGGTGGTGCAGCTTTTAGTAATGCACCAGTAGTGGACTTTCTAGTGACCCTATCCACAACTGAGCGGTACCGCCCATTGCGGTTTCATGTGCCATCTTGATCCGTCTCAGACACTGTGGTTAGGTGATCATCTAGAATTTTATATATAGGTTGTAGTTTTCCCCTCCCCTTTCCCCCCTTGTTTGAAATAATAAAGTATTAGTTTTATCTAATTTTCATAGCGTTCCGTACTACAGTGATATTATTTGATGGTGGAACGTATACCTAACACCAGAAACTCGTCAGTTAATTATTTTTGGATATTTTTTTTATATATTTTTTTAAGAAATCGTCCACCTCCGTTTTCAGTTCCCTTCATAAACTTGAAAACCGCCACATTCAACAATAATTATAGGGAAACCTTTGAATTTCTCAAGCTTGGAAAATAAGGAATACATGACTCAAATTAAAATCAGTTTGTGGTTGCTTCAAGTTAACATAGGCAGTTCTCCAAGCCTGAGAGCTGTGCTTGATATGGTCTGAGGCTGCAGTTAAGGGGGCCAATTAAGGAGCTCCCTCTATCAAATTAACATGCCAACACTTACAAACAAGCAAGATTTCTGGCTCTCACAGACCTGTAACTTCTTCTTTAAGAGGCTCCTGTGTCCTCCACTAGCTACCTGTATTAATGGCACCTGTTTGAACTTATCAGTATAAAAGACACCTGTCCAAACCTCAAACAGTCACACTCCAAACTCCACTGTGGCCAAGACCAAAGAGCTGTCGAAGGACACCAGAAACAAAATTGTAGACCTGCACCAGGCTGGGAAGACTGAATCTGCAATAGGCAAGCAGCATGGTGTGAAGAAATAAACTGTGGGAGCAATTTTTAGAAAATGGAAGACATACAAGACCACTGATAATCTCCCTCGATCTAGGGCTCCACGCAAGACCTCACCCCGTGGGCTCAAAATGATCACAAGAACGGTGAGCAAAAATCCCAGAACCACACGGGGGGACCTAGTTAATGACCTGCAGAGAGCTTGGACCAAAGAAACAAAGGCTACCATTAGTAACGCACTACACTGCCAGGGACTCAAATCCTACAGTGCCAGAAGTTTGCTAGAGAGCATTTGGATGATTCAGAAAAGGATTGGAAGAATGTCATTTGGTCAGATGAAACCAAAGTAGAACTTTTTGGTAAAAACTTAACTCGTCGTGTATGGAGGAGAAAGAATGCTGAGTCGCATCCAAAGAACACCATACCTACTGTGAAGCATGGGGTGGAAACATCATGCTTTGGGGCTGTTTTTCTGAAAAGGGACCTGGACCACTGATCCCTGTAAAGGAAAGAATGAATGGGGCCATGTATCGTGAGATTCTGAGTGAAAACCTCCTTCCATCAGCAAGGGCATTGAAGATGAAACGTGGCTGGGTCTTTCAGCATGACAATGATCCCAAACACACCGCCCGGGCATCGAAGGAGTGGCTTTGTAAGAAGCATGTCAAGGTACTGAAGTGGCTTAGCCAGTCTCCAGATCTCAACCCCATAGAAAACCTTTGGAGGGAGTTGAAAGTCTGTGTTGCCCAGCGACAGCCCCAAAACATCACTGCTCTAGAGGAGATCTACATGGAGGAATGGGCCAAAATACCAGCAACAGTGTGTGAAAACCTTGTGAAGTCTTAAAGAAAACGTTTGACCTCTGTCATTGCCAACAAAGGGTACAGTCATCTAAAGTACTCAATATAACGGACATTTTTCAATAATTTAGTTGCCAAGAGAGCCCAAGTATTGTACAATTTTGTATTAAACAGAGCTAAAAGCATGACTCTGGTACAATTGCAAACAGATGGATCACATATTTGTGAAAATATTCATAGGCAAACCTTACAACAGAAGTCCCCAACTTGTGGTGCTCTTGGCTATGAAAAACTATGACCAGTACAATCACCATTCATATACCGCTCTTCTAAAATGGATGATAGGAGGGTGGTTGAATGTTACACCCTGACAGCCATGCTTGTAATTGGGGTGTCCAAGTAAGACACATATATAGAGTACAACAGATTTCTCAAATTTAGGCAGCTCTCCACAGTGCAATCCTTTACTGGGCTTGGTGATCTGAACCTACAACCTGCAGGTTGTGGTCATATGCCACATCCAATGTGGTATAGTATCTGTCCCTCTAAGCTAGGTTAATACATTGGATTTATTTATTTTTTATTGGATTTGTGATATACAGTCCTGATCAAAAGTTTAAGACCACTTGAAAAATGGCAAAAAATCATATTTAGCATGGCTGGATCTTAACAAGGCTCCAAGTAGAGCTTCAACATGCAACAAGAAGAAATGGGAGTGAGACAAAACATTTTTTGAGCATTCAATTTAATGAAAACAACAAATAAACTGAAACAGGCTGTTTTTCAGATGATCAAAATTTTAGGAACACATGCCTTTTTAAAAGGCCAAATCTGTGCAAAGATGTGGATTCATTGTCATTTTCTGTCAGGTAGTCACACGTTGTGATGGCAAAGGCAAAAAAACTCTCCCTTTTTGAACGTGGTCGGGTTGTTGAACTGCATAAGCAGGGTCTCTCACAGCAAGCCCTCGCTGCTGAGGTGGGACGCAGTAAGACAGTCATTTGGAATTTCTTAAATGATCCTGAGGGTTATGGAACAAAAAAAGTAAAGTGGAAGACCCAAAAAAATGTCCTCAGCACTGAGCCGGAGGATCCAATTGGCTGTCCGTCAAGACACTGGACGATCCTCAACCCAAATTAAGGCCCTTACTGGTGCTGACTGCAGCCCCATAACCATCAGACGGCATCTAAGACTGAAGGGCTTCAAAAACAAAGAACATCTTCAAACACCTTGTCTCCTTGAACACCACAGAACTGCTCGTTTGGCTTTTGCAAGAGAGCACCAAACATGGGACATTCAAAGGTGGAAGAAAGTTTTATTCTCTGAGAAAAAATGTAAACTTGATGGTCCTAATGGTTTCCAACATTACTGGCATGACAAGCAGATCGCACCTGAGATGTTTTCTACGAGCCACAGTGGAAGGGGTGCCATAATGGTCTAGGGTGCTTTTTCCTTAAGTGGAACAACTGTAACGACTGGGTTTTTCAACAGGACAATGCTACAGTACACAATGCCCGCAGGACAAGGGACTTCTTCCAGGAGAATAACATCACTCTTTTGGCCCATCCTGCGTGTTCCCCTGATCTAAATCCAATTGAGAACCTTTGGGGATGGATGGCAAGGCAAGTTTTACAAAAATGGACAACAGTTCCAGACAGTAGATGGCCTTCGTGCGGCCGTCTTCACCACATGGAGAAATGTTCCCACTCATCTCATGGAAATGCTTGCATCAAGCATGCCGAAACAATGACGGCAGTGATAAACAATAGCGGCAGAGCTACTCATTACTGAGTTCATGTTTGGAAGTTGGATTTCTCTTTTGGGGAGGTTTAGTTTTTTTTGGAGGTTTGGTCCTAAACTTTTGATCACCTGAAAAACAGCCTGTTTCAGTTTTTGTTTTCATTAAATTGAATGCTCAAAAAATGTTTTGTCTCACTCACCCATTTCTTCTTGCTGCATGTTGAAGCTCTATTTGGAACCTTGTTAAGATCCAGCCATGCTAAATAGGATTTTTTTTTTTTGGTCTTAAACTTTTTATCAGGACTGTAATATGGTATTCTATAAGTGATCATTGCACATTCATCTTATGTACTGGAAGGAAGAATATATTAAGTAAGACGTCAAGCTGTATATTTCTTTGGCTGTAATCTTTTCTAATCCCTGGCTTCTATCCGCCCACTTGAAATACGGAAATCGCTGGATTTCGAGCACAAAGGTTTGGTTTGTTGCTTGGAGTCAGCTAACTTTTCCAAGTTTTTTTGCAGCATGACCAGCTCTGTATAGTGTCAGAACTTGTGAGGGGGAATCAAAGACGTATTTGTTTATAAGGACAAAGGAAGTGGCATGCATGTTGTTAAATCAGAGACCTGTCTCTTGCCTCCATGCCCACAGACCAATGTCAAAGCACACATGTACTAAGCTAAACCTTTCGATGCCATGACATGGGTGTAAGGATAACCATATGAGGTGATCAAAGAGCCTACATGTCTACAGAACGGCTATTGGGCACTGTGTACAAAAGGAAGGAATGCAGTTAAATGAGTGTCAGTTTAGGTCAATGTACCCACTCCAATATTTAGGTGGAGTAGTCGGCACCACCAGGTATTTCTCACATTTTTCTTCTCATTGTATAGCCTATAAAGTAGCTTATAATTTTTTTTTTAATGATTCAACATATTATATGCCAGTGTTTTTACATATACATATACCTGTTATAGATTTCCGCATACTTGGTGCTGCACTCAAAGGGATTTTAAGCAGTAGGCTTAGAGGGGCTTAAGGTGCTGCACTCACAGGGGTTTCAAGCAGTGGGCTCCGAGGAGCTTAAAAGGTATGAACCCACTGCTTTTCCAGTCCTCGTTGCTCTCCTTGACACACTGGAAATGCCAGCAGAGGTACGCTCAGCCAATCACTGGCTGGAGCAGGGCACTGGCCATTGATTGGGGTGTTGGGGGATCAGTGAGGATGCATATCTGAGCTCATTATATAACTAGTGACGGCAGGTACTCATTATCTGTAACCACCCGGAGACTATGAACATAAAATTATTATATCTACCAATTACACATGTACATAAAAAAACTCTTAAAAGATATAAAATAAAATAAATTCAATGAAAACTAAAAACAATATAGGTTGAATCTTGTCTGCCAAAAATGTGTATACTAGCAGACTCTACGTTGGTTATACACCTCTGTCATCCAGTATATACATGCATTGTATATATTTCCTAATGCTACATCAGAATATGGAACAAATTTATCATAGAAAAAGTTGAATGTTCATCCACATGTCCTAGTTTCCAATAAACATACTGAGAAGGGCCCCAGTGTTGAGGAAACGTAAAAGGAGATATGAGAGAACGTTAGAGGACTTTATAACTATTTATCTCATATCTCCTTTTGCGTTTCCTCAACACTGGGGCCCTTCTCAGTGTGTTTATTGGACACTAGGACATGTGGATGAACATTCAACTTTTTCTATGATAAATTTGTTCCATATTCTGATGTAGCATTAGGAAATACATACAATGCAAATTGCAGTCCCCAATGCATGGAACGGCTGAGCAACAGCTGTGTGCATGACGCCTTAAAGGATCTCACCAGATCTGCTCTTATGCTGCTAAGTTTGGCTTCTCCTAACTTTGAGCCATCATTACTGTCGTGTGTATCATGAGAAAATTTCTGTCAATTGATTACATACAAACCGGATTCCCAAAAAGTTGGGACACTAAACAAATTGTGAATAAAAACTGAATGCAATGATGTGGAGATGGCAAATGTCAATATTTTATTTGTGATAGAACGTAAATGACAGATCAAACGTTTAATCCGAGTAAATGTATCATTTTAAAGGAAAAATACGTTGATTCAAATTTTCACGGTGTCAACAAATCCCCCAAAAGTTGGGACAAGTAGCAATAAGAGGCTGGAAAAAGTAAATTTGAGCATAACGAAGAGCTGGAAGACCAATTAACACTAATTAGGTCAATTGGCAACATGATTGGGTATAAAAAGAGCTTCTCAGAGTGGCAGTGTCTCTCAGAAGCCAAGATGGGTAGAGGATCACCAATTCCCACAATGTTGCGCAGAAAGATAGTGGAGCAATATCAAAAAGGTGTTACCCAGCGAAAAATTGCAAAGACTTTGCATCTATCATCATCAACTGTGCATAACATCATCCGAAGATTCAGAGAGTCTGGAACAATTTCTGTGCGTAAGGGTCAAGGCCGTAAAACCATACTGGATGCCCGTGATCTCCGGGCCCTTAAACGACACTGCACCACAAACAGGAATGCTACTTTAAGGGAAATTACAGAATGGGCTCAGGAATACTTCCAGAAACCGTCATCAGTGAACACAATCCACCGTGCCATCCGCCGTTGCCAGCTGAAACTCTACAGTGCAAAGAAGAAGCCATTTCTAAGCAAGATCCACAAGCTCAGGCGTTTTCACTGGGCCAGGGATCATGTAAAATGGAGTGTGGCAAAATGGAAGACTGTTCTGTGGTCAGATGAGTCACAATTCAAAGTTGTTTTTGGAAATCTGGGACGCCATGTCATCCGGACCAAAGAGGACAAGGACAACCCAAGTTGTTATCAACGCTCAGTTCAGAAGCCTGCATCTCTGATGGTATGGGGTTGCATGAGTGCGTGTGGCATGGGCAGCTTGCATGTCTGGAAAGGCACCATCAATGCAGAAAAATATATTCAGGTTCTAGAACAACATATGCTCCCATCCAGACGTCATCTCTTTCAGGGAAGACCCTGCATTTTTCAACAAGATAATGCCAGACCACATTCTGCATCAATCACAACATCATGGCTGCGTAGGAGAAGGATCCGGGTACTGAAATGGCCAGTCTGCAGTCCAGATCTTTCACCTATAGAGAACATTTGGCGCATTATAAAGAGGAAGGTGCAACAAAGAAGGCCCAAGACGATTGAACAGTTAGAGGCCTGTATTAGACAAGAATGGGAGAGCATTCCTATTTCTAAACTTGATAAACTGGTCTCCTCGGTCCCCAGACATCTGTTGAGATGCCACACAGTGGTGAAAATGGCCTTGTCCCAACTTTTTGAGGATTTGTTGACACCATGAAATTCTGATTCAACATATTTTTCCCTTTTAAATTGGTACATTTTCTCAGTTTAAACTTTTGTTCCGTGATTTATGTTCTATTCTGAATAAAATATTAGAAGTTGGCATCTCCACATCATTGCATTCAGTTTTTATTCACGATTTGTATAGTGTCCCAACTTTTTTGGAATCCGGTTTGTACATCTAGGTTGGAAAAAGCACAGGACGGGAGTCTTTATTTTTTCATAATTGATTTTATTTTTGTTTTTGAAGTCCACAAAATGTCTTCTCTCCAGGCTACCAAAAGTTTGAAATGGGCTTCTGGTGTGGTCTAACCGTATAATTATATTGTTATACGTAAATCTTCATCACAAAGCAAGTACCAGAATTAACAGATCCATAAACATTACACAGGAAGAGAGCGAAGGCAGATAGCATATGAAGATAATTAGCATTGCAAAACCGGCAGGATTCCCAAGGAAATAAATTCCAGAAAAAATGTCCTAAAAATATAAGCTGGTTTCATCATGTCACTGCCTCCTTTCTTCAGTGACAGTTTTCCGACTCTACCTAAAGGCTGCAGTGAAGATGTTTGATTAGTAAGAGGCCTATATTGTCTCCTGGATGTAAAGGAAAGATCAGTCCTGAACTTTTAAGACTGATCGGAAATGCTGAGAAATTTTAATGTGAATTAAATAACATTTCTTAAGGACAATTCAAATAATCCATGTTTTTACCAACTATGAGTTATTGATAAATTGCTCATGCTAGGTTCACACTAGCGTTATGATATCCAGCAGCCTCAGGTAGGCTGTTTCGGGCTGAAAGCCGGCATTTATGCCAGACACCGGCCAGATCGCCGTTGGATCGTATTGTAGTCAATGGGCAGCTGATGGAAATCCAATCCAGTTGGCTCTCTAGAAGGAAACAGCATGCCAGATTTCAGAACTCTTCTGTGAATGAAGCCTTAGAAAACAATTCATATACCTATTTCTAACATCAACTGCCAAACCGACAATATCTTCTATACAGGCAGAAGCCTCCTTTTTAAAGGTAACCTGTCATGATAAACAAGGTTTCTGCAGTCAGCATATCCTGCTCTGTAGTGTGATGCCTGAAGATTAGATACCATTTGTATGGTGACAGGTTAACCACGCATACACCAAGAGAAGTCTGGTTGTGTGCCTGCCCAACTTCATGTCCTGGGGATTGCCTGACTGTTCCTTACACTGTGCAGACTTAGGTTTATTTATCAAAAATAAGAGTCTAACATAAATTCATAATGGAGGAGATAGAGGATGGAGTGAATCACAGATTTCTCAAAGCCACCATTTACCACTCCTGATATGTCTGTTTTAATAGCTTCATGCATTCCCCTTGTAATAACAATTCTAAAGCATCTATTCTTATGGCTCTATGTTGTGCCATTCCTTTATTATTTCTACTAGAAGTTATGAATGAATTGCTTGCAGTCTGCAGTAAGGGTACAGAGGGGTGGTAACCAGTTGGGGGTGTGTACCTGCACAGACTCACTCTATCCAATCAGTGCTGCCATTTTCAGACTGTGCAGGTACACCTCCCAACTGGTTACCTCCCCTCTGTACCCTTACTGCAGACTGCTAGCAAATCATTCATAACTTCTAGTAGAAATAATTAAGGAATGACACAACATAGTCATAAGAATAGATGTTCCAGAATTGTTATTACATGCTGAATGCATGAAGCTATTAAAATATGCATGTCAGGAGCGTTGAAAGGTCCTTTTTAAATGTTATTTTAATATAATTCAGCATGGAAAACTAGTTGCGTTTGTAATTTACAGTTGTGAGGTATTCTATTTACTTTATTATTATGGCACCATCTGCAGTTTAATACCGTCTTTTTCGCCCAATAAGACGCTTTTGAATAGGAAAATAAGAAATCTGTGGATGGCACTGTTATGGGGAGGGGTATCTGTGGATGGCACTATTATTGGGGGGGGGGGGTCTGTGGATGACACTTTAGTTACAGTAGAGCTATCCTATGTACTACTACTTACTATGAAGCTCCTGTACCGTAGCAGGTAGAAGGGACTGCAGCGTAACATCACTCACGTCACGTGCCTGCTTCGCCTGCTTCATTAATGAAGCAGTTGGAGCAGGCACATGACGTGAGTGAGTGACGTTACGTTGCTGGCCGGCCTGCCTGCTACGGGAGGTTGATAGTAAGTAGTAGTACAAGGGGTGGCGCTACTATAACTAAAGTTAAGAAGAGGTTAAGGATTACAGTTTACATATGAATACTGCTGTGAGCGGCGGGGCCCAGTGTAAGACTAGAGTGACTGCAATTGCCGGCCTCCATCCCCCCCGCCCCACTGATACATTGCCGCACTGTCCATGTAAAAATGGCAGCATTCGCCCCATAAGATGCCCTGCCATTTCCCCCCTACTTTTTTTTTTGGAGGGGGGGGGGGGTCTTATGGTGTGAAAAATACGGTATGTAATGTGCACGTCCACCTCCTGATATTGTCGTACATGCTCTGTTCCATCCTTCAACTGCCACCAGACGGATCTACTGTTAGAAGCTGACGGGGAGAGAGCTGCAGCCGAAAAGACATGCCTCCTGAGCTGTGATAGGGAGACAGCTGCAACAGAAAGGACACATGCCTTGAGTTGCTAGCTTGAATAAAATCTAGCAAAGCCACTGGAGCAACGAATAAGGGAGCTCTGGATCCATATGAGGTATAGGACTGGTTTTAGCAGTTAGAAAGAGATTGTCATGTACTACATGATGTCTGATTTTCATTTTTTACATCGATCATGGCATAATCCCTTTAACTATGCTGAAAAAAAAGTTAATGGGCTCTGACTGATTGTTATATGTACTGTATCTCAACACATGAGGTCCTTTAAATACACCAGAGTCGAATATATGCAGTGGAGTGAGACTGATATTCCTCACTTTCCATTGAATAAGCTCTTTTACTTGAGCTGAATTTGAGCTGTCAAGCTCTTTGTTTCCTAACAGAAGTGCTTTTTACTCATTGAATGTTCATTGAATTTTACTCAATGGTCTTAGGACTCGCATATCTATTGCTAGTCTACTGTTGTACACTGTTTGGTCCCATAAAGCATGGCATACCATAGACGCAGACCACGCAACTGCTGTAGAAGTGGGGTGGTGGGCAGTACATAACTTATCTTCCCAACATTCCCTCACTTTTCTGTAGCTACCACTAGGGGGAGCTTAGTGCATAAAGAGCTTTACAGCTTCCATTTATTACTAAATGTTTCCATAAATTACTAATAATAATATTTGGGCTCCAACTCCTCGTTCAGATCTGAGGTCACATAATAGTAACTATCCGTGGTACAAAGATGCTGCATGACTTTCCGTTTACTAATCATGTGACCTCCTTCACTGACTGTCCCGACACCTTAGACAGAGTGTGCCAGGTCAGCAAGCATGCACGTGACCACAAGTTCGGCATTCAAGAAATTGTATCTGCTGATCATGCAACCTCCTCAATTGATTGCCCATTCCCATTGACAGAGCATGTGGTGGTTTAGAGCAAGCACCTGGTTTTGGCGGCACATTCACACAGAATTCCCTGAACTCTGGTCTCAATAAAATTCCCATCACCCTCCATCTAAGGGGGAGGGACAATCAGTAAAGGAAGTTACATGATTGGCAGACAGAACGTCATGCTACGTCATTATACCTTGGATAGTATCAAGCAACACAATTGCTACCCACCCCCACCCCCTTGTCTGCCCGGCGAATAACAACTTTGTCCAGGTTTCTCAATTCCTCAAGAGTCTCTTATTTTTTTCCCCGCGGGATAAATTAGTAGTATAAGTTCTCATATTACTAATTTTACCCATGGGGAAACGGGCTCCTGAGTAACTGAGAAACCTGGACGAAGTTGTCATTCGCCAGGCAGACTTTGGGGTGGCAATTATGATGTTGATTATGATCCTCATACTTCTTTACCTCTTTATATGGATACCACTGCGGTATACAAATGGGATTTACACTTGCTAATAGGGAGAGGTTGTGAAATGGCAGATTTGACAAAAAAACCCCATATATTTTAGTGCATCACCCAGTTATTACCATATTCCATTCTCTGCCCAAAACCCATAAACTGGCTTTTCTCCCCCCGTTTCATCCGATTGTGGCGGGCATCAACTCGCTTATCAAGCATTTGTGAGAGTTGGTTGATAGCCTGCTACAACCCCTTATCCCTAATATACCAGGGTACATTACGTGATACAAAACACATTTTGAACATGCTGCGACAGTTTGAGTGGAAGGAAGATTGTCACTTTACACTTCAGTTCCACACAACTTGGTTATCGAGGCATTAAAGTGGTTCTCAGTCACTTATAGTAAATATACTTTTGAATTGGAGGATTTTATTTACTACCTTCTTTGGCCAACATTTATATGGCCTAGTAGGAGAGATCTACAGTACCCTTTTTTTCTTCAGAAAATCTTTGTTTTTCTGGTATGACCGCTACATTGACGACTTGATTTTTATCTGGTCAGGCAATGTAGCAGCCATACTGGACTGTCATGTTTACCTGATGCATAATGATTTAAATTAATCTTTCACTTTAACTCATCATTCTACCACTACATGCTATTTGGATCTTATGTTACAAGTTAATAATCATAATAGTCATAAATACAAGATCTTTTCATAAAGATACAGCTGGTAATACCATCCTATTTGCTCAGTTCGCTCATTCTCCCTAGGTCATTTTAAATGTCCCGTTGGGTGAAATGATTAGGTCCAGACAACCCTCTTCTGACGACACAACTTTTCTAAATGAAACCGCAGGCAGAAATATCCTATCAAATAGCAGAAGATATACAAGAATTTCTCTTTTGCCACTTCTTTGGAAAATCGTCCCCTTTTCCACGGCATACAGTATGGAATACACTAAAATATGTCCTGATAAATACCTCCTGATATTGCACCATGATGCAGAGTTTTCTAAGGTCTTGCAAAATAGTTGTAAATTTGATGCAGTGTTTGATCAGTGATTTGTGAGCCAAAACCAGAAGTGAAGTCTGCACAGTTCTGTGGTTTTGGCAGACAAATCTGTGTTTGGTCAGTGATTTCCATCAGTGAACTGTGAACGAGGCCTTATCTTCTATTCCACATGTGGCAGAAAGGAATGTTTCTGTGGTATCCTTACACTTCGCCACTGTTCATAGGGCGATTTACTAGCTCATTTCGGGTGCAAGGCATCGAATGATTGGCGTCCCTTTGAGAGGTAGAGCTTTCAGACATAACATGTTGAACAGCGAAACATTTTTAAAGTGCTTTTTTCCTGCCGGTCTTAGCTGCGAGCATGACCTCATTCTCCATTGTTAATTATCTCTAGTCATTATGATCCTTTTTTTTTTAATCTTATATTAATTAATACATGCAATTTTGGTTTTAATTATTTCTATACACCTGCTTGTCTGCATGGAGCCTTTATGGGGTTAATTTTCTTTTGAACTTCATTAATAGTTATCATGTTTGGTTTCACGTGTTACCCCGCCACAAGATGAATTGCACGCATATAAGTATTATATGTAGGGATTCACATTTACAACCATGAGTAATGTAGTGTGTCCAGAACGAGTAGGTTGTGCACAGTCTACCTGTAACGGATGTTTTTTCTTGGATGAAATAAAGACTTTTAAAGAATTTTACTATATGGATGCTGGGATCTTCCTTCCACGTTTCTCAGGCTGCGTCCACAGCAATCCCATGCAGAAGAGCTGTAGTATGGGCCTTTGTAACTGAAACCTTATTTTTTTTATTTTTTAGAGTGATCGTCTTCTGATCAAAGGAGGTCGGATAGTGAATGATGACCAGTCTTTCTATGCAGACATCTACATGGAAGATGGCCTCATCAAGTAAGTTTTATGAAATCATGCTTTTCTCTCGAAAATGCTTAGACATACTGTAGATTATATAGTTTTCTTCTCTCTTGCTATTTCTTCGCTTAGTTATTGGTTTTAAGGAAACTTGTTTTATAATAACATTTGCCTGTATTTTTATTTTTTTTTTTTACAGTTTTGCTATTTTACCATGTAACTCATTGCTACTGAGTAATGGTCCAATTTCAGATAGAGTAGTTTCTCTCTTAAGATTGCCGTACACATAAGGCTACTTTAACACTAGCGTTTTCAATTCCGCTATAGAGATCCATCATAGGATCTCAATAGCGGAAGAAAACGCTTCAGTTTTGTCCCCATTCATTGTCAATAGGGACAAAACTGAACGAAACGGAATGCACCAAAATACATTCCATTCCATTTGGTTGCGCTGCTATCACGACAGAATAACGCTGCAAGCAGCATTTTTCTGTCCGCGATGTGGTGCGAAGCAAGACGGATCCGTCCTGGCACACAATGTAAATCAATGGGGACAGATCCGTTTTCACTAACGCAATAGAAAACGGATCCGTTCCCCATTGACTTTCAATGGTGTTCATGACTGATCCATCTTGGCTATAAAAGACATAATACAACCGGATCCATTCATGACAGATGCATGCGGTTGTATTATGGTAACGGAAGCGTTTTTGCAGATCCATGACGGATCTGCAAAAAACGCTAATGTGAAAGAAGCCTTAGATGTATGTCACTCACTCTTGCTGATTTCTGTGGGATTGACCAACTATATAATGTGTATGTGTATTCATTAGTTAATTTGTACATTATCATCCCTAAAAAATCTCAGATGTTTTAATCACATCTCATGGGACAGAATCTGTCTTGGCAAGTTATCCACAAGCTTAACCTGCGAGGAGTACATGGTATATAAATTATCGGTGGGCTGAGTGTCCATGTAGTGCATGGGCCTGTCTGGTTCTCCAAAGCGAGAGACGTTCCTTGTGGTTGTCTTTAACTCTAACTCTAACAATTACTGGGGTGTTCACACAATATGAATATATCCCATATCCACAGGATAGGGGATAAGTATCTGATAGCTGGGGTCCCACCTATCTCCAGCTGTCCTACAGGAGGAGCAGAGCAGATTGATCGATGACTGACAGGTATCTCTGTATACACTGTCATAGAGGGAAGGCGGTCATCACTGATGGGACCGGCTCCTTGACTTCGAAGCCCAGAATGAGCAGGAATTTAAATCAATGAAATACAGGTTATACTTAATCTTAATCCTATATAGCAATCAGTTCAGCATCTCCTGAACTATAACATACTGCCTGCAGCTCAAACACCACATTCAATGTGACAGGTCAATGCCAGGAACCTGGAATCCACTGTAAAAATCATATGTAATTTACAGTTTCTACAGATCTTATATTGTTCTCCCTGTTAGAATTGGGGAATGTGCCTCTTTTAAAACTCTGCTTAAAAAAAACCTTGCACTTCTAACGAGACCTGTAGGACGTGAGTGGGATCACAGAGGGATCACAAGGTCCTTACAGCCAAAGACAGAAGAACAGCTGCACATCTTTATACTCTCCGAAGCTGGAGCTTCAATCCACATCCGCTGTAGAGAAGCCCCAGGGTGTTGTTTTGTTTCTGAAATGTCTCAAGTTTCAGCATTTTTTTTATATTCATCCAACACAATTAAAATAAATTACCTAGACTATTGGCTAACACTGTATACTAGAAGTCCATTTTCTTAATCCCAGAAGTTTAACCAACCTGTCAGATCTGAGACAAATACCAGGAGATATACAAAAACATCATTGGTACCTGTAGCCTCTCTTACAGGGTTTCTGTCACTAGAATTTTGAGTATTAAACTGTCGGACATTAGCGATGTGCTAATGTCAGCGGCATCTAACTCTGCCATTCTAATGATTATCCGTGCCCCCGTTACTGTAGAATTCTTACTTTTATAATATGTAAATGAGCCTCTAGGAGAAGTGGGGGGGCATTGCTCCTGCTCCTAGAGGCTCCCGTCTCCCTCCTCTAGTCACTCCTTCCAAGTGTTGATTGACAGGGCCAAGCATGGTTCGCATCCTTCTGCCTGCCCTGTGCCCTGGGGAAATCTCGTGCCGTTCGGTATTCTGCGCAGGCGTGGTGAGGGAAGGCCGCTCGCAGGCTGCTAGCTTCCTTACTGTGCCTGTGCAGAATACTGAACGGCGCAAGATTTCCCCAGGGCACAGGGCAGGCAGAAGGATGCGAACCATGCCTGGCCCTGTCAATCAACACTTGGAAGGCGTGACTTGAGGTGGGAGACGGGAGCCTCTAGGAGCAGGAGCAATGCTCCCCATGCAACTAGAGGCTCATTTGCATATCATAAAAGTAAGAATTCTACAGTAACGGGGGCATGGATAGTCATTAGAATAGCAGAGTTAGGTGCAGCTGACATTAGCACATCGCTAATGTCAGCCAGTTTAATACTCAAAATTCTAGTGACAGAAACCCTTTAAAGGAAATTTGCCATCAGAAAATTACCAGTGTTTTATGTTTAACGTTTTTTAAGAATTTTTGCTGTTCTTTTTAATTTTCCATGTCACTATATTTAAACAAACTATAAAATCCTGCAGTTTTCAAATTGGCCACTAAGCCTAATAATAGGTTCCACGTCTGTACAGATCACTTTACTGCAGTTACCTTCTTATCTATAAACAGAGGCGATATCATTACAGGCAGGATTAGAATGATAGATAAAACAGGATCCACCATTCACAATCGGTGATTGGCAGAAAAAAATTTGATGACCAAATTTCCTTTAAGAAATTAAAATACAGTACCATAGACCCCAAAAATGTAATATTGTATATTTGCTCCTTTTACTGCACACATAAATTTAGCTTTAAGGGCTCTTTCACACTTGCGTTCTTTTCTTCCGGCATAGAGTTCCGTCGTTGGGGCTCTATGCCGGAAGAATCCTGATCAGTTTTATCCTAATGCATTCTGAATGGAGTGAAATCCGTTCAGGATGCATCAGGATGTCTTCAGTTCCGGAACGGAACGTTTTTTGGCCGGAGAAAATACTGCAGCATGCTGCGCTTTTTGCTCCAGCCAAAAATCCTGAAGACTTGCCGCAAGGCCGGATCCGGAATGAATGCCCATTGAAAGGCATTGATCCGGATCCGGCCTTAAGCTAAACGTCGTTTCGGCGCATTGCCGGATGCGACGTTTAGCTTTTTCTCAATGGTTACCATGGCTGCCGGGACGCTAAAGTCCTGGCAGCCATGGTAAAGTGTAGTGGGGAACGGGGGAGCAGCATACTTACCATCCGTGCGGCTCCCGGGGCGCTCCAGAGTGACGTCAGGGCGCCCCAAGCGAATGGATCACGTCATCCATGCGCATGGGGCACTCTGACGTCACTCTGGAGTGCCCCGGGAGCCGCGCAGACTGTAAGTATACCGCTCCCCGCTCCTACTATGGCAACCAGGACTTTAATAGCGTCCTGGGTGCCATAGTAACACTGAAAGCATTTTGAAGACGGATCCGTCTTCAAATGCTTTCAGTACACTTGCGTTTTTCCGGATCTGGCGTGTAATTCCGGCAAGTGGAGTACACGCCGGATCCGGACAACGCAAGTGTGAAAGAGGCCTTAAGGATTTAATTTCTTAAATAGTGTCCTCAAGGACAAGCTCGGACTGGCCCATAGGAGAACAGGTGAATCCCACAATGGGCCCCTGAGCTACGGTGGGCCCCCAAGTCCTCCACCCCCAGCCAGTATCCTCTTTACCCAGGGACCTGCCTTCTCAAAGTCGCGGTAGGGACCCCATATTCAATCATCTTGAGCATCTTGCTTTCTGCTGCTATTATTTCAGCAGGTAGTATTTACATATAGCTGGGCATTGGGGACCCAAAATGAATTTTATTGGTGGGTCCCAGGCACCCCAGTCTGACTCTGCTCAAGGAGGTTGAATCACCATCACAACCCCTTTTTTAAATGGCATCAGCCCAACCATCAGCTAGGCAGTAGCTTCTAAAACCCCAGATCTTGGCCACGGGAAACTGACAGTTCTTGAGTTAATTGAAGTGTCTTATTCTAAACCCAAGTCCTTGTGTGGCAATTTGCTTGGAATGTTGCCTCTTTTTCAATAATAGAAATCTCTAAGTAGTGCCAAAGGGGTTAAAACATATATAGAGCCAATCCAGTGGTGGTCTAAAATTAGACTTCACCAATGTGACCTTGTATTTATGGCAAATCCAAAGAGTATTTTCACTTTATAATTAGACATTGAGAAGCCTGCTTGTGGGTTGCTGAGCATGATTTGCATTTTTGAATGGAATAATTTCTTAATTGTGAGGATTGTTTCATCCCACATTGTTTATTTTAAATTGACCATGTCTAAAAATTACACTTTTAGGTTTACTGAAAGTCTCTTATCTCTCTACATTACAGGCAGATTGGAGATAACCTGATTGTGCCAGGAGGTGTAAAAACCATTGAAGCAAATGGAAAGATGGTGATACCTGGAGGGATTGATGTACACACCCACTTACAGATGCCCTACAGAGGAATGACAACAGTAGATGACTTCTTCCAAGGGACCAAAGGTGCTATCGCAGGAGGAACCACCATGATACGTAAGTTTTGTTTTTTTTAGTTTTTTTTTCCCCATATGGCTAAATAAAATCTCCTTCATCATCTTCAGAGGTGGGACCCAAACCTGAGATTGGTTCCATTTCCTAGCGGTTTATCACCAATGTCTCAGATTAGACAACCATTTTAAGCGACATGCCTCCTGATTACTCTAAAATGTGTTTTGAAGCCAAGTGCCAAGCTCAGGAAGAAGTGTCTGTTAGGCGACTCACTTTTGCTTCTTGCCCAACTGGCACAACATGATTGACAGGTCTCTCCCTATTTGTGTATTGGAAGAGATATATACAGTAGTTTAGGGTAAATGGGGGACCTGTTGCTGTATTATGCTGCCTGTGGTAAAAAATAGCATCAACATGGTGATACTCTGGCCATACACATGAGATAAAAGTTGGGCCAGTTTGCCAGATATGGCAGGATAGGCGACCAATTCACGTCTACATGGGCTTCGCAATTCTTTTTGATGACAGCTGGTGGGGTTCGGGAGAGATCAGACATTCTGGATTTCAGCATGCTTGATTATTTGTTCCTGTAGAAGATAAGCTGCTGCCACGGTGGTTGATTTTCCCCCTGCCCTCACTACAGAGCTAAACATGCAAGCTCGGCCCAAGTGAATATGTGTAAAATATGGCTATTTTGTGTATCGCTGTCTTTAAAATATGATAAGTGGTAATGAAGAACACATGCCAAAAGATATTTCTGTTTTTTGCTTCTTTTTAGTTGACCATGTCATCCCAGAACCAGAATCCAGTGTCACTGAAGCTTTTGAGAAGTGGAGAGAGTGGGCTGATGGAAAGGCATGCTGCGACTATTCCCTGCATGTAGATATCACCCACTGGAACGAAAGCGTGAGACAAGAAGTGGAAACCCTTGTGAAGCAAAAAGGTACTGCTATGTAATTTATCTTAGAGTTAAAGTAGCAGATGAGGCGTTTCTTACATTATTAACCTTTTTGGAAGCAAGCTACACACAAATCATGATGTACTCAGAAAAACTAAAACATACAGGCTCACAGACTCAGAAATCCGCAATGTCAGCGTAGTGGTGATATATATTCACTACATTGTGTACACTTGAAGGCAGAGTTTGCCTTCTGCAGCTTCTGTGCTTCACAGTACATAAAAGCTGCAGAAAGCTGTTCTGTGACAAATCCATAAGAGAGCTTATGTGACTGCTCATTCTCCTGCCCTTCTTTGATCCTCTGAACAAATTTTAAAGCTGATATAAGACCAAATCAAATTTGAACCTTAAGTAGCTACATTATTATGTAGCTACTTAAGGTTCACTCTCTTATCCAGTCTTTCAGATGGTAGGCTGTAAATCATTAAGCACCAGGATGTATTGCAATTAGCTCTTGTTAACCTCTTTCTCCCCTGCATAGAAAATAGTCCCTTCTATATGGTATGTAATACCCCCACAATTTACTTCTCCAGTGTCTAGAGAGAGATCCAGCTATGTAGTTCTGTTCTGAGCTTGTTAGTCCACCACTGAATACAAAACAAGGTGGACCAGAAGAATAGACAGCAGGGGGCGCTATCGGAGAGGAAAATGTTGTGTGTGTATAAGAAGGGACAAATATTTTTATTGCATTTATATCGCAATAATACTTAATTTGAGATGCCCGATTTATTACATAGTAATATTTTTCTGGGGTAGCTCTTTTTGCTTTTGCAGCTTCTGCTTGACATTGAGTGCTGCTACTTTGCCCCGTTATTTTCCATTGTACTCCATTTAATTTATAGCTGTACTTTTATTTCAGTGCTTTTATTACAATACAAGTATATTGCCCATGTACCTACCTGCCCAGGCATTCAGTAATATTTCAATCTTGGAGAGTTTAAAGTCTTCTACATAGTTTTGTGCCATTTACAAACACTGACACTGTATTTTATTGTATAACTCGAGCAGAAGATCATGAATAAAAGTATTGGATAGAACTGGCTCCAACACCAACTTTACTCCATTTTGAGCATATACCATTTACAGCCAGTCGTAATACTGGTGCATGTGAGCAAAGAAATACAAGCGTCTCTCAAGAAATTATAGACCGTGTCAATTAACGACATAAACATGTACCGTATCCTCTTTTTTGCATTTTTTTTCTCAGCAACTGATATCGTGTCAGATTAGCTTTTTTTTGTGTGCTCAAGATTAGAGGTCTAGAGATTGCTCCACTCCATCTTTGGTTCTGTCATTATGTAAAAGCTGCTGGTTTCAAGCAGTTGAGAATAGGTTAAAATATACTCTTGCGGTACCAGCCAGCTGTAAGTGAAGGAACCCGTGTTTTCCCTTTGTCAGGGTGCCCAGGTTTCCCATTTCCAAGCTCATAATTCTTGTATCTGAGGAGGTGATAATGGCTTGTATGTTCTGCCAATCTGCCATAAATGTGTTATTTTACGGAAGACATTGCACTTTTGGGTTTATTAGTGTCTTACTGCAGGGACATTTCATCTGGGATCTCTCTCTTAGCTTCTTTGATTCTTTAGCTCTGTTTTTCCGGAGCTAATACTTGGTAGCAATGCCAAGCAAGACCTTCCCTTACATGTTTAACTTCTCCAGCCAGCTCCTTCCATTCCACAGGGGTGTAATAATTATCACATGTCCCTAGCTTTTACATAGGAAAAAATCTGACATTGAGTTTCCATCTTTGCTTTTTCCTTTTTTTATTCCCAGGTGTTAACTCTTTCATGGTTTACATGGCCTATAAGGATTTGTATCAGATGTCCAACACTGAGGTAAATTCTGTCATATTTCCTTCCTTTCTGGGCTAAAATCCAAATAAAATGAACGTTTTTATTTAATCTTGTGTCTGTTGGATAGAAGATTATGATCTGCAGAATTACTACATGTTTACGGGATTTAACCAATAATAAGTGACCTGTGTTGTCTCTGGTATATATTGTTTATTCGTAGAATGGCGTCATAGCTGTCATACAATAGCCAAAAGTTCCGTTTTTTGTAATGAACATGAACATTTTCTGTTTTCCAAGCTAACATTCTCATTGTGTTTGTTTCAGCTTTATGAGATCTTTACTTTCCTTGGATCCCTGGGGGCAATAGCTCAGGTTCACGCTGAGAATGGAGACATCATTGCCCAGGTAAGTGACAGGACGGCATATGTACGGTCATTTTTGAGGAAATGGATACAATAAATGGTTTGAAAGGGTAACAGCTCAAACTTACTAAGTGCATTAAAGGCGTATTCTCATCTGGGACGTTGGTGGCATAGAGCTAAATGTCCAGAGCGGGGCCCCCAATGTGAAGGCGTGCACACCGCAAATGCATGGCTTGCTCTTCATTTACTGCTACAGGAAACGGCAAACGAGTGTGCTCGGCTATTTTCCGAAGTCCCATAGTGCTTAATAGAGAGCAAGTTGTCCAAGTGTGTCCACCTCTCGGTTTACCTCTATCGGACAGATGGAAATAGTCAAGCTGTTTTCAGAACTCCTGTAGCAGTGAACAGAGGGTGACTAAAGTGGGACCCTCATCTATCTTTCAATATGCCATCAATCTCCCAGATTGGGTGAGGGTTTAGTAAGTAGTTTTTAAAAAACAGACCTACTGTAAGATTTTTTTTTTTTATAATTACTCACATACACATATTCACCACTGTTCAGTCTGGTTACATAGAGTAGTTGATAAGGTAGAAAAATGTCACTGTTCCTTTAAGTCCAATCTATAATCCTACCTTGTTGATCCAGAAGAAGGCAAACGGTGCTGTCAGGTAGATGCCATTTGCCTCTTATTGGGGATAGGGGAACGTTCCTGACTCCAGTTATGGAATCAGCATAGGTCCCTAGATCAACAAGCCATCTTTACGTCACACAGTAATGATTTATGACGAGGCTGGCCAGACATTGGTGCTATAACTAATCTTCATATGCATTTCACCAGGCTGGTTTAGCTGTTTCTTTAGGAAAAGAAACTGACAGCATTAAGCAAGGACTAAATGTAAACTAAGCAGAGCTGGATCATAGAGATCAAGTAAAGAAAACCCATGAAATCTGCGTATATCTTGGCATTTAGAGCTACAAATTAAGTAAAATATGTTCAGTTATCTTCCTAAATAAGGAAGCCATCTTAATCCTGCTACATTGGTCCTTTCAAACATATTTACTGTGTTTTCCATAAATAGGCAACGTATAGTTAGGGATTTGACTGTGACCATTTGAACAGTTTTTGTTAAGACTCTCACTTTCATACAATGATGAAAGCAGTCAGTTTTGGCCTGTGTGTCAATACAGTCTTAACCAGAATCCCTCCAACACTCTGGACTGCAGTTGTTGGCTCTCATTCATGTATCCCTTTTAATTGATACAAAATGTTAGCAAGAGGTCAGGAATGCAAAACGGAGAAGATGAAGTCATTGAGTAAAAAATCTGCTGCTCCCTGAAGAAAAGACAGAACATTTGCAAAGATTAGAAGCAGTGCTTTAGACTAAAAACTAGCGGGAATAGTGTCCAGAAAAGGAAAAATAAGAGTATAGAAATGTGCAATGCATAACCCATGTGTTATTGGCTGTGTACTCGTTGCAGTGCAGTACACTTTTATTTCTGTAGGTATGTGGGGGTTTTTTGAGAGGGGAATACTTCAATTGTAATATTTTAATAATGTCCTAATTGATACTTTTCCTGTACCAGATTAATTTACTCTTTTTATATAATTAATCAGAAGTTATGTATTCTTGTTGAAAGATACATTCTTTTGACATTGTGTAACGTCCCAGAAAGTTAATACTCAGATATACACAGCAGAGTCACATTATTATGGCCACTTCCTACTTTCCACGTCAGCAGTGAGTAGCTGATTGAAGGAAGCCACATATTGTGAGCAGGCTTGGTGGGTATATAAGGGGTAAGATCGGCACACATATCCCTCATTGCTGCCATGTCTAAATAGGGACATTTATCAGAGTTTCTAGCTTTCACACCAATGGCACCATTGTGATTAAGTGAGGTGGAAACTGCAGATAACCAGGTCCCATTGATGTTAGAGGTGAACCTCGGCTATGAAGGTGCACCTGGCATTCTTTGGGCCCACTCATCCATGTAGAAGGCACACTCAACCGATTTGGGTGTGAAACCAGAAAATTGCAGATCACGTACATCCACACATGGTTATTATCTTTCCTGGGGCAGATGGGATCTTCCAGCAAGACATGTTATACGGTTAGAAATGTCCAACATTGGTTGGAAGAGCATAACCAAGACTTCAATGTACTACCCTGGACCACTAATTCCCCAGACTACAACCCAATTGAGCATTTGTGGGACTGCCTAAATCGTCAAGTTTGCTTTATGGATCCTCCCCCACACACCCTTCAGCAGCTTTGGGAGGCACTCAACATGGCTCCTGATACCTGTAATAACCTACCAGGATCTTATTGAGTCACTCCCAGCCAGTCTACCAGTCTAGCTGCTGTCCGTGCTGCACATGATGGTTATTCTGGATATTAGAGGGAGTCATAATACTGACTGTAATTATCTAAAGATCCACAATGAGCCTTGTTTTGGAGACTGGTTTACTGTTCCTGGAACCTTCCAGGACATTGCAGTTCTATGTCTGTTGAGGTTGGGTTGAAACCACTCCATAATGCATATAAATGATGTATGTAAAATAATCAGAAAGTCATAAATAATAATTCAAAATGTAATAATGAATTTATTTTTCTATCAGACATAGTTATACAATCATTTTTCCTGTACTGGCGAGTGTCTATGCTCTACTGGGAAGTGTTGCCTTATAAAGAGGAATGTTGCAGTGCTATAGCATGACACCAGATGGCGTTGTGTTGCATTTTTGTTTTTGTCTCCATTTGGCAAACTTTTATAAAACAGCATGATGTTCCCCACCTACATCTTCTCCTGGATGATTCGCGTTTTTTTTATTTTTTTTATTACAATAATACAGACAAATGCAGACTAATAACTGGAAATATACAATATTAAAATGGCTTATTCCTTTATAGGAGCAACAAAGAATGTTAGAAATGGGGATTACTGGACCAGAAGGACATGTTTTGAGTCGGCCAGAAGAGGTAAGTGATTGGACTAAGGTTCAGCATTTAAAAAAAAGCCAACAAAAATGATTCTTATGTTAGACATGACCTTGGTTAGTATCCCCTACCAGCCCTATGGCAAAGGGTTACAGCAGAAACTTTTTAATTTTTTTATTGGTATGCACAGTTAAAAAAAAAAAAAAAAAGTATATATTTTTTTTTATACGATTGGAACGTATTAGCAACATATTCCACTGTATGTTTAGATAGTGTGATACATCACAGCCTTCCATCAGAGATTGTTGGGGAATCTCACCAAAATCTACTGCTGATGTGAAGGCTCTTGAACATGGTGTTTGAGCTGCAGGTAGCATGTTATAGAACAGGAGGAGCTGAGCAGATTCACGTATTGTTTTATAGGAAAAGATTAGGTATATCTGGTCTTTCATTGATTTAAATTCCTGCTCATTCTGAGCTTTGAAGTCAAGGAGGAGGTCCTATTAGTGATAGTGATACAACTATCTCTGTATACACTGTCATAGAGGGAAGGCGGTCATCACTGATAGGAGTATCTCCGTGACTTCAAAGCCCAGAATGAACATGGATATAAATGAGGAAATTACATATTTTACTGAATCTTTTCCCAAAAAACTATATATCAATCTGCTCAGCTCCTCCTGCTCTACAACAAACTGCCCACTGCATTTTCAACGGGACAGGTCCCTTTTAACATGATGTGAACAGAGAATGACGAACTTCTTTCTTCTGAAAGCTCTTCTTCAAACTCCCTACCCCATCAATAGTCTAAAGGGAGTAATGAAAGAAAAAAGTGCAATACATAAAGAAACATAGGGAAGAATGTGAGGGTTCACCCAGACAACAAGGAGTAATATTATTAATGGTGATTAGACACGCCAGCCCTGGCCATGTACACGCATGAACATGAAGGCATGGTTGTAGATGGTAATGTGAAATTATAATAAAATAGCACCTACTACGCCTGGTGTCTTAGTCTAAAGTTCTTGATGATAATGCTCCAAATATGTTAAAAGGCTTATTAAATTTGGCATATCTTTTAAATCAGCAGTGAGGCGGCATAGATTTGAGCTATAATTTACACCAGGTTCTGAACTAAATGATAGTAAATCTGTCATGTCTTTACCCTCCCACTCCCAAACACACATTTTCTTCTCACTTTTGAAAAGTGGTGGGAGTAAAGAGTTGCAAATTATAGAGAGAAGATAGCGTATGCCAATATTTGCTCCTTTTTTACGAAGATTTCCATGGAGGGTCCCCGAATAAATTGGAGTTGGGAACATTTTATCTAAACTGATGCAAAGTTAAAAATTGTGATTTGTTAGACTTAGAGCAAGGGAAAGGTAGCGGAGCTGCCAGGGCTTGGAAGTTTGATGTACAGTTTACATATATAAAGTCTTTGGGGGGTTTGTATATTTAAGAATTTGTGTATTTCTCTGACATGTACTGATGGGATGAAAGCCTTCAGACTGTGTGCAGTGTTTAATTGTTGTGGAGCCATTATTAAACCTAAACAAGGTCTATTCCTGTGCGTCTTCATCCTGTTTGTATCTGGTGCTGATTAACCATTTCCTTGGTCTGAATACTAATGTTGGGGCATTATAAGATACTTAACGTCAACCTTACTGTACATTAACAGCCACATTTCCATGAAGGGCAGAGTAAACAGGCAGCGAAAATATACACAGTAAGGAAATAGTATATACAAGTAACATAAAGGCACTCGCAACCACACAGGTAAAATGCAAACCACTAAAAAAGATAAAAGCAACACTTGGCTCTTAGAATGGAGAATGCTTCATTCCGGTGAAAGTGTTTGAGCATGAGCCAGTTCTTCAGCGCAATTATTATTTTAGTAATGGGAGAGGAAGTCATATGTAATGAGGAAAAGATGTGCACACGTAGCAGTGCAGCCTACCGCCCCGAGTACTGAGAATGCAGGAAGTCGGCCTCCTTCTTACTGAACCATTTGCCAGGGATTTATATAACCCAAGCACGCAGTCTTTACTGACTGTGATGTCATGAAGAAGAGATGCGCTACGTTGACAGGCTTCAGCCATAAAAGCTCACGGTCCGGCAGAACGAATGTGAAGGAAGTACACAGCACTGATTGGAAACAGATCCATACATGATATTATTTATGTAAGGATGAAGCGCCTGCATAGCAGCTGCACTTAATGTGGAAGATCCTATGCAGATGGCTCATGGTCAGGTTTAAAAGAACACCTGCTGAGCTAATTCATGTCCATTAGCATGTCTCAATGTGTAGGTTAAAAACAGGAGCCAAAAAAATGGAATGCTTCTTAAAGATGGGATGATAATGAGGAATTTGTTAAGACTTAAGACTATTGTTTCTTGTTTCCAAAGAAAAGTGTGCTGGAATAAGATGTGCCACGTTTATTAAGAGGCACACACCACTTAAAAGGATTGTGTCATCTCAGACAATGGGGGCATTTCCTAGGTGTTCCACCTCTGGGACCTGCACCTATCTCCTAAACGGAGTTGGGCACACCGTGCGTGTGCGGTTGCCCTCTATTCATTTCTACGGGGCCGTCGGAAATGGCGCTGGGCTATTTTTGGCAGCCCCTTAGAAATGAATGGAGGGCAGCCGCACATGCACGTTGCGTCTGTCGGGTGATAATACTTTGCCACCTCTGGAATCTGCACCTGTCAGACAATGGGGGCATATCCTAGCCATATGCCCCTATTGCCTGCTATTTGAATACCCCTTTTAAAGGAGTTGTCTGGGTTCAGAGCTATACCCGGACAAAAGCTTCCCTTAACTCATTTAGTCTGTATGAGTGGAGCATCAAAGCATTTCTTGCTCCGATGCTCTCCCTTGCCCTGCGCAATGAAGGACTTTTTCTTCACTACCGGTGACATACTGGGCTTCTCTGGGTATGGTAGGCAGAAGCTTCTGTCTAGCAGTGAGCCCGGTGACGTCGGTGGAACAAGTGGGTGGTCTTTAGCACTGCCCTAGGCTGTTTTACAGACTAGGGCAATGCTAAAGACTGCCTATTAGTGCTGGTGACGTCACTGGTCTCACTGCTAGGCAGAAGCCTCTGCCTACCATACCTCTGCCTAGCATACTGAGAAAAAAACGGGTATTACCACTTTGCAGGGCAAGGGGGAGCATCGGATCTAGAAATGCTTCAATGCTCCACTCATACAGACTAAATGAGTGAACGGAAGCTTATGTCCAGGTTCACCTCTGAACCCAGGAAACCCTTTAATAAATTTGTTGCATCTTATGCTGTTCCTGCACCAGAAACTGAAATCTATGCCGGCTATGAACTGGTGTAGATTTCAGTCATAATTTATACCAGTTTTTTGGAGTAAGTTATTATAAATGTTGTGCCCCCTCCCCCTTCTGCTAAGCCTTGCTGCGCATATTAAAAAAGAGACGAGAGCAGCTGTATAAAGTCACACATTTTTGCAACTTTTGTATGAGTACATTGTTTGTAAATGTGCCTCATTGTTTTAAACAGGGAAGCGTAGGAGTGGGTAGTATAAGAATTGGCTTTAACAAAAAAATTTTTTTTTTAAGAAGACCTATATAATCTTCTGACCTGTTCATTTTGGTAACTACTTGTATTCCCTTTGTAATAACAATTTTAGAGCATCTATCCTCATGATACTATGTTGTGCCATTTCTTTATTATACCAACTGGAAGTTTATGAATGAATTGCCAGCAGACTGCAGTAGAGCCCAACTGGGTGTTACCAAAGTGAGGGGGTGCCCCGACACAGTCTGACATCACTGATTGGATACTGTCAGACTGTGACACCCCCCCCCCCCCCCCCAATTGGTAACACCCACCACCAGGAATCCAAGTAGTTAACTCAAAGTTGAAAGTTAAATTCAAGTTAAACTCGATATACTCAATGGGCACAAGCTTATTCAGAATAGGCACAAGCTTAGGGCTCATGCACATGACCGTATGTATTTTGCAGTCTGCAAAAAATACTGATGTCAGCCCCTACAGTACTATCCTTGTCCATTATGCAGACAATAATAGGACATGTTATATTTTTTTGCGTAACGGAAATACAGACATACGGAAAAGGAATGCACACAAAGTAACTTCTGTTTTTATTGCGGACCGATTGGAATGAATCCGCATACAGTCCGCAAAAAAAACGGAACGGACACGGAAAGAAAATACATTTGTGTGCATGAGCCCTTATTCACATGGCTGTTTCAGTATCTTGCATTGATTTCAGAGCAGAGTTACTATGCATGCTGAGCAGCGTATTCACCAGGTATGAGGACTGGGCACCCCAGTTCTTGACAATGCTTAGCTCTCAGTTTTCAGACACAAAAATCAAACAATTATAGTAAATCTAGGCAAAATTCCTTTAAAGTCTATTAGATGTTTATATTGTGTTTGTGTGCCACTGTCCAGTGCTGTTTTTTGCTGTCTGTACATCTTGAGAGCTCTTCTTGTGTTTACGTTCTTCAGTGTCCTGTTTCTCTTTGTTCTTTCAGCTGGAAGCAGAAGCTGTTTTTCGTGCCATAACCATTGCAAGCCAAACAAACTGTCCACTATATGTGACCAAAGTGATGAGCAAAAGCTCAGTAGACCTCATTTCCCAGGCCAGGAAAAAAGGTGAATGACCAGAGAAGTAAACATCTTGTTAAATTTTGATGGTCAATAATGAAATGCAAGGCGCATTTCTCAGATCTGTTTAAAGGGACACTTCCGTCAGAAAGGGATATTTTTGTTTAGACAAGACAAGTTTTTAAAGATTTTTCATTTTGGCAGTACTATGCCATTAAAAATTAGATACAAAATATTTTCCTTCTGTAGCAGTTAGAACAGAGATAAATATCCTGTATAGGTATGTAATCAATTGTTTAGTTTAATGGTGCTGTTATGAAATATGTTATCTGCTAGTAAAATAGTAGACTAGTAGAACTGGGATAATAGTATGACAGTTCTATTGTTCTTTTGATAGACCTAGATAAAAATGCCCACAAACAAGCATTTTTCACTTAGTAAAGTAAGTTACTGAGGTAAAGTGAGCCTGTGTCCTGTGCTAAAATTTCAAATACAGGCAGGATAGGAGGTACTTGTAGAATACATTAAGTGACTAAAAATGTAATGATATTCAGAAAACCAGCCACCTGTTTTTGGAAAACAAAATATTGAATATTCATAAACAGGCTATTAAAGAAGAACTCCTACAATTTTTTTTATTTATTCTCTGGTCAATTTTAAAGATAAATGATGAAAGTGAAGGTAATTTTCTTCCACTTTTCTGTTCCTCAGCTCTGTCATGTGACCGGCGCTCTGACTCTCCAACTGACACAATGTCTTGTGTGGACAGGAAGTCAGCTTCTTTGTTCATTTTTATTAGAGACATGGAGAAACTGACTTCCTGTCCACACATAAGTTGTCAGTTGGAAAGTCGGTGTCAGTCACATGACACTGCCTAGGACCAGAATGAGGCGGATAACTCACAAATACTGTCAAAAGTACAGAAATTTACATAATGAACCTTTCTAACATGACGACTTATAAAAATGTTTGTCAGAATGATTCTTTGATTTGTGATAAAAAAAAATGTTGATGTTAGTGTCCCTATAAAAAGATAGCAACCTGATGATCCAAGTAACAATCCTGTACATTCATCCAAGATCTTACACTAGGGACCAGTCTACATTGGAGTGGTCCTGAGAATTCCTTCAAAATGTCAGCAAAATAGAAGAAGACACTATTTTTCTGCTTGTAACTTATAAAGGCAGATGGAGCCGAGGTGAAACACCCTGCGTCATTTTGCACACCTCTGTAAAGACCAGGCCGCTGGTGCTTCTTTTCGGTGCTAAAATGAATAGATTTTACAATGCAGTCAGATATTCCGACACAATGGGCTCTACAACAAATAGTGCCACATCATAGAAATCATTTAATAACACTACATTCAAAGCCCTGTACAATGGTGCTTAGCCTAGTTCAGGCAAGGGTTAAGCGTGTTATATAAATGTAATATTGAGAGTCTAGATATTAAGTAAATCTGATAACAGTATAGCTAAACTATCTGTTATACTGTAAACTACATTTTATATGTCCTATTTAATCAACGAGTTTACTTTACAGTCGTATAGTGCTGTTTTATTATACTGTACATACATATAGATGTAGTAGAATTGGCTGGTGGAGTCAGCCTTTATGTCAATGCCAGGAGTGACCAACTAACTGCATTTGTGCACAATAGTTGGTAACCGCCATTCTGGAACCTCAATCCTAGAAACCTTTTCAGATTTTATGCCATACTTTACTAGAGTAACTGCTACGCAAAACTGTCCCATACCATTGTGTCAGCCATATTGCATGTTGCTATTTCTTCTTGTGCTAGTCTGTGTACTTAGAAATATGGAGAAGACAGGTTGGAACTGAGATGCATGGAATGCATGTAAAGGCCCTAACTGTGGTCCACCATGATACTATACCCTCTCAGGGCATGATGAGAGACCATACATGGGAACCCCTTGCTAGAATACCTGCCTCTCTTAGGTTTGAAAATGAGAGACGACTATTAAAAGCAATGATGAACATTTACTCTGACTCTCCCAGCAATAGCAGCTGGTGGCAGGGGTTCCCAGCACCAGGTCCCCCATTATTATCTTCTTTCCTGGAATCCCTTTTATTTTATCTTTTTCATTTTGTGCACTGTGATAAAGATGTCCAATATTTTGACTTTCCTCTGTTTTCCATGTAGTGGTGTAATTTTAAAGGGATTTCAATGCAGTAAATACAACATATTGTTGTTGGAGTGACCTGATGTCTAGAACTATGTCACATGACCATGTCACAGGTGACCAGGGACATGAAGGCTAGGGGCAGAAGAAAATAGGTCATTGACATGTTTTGTGTGATATGTTTCTTCATATGGAGAACACCCTTGGACAAGGAGCGGCAAGTACATGTTATTCTATAACCATCACTAACATATCTGTCAATTTTCAGGTAATGTTGTTTTTGGGGAACCAATAACGGCCAGTCTGGGCACTGATGGTACACACTACTGGAGCAAGAACTGGGCTAAAGCTGCAGCTTTTGTGACTTCACCACCCTTGAGTCCTGACCCCACTACCCCTGACTACATCAACTCCCTTTTGGCCAGGTATTCCTTATTTTCTGTCTCATGAATTCACCTATAAAGTATTGTTCACATTACTACCTTTAGCTTGGATGGCAAGATTGAGTACAACAGTCAAGGTCCAAATGCTCAGATTCCATAGTTACATAATAATCCACCATTCACAGTATCTGATAGTCACAGCTCATCTTCTTCCTCCTTGTACAGAGACCTCGGCGTAGGTTTCAGAACATGCCTAGAAAGTTCTCCTATAGACATCAATGAACATATCACTTCTATTGTGTCTGTGGCCCTTGGGACTACTGTGAAGCCTATCTTAGGCAATGTGGCAGCCTTCATTATCATGTTCAGGAAACAGAATTAAAAAAAATTATATTCAGAAAACAAATAAAAATAAAACGTATCACTGCCTGGTTTTAATTAGTTAAAATTGTTAAACATGGGTGACAAAAAGTTTTAAGTGATTCTGGGTAAAGGTATTTAACAAAGGTTTAGACAGAAAAAAAAAATCACTGAAAATGGAAGCAAATGAACAATAAAAAAAATTCTGTGCAAAAGTGTCCATAGCCTTTAAAGCAGCTATAAATATCAGTTTAAATGGTCAGAGAAGGATAAAACTGTTCACTACTGAAACATGACAACAATGACAGAAATATGCCTCTCCAAGAGTACTGAAATAAAGTACGAGAATAAGAATATTTTAGATTTTGCCAAGAGTTTCTAAAAATGGAAACTCTTGCTGTTTGCGGTGTTTTGCAGTTCATCATCTCACCACAGCTGCTCATAAAAAATATGGTGCAGGCGTTTTTTATAACAATATCATATAATATCATTCTGATATGGTTTTCAATACAGTGAGGAAAGTTATACAAATTGCAGGGATAGGATTGTTACAAAATGTGTGACTCTGGGCCAAATCTTTTGAAACCCTGCACAACGCCCATAATATTGCCAAGGCTAGAACACAAGAAAAACCTCAAGTATGAATTAGCCCTATGTTTTTTCATCTGTGAATTTACTGTCCATAGGAACTGCATAGAGTGGATTAAATATCTCTTCAAAAATCACTGCAGTCAAAGGAGTAACCTAGACTTTGTTGGAGCAATATATTTTTTTTATCACAACATGGCAGGATTTTAGGGTTGCTCGCTTCCTCCATAGAGTAAAATAAAAAAATCTCAAGTGAGAGCTGCAGTGAACAAGATTGCATACAGCTCAGTTTTCTGCTTTGGACTGCAACTGTAGCTCAATAATTAAAAGGGTTTTTATTTTCAAGTTAAATAAAAACTCGGGTAGCCCCTGTAAATGTGATAAAATAAGAAAAGAGCTAATTACCCCTTTTCTCCCCTGCCATTTCCAAGGTGGCGCTACAGTCCTCCCCTCTGCTGTTTTTTGTTTTTTTCTGAAAATGAATAAGATACCTCTAGCTTGTTGAGAGCTCTGCTACTATTTGTTTAAAAATTATTATTTTTTGCCCTGACTGCTGGGGTGACATACCATGCACACATGTCTCCTCTGCAGCCAATCACTGCTGCTGAGGCCAGTGGTTGGCTGTACAGTGACCTTTGTGTACAGAACTTTACCACTGCAGCCAGGAAGATGTCATCAGCGGTGTGGAGGATCGGAGCATTTTTAGACCTTTTTTCTTCCACTGAAACAGGCTGACGGACCTGCCAGCCCACCCCCCTTCCCCGCCCACGATTTTAGATCTGACGTGAGCAGGGGAAAGTCGCCAATAGAGGCGCAACTAACTGTTGTGCCGCCATCTGCGACCGAAATTAGGCGTACTTCAAAATGATAAATAACCACCTAGGTGTAGCCCTGACCTGAGGTCGGGTCTACATGCTGTGGCTGCCGCATGTTTCTCAAACCCATCCACCTCGAGAGGCCATTTGCAAAATGGGTTTGTGAGTAGGACAAAGGTATTGTCTTCCAAACGTGCAGGCCTTCAACCGCATGTGGCAGTCACGTTTTGAAGACTCCTGAGTGTTGCATAGAAGAAGACCATGACAGAACACTATCGCCATCAGTTACTGAAAAACACATTAGACACAAACACATTATTAGGTAAATATGTTAAGGGGTCAAATGTAATTACTTAGCTGTGTGCTGTCGAATAAATTACATTATTGCTCAATTCCATTTACTGAAAGAAATGAGGTCAGGCCGCTCCTCTGAGAGCACCCTATGATGTATTGTTCTCAGCAGACATTTGATATGGGTAATCATTTCTTGGGAATTATGTGCATTTGGAGGATTCGTCCAATCTTCTGAAAATCATCACTGCCACCTGATCATGACCTGGTCATATGTAATTGTCAGGCCATGGAAGCAGATGTATTAATAAGCAACCTTTTTGTGCTGTTTTCACAGTGGTGATTTGCAAGTGACTGGCAGTGCTCATACCACATTCAGCACAGCACAGAAGGCCATTGGGAAGGACAACTTTACCCTTATTCCTGAAGGAACAAATGGCATCGAAGAAAGGATGTCTATCATCTGGGACAAGGCAGTGGTAAGAAACAAATGGTGCCAGTGTCTTGCAGGGCAGGCACGTCCAATATTTATTTCTATTATTTCATTCATATCATAAATGGTATTCTGGTGAGTGTTGAGTACTGTGTTCTAGCCAAGATCCTCAGAGTGTACAGCTGAGCTGACAGTAACACTGATGCAGTCCTGCCCACCGCTGCTTGGCTTGTAAGCGGTTTGCTCAACAGCAGTCAGTGTAAGGAAAGTGAATATAGTTTACATCAGATGACTATCAAATTTTTATAGTATTCCATAATAGATTTTTTATATACGTTATGTGCCAAGACAGTTGACAGTTAAAGCCCAGTTGAGTAAGCCTACAGGTAATACCTTGTAGACCTGATCATTACTGTACAAGCTGTATCTCAACCATCACACATTTCACAAAGAGACACGTATTATACAGCTGGCACCAAGCTCTCACCACTGGGATCATAGATAACGCAGATCCTGGCAGTTTAACCCCTCAGATGCCGCAGTCAATAGCTTCTGGAGCATATGAGTGGTTAGACAAAGAGAGGGCTTTTCCTTTGTTCTCTGATCAGCACCCACTACCACAATTGCAGGATGCCAAGTAGTTGGCGTGTCAGCCAGTGCCTTTTCAAGGCCCCCCTGGCTGGCAATGCGCACGCCACTATTACATCCTGTTAGAATGACTATGAACTGTAATACAGAAGTATTACAGTTGTACAGCAATCAAAAGGTCGGAAGTTACAGTACAACAGATTTTTCCCTTGGATAGGGCCCTAGGGATACTTCTAATATTTGGAACAAAATGTTCACACAACCCAAAAGAAAACACTAGGGGTTTTATCCTTATCTTTTTAGCACTAAAACTAAGCTTTTCTTTGAACTCATTAAACAACAAATATATATATATATATATATATATATGCCCAAAACAAAAGGAAATTATTAAAATTATCAGCTGGTTGCAGGGAGTGCCCTTATTGAGTATTGAATATCTAAAAGTTTTTGAAGAGCAGTGATTGTCAGAGATTTGCGTGTGTAAGTAGAATATAGCCTGCAATGATGCTTTGCTTCGATTTATTATCTTGATGTCTTTTTACTCATGTGGCTGTGTCTTACCCCAGGGGTGATTACTTTAAATAAATCCTTTAGGCTACTTTCACATTAGCGTTCGGGTGTCCGCTTGTGAGCTCCGTTTGAAGGGGCTCACAAGCGGCCCCGAACGCTTCCGTCCAGCACTAATGCATTCTGAGTGGATGCGGATCCGCTCAGAATGCATCAGTCTGGCAGCGTTCAGCCTCCGCTCAGCAGGCGGACACTTGACCGCTGCTTGCAGCGTTCGGGTGTCCGCCTGGCCGCGTGGAGGCGTGCGGATCCGTCCAGACTTACAATGTAAGTCAATGGGGACGGATCCGTTTGAAGATGACACACTATGGCTCAATCTTCAAACGGATCCGTCCAGACTTTCAATGTAAAGTCAATGGGGGACGGATCCGTTTGAGGCTATTTTCACACTTAGAAATATTTTAACAATATAATGCAGACGGATCCGTACTGAACGGAGCCACCGTCTGCATTATATGAGCGGATCCGTCTGAGACGGATCCACTCTGAACGCAAGTGTGAAAGTAGCCTTAGCTAAATGGAGGTGTCTTGTCGTTTTATTTTATTTTTTTGCGATCCTTACACCTCAGAGATAGCTACTGTGTTGTGCACTTTGCACAATACACACTAAGTACCACCAATTCACACTGCCTGTATCAGGTAAATATAGCTCTATTTATTGCCTAAATCTGAAGCAGTATTCTTGTATCACACAGCTGCTGACTATAAGACCTGGAAGTGCGATATTTGTTACTTCCTTGATACTATATTCCGATACAATGTTACTGATGATAGAGAATCACTACATGAGTATAGCTTCACCACATACACGCATCTCATCCGTTTGTCACTGCCTTCTACAAACTCTCCCTGTACTTCACTCACGCACACTTTGAAAGATTGGTCCCTGCTCTGCCAGCTTGAACTAAAACAAGCGCTACCCCTCCTGACATGTTTTGCCGCTAGTGCGGCTTCATCAGGGGAGACAGGGATTAAATAACATTGTCATCATAGTGAAGGACATTAAAATGAAACCCTAAAAACAATGAAGGAATTAAATTGTGTTTTCATACTCTGAATTTTTAGTTATACAATTCACCTGATGTTATACAACTCACCTGATTCAGGCTACTTTCACACTTGTGGCAGTGTGATCCGGCGGGCAGTCCGCCGGATCCGCCGATCTGCCGCTGACTGAAAGCATTTGTGAGACGGATCCGGATGCGGATCCGTCTCACAAATGCATTGCAAGGACGGATCCGTCTCTCCGCTTGTCATGCGGACCGACGGATCCGTCTTGTACATTTTTTCTCATTTTTACTGATCTGCGCATGCCGAAACGACGGATCCGGTATTCTGAATGCCAGATCCGGCGCTAATACATTCCTATGGGAAAAAATGCCGGATCCGGCGTTCAGGCAAGTCTTCGGTTTTTTTCGCCGGAGAGAAAACCGTAGCATGCTGCAGTTTTCTCTTTTGCCTGATCAGTCAAAACAACTGAACTGAAGACATCCTGATGCAAACTGAACAGATTACTCTCCATTCAGAATGCATGGGGATAAAACTGATCAGTTATTTTCCGGTATAGAGCCCCTGTGACGGAACTCTATGCCGGAAAAGAAAAACGCAAGTGTGAAAGTACAGTCACCAAAGTTATACAACTCACCTGATGTATCCCAAAATGGTGCCACTAAAATACAACTTGCCCAAGACAAGCTCTCATATAGTTATATCGATGGAAAAATTAAAAGTTATACATTTTGAAGTGCAGAGCTCAAAAAAGCAAACTAAAAAGCATTAAGTACCAAACTAGGCTGCATCCTTTTGGAGTTCAAATAGACCCCTCTTAACGTAATTGGTTGAGTGCAGACTGTGTGGTGCCATGGTTCCTTTCCAAGTTCCTTTGCTGGTGGCAGATTCCCCACAGCAAAAAAAAAAAAATGGCAGATCAAATGTGAACAGAAACATTTAACATATCCTATTGTTTTTTTATTAGGCTTCAGGCAAAATGGATGAAAACCAGTTTGTTTCTGTAACCAGTACCAATGCTGCCAAGATCTTCAACCTGTATCCCAGGAAAGGAAGAATAGCTGTGGGCTCAGACAGTGACTTGGTCATCTGGGATCCAGATGCAGTGAAAATTGTTTCTGCAAAAAATCATCATTCAGTAAGTATCATGGAGCCCATTGTGAGGCGTAGTCATTTCCTAACATGTAGAGTACATAATGACCAGAGGTAATTTACTGTGTCATTGAAATATTGGCTTTTTATATATAAGTGATCTCATTGTATGACATCATGTATTGGAGCTGTAAAGCAGCAGGGGTACTAGGCCAAGAATGACTGAGCCAGATAATAAATAATCCAGCTCCTGTTATCCCACAATATGTCTGGTATAACAGAAATGAATATCTCTTATATTATAAAAATGAGTTTCTGTCTGTCCCGACGTCTGTCTGTCTGTTCTTTATGCGTGACCAAACGACTGGAGCGATCTTCAACAAATTTGTCACACAGGTACATGAGGTGTCCATGAAGGTTTTAGACCGGGTCTCGGCTCTCTAGGACGTACCTGAGATATTCCCCCAAAATGACATGCATTAGCCAATACAAGTCCCCAACTGCCATGCACACGGTCACATGTCCCTTATCAGCCAATAGAACCTCGCAGCTGTAGGTCAGCTTTAGGCTAGGGCTACAGGACGACAATAAGTTGCACGACACATAGAGCACAACAACGCTGCTACATGCATCCATCTTGGATGGATTTTTTGCGACTTTCGTGTCGCAGTTGCAGCATGTCGCAGTGCAACACTATAGCCTATCATTATAAAAGTTGTTGAGACAAAATGTTGCGCGACACATGTCGTCGTGTAGCCCTAGCATTAAAGAGGCAGGACGCTGTAGAGGTCACTGTTAAAAGGGCGGGCCACTGAGAAGGTCGCTGTCAAGGAATTGGGGTGCTGTGAAACTCTCTGTTAAAGGGGCGGGCTGCTGTGAAGGTCAAAGTTAAGGAGATGGGCTGCTGTGGAGGTCCCATTTTAAAGTGGTGGGGCACTGTGGGGGGTCAGTGTTAAGGGGTGGGGGACTGTGGACTTCACTGTTAAAGGGGCAGGGTGCTGTAGAGGTCACTATTATGGGGGATACTGTCGATATCTTTTAACGACACACAGAAACACTAAATGAAATAGATTAAATATACCAGTGCAAAGCCGAGTCCTTCTGCTAGTGATCATAATTAAATTTTTATGGTCAGTGTTAAAACCAATGCATACAGAAAGGATATTATGCTTTGTCAATAGTGAAATTCTTCTGTTAGCTATGGATGGCTTCCATTTGTAATGGGCTGGTTTTCTAACAGAAAATTATTTTAAAGGGCCTATTAGACCACATGATTATCGGGAACAAGCATTCAATTGGTTTGTATAATCAAGCATTTAATCATCCAATGATCATGCTAACGCGCGTTCATTGGCTGCTGTGCATCTTTCATCAGGATAAAAGATGCCCGATTATCGGCAGCACGTCTCCCTGTCTAATCAGGGATGTGCTGCTGATAATGAATAGAACTTAGAGAGAGGAACAAATCACTCCTCCCATATTCTGTCTGGATTGGCCTGTGTAATAAGGCCGGTGCAGACAAGCACCGATGGATCTATCGGCGTTCGCAATGCCCATACATCGGACATTTAGTGGGATTTGTCAGGTTTTCAGTGAGTAGAATAGCAGCTAGTATACATATTACATGTGTCCGTCAGCCTAAAATAACAGGAACATAATTGGGAGGTATAGCCAATTTCCCCTCAGTTATGGTTTCGGAAGGTGATTATTTAAGTATGTAGAAGAGTTGCATCTTTTGTGCACTGTGTTAACCATCTGTTTTAAAGGGGTGTCTTATGACAACAACCCCTATCCACATCCCCTAGGACATATGACATCACAGCGAGAATCCCCCACTTGGGACCCCCTTTAGGAGCTCTGTATGATGGTCTCCGGTCTGGCAGATTCATGTCACTATTACATGGACAGCAGTTTATTTCAATGACCACCATATTTTACTACATTTTCCCTTCAGTGGCTTTGGGAACTGTATGCTGGCTGTGGCTTCCCCCACGAAGATCGTCTGTTTGCTGGTGGTGATGAATGCAGGGTTGGGACACTCAATGGAGGACACATTTTGAAAGGGGTTGTCCCTGACCCTTTAAGATCATGTAGAGAGTTTAGGGCTCTTTCACATCTGCGTTATAGTCTTCCGGCATAGAGTTCCGTCGTCGGGGCTCTATGCCGGAAGAATACTGATCAGGATTTTCCTAATGCATTCTGAATGGACAGTCCGTCCTTCAGGATGCATCAGGATGTCTTCCGTTCCGGAACGGAACGTTTTTTGGCCGCAGCAAATAGCGCAGCATGCTGCGCTTTTTGCTCCGGCCAAAAATCCGGAACACTTGCCGCAAGGCCGGATCCAGAATGAATGCCCATTGAAAGGCATTGATCCGGATCCGGCCTTAAGCTAAACGTCGTTTCGGCGCATTGCCGGATGCGACGTTTAGCTTTTTCTCAATGGTTACCATGGCTGCCGGGACGCTAAAGTCCTAGCAGCCATGGTAAAGTGCAGTGGGGAGCGGGGAGCAGCATACTTACCGTCCATGCAGCTCCCGGGGCGCTCCAGAGTGACGTCAGGGCGCCCCAAGCGCATGGATCACGTGATCGCATGGACACGTCATCCATGCGCATGGGGCGCTCTGACGTCATTCTGGAGCGCCCCGGGAGCCGCGCGGATGGTAAGTATGCTGCTCCCCCGCTCCCCGCTCCTACTATGGCAACCAGGACTTTAATAGCGTCCTGGGTGCCATAGTAACACTGAAAGCATTTTGAAGACGGATCCGTCTTCAAATGCTTTCAGTACACTTGCGTTTTTCCGGATCCGGCGTGTAATTCCGGCAAGTGGAGTACACGCCGGATCCGGACAACGCAAGTGTGAAAGAGGCCTAATTTACATGCCAGTGAATGACAGATATCCCATAGAAAAATGGCAGGGAGTTGTAGCAGAGTGCCATGTTTAAGCTGCTAATCATAACTGTAATAAGCCTTGTACTGAACCCTCTTGAGAACCTGCCATATTAGAGGGCTTTGCCATGGTGGGCAGACTAGAAGGGTTTATAGTGTTCAGTCCTTGGAACTGTTTAATAACAGCAAGATAAAACTTTGTGCTATGTTATGTGTTATAGGCTGCAGAATATAATATCTTTGAAGGCCTGGAGCTACGAGGAGCTCCCCTGGTAGTTATTTGCCAAGGCAAGATCATGATGGAGGATGGTACTTTACATGTGACCCAGGGAACAGGACGTTTTATCTCTTGTAGTCCATTTTCTGACTATGTGTACAAGCGAATCAAAGCCAGGGCTAAGGTAAGATTATTGTATTTCTATAATTTTATGTATTATTATATTAGTATTTTTATTTTGTTTTGTTTATTTGTGCGTTTATTTTGTATAGATAAAAGGTGTAGCTCAATATAATGAAACATTACGTACTTTAAAGGAAAGTGTTATTATGCTTCTGAAATTTCTTATAGTTTCACATTATATTTATTTAATGAGGATATTTTTTATAACCTGGTACTGTTTTTTTTAATGACATTCCTGCCAATTTTTATATAGCTGATATCATCTCAGTGTAAACATGATGTGCCCCAAAATGCGTTTCTTACACATGCTCTTGAACTCTTTATCAGAGACCTAAACTAAATAAAAATATAATAATGACACATTGAAATGTGTGAAACCCAAGCTAATTAACCGTATAATAGACCACAGAGATTAGAAAATTGGGGCTACTTTAGCATGTGTTCTCCATGCTGAATAAACTCTACACACAACAAACCATAACCCTTATGTAGGGAGGTGTTATGAATATTGTGACTGGCTTCTATAGTGTCCCATATTCACGTGGATAGCGTCCCTAATTGATATGGACACTGTCCCAATTTGGGGTTGATAGTGTCCCTAATGAGCATGGATAGGGACACACCAATTAGGCATGTTATCCACCCCCTTTAAGGGCAGTATTCTCACCAGTTACAGATAGGGATGAGCGAACTCGAACTGTATAGTTCGGGTTCGTACCGAATTTTGGGGTGTCCGTGACACGGACCCGAACCCGGACATTTTCGTAAAAGTCCGGGTTCGGGTTCGGTGTTCGTCGCTTTCTTGGCGCTTTTGTGACGCTTTCTTGGCGCTTTTTGAAAGGCTGCAAAGCAGCCAATCAACAAGCGTCATACTACTTGCCCCAAGAGGCCATCACAGCCATGCCTACTATTGGCATGGCTGTGATTGGCCAGAGCACCATGTGACCCAGCCTCTATTTAAGCTGGAGTCACATAGCGCCGCCCGTCACTCTGCTCTGATTAGCGTAGGGAGAGGTTGCGGCTGCGACAGTAGGGCGAGATTAGGCAGATTAACTCCTCCAAAGGACTTGATTAACTGATCGATCTGCAGCTGTGGATCATTGAGCTGCTGATCCTCAATTGCTCACTGTTTTTAGGCTGCACAGACCGTTTGTCAGTCTCATTTTTCTGGGGTGATCGGCGGCCATTTTGTGTCTTGTGGTGCGCCAGCACAAGCTGCGACCAAGTGCATTTAACCCTCAATGGTGTGGTTGTTTTTTGGCTAAAGCCTACATCAGGGTGAAGCTGTCACACCAAGTGCATTTAACCAGCAATAGTCTGTTCATTTTTTGGCCATATACAAAATCAGGGGCAAGCTGCGCCTGTCACCAAGTGCATTTAACCCTCAATGGTGTGGTTGTTTTTTGGCTAAAGCCTACATCAGGGTGAAGCTGTCACACCAAGTGCATTTAACCAGCAATAGTCTGTTCATTTTTTGGCCATATACAAAATCAGGGGCAAGCTGCGCCTGTCACCAAGTGCATTTAACCCTCAATGGTGTGGTTGTTTTTTGGCTAAAGCCTACATCAGGGTGAAGCTGTCACACCAAGTGCATTTAACCAGCAATAGTCTGTTCATTTTTTGGCCATATACAAAATCAGGGGCAAGCTGCGCCTGTCACCAAGTGCATTTAACCCTCAATGGTGTGGTTGTTTTTTGGCTAAAGCCTACATCAGGGTGAAGCTGTCACACCAAGTGCATTTAACCAGCAATAGTCTGTTCATTTTTTGGCCATATCCCAGTCTAATTCTGTCACTAAATCCATACCGGTCACCCAGCGCCTAAATACTAGGCCTCAAATTTATATCCAGCTAAATCTGTCCCTAGTGCTGTAGCTGGGCGAGTTATTTAGTGTCCGTTCAAGCACATTTCTTGTTCTGGGTTGAAATACAATTCTCAATTTAGCAATTTCATAATTTAGTGGTTCCTGCTATATCAGAGCTCTTTGAAATCTATCCCAAAAAGGGTATATAATATTGAAGGTGCACATAGGGTCATTCAGAGTAACTTCACACACACCCGCTACTGTGTATTTCCAAGTCTAATTCTGTCACTAAATCCATACCGGTGACCCAGCGCCTAAATACTAGGCCTCAAATTTAATTCCCTCTAAATCTCTCGTTACCCACCGCTGTACTGTTGTTGCTGGGCAAGATATTTAGTGTCCGTCAAAGCACATTTTTTGTTCTGGGTTGAAGTACAATTCCCAATTTAGCAATTTCATAATTTAGTGGTTTCTGCTATATCAGAGCTATTTGAAATCTATCCCAAAAAGGGTATATAATATTGAAGGTGCACATAGGGTCATTCAGAATAACTTCACACACACCCGCTACTGTGTATTTCCAAGTCTAATTCTGTCACTAAACCCATACCTGTCACCCAGCGCCTAAATACTAGGCCTCAAATTTAAATCCCTCTAAATCTCTCGTTACCGTTGTCCTGTTGTAGCTGGGAAAGTTATTTAGTGCCCGTCAAAGCACATTTTTTGTTCTGGGTTGAAGTACAATTCCCAATTTAGCAATTTCATAATTTAGTGGTTCCTGCTATATCAGAGCTATTTGAAATCTATCCCAAAAAGGGTATATAATATTGAAGGTGCACATAGGGTCATTCAGAATAACTTCACACACACCCGCTACTGTGTATTTCCAAGTCTAATTCTGTCACTAAATCCATACCGGTGACCCAGCGCCTAAATACTAGGCCTCAAATTTAATTCCCTCTAAATCTCTCGTTACCCACCGCTGTACTGTTGTTGCTGGGCAAGATATTTAGTGTCCGTCAAAGCACATTTTTTGTTCTGGGTTGAAGTACAATTCCCAATTTAGCAATTTCATAATTTAGTGGTTTCTGCTATATCAGAGCTATTTGAAATCTATCCCTAAAAGGGTATATAATATTGAAGGTGCACATAGGGTCATTCAGAATAACTTCACACACACCCGCTACTGTGTATTTCCAAGTCTAATTCTGTCACTAAACCCATACCTGTCACCCAGCGCCTAAATACTAGGCCTCAAATTTAAATCCCTCTAAATCTCTCGTTACCGTTGTCCTGTTGTAGCTGGGAAAGTTATTTAGTGCCCGTCAAAGCACATTTTTTGTTCTGGGTTGAAGTACAATTCCCAATTTAGCAATTTCATAATTTAGTGGTTCCTGCTATATCAGAGCTATTTGAAATCTATCCCAAAAAGGGTATATAATATTGAAGGTGCACATAGGGTCATTCAGAATAACTTCACACACACGCTTCTGTGCATTTCCAAGTCTAATTCTGTCACTAAATCCATACCGGTGACCCAGCGCCTAAATACTAGGCCTCAAATTTAATTCCCTCTAAATCTCTCGTTACCCACCGCTGTACTGTTGTTGCTGGGCAAGATATTTAGTGTCCGTCAAAGCACATTTTTTGTTCTGGGTTGAAGTACAATTCCCAATTTAGCAATTTCATAATTTAGTGGTTTCTGCTATATCAGAGCTATTTGAAATCTATCCCTAAAAGGGTATATAATATTGAAGGTGCACATAGGGTCATTCAGAATAACTTCACACACACCCGCTACTGTGTATTTCCAAGTCTAATTCTGTCACTAAATCCATACCGGTGACCCAGCGCCTAAATACTAGGCCTCAAATTTAATTCCCTCTAAATCTCTCGTTACCCACCGGTGTACTGTTGTTGCTGGGCAAGATATTTAGTGTCCGTCAAAGCACATTTTTTGTTCTGGGTTGAAGTACAATTCCCAATTTAGCAATTTCATAATTTAGTGGTTTCTGCTATATCAGAGCTATTTGAAATCTATCCCTAAAAGGGTATATAATATTGAAGGTGCACATAGGGTCATTCAGAATAACTTCACACACACGCTTCTGTGCATTTCCAAGTCTAATTCTGTCACTAAATCCATACCGGTGACCCAGCGCCTAAATACTAGGCCTCAAATTTAAATCCCTCTAAATCTCTCGTTACCCACCACTGTACTGTTGTTGCTGGGCAAGATATTTAGTGTCCGTCAAAGCACATTTTTTGTTCTGGGTTGAAGTACAATTCCCAATTTAGCAATTTCATAATTTAGTGGTTTCTGCTATATCAGAGCTATTTGAAATCTATCCCTAAAAGGGTATATAATATTGAAGGTGCACATAGGGTCATTCAGAATAACTTCACACACACGCTTCTGTGCATTTCCAAGTCTAATTCTGTCACTAAATCCATACCGGTGACCCAGCGCCTAAATACTAGGCCTCAAATTTAAATCCCTCTAAATCTCTCGTTACCCACCGCTGTACTGTTGTTGCTGGGCAAGATATTTAGTGTCCGTCAAAGCACATTTTTTGTTCTGGGTTGAAGTACAATTCCCAATTTAGCAATTTCATAATTTAGTGGTTTCTGCTATATCAGAGCTATTTGAAATCTATCCCTAAAAGGGTATATAATATTGAAGGTGCACATAGGGTCATTCAGAATAACTTCACACACACGCTTCTGTGCATTTCCAAGTCTAATTCTGTCACTAAATCCATACCGGTGACCCAGCGCCTAAATACTAGGCCTCAAATTTAATTCCCTCTAAATCTCTCGTTACCCACCGCTGTACTGTTGTTGCTGGGCAAGATATTTAGTGTCCGTCAAAGCACATTTTTTGTTCTGGGTTGAAGTACAATTCCCAATTTAGCAATTTCATAATTTAGTGGTTTCTGCTATATCAGAGCTATTTGAAATCTATCCCTAAAAGGGTATATAATATTGAAGGTGCACATAGGGTCATTCAGAATAACTTCACACACACCCGCTACTGTGTATTTCCAAGTCTAATTCTGTCACTAAATCCATACCGGTGACCCAGCGCCTAAATACTAGGCCTCAAATTTAATTCCCTCTAAATCTCTCGTTACCCACCGGTGTACTGTTGTTGCTGGGCAAGATATTTAGTGTCCGTCAAAGCACATTTTTTGTTCTGGGTTGAAGTACAATTCCCAATTTAGCAATTTCATAATTTAGTGGTTTCTGCTATATCAGAGCTATTTGAAATCTATCCCTAAAAGGGTATATAATATTGAAGGTGCACATAGGGTCATTCAGAATAACTTCACACACACGCTTCTGTGCATTTCCAAGTCTAATTCTGTCACTAAATCCATACCGGTGACCCAGCGCCTAAATACTAGGCCTCAAATTTAAATCCCTCTAAATCTCTCGTTACCCACCGCTGTACTGTTGTTGCTGGGCAAGATATTTAGTGTCCGTCAAAGCACATTTTTTGTTCTGGGTTGAAGTACAATTCCCAATTTAGCAATTTCATAATTTAGTGGTTTCTGCTATATCAGAGCTATTTGAAATCTATCCCTAAAAGGGTATATAATATTGAAGGTGCACATAGGGTCATTCAGAATAACTTCACACACACGCTTCTGTGCATTTCCAAGTCTAATTCTGTCACTAAATCCATACCGGTCACCCAGCGCCTAAATACTAGGCCTCAAATTTATATCCCGCTGAATTTGAATACAATACATTGGGCCAAATAATATATTTGTTGTTGTGGTGAACCATAACAATGAGAAAAACATCTAGTAAGGGACGCGGACGTGGACATGGTCGTGGTGGTGTTAGTGGACCCTCTGGTGCTGGGAGAGGACGTGGCCGTTCTGCCACATCCACACGTCCTAGTGTACCAACTACCTCAGGTCCCAGTAGCCGCCAGAATTTACAGCGATATATGGTGGGGCCCAATGCCGTTCTAAGGATGGTAAGGCCTGAGCAGGTACAGGCATTAGTCAATTGGGTGGCCGACAGTGGATCCAGCACGTTCACATTATCTCCCACCCAGTCTTCTGCAGAAAGCGCACAGATGGCGCCTGAAAACCAACCCCATCAGTCTGTCACATCACCCCCATGCATACCAGGGAAACTGTCTCAGCCTCAAGTTATGCAGCAGTCTCTTATGCTGTTTGAAGACTCCGCTGGCAGGGTTTCCCAAGGGCATCCACCTAGCCCTTCCCCAGCGGTGAAAGACATAGAATGCACTGACGCACAACCACTTATGTTTCCTGATGATGAGGACATGGGAATACCACCTCAGCATGTCTCTGATGATGACGAAACACAGGTGCCAACTGCTGCGTCTTTCTGCAGTGTGCAGACTGAACAGGAGGTCAGGGATCAAGACTGGGTGGAAGACGATGCAGGGGACGATGAGGTCCTAGACCCCACATGGAATGAAGGTCGTGCCACTGACTTTCACAGTTCGGAGGAAGAGGCAGTGGTGAGACCGAGCCAACAGCGTAGCAAAAGAGGGAGCAGTGGGCAAAAGCAGAACACCCGCCGCCAAGAGACTCCGCCTGCTACTGACCGCCGCCATCTGGGACCGAGCACCCCAAAGGCAGCTTCAAGGAGTTCCCTGGCATGGCACTTCTTCAAACAATGTGCTGACGACAAGACCCGAGTGGTTTGCACGCTGTGCCATCAGAGCCTGAAGCGAGGCATTAACGTTCTGAACCTGAGCACAACCTGCATGACCAGGCACCTGCATGCAAAGCATGAACTGCAGTGGAGTAAACACCTTAAAACCAAGGAAGTCACTCAGGCTCCCCCTGCTACCTCTTCTGCTGCTGCCGCCTCGGCCTATTCTGCTGCTGCCGCCTCGGCCTCTTCCTCCGCCTCTGGAGGAACGTTGGCACCTGCCGCCCAGCAAACAGGGGATGTACCACCAACACCACCACCACCACCTCCGTCACCAAGCGTCTCAACCATGTCACACGCCAGCGTTCAGCTCTCCATCTCACAAACATTTGATAGAAAGCGTAAATTCCCACCTAGCCACCCTCGATCCCTGGCCCTGAATGCCAGCATTTCTAAACTACTGGCCTATGAAATGCTGTCATTTAGGCTGGTGGACACAGACAGCTTCAAACAGCTCATGTCGCTTGCTGTCCCACAGTATGTTGTTCCCAGCCGGCACTACTTCTCCAAGAGAGCCGTGCCTTCCCTGCACAACCAAGTATCCGATAAAATCAAGTGTGCACTGCGCAACGCCATCTGTAGCAAGGTCCACCTAACCACAGATACGTGGACCAGTAAGCACGGCCAGGGACGCTATATCTCCCTAACTGCACACTGGGTAAATGTAGTGGCAGCTGGGCCCCAGGCGGAGAGCTGTTTGGCGCACGTCCTGCCGCCGCCAAGGATCGCAGGGCAACATTCTTTGCCTCCTGTTGCCACCTCCTCCTTCTCGGCTTCCTCCTCCTCTTCTTCCACCTGCTCATCCAGTCAGCCACACACCTTCACCACCAACTTCAGCACAGCCCGGGGTAAACGTCAGCAGGCCATTCTGAAACTCATATGTTTGGGGGACAGGCCCCACACCGCACAGGAGTTGTGGCGGGGTATTGAACAACAGACCGACGAGTGGTTGCTGCCGGTGAGCCTCAAGCCCGGCCTGGTGGTGTGTGATAATGGGCGAAATCTCGTTGCAGCTCTGGGACTAGCCAATTTGACGCACATCCCTTGCTTGGCGCATGTGCTGAATTTGGTGGTGCAGAAGTTCATTCACAACTACCCCGACATGTCAGAGCTGCTGCATAAAGTGCGGGCCGTCTGTTCGCGCTTCCGGCGTTCACATCCTGCCGCTGCTCGCCTGTCTGCGCTACAGCGTAACTTCGGCCTTCCCGCTCACCGCCTCATATGCGACGTGCCCACCAGGTGGAACTCCACCTTGCACATGCTGGACAGACTGTGCGAGCAGCAGCAGGCCATAGTGGAGTTTCAGCTGCAGCACGCACGGGTCAGTCGCACTACAGAACAGCACCACTTCACCACCAATGACTGGGCCTCCATGCGAGACCTGTGTGCCCTGTTGCGCTGTTTCGAGTACTCCACCAACATGGCCAGTGGCGATGACACCGTTATCAGCGTTACAATACCACTTCTATGTCTCCTTGAGAAAACACTTAGGGCGATGATGGAACAGGAGGTGGCCCAGGAGGAGGAGGAGGAGGATGAGGAAGAGGGGTCATTTTTAGCACTTTCAGGCCAGTCTCTTCGAAGTGACTCAGAGGGAGGTTTTTTGCAACAGCAGAGGCCAGGTACAAATGTGGCCAGCCAGGGCCCACTACTGGAGGACGAGGAGGACGAGGATGAGGAGGAGGTGGAGGAGGATGAGGATGAAGCATGGTCACAGCGGGGTGGCACCCAACGCAGCTCGGGTCCATCACTGGTGCGTGGCTGGGGGGAAAGGCAGGACGATGACGATACGCCTCCCACAGAGGACAGCTTGTCCTTACCCCTGGGCAGCCTGGCACACATGAGCGACTACATGCTGCAGTGCCTGCGCAACGACAGCAGAGTTGCCCACATTTTAACCTGTGCGGACTACTGGGTTGCCACCCTGCTGGATCCACGCTACAAAGACAATGTGCCCACCTTACTTCCTGCACTGGAGCGTGATAGGAAGATGCGCGAGTACAAGCGCACGTTGGTAGACGCGCTACTGAGAGCATTCCCAAATGTCACAGGGGAACAAGTGGAAGCCCAAGGCCAAGGCAGAGGAGGAGCAAGAGGTCGCCAAGGCAGCTGTGTCACGGCCAGCTCCTCTGAGGGCAGGGTTAGCATGGCAGAGATGTGGAAAACTTTTGTCAACACGCCACAGCTAACTGCACCACCACCTGATACGCAACGTGTTAGCAGGAGGCAACATTTCACTAACATGGTGGAACAGTACGTGTGCACACCCCTCCACGTACTGACTGATGGTTCGGCCCCATTCAACTTCTGGGTCTCTAAATTGTCCACGTGGCCAGAGCTAGCCTTTTATGCCTTGGAGGTGCTGGCCTGCCCGGCAGCCAGCGTTTTGTCTGAACGTGTATTCAGCACGGCAGGGGGCGTCATTACAGACAAACGCAGCCGCCTGTCTACAGCCAATGTGGACAAGCTGACGTTCATAAAAATGAACCAGGCATGGATCCCACAGGACCTGTCCGTCCCTTGTCCAGATTAGACATTAACTACCTCCCCATAACCATATATTATTGGACTCCAGGGCACTTCCTCATTCAATCCTATTTTTATTTTCATTTTACCATTATATTGCGATGCTACCCAAAGTTGAATGAACCTCTCCTCTGCCTGTGTGCTAGGCCTAAATATATGCCAATGGACTGTTGCAGTGGTGGCTGACATGAAGCCTGATTCTCTGCTATGACATGCAGACTAATTCTCTGCTGACATGAAGCCAGATTGTCTGTTACGGGACCTCTCTCCTCTGCCTGGGTGCTGGGCCTAAATTTATGACCATGGACTGTTGCAGTGGTGGCTGACGTGAAGCCTGATTCTCTGCTATGACATGCAGACTGATTCTCTGCTGACATGAAGCCAGATCGTCTGTTACGGGACCTCTCTGCTCTGCCTGTGTGCTAGGCCTAAATATATGCCAATGGACTGTTGCAGTGGTGGGTGACGTGAAGCCTCATTCTCTGCTATGACATGCAGACTGATTCTCTGCTGACATGAAGCCAGATTGTCTGTTACGGGACCTCTCTGCTCTGCCTGTGTGCTAGGCCTAAATATATGCCAATGGACTGTTGCAGTGGTGGGTGACGTGAAGCCTCATTCTCTGCTATGACATGCAGACTGATTCTCTGCTGTCATGAAGCCAGATTGTCTGTTACGGGACCTCTCTGCTCTGCCTGTGTGCTAGGCCTAAATATATGCCAATGGACTGTTGCAGTGGTGGGTGACGTGAAGCCTCATTCTCTGCTATGACATGCAGACTGATTCTCTGCTGACATGAAGCCAGATTGTCTGTTACGGGACCTCTCTGCTCTGCCTGTGTGCTAGGCCTAAATATATGCCAATGGACTGTTGCAGTGGTGGGTGACGTGAAGCCTCATTCTCTGCTATGACATGCAGACTGATTCTCTGCTGTCATGAAGCCAGATTGTCTGTTACGGGACCTCTCTGCTCTGCCTGTGTGCTAGGCCTAAATATATGCCAATGGACTGTTGCAGTGGTGGGTGACGTGAAGCCTCATTCTCTGCTATGACATGCAGACTGATTCTCTGCTGACATGAAGCCAGATTGTCTGTTACGGGACCTCTCTGCTCTGCCTGTGTGCTAGGCCTAAATATATGCCAATGGACTGTTGCAGTGGTGGGTGACGTGAAGCCTCATTCTCTGCTATGACATGCAGACTGATTCTCTGCTGTCATGAAGCCAGATTGTCTGTTACGGGACCTCTCTGCTCTGCCTGTGTGCTAGGCCTAAATATATGCCAATGGACTGTTGCAGTGGTGGGTGACGTGAAGCCTCATTCTCTGCTATGACATGCAGACTGATTCTCTGCTGACATGAAGCCAGATTGTCTGTTACGGGACCTCTCTGCTCTGCCTGTGTGCTAGGCCTAAATATATGCCAATGGACTGTTGCAGTGGTGGGTGACGTGAAGCCTCATTCTCTGCTATGACATGCAGACTGATTCTCTGCTGACATGAAGCCAGATCCTCTGTTACGGGAGCTCTCTCCTCTGCCTGGGTGCTGGGCCTAAATTTATGACAATTGACTGTTGCAGTGGTGGGTGACGTGAAGCCTGATTCTCTGCTATGATATGAAGACTGATTCTCTGCTGACATGAAGCCAGATTGTCTGTTACGGGACCTTTCTCCTCTGCCTGGGTTCTGGGCCTAAATTTATGAAAATTGACTCTTACAGTGGTGGGTGACGTGAAGCCTGATTCTAGGCTATGATATGAAGACTGATTCTCTGCTGACATGAAGCCAGATTGTCTGTTACGGGACCTTTCTCCTCTGCCTGGGTTCTGGGCCTAAATTTATGAAAATTGACTCTTACAGTGGTGGGTGACGTGAAGCCTGATTCTCTGCTATGATATGAAGACTGATTCTCTGCTGACATGAAGCCAGATTCTCTGTTACGGGACCTCTCTCCTCTGCCTGGGTGCTGGGCCTAAATTTATGACAATGGACTGTTGCAGTGGTGGCTGACGTGAAGCCTGATTCTCTGCTATGACATGCAGACTGATTCTCTGCTGTCATGAAGCCAGATTGTCTGTTACGGGACCTCTCTGCTCTGCCTGTGTGCTAGGCCTAAATATATGCCAATGGACTGTTGCAGTGGTGGCTGACGTGAAGCCTCATTCTCTGCTATGACATGCAGACTAATTCTCTGCTGACATGAAGCCAGATTGTCTGTTACGGGACCTCTCTCCTCTGCCTGGGTGCTGGGCCTAAATTTATGACAATGGACTGTTGCAGTGGTGGCTGACGTGAAGCCTGATTCTCTGCTATGACATGCAGACTAATTCTCTGCTGACATGAAGCCAGATTGTCTGTTACGGGACCTCTCTCCTCTGCCTGGGTGCTGGGCCTAAATATATGCCAATGGACTGTTGCAGTGGTGGCTGACGTGAAGCCTCATTCTCTGCTATGACATGCAGACTAATTCTCTGCTGTCATGAAGCCAGATTGTCTGTTACGGGACCTCTCTGCTCTGCCTGTGTGCTAGGCCTAAATATATGCCAATGGACTGTTGCAGTGGTGGGTGACGTGAAGCCTGATTCTCTGCTATGACATGCAGACTGATTCTCTGCTGACATGAAGCCAGATTGTCTGTTACGGGACCTCTCTGCTCTGCCTGTGTGCTAGGCCTAAATATATGCCAATGGACTGTTGCAGTGGTGGGTGACGTGAAGCCTCATTCTCTGCTATGACATGCAGACTGATTCTCTGCTGACATGAAGCCAGATTCTCTGTTACGGGACCTCTCTCCTCTGCCTGTGTGTGTGCTGGGCCTAAATATATGCCAATGGACTGTTGCAGTGGTGGCTGACGTGAAGCCTCATTCTCTGCTATGACATGCAGACTAATTCTCTGCTGACATGAAGACAGATTCTCTGTTACGGGACCTCCCTCCTCTGCCTGGGTGCTGGGCCTAAATATATGCCAATGGACTGTTGCAGTGGTGGCTGACGTGAAGCCTCATTCTCTGCTATGACATGCAGACTGATTCTCTGCTGACATGAAGCCAGATTCTCTGTTACGGGACCTCTCTCCTCTGCCTGTGTGTGTGCTGGGCCTAAATATATGCCAATGGACTGTTGCAGTGGTGGCTGACGTGAAGCCTCATTCTCTGCTATGACATGCAGACTGATTCTCTGCTGACATGAAGCCAGATTCTCTGTTACGGGACCTCTCTCCTCTGCCTGTGTGTGTGCTGGGCCTAAATATATGCCAATGGACTGTTGCAGTGGTGGCTGACGTGAAGCCTCATTCTCTGCTATGACATGCAGACTAATTCTCTGCTGACATGAAGACAGATTCTCTGTTACGGGACCTCCCTCCTCTGCCTGGGTGCTGGGCCTAAATATATGCCAATGGACTGTTGCAGTGGTGGCTGACGTGAAGCCTCATTCTCTGCTATGACATGCAGACTAATTCTCTGCTGACATGAAGACAGATTCTCTGTTACGGGACCTCTCTCCTCTGCCTGGGTGCCGGGGCCTAAATATCTGAGAATGGACTGTTCCAGTGGTGGGTGACGGGAAGCCAGATTCTCTGCTATGGAACCTCTCTCCAATTGATTTTGGTTAATTTTTATTTATTTAATTTTTATTTTAATTCATTTCCCTATCCACATTTGTTTGCAGGGGATTTACCTACATGTTGCTGCCTTTTGCAGCCCTCTAGCTCTTTCCTGGGCTGTTTTACAGCCTTTTTAGTGCCGAAAAGTTCGGGTCCCCATTGACTTCAATGGGGTTCGGGTTCGGGACGAAGTTCGGATCGGGTTCGGATCCCGAACCCGAACATTTCCGGGATGTTCGGCCGAACTTCTCGAACCCGAACATCCAGGTGTTCGCTCAACTCTAGTTACAGACAGTATCCGCGCCTCTGCACCTTCCACCATAATCAGGAACCTTTGGGTTAGGTTATGTTGTGTGAAGAGTCAAAGTTTATTATGTACAGTTACAGCGCATGATAATGAGTTAGGGTTATAATTGGCCTAAAACGAGAAATGCCTTGTTAGAATAAAATTACCTTATTCCATATTTTGCCTAAATCTTGCTGGGCATTCTGTAGAATATTTTGCCAGTAATATATACACTGAGTTCTGCCTAGTGTAGGGTCTGAAACATTTATTTATTAATTATGAATTAAAACCTCTTCCCACTCTGGCCCGGCATTAGCTTTTAACTGACCTGATCTGATATTTTAAAGTACACGTACCAGAAATTACTAAAGGTTATTTAGGGCGCATCGCATAAAAAAAAGCAAAAAACATTTTTCGATGACTTGCAGCCCCGGAAGCTGCACTGCCATCTTGAAAGCATATCCACGTTTGATTTCTTCCAGGTGCAATGTTGTCTCAGAAACCTTATACGTAGTTTATATATGTGCAGACAGTGATGCATTTGGTGCTTGGGATCCACTCAAAGATCACTGTGGATCTATATGATAGCAGTGCAGTTTCTAAGGGTTTCCCACCAGCACAGATTTTAAGATTGATTGGATACACCAAAGTTCTACCCTAAGCCCTTTTGAATAGTTTACCAGTATAGTATTTTGATGTGAGAAGACATTAGGCGGCCTAGCACCTTGCAGAGGGCCGTAATAGACCCACATAACTGCAACTGTCGATTGTAGTTTACAGCTAAGATGTAGCTTTGGCCATATTGTTGGGATCTACCTGGGTAGACAAGCAGTGTCTTTAGTGTTACTTTCTTATAACCCAGTGCTGTCTTTTAGATTGTATGATCCAAGTACATTGCTTGTTTCTCCACAGATTGCAGATTTACATGCTGTGCCCCGGGGTATGTATGATGGACCAGTCTTTGATTTATCATCAACTCCTAAAGCTGGCACTCCGGCAGGCTCTGCTAAGGGGTCTCCAACCAGGCAGACTGCACCAGTCCGAAACTTGCACCACTCTGCATTTAGTCTAGCTGGTATGTATATAATAAATGCTTGTATATAAAAGCAATGTAATTAAAGTAATTGCATTATCCTATGAAAACTTTTATAGTGTAGAACAGGCATCAGCAACTTTCGGCACTCAGGCTGTTGTGCAGCTACAGTTCCCAGCATGCTCCGTTTATTTCTGTGAGAGTTCTGAGAAGAGTAGAGCAAGTATGCATGCTGAGAGTTGTAGTTCCACAACAGCTGGCGTGCCAGAGGTTGCCTACCCCTGGTGTAGAATATTAATTTTATTGAAGGAATTTTCCAGTATATATTTGAAAATATCTCTTTTCTGGTTGGGTGAAAGCAATGATGGCAGAAAACTGAGTATCCAACTTGACAATAGTTTCTATTAATGAAAACAAGTGCTGGAGAAAATCATTATTGCCTGGTACCACCTTCTTCCAGCCATCCAAAATGACATATGTTTGGGCAATATAAACAGAAGACTGCCTAGTCTAGTCCATGGGTTAGCAATCTGGCACTCCAGCTGTTGTGAAACTTTAACTCCCAGTATCCACGCTTACTCTTTTGTTCTTGGAACTCCTATAGAAGTGGATCAAGTTTCACATCTATGGCCATCCTCCCTGGCAAGCTGTTCTGGCATAGAACATGAACAGCCTGCCGGAGTTCTCCTGATCTGGTATTGCAGAACTCTAACTCTAGTTGGACAGAAACTTTTGCATGCAACTTGTGTCCAGCCGATTCTATGCTAGAACAGCCTGCCAGAGAGGACAGCTGTAGGTGTGAAACTAGCCTTAGGCCACTTGCACACGAACAATATGGATTAGGCCTCCTGCACACAAATGTGCGCTCCCCGTGGCCATGCTGCGGGCCACAATGTACAAACACGAACAGTGGGTCATCTGCAACGGATCGCAGACCCATTCACTTTAATGGGACTGCAATCCGCCCGTTCTGCAAAAAGATAGGACATGTTCTTTCTTTTTGCGGAACGGAAGTACGTGACGAAACCCCACGGGAGCACTCTGTAGTGCTTCCGTTCCGCACCATTCCGCATCTCCGAATTTGCGGACCCATTGAAGTGTATGGGTCCACATCCGTGATGCGGAATGTTCACAGAATGGCGCCTGTGTATTGCGGATCCGCAAATGCGGTAACGGGCAACACACGTTCATGTGCAAGAGGCCTTAGCTCCGGGTGCGTTCAGGAAAACTCGCACCATTTCGCTAGCAAGTTCAGTCAGTTTTAGCTACGATTGCGTTCAGTGGTTGGTTTTTTTGTGCTGGTGAAATGCTCATTGATGCGTTTTCATGCGCGTGATAAAAAAACTGAAGGTTTACAAACAACATCTCTTAGCAACCATCAGTGAAAAACGCATTGCAACCTCACTTGCTTGCAGATGCAATGCGTTTTTCACGCAGCCCCATTCACTTCTATGGGGCCAGGGCTGCGTAAAAAACACAGAATATAAAACATGCTGTGATTTTCATGCAACGCAGAAGTGATATGTGAAAAACACTAAAATGAATGGGTCCGGCTTCAGAGCAGGTGCAATGCATTCACGTCACGCATTGCACCTGTGTGGGAAACTCGCTGAGGGGCCTTAGACAATATTAGCCTGGTGCTCATGCCATCCTGTTCTGTTATCATCAGACGTGTCCTCCTCTTCCTGCAAGTTACAGCTTCTTGCTCAATACTTTTTAATGAAGTAGCTCACTATATACTTAATGTTGGCATAAACATTTTATTAGTGAAACAGGACTCGTTATAAAACGTGAAAGCGTTGGTATTTAATTTACCGATGTTGGCAGTGCTCTTCATCAAAGCTAAGGACAGGATTTCTCACGCTGATTAAACACCTAATATTTCAATATGCTTTCTTTGCAGGACACCCATCAGATGAGAGCGGCGTACGTTCTGCTAGCAGGAGAATTGTAAATCCCCCTGGTGGACGCTCCAATATAACATCTCTCAGTTAAACAACCAAGAGCCATAAGAGTGGGAAACAACCAAATGGTACAATTGGTATTTAAGAGAGAAGAAGCTCCTATAAATTAAAATTAAAGTGACGTTCAAGCTGAAGAATTCTTAACCTTCAGGCCTTATGTTTTACAATTGCTTTTTGCTACCTAGCTTTAAAAGTGTCGCTTGTTTTATTTCTTCATAATTGCATAGCCTTAATTTTCAACCAGTGCATGCAGTTCAGTGGGGTGCAGTTTTCCGAGGGTGTCTGGAAAGGGGTCATTCTCCTGTGTTTATTTTATGATTTTTTTATGAGGCATTGAACACAGATATCTGTTGGTTAAATTCATTAGTTGTGGAAAATTCTGGATCTTCTGTTAACAAGCTTTTCTGTTTTTATACAAGAATTGCAATAAAATGGAGATCCCACCTAATGTTCTATCGTCCTGTATTTTATTCTAAGTTTTACATTTTGCAGTTTACATATTGTAAAGTAAAGTTGTATATCAGGTTTTTGAGGATGAGAATAACCCTTTTTATTAATGGGTGTGACGAGTATCGCACCTCACGAGATACGGTACAGTCACTGGTTACCAAGGCGTGACGTTACGGCCTCCCGGAGGAGCAGGTAAGGTAAGCTTGGTACCGTTTTTACAGTTGCCTCCTGTCCACGCGGGCAGAGGGTTAGAGACCCTCGCTCACAACCCTGACAAGCTGAGAGAGCCTTTTCACTGCCCCAGTGAAACAGCGCTTCCTCAGCCCGGGTATACTGCCACCAGTTTCTCGTTTGATATAAGCCCGGTCCGCTAAACGGATTATATAGGGTGAGAAACCAACCTGCGGTAGCTTATAACTAGGCCGAAACACGGACGCGGGGATTCGTGTTCGAGATACAGGACAGCACAAGAATAAATTCTATATTTAATCGCCTTAAGGGCTCACTAGACAGTACACAATATAACAGAGAATATATACAGTGGTCCGATGTGCAGAATACAGGTGGCATGGTATGGTACAAACAGGATTAAACACAGAAAAAAGTCAGATGGAGGAGTCCTTTGGGTTGATGAATAATGGTTCCTGTAATCCTTGGCTGTCGTCACATGGGAGGCAGTGATGTCAGCAGTTTTAATGGTCCCTCCAATGCTCAGTGGCCCCCCCTTTCAGAGAAAAAACGCTGGACTCTGCCTGCATGGGTCTTTCCACCTATAGTCGGCCACGCCCCTCCCTCCTGGTCCTGGCAGCCAAACGACCACAAAACCCATTAGGGCCCATAGCTCCAGACCAGAAGGTCACAGGGAGATGGTTCTGAGACCAATGGGTCCACCTGGGTGTATGCCTGTGATGGACGGGCGATTCATAATTCCTTATGAATCACCGGTTCCATGATGTCTGATAGTTGCTTTTGTTCTGAGGAATGACTTAGACCCCCTGCAGGGAAGTTTTCCTGCAGGATCTGTGCTGTCTAAATGGAGGTGTGAAATGTAACCAAATGTGGCCTCCTGGAAGCCAGAACCCCTGTGGAGTAAACTACCTCTTCTATCTGACAGCAGATGTCTGGAATGGGATTATGGCTGACATTAAGCAATAATTCTACATTCCTCACAATGGGAGTGTGAAAAAACGCAATGCATATCCGTTCTTCACGGATCCATTTTGTGGACCGATAAGCAGATATGGCCGTGTGCATGAGACATTCTAATATGGCCTTTTTGCAAATCTGTACCTTTTCTGTGATCCGGTTTAGTTCCACGTCACCTTTATCGAACTTCCACCACATTCAACATGCAATTTTACATGGTTAATACAGTTAAAAAAAAGACAAACGTCCATCAAGTTCAACCAAGGGATAGGTGGGGAAGCGAATCCCAGAAGGAAGAATGTATCCCTGCAGTTACTACCCAGAATGTATAAAATATAACACCAAGAACAAAACCAAGGAATTGTGCTAGCAATAAAAGATTGTGGGGGGGGAGATTTATCAAAATTGGTGTAAAGGAAAACTGACTGTCCATAGCAACCAATCAGATTCCACCTTTCTTTTTCCAAAGGAGCTGTGAAAAATGAAAGGTAGAATCTGATTGGTTGAGCAACTAAGTTGATTTTACTTTACACTAGGTTTTATGTATCTTTATTAGAAATGCAAATTAAAACCACTAATAAAAATGATGGGGGAGCCTGCATAACATGACATATCTGCTGTGAGAGAATAACAATATATACATAACGTGCTCACCCACAACACCGGGCGTGCATTTCGCCATTAGCTTTGTTGAGGGCTGTTATGTGTACTTTATACATTCATACATTTGTACTTGTAATCTGTGTCACTGAATGGTATATTGTTTCTCTCACAGCAACATAATGTAATCTTCTCCCTTCTGTGTCTTTTTCCTTGTACTTGGGTCATTTATACTTTCTTTGTGTGGTTTTTAAATTAGAATTCTAGTAAAGATTTTTGATACTTTTGACTTCAGCACCGTTTTATTTAGTCTTGCTCGTGTTGAATTGTATTTTTAGCCTATAGTTATTTTGGGGGATAATTATAAGCTGCCACCTGCAATGTACGTATCATCGGTAAGGTGCACTAGGCTAATTTGATGTCGGGCATCCCAGATACCCACCCCTTAAGAGAAAAAGCAAGTAGTTGTGGGTGCTGTAGTTCAGAGCTCAGCCACTGAACAGTGCAGTCTCATTAGTATAATTACAGACCACTGTGCCCCTTTCAGGTATGGCTGTGCAACAAGTGCTCCATGTGGTTAAAACACGATTGTATGCGCGATTGTACGGGCGTTTGCAATCGCACATACAGAGATAAGCGAACGCCCATTGTCGCGCGTTCCCGCTGAAGTCTATGTACGGGAACGCCCGACAAGACGCCCCAAAGAAGCTCATGTACTTCTTGTGGCATCAGGCGTTTTACAGCGCGATCGTACACGCTGTAAAACGCTCAGGTGAGAACCATTCCCATAGGGAATCATTGGTTCTTGCCTGTTGAGCGTTTTACAGCGCGTAGGAACGCTCAGGTGTGAACCCAGCCTAAAGCTTTTGAACCTATATACTTATTTGATACCTGATAAGAGGCTGCTGTGTCATTTACTCACTGATATATCACTGACCTGTTCTGCAGAGCATTACAGACATTATCATCACACTGTCCCCAATGGGAGAACATACAAACTCCATTCAGATGTTGTCCTTGGTCTGGTTTAAACCTAGGAGACCCAGCGCTGCAAGGCACCAGTGCTAACCACTGAGCTACCGTGCTGCCCATCTATCTGATTTTAGGGAGCCACAATATTTTCGGCATAGAAGCACATGCTACAAATGTTAAATCTCAAGCTCAGACTTAGTTGCCTCAGTAGCATCCTTGATAAAAAAAATCTAATGTTTAAAAGGAATACTAAATGTAGAAAATGCACAAAAACATTTAAAACGTATCTAAGCACTTCCTTCCTCCTCCCCTATTTTGTATATATATATATATATATACACACATACACACACATACACACACACACACTCACACACACACACTAGCTAAAGGACCCGGCTTCGCTCGGGTATATTTAATCTATTTAATTTAATGTTTATGTGTGTCGTTAAAAGATGTCAACACTATCCACTATAACAGTGACATCTACAGCACCTCGTCCCCTTTAGACTCCTTGTCCTCCGTCTGGCGCAGGGCCTGGATGGACACAAGGGTGTCCTTTTGAACAGCTCACTCTCAAACAGCACTGTGCTGTCTAAATGTGTGAGCTGCAGGGAGACAGTCACCCCCACTCCCACCCCTGCAGCTGACAGAAGTAGATTTTTATCTTCCTTTTTTCTATCCCTGTCGGCTGATGAGTGGGAGTGGCCTAACTGTATCGGGGTTGTGTCCTTTTGAACAGCTCACTCTAAGCAGCACTGTGCTGTCTGAGAGTGAGCTGCAGGGAGAAAGTCACCCTCCCTCCCACCTCTGCAGCTGACAGAAGTCGATTTTTAACTTAATTTTTCAAACCCTGTCGGCTGAGGAATTAGAGGGGGCATGGCTTAACCGAATCGGGGGGGGGGGGGTGGCTTACAGGACCTAGAAGTTGATTTTTAACTTCATTTTTTCAATCTGTCAGTTGAGTAGGAAGGGGCGTGGCCTAACCAGATCAGGGGCATGTCCTTTTGAACAGCTCACTCTAAGACAGCAGCACTGTGCTGTTTTTGTGAGCTGCAGGGAGAAAGTTGCCCTCCCTCCCACCTCTTGACAGAAGTTGATTTTTATTTTCATTTTTTCAATCCCGTTGGCTGAGGAGTGGAGGGGCATGGCCTAACTGGATCATGGGCGTGGCTTAGCAGGATCTGGGGCGGGCTTTTAAGTTAGTCTTTTGAGGGTGGACACATTGTGGCAGGGGGCGTGTCTGGGTTCCTTCCTGCAAGAGTGACGCCCCTCTGGGCACCTTACTGGATTTCCAGAGGATAAAAACCTCTATTGCTGGAACAAAGGCCCACCTGGGAATAAGGTACTAAGTGCTATTAGGCCATGGCTTTACTTCAATAGTGATTATCCTGGTGACAGATTTCCTTTAAAACTCCCCTACAGTAGTGAAGATAAATGGCTGGGTTGTTATGGAAACCTGAAGTAAAACTGTATATGTGGAGACTGGAGGACCTGCAAGCTTCTATTGGCTGTTAAGGGTCATGTGACAAAGCTTCTATTGGCTAATGCATTTTTATATATATATTTATCTCAGGAACGATACGTCCTAGAGAGCTGAGACCTGGTCTAAAACCTTCCCGGACATCTAATGTACTTGTGTGCCAAATTTCGTGATTGTAAATGCGACGGTGCAGATTCCTTTAGCGGACATACATACATACACACACACACACATGCACTCGGCTTTATAAAATATATATATATATATATATATATATATATATATATATATATATATATAAAATGAGAGAGCTCTCTGTCTTCCAGGAGATCAGCCATGTCCCCTCTGTAAGACAACTGGCTGAACTAGGAGCCTCCCTGCTGTGCACTGTGTGCAGAAGGACAATGATAGTTAAACCCTGTTGCTTTTGTAAGCCCCACCCTCCCAACCATTCCCTAGCTGAAAATGGAACAGATCGGCAGAAGATTAAGACCTGTGCTTTCTGTAGGATTTGCACAAGGCTTTCTTTCAGGATCATGCAGAGAATCCAACAAAACAACAAAAAATGGAGACAAGATTATCACCTGTTTGGGCCTCATGCACAAAAACATATTTTCTTTCCGTGTCCGTTCCAATTTTTATTTGCAGACAGTATATGAAACCATTAATTTCAATGGGTCCACACAAAAAAACAGAAGTTACACCGTGTGCGTTCCATTTCCGTATGTCCGCTCCGAAAAAATAGAACAGAACTTGTCCTATTATTGTCCGCATTATAGAAAAGGGTAGGACTGTTCTATTAGGGGCCAGTTCTTCAGTTCCACAAAATGTGGAATGCACACGGACGTCATCCGTATTTTTTGCGGACCCCAAAATACATACGATCGTGTGCATGAGCCCTTATGCTGTATTCACATTACAGTTTCACTTTCTGTTCTTTAAATCCATCAGAAGAACAGAAAAAAAAACACAGGACCCTGTGAACCAGGTATTTATGCACACTTGGCATCCGGGTGAGCCACTTCAGATCCATTTTTTTTAGATGGAAAAAAAGTACTGCATGCAGGACGTACTGCATACAATCAGATTCCAGCAGTCTGGGTACAGCAAGTCGACAAAGAGCTCTGTTGCTCCATTATTCCCACTTGGAAACATACCCAAGCTGTCCCATTGCAGGTACAGAGTACGTTTAGCAGTTATAAACATATAGGGGGCATTTATCAAGACATGCAGATTTTTTTCTACTTGTTGATTTCCCTTATGCAGCTGGATGAGGCGCGCACACCTCTGATAGATTTGTTGCATCCTTTCTGCCGAATACCGCATGTGCTCGAGCACAATGCTCGAGTCTTCTCCCTGCACATTTTCTGGCTGCTACACAGCCAATAAACATGGAGGTAAGTGCTGCCCTTCACTGTAATGCCGTAGCCATGTTGGTTACTGCCATTACAGTGATTGGTTGGCCGGAACGCGTCATCGGGTGCTATGTAGCACCGATGACACATGTTCGGCTCAGTGTTAGGCCTCATGCACACGACCGTTGTGTGCATCCGTGGCCGTTGTGCCGTTTTCCTTTTTTTCGCGGACCCATTGACTTTCAATAGGTCCGTGGAAAAATTGGCACAGTGTGCGCCCCCCCTCCCTCCCTCTATTGTAATAAATCGTTGGTGGCACAGTGTGCGCCCCCCATCGCCCCCCCCTCCCTCCCTCTATTGTAATAAATCGTTGGTGGCACAGTGTGCGCCCCCCATCGGCAACCCCTCCCTCTATAGCAGTAACAACATTGGTGGCCAGTGTGCGGCCTCCCATCTCCCCCCCCCCCCGATCATTGGTGGCAGCGGAGTTCCGATCGGAGTCCCAGTTTAATCGCTGGGGCTCCGATCGGTAACCATGGCAACCAGGACGCTACTGCAGTCCTGGTTGCCATGGTTACTTAGCAATAGTACAATAGTAGAAGATTCATAGTAACCTGCTTGCTGCTGCGATGTTCGTGTCCGGCCGGGAGCTCCACCTACTGGTAAGTGACAGGTCTGTGCGGCGCATTGCTAAAGAACTGTCACTTACCAGTAGGAGGAGCTCCCGGCCGGTCACAGACATTGCAGCAGCAAGCAGGTAAGTATGAATCTTCTACTATTGCTAAGTAACCATGGCAACCAGGGCTGCAGTAGCTTCCTGGTTGCCATGGTTACCGATCGGAGCCCCAGCGATTAAACTGGGACTCCGATCGGAACTACGCTGCCACCAATGATCGGGGGGGGGGGGGGGAGATGGGAGGCCGCACACTGCCACCAATGTTGTTACTGCTATAGAGGGAGGGGGGCCGATGGTGGGCGCACACTGTGCCACCAACGATTTATTACAATAGAGGGAGGGAGGGGGGGGGGTGATGGGGGGCGCACACTGTGCCACCAACGATTTATTACAATAGAGGGAGGGGGGGCGATGGTGGGTGTACACTGTGCCACCAATGATTTATTACAATAGCAGGAGGGGGGGGGCCATGGTGGGCGCACACTGTGCCACCAACGATTTATTACAATAGAGGGAGGGAGGGGGGGCGCACACTGTGCCACCAACGATTTATTACAATAGAGGGAGGGAGGGGGAGGGGCCGCACTGGCCACCAATGATATTCAAACTGGGGGGGGGGGGGGGTCTGCCCCCTGCTGCCTGGCAGCCCTGATCTCTTACAGGGGGATATGATAGTACAATTAACCCCTTCAGTTGCGGCACCCGAGGACTTAATTGTGCTGATCACGGCCCCCTGTAAGAGATCGGGTGCTGCCAGGCAGCAGGGGGCAGTCATGTACACAGTTTTTCAGCATATTCTAACCTGAAGCGTCCCCATCACCATGGGAACGCCTCTGTGTTAGAATATACTGTCGGATCTGAGTTTCACAATGTAGCTCATATCCGACAGTATATTCTAACATAGAGGCGTTCCCATGGTGATGGGGACGCTTCAAGTTATGTTCGGGTGTCCGCCTGGCTGTGCGGAGGCAAGCAAATCCGTCCAGACTTACAATGTAAGTCAATGGGGACAGATCCGTTTGAAGATGACACACTGTGGCTCAATTTTCAAACTGATCCGTCCCCCATTGACTTTCAATGTAAAGTCTGGACGGATCCGTCTGAGGCTACTTTCACACTTAGAAATGTTTTAACAATATAATGCAGACGGATCCGCTCTGAACGGAGCCACCATCTGCATTATATGAACGCAAGTGTGAAAGTAAAGGGACTCCTGACTTTACATTGAAAGTCAATGGGGACGGATCCGTTTGCAATTGCACCATATTGTGTCATCCGTCCTTATTGACTTGCATTGTAATTCAGGACGGATCCGTTTGGCTCCGCACGGCCAGGCGGACACCAAAACGACTTTTTTTTCATGTCCGTGGATCCTCCAAAAATCAAGGAAGACCCACGGACGAAAAAACGGTCACGGATCACGGACCCACGGACCCCGTTTTTGCGGACCGTGAAAAAAAACTGTCGTGTGCATGAGGCCTTAGTCAGGGAGAGCTGTGCTGAAGAAGGGAAAGATAGTGTATAGAGTGAAATGTTATTTTTTTTAAGTTTAAAAACTTGTCAGAGACCCAAAAGTCCTTTTAAGGTCTATTGTTGTGTGTGGCAGCAGCAATATATATTTTTAGCACAAACTGCGCTAAATTGCTAAAGCTTTACAGACCCAAAAGTCCTTTTAAGGACTATTGTATGTGGCGGCAATATCTATTCTTAGCGCATCCTGCGCTAAATAGAGTGCAATAGTTAGGCCGCTGCAGGCAGCGACATTAGCTGCTCCACATTTCCAGTGTAACGTGTGCGCATCCCAAAATTATCTGTGTGACATACAGTGTACTTTTTCCGTAGACGGTGTCTGCTGTGGACAGTGACATTATCTGCGCTACATCTCCTGTGTAACGTGTGCACATCCAAAAAATATCAGTGACATCCAGTGTACTTTTTTTGTAGATGGTGTCCTCTGCGGACAGTGACATTACCTGGGGTACATCTCCTTTGTAACATTTCCACATGCCAAATGCCTGTGAAATTCCCTGTCATTTTTTATTAGCCGCTGCTGACATCAGCGACATTATCTGCGGTATTTCTCCATGTTAAGTTTCCACATACCAAATACCTGTGACATTCGCTGTAATTTTATATTAGCCGCTGCTGACATCCGTGACATTATCTGCGGTATTTCTCCTGTGTAACGTTTCCACATCCTAAATACCTGTGACATTCCCTGTAATTTTTTATTAGCCGCTGCTCACATCAGTGACATTGTCTACGGTATATCTCCTGTATGACGCTTCCACATCCCAAATACCTTTTTTAATTTCTTTGCTCATACACTTACAAATCCTACACTACTGTACGAGTGACATACTTTCAAGCATATGAAGAAGGCGAGCAGTAAGGGACGGGGAAGTGGCTGTGATGCTGATGGTGCACGCAGAGGCAGTGGGGTAGCAAGAGTAAGTGGGGTGGCAAAAGCGAGAAGGCAGGCCACACCAAACAGGCCCGCAACTGTTCCCCGGAGCACACCCTTGCGGAAATCTCCCTTGCCAAGTCCACAATCTGTGTCTGCGGGTTACACCACTGCCTCCTCTTCCCCTGTGTTACGTGCTGGCCAATCCCCTGTCGGAGGCGCAAGCCCGGATGTCTCCCGCCCTGCACCCGGACCTTCGCAAGCACCATCAGCAACCACATCCACTTCCGTGTCCCAGCGCAGCGTACAAATGTCCTTACCCCAGGCATTTGAACGCAATCGCAAATACCAAGCCACCCACCCACAGGCCATAGCACTAAATGCGCAACTTTCCAAATTACTGGCCCTGGAAATGTTGCCATTGAGGCCCTCCACAGCCTGATGCTGGCGGCCATCCCTCGTTACACAGTAACCAGCCGCCACTATTTTTCACGGTGTGCTGTGCCCGCCTTACACCAGCATTGTATTGCGGCGGCAGCATGTGGTGACAGATTCCCTTTATATTTTTGGCTATAAGAATACACAACGTATGTGGCCAGATTAGCATTAACTGATCTAATTTTGAAAATGTAGCTCCATGAAGACATGAAGTGTAACACGGTTTGTCATAGATAATGGATTTTGTGTATATCGTGCAAACTGTTACCACCTTGTGGACAAATCCTAACACTGCATGAAAAAACGATAGCATCTTGTGGAGTGTGTTAGTTTATATGGTTTTAGGTCTCTTTAGTCACCGTATTCTGCCATAGAAAGAAGTAATAATTCAAGTGAAGAATATCTCTGTTATGCAGCATGTTTTTGTTTGTTTTTTACATTTTTTCTATATATGAATCCATGAGAAAAACAGAACTGTGTATAAAATTGTAGGTATACAGAAGAATTGTGGGTATTCTTATGGATGCAGACTTCACGTAGCTATAATACACTAATATGCATGACGCCTTTTCTACTCTACATTCTGTGAACCCTGATGAGCGGCCTAGTGTCACAAGGAGCGGCCTGTGGTGGAGAGAATGAGCAAAATGGTGCAATACCAGAAGGCCCCTGTGGAAAAATTGCTGCAAAAGTTTCCAGCTGACAACGCTGTTGGCAGAGTACGTAGTTCCTTGGGCAACCGAGGAGGGAAGACAAGGGGAACAAACAGCAGTTTCAACAGAGGCAGGGCAACATTCTCCAAAGCCTGGGACAGTTTCATGACACCCCGCCAGCACCCTCACCCTGATGAGCGGCCTAGTGTCACAAGGAGGGAAAATTTTTGGAAGATGGCGAAGGAGTACGTAGCAGACTGTGTCAGCGTCCTCAGTGATCCCTCTGTGTCTTACAACTACTGGGTGTCTAAGCTGTACACATGGCACGAACTGGCGCACTGCGCCTTGGAGGCCCTGCCGCCAGCGTTTTGTCAGAGCGGGTATATAGTGCTGCTGGGGGCATAATAACTGATAAGCGCATCCGCCTGTCAACTGAAAATTCTGACAGGTTGACTCCTCCTGCCACTGACTTCTCTACTCCACCAGAGGAAAGCGGCTAAATATAAAGGCACTTTAAATGTGTTTTTTTTATAATGTACTGAATACACTGTCTTCCCATGCACCCCTTCCACCACAAAAAAGGGTATTTGGTTCAATCTTCCTTTCCTTGTCCTCCTCCTATTCCATCATATCAACATGCTTATAAGTCTGCCCTTGCTTCTAATGTTGTAGAGGGTCAGCTCACCTGTAGGCCCTCGCATATAATGTTTTAGAGGGTCAGCTCACCTGCAGGCCCTCATCTACAATCTTTTAGAGGGTCAGCTCACCTGCAGGCCCTCGCATATAATGTTTTAGAGGGTCAGCTCACCAGCAGGCCCTCATCTGCAATCTTTTAGAGGGTCAGCTCGCCTGCAGGCCCTTGCATATAATGTTTTAGAGGGTCAGCTCACCAGCACGCCCTCACCTACAATCTTTTAGAGGGTCAGCTCACCAGCAGGCCCTTGCATATAATGTTTTTGAGGTTAAGCTCAACAGCAGGCCCTCAACCATAATGTTTTACAGGGTCAGCTCACCAGCACACCCTCGCCCATAATTTTTTTAATGGTTAGCTAAGTAGCAGGCACTCGCTCATAATTTTTTCAATGGTCAGCTCAGCAGCAGGCACTCACTCAGAATTTCTTAGAGAGTCAGCTCTGCAGCAGACCCTCACCCCTAGGGTTTTAGATGGTCAGCTCAGCAGCAGGCTCTCTCCCATAATGTTTTAGAGGGTCACCAGCAGGCCCTTGCTCCTAATGTTTTTGAGGGTCACCAGCAGGCCATCAATCATAATTTTTCAAGGGTGTATGATGCCCTCTTATGTGTAATAAAGGGTGTGTTGGAGTGCCGATTCCTTGTAATTTTTGGAAGCCCTTTCACTTAGTGCATAGGCTTCATGAGTGTAGGAGTCCCACTACCTGAACAATTGTACCACAATGTGAATGAGGCCCCTCCATTATGTGATATACAGGTTGTATCGGAGTGCCTCTTCCTTGAAATTTTGGGAAGCACTTGCACTTTATATACAAGTAAATATACAGTAAATAATGTTTCCTAACAATTTTTCCTCTAAAATCAATTTTTATCTTCGGTTTTGTGCGCATTATTGTCAATCGGTAAAAGTGGTCCAAGATGCATCCAGACATCCTCCCCATGCTGTTCCCGAACCATTTTGGTGGTGTTTCCATCAATTTCTGACCTTTTCCTATGAACCAGACACCCTCCTCTCTTCAGAGCAGGGGGTGCCTGGTTTTATGCTTGGGTTCTCCCATTGATTTCCATTTTGCTCTACCGAGCACCCAAGCAGGGCCGTCTTTAATATTGATTGGACCCTGGGCAAAAATTTACTTGGGCCCCCTGGATCCCGCCTTCCCACACCTTAGCAGGCAATCACGCCCTCCACCACAACACACACACAAAAAATCCACACACCTGGTAGAGTACAGTGAATTACTGTAAATACTTCCAGTTCTGAAGACTCCAGCGGCTCATGGTCAGTGCTCTGGGCAGCTGGGCTCAGGCTGGAAGTGGGCACCGCTCTGCAGGAAGGAGACCAGGGCTCGGCTCACCCTAGTGTTACAGTGCACCCCAGCACCCCACAGTATGCAGTATAGCACCCTATAGTATACAACAACCCACAGTATGCAGTATAGCACCCTATAGTATACAGCACCACACAGTATGCAGTTTAGCACCCCACACTATACAGTACCCCACAGCATATAGTAGAGCAGTATAGCAGCCCACAGTATACAGCACCCCACAGTATACAACACCTCACAGTATACAGCACCCCAAACAATACACGATACAGCCCCCCACACTATACAGTACAGCAGTATAGCACTCCACACTATACCGCACCCTCAGTATACATTATACAGACCCCCACAGTATACAGTACAGCAGTATAGCCCCCCCCACTATACAGGCCCCCCCACACTATACAGCCCCCCCCCCACAGTATACAGGCCTCCACACAGTATACAGGCCCCCCACACAGTATACAGGCCCCCCACACAGTATACAGCCCACCACACAGTATACAACCCCCACAGTATACAGCCCACCACAGTATACAGCCCACCACACAGTATACAGGCCCCCACACAGTATACAGGCCCACACAGTATACAGTCCCCCACAGTATACAGCACCCCACTATACAGTAGTTTACAGTATATTAACATAACAGCCCCTGTCACCTTTTTCTGATGTAATCTTCACACAAAAAGCTCCACAGTTAACTTCTGCAACACTCCTGGTAGGACCTGTGATGACTTCATAGCCATGTAACCAGTAATTGCTAGGTTACTGGTCACATGGTGATGATGTCATTAAGGTCCTAAATCACAACTTTAACACAGTACGATCATGATGCCTGGACTCCTGGTAGAGCTGACAGCCTGACACCCGGGGCAGTGGCTAGCAGGGCTCAAGAGGCAGCTGCCTTGGGCCCCCCAGGAGCAACTGGGCCCGGGCAGCTGCCCCTTTTGCCCCTTGGTAAAGACGGCCCTGCACCCAAGTATCCCGAGATGTTCGACCCAAACACCCGAGCACTTTGGTGCTCGATCAACACTAATGAATACCTGTGGTAAGTTCTGATGCATTGACACTAATTATATCTCCTGCTCAATAGTAAGGAGATCTTGAAAACATGACCGGTAGGTGGACCCTGGAAATGGAGTTTAGGAACACTGCCAAAAAATTTATTTCTTATTCTCCATGCACTTCTCTTTGCCCCACTAACTCAAATTTGAACAGTCACTAGATGGTAGTCTATACAGCATAGCCGGAAAATTCCATCAGGCAGAAGCAGTCTATGGTTCCTAAGATTGTGACATCCTGGAGTAATGCGGTTTACTGGGTTTGTGTTATTTTAATTAAACTCAAACGAGTTGTCCTACTTAATTAAAAATCTTGTCCAACCCTACAATTGCTTACTATAAAAAATGTGTCACACCCACCCCTTTCACCATCGCCATTCTATGTGGCTAGTCCGGTATGACCACTGGTTTTTTTTTCCTTTCTTTTTTAATAAACAGCAGCGATTACATGCTGGGATAGCAGCCATAACAGCTCACAGAATCAGTGTAGACCACCGTGTGGCAGCAGTGTTCCTCATACACAGGAAGTTCCAACAGTGCAGAGATATAATATGGGCAAGATTGTTTTAAAGCATAAAAATACAAATTTTATTACTCCCGTCTCCACACGTTTTCTAAGAAATCGGAGCTGGATGGATTTTGTCCAAAAACACATGTTGCTGTAATACCTCTATGTCATACTGAAAGTATATAACCCCAAACCTTCAAAATGTATTGTTGTAATTCACAGAATGTAGAGTAGAAAAGGCGTCATGCATATTAGTGTATTATAGCTACGTGAAGTCTGCATCCATAAGAATACCCACAATTCTTCTGTATACCTACAATTTTATACACAGTTCTGTTTTTCTCATGGATTCATATATAGAAAAAAATGTTTTAAAAAAACATGCTGCATAACAGAGATATTCTTCACTTGAATCATTACTTCTTTCTATGGCAGAATATGGTGACTAAAGAGACCTAAAACCATATAAACTAACACACTCCACAAGATGCTATCGTTTCTTCATGCAGTGTTAGGATTTGTCCACAAGGTGGCAACAGTTTGCACGATATACACGAAGTCCATTATCTATGACAAACCGTGTTACACTTCATGTCTTCATGGAGCTACATTTTCAAAATTAGATCAGTTAATGCTAATCTGGTCACATACGTTGTGTATTCTTATAGCCAAAAATATAAAGGGAATCTGTCACCACATACCTGGAAATAAAACCTTTTCAGCATACAGATGAGCGCTTGTAAGATGAAAGAAACGCGCTGGTCCCTTGTTGATATGTGGCCCCAATTTGGAGTAATAAGCCTGTAGTTTATGCAAATGAGCCCTAATGTGCAACAAGCAGGTTGCTGTTGCATCTGAAGCTCCATTCGGTTTCTGCAAAGGGTGATTTTACTGTATATGATTGGAATCTGGGCAGGCAGCCCTCATCCAGCAATGTGAATGATTAATTTCTGCGCATGTAGAGCCTTCCTACAGTATTTCTGGCCAGGGGAAGGAGAGGTTTGTTCTATAAAGGTAAAAAAAAAAAAAAACACCAGTAAGCAAAAAGGTTAATGTTCAGTTAAAAAAGTTAAAGTTTAGATATTCTGTTCCAAAGTTAATAAAATTATTGCGTTGCGGCCTGTTTTTTTTTTTTTTTACCTTCCAGGTGGACCAACCGATCGATTAGCTGCAGCACTGATGTGCATTCTGACAGAAGCATTGCGCTGCTGTCAGATTACACGCAAGTCGGTGTATGCGGCGCTGCAAGACGAGATTTCTACTCTGCAGTAACAGATACGTTTGCCAAGGCATACGAGCTGAGGAGGAGGCGGCGTTCCTATGCTTTGGCAAACACTTTGTATATATAAAAAAAAAAAAAAAAATCCCGGCAATGATTTATTCATCCACATCGATTGATGTGAAAGGAGAAATCTGGTTTGCCAGGGCATACGAGCTAAGTGGGTATGGATGTAGGGCGGAGCTCCTATGTCCTGGCAGACGCCTTCCCCCTCCATTTTTTTTTTGGGCAGAGATTTTTTTCATCCACATTGAGTGAGCATACAGTATGTTGGACTCTAGGCAGCCTGACCTGCAGAGGCTGGATGCCTACAAGCAAACATTATGCTCCCGGCACAATGCTCCCTCTAAGGTCTGATGCACACGAACGTTTCTTTTTTCCTTTTCTGTTCCGTTGTTTGCGTTCATTTCAATGGGTCCACAAAAAAACAAACAGAATGTAATCGTTTATGTATTTTCGTTTTTCCATTCCGTTCAAAGATAGAACATGTCCTATTATTGTCCGCATAACGGACAAGGATAGTACTGTTCTATTAGGGGCCAGAGGTTCCGTTCTGCAAAAAAAAGGAATGCACATGTATTTTTTACAGATCTCTTTTTTGCGGACCGCAAATCACTGAAAAAGCCATATGGCCATGTGCAATAGGCCTAACTAAGGGCTCATGCACAAAAACGTATTTTATATCCGTGTGCATTCCAGTTTTATTTATTTTTTTGAAGACTGTATGCGGAACCATTTATTTCAATGGGTCCACACAAAAAAATGGAAGTTACTCCGTGTGCATTCCATTTCCATATGTCTGCATGTCCGTTCTGCAAAAAAAAGATGTCCTATTATTGTCCGCATAATGGACAAGGATAGTACTGTTCTATTAGGGGCCAGCTGTACCGTTCCGCAAAATACGATATGCACACAAACGTCATCAGTATTTTTTAAAGATCTGTGTTTTTCGGAATGCAAAATACATACGGTCGTGTGCATGAGTCCAAAAGCCAATGCAACCAGGTTTCGGACCAGCCAACAGCTCCCCTTTAATCTTTTTAGTATACAGTTAAGAATAAAGTACACTTATCTATGAAACCATATAAACCTCTTACCATCATTGGGACAGAGAGTTGTCCTTTACTTTCCATAGTAATTACACAGTGAAGCATGCAGTATTATATCACATAGTACACCATCATGTGGTGTCGTATTATAGCAGAGGCGACGCTCATATTGACTTGACAATGCCTGTGCTAGTGGTGCAAATTACTTGTGCCCAGGAATCCACTTGGAAATAATCTATCATATAGACCCTCTACCAGTGCGCCATATTTTACTTTCAAGCATGTTCTACGTATTAAGTCTGCTAAAGGGAAAGAAAAATTGAAAAATAACTATCCATATATTCTTGGATTACATTATTCTGCCAACCATATATTGTGCATATAGACACTGACATTGATATTATAATACATATGTGGAAATAGGATAAAAAATAGGCTCCATCGTTAATGAGTGTCATAATGTCACTTCTATGTGCAATATTCTGTGCTGGTTGACTTAATTTGTCCTGATAGTAAATGTTTCATTTAAATGTATGTAGGGGACTTGCAGCTTTGTTTAAAGGGGTTGGCAGAGTTATATTAACCCCTTTCTGACCCTGCCATTTTTTTGTCTTCATTTTTTACTAACTGTCTTCCCAGAGCAATAACTTTTTAATTTTTCCATTTATATAGCCATATCAGGGATTATTTTTTGCGAGAAAAGTTGAACTTTGTAATGGACTCATCTAATATTGCATACAATGTAGTGGGAAGCCGAATTTACATTAATTGCATTAAGTGTTAGCTTTTATCCACTATACAGGTGTACTTGGCTGCCATCTAGTGGCCATTGTCGTATTTAGTTATATGTAAGTTATCTATAGTTGCAATTCATATGCTCTTTATACTGTAACTCCTCCTCTGTGATCTCACATCCTGTGTCTTTCAGTTTTTTCTTGTTTGTCAGACATGCATCACAGAGCTGGAGAGAGGATTTTCCTTTGACCTCTATTATCATTTCTCAAGGAACATTCAATAAATTAACTAAAGACATATACATTGTATCTCTACATACAACTGGTGTGCTAAGGGAATGCTTATAGTGAGTTCACTATATACCATTGCTCGTACTAAAGGTTGCCACTTACACTCATCAGAGACTTCTCTCATGTACATTGGTGCCATAGTAGTTTTGCTTTTATTGAGTTCTCTATGCAGTAAAACCAACCTGTTACCTTAATTCTCTGGGTCAGCAGAGTTTCTCTCGTGTTTAATACAAATTAAGGCCGAATGCACACGGCCGTTTTTCACGGCCGTGAGCGGTCCGTGGAACCACGGGCTGGATTCCTGCTGAGAGCAGGAGCGCACGGCGTCATTGGTTGCTATGACGCCATGCGCTCCCTGCTGCTGCCGCAATACAATGATACACTGGTGTGATCTATACCAGTGTATTATTGTACTGTGGCGGCAGCAGGGAGCGCACGGCGTCATAGCAACCAATGACGCCGTGCGCTCCTGCTTTCAGCAGGAATCCAGCCCGTGGTTCCACGGACTGCTCAATGGCTATTCCAACCACCATTAACTTTTTTACAGTTATGTCTAAGGAGGGCTCATTTTTGCAGGACAATCAATTTTTGGGGGGCGGTAAGGCAATGAAAAGAATGGAAAATCAGCTATTTTGCAGATTATTATTATTTTTTTACATAATGCTATTCACCATTTTGAATAAATATTTTCAACCAATGGTTGCTAATGATCTTTACTTTTTATCGTTTATTTATTTTATTGGAGAAATAGGGCGATTTAATTATATATACACACAGTGGGGAAAATTAGTATTTAATACACACGCGATTTTGCAAGTTTTCTCACCTACAAAGAATTTATCATAGGTACACTTCAACTGTGAAAGGCAGAATCTAAAAATAAAATCCAGAAAATCACACTGTATGGTTTTTAAATAATTAATTTACATGTTATTGCATGAAATAAGTATTTGATTCAATAGAAAATCAGAATTTAATATTCGGTACAGAAATCTTTGTTTGCAATTACATAGGTCAGACACTTCCTGTATTAAATAAGGAGAGAAAAGAAGAAATGAATCGCACATCCACTGCTAATGCTATGATCTCATCCCTGCGTTCCTGCAGGAGACAGCACTAAATAGCACAAAATGTACACAAATGCCTCATTTAGCATGTAGCTTGGAGGTGGTACACATGCGCTATTAAATTAGCCCATTATGCTCTCAGTTGGAGTTCCTGTGAGCTTCAGAGCAGGTGAGCTTTGACAACTGTTCACATGGTGCGGTGCTGCGTGGGGGCCACTGTGCTGTTTTTCTGGCTGGTTGGTGGGGCCCAGAGCTAGGTATCGCATGGTCAAGCAGCAGGGGTGCTGTTTGGCCTCTGGGTCCCGCCGCCGGCCGGGATGGCGCCACAGCGCGGGTGGTCGCTGTGTAGCGCTGCGCCAATTTTAGGTTAGGACATACTCATAGAGGCAACCTTGGCCTGGTGAGTGGGCTCATTGCCTTTTGATCAAAATGTACACACATGCCTCATTTAGCATGTAGCTTGGAGGTGGTACACATGCGCTATTTAGTGCTGTCTCCTGCAGGAATGCAGGGATGAGATCATAGCATTAGCAGTGGATGTGCGATTCATTTCTTCTTTTCTCTCCTTATTTAATACATAGAATTCTGTCCCTGGATCAGCACTCCTTCCACTAGCCAGGTGATTTTAATTAGCCTAGTATTCTGTAGTAGGGGTTAAATTAGCCTATCATGCTCTCAGTTGGAGTTCCTGTGAGCTTCAGAGCAGATGAGCTTTGACAACTGTTCACATGGTGTGGTGCTGCATGGGGGCCACTGTGCTGTTTTTCTGGCTGGTTGGTGGGGCCCAGAGCTAGGTATGGCATTGTCAAGCAGCAGAGGTGCTGTTTGGCCACTGGGTCCCGCCGCCGGCCGGGATGGTGCTACAGCGCTGGTGGTCGCCGTGTAGCGACGCGCCAATTTTAGGTTAGGCCCACTCATAGAGGCAACCTTGGCGTGGTGAGTGGGCTTATTGCCTTTTGATCAAAATGTACACAAATGCCTCATTTAGCATGTAGCTTGGATGTGGTACACATGTGCTATTCAGTGCTGTCTCCTGCAGGAACGCAGGGATGAGATCATAGCATTAGCAGTGGATGTGCGATTCATTTCTTCTTTTCTCTCCTTATTTCAGACATTTCCTGTAGTTACTGACCAAGTTTGCACACACTGCAGCAGGGATTTTGGCCCACTCCTCCATACAGATCTTCCCCAGATCTTTCAGGTTTCAGGGCTGTCGCTTGGCTACATTGAGTTTCAGCTCCCTCCAAAGATTTTCGATTGGGTTCAGGTCTGGAGACTCGCTAGTCCACTCCAGGACCTTGAAATGCTTTCTACGGAGCCACTCCTTAGTTGCCCAGCCACGACCCATCTTCAATGCTCTTACTGAAGGGAGGAGGTTGTTGGCCAAAATCTCGCAATACAAGGCCCCATCCATCCTCCCTTCAATACGATGCAGTTGTCTTGTCCCTTTTGCAGAAAAGCAGACCAAAGTATGATTTTTCCACCCCCACGGCTGGGATGCTGTTTTTGGTGTTGTACTCATCCTACTTCTTCTTCTTCCAAACATGACGAGTGGAGTTGATACCAGAAAGTTCTATTTTGGTCTCATCTGACCAAATTACCTCCTCCCATACCTCCTCTGGTTCATCCAGATGGTCATTGGCAAACTTCAAACGGGCCTTGTGTGCCCTTTGGGATTTAAATCCATGACGGCATAGTGTGTTACTAACGGTAATCTTTGAGACCTTGGTCCCAGCTCGCTTCAGGTCATTGACCAGGTCCTCCCATGTAGTTCTGAGCTGATTCCTGACCTTTCTCAAAATCATCCTTACCCCCACAAGGCCAGATCTTGTACGGAGTTCCAGACCGAGGAGGAAGATTGACAGTCATCTTGTGTTTCTTATATTTTCTAATAAATGTGCCAACAGTTGTTGCCTTCTCACCAAGCTGCTGGCCGGACAAATTTACTGGCACCCTCAACTTAATAAATGGTTGCACACCCTTTGGAAGAAGTAACTGAATCAATCGCTTCCTATAACCATCAACAAGATTCTTTCACCTCTCAACTGGAATTTTGAACCACTCCTCTTTTGCAAACTGCTCTAGGTCTCTCATATTTGAAGAGTGCCTTCTCTTAACAGGAATTTTAAGATCTCTCCTCAGATGTTCAATGGGATTTCGATCCGGACTCATTGCTGGCCACTTCCGAACTCTCCAGTGCTTTGTTCCCATCCACTTCTGGGTGCTTCTTGAAGTATGGTTGGGGTCATTGTCCTGCCGGAAGACCCATGACCTAGAACGCAAATCCAGCTTTCTGACACTAGGCCCTACATTTTGACCCATAATACTTTGGTAATATTCAGATTTCATGATGCCTTGCACATAGTCAAGGCAGCAAAAGAACTGCAAAACATCTTTGAACCTTCACCATATTTGACTGTAGGTAACATGTTCTTTTTTTTGTAGGCCTCATTCCATTTTCAGTAAATGGTAGAAATATGTGCTTTACCAAAAAGCTCTATCTTGGTCTCATCTGTCCACAAGACGTTTTACCAAAAGAATTTTGGTTTACTCACGTACATTTTGGCAAACTGCAGTCTAGATTTTTTTTGTCTCTGTGTCACCAGTGGGGTCCTCCTGGGTCTCCTGCAATAGCGTTTCATTTCATTCAAGTGTCGGTGAATAGTTTGCGCTGACACTGATGCACCATGAGCCTGCAGGACAGCTTGAATTTCTTTGATTCGGGCTGCTTATCCATCATCCGGACTATCCTGTGTTGCAACCTTTCATCAATTTTTCTCTTCCGTCCTCGTCCAGGGAGATTAGCTAAAGTGCCATTGGTTGTAAACGTCTTGATTATGTTGCGCACAATGGACAAAGGAACATTAAGATCTCTGGACATGGACTTGTAATGTTGAGATTGTTGATATTTTTCAATAATTTAGGTTCTCAAGTCCTCAGACAGTTCTCTTCTCCTCTTTCTGTTCTCAATGCTTAGTGTGGCATACACAGACACACAAAGCAAAGACTGAGTCAACTCCCCCCCTTTATCTGGTTTCAGGTGTGATTTTTATATTTACCACTCCTGTTACTTGTCATAGGTGAGTTTGAAAGAGCATCATATGCTTGAAACAAACTTGTCTACACAATTTTTAAAAGGTGTCAATCATTTTGTCCTGCTCAATTTTGGAGTTTTGTGTGAAATTATGCCCAATTTGCCTTTTTTTCTCAGTTTTTTTTGTGTTGTTCCAATATACACAAAGGAAGTAAACATGAATTGTGGGTACTCGCTCTTGTAGACAGAATTAATGGACGCAGTATAGAGGCAACAACAAGTTCTTTGGATTAAACAGTTTAGTGTTTTTTTTCACACTTTAGGCAAGTGACGAAACAAGCAGTCATATTCAAAAAAGTCACCTTGCGGTGTTGGTGGTAATTCACAACATGCGGCAATTCTACCTCAAAGAGTCCCTGCTGATAGCAGCACCAACCTGTTTTCATGCCAAACAGGTAGCAAGTCTTCATCCAGACACAAGGCTCCCAGATCCCAACACAGAGACATGGCTTCTGAGCCCAGCTGCCTATTTAAGGACAGTCAGGTGCTGCCAAAACCCAGACCGGCATTCAAAATCCGGTCCGGTATTTGACCTTACCTGGCTGTAAATCAGCCCAGCAGCACATGCAGGGAAGAAAATACCTGTTTTCCCAGACCAAACCTCTCACTGTGAGATATATATATATATATATATATACATATACATACACACAGTTGAAACCAGAAGTTAACATACACTATATAAAAAGACACATATACCAAAGTGCTCAGGTGCTCTAGAACACTTTGGGATGCTCGGGTGCTCTACAGAGGACCAGAGCACAATGGAAGTCAATGGGAGAACCAGAGCATTAAACCAGGCACCTCCTGCTCTGAAGAGGGGAGGGTGTCTGGTTCACATGAAAAGGTCAGAAATTGATGGAAACACCACTGAAATGGTTTGGGATGTCTGGATGTATCTTGGACTCCCAGGTCGCTGCTGGGAACAATGTTGTCTGAGAAGAACGCCACTTTTACAGACTGAAAATAATACGCACAAAACCAAAGATAAAATAGATTTTAGAGGAAACATTTTTATATTTCCTTTTATATAATGTGCAAGTGCTGCCAACAATTACAAGGAAGAGGCACTCCGATACAACCTGTATATCCCATGAAGGAGGGCCTCATTCACATGTGGTACAATTGTTTAGGTAGTGGTACTCCTACACTCATAAAGCCTATGCACTAAGTGAAAGGACTGCCAAAAATTACAAGGAACCTGCACTCCAATACACCCTTTATTACACATAAAGGAGGGCATCATACACACCCTTGAAAAATTATGACTGATGGCCTGCTGGTAACCCTTAAAACCATTAGGAGCAAGGACCTGCTGGTGACCCTCTAAAACATTAGGGGCGAGGGCCTGCTGCTGATCTGACCATCTAAAACATTATGGGCGAGGGCCTGCTGGTGACCCTCTAAAACATTAGGGGTGAGGGTCTGCTGTTGAGCTGACCCTCTAAAACATAAGGAGCAAAGGCAGCCTAATAATCCAGGCCTTGTTCATTTTGATAAGAGTTAAACTGTCAGCATTTTCAGTTGACAGGTGGATGCGCTTATCAGTTATTATGCCCCCAGCAGCACTATATACACGCTCTAACAAAACGCTGGCGGCAGAGCAGGCCAGCACCTCCAAGGCGTAGAGTGCCAGTTCGTTCCATGTGTCCAGCTTGGACACCGAATAGTTGTAAGGCACAGAGGGATCACTGGAGGACACTGACACGGTCTGCTACATACTCCTTCACCATCTTGAAAAAAAATTCCCTCCTTGTGACACTAGGCCGTGCATCAGGGTGAGGGTGCTGGCGGGGTGTCATAAAACTGTCACAGGCCTTGGACAGTGTTGCCCTGCCTCTGTTGGAACTGCTGTGTGTTCCCCTCGTCTCCCCTCCTCGGTTGTCCAAGGAACTACGTATTCTGCCGCCAGCGTTGTCAGCTGGAAATTTTTGGAGCAATTTTTCCACAAGGAACTTCTGGTAATGCACCATTTTGCTAGTCCTCTCCACCACAGGAATGAGAGATGAGAAGTTCTCTTTCTAGCGGGGGTCGAGAAGGGTGAACAACCAGTAATTGGTGTTGGCCAAAATATGTATAACGCGTGGGTCACAGGAAAGGCAGCCTAACATAAAGTCAGCCATGTGTGCCAGAGTCCCAACAGACAAGACTTCACTGTCCTTATCAGGAGGATGGCTCTCAATCTCCTCATCCTCTTACTTCTCTTTGGCCCATCCACGCTGAACAGATGGAATAAACCTGCTATGGGTACTACCCTCTGTTGCGGAGGCAACAGTCTCCTGCTCCTCCTCCTCCTCATCATCCAATTTGCGCTGAGAACACGAACTGAGGGTGGTCTGGCTATCACCCTGTGTAATGTCTTCCCCCATTTCCACCTCTTCCACATGCAAAGCGTCCGCCTTCATTGTGAGCAGTGAGCGCTGCAGTAGAAACAGAAGTGGGATGGTTACGCTGATAATAGCGGCATCACCACTCACCATCTGTGTTTATTTCTCAAAGTTGTGTAAAACCTCAAAGAGGTCAGACATCCATGCCCACTCGTTGCTTGTAAAGAGCGGAAGCTGACTGGAAAGGCGACGACCATGTTGCAGCTGGTATTCCACTACTGCCCTCTGCTGCTCACAAAGCCTGGCCAACATGTCGAACGTGGAGTTCCAGTGCATGCTCACGTCGCACAACAGTCAGTGAGCTGGCAATTGTAAGTGCTGCTGCAGTGTTGCCAGACCGGCAGCAGCTGTAGATGACTTTCGGAAATGGGCACACACGTGCCGCACCTTCACCAGTAGCTATGGCAAATTGTGGTAGGTTTTGAGAAACCGCTGAACCACTAAGTTGAAGATGTGGGCTAAGCATGGTATGTGTAACAGGAAAAATAGTGGTGGCTGGGGACTGAGTAACGAGGGACGGCCGCTGTCATCAGGCCTAAAGCCTAAATGGCAACATTTCCAGGGCCAGCAATTTGGAAAGGGGCACATTTAGTGCTATGGACTGTGGGTGGGTGGCCGGGTATTTGTGCTTCCGTTCAAAGGCTTGAGGTATGGACAACTGTACGCTGCGCTGGGACACAGAAGTGGATGCGTCTTGGACAGGGGATTGGCCAGCACTTAACACAGGGGAAGAGGAGGCAGTGGTGTGACCCGCAGACACAGATTGTGGACCCAGACGTTTGGCCCACCTATGTCCAGTGCACATCTTGAATGATGTATGCAGTCCTGGAACAGCCGTTCGAGGGTGTATATCTTTTTTCAAGATGTGAGCAAATTACCCGTTTGGAATCGCAAATCGAGTTTCTAAATGGGCAAGTTGCAACGCTGAGAGGCATTGACAATTTGCAAAAGAGTTTGCTTCTCACCGAGCAAGCACTCTTTGGGGTAGATGAGTGGGAGGGTGACAGAGAGGAGGCTGAGGAAAGTGAGGTAGCTAGCTGGGTAACAGTTAGAAAGCAGGTTAGAGGGAAGAGTGCCAGGAAGGCTTGCCCTAATCTGACACACCCCAACAAGTTTGCACGTTTGGCAGATGAGGGGATGTCAGTCCAGGGACGGCACTGCTCTGTCAGTCAGGGGAATGTCAGCTCCAGTAAGCAGGGGACCAGGAGAGCAGGGCAGGCGAGACAGGTGCTGGTAGTGGGAGACTCCATTATTAGGGGAACAGATAGGGAAATCTGTCACAAAAACCGTGATCGCCAAACAGTGTGCTGTCTTTCTGGCGCTAGAGTTCGACACATCGCGGATCGGGTTGACAGATTACTGGGAGGGGCTGGAAAATATCCAGCGGTCATGGTCCATATCAGAACCAATGACAAAGTTAGGGGTAGGTGGAGAGTCCTTGAAAATGATTTCAGAGATTTAGGTCAAAAGCTTAGGGAAAGGACCTCAAAGGTAGTATTTTCCTAAATACTACCTGTACCACAGGCCACACAAGAAAGGCAGCGGGAGATTAGGGAGATTAACAAGTGGCTCAAGAACTGGTGTAGGAAGGAGGGGTTTGGGTTCCTGGAGAACTGGGCCGACTTCTCTATCGGCTACAGGCTCTATCGTAGGGACGGACTGCACCTCAATGGGGAAGGGGCAGCTGTGTTGGGGAAGAAGATGGCTAGAAGGTTGGAGGAGTGTTTAAACTAGGGACTGGGGGAGGGAAATTACATTATAGGAGGGGAAGATAGTGCAGATATCTTTAAAAGCATCCTAAAATCTCATTGTGAGAGGTACAAACCGGATTCCAAAAAAGTTGGGACACTAAACAAATTGTGAATAAAAACTGAATGCAATGATGTGGAGATGGCAAATGTCAATATTTTATTTGTAATAGAACGTAGATGACAGATCAAACGTTTAATCCGAGTAAATGTATCATTTTAAAGGAAAAATACGTTGATTCAAATTTTCACGGTGTCAACAAATCCCAAAAAAGTTGGGACAAGTAGCAATAAGAGGCTGGAAAAAGTAAATTTGAGCATAACGAAGAGCTGGAAGACCAATTAACACTAATTAGGTCAATTGGCAACATGATTGGGTATAAAAAGAGCTTCTCAGAGTGGCAGTGTCTCTCAGAAGCCAAGATGGGTAGAGGATCATCAATTCCCACCGTAAAACCATATTGGATGCCCGTGATCTCTGGGCCCTTAAACGACACTGCACCACAAACAGGAATGCTACTGTAAAGGAAATCACAAAATGGGCTCAGGGATACTTCCAGAAACCATTGTCAGTGAACACAATCCACTGTGCCATCCGCCGTTGCCAGCTGAAACCTACAATGCAAAGAAGAAGCCATTTTTAGGCAAGATCCACAAGCTCAGGCGTTTTCACTGGGCCAGGGATCATTTAAAATGGAGTGTGGCAAAATGGAAGACTGTTCTGTGGTCAGACGAGTCACGATTCGAAGTTCTTTTTGGAAATCTGGGACGCCATGTAATCCGGACCAAAGAGGACAAGGACAACCCAAGTGTAGTGTCCCACTAGGTATGGGTGGGCACTACACAAGGGTCAATTGGTGTGCGCGTTACTCCTACTCACAAGGAACAGAAATGTCATATTTAATTCTGCATTTAATGTATGTTTTAATGTGTTTTTACATGCAATGTACCCCTGTATGATGCAATAGCAGGCCTAGTTGGGTGTAGTTAGACATCCCAGACACTAGAGGGAGATAGGGAGCCCCTAGTATAAATGTCCAGGCCCAGACAGGGAGAGTTAGTGCAGAGTCAGGAGTCTGAGAAGACAGAGGTTAAGAAGCCTGCTCCTGACATGCAGCTGGATAGCCCTGGCTGCTAGTGATGTCCAGGAGGCTGTTGAGAAGCTCCAGCCTGCCTGAGAACAAGAGAGCCTAAGTTAGCTCTGAAGAGATACCCCAGTTGCAGGATTCAACCTCCTGGGAGAAACCTACAGTTATCCACCAGATAGGAGGAGGCGACCCAGGGTAAGCAAAGTGACCCTGATGGGCAGAGGATTTTAGGAATCATAGCAAGGAGTATAATACCTGAGGAAGAAAGTAACCAAGGATATAAGCCACCCTTTTAGGCATCCGGGCCTTGGGAGATATAAAGCCAGAGCAGGAGTTCTAGAAGGGACACTGTACATTGATTCTGAGGAAAGGTACAACCTGCTGCTGAGTGCTTGTGGAATTTTCCCATCAGCGAATCTTGCATGACTATTGCCTGCCATATTTGTGAATAAGCCCCTTTTGTGGAACTGTAATATAAAGACTGTGCTACACCTGCTGTACAAAGTTGGATTGTCCAGTAAAGTTTACGTTTGGTTCACTGCATGCTTGTGTACCTTCATCATTCCAACCATCAACCGGCGTGCCACCGTCCAAAGGCACTGGCGTCACGAATACCACAGGGACCTTGCCCCAGGCACACAAAATACCTGTAACATCCAGGGCACCTCAACTACCATCAGGCCTGGTCCCTATCTACAGAGCGTGCCCCAGAGGAACTGTGTCTACCTCTCCTTCACTGCCACGCGCCTGCCCAGGGTTCTTCAAATATAGTGAGTACCCTCGATTGCCCATAACCGTGACCTCACTTCGTCATACCCTGCAGGTCTGGCGTGTTGCACAAGTTGTTATCAATGCTCAGTTCAGAAGCCTGCATCTCTGATGGTATGGGGTTGCATGAGTGCGTGTGGCATGGGCAGCTTGCATGTCTGGAAAGGCACCATCAATGCAGAAAAATATATTCAGGTTCTAGAACAACATATGCTCCCATCCAGACGTCATCTCTTTCAGGGAAGACCCTGCATTTTTCAACAAGATAATGCCAGACCACATTCTGCATCAATCACAACATCATGGCTGCGTAGGAGAAGGATCCAGGTACTGAAATGGCCAGTCTGCAGTCCAGATCTTTCACCTATAGAGAACATTTGGCGCATCATAAAGAGGAAGGTGCAACAAAGAAGGCCCAAGACGATTGAACAGTTAGAACGGTGTATAAGACAAGAATGGGAGAGCATTCCTATTTCTAAACTTGAGAAACTGGTCTCCTCGGTGCCCAGACGTCTGTTGAGTGTTGTAAGAAGGGGAGATGCCACACAGTGGTGAAAATGGCCTTGTCCCAACTTTTTGGGGATTTGTTGACACCATGAAATTCTGATTCAACATATTTTTCCCTTAAAATGGTACATTTTCTCAGTTTAAACTTTTGTTCCGTGATTTATGTTCTATTCTGAATAAAATATTAGAAGTTGGCACCTCCACATCATTGCATTCAGTTTTTATTCACGATTTGTATAGTGTCCCAACTTTTTGGGAATCCGGTTTGTACATACCGTATGGGAATAAAAGGTTAAGGAACAAAAAGAAACCAATGTGGATAAACAGAACTGTAAAGAAAGCAATAAATGACAAAAAGAAAGCATATAAAAACACTAAAACAGGAGGGTAGCACGGAAGAACTGAAAAACTATAAGGAAAAAATAGAACATGTAAAAAACAAATAAAAGCAGCCAAACTAGAGACCGAGAGATTAATTGCCAAAGAAAGTAAAACTAACCCTAAAATGTTCTTCAATTATATAAATGTTAAAAAGTATAAATCTGAAGGTGTCGGCCCTTTAAAGAGTAATGAGGGGGGAGTCGCAGAGAGCGACGAGGAGAAAGCAAAGCTGTTAAATATTTTTTTCTCCAATGTATTCACTGAGGAAAATAAACTGTCAGATGAAATGCTGAATGTAAAAATAAATTCCCCATTAAAAGTGTCCTGTCTGACCCAGGAAGAGGTACAACAGCGACTTAAAAAGATTAAAATAGACAAATCGCCAGGACCGGATGGCATACACCCCCCGTATCCTAAGGGAATTAAGTAATGTCATAGCCAGACCCTTATTTCTGATATTTGCAGACTCTATACTGACAGGGAATGTCCCACAGGATTGGCGCATGGCAAATGTGGTGCCAATATTCAAAAAGGGTCCAAAAACAGAGCCTGGAAACTATAGGTCGGTAAGTTTAACATCTGTTGTGGGTAAACAGTTTGAAGGTTTTCTGAGAGATGCTATGTTAGAGCATCTCAATGGAAATAAGCAAATAACGCCATATCAGCATGGCTTCGTGAGGGATCGGTCATGCCAAACTAATTTAATCAGTTTCTATGAGGAGGTAAGTTCTAGACTTGACAGCGGCGAATCAATGGATGTCGTATATCTGGACTTCTCCAAAGTATTTGACACTGTACCACATAAAAGGTTAGTATATAAAATAATAATGCTCAGACTGGGGGAAACGTGAATCACCATGGTAAAAGATCATGTGACGTACCATGTGATGACCGGAGTGACGTCATCAAAGGTCCTTTACCTGTATTTAATGCTCACCACAGGTCCTATTCAACAAAGGAGACACAAGGAGATGCCGGGCTTCGCGATCAAGTGGACTAAGGTGAGTTAAATTATTTTTAATTATTTTTAACCCTTCTAGCTCTCTTTTACTATGCAGTCTGTATTCAGAATGCTATTATTTTCCCTTTTAACCATGTTATAAGGGAAAATAATAATGATCGGGTCTCCATCCCGATCGTCTCCTAGCAACCGTGCGTGAAAATCGCACCGCACCCACACTTGCTTGCGGATGCTATGAGATTTTCACACTTCCCATTCACTTCTATGGGGCCTGCGTTGCGTGAAAATCGGACAATATAGAGCATGCTGCGATTTTCACTCAACGCACAAGTGATGCGTGAAAATCACCGCTCATGTGCACAGCCCCATAGAAATGAATGGGTCCGGATTCAGTGCGGGTGCAATGCGTTCAACTCATGCATCGCATCCGAACGGAATACTCGCCCGTGTGAAAGGGGCCATATTCCTGTGTGATATCAGAAATCGCACTAATAGCGAAGCACTGTAATCCAATGTTAGCAACACTCGTATTATTATACTCACGAGCGCAGATGATAATGCAGGCATATCAGTGCTTCACTATTAGTGTGATTTCTGATATCCCACAGGAATATCTGGTGGAAAACCAGGATACCTGTGAGACCTGATGTTTTGCCTATATGCATTGAAGTGGATGATTTGAGCTTAAAGAGGTTCTCTCCTGATCAGTGTGGTTCCAAATCAAGAGAATGAAAAGAACGCCTCGGAATATCCGAGTGTACTCTCCATGGTGGGAGGAAGGAGAATCAGGTGAGAATTCTGTTGACCAGACTCTTGGCTATTGAGACTGGACTTTGTGGAAGACAGGGTGGTGCTTAACTGACTGGAAGCATTATCTGCTGCAATCCAACCGACCACCTGGTCGTACTGGTGTGACTTCAAGAGTAGTGTCCTGTGCCGCACTGCAAACTGGGACATGAAGTTAGGTATCGTGGATGAGTGTGTTTCTTGTGCTCTGGCAGCAGGCTCAGTTTCACCATGCCACGGCCTCTGCATGCACCATCAGCAGCACGGCCACTTCCCCGTCCCTTACTGCTTGGAGCATATTAAATGGTATATATGCTTGCAAGTATGTCACACATACAGTAGCGCAGGTTTTGTAAGTGTATGTGTAAATTAATTACACTGAATGTCACAGATATTTAGGATGCGCAAACATTACACAGGAGTTGTAGTGCAGGTAATGTCGCTGTCACCAGCGGCTAAGAAAAAATGACACTGACTATCACAGATAGGATGCGCAAATGTTGTACAGGAGATGTAGTGCAGGTAATGTCGCTGTCACCAGCATCTAAAAAATTACACTGAATGTCACAGATATTTAGGATGCGCAAACGTTATACAGGAGATGGAGCGCAGGTAATGTCGCTGTCACCAGCGGCTAAGAAAAAATGACACTGACTATCACAGATAGGATGCGCAAATGTTGTACAGGAGATGTAGCGCAGGTAATGTCGCTGTCACCAGCGGCAAAAAAAATGACACTGAGTGTCATAGGTATTTAGGATGCGCAAATGTTATACAGGAGATGTAGCGCAGGTAATGTCGCTGTCAGCAACGGCCAAACAATTGCGCTGAATGTCACAGATATTTAGGGTGCGCAAATGTAACACAACAGATGTAGCAGAGGTTGTGTCACTGTCAGCTGCTGCCAGACAATTGCACGCAATTTAGCGCAGGTTGTGCTAATAATATATATTGCAGCTAGATGAAACAATAGTCCTTAAAAGGACTTTTGGGTCTCTAACGCCTATAAAAATATTCATGTCCCTACACTATCTGTCCCTTCTGCTGCAGCTAAGACTAAGACTAAGCCGAATCACGTATCATCGAGTGCTATATAGACGAGCATGCTTGTCCAACACTAATATGCATGTTTTTCTCAATATCTGACATGAAATCAGAATAAACCTTTCCTGTTTTTGGTCAATTAGGATTTCCATAATTATTATTATTTGCCAAATGCCAGAATAATGAAAGAGAGAGAGAATGTTTTAAGGCATTTTTATTACTTTCTGCAAAGTCAAAACTTTACATACATTTCATTAATATTTGGTACCATTGCCCTTAAACTGCATGACTTGGGTCAAACTTTTTGGATATTCTTCCACAAGCTTCTCAATAGTTGGTCGGAATTTGGGCCCATTTCTCCTGACAAAACTGGTGTAATTGAGCCATGTTTGTTGGTCACCTTGCTCGCACCTGTCTTTTCAGCTTTGCCCATAAATTTTCAATAGGATTGAGACCAGGGCTTTGTGATAGCCTCTCCAAAACATTGACTTTGTTATCCTTAAGCCATTTTGTAACCAGTTTGGCAGTATGCTTCGGGTCATTGTCCATTTGGAAGACCCATTTCCGCCAAAGTTTTAACTTCCTGGCTGATGTCTTGAGATATTGCTTCGGTATTTCCGCATAATCTTCTTTCCTTATGATGCCATCTATTTTGTGAAGTGCAGCAGTGCCTCCTGCAGCAAAACAACCCCACAACATGATGCTGTCACCCCCGTGTTTCACAATTGGGATGGTGTTCTTCGGCTTCCAAGCTACTCCCTTTTTCTTCCAAACGTAACAATGGTCATTATTGCCAAAAAGTCAAATTTTAGTTTCGTCAGACCACAGGACATGTCTCCAAAAATGTAGGTCTTTGTTCCTGTGTGCATTTGCAAACATTAATCTGGCTTTTTAATGTTTCTTTTGGAGTAATGGCTTCTTCCGGGCAGAGTGGCCTTTCAACCTTACCAGCTTCCACCATCATCTTTACAAGGTCTTTTGCTTTTGTTCTTGGTTTGATATGTCGGACCAAAGCACGTTCATCTCTGGGACACAGAACCCATCTCCTTCCTGAGCAGTATGATGGCTGGACATTCCCATCTTGTTTGTACTTGCGTATAATTGTTTGTACAGATGAATGAGGCACCTTCAGGTATCTTGAAATTGCACCCAAGGTTGAGCCAGACTTGTGCAAGTCCACAATTCTCTTCCTGATATCTTGGCTGATTTCTTTAGACTTTCCCATGATGCTACACAAAGAAGCAGTGCGTTTCAGGTGTGCATTTAAATACATCCACAGGTGTGTCTCTAATTAACTCAGATGTTGCCAACAAACCTTAGAGAAAATTCCAAGCACATGACACCATCATGTGGGCAGTCCAGAATTGTTTATGGGCATAGTAATCTTGACATTGCAGAAAGTAATAAAGATGCCTTAAAACATTCTCTCTCATTATTCTGGCATTTGGTAAATAATAAAAATGATGATAATCCTAATTGACTGAAAACCGGAAAGGTTTATTCTGATTTCATGTCTGATATTGAGGAAAACATGCATGTGTGTCTTTTTATATAGTGCAAACTTCTGGTTTCAACTGGATATACATACTCATTTTGGCAGATGATTAGTTAATGTACTGACAGTTTACAATATCTTTTTCCATCAGGATATGTTAAAACTCATTCCCTGTGAAGTAATCGCGTTAAGCATGAATAGATGGATGTGAAAATGCCCCAAGCTGCTCATGCCCTTGGTTATGACTTCTGCAGAAAATCACTGCACAATTCAAGAACAGACCTGTCTACATATAACACTCAATACAAAGAATACAACATAAGATACAGCAACATGGTCTTTACATTTTGGGGGGGATTCATGATCGGCAGCTTAAGGGGCATAATTGAATAAGATATATATATTATCAAAAGATATATACTGTTTGTTTTTGCTAAATATCATCTCTATTCTATCTTATCTCAGACCGGACCACATATTGCATAATGTTATATTTACCTGGCTTTACTTATGCCCCTCATCACTTCCTAAGAAGTAATGCACATTGTATGCCTACAAAGAGGAATGTGGGAAGAGATGTAACAGCTACAAATCTGAGACAAAAACTGCCATAGCTTCATGTATAAATGCCTCTCTCACTAACAAAGGATTCATTCCATAGAATAATCGCAGAAAGATTGTTTCTTAGGCTATGTTCACACCTGTCAGATTTGACCCATCAAGTCAGACAACAATCCACATCCCTTGCATGTGAAAGTTGTTTCCACAACAACGATTATGTGTAGAAATTTTATAGGCAAAATGTTAGCACTGTCACAGAAAAATAGACAGTGAAGATAAGTTAGGCTACTTTCACACTTGCGTTAGCAGGGTCCGGCAGGGGAACAGTCTACCAGATCTGTACTAATGCTCGCCTATGTGTGCCTCTGGAAGTCCGCTCCTGTCTCATGCACTATAATGGGGATGGGCCGGAGGTCCGGCAGGGGAACAGTCTACCAGATCTGTACTAATGCTCGCCTATGTGTGCCGCTGGAAGTCCGCTCCTGCCTCATGCACTATAACGGGGACGGGCCGGAGGTCCGGCAGGGGAACAGTCTACCAGATCTGTACTAATGCTCGCCTATGTTTGCCGCTGGAAGTCCGCTCCTGTCTCATGCACTATAATGGGGATGGTCCGGAGGTCCGACAGGGGAACAGTCTACCAGATCTGTACTAATGCTCGCCTATGTGTGCCGCTGGAAGTCCGCTCCTGCCTCATGCACTATAATGGGGATGGGCCGGAGGTCCGGCAGGGGAACAGTCTACCAGATCTGTACTAATGCTCGCCTATGTTTGCCGCTGAATGTCCGCTCCTGCCTCATGCACTATAATGGGGATGGGCCGGAGGTCCGGCAGGGGAACAGTCTACCAGATCTGTACTAATGCTCGCCTATGTGTGCCGCTGAATGTCCGCTCCTGCCTCATGCACTATAATGGGGATGGGCCGGAGGTTCCGGCCACAGCACAGCAAACATGCAGAGAAGAGGCTGGACAAAAACTACATCATGCTAAGGACAACAAAAGAAAAGCTACCTACCTACCCAATACCCCCACACCTTTCCTACCCTAACTTTCCTGTTAAGGTTTTGAATAATTTGTTATCGCAAAATAATGTCTGTAAAATCTTTTAATTTTAAGACGGTTTAACAGTGTCAAATGTAAATTGCAGACCTAGCTATGTATTATTGATATTCTTCAATAAAAAGTTATGGAAAAAAACAACATAAAAACGACAGCATGCTGCAGTTTATGTCCAGCCGCCTCCACTATAATGAACTACTGTATTCTTAACATGCCCCTCCCCTATGAACTGTGTCTGCAATCCTATCCCCCCCATGAATTGTGCTGTGGCTGCAGTCTTATGAAATTAAAAACAAGAAAAAATAACCATAACCACTGCCACGCACCTCTGTTAATATCAGCTAGAAAACTACTAAATTTATCGTAAAATCACTAGAACTGGGTGTAAAAGAATATAAATATAAATAAAAATAAAATTTATTTATACTGGAGAATATATATTTTAAATAGACCCCAACCCCTATATATTATAGAATAGGTCTCTACTCCTATATTCTAGGATTACCCCTATTTCCTTAGGGGAAGCTCTATTCACACATACAGGTATATCATTTTGTGCACATTTGTTGACAGCCTCTTATACATATACACCTTCATACCTATACTTTCCCTGGAAGAATCCATTGTGCAATCTATTTATGACCATTTAGCTACGTTATATATCTTTTTTTTTTTTTTACTGTCTCCTAGAGCATAAAGATGTCTTGCTATATTTATATTTATGTCTTGGAAACCCAGAATATCCAAAAAATCTACATATTTTTTAGTCTTTTTCCGCATATATATATATATATATATTCCTTTCCCCCTCCTTTCTGCACAGCTAGGAGTGACTGATGCGTTCCAGTGGGCAACAGGGAGATCAGGATCAGTGACCTGAGGCCGCCTATTTCTTATACAATATTGCCAAAATATATATAACGGCCCTTGAACCTAATAATATGAACAGGATAGGTTGAAATTTCACCAAAAACCCTTCCAAGAGCTGTCAATTGAGTATTACTGTATCGGTTGCATTTTACTGTGGAACGCATGGGCACTTCCGGTTCAGTCCGAAACTGGAAGTGACGGCCGGCAAGTTGCTACAAATAAATCTGACCCTCGAGCTGTAGGTATATATCTTTCCCCCTCCAATCGTACACTATAAAGAGGATCTAGTTGAATATTCTCTATAAGACCAGGTCACTATGTGGCCATTTCTGAATTCTATCAGTTTTTTGCCTATACTTTGAATAAAGGAAGTTTCAAGAAGATCCGAGTGTGGACCTGCTGTTTTCATCCTGTGACTCTACGTGTGATCCAGGTGAGGGGCGTAAATTCAATGGGTGCCTTGAGCTTTATTCCATCGGATTCCTCCCTGGTCAAGTAAGTTCCGCTATTTGTGTTGCCAATTAAGTAATTTTACAGATGATCAATGAGGAAGCTCTGTCTAAAGTGTCGGTACGCATCCTGCACTTAGTCTATCTATTTATTTATAAATATATTCTTTTACACCCAGTTCTAGTGATTTTAAACTCAATTTAGTTTTCTAGTTGATATTAACAGAGGTGCGTGGCGCCAGACACCTTTTCGGTGGTTATGGTTATTTTTTCTTGTTTTTAATTTTATTACTAACTGTGATAGTATATACACTTACCTAAAGAATTATTAGGAACACCATACTGTTGGACCCCCTTTTGCCTTCAGAACTGCCTTAATTCTACGTGGCATTGATTCAACAAGGTGCTGATAGCATTCTTTAGAAATGTTGGCCCATATTGATAGGATAGCATCTTGAAGTTGATGGAGATTTGAGGGATGCACATCCAGGGCACGAAGCTCCCGTTCCACCACATCCCATTGTCGTGTTCAAGAAACCAATTTGAAATGATTCGAGATTTGTGACATGGTGCATTATCCTGCTGGAAGTAGCCATCAGAGGATGAGTACATGGTGGTCATGAAGGGATAGACATGGTCAGAAACAATGCTCAGGTAGACCGTGGCATTTAAACGATGGCCAATTGGCACTAAGGGGCCTGAAGTGTGCCCAGAAAACATCCCCCACACCATTACACCACCACCCTGCACAGTGGTAACAAGGCATGATGGATACATGTTCTCATTCTCTTTACGCCAAATTTGGACTACTCAACAGAAATCGAGACTCATCAGACCAACATTTTTCCGGTCTTCAACAGTCCAATTTTGGTGAGCTCGTGCAAATTGTAGCCTATTTGTAGTGGAGATGAGTGGTACCCGGTGGGGTCTTCTGCTGTTGTAGCCCATCCGCCTCAAGGTTGTGCGTGTTGTGGCTTCACAAATGCTTTGCTGCATACCTCGGTTGTAACGAGTGGTTATTTCAGTCAACGTTGCTCTTCTATCAGCTTGAATCAGTCTGCCTCTGACCTCTAGCATCAACAAGGCATTTTCGCCCACAGGACTGCCGCATACTGGATGTTTTTCCCTTTTCACACCATGCTTTGTAAACCCTAGAAATGGTTGTGCGTGAAAATCCCAGTAACTGAGCAGATGCCACGCTCAAAATTGCTTAAATCACCTTTCTTTCCCATTCTGACATTCAGTTTGGAGTACAGGAGATTGTCTTGACCAGGACCACAACCCTACATGCATTGAAGCAACTGCCATGTGATTGGTTGACTAGATAATCGCATTAATGAGAAATAGAACAGGTGTTCCTAATAATTATTTAGGTGAGTGTATGCTTCACACTGATAACCAACACTGGCAGCCTGCTCCTTTTCTGTTGCTTGAATCCCTCCTTCCTCTCCTAGACTTTCCTCCAAACCCTAGTCTGATCTCTGGCGCCCTCCTGTGCCCTTCACTCACAATCCCCTTGGAGGTGATATACCAAAAGGGGCAATCTGGTTGATTGGCACACTGTTTTCTTTTTCTCTCTTCCGTACTGCAGTTTTATGAGCCACACATAGGGCCCCCTATGCTACATGCTCATCCACTGCAGAGGTTCCAGAAAAAATAAAGGGCAAAAAAATGCTGCATGCAACGGTAAACTACTTGTACTCACGCTGGATCCAAATGGACCCCATTATTGTGAATGGGATCTGGTGGGTGCTCAGCATATGCAGGATCTGATCACAAGTCTACACCTAGCCTTACCAGATGAACGGTGCCTCCTACCTATTATATAATGTGCCCCCCCCCCCCCATGAACTGCTAACTGCTTCTATTTCACCCTGTCCCCCTCTCCTTTCCCATTGCTGACTAAGGCCTGTATTACACCAACAGATGATCTGACAATCATTGATCACATGGCCATTTACACACACAACTATTGGTCTGAATGGACAGAAATTAGTCAGATAATCTGTTGGTGTAATACAGTCCTTAGAGTCCATTCACACGTCAGCAATTCTGTTCCGCATTTTCCAGAACGGAATTGCGGACCCATTCATTTCTATGGGGCCGCACAACGTGCTGCCTGGATCCGGAATTGCGGATCCGCACTTCCGGGTCCGCAATTCTGTTCCCCCAAAAAATAGATCATGTCCTATTCTTGTCCGCAATTGTAAATGGCATTTTCTATTAAGTGGCGGCGATGTGCGGTCTGCAAAATGCAGAACACACATCGCCGATGTCCGTGTTTTGTGGATCCGTGGATCTGCAAAACACACACGGACGTGTGAATGGACCCTAACTGTGTGTGCCTCTGTTGCATGCTGACACTGTGGCATTGTGCATTCAGGGCCTTTGCACCAGACCGCCATGAAAAGTTCTCCCAAAGATTGCAGAGTTTCTATGACCAGTGGCAGAGCTATAGATGGTTATGTGGCAGCAGACATATCTGTGCCTGTGGGCCCAAAGACCCCTCTGCTATATAACAAGACACCAGTATGATAATAGTACCTTGAGGACCTGTTACAGATTTAGCATTAGGGCAAAATCAACTGCTGCAGAACCTCATAATACACACCTGAGTCGCTGCAGAACCCTTATGATACACACTTCAGGTGCTTCAGAACATCATACTACACATCTTAGCATCTGCAGAACCTCCTAATACACAATTCAGCTGCTTTAGGACATCATAATACACACCTCAACTGCTGCAGAACCTCCTAATACACACCTCAGCTGCTGCAGAACCTCCTAATACACAATTCAGCTTCTTTAAAACACCATAATACACACCTCGGTTGCTGCAGAACCTCCTAATACACACCTCAGCTGCTGCAGAACCTCATAATACACAATTCAGCTGCCTTAGGGCAGTGATGGCGAACCTTTTACGGACCGAGTGCCCAAACTGCAAAACCTACTTATTTATCACAAAGTGCCAACACAGCAATTTACTCTGAATACCAATATAGTATCTTCCATATACTTTATCATTTACCTATAATAGCCTGCCTACATTCAGTGCGCTGCCTATGCTGTTCATAGTGCGCCCTGCGCTGATGAATGGCAGGAAAAGTCTAAGCCATATTGGTACACCATAGACTTTTTCCAGGGTATGGGTGCCCACAGAGAGGGCCATGAGTGCCGGCTCTGGCACCCGTGCCATAGGTTCGCCACCACTGCCTTAGGGCATCATAATACACACCTCAGCTGCTGCAGAACCTCCTAATACACACCTCAGCTGCTGCAGAACCTCATAATAGACAATTCAGCTTCTTTAGAACACCATAATATACACCTCAGTTGCTGCAGAACCTCCTAATACACAACTAAGCTGCTACAAAATCTAATAATACATGCCTTAGATGCCGCAGAACATGATAATCTGATGCTACAGAACACATAAGGCTTTAATCACATCCATGTTAGGAGATAGATTCATCAGTGAATCCATCAGGTTTTATTGTTCGTGATGTGCCAGATCCAGCTCTACCGTGATTTTCACTGTTGTGCTTCTATGACAGTCACTAGTGCAGGTATGAACACAACCTAATACACACCCAGATGTTGCAAAACATCATACTAGTGACAAGAGAACTACAAGTCTCATCATGACCAGTTTGTTATTGCAAATTAGAGGGCAATACATGGAGGGGGGATTACAATTCTCAGAATGTCCAGACTGTTATTGTAGGACATTAGTGAACATTAGTATTATCTTAGACTCAGTATTGGACCCTTTTAAAATATAGCTTTTATTAATTCTATCTAAAATATAATAAATCACCCTGTGATATCTGGGTGACCTTAGGAAAGTAAGGACAAGATGCCGCCCAGCTACCATCTTGAATAGGTGAGTTTGATGCCGTATAGATAGTACAAATTCCACATGGGCACTTATGAGATTGGTAATAGATATAGGTTAGGGGAAGGCTGGAGCACTTGAATAGGTGCTGGGGGTAGCTCTCTCCCTGTGCCAGCCCTAGATACACCTTGGTTCAGGGATAATCCCTTATGGTGGCATCTTCCTGTCCCCGTACCTGCCCTGTCTGGCCCTGTAGAACCCTAGAACCCCATATATTGAATATGATGTCAATGTGTTTTTTTTTAATACCTACGCGTTTCCCCACTAGGGTTCATCAGGGGGTCGGTTAGAGATAGATAATTCATATAAATAACATCTTAAATAAAACCAAATAAAAAAGATGAAAACTGTTCTATGTCCTGGATAAGACAATTAGGCAGACCATACTTAGGCTGGGTTCACACAGGCGTTGCGGGAAAAGGTGCGGGTGCGTTGCGGGAACATGCGCGATTTTTCCGCGCCAGTGCAAAACATTGTAATGTAGATTGTATTATTTTCCCTTATTACATGGTTATAAGGGAAAATAATAGCATTCTTAAATACAGAATGCATAGTACAATAGCGCTGGAGGGGGTTAAGAAAAAAATGTTAAATAATTTAACTCACCTGTGGTGAAAAGGACCTGTGGTGACGTCACTCCGGTCATCACATGGTCCATATCAAAAAGATTGGAAGGCACACCGTCACAAAAATGAAGGGGTATGTCCCCAAATCAGAGGTGCTCAGTGGAGAGGCTGTTTATGCCACTATTATATAATACATAAATCCACGGCACACTCAATAAATACCATGTTTCAAAAGAATGTTGTATTTTATTGTTGTATCCAACACCAACGGATATTATAACAGAGAAAGCAGGGCCAACGTTTCGGTCCTAACCGGACCTTGATCACGGCCTGTAGGCAATACAGAAAAATATATATGACATCACTAGGTTGTTGGATCACAGTAATCAAATATTGAAAAGTAATATAGTAGAGCAACGGAGGTCCACATATTGAAGAGAAAATCATGGGTGAAACAGCTGAATGGGTATTGGTCTAACCCATAGTGGAGAAAATGGGCCACAAGGTGAGAGCTGGTCAAAGGCTCCAGATCCGCTCAAATCAATGTCACAATAGCGCTGGAGGGGGTTAAGAAAAAATGTTAAATAATTTAACTCACCTGTGGTGAAAAGGACCTGTGGTGACGTCACTCCGGTCATCACATGGTCCATCACATGATCCATCACCATGGTAAAAGATCATGTGACGGACCATGTGATGACCGGAGTGATGTCACCACAGGTCCTTTTCCTGTACACAGCAAAGAAGAAGACAGAAGAGATGCCGGCTGCGCGAGCAAGTGGATTTTTCAACCCCTCCAGCGCTATTGTACTATGCATTCTGTATTGCGAATGCTATTATTTTCCCTTATAACCATGTTATAAGGGAAAATAATAATGATCGAGTCTCCATCCCGATCATCTCCTAGCAACCGTGCGTGAAAATCTCACCGCATCCGCACTTGCTTGCGGATGCTTGCGATTTTCACTCAGCCCCATTCACTTCTATGGGGCCTGCGTTGCGTGATAAACACACAATATAGAGCATGCTGCGATTTTCACACAACGCATAAGTGATGCGTGAAAATCACAGCTCATGTGCACAGCCCCATAGAAATGAATAGGTCCGGATTCAGTGCGGGTGCAATGCGTTCACCTCCCGCATTGCACCCGCACGGAAATCTCGCCCGTGTGAACTCAGCCTTAGGGTTAGATGCATCACTCAGGCTCCCCCGTCTTTAGAGAGAGATGTCACCTAGAAATAAATCACAGATACATATGTTTTACTTATGGGTCGCTGATGTCTTAGCGCTACCAGAGGCGAAAGAAACTTACTGGTGATGACTGGACTGCCCCTTACAGATGATGTGAAGCAGTGGGGCTTGTCTGTAATGCCTATGTTTAAATAGGTGATCCAGCGCGCGTCCTCACTCCAAGATGGAGGATATCCGGTGAGTGGAACGCACGCCGAGCCGCTACTTCCGGTTTCCTGGAGCGCAAACGCTACTTCCGGTTTGCTGGAACGCAGACGTCACTTCCAGTTTAGTGACGCTGCAACGCTTTAGATTACAGCTGGACGAGTTATAGAATAAGGGGAATTGGTGCTTCAGGTAATTGCACCAATTGTACCCATATCTAAAATCCTATTTTAAGGCAAAATACAGAGGGAAAGAGGGGAGGTGTGTTTGGGGACCGTTTTTATAGCCTCTGGCACCTAACCAGAGTGAAAGATATAACCCAATTTGCTGTAAGGAAATATAATTCTATGTCACAATGTGGGCTATTCAATGGTGTATATTCCTCCCATAAATATTATGCCCCACACTGCTAAAAGTCAAAAAGGACATAGTATTACCACATTGTAGCTCTTCTGATCAGAAGATGTATAATTAAATATTTATTCTTATCAGTGAACATTACATGGAGAGGGATACAGTCAGATAGAACTACGACTGCAAGTATTTCTAGGAGGTTATGGGCTATCCCACACCACCACTAACCTCTCCTCCAGGCACAGCACAGAAGTTCTCCCCCCTCACATCCTGACATCCCACAGGTTGTTCACCACTTTTCCTCCGCACTGTTGATGACATTATCACTGGTCCTTTACCTGCAAAGTTGCTGAGCTCTGTATTACTTCCCAGATCACATGAAGATGACATCATTACACGTCCTTCTCCACATCCTTCTTTTCACAGCTGGCTATGTAAGTGTACTTAGAGGCAGTCCTTTCCTGCACAGCAGGACCCCCTTCTTTCACAGGCCCCTTAGCAGCTGCGTGTTACCTCACTGCCCTATATGTGATCCTAAACTAATACTTACCAACATTTTAGTTGGTAAAATCGGGGCACGTAAGCCACCTGGGAACACCCACTGTGGGTGAGGTTTGTGTTAGTTCTGCTCATTTTTAGCCCAGGACAGCACAGATTTGCCAGGACTGTCTCTGAAAATCAGGTACAGTCCTGCCGAATTCAGGACAGTTGGTAACTATGGAAACTACTGTTTTGGCACACATCAGGGCTTAGAAAGGAATGAGCACAATATGGATATGGGCACAGGTATTTCGCTGAAATTTGTTTTTAAGAGCCATAAATAAATAAAAATTGTCGACTTGTCACATGAGGGCTTGTTTTTGCAGGACAAGTTGTAGTTTTTACCATTTTGGGATACATGATTAATAGCTTTTTATTAAATTATTTTGTAAAAAAAAAACTGCTATTCTGTCAGTTGGGCGAGAGGCTATAGATTAGACAGGATGACGAGCGTATTGGTAATGGATAGAAGATGTTGGCTAAGTAGAACATGAAGCAAGCATGCGTTGTCCATGCATGAATGTATCTAAAGGGGTATTAGAGAGAGTTTAACCTATCCAATGAGGATAAGACATGTATGTATGGTTGAGAATGGTTATGTATAAGACGAGTGTGGGCCTCTCCCCCTTTGAGCATTTTCCTTTGTGCGATAGAAGTTAGCTGCAATAAACATTATTCTTCCTGAAGAATGCATTTTCTGAGTCGTATTCCACAACATTTCTTGGTGATCCTGACGTGATACCAGATACTCGAACTCTACCTGCTGGCAGTGTGACCATCAGGTAAATCTCAGCAGTGCAGGCCTGCACAATTTATCTCCTCACATAGGTAGTCTATGTGAGGAGATAAAAAGTAAATCAGGTCTCCCTGGTTCAAATGTAACAGGATTTGGAGTTATTCAGTCTCCGAAAGTATAAAAGACCGCTCTAGGTTCTACCTTCCCCCCTTATCTGTCTCCCATTGTCCTCCCTGACCCCTTTGCATTAACCCTCTCAGGACCGGAGTGGTTCTTTTTTGCGTTTTTGTTTTGTGCTCCCTGCCTTCCTAGAGCCATAACTTTTTTATTTGTCTGTTCACATAGCCATATGAGGGCTTTTTTTTTTTTTTGCGGGACAAGTTATACTTTCCAACGCCACCATTTAATATTGCATATGATGTAGTGGGAAGTAGGAAAAAAATTCCAAATGGGGTGAAATTGCAAAAAAATTGCCGATCCACCATAGTTTTATGGGTGTTTTATTTACAAAGTTCGATGTACGACAAAACTTACCGGTTACTTTTATTCTACAGGCCAGTACGAGTCCGGTGATACCTTATATGTGTAGTTTTTCTTGCGTTTTGATAGTGATAAAAAAATTATATAGTGGGAAAAAATGGCAACATATTTTGACCCCTATAACTTTTTTGTAGTTATGTGTACGGAATTATATGGGGACTCATTTTTGCTGGGCGATCTGAACTTTTCATTTTGGGGTGTATATGACTTTTTGATCACTTTTTATTTACTTGTTTTGTAGAAAATGAAGCGACCAAAAATGGCAAATGGGCCATTTGGACCCTTTTTTTGTTTTGCTATTTTCCCTATGGAGAATATATTTTTAATTTTTTTTACTATGGGCGTTTTCGAACATCGCAACATCCATGATGTGTATTTTTTTTATTTTTTTGTTCTTTTATTTTTATTTTTGTAAAAGGGGGATTAGAATTTATGTTTTTTTATTTTAAAAAATATTTTTTACACTTTTTTATAGTTCCCATAGGGAACTATAACATGCAGTCATTAGATTGCTATTCTCGTTAACCCCAATGCACTAGCATTGGAGTCTATGAGAAAATTGCTTGTTTCCTATGGAACCCTATTGCAGACAAGGGCTCCATAGGAAATACTATGCAGCAGCCTCCTGTTATTAACAGGGTCTGCTGCACACATGCTCCGGCTCCTCCAATCGCCGCACAGGGGAGCCGGAGTACCAGCGGCAGCACGCGGTTCTGGTGTTTCATGCGTTTAGATGCCATTGTCAGGATTGACCATGGCATCTGAAGGGTTAAATGTCCCCGATCGGCATTACTTCCGGTTGCGGACATTAGCCGTGGGTGTCTGCTATAAGAAGCAGACAGCCACCCGGGGCAATGGTGCCTGCAGCGCGCAGGAGCGGGAGCCATCTTTAAAGACCCGACCAGTGCCGTATATGTACGGCGCTGGTTGTTAAGGGGTTAAGGTAGGGGGATGGAGTCTGAAGATAAACAAAGTGACCAGCCAGAGGAGGAGGAGGGGAAAGGAAGGGAAGCTGAAGGGTTAATGGTTGTAACAGCTGCAAATAACCAGACTCTTGGATAGATAATTGCAGAGAAAGAGGGAGACTATTATTGCAGCCCCTTCTGTGATGAGCTTAATGGACTGACCAATATAGAAGTCAGTTTCCACATATTTTTCCAGGGGAAGTACTTTTTAGACAAGCAACAATTTAGGCAGCTAAGGGTTGTGTATATGCTTAGTGGGGAGATCCAGGAACTCAGGTCATGTATGAAATAAATCATTGTTAAAACTAATTGCATAATTTAACTTGAAGGAGCAGGTTTACTGTGCAATGTTTAAGGTATAACTGGCCTTATAATGAATTTTTCAATAATAGTTAATATAGTGTGTGCGTTAAGGAACAGCAGACCACCTCAGTGTATGTAGAACGGGGATTGTATGTGGATTATGAGGTGTGTGAGGTTACGGCGTACCCTCTACTATGGAGGTATAATGAGTGTAGATTTTGGTGAGGGCAAACTAATTCCATAAACTGCCTGTGATGCTATAACACTCTTGAAAGGATTAAGGGTATATTGATTGGCATATAAGACTGTATAAGACCTGATGGTAGATTTCCAAGTTTACAATTGTGAGTGAGATAGTCTATGGAGTCAGTCAGGTTAAGCTAGAGGGGCTTCTGTGTAGTCTGCATGCACCCCCCTCCTCTCCTTGGAGGATGGGTTATGGTCGGCATAGACAGAGGTAAGAAGGAAGCTGGGGAATGAGTCAAAAAAGTCTTGAAATTATGACATAGGAAAAATGCCAAATGAAAGTGGAGGTGGGGAGATGTTCTGCTAGTTGTGAAATGGTTAACAGATGGAAAGTCTAAAGAGAGAAAAGAGCAAATCTTCAGGGCTTTGTTTTCTAGCAGGGAGTCAAAATATGAGATGGATGAACGCAAGTGATATGGGTCGAGGTATGTAATAACAAGGAAGTGGTTAATCCAGTATAATGGGAGGTTTAGGAATTTGATGTAATGATATTAAGATGTTTGTTCTCTTTCCTAGGAGATAAAGATGCTATGCCATTTACCATTGCTTTATTGTGTGAATGAAGAATGTATGAGATGTAGGGTGTGGTGTGTGGTACCTCTGTAACTGAGAATGAAGAGTACTCTCCTAATAACAATACATCGTAATCCGATATCCTAAAAACAAAAAATAAAATTGGATAATAGAAAATCCATTTGGTAAAAAAAAAAAAAAATGTTAAATATAATATTTGGCAAATATGGTTCTTTAGGCTACTTTCACACTTGTGGCAGTGTGATCCGGCGGGCAGTTCCATCGTCGGAACTGTCTGCCGGATCCACCCATCTGGATGTGACTGAAAGCATTCGTGAGACGTCTTGTATTTTTTTTTCACATTTTTACCGGTCTGCGCATGTGCATGCCGGAAGGACGGATCCGGCATTCCGGCATTTTGAATGCCGGATCCGGCACGAATACATTCCTATGGGGAAAAAATGACGGATCCGGCATTCAGGCAAGTCTTCAGTTTTTTTCGCCTCAGTAAAAACTGTAGCATGCTGCGGTTTTATCTTTTGCCTGATCAGTCAAAACGGCTGAACTGAAGACATCCTGATGGAAACTGAACGGATTACTCTCCATTCAGAATGCATGGGGATAAACCTGATCAGTTCTTTTCCGGTATAGAGCCCCTGTGACGGAACTCTATGCCATAAAAGGAAAACACTAGTACCCTAAATGATGAAACCAACTGTTTGATTAGGTGAATATTTTATTTGTAGCAATAATGGAGACCCTGACAGAACATCTGGATACAAAATTGGTTTGCAGCTCCAATTAATATTTTTATGTTGAAAAGTGTCATGTCAAAAGGGGCCCTTTGTTTTATGTTGGTATTGTGTGTTACATGTTGTATGTTATATATGTTATGTGTTGGGATATCTGGTTAGGACCAGTGCACTGATAAACAGCAAAGCAGAACTGACTTAGGAAACATGGTACATGTCACCAGACCCCAAAGGGTGTGGACAAATGATGTAAAGGGGAGGAGGAAAGATGGGATATTGTAATGAATGGACTTCCAATTCCTCCTCACTACTGATACATGATCCTATAGGCAGGAAGAACCTTGCAGTAAGAATCCTTCTTTACATTTAATGATATCATATACAGTGACAAAACACTTCAACAGACTCACTGTAAGCACATGTTTACTTTAAGTCTCTCTCCAGGTAGGAAACTCCCCTTCTCAGCAGCAATTTAAAGGGAAAACAATCAGGTGGAAGGATGGGTTACCAGAGTATTTGCATCAACAGAATATAACCTTTCCAATTAATAACCCAGACTTTGAGTTTCTTGCAGTTGGTTTCAAGTTCTTCAACGATGGATCATCTTGGACGGAATATGCTGCCTCTAACCAAACTCATGTTGTCAAGTAACTGCTAGCATTAATATAGATTCTTGGTATGTCTTTGGTATCATTCATTATTATAGTGTAATCTGGAGGAGCAGAGAATTTGTTGGGTAAGCCCATAAATAAGGAATGTTGAATGTGTGAAAGGTGTTTGGTGCCCTGATGCTACCTGAGGAGGTAAAGGCTTAACTATTATCTGAAGCCTACTGTAAGTGGAGGTCTATGTTATACAGGCTGGTTTAGGGCCAGTAGACTTCCAAAATGTGAGTCCAATACAGGCTACAGAGGCTGAAGGGAAAAAAGGAAGCAAGAAGTAGAAGTGATGAGCGAGAATGAACTCTGGAGGGTTGGTAAACTACCTTCAGAGGGCACTCTGCCCAATGAGGATGGATTTAGACCATGGGCAAATCAAGAGAGGGAATATGTGATTTGGTTCAGTGGTAGATGCCTCCTGGGTTCAAAAATGCTGCCACCAGGTTAGTCCAAGGTTAAATGATATATGTGCTATAATAATGATGGGGGAACTATGAGACTTCCAGGGAGGCATATGCCCAGGTCATCTAACCTATTTCAGAGACTGCGGATTGACTACATTCAGTTATCGAAGGTGGAACAGTGTGAATATGTCCTTGTCTGTATTGATCTCTTTCCAGGATATTCAAAGACCTCATCTGTAGCAAAGGTTACAGCTACAAAGATACTAGCGGAGGTGGCTTTCACAGAAGAACATTGGGTATGGTGGAAAGATAGAATAATGACATGTTATTGAAAGATCAAGGCAAAGGGAAAAAGGCTTTACATAGAATGTCTCTCCATGATTCTATGATCAGTAAGGATCATGTCTTAGAAGAACATCTTGTCACCGTATGAGATATTCTTGGGCTATATTATCTAGGATAGGGCTATATGATCTCCAACAGGCCCAGATACTGTATTTTTGATCTTACTACTTATTGTTATGGTCTTTAGCTTCTGATCCATGAGAATCAGAGACACCAAAGTGGGGAAGTAGGCTATACTTTGTACAAGATACAGGCTGTACTCGTAGTCAGGAGAGAGGTTGTGGTCTTGGATGAGTTTGTGGAGAACTGTAATACAGTCTAAAAGTTATAGTTCTTTTACAGAGGAGCAGTGGACACCAGCTGCTAGTGTGACATCTGTATGTGAGCCCTACAAAACCAACTAATTTCTGTAGATAACTAAGTGTGTGATTCCCTTCTAGATGTGAATTCAATGGCTTTACCTTTCCATAAACCCTGTGAGCATTGATGATTGGGCATGTGTTAAGAGACATAAGGAAAAGTTTGAATTACTGATTTGATAACTTTAAAATTTGTGAAGCGTTTGAAGGAGAAACCACCTGGAGACACACCGACCATTACAAATACATCTGTAACTAAAGGGAAACACCAGGAGAGTCATCAGTCTCTGCATTGTGCTGCTTATTGGGCTTATGAGGTTTAAAGGCCCTTTGGGACAATGCATTTATTAATCAACGTATGGCGACTGTAAAAATAATTAATTTGATTGTTTGATATGTACAAATATTTCAAATGATTCCAATGTTATGTTTTCTATTTCTGTTACTGAAGAGGAGCTGATGACACCTTATTGCTGGAATTTTATACTGTACAATGTGAATAAGTAGGTGATAGGCTTATTAGTGCTACTTTTTATTTATTATGATGTCTCTAAAAAATATGTACTTTCAGGATTAGCTGCATATGCGAGCCCCCCCCCCCAAGGGCCCTCTATGTCGCATCCCAGGTGTAAGAAATGCCGAGTAGTGTAGAGCAGCCTAAATGTCATGCCAGGTTTTCTGCCACCTGCTGGTGAACCAGGTACATTACATATGAACAATTGCATAACAAGATTGTGAATGCACATTGTGGAGGACATACATAAGATGACATTTTGTTAGCCCATTAGAGAAAGTAGTAGGGTGCAGTAGTGGTAACACCATTCTGGAGTGTTACACATATAAATTAGGATTATCAGTAGGTTTCGGGGAAGTATTGTAGCTGTGCAGGCAAGACTCTTTGGAACTTCACTTCCAGCTTTAGTTTGGTAACAATAGTGATAATTTGGTACAATACTGATCGGTGTAAAAAAGTATGGAGAGATTTCGTAACATCATCAGCTTGAAGTGAAGATCTAGAAGAGAAAGGTCTCAAATCATGAATAAGATTGAATGTTATGTATATTATTTTAATAATGGGAAAGAGTAACGTTTGAGGACAAACACTTGATCTAAGATGGTCAGATGTGAGAAATGCTCGAGTTAAGGGACTGCTACACTGGTTGATGTGTATTGGCAATGTGGTAGTATGGCATGTACCAGACACCCTGGAGACTGGTTAGGTGTGTGCTCCATGGTTATATTAATCCACCCCTTGTTGGTAATCCCTAAGCATGTGTGGGTTCCAGGTGAGTGTGTGCAAACTAAGAGTTCATACTACTTTAAAATCTTTTCACCGGCTGGAATCTTTTTTGCCAGTTGGCCGACTTATGGTGTACAAGTAGCAGCAAATGTGAAATGGATCTAGAAAATTAAATATAAACTATTAAAGTTCATAAAGATCAGAGGAGGCCTTGAATTGCATCAAGGAGGAGCTCAGAGGTCTGAGACTGATGAGGCTGTAGTCATAAGTGACTGGTTCTCAGGGTGGTCTATGAATCTTCTATCTGGGTTATTGCCATTACTAAGGACTGTCATGCTTGTATGTGTTCCAGTATTGTTATTGTGTCTTGTATGCCTGTTATTTATATGCTGAAAAAGACTGTTTTTGAATACCAACATGATGCTCACCTATGCACCTGTTGCTATCGAAGAAGTCAAGGATCAGGAGTGTGAACTTTGTTCCTTGGATGAGGAGAACATTATATATTGAATTGCAGAATGCGAGAGCCATTGTGTGTGGGGTATAAATGTCAGTATCTGTCTGTGTGTTGGGGAAACTAACAGGGGGGAATGAAGGGAAAAATATATAGTATAATGCCACCTGATTATTGCCAGACGCTACGTTCCCAAATCTTATGTGTGTGTAGACATTCCTAAGGTGAGGGTAGAACTCATTTGGGTGAGGAGCTATAGATTAGACAGGATGAAGAAAGTATTGTTAATGGATAGCAGATGTTGGCTAAGAAGAACATGAAGCAAGCATGTGTTGTCCATGCATGAATGTATCCAATGGGTTATTAGAGAGTTTAAACCTATCCAGCGAGGATAAGACATGTATGGATCGTTATGTATAAGACAAGCGTGGGCCTCTCTCCCTTTGATAATTTTCCTTTGTACGATAGAAGATGTTAATGCTTCTGAGTGGTATTCCATAACAATTCTTAGTATAAGACAGCTTATGTGTGAGTTATTTAGCCAACGTTGCTGTAGAGGCTGATGTAACTCACATGACTGTAACTGTATACTAATTCTATGGGGTTTAATATACTGTCAATTAGAGACAATAATGCCCGGTAAGACAAGGAATTCGATTGGACAATTGTCAGGCCGCTGTTACGGTCTCTGTTAAAGGGGCGGGAACTGTAGAGGTCATCATTAATGAGGCAGGGGACTGTGGAGGCCACTATTAAAGGGGCAGCTGCTGTGGAGGTCACTGTTAAGGCCATCCTATCTGGTGGTGTGATAAATTGGGAAGACATCACATGTGACAGTTGGTCACCCCTAGGAGTTATACAAAGGACACTAACAGTTCAGCAGTATGTGCAGGACAGCCTGCAGCCACATGTGTTGCCTCTCATGAAAATGTTTCCAATTGGCATTTTTCAGCAGGATACTACACAGCAAGGATTTCCCAGGAATGTTTCTGCCAGATTGCAACACTTCCTTGACCTGCCCAGTCACCAGATTTATCGCCAATTGATCATTTATGGGACCAGCAGGGACACAAGCTTTGGCTGCATATGAGTGCTCAGGCCCAGCTGCAACATCTGTGGGCAAATGTGCCACAAGATACCATACAGAATCTGTATGCCTAATTGTATCTTGTATCCAGGCTAGAGGCAGCCCAACAGGATGCTAAATCATTCTCCCATTGTACAGTTTTCCTCAAAAAACTTTTCCTTTCATTCTATTATACGCACACATAAAAAGTTTAATTCAATTTCAACATCTTCTTGGTGCCTTATTTTTTGGGGTCACTGGGTGTACTGTAATATCAATGTCAGTGTCTACATGTAACATTTTTGTTTACCAGATAAATATAATCCCAGAATATATGGATAGATTTTCTTTCCCTTTAGCAGATTTGATATGTAGAGGATGATTGAAAGTAAACTGTCAAACTGATAGAGGTTTTAGAAAGGGAAGCAACACTGGACATGTCTGTCCACCTCGGCACACTTACTGAGGTGGACACAGAAAGGCTGTTCAATAGAAACAGCAGGCAGTGCTATTCTAACATCTATTCCAGGTATATCTGAGTATATGTAATGCTGCAATAAGTTTAAGTGTAAAAAATGTTTATAATAGCGGATTCGATTTTAAGAGGTTGTCTCACTTCAGCAAATGGCATTTATTATGTAGACAAAGTTATTTCAAGGCACTTACTAGTGTCTTGCAATTGTCCATATTGTCTCATTTGTTGGCTTGATTAATTTTTCAATCACATTATACACTGCTCGCATCCAGGGATTATGACCACTCTATAATCCAGCAGCAGTGGTCATGCTTGCACATTATAGGAAAAGGCTTTGGCCTCTCTGGTGGCCGGGACCACAGGAGCATGCATAGGCTGGCCCTTTTTCCTGTAGTGTGTAAGCCCAACCACCGCTGCTGGATTGCATGGTGGTCGTAACCCCTGGAAACAAACAGTGTGTAATGCAATGGAAAAATGAATCAAGCCAGCAAGAGAGGCAATATGGACAATCACGATACATTAGTAAATACTTTGTATTAACTTTGTCTACATGATAAATGTAATTTGCTGAAGTAGGACAACCCCGTCAAGTATAAGTCTTTGTGGGATAACCCCTTTAAGGAGTATTTGTACCAAGCTGAACAATGGCATTTTTCCATAACTTTCTTATTTATTAGAAGGTATTTGCCAGCTGCCCAGCTTTGAATATACTGTGGCTCTCCTATACCCTTTTAACAAAGTGGGGCCCCCAACTAAACCCATTTGATCAGAATTCAGCAAAATGATCACTAAGGAGGGGAGGGAGACTGTATGTCGCCAGAAAGCCTGTGACGGATTTGACTGCATCAGGGTTCTGTAGCCTACTATGTATTAGAATACATGTAAGCTGCAGAAACCAAACAAAGCAAAAAATTAAATTAAAAAAATAAAGTGTTGTGTTGATGTTACTTTTGAAATGCAACAGAAATATGTGATGAAGTATCTGTAGCCTTTAGGTAATATTTGTTTGGACATCGTAGTGTAAAGAAAAACTGGCTTAGTTTCCTCTAGCAACCAATCAGATTCTACCTATCATCTTTTAGAACTCCTTTGGAAAATGAAAGGTGGAATCTGGTTGCCATGGGCAAACTAGAATATCAGTGAAAAGTTAATATATAGCAGTAATTCAATTCAAAAAGTGAAACTGATATATTATATAGATTCACCCAGAGTGATCTATTTCAAGTGTTTATTTCTTTTAATGTTGCAGATTATGGCTTACAACCAATGAAAATCCAAAAGTCTATATCTCAGAATACTGACTACCTAGAATACTTTGAAAGAATTCAATATTGAAGACTCATGGTCTCACACGCCAATCAGCTAGTCAACACAAAACACCTGCAAAAGCCTTTAAAATGATCCCTCAGTCTGGTTCAGTAGGCTACAAAAAAAGTGTAAACTAGTGATTTGATTAGTTAATCAAATAAGGTAATACTTCCACACCATACTAACAGATTTTTAATAGTGAAAAACTTCTGCAGCATCTTATCTGAAGGCTAGCATTCTTTAGCAGTGCATCCCGAAACACAGAAAGAACAGATAACTTTCTTGCACATCAAACTCTAAGGGAGCAGCTACCTTGACCTTGTAGCTAGAACATTTGGTCTATACACAGAAACTCCCCACATCCTTCCAGCTGGCTGAGTAATTTTCCACAGATGCACAATAAGGAGTGAATACTTATACAAAGTGGATTCTGATCGCTCACAATTCCCCCATTTTGAGATATCTTGGAACTGACATCTTAACCCAGAGGTACTTCAGCTGGGATAGGCCCAACTGCCAGCCAGAGGTCAGATTCCCTCCCAGGTATTGATGCAGTTCCCAAGACCAATAATCCTGGTAGTTTCTCCTTTTGGTACAGAACCTATTGGCGCACATAAACACAAGCTTAATCGTAGCATATACTACTATGATAATCAACACTACTTGCATTATTGTTTATGAAAATTCCCACCAACCACCTACTCTGCTATGGGGAGAGGAACTGCAGTGGAATTCTACTTTTGATCATCAGGCCCTGGTCATTTTTGTGAGACAAACTGCCAACACAACATATGAATAAGTCAAAGGGATTGCCAGATAAAGCATAGTTCTTGAACTCACGGGACTGAGTACAGATCCAACAATCTTTAATTTTTCTGTCATTGAGTCCTCTAAATAGCACCTGGTGGTTTCAGATAAGTGCATTGTCCCAATCATCCTACAGTTGTTGGTACAGGGCTGTTCCCAGGATCAGAGTGGCTGTCAGCAGGAGGATCTTCAACCATAGGCCCCATGCACACGGCCGTGTGCGGGCCGTGGAACCGCGGCCTGGATCCCTCCTGAGAGCAGGAGCGCACGGCGTCACTGGTTGCTATGACGCCGTGCGCTCCCTGCTGCCGGCACAGTAATACACTGGTATGATCATCAGAACTTTCTTGCAGGGAGAAGTGTATCCAGTTGAGCTTTCCTTGAACCTTTACTGCTGTATGAGTAGGCAATGGTACTTGGAAAGGACCATCAAATCTGGGATCCAGGCCTTTCCTCACATGTCTTTATCACCACCCAGTCCCCTGGTTGCAGACTGTGTTCCATATACTCAATCTCGATCTAGAAGGGAAGCAAACACTTGTTTATGGGTGTGCTCAAGCCTCTTTATAAAGGGCCCACACATAGCTTGTTAGGCTATCATTGTTCATTTGCAACTGTTGTGGAAAATACAATCCTAATCTTTCTGTTTGGAGTGGACCTGACTGAGCATAAGGCTAAAGGCAAACACTCTGGCCAAGGCCGCTGAGTTTCCTGCATGGCTTTCTGGATTCTTAATTTGAGCATGTCATTCAGGTGCTCGGTGGGGCAAAGAGAGGGTCTTAAGACAACAAGCAGGGCACCAAAGGGGGGGGGGGGGGAAGGATTGTTGGAGGCAGGGGCATTGCTAGGGTCTCAGAAGATCACCAATGCTTTTGGCCCAATTCTCTAAGTTGAACAGCTGCATCCCCCCTGCAAACACTAAAGACATTTTATTGTACTTGCTATACCTCTCACAGCCAGGGCCTTCCAGGTGATGTCTCTTCTGATGTAGATCTTCTCTGTCATCATCTTTCTCCATTCAGTCCGGACACTTCTCTCAGCTGCATCGTCTCTGCAGAGTGTGACGCACAGACATCTTAGCTTCCTTACTTTTCTGTACCCCCAAATACTATCTTGAAGAAAAATGAGTGCCCCCCATAGTAACAGTACTCCTCATAGTCCCACCAATAGTAATTCCCTTCTAGAAAGCCCTCATTAGTAACAAGAGCCCTCCAGTATTAATAATGCCCTTACAGAGCCCTCCAGTAGAAATAAGGCAGCGCAATGCTGCTGTCTGAGCTTGAGCTACTGAAAGGGTGGGCATCCCTGTGTCCGTCCAGGCCCTGTGCCGGACAGAGAGCCAGAAAACCAGACTAAAACTGAATGTCTGGCCACCCTATTCCTATGCACAGCAGGCTGCTCTGTGAGTTTACGGAGAATCCGTCATCTGATGGGTTCTCTGTAACTCCTCGCGTGCACATGGGAGTGCGCAGTGTCTGGCAGGTCCGCCACACAAAGCCCCGCCCCTCACGGATGGATATCTCTCACCTCACCAGGACCAGCTCCAGATTACATTGTGGTTACAGGACCTGTGGTGATGTCACAGTCATGTGATCAGCCTTGTGTGTGGGAGGAGTTAGGGGAACACAGGCTCTGTGTAGGACTGTGCTGCTGGAGAATGCAGAGGTACTTTATGTATGGAAGGTGTGTATAAAGCAGGGCTATGTCAGTGTAACCAGAACAGAGTGGTCTTAAAAGGCAGAAAATGCTCAATACCCAATATGTTGTTGTGCATTTCTACCAGGGGGAGCAAATCCTGTACACGTGGCCTGTTGCTCACAGCAATCCCCAGCAAAAATGCATACAATGGAGGACGGCCACACCTGACCACATGTGCAGGATTAGCTCCCCCGGTTAGAAATGCGCAACAGCATATGGGGTTTTGAGCATTTCTTTCCTTTTAAGACCACTCGATTCTGTTAGTACATGCACGCCTGGAGGTGTGGCAAATGCAGGTTTGATTGTGCCTTGATTTTCATATATGGGTAACATTCAGGTGCACCTGTGTGGCCTGCATCACACGAGTCAGTGATAGGAGGAGAGAGGAGGCTGTAAGTCCCACCTATTGTATGCGTGATTTCACAGTGGAGGCTACTGGGAGTTGTTTGCTGTGTGTTAGACCTTATGCCCCTGTAATTGCCCATATGGCCCAGGTAGGTTAGTGTTAGGTCCCGTGTCACTTTGAGATACCTTGACAGGGTGCGTGGTCTCCGGTATGTTCTTGATATAAGAATTTATTGGCAAAAGTCTCATTTTAATGCATCAGGTGGGCCCCGTGTATGGCAGCGTCGGTCTTATGTTTAGTGTATGATGTTGGATAAATATAAAAGTGCACATTTATTTCTGCATGGGAGACTAGCAATGGCTTCCCTGCAGAAATATCAGCCTCATAATGTTTTGTGGGCCTATGCATTATATATATGAATTACTGCAAAATTCACACTCCTCGGCTAAAAATATTCCTCAAAATTGTTAAGAGGAATATTTTTTTCTCTTCTGGAAAAAATGTCGTGCGACCTCTGCTGTCAGCTGTAACATACAGCTGACAGTCTGCTTCAAAATGCAAACATAGCCCCTTCCATGCAATGGTCCTTAGGGACCGCTGTATGGAAGGGGCCAACCATCGTGCTGCTGCTCTGCTGTGGCAGCGGCCCAATGCCATGCCTCTCCCCCACCGTGTAGGATGGCTGTCCTCACCTCCATACAAGCTGTCACTCCCATCCCCTTCAGGATGGCAACAAGCCCGCCCCCTCCCCCCACCCTTCAGGATGGCCCTCTCTTCAGGATGGCTGGCTATGCAACAAGCCCCCCCTCACCCAAGTCAAGGTTTGCAGAGCCTTTGTAATAGCCTTAGGGACCGCTGCATGGAGGGGATAACCATCTTGCCACTGCTCTGCTGCTGCACTACTGTGGCAGCGTCATGGTGGTTACCATGGCAACTGGATGCCTTCACAGTCATATGGATTGCAGTGGTATAGCTGAGCCTGATCAGGCTTAGGCCCCTTTCACACGGGCGAGTTTTCCGTGCGGGTGCGATCCGTGCGGCGAACGTATGGCACCCGCACTAAATCCTGACCCATTCATTTCTATGGGGCTGTGCACATGAGCGTTGTTTTTAACGCATCACTTGTGCATTCAGTTGAAATCGCAGCATGCTCTATATTGTCCGATTTTGACGTGACGCAGGCCCCATAGAAATGAATGGGGTGTGTGGAAAAAAAAAAAAAAAATCGGATGGCATCCGCAAGCAAGTACGGATGCCGTGCGATTTGCACGCACGGTTGCTAGGAGACGATCGGGATGGAGACCCGATCATTATTATTTTCCCTTATAACATGGTTATAAGGGAAAATAATAGCATTCTGAATACAGAATGCATAGTAAACCAGCGCTAGAGGGGTTAAAAAAAAATTACAAAAATTTAACTCACCTTAGTCCACTTGATCGTGAAGCTGGCATCTCCTTGTGTCTCCTCTGCGCTGAGCGGCTGAACAGGACCTGGGGTGAGCTGCTCCATTAAATACAGGTTAAGGACCTTTGATGATGACCGGAGTGACATCGAAGGTCCTTAACCTGTATTTAATGGAGCAGCTCACCCCAGGTCCTGTTCAGCGCAGAGGAGACACAAGGAGATGCCAGCTTCACGATCAAGTGGACTAAGGTGAGTTAAATTTTTTTAATTTTTTTTTAACCCCTCTAGCGCTGGTTTACTATGCATTCTGTATTCAGAATGCTATTATTTTCCCTTATAACCATGTTATAAGGGAAAAATAATACAATCTTCAGAACATCAATCCCAAGCCCGAACTTCTGTGAAGAAGTTCGGGTTTGGGTACCAAACATGCGATTTTTCTCACGCGAGTGCAACGCATGACAATGTTTTGCACTCGCGCGGGAAAATCACGCATTTTCCCGCAACGCACCCGGCTCTTATCCGGGCAAAAAAAAATGACGCCCGTGTGAAAGAGGCCTTACTGTGAATGACAATACACTGTACTGCAGTGTATTGTAGAGCCATCAGACCCACTGGATCTTCAAGAACCAAGTAGGTTTGAGTCAAGAAAGTAAAAAACTATAAGCTAACTTCTTATATCTGCACAAATAATTGGTTAAAAATTGAAAAAATAAACACTAAACATGTTTACGGATGCGGCGATACCAAACGACCTGATCTATAAAAGGACCATTTACTTTTACCACACAGTGAACGCCATAAAAAAAATAAAAAAAAACAAAAAAAAAAACACTATGATGGAATTGCAATTTTGCCCACCGCACTTCCCACAAAATGGTATAAAAAGTGATCAAAAGAGTCATATGTACCCCAAAATAGTACCAATCAAACCACCATCTCATCCCAGAATGAGCCCCTGCATAAGACAATAGGCCAAAAAATATGGCTTTCAGAAATGTTATTTAATTTTTAAATGCTTATGGTGTAAAACCAAAATATATATTTTTTTTAAAAAATGACATTAGGCATCGCCACATCTGTAACAACCTGCTTTATAAAAATATCACATGAACTAACCTGTCTGGTGAACGCCATGGAAAAAAACAAAAAAAAACAAAAAGAAATAATGGCTTTTTGGCACTTTTTTTTATCACCTTACAACACAAAAAGTATATTACCAAGCGTTCAAAAGCTCATGTGGCCCGAAATGGTACCAAACAGTCATCTCAGCCTGCAAAAATGGAGCCCCCATCTAAGACAATTGCCCAAAAAATAAAATATTGCTTTCCGAAAATGGAAACTCAAAAACATGATTCATGAGTGAAAAGAAAATCACTGAATTCACCCCTGTGGTCGCAACTAGGGATGAGCGAACTTGTGTTTCAAGTCTGGCGTACAAGGTTCAGGTTATGTAAGAATTCAGTTATGGATTCTGCTACCACAGACCATGAGGCCTCAAGTTCAATTTTTTTTGCGTTGAGGGGGAACAGATCAGACCCATTCAAGTTGAATGGCTCTCGATCCGTCCCAGCTGCCGCACGGACATTGCCCGTGCATTGGCCCCGCAAATTGCAGACGCCAATGCACGGAACGGCCGTGTGCATGAGGCCTAACTAAGGGTCCATTTACACGCAGCCACGGACAATAGGCATTTCTATCATAGTGTCAGCCATGTGCGGTCCACAAAATGTGGAACGCACATGGTCGGTGTCCGTTTTGCAGATACGCAATTTGTGGACCGTAAAACAGTTGCAGACCTGTGAATGGACCCTTATGGTCCATGGTAGCGGAATTCTTAGATAACCTAAACCTTGTACGTCTAACTTGAAACGCAAGTTCACTCAACACTAGTCACAGCGTTTTAGCTCATATGTTGAGAATGAAATATTATATTAATTAAATTATATATATTATATTAATTAAATTATATATATTATATTAATTAAATTATATATATTATATTAATTAAATTATATATATTATATTAATTAAATTATATATATTATATTAATTAAATTATATATATTATATTAATTAAATTATATATATTATATTAATTAAATTATATATATTATATTAATATATATATATATATATATATATATAGTTGCCCATAGCAACCAATCAAACTTAACCTTTCATTTTTCACAGCTTGATTGGAAGATGAAAGGAGGAATGTGATTGGTTGCTATGGGCAACTAAGCCAGTTCTACTTTACACCAGTTTTGATAACTCTCCACACTGTATTTCTATGTGTACATAGCATTGTGTGTCATCATACTGTGGTGTCTCACAGGGTGAAGTAATTGAGGGTATGTGTCTCCCAGGTTTATTTTTTTCCTTGCAGTATTCAGCAGCACCTGTTCCACTGAGCAAACAGGCTTCTGGCCCTTTAAGTTCCCACACAGCACTGCAGCATCCTCCACCAGTTGTGACAGTCCATTATTTAGCTCACCTTTACAGAGGTGAAAAGGTGGTGGGATTAGTCAGATTATTTCACACAAGGAGACAGAAGTGCATTTCCACTGGCGTCCTGCCAGCTTTATTTCACAGGTTGCATTAAAACACACAAACATAAACAGAACACCCAGCCTTGTCCAGGCTCTAACTAAACAATAGGTCCCTCTCTAGGATGTGGATGAGCTATCCTCAGTCCACCCAAAATAAGCATGCTGTCTGTACAGCAACCTGTGATACTTGCAGTTTGCAGGCTCTGGCCCTTCAGGGTCCCTCAGTGAGCTGTGGCTTCTCCCACTCCCAGGAAGTTCTGAGCAAGTGTGTTGACAGCCCAGTTATCTAGCAACTCCCCAGGTGCAGCTCATCAGGACCCAGACTTAGTTTTTTTAACCCTTTCCTAAATAACTTTCTTCAGCACATTCTAAGAACTAGTGTTGATCACGAATATTCGAATTGCGAATTTTAATCGCGAATATCGGCACTTCGAGAATTCGCGAATATTTTGAATATCGCAAAATATATTCGTAATTGCGAATATTCAATAATGCCTGGAGATCATGAATTCGCGAATTCTCGAATATATGGCGAATATTCGCCCAAATATTCGCAAAATATCGCAAATTCAAATATTGCCCCTGCCGCTCATCACTACTAAGAACCTGGGAGACACCACAGCAATATACTAATCTGTGTGTGAAAAGTGAACGCTGACTGTGCGGACTGCACACAATACTGTGTTTAGAAGAGTGCAGGTAGTGAGAGCTATCAGTAATGAGATCTATATCCTGATTATAAGGCCGAATGCACACGGCCGTTTTTCACGGCCGTGAGCGGTCCGTGGAACCGCGGCCTGGATTCCTGCTGAGTGCAGGAGCGCACGGCGTCATGGGTTGCTATGACGCTGTGCGCTCCCTGCTGCCGCCGCAGTACTGTAATACACTGGTATAGATCATAGATTACTGTAAGGCCATGTGCATTCGGCCTTACACTATGGTTCTGACCATAGATCGCTGCACTAATGTTATCAGCAGAAATATCTATTGTGTCTACAAATAATGGACTTTCTACAGAATGGAAAAGTGAGAAATAGATCCGCTGACTACAGGCTATAGCATACTGTAAGGCTGGGTTGACACCTGAGCGTTTTACAGCGCGTTCCTACGTGCTGTAAAACGCTCAACAGGCAGATACCAATGTTTCCCTATGGGCATGGTTCTCACCTGAGCGTTTTACAGCACGTACGAACACGCTGTAAAATGCCCTATGCCCCAAGAAGTACAGGAGCTTCTTTGGGGCGTATTGTCGCGCGTTCCAGCCCATAGATTCATTGGATGCCTCTGTGGTCAATTGCACAAACGCGCATACTACGCGCGTTTTCAAAATACAAAACTGCCCCAAAATACGCCTCAAAAAAGCATGATAAAAACGCCTGTAAAAAGCGCTTATCGAATACGCTCAGGTGTGAACTCAGCCTAAGACTCACCATATTTTGGATTGGAATGAAATCTTACTACCAAGTAACTTGCAAGTTCCAGCAGCCTATATGTAAGTGGCTGGCTAGCTATGTGGGGGCGGGGCAGTAGAGCTTGTGCAGTGTGCCAGTCCACAGGGGTAGAATGCGTGAGGTTCACAGTGGGCCGGAATGTCCATACAGTTCATCGGTTACTCACGGTTTAGCAGACGCCTCCCTGGGCCAGCAGTGCAGTGAAGGGGAGAAATGCACTGGATTCTCCGGGACACACTCTATTACAGGGGACACCGCCCAGGTGGTGATTGATGGTGCAAAATGTGGTAGTGGGATGAAGTTAGAAGAATGAGGCAGGTTTAAATCCAATTGTAAACTTTACTATAACCAGGTTCTTGATAACAGTTTACATCCAGTAATAACACAGTCTCTGGTATACATGTAAGTTGGATGTGATGAATCTCATTAACGGGGTGTGCTGGTAGTAATGTGTCAGGCTAGGGTAGTTAGTTATGTACTCACTGATGAGCAGCTCTTTGCCTTGCTTCAGTCTCAGTTGAGGTAGTTCCAGTTTTGATCTTCTACACAAGCGATACAACAGAACCCTTATCTGTCCTTAGAATAACGGTGAGGCTGCCGGAAGCTAATAAGTCCTTCACCTAGATACAAAGGCGCCTATGGCCTATAATAATGGCTTTGTCCTTCCTTTGTCTTTATCTAATAAAAGACTTGAGCAGAAATTCACTTGTTACTCCTGAAGACTGAATAGTAGAATGTAGACTTTTCTCTGCCTGTCTTCCTGGCTTTGATACTGGGATTTACACTTGCTCCTCTGGGCCGTGGAGCCCCTGCCCCTAACTAGGCCTAAACTGCCCTATATATACTGTGGTGTTACCCCCATCTAGTGGTGCGATGTATGTAGTGCACCTGACAGCCTGGTAAAAAGGGATGTCACATGAAAACACAATACAGCATGAAATTACAGAAGACAACAAAAAGCTTTTGCAGTTCCCACATAAGCTAGGGGGACGCGGCACTTGTGCTTGTGCATGTGAAAGCAACAGGAACACCCACAGAGCCTGATGAGACATCCGAACAGAGAGTGAATCTCATAGAAGAGCATTTCTGAGTGCATGTGAAGCAAAGCTGACATAGTAAACAAACAAGTGCAATTTTATTATGTGCAGCATTGCGGTAAGATATGGGGTTATTGATTTTTAGTTCACAAAGGTGTCCTTAGCCTTTAATTGTGCCTCTCTTTAAAGAGCCTCGGTCAGCATAATCAACGCTATTAAACCATTCATACTACCTGGTAGGGTTGATCATGCTGATTAAAGTGATACCTTTATTTTGTCTGTATGTTAAATAGCTGTTGTGTCCTAGAGCTGCATCCTAGCATGCAGTGTCGGACTGGGGTACCTAGGGCCCACCAGTAAAAATTATTTTGGGGCCCACCGTACGGATACATTCAAATATAATAAATAATCTAACACGTTTTTTTATATGAACATAGGCTGGTTGAGGTGCTGTACATTGGATATATGTATGTAATGCAGTAAGTCTAATGTGTTATGTGCCACTTGTGCGGGGGGAGGGGGGAAGGGTGGAAGACTAGGGGCCCACCTTGCTCAGGGGCCCACCGGGGGATTCCCCTGTACCCCTGTGGGCCAGTCCGAGCCTGCTAGCATGAACATATCATATACACTACTTTCTATAGCCTCACCATTATGAGAAGAGTGGATTTCTATGCTTAGAAATCTAATATAAATATTACTGGTTTGTTCATATGATTAGGCTGTAGCTTGGAGGTAAGTAGGCAGCCTTGCAGGTAGAGATCTCAAATTTGAATCTTGGGAGAGAATTTTAGATTTTTTTTCTTCAGATATTTTTTTCCATCCGCATTTAACCCATAATTAATGGCTGAATGGCTATAGTCTTACTATATTGAAAAGTGTGTTTTTATGCTTAGAACTGTTTTCTTTACATATTTTAAAGAAAACATACATATTGTAAAGAAATCCACTCTAGTCAACATGGTAATGCTCGGTTATGTGCCAAATCCGTCCTTTCCGTTCTTCTGCTCCTAAACGGAGCAGGAGAACGGAAAGGCTGAACGCTAATGTGAACGAAGCCCTAGCTGAATAGCAGTCCATTAGGGATGTAAAAGGACTGATTACTGTCCATTATGTAACTATTTGCAACAGAAATAATGTGTATAAGGTGAACAACGAATAAGGCCTCATGCACACGACAGTATTTTTTCACTGTCCGCAAAACGGGGTTCCGTTGGTCCGTGATCCGTGACCGTTTTTTCGTCCGTGGGTCTTCCTTGATTTTTGGAAGATCCACGGACATGAAAAAAAAAGTCGTTTTGGTGTCCGCCTGGCCGTGCGGAGCCAAACGGATCCGTCCTGAATTACAACGCAAGTCAATGGGGACGGATCCGTTTGATGTTGACACAATATGGTGCAATTGCAAATGGATCCGTCCCCATTGGCTTTCAATGTAAAGTCTGGAGTCCCTTTTATACCATCGGATCGGAGTTTTCTCCAATCCGATGGTATATTTTAACTTGAAGCGTCCCCATCACCATGGGAACGCCTCTATGTTAGAATATACTGTCGGATATGAGTTACATCGTGAAAACTCATATCCGACAGTATATTCTAACACAGAGGCGTTCCCATGGTGATGGGGACGCTTCTAGTTAGAATATACTACAAACTGTGTACATGACTGCCCCCTGCTGCCTGGCAGCACCCGATCTCTTACAGGGGGCCGTGATCAGCACAATTAACCCTTTCAGGTGCAGCACCTGAGGGGTTAATTGTACGGATCACAGCCCCCTGTAAGAGATCGGGTGCTGAAAGGCAGCAGGAGGCAGTCATGTACACAGTTCTAACTAGAAGCGTCCCCATCACTATGGGAACACCTCTGTGTTAGAATATACTGTCGGATCTAAGTTTTCACGAAGTGAAAACTCAGCTCTGAAAAAGCTTTTATGCAGACGGATCTTCGGATCCGTCTGTATGAAAGTAACCTACGGCCATGGATCACGGACACGGATGCCAATCTTGTGTGCATCCGTGTTCTTTCACGGACTCATTGACTTGAATGGGTCCGTGAACCGTTGTCCGTCAAAAAAATAGGACAAGTCTTATTTTTTTGACGGACAGGATACACGGATCACGGAGGCGGATGACAAACGGTGCATTTTCCAAGTTTTCAGCGGACCCATTGAAAGTCAATGGGTCCGCAGAAAATCCCGGAAAACGGAACAACGGCCACAGGTGCACACAACGGTCGTGTGCATGAGGCCTAACACAGTGACTTTATCACAGAGAAAACTGATACTTCTCTTGACAGTTATACCAGAGATATTCATATGAATAATATAAAAACATTTCCAAAAATCCTAAAAAATAGAAACAGTGTAAAGTAAAATACAAATACTGTCTATACACAGAATAAAAAAATCACTGTCTCAATCAACGAAAGAAAAATAAGGAAAATAAGGTGAATAAAAGGAAACAATAACACTGATGTGTTTTTCAATTTTTATTGTCCCTGAAAGGCTTTGGGGAAAAAAGAACACATTTTTATTTTGTTCTTTTTAGATATAAAAATAAAAGTTATGTTTTAGAAAATTAATAGGCTGCAAACAGAATTAATCAGTAATATGATGGTTTAAAACATTCTGGGCCAAAAATGAGTCATTGTCTCTATAATATTATACAGTCAGGTCCATAAATATTGAGACCGACACAATTCTAAAATTTTTGGCTCTATACACCACCACAATGGTTTTGAAAGGAAATGAACCAGATGTGCTCTAACTGCAGACTGTCAGCTTTAATTTGAGGGTATTTACATCCAAATCAGGTGAACGGTGTAGGAATTACAAGAGTTTGCATATGTGCCTCCCATTTGTTAAGGGACCAAAAGTAATGGGACAGAATAATAATCATAAATCAAACTTTCACTTTTTAATACTTGGTTGCAAATCCTTTGCAGTCAATTACAGCCTGAAGTTTGGAATGCATAGACATTACCAGACGCTGGGTTTCATCCCTGGCAATGCTCTGCCAGGCCTCTACTGTTCTTGCTTGTTCTTGGGGCATTTTCCCTTCAGTTTTGTCTTCAGCAAGTGAAATGCATGCTCAATCAGATTCAGGTCAGGTGATTGACTTGGCCATTGCATAACATTCCACTTCTTTCTCTTAAAAAACTCTTTGGTTGCTTTTGCAGTATGCTTTGGGTCATTGTCTATCTGCACTGTGAAGTGCCGTCCAATGAGTTCTGAAGCATTTGGCTGAATATGAGCAGATAATATTGCCCGAAACACTTCAGAATTCATCCTGCTGCTTTTGTCACCAGTCACATCATCAATAAATACAGGAGAACCAGTTCCATTGGCAGCCATACATGCCCACGCCATGACACTACCACCACCATGCTTCACTGATGAGGTGGTATGCTTAGGATCATGAGCAGTTCCTTTCCTTCTCCATACTCTTTTCTTCCCATTACTCTGGTACAAGTTGATCTTGGTCTGATTTGTCCATAGGATGTTGTTCCAGAACTGTGAAGGCTTTTTTAGATGTCATTTGGCAAACTCTAATCTGGCCTTCCTGTTTTTGAGGCTCAACAATGGTTTACATCTTGTGGTGAAACCTCTGTATTTACTCTGGTGAAGTCTTCTCTTGATTGTTGACTTTGACACACATACACCTACCTCCTGGAGAGTGTTCTTGATCTAGCCGGGTGTTTTGATGGGTGTTTTTTACCACCAGAGAAAGAATTCTTTGGTCATCTACCACAATTGTTTTCCGTGGTCTTCCGGGTCTTTTGGTGTTGCTGAGCTCACCGATGCATTCCTTCTTTTTAAGTATGTTCCAAACTGTTGTTTTGGCCACGCCTAATGTTTTTGCTATATCTCTGATGGGTTTGTTTTGTTTTTTCTGCCTAATGATGGCTTGCTTCACTGATAGTGACAGCTCTTTGGATCTCACATTGAGAGTTGACAGCAACAGATTCCAAATGCAAATAGCACACTTGAAATGAATTCTGGACCTTGTATCTGCTCATTGTATTTGGGATAATGAGGGAATAACACACACCTGGCCATGGAACAGCTGAAAAGCCAATTGTCCCCTTACTTTTGGTCCCTTAACAAGTGGGAGGCACATATGCAAACTGTTGTAATTCCCACACCGTTCACCTGATTTGGATGTAAATACCCCAAATTAAAGCTGACAGTCTGCAGTTAAAGCACATTTTGGTTGGTTTCCTTTCAAATCCATTGTGGTGATGTATACAGCCAAAAATGTTAGAATTATGTTGATGTTGCAATATTTATGAACCTGACTGTATATACAGTTCAAGCTAGGACACATCTCTGCCTCAGCATCCTGATGTCTAGCCCAGTCAAGGGGAGGGGGGAGTTTGCAGAGCACAGGGGTGTTACAAAGCAGTGCTTTAAGGTGTCAGCCCTGCCCCCTGCTTTTTGAACTCAGACTACTACTCCTACTCTAAGCCACCTTGCATATGCTGGATCCTCTGTACAAGCAGCATAAAGTAGTGAATGATTCCATCATGCACCAGACCACCTCAGCAGGGAGCATGTTTTTATTTATTTATTTTTTTGTAGGTCAGGCAGTCCAAAAGACACGTTTTGCATACTAAGGCCCTTCTAAGAGGCCACCAGATTTGCCAGTCGGGACAACTGCGGCATAAACAATGTAATCCCTCTGATATTTATCTTAGAATAGACACTTAAGCTTATACAACAAGGGACAGCGGAAGAAGAACAGCTTTCATATCTTGGAGGAGGAGGAAGAGGAGAAGCTACCACTAGAGGAGGACAACAAACAAAACGGCCCTCTGACCAAAAAAGCCCTTTAGGGGTCCTAACTATATATGTATCTAAAACTACATATTTTATCACACACCTGGCCATGGAACAGCTGAAAAGCCAATTGTCCCCTTACTTTTGGTCCCTTAACAAGTGGGAGGCACATATGCAAACTGTTGTAATTCCTACACCGTTCACCTGATTTGGATGTAAATACCCCAAATTAAAGCTGACAGTCTGCAGTTAAAGCACATTTTGGTTTGTTTCCTTTCAAATCCATTGTGGTGATGTATACAGCCAAAAATGTTAGAATTATGTTGATGTCGCAATATTTATGAACCTGACTGTATATACAGTTCAAGCTAGGACACATCTCTGCCTCAGCATGCTGATGTCTAGCCCAGTCAAGGGGAGGGGGGAGTTTGCAGAGCACAGGGGTGTTACAAAGCAGTGCTCTAAGGTGTCAGCCCCGCCCCCTGGTGTTCCAATGTACTAATTTGCAAATTAATAAAATGCTGATATCTTTGCAGCTGTTTAACATACATACAAAAGAAAGGTATTGTTTTAATAAGCATGATCAACCCTACCAGGCAGTATGCTCAGTTTAACAGTGTTGGTCATACTGACAGAGGTTCGTTAAATTGCAGAACATATGCTTGTAATTTTGCTACTACCATTTAATAATCAGTGGACCAAAATGTGACTTTTCATATATAGGCCTCATAATAAAATGTCTGGTAAATTGAAGAGTGGAAAACAAAAGACCCACACTTTGTAAATTAAGAGTTAGAATGTGGGTGGCTGTAGTAGAGCAAACAGCAGTAGCAGCACCAGTCATCTGGCCAGTAGAAGTAATAATAGTAGCACCAGGCCATAGTCTCTCTGGCTTCCTATAGGTGCCACATAATTATTGAGGACAGAGAGGATCCTCTCAGTCACAGCAGGATCATGTAGAGGTTCATTCTGAGTCTGACGCCTTGTCTTGGAAATAAATTACTCCTGCTTCTCCTTCTTAAAGCCCCCGAGAAGCCTTACAGTTGCATAATCTCTGTCTTCCTCGCCCCCTACTAGTGGATGCCTTTCTTTTTCCTAAGAAGAGGCAACAAAACCCCATTCCCTATGGAAGGCTCTCAAGAAAGTCTCCCTGTTGATGACTTGTGTGAGAATATTCTGTGTTTGGACTGTCATAAGGAGGAGGTTCAGGGGGAGGTGTTGAACCACATGCATAGCTGTGTTGTGGTAGTAGTAATGGCACTTTTAGCCACTGTGGTGGTAGTGGTAGTGCGGATAATGTTGGTCGTGGCGATAGTGCCACTTAAAATACAGAGGAACGAAATAGGATGGAGATTGAGGAGCCCACAACGACATATCACAGTCTGGTAAAAATGGTGATTATGATCGTATGCTGGACACAGAGGCAATGTAAGGGCAAAACATCCAAGGGCAATGTAAGGGCAAAACATCCCAAAAAAACAGCCAGAGTATAATTTGGTTCTATCGAGGTCAGCTCCAGAACTGGTGATACCACTGATACTGTGGGCGCAAGCGCAAAACGTGCAAGACCTTAGCCAAGCTCAGCTGCTGTTAGCCCTCTTCATTTTTCTTCAAATCGCCCATCTGGTAGTTTTTCTCTACAGTGCCAACAGACAAAAGCATTGCCGTGTGCAATATTTTCATGACTAAATTAAGCTGTGAGCATTCAAACCCAAATGCAGGCACTGTGGCTCTAGTTTGGCACATGAGGCAGCACATGAGGTCCACATACAGTACAGTGACTTTGTCATCTTTATCATCAGTTACTGCTTTTTGAACTCAGACTACTACTCCTACTCTAAGCCACCTTGCATATGCTGGATCCTCTGTACAAGCAGCATAAAGTAGTGAATGATTCCATCATGCACCAGACCACCTCAGCAGGGAGCATGTTTTTTTTTTTTTGTAGGTCAGGCAGTCCAAAAGACCCGTTTTGCATACTAAGGCCCTTCTAAGAGGCCACCAGATTTGCCAGTAGGGACAACTGCGGCATAAACAATGTAATCCCTCTGATCTTTATCTTAGAATAGATGCTTAAGCTTATGCAACAAGGGACAGCGGAAGAAGAACAGCTTTCATATCTTGGAGGAGGAGGAGAAGCTACCACTAGAGGAGGACAACAAACAAAACGGCCCTCTGACCAAAAAATCCCTTTAGGGGTCCTAACTATATATGTATCTAAAACTACATATTTTATCATATTCACTTAAAACTGCTAATATAGAAAAGAAAAAATGTGTATGATTAAAACTATCAGAACTAAGCAGAGGGTATCAGTTTTAACACCAGTATATGGCAGTACTAACATATGTGATTTTTGTTGTAACACAGTGTTTGATAATAAATGCTGCTTGTTGAAAACAGAGTAGTGTGTAGTTTTTTTAAAATTATAATATCAACCCCTCTATATATATACCGTATTTTTCGCCCTATAAGACGCACCGGCCCATAAGACGCACCTAGGTTTTTGGGGAGGAAAATAAGAAAAAAATTATTTTTAACCAAAAGGTGTGCTTTTGGTGGGTTTGGAACTAATGGTGGTCTGTGGGTGGCACTATTACTGGGGATCTGTGAAGGACACCGTTATGGGGGATCTGTGGATGACAGACACTGTTATGGGGGGATCTGTGGATGACGGACACTGTTATGGGGGGGATCTGTGCATGACGGACACTGTTATGGGGGGATCTGTGGATGACGGACGCTGTTATGGGGGGATCTGTGGATGACGGACACTGTTATGGGGGGAATCTGTGGATGACGGACACTGTTATGGGGGGATCTGTGGATGACGGACACTGTTATGGGGGGATCTGTGGATGACGGACACTGTTATGGGGGGATCTGTGGATGACGGACACTGTTATGGGGGGATCTGTGGATGACGGACACTGTTATGGGGGGGATCTGTGGATGACGGACACTGTTATGGGGGGGGATCTGTGGATGACTGACACACTGTTACAGGGGGGGATCTGTGGATGGCACTGTTACAGGGGGGGGGATCTGTGGATGGCACTGTTACAGGGGGGGGGGGATCTGTGGATGGCACTGTTACAGGGGGGGGGATCTGTGGATGGCACTGTTACAGGGGGGATCTGTGGATGGCACTGTTATATATGTGCCATCCACAGACCCCCCACCCCATAACAGTGCCATCCACAGCCCCCCAGCCCAAAACAGTGGCATCCACAGCCCCCCAGCCCATAACAGTGGCATCCACAGACCCCCCCCCCCTTAACTGTGCCATCCACGGATCAGCTCGCCCACCCGCCACCGCCCCCGCCTCTGCCGCCCCCAGTATACTAATATTAAATGTCTTATTTGATTAAAATGTATTAGATATGCCCCCTCACTCCTAAATTGCTAATCGTACCTTACATCCTATTCCTAGCTTCTGTAATGCAGGCCGGGCGGCCGGCGCGTCACTCGCTGACGTCACTTGCCTGCGCCGCCTGCTTCATTCATAAAGTAGGCGGCGCAGGCACGTGACATCAAGGAGTTACGCTGCCGCCCGCCCGGCCTGCATTACAGCACCTAGGAATAGGATTTAAGGTACGATTAGCAATTGAGGAGTGAGGGGGCATATCTAATACATTTTAATCGAATAAGACATTTAATATTAGTATACCGGAGCGGCGGGGCGGGGCTATAGTACATTGATTGCACTGCCCCGCCGCTATTCCCGGCCCCCAGCTCCTCCTCCCAGTCCCTCCCCCGGCCCCCGCTCACGCTACATAGCATCCAGCGATGTTAAATTGTCAGCATTCGCCCCATAAGACGCAGGGGCATTTCCCCCCGATTTTTTTGGGGGGGAAGTGCGTCTTATGGGGCGAAAATACGGTAACCTTTTTGTATATTCACATTTGCACTCTATATGGTATTGCGGTGCATAGTGTAATGTGTTGCTGGTAACAGCAACAATATATTCTGGGGGTGGTTATTATGGGGGTGGTTATAAGCAGTGTGATTTAACTGCGATATTGAGTTTCTAAAATTGTGGAGTCTTTCAAAAATAAAACTAGGCCCCAGAAGTGGTAATTTGGACCAGAAACTACTTCAGGAGGAGGCCAGGTGGATATATACAGTGGATATAAAAAGTCTACACACCCCTGTTAAAATGTCAGGTTTCTGTGATGTAAAAAAAAATGAGACAAAGATAAATCATTTCAGAACTTTTTCCACCTTTAGGCCTCATGCACATGACCGCTGTTTGCTTCCGCGTCCGTTTCGACGATTTTAGCGTTTCAGGTGCGGACCCATTCATTTCTATGGGGCCGTTGAAAATGCGGATAGTGCACCGTTGGCCATCCGCATCCGTGATCTGTGGTTCCAGTCCGTCAAAAAAATATAACCTGTTCTATTCTTGTCAGTGGAAAACGGTTCGCGGACCCATTCAAGTCAATGGGACCACTAAAAAACGTGGAAACACACAAGGTTGTCGTCCGCGTCAGTTTTATTCCTATCATTTGCATGGCAAACCAGTCTTAGACATTTTTTTTACCTCCCTTTATGTCTGGTGGTCCTCCAAAAATAAAGGAAGACAAATGGAAACATAGACGGAAACGGATGACGGAACAACGGAACCCCATTTTGCGGAACGGAACACAACAACGGTCGTGTGCATGAGGCCTTAATGTGACCTATAAACTGTACAACTCAATTGAAAAACAAACTGAAATCGTTTAGGTAGAGGGAAGAAAAATATAAAAATAAAATAATATGGTTGCATAAGTGTCCACACCCTTAAACTAATACTTTGCTGAAGCACCGTTTGATTTTATTACAGAACTCAGTCTTTTTGGGTACGAGTCTATCAGCATGGCACATTTTGACTCTGCAAGATTTGCCCACACTTCTTTGCAAAATCACTCCAAATCTGTCAGATTGCGAGGGCATCTCCTGTGCACAGCCCTCTTCAGATCACCCCACAGATTTTCAATCGGATTCAGGTCTGGGCTCTGGCTGGGCCATTTCAAAACTTTAATCTTCTTCTGGTGAAGCCATTCCTTTGTTGATTTGGATGTATGCTTTGGGTTGTTGTCATGCTGAAAGATGAAGTTCCTCTTCATGTTCAGCTTTCTAGCAGAAACCTGAAGGTTTATATTGACTGGTATTTGGTACTGTTCATTATACCCTCTAGCTTATCTAAGGCCCCAGTTCCACCCCAAAGCATGATGCTGCCACCACCAGGGGCGTAGCTATAGGGGGTGCAGAGGTAGCAGTCGCTACCGGGCCCAGGAGCCTGAGGGGCCCAAAGACCCTTGTGCCGCATGTGAAGACACTGGCATTATAGAAAGTGCATGCTGGTCAAGTTACACCTCTGGCTGGAGGGAAGGGGTTAGGTCAAGAATTTTCCATGGGGGGGGAAGGGGGGGTGCCGTTTCAATGTTTGCCTCAGGCAGCAGGAAGGCTAGGTGCTTCCCTGCCCCCGGCCACAGAGCACTGAGGGAAGGGTTGTTTTGTTTTTTTTACATTTAGTCAGAGACTACTAATTGCCTGCTTTTGACATGTGCATTCTTTATTGTCGGTATTTGATAATGTTCGATAAAATTTAACTTTTATTAGTTATTTATTTTAATAAATTGTGAACACTTGCTTCTAACCTACTAACTTAAAATTCTCAACGGCAGACCCTTAGTGTGCTAAATTATTGGTTGATTTATTTTCTGTTCTGATGCTAGCTTGAGAATGCTGTGGCAGTTTATTATAGGACTGGCTGTCTTTAAACAATATAGCCTCTGTATGTACTCTCTAAACTCACGATGGCAGGTGTATACTGACTTCTATTTAACATGATTTTGAATGTGATTGCTTAGATCTGAACACAGGTACATCCCAGTTATAAGAGGGTGTTCACACTTATGCAACCACATTATTTTAGTTTTTTTTTTTCTTCCCTCCACCTAAAAGATTTCAGTTGGTTTTTCAATTGAGTGGTACAGTTTATAGATCACATTAAAAGGTGGAAAAAGTTCTGAAATGATTTATCTTTGTCTCATTTTTTTACAGCGCAGAAACCTGACATTTTAACAGGGATGTGTAGACTTTCTATATCCACTGTAGATTATGATCCTTAAACCCAAAGGGCCTGAATGAGGGCTTTTTGTATACTGCCTTAATTTGATATACCAGCCAGTTCATGTGATCTCAATCTATCTCCCCTCTCACGAACATACAGTGCGTCCAGCCTGCTGAGAGGGGAGGAGACAGACATGGGAGAGGAGGTGAGTGACACAGGGGGAGCGGAGGTAGGGTGCACGAGCATTTATGATGTACGACCTGTATCTAACACCAGTGGGGAGCACATATTGGAGGAGAATGTCTAAGAGGGAGGGGAGGTAGGATATTTAATAGGGCGCATCAAGGCGCGCAAACGCTATTACCTCAATACCCTGACAAAGCTGCAAGCAGTGGTGAAACATGTCGGGAGGGGTAGTGTAGCGGATCGTGGACCTGGTTGGAAACTGAGGACATTACATAGCAGCCAATCCTTTACAGTTTTACAGTTTAAACACAAAACTATACATTCAACAAACACAATGGCATTGTCTGTGACGCAATTAACAAACACAATGACATTGCCTCTGACACACTCAATAACAGAATAGGCATTGTCTTTGACGCAATCAACAAAATACAATTACCAAAACACAATGGGCTCTGCCTGTGATACAATTGCCAAACATAATGGGCTAACTTAATCACTCACAGGCAGAAAACATATATTTTTTCCCAAAATGCGGGAAACACCTCAAAACCCCACATATCTCCATAATTTATACATCCATGGATAGCTCTGATCTGGGTCAACAACATATCAAAAAAATCACCCAGATCCGAGCTGGGGTTCCCGACTTCCATGGGAGTCACTTTTGGACGACCGAAAGCATGGCTTTCCTGCCCAAAACAGTTCCACAGATTTAGGCTGTGCGGTTAGTATATGGGCCATAATCCTGAGGCAAGAGGCTGGCAAACAGGCCCCTCCAAAACCCAGTGGTGAGGTTAGTTTCACCACAGGTAGTGTTTGCTGTTGTATTTTAGACAGGGAATAGCAGAGGGCACCAATTGGAATTGATAGGCAAAATTCATATGGATAGAGTGTTGTGTGTGTAGTGAACTGTGTATGTGACCAATCCGCTCAGTGCTTGAAATCACAATTCTCATAGCATATGTGAACGAGCAGAGTGTACAATCAGTGCACATGTAATAGAGCACTTAGCGGTGAATACCGTAGTAGCATTTACACTGTGAGTCTCTCACCCCCATAGAACATTAAAAGACTACATGTGGAGGTGTTGCTATCACATAATAACACATTGTTCGTTCCTTGAAAACAGTGTTTATTAACAACATAGTGCTATAAAATAAAGCACTGAACGGACTACTGTTATACTAACATTGTAGTAAATTGCAAATGTGTAGGTAATAGTACATCAAACGATCAATATCACAGTTGAATCACACTGCTAATAACCACCCCCATAATAACCACCCTCAGAACATATTGTTGCTGTTACCAGCAACACATTACACTATACACCGTAATACCATATAGGGTGTGAAAGGATATGGACCTTTCTGGACCTCTACGACCACCTTGGTTTGATGTCACTGACGTCAGGAGAGATATTTCTCAGCCGGCAATAACATGACACACACTCAGGTATCACTGAGAAATACTCTAACTTTATTATGTTATAGCTTGGCCTTATATAGGCAGTAGAAAAGTTTTCATAACAACAGCTTTAAAGCAATCATAAAGATACACATTGTTGCTCATACACATACTACCGAAACATCCTTATATGGTATGTGTACGCGCAGTAAGCAAAAAGGATAGGTTTTAATCAGTCACATATAAGAATGTATGCAGTTGGGCCGAATGACCCTGAATAAGGCAAGGACGTTTGTACTAGTTCTGGGGGATTCCCAGAATCTGTCCTGGGACAGATAAGCGAAACTTAACTCACAGCGGGGGAACTTGAAACGTGCTTGGGTGAGATGTTATCACAATTCTTTACATATTTAGAGCAGACAAAATGGAGTCACAGTTCTCTTCAATCCCCTCTTAGAACCAAATTTCTTAGATAATATGGTTCTTACCCTTGCCCTTTTCCCTGTATACCGCCAGATATTTTCTATATCCTTCAGGTGAGTTGTCTTCAGGATTAGGCAGCAGAGTCTCATAAAATGACATATTTGATACTCCTTTCATTATCAGTTTCTGTACACATGGTATGATACATGTTGCAACTAATGCTATTACTATAATAATTATCAGGATAATAATTCCCAACTGCCTGTTTCCAGGTAGTAAACCAGCCAAAATACTGATCCCAAGGGTTATCAATACCTGAGTTTCTTTTGAGCTTGATTGATAAATCCTTGAGTTTCTTTATTGCCAGTGTGACCTTACCATTAGGGCCGGTGTTGTTGGGTATGAACGTGCAGCAGGATGAGGGGTCCGTCAATACCTTACAGACACCACCTCTTTCTGCAAGTATCATATCGAGTACCATGTGGTTTTGAAATGTCATAATGGAATCTGCCTGTAACTGTTCTACTACACCCTGTAACGCATCCCTGGTGTAGTTTACAAACCTTTGTTGATTATTGTAGATATAGTTGATCCAGTCTACATTTTTGTTGATTGTTATGTGGGGAATTATGGATTCAAATCCTGCTGCCACCTGACCTCTGGCCTTGAATTCATCAGGGACCCCTCTTGGGACGCCTATTGCGTCAATATACACTTGTGGGTTGAAGCTACCTTTTGGGAGGGCGTGACAGTTGCGTATATGTGTGTTGGTGTCTTTTTCATTTTCAAGGTATTGGTTATACCACTACACAATGGCGAGTGTGTAGCAGTATATAGTCACACCCAAATTATAGCAGAAATGATATGTGAACTGGGTATCTTTAAAACATAGCTTTTACTAAATTATTTAAAATATATATAGAGTACCACTATGTGAGAGACAACGAAATACACAACTCCACTGTTTCAGAATCACAATAAAGTGAAGAAAAAGGGTGGATCTTACCACGTCTTGTGGGTTCCACATCCAGTGGAGGAAGGTCCTAGTAGTTGGTTATACAGGGACCAAGGTGACCATGGTGCTTGTGTCTGATGGCATGACATAAACTCCTAGAGTGCCCTATTACTGGGTTCCCTACCTGTAGGAGGGCTAGGAGCTGTTCTTTACACCTGCCTAACAGACATGGAGCGACCCCATACGGAACCTTTCCCTCAGTATGGGCCTAGTACTGCACTTTACCCTGTTTACAAAGCCCTACATGTCATGTTTTAGTCTTGTTTGTCAGACATCATCATGGGACTTCACACAGTATTCAGGGATAACTAGAGACAAAATTGCTAAAATATACTAAGTATTGGTCACTTATACTTCTGAGTGCCAGATGTAAATGAGCAAAAAAAGACTCAGAATAATTACTTACAGAAATCGAAGATGGTTTAACTCTGTATTCTCAATATGGATCATAAGTACATCCATGCTGGATCAAGGGAAGTGTCCAATGTCAGCCTTTGTCTCACCTCAAATAGTGGTGATTTGGGTGAGCAACTAATAATGGTCACCCCCCTCCTTATATTCCTCCACTCCCGGTTGGTTTACGCCCCCCGATCAACCGCCTCACCATATCTCTGCCTGTGGAACGCACACCGCTCCACGTTCCACCAGACCGGAAGCTGGGATCATCTGGTGCGGGCTCACCGGAAGTGAGGTAGGGACCTGCGTCTGAGCACACAATGGGCCCGTTAGTGCTGCAAAGTGCATATCATCCATGCTGGATCAAGGGAAGTGTCCCATGTCAGCCTTTGTCTCACCTCAAATAGGGGGGGTGACCATTATTAGTTGCTCACCCAAATCACCACTATTTGAGGTGAGACAAAGGCTGACATGGGACACTTCCCTTGATCCAGCATGGATGATATGTACTTATGATCCATATTGAGAATACAGAGTTAATCCATCTTCGATATCTGTAAGTAATTATTCAGAGTCTTTTTTGGCTAATTTACATCTGGCACTCAGAAATATAAGTGACCAATACTTAGTATATTTTTGTAATTTTGTCTCTAGTTATCCCTGAATACTGTGTGAAGTCCCCTGATGATGTCTGACAAACAAGACTGAAACATGACATGTAGGGCTTTGTAAACAGGGTAAAGTGTAGTACTAGGCCCATACTGAGGGAAAGGTTCCGTATGGGGTCACCCCTGTCGGGGCGGGTGCTCCATGTCTGTTAGGCAGGTGTAAAGAACAGCTCCTAGCCCTCCTACAGGTAGGGAACCCAGTAATAGGGCACTCTAGGAGTTTATGTCATGCCATCAGACACAAGCACCACGGTCACCTTGGTCCCTGTATAACCAACTACTAGAACCTTCCTCCACTGGATGTGGAACCCACAAGACGTGGTAAGATCCACCCTTTTTCTTCACTTTATTGTGATTCTGAAACAGTGGAGTTGTGTATTTCGTTATCTCTCACCTAGTGGTACTCTATATATATTTTAAATAATTTAGTAAAAGCTATGTTTTAAAGATACCCAGTTCACATATCATTTCTGCTCTTTTTCATTTTCAGTGAAGATGTGTATGTTCATGATGGCTTTAGCAAGGGCGCATTCTCCTTTCCAAGCCCCCTCTAACCTAGATCTTATCTTCCCATCTCCACATATGCAGTATATGTCCCCCAATGATTGCACCTGGCCTTGGGTCGTGTTAATGTTTTGATGGCTGTAATTCTGGCAATACCCTCTACTAAAGTTTCCCAAGAACCTCTCCTTTTTCCTCCCTTGTAACAGGTGTAATTTCCTGGGTAAACATGTATTCCCTCCCCTGTCTTTGATATTTTTGTGAGGACAGGGTATTTTGTTTTCCAATGCTCGCAAAGAAGAACTCTTGGAGGTGGAGTTTGCAAAGAGTTCAAGGACGCATCCTTCTATGATGGGGGAAGGATCAGGGGTACAGTACCTAAATGTGGCTTTGCAGCCCCACAAATATAACAATTACTTTTATTTACTGAAGCTGCACTGTACTTCGTCCATTTTAACCATAGGTTGGCATCAGAGAACCCAGTTTCTGCTGCCAGGGTATCCTCATAGGTAGGGTCAGAAACAGCCAGTATGTTTCCTAGGGGCTGTATATGGGTTTTTAGAGGGTATATTTGTTTCTGAGGGTATGTCCATTCTGTGGATTGACACATAACTCTTATTTCAAAGTGTTTGGTGACCATTGAAATCTCTGCCCCCCCCCATGTAGTGAAAGTACCATCCCAGCACATAATCTTCTTCATCTCCTTTGTTGGGGTTTTCTATGTTTATAATTATTTTCATCTCAGACACCATCTTAGGACATGCCCACCCTGTAGGATATAGGCTAACATCTATGTGATGTGACGGTCCCGTCCTTTGATAATTGGTAATATGCAAAATAGTTATGGAGCCCCAGTTATGGGTCTTCAACACAGTGATAGCCAGATATCCCTCAACGGAAGGAAAACCGAGCAAAGGGGTGTCCCCATTACAGAGATCACCAAATCCACCATATTAAGTGGCCCCTATGTCAAGATCCCGCTCTTTTACAAGCTTTAAGGATGTCATTGGTAAAACCTAGGCCAGTTATCCATCCACAGAAAGCTGTTTCGTGGTGTGGAGTAGGATTCGTCAGTGTGGAGTAGGATTCTGGCTAACCGGGAGCAGAATTGAGGGAGGGCATCCTGGTGGAGGTCAGAGCTGTCTGCTCCTGTTAGTACCTCACTTTGTCCTTTTTCGAGGTCAGGACTGTTTGTGGCAAAACCAACCTCGCCACTGGGTGCTGGAGAATCCTGGTTGCCCGCCTCTTGCCCCAAGATTATGGGTCCTCTCATCAGCCCATGCTAAACTTAAACTCCATGGCAATTGAACTGTATTTGTGTAGTCTGAGTTCTATTCACCTAATAATTGAATGCACTCAGACCAAAGCTATCTGGGGATATGTTAAATGTCTATGTTTACTGTAATGGTTATGACATTGTATATTTGAATAGTGATTTCTGTCCTATTGTCCCCACATGTGTATTGGCGATTTCCCTTTGTCCTGAGAGATAATTGAATTACTCCCCAATTGTCTGCAGGACAGAAGACACTCTGTAAAACTGTGTATTCTCCTGCCTGTGATAATTACATTAACCCATTGTGTAAGTGTCACGGCGGACAGGATACAAGATACACAGAAAATAAACAAACAAATGTCTAGGCAAGAAGCTGGGGATAAAGGTCACCTCCTGACAAATCCCTACCAGCTTTCCCTAGACTTCTATTCCCACGTTTAAACCCTGAAGGTGGGAATAAAGTGTCCTCGTGCCTGGTCTGAAGATACTCTAAAATCCCTAAGATGGTAAAAGTGGGAAAGAGGCAGCCTGCTCCCTCAGAACCAGGAGGGGCAGGCGTCTCTCTAACAGCCTAGACAGACAACCACAAGAAAACAAAAACCAACTTATCTTTACTGAGCAGGAACAGCAAATCCTTCCTTCCTCTGAGCCAGACAAAAGCTATAACCCGCACAGGACACTAGGACTGGGCGTAATTTAAACTCAAACCAACGACCACACCCAGTGCACCTGATGGGAGGCGGATATAGCTACTGGATTGACCACCACAGATATTTTGTAAGGTCCAATAAATCTTGGACCCAGTTTCCAAGATGGTACTCTCAGTTTAATATTTTTAGTAGATAACAACACCAGATCACGCGCACACACAGGACCAGTCACACGTCTCTTGTCAGCCATTCGCTTATGCCTCTCACCCATCTTCTCCAAATTCACCTGGATCCTCCGCCAGATAGAAGACAAGGCAGAAGAAAATCTCTCCCCCTCTGGCATCCCAGAGGAACTAGTCCCAGAGAAGGTACCAACAAAGCACCTCAAGTAGGCCTCCAGGTTTTGATTAGTGCGCTCTGTCTGCCCATTCGACTGCGGATGAAAAGCCGAAGAGAACAAAAGTTGAATGCCAAGCTGAGAGCAGAACGCCCTCCAAAACCTGGAGACAAACTGCTTGCCCCTATCAGAAACCACATCCGAGGGAATGCCATGCAATTTCACAATATTATCCACAAAAATCTGAGCAAGAGTCTTGGCATTGGGCAGACTGGCTAACGATACAAAGTGAGCCATTTTACTAAAGCGGTCAACAACTACCAAAATTACAGTTTTCCCAGGGGAACTCGGCAGATCCGTAATAAAGTCCACAGACAAGTGCGTCCAAGGACGAGATGGAATAGACAAACGAAGAAGTGAACCAGCAGGTCGAGTATGAGCAACCTTTGACCATGCACAGGTTTCACAAGCTGCTACGTAATCCTCAACACTCTTACACAACCTGGGCCACCAGAATCTCCGGGACACAAGATCAAAGGTGGACTTACCACCAGGATGTCCAGCAAGGACAGTATCGTGATGTTGCTTAATTACTTTGTATCGCAGTCCATCAGAAACAAACAACCTCCCTGGGGGACAAGAACCAGGAGCCCCCTCCTGGGCTCCCAACACCTCCATCTCCGATTCGGGAAACAGAGCGGAGACCAGTGGCGTTGCTAGGGCTAGTGTCACCCGGTGCGGTAGAAAATGGTGTCACCCCCCCCCAACCCCAAAGCAATAATTTTTTTGCCATATATGTGGGCTATAGTGGTGCTACTGCCATAGGGGGCATCCGTTAGCTCAGCAGACCCCCCCAGCAGTCAGAGCCTGGTCTTGGGAGGGGCACTTCCAGATTATTTTCTGTCCGCCGCCACAAAACAATGGTGCTTATAGAACAGACTACACAGTGTAGCGGTATACTGTATATTGTGTGGCACAGTGTAGATGTATACTGTATATTGTGTGGCACAGTGTAGAGGTATACTGTATATTGTGGGGCACAGTGTAGCGGTATATTGTGGGGCACAGTGTAGCGGTATACTGTATATTGTGTGGCACAGTGTAGAGGTATACTGTATATTGTGGGGCACAGTGTAGAGGTATACTGTATATTGTGGTTCACAGTGTAGAGGTATACTGTATATTGTGTGGCCCAGTTTAGAGGTATACTGTATATTGTGGGGCACAGTGTAGAGGTATACTGTATATTGTGGGGCACAGTGTAGAGGTATACTGTATATTGTGGGGCACAGTGTAGGGGTATACTGTTTATTGTGTGGCACAGTGTAGCGGTATACTGTATATTGTGGGGCACAGTGTAGAGGTATACTGTATATTGTGGGGCACAGTGTAGGGGTATACTGTTTATTGTGTGGCACAGTGTAGCGGTATACTGTATATTGTGGGGCACAGTGTAGAGGTATACTGTATATTGTGGGGCACAGTGTAGGGGTATACTGTTTATTGTGTGGCACAGTGTAGCGGTATACTGTATATTGTGGGGCACAGTGTAGAGGTATACTGTATATTGTGGGGCACAGTGTAGAGGTATACTGTATATTGTGTGGCACAGTGTAGATGTATACTGTAAATTGTTTGGCATAGTGTAGAGGTATACTGTAAATTGTGGGGCACAGTGTAGCAGTATACTGTATATTGTGGGGCACAGTGTATGTTATATGTGTATAACAAACATACTCCAGATGAAAACTTACAGTTACTTGGCTTGGCCCTTGGGGATCTGGGATGCCTCTTTCACACTTTGGCCGGGGGCTCGGCGGAGCTGATGATGTGCCTCCCGCTCCCTCCATAGCAGCAAAAGTTGGGTATTAAAAAAAAATAAAAAAAAAACACTTATACTTACCTCCATGTCAGCCTCTTCCTGTATGTTTATATATGTAGCCAGTGCTTGTGTATTTCAGAAAATTTTCTGCGGGGATTCAAACCCACGACCTTCTGTATCAGAGGCAAAGCACTTACCCACACAGACATAAGAGGTGCAATGCTTCTGACTGAAAAAATATGAGACTACTACATCTATACACATGACAGCTGCCATAACACACCCAGCACTGCTATATCTCTATATGACAGCTGTCCCAGCACACTCAGCTCTGCTATATCTCTATATATGATGCACACTTAGCCAGCTATAACAGTAGAAGTCTCATTTTTTTCAGGCAGAAGCAGTGTAGCTCTTATGGCTGTGTGGGTAAATGCTTTGCCTCTGATACAGAAGGTCATGGGTTCGAATCCCAGACACATCCTCTCCTGAGATGACTATGCCTGGGATTCGTAAATGAGAAGTGTGCAAGTTTCCAGCCCTGCTGGTGTCACCCGGTGCGGCCCGCAACACCACTGGCGCAGACCACCACCCCATCAGCCAAAATCGGAGCAGGATCCTCTGAATCACATCCCCCAGGAAAGCTGCGAGACAACGCATCAGCCTTGACGTTTTTAACCCCCGGGCGAAAAGTAACCACAAAATTGAACCTGGTAAAGAACAGTGACCATCTGGCCTGTCTAGGGTTCAGACGCTTGGCAGATTGCAGGTAAGCCAAATTCTTATGATCCGTATATACTGTAATGGGATGAGATGCCCCCTCCAACCAGTGACGCCATTCCTCAAAGGCCAATTTGATGGCCAGCAATTCCCTATCTCCTACATCATAATTCCTCTCGGCAACCGAGAGCTTCTTGGAAAAAAAAAAAGAACATTGAACCCATTTGCCAGGAGATGAACCCTGCTACAGCACTGCTCCAACCCCCACCTCTGATGCATCAACCTCCACCACGAATGGCTGAGACACATCGGGCTGCACCAGAATGGGAGCAGACGCAAAACATTCCTTAATAGTCGAAAAGGCCTGCAATGCCCAGACAGAGACATCGGCGCCCTTCTTAGTCATAATGGTAGAATAGTTTAAGATACATTTTCTATAATAATTAGTAAACCTCAAAAACCGCATCAAAGCTTTCTGATTCTCCGGTCGGTCCCATTCCAGAACAGCCCGGACCTTTTCGGGATCCATAAGAAAACCGGAGTCAGAAAGCAGATATCCCAGAAATTGAAGCTCCTGCACAGAAAACACACATTTCTCCAATTTGGCATATAATTTATTCTCCTGAAGGATCGTCAAAACCTGTCTCACGTGATCCTGATGGGTCTTCAGATCAGGAGAGTAAATTAGAATGTCATCCAAGTAAACTACCACGAACCTCCCCACAAAATGATGGAAAATGTCATTGACGAATCGCTGAAATACCGCTGGCGTGTTAGTTAACCCAAAAGGCATAACCAGATTCTCGAAATGACCCTCGTGCGTGTTGAAGGCCGTTTTCCACTCACCCCCTTCCTTGATTCTGATCAGATTGTAGGCCCCTCTTAAATCCAACTCTGAGAACACCTTGGCTCCAACAATCTGATCAAAAAGATCAGAGCTCAAAGGAAGGGGATATGGGTCACGGACCGTAATATGGTTCAATTCCCAGAAATCTAAACAAGGTCTCAGTGATCCATCCTTTTTCTTTTCAAAGAATAAACCCACTGCCACCGAAGACTTAGATGGCCTAATATGACCTTTTGCCAAACTCTCGGCAATATATTTCCGCATGACCTCTCTTTCAGGTTGAGAAAGATTGTAAAGCCAAGACTTTGGCAACTTAGCCCCTGGGATGAGATTAACTGGACAATCATAGTCACGATGAGGGGGCAATTCCTGAGCCCCACCCTCCGAAAAGACATCCGCAAAATCTGTGAGATACTGAGGTAAAGCCGTAGTAGACTATAAGAGCGGGCAAGTCCTTCATGACAAAACAAGACATGATCTCAACATGTGAATCACCCACCCTTAACAGAATACCATGGGCAATATGAGTGAGACGCCTTTGAGAAAAAGGGAAGAATCAATTGTGAAAACCGGAATCTCTCTTTCTAAAGTGCAAGTACTTAGACCCAGATTTTGAATAAAAAGCAAATCAATAAGGTTTACCCCAGCACCACAGTCAATGAATACTTCAACAACAAAAAATTCTTGAGTCTAGCGCCACCATAGCTGGAAGGAGAAAATGAGTATTACAGGGAGCTTGCATACCTGCTTGCTCCACCACCCTATTCACACTGCCAAGAGTCAGGGATGTTAAACCTCTTTGTGATTCTTTCTCATCAACATGCGGTTTAACAAAAGGACAAGCAAAAATAAAGTGACCACTTTTTCCACAGTAATAACATAATTTATGCATCCTTCTAAAGTTCCTACTACCAGAACGGATAGATACCTGACCCAGCTGCATGGGTTCCTTCTCTACCCCAGAGTTACATGTCATATCACCCTGGGGAGCAGGTGAGACGAAACCACTGACAGAAGGGATCCCTTGCGTGGAGGGAACCTTACACCTCTCTCTAATACGTCTATCTAACTATACTGCCAAAGGCATAGCATTCTCTAATGTATCCGGGTACTCATGAAAAGCTAGTGCATTTTTCAATCTCTCAGATAACAACTGACTACGTAACACAGGGTCATTCCATTCTGACTTAGTAGCCCATCTCCTAAACTCAACGCAGTAAGCCTCTGCAGTATGTTCACCTTGCAATAAATTGCGCAATTTAGATTCCGCCATCGAGACCCGATCTGGATCATCATAAATTAATCCCAAGGCCTTAAAAAATTCTTCCACCGACCGGAGGGCCAGAGAACCGGACGGCAGAGAAAAGGCCCAGGATTGCGCGTCCCTTTTAGAAGGGAAATGATTATCCCTACCGTCTGACTCTCATCACCAGACGAAGATGGATGCAGCCGAAAATACAACTTGCATGACTCTTTAAAGCGGGTAAAGTCATCCACACCCCCTGCAAATCTATCAGGGAGAGCGACTTTAAGCTCCCCATAAATTTGACTTCCTCCTATTGCACCTGATGCCAGAGCATTCTGACACCGTGTGACCGAATTACGCAGATCCGCAACCTCTAGGGATAATCCCTGCATGCGATCAACTAGCACCTCAATTGACTCCATCTCAAAACAGCTGAGAAATGTATTGGCGGGTTATAATGTCACGGCGGACAGGATACAAGATACACAGAAAATAAACAAACAAGTGTCTAGGCAAGAAGCTGGGAATAAAGGTCACCTCCTGACAAATCCCTACCAGCTTTCCCTAGACTTCTATGCCCACGTTTAGACCCTGAAGGTGGGAATAGCATGTCCTCCTGCCTGGGCTGATGATACCCTAAAATCCCTAAGATGGTGAAAGGGGGAAAGAGGCAGCCTGCTCCCTCAGAACCAGGAGGGGCAGGCGTCTCTCTAACAGCCTAGACAGACAACCACAAGAGAACAAAAAACAACTTAAAAAACAACAGACCAAAGCTATAACCCAGCACAGGACACTGGGAGTGGGCGTAATTTAAACTCAAACCAACGACCACACACAGTGCACCTGAAGGGAGGCGGATATAGCTCAACTCCAAAACAAAACAAAAAGGCTACACACGTGCTGCTAATCTGGCAGACCTCCGCACATAGCCTGAGCAGGAAACGACAGTAAGGTAATTGTAGGCAGAGGGGAGGATTTTGTGTGGGAGTGTTTTACTGTATTGTACGTGTTTATTGGTTGTTTTTACAAAACCCTGAGGGTGGTACTAATGTGTAAGAATGTGTATAAGAACAATAAACACACAGCTCTGGCTGTCCACTGCTTTACCCTCAACACGGAGCTTGGTCTCGGTCTTGGGGGGATTCACTGTATGCTGTTAGAGACTGATTGCTAGGAGTGTAAGCTGCTTTGGTGAGTTTCCTATTCGTCTGCTAGCAGCTATTCGTGAGGTTCCGTTTGGAGTTTGGAGCATTTCCTTGTATGCCGTTACACTGTCTATCCCCGTTATTACCTCCTTTTGGGGTTCCTCCTTTACCAGTTTTACTCAGGTGGCGTGGACCCAAGTAGGTGCTTCTTTTGTAAGTACAGCTGTGCAGGTCACAGCTACCACTGTAGTCGGTGGTCAGTAGGTGAAGTGTCCTGAGAATTTTCCTTTCTTTAATTTCTTTATCAGCATGATATCTCCCACTTGGAATGGGTGAGTTGGTTCCTGTTGAAGACAAGGAGACTTACAAGCAACTTTTTCATCAATTTCACCTAGGGCTTCAATCAATCTGGTTAGATATTCTTCTTTAATTAGGTCGAGGTCCTCTTTCTGTACTACAAGGGGGTTCTTTGCGCATGCTGTGGGAAAAGGTCTCCACATAAGTATCTCAAATGGTGATATCCCTATTAGGGGTCATCCTGAGCTCAGCTAAGACTCAGCTAAGACTATTGACAGTATATCTTTCCATTTCCCCCTGTTGCCTTTCTCAATTTATCTTTTAGGGTTCTGTTCATGCGTTCCACAATGCTGGAGCTTTGTGGGTGGTATGGGATATGAAATTTCCATTCAACCTTAAGAAGTCTTGTCAGCTCTTTGTTTATCTTTGAGGTGAAAGCTGGCCCTTGGTCAGATTCAATTACCAATGGACAGCCCCACCTTGGAATTATGTCATGTGTCAGTATCCTTGCTACTGTTTTGGCATCTTCTGATCTTGTAGGGTAGACCTCTGGTCATCTTGAGAACATGTTAACTATGACCAAAGCATATTCTTGTTTACCTTTCTGTCTAGGTATGTGTGTGAAGTCTACCTACAGATGTGTAAAAGGAGTGGTGGGGTAATCAAGGTGTTGATGTGGGACTTTGACATTGGTGTTTGGTGTTTGTTCCTCAAATATGTGATACACCTTCCCACATAATCTGATACTGTTTAATGCCTGTAATTGTAATGACCGGCAACACGCACAGGGAGGAAAACAGGGAAAGCCCTGCCCAAGGGAGAGGGAAAGGTGGTGACCCCTAACTCACCTTGCAGCTGGCACCTGCCTGCCCTGACGTCCCTAGACGGGTTCCTCACCCGTGCGGCGATCACGTGCCTAAACCCTGGCTTTCCCTGAAATGAGCCCTAGATAATGAACGGGCCGGTGGGATCGCTAGTCCTCACCACTGCACTAAGAGGGAAACACCAGGGAGAGGACAGACAAACACAGACAAACACAAACACCCAGGTGGACGGCAACTATTGTCCACAAAGGTCCAACAGGGATCCGGAGGGTAGCGTTCTAAGGCAACACTCAGAGAACGCAGCAACACAGCTCCAGTGGGTCAGAATAGATGTCCAGGCAGGAAGCTCTATATCTGGCAACCAGAGAAGTGTGAGAGGGGAATATAAGGAGGATTGGGAGTGCTGGACAAGGAACAGCTGAGAGAAGGAGCTACGGATCCCTGAGTGAGCCAAAAGGGTTTGTAAAGCAAACCCAGAAAGCTACAATAAGGAAACTTCCCTATCTGACATAGAGCGTGCAGCCAACCGCTGCGACCTCCTGACCCCGGGTACAACGGAGTCAGGCGTGGCTCTTGACACCCTCGTGACAGTACCCCCCTCTCTACGAGGGGCCTCCGGACACTCAGGACCAGGTCTCTCAGGATGAGAGGCATGAAAAATCCGGACTAGCCTGTCGGCGTTTACCTCAGACACAGGAACCCACATTCTTTCCTCGGGACCGTAACCTCTCCAGTGCACCAGATATTGGAGAGAGCGGCGGACCCGACGAGAATTAACAATTTTGGATATCTGAAATTCCAAACTACCATCCACGACAACAGGAGGGGGTGGCAGCGGTGACGGTTCTAGAGGTGGAACATATTTTTTGAGTAACGACTTATGAAAGACATTATGGATTTTAAAAGTCTGAGGTAACTCCAGGCGAAAAGCCACGGGGTTGATGATGGCTACAATCTTGTAAGGACCAATAAACCTAGGACCCAGTTTCCAAGAGGGAACCTTCAACTTGATATTCCTAGTAGACAACCACACATAGTCATTCACTCCTAGGTCCGGACCTGGCGACCGTCTCTTATCAGCCATGCATTTGTATTTACCTCCCATATTTTTCAAGTTAGGCTACTTTCACACTAGCGTTCGGGTGTCCGCTCGTGAGCTCCGTTTGAAGGGGCTCACGAGCGGACCCGAACGCAGCCGTCCAGCCCTGATGCAGTCTGAATGGAGCGGATCCGCTCAGACTGCATCAGTTTGGCGGCGTTCAGCCTCCGCTCCGCTCGCCTCCGCACGGACAGCTGAACGCTGCTTGCAGCGTTCGGGTGTCCGCCTGGCCGTGCGGAGGCGTGCGGATCCGTGCGGATCCGTCCAGACTTACAATGTAAGTCAATGGGGACGGATCCGTTTGAAGATGCCACAATGTGGCTCAATCTTCAAGCGGATCCGTCCCCCATTGACTTTACATTGAAAGTCTGGACGGATCCGTCGGAGGCTATTTTCACACTTAGCTTTTTTTAAGCTAATATAATGCAGACGGATCCGTTCTGAACGGAGCCTCCGTCTGCATTATTATGAGCGGATCCGTTCAGAACGGATCCGCCCGAACGCTAGTGTGAAAGTAGCCTTAGCTTGCACCTTCTGCCATACTGATGAAAGAGATGACGAAAACCGTTCCTCTTCGGGAACCCCAGAAGACCCCCCTCTTTGAAAGTACAGAATTGGGGATGAAAACCATATGCACCAAGAAAAGGTGACTTGCCAGTGGATTCCTGACGGCGATTATTTATGGCAAACTCAGCTAACGGTAAATATGACGACCACAACTCTTGGTTTTCAGACACAAAACATCTTAGATATGTCTCCAGGTTTTGGTTGGTACGCTCAGTCTGTCCATTCGACTGAGGATGGAAAGCTGAGGAAAACGACAAGTGAACCCCCAAACGGGAACAAAAAGCTTTCCAAAATTTAGAAATAAACTGGGTTCCCCGATCCGAAACAACATCGGAGGGGACCCCGTGAAGCTTCACGATCTCACTGACGAATACCTGAGCAAGAGTTTTAGCATTAGGTAGTGCGGGTAACGCAATGAAGTGTGCCATTTTGCTAAACCTGTCCACTACTACCAAAATCACTGTTTTACCCGCAGACAAAGGTAAGTCAGTGATAAAATCCATAGACAGATGTGTCCATGGTCTATTGGGAATGACGAGTGGTAATAGAGACCCTGCAGGAGGTGTATGTGAAACTTTTGCGCGCGCACAGGTAGAACAAGAAGACACAAAATCCAATACATCCTGACGCAACCTTGGCCACCAAAAACGACGAGACAATAGCTCTAAGGTTGCTCTACTACCCGGGTGCCCAGCAAGTGCCGAATTATGATGTTCCTTCAATAATTCGAGACGTAGGTTCAACGGTACAAACAATTTCTCTGAGGGGCAAGAGACCGGGGCGTCCCCCTGGGCCTCTAACACCTTCCCTCCAAAGCAGAGTGTACCGCAGAGACAACCACTCCTCTTTGTAGAATGGGCACCGGATCACTCACATTACCCCCTCCAGGGAAACAACGAGATAGTGCATCAGCCTTGGTATTCTTTACCCCAGGACGATAGGTAATCACAAAGTTAAACCTGGTAAAAAATAGCGACCACCTAGCCTGTCTAGGGGTGAGACGCTTAGCTGATTCGAGGTACAGCAGATTTTTGTGGTCCGTAAACACAGTGACGGGGTGGACTGCCCCCTCTAAAAAGTGACGCCACTCCTCAAACGCAAGTTTAATAGCTAACAGTTCCCTATTGCCAATATCGTAGTTCTGTTCTGCTGCAGATAGTTTTTTAGAAAAGAAAGCACAAGGACGCCATTTGCCAGGAGACGGACCCTGAGACAGTACAGCCCCCACTCCCACCTCTGATGCATCGACTTCAACAATAAAAGGCTGAGAGACATCAGGTTGGACTAGTACAGGTGCTGAGGTAAACCTCTCTTTTAGAGAGGAAAAAGCAACTTTAGCGGCGTCAGACCATTTAGAAAAATCAGTCCCCTTCCTAGTCATGTCAGTAAGGGGTTTTACGATCAACGAATAATTTTTAATGAATTTCCTATAGAAATTCGTGAAGCCCAAGAACCGTTGTAGTGCTTTGAGGTTCTCAGGAAGATCCCAATCCAAAATTGCCTGGACCTTCCTAGGATCCATACGGAAACCTGACGCAGATAAATAATAACCTAGGAATTGTATCTCCTGAACGGCAAAAACACATTTTTCAATTTTAGCATATAATTCATTCGTCCGTAGGACCTGTAGTACTTGTCTGACATGCTCCTCATGTGTTTTCAGATCAGACGAATAAATTAAGATATCATCTAGGTATATTACCACAAACCTGCCGATTAGATGACTAAAAATGTCATTAACGAAATGTTGAAAGACGGCAGGAGCATTGGTCAGGCCGAAAGGCATAACTAGATTTTCATAATGCCCCTCACGGGTGTTAAAAGCTGTTTTCCACTCATCCCCCTCTTTAATACGAATCAGATTGTAGGCCCCCCTAAGATCGAGTTTGGAGAACCACCTAGCACCCGCAATCTGGTTAAACAGGTCAGGAATGAGAGGAAGAGGGTATGGGTCTCGGATGGTTATCCGATTTAATTCACGAAAATCTAGGCAAGGACGCAGGCCCCCATCTTTCTTTTTAACAAAGAAAAACCCTGCAGCCACGGGTGAAGAAGAGGGTCTGATGTGTCCCTTAGCCAAACTCTCGGAGATATAATCCTTCATGGCTTGTCTCTCTGGACCTGAAAGATTATATAACCTGGTCTTGGGTAATTTTGCGCCGGGAATAAAGTTAACCGGGCAATCATAAGGACGATTGGGAGTGCTGGACAAGGAACAGCTGAGAGAAGGAGCTACGGATCCCTGAGTGAGCCAAAAGGGTTTGTAAAGCAAACCCAGAAAGCTACAATAAGGAAACTTCCCTATCTGACATAGAGCGTGCAGCCAACCGCTGCGACCTCCTGACATCGGGTACAACGGAGTCAGGCGTGGCTCTTGACACCCTCGTGACAGTAATATAGAAATTCTGTGCTAGCAGCATGTGTGCTGTTTGAATTTTGTTGTGTCCTACTCCATGAAAATGTGTAATGAACAGATGGGAGCTTTGCTGTGGTATGCATGGTTTCCCCTCTTTGCAGATTAATTCTGTCCTAGGATTCTTCTGCAAGATTTGATAACACCAATCGGCCATTTCATTGTCAGTAGCTGAGGACTGGAGATCCACAAGCATCTACGTTAACTCAAGTGAAGGAGGTACTAAATTCACCATTTGCAATGTGGCCAGGGCCATCAGTGCAGCCTTCTTGGCCTCCGCGTCTGCCAGGGCATTCCCTTGGGACACATGATCTTTACCACCAGTATGCGCCCTGCAGTGGACAATTGCAATCTGTGAGGGCAATCTTATGGCTTCTAAAAGTTGTATGACAAATTGTGAATATGAGATGTTCTTACCATCAGCTGCAATGAATCCTCTCCTTTGCCAAATGACCCAGTGGTCCCAGACCACTCCATGTACGTAACTGCTGTCAGTGTAAATGGTGACTGGCTTGCCTTAATGTTGTATGCATGCTCTCGTGTGTGCAATTAATTCTGCTGCTTATGCAGATTGGTATGTGATGGGTCTGGCTTCCAGGACAACATTGGGTAGCATAACAATAGCATATCCTGCATGATAAGTGTTGTCATTTGGTCTGCTGCAGGATCCATCAACAAAAACATCAGGAGCCCCTTCTACTGGTACAGTTTGTAAATCAGAGCGGGATGATGTCTCATGTTGTATGGCGTGTATACAATCATGTGCCTCTGTCAAGTGATCCTCAGGTCCTTTAATTCCTAATAGGGCATTCAAGATAGGTGCTGGACCTGAGGTATGTGTTGTGTATTTGATTTGGAGGGAGGGATTGCTGGAGGGATTGCTGAGGAGTAGAATCTCATATCCAGATAGTCTTTGTGCGGACATGTGCTGTGTGTGTGTATGCCTTTGAGAAGGCCTACTACATCATGTGTGGTGTACAGGATAGTCTCATGTCCCATTGTGAGAGATCTCAGACAGGCCGGCATTCCTTGGACGGATGACGAAACCTCCTTTGAGAAAAAGGCACAAGGATGTAACTTGCCTCTGTGATATTGTGTCAGCACACCCGCCATGGTTTTACAATTTTTTCGAGCATATACGTGGAATGTGAGTTTGTAATCAGGGAGGCCCAAACCCGGACATGTCATTAAAGAACATTTCATATAATCAAATGCATTAAACATTTCCTCAGACCACCTGATGAGATCTGGCATATCTGCAAGAGTGGCTTGTCTCATTACATTGTCATAGTAGGAGCAATTAGGAATCCATTGTCTGCAGTAGTTTATCATACCAAGGAAAGGTAACATTTCTTTCTTGGTGTGCGGGGTGACCAGGCCCGCAACAGACTGGACTCTTTCTGTGCTGATTCTCCTTTCTCCCTTTGTGAGAACAAAGCCCAAGTATAACAAATCATCCACGCATTGCAAGAGTACAGAACTCTGGGGGGGGGGGGGGGGGGAGAATGGTTTCAAACTGGCTTGGAGGACAATGCTATACATTACAGGTGAATCGGCATATCCCTGGGGCATCCTGCTCCAGGTGAGTTGATGACCCTCAAAGGAAAAATCAAAAAGGAGCCTGGTCTGCTTGTCAACCGAGATAGAGAAGAAAGCATTCTTCAAGTCTATGTTGTGTCACATCAGGTACAATGGGCGCAATAGGGATGATGAGACTATTAATTGCCCTTAAGTCTTGTACAAATCTAACCGTACCATCGGCCTTCGTCACCGGATTGATGGGTGTACTGTATGGCGAGACAGTGTCCTCTAGGACTCCGGTCCGTAGGATTTCCTGTATCATGGGTCTTAACCCTTCGATTTTCTCTTTCGATAGTGGGTATTGTTTTGGTACACCGTGGTTGCATCTGCTCTGAGTTTGGCCCTATATGGAGTACAGTCAATTAATCCTATGTTATAGTCTCCGGATGACCACAGGTTAGGGTCAATGTCCTCCAATTCTTGTGACTCAAATGTGGTGAGTGTAGGAAAAAATTATAATGATGAGGGTTTGGCAATGGGTATGAGATCTTGAGTTTCAACTTGCAGAACAAATCTCTACCTAAGAGGCTTACTGGACACTCAGGGATGATGCTGAAAGTGTGGTCAGTGATGTAATCTCCGTCTATGGTTTCAAGTGTCAGTGGGTCAGTTTTGTATGTTTTTGTAAGAACCCAGCTGACTACCATGAAACCTACCTTTCTCCCCGCTACTGTTAAGAGAATGACAGGTGAGTCTTTCCAATGTTTTGTGACCTGTGTGAAAGTGGGGGTACCATCCTCTGGGCAGCATCAGTGTTGACCCTGTTGGTTCCAGTCAATGGGAAACCTTGGGTTCTGGCTATCCCTTACCTGGGACTGAGTGCCAGGGTTTGAGTAGCGCTGTCGCCTGGGCAACAGGCATTGCCACAATTAAAACATACAGTGGCAGATGGTGGTTGCTGCTGCTCAGGGGTTTGATTTGGGCTGTAAGGTTTCTGCTGAGACTGGGGTGGACCTCTGTTACCTTGACCTTGATAGCCTCTGTTCCTGTTCCCCCGTCCCCTCTGGTTTCTGTTGCCGGCATAGTTGCCAGTAGTTATAGATTTCCTTACCTTGAAACAGCCTGCTGCCTCTTTCTCATATAAATGCTTTTCAAAATCCGCAACGTCATCAGAAGTCCATGAGGATATGTTCTGTTTCACAGTAAGCATCAAACTAGGCAATACGTTGTTTACAAAGGTTGAGATAACCAAACTATCTTGGTTAGTGACTGTGAGACCTGCTTCGTGTCTCCAGCAATCTATGAACCGCTTCCATAAATCAGTAACTGACTCATTGTTCTTTTGTTTGCATGCTATGGGAAGGGAGGACCTCTGTTTGAAAACCTCTTTCATGTGTTCCGTGAGTTCCTCCCACATCTTGTTCCTGCCCTGTTCTGTGTTCAGGCTGTATGTAGTAGCATCGGGGGTTGTCTGAATGAGGCTAATGCTAGGTATTTTAACCCAATCCCACTCTAAGTGCATCCCTATTATACCATCCACTTCATATCCTCCTGTGTGTAATTTCTCCCCTTACATCATGCCCTTTTCAGATAGGTGATAGTACCTAATGGTGCTGTAGTGGTTTTGGGACAATGTTTGATAATCCTATTGATGTAATCTATTTCTATGGGTTTCTTCATTAACTGATCTCCTATTGTCATAAAGGGGAATGAATCCTCATGTCTCTTCGAAGAATCCCCATCTCCCTTATCCTGTTGTTTACTCCTAGTGTGTTTGGGGCGACGGGACTGGTTAACCTATCTTCCTCCCTTTGTGTCTTTTCAGTGAAACGTGTTTTTTTTTGTACAACCTGTTTGGGGGGGGGGGGGGGAAGTAGGTGGGAGATGTCGCGTAGATGAGACACTAGGGGGTGATTTGTTGAACATATCAATTTTATTCCGAACACTGGGTGATTCTATTGGTGTGGACGCTTGTCCTCCTGTTGCTTCAGTGGAAGAATCAGGTTGTTGAAAGGCAGATGCTGATATCTGCTCCACCAAAGACACAGGCGAACGGGGTGCTGTGGGCACTGGTTGCAGGACAATATTACCCACAGCTAATATTTTCTCCTCTGAGAAAGAAGGGTAGAGCTTCTGAATGCTCGATTTCTTTTCAGTCACGGTGTGGTTTTTGGTTACACTTGGGGCTTTGTATGGCAGTGGTTTTTCTAGGATTTTGTTCTCTCTTCCCTTTCTGAGATTCGCCTCAAGATAGTGTTTCTTTGAGTCATTGGGTACATTTTTAGGTGATTTGGCCTATTTTGTGGGCTTATCATACCAATGACATGCTATTTCTAACCATTGTTCTCCTCCTTTTTGCATATATGTTGTGTCACACTGTGGGTCTGGGTCAAAGTGTGGCCAGGCGACTTTGTCTCCCAAACACAGTCCTTTGACCATATCCATGTGAAAGGGACTATTCTCACCGTCACATGGAAATGGACTACATGCGTCCATAAACTCTGTCCATCCTGCCAAGTTATCTACCCACGGATTGATCAGGTAGTAATTTGTGGGATTAACCCTTGCAACATATTCTTTAAATGTTTCTTCTACATTTGGAGGAGGAAACTAAACTTTTGAACCTTGTCCACCCATAATAATATATTACAATACACAGCAATAGTAACAAGGAGGCATGTCTGTACACTTACCACCCAAACAAGACCTCCACAAAACAAGACAGATAATAATCTTATCACTTTATAGTAATAGTAATCTTATCTATATGGATCAAACCAAGGTAGGTCAGCCTCGTTCATGAAAGTACTCCAAGTACTTATTATAAAGTCCCTGAGTCTATTTTTAAGACTTAACAATCCCCGATACATAAAGAAAACTCACAGGTAGAGATATGGACAGTGCCCTCGGACCGGGCAGTGGAAAAAAGGGAGGTCTCTCTTACCAGACGCGAAGATGGCCTTCTCTATCCCGGACGGAGTCCCCAGACTGAAAGGATTTGGACCTTTCTGGACCTCTACGACCACCTGGTTTGATCTTACTGACGTCAGGAGAGATATTTCTCAGCCGGCAATAACATGACACACACTCAGGTATCACTGAGAAATACTGTAACTTTATTATGCTATAGCTTGGCCTTATATAGGCAGTAGAAAAGTTTGCATAACAACAACGTTAAACCAATCATAAAGATACACATTGTTGCTCATACACATACTACTGGAAAATCCTTATATGGTATATGTATGTGCAGTAAGCAAAAAGAATAGGTTTTAATCAGTCACATATAAGAATGTATGCAGTTGGGTCGAATGACCCTGAATAAGGCAAGGACGTTTGTACTAGTTCTGGGGGATTCGCAGAATCTGTCCTGGGACAGATAACCCAAACTTAACTCACAGCGGGGGAACTTGAAACATTGCGTGGGTGAGATGTTATCACAATTCTTTACATATTTAGAGCAGACAAGATGGAGTCACATTTCTCTTCAGGGTGCAAAAGTGAATATACAAAATGGTTATATATGGAGGTGTTGATATTATAATATAAAAAAAAATACACACCACTATGTTTTCGACAAGCAGAATTTATTATCAAACACAATGTTACAACAAAATGCACATATCTCAGTACTGCCATATACTGGTGTTAAAACTGATACCCTCTGCTTAGTCCTGATAGTTTTAATCATACACATTTTTTATTTTCTATAATAGCAGTTTTAAATGGATATAATAAAAGATGTAGTTTTAGATACATATATAGTTTAGACCCCTAAAGGGATTTTTTGGTCAGAAGACCGTTTTGTTTGTTGTCAGTAATTATCCCAAGGATCCTAGCAAGGGCCCAAGTGTGTGTTCACTAGAGGAGGAGGAACAAGAGGAGGAGATGTTGGTGGTCGAGGCGCACAAGGCTGATGATGATGTTGACACTAGCCATGACAAACAATAATCTCAGTGAGTGTGGAGCCGGAAAGAACTGGGTCCTTCAGTGCACTGATTGGCAACCTGTATGCTTGCTTGCTGCCTCACAGACTGAAAGTTGTATCATTCACATGAAGCAGTGCGATAATTACTAGATAGCCAAACGTTTAGACCCTTGCTACCAAAGCAAAATGGGGGAATATTTTTATCTTGCTGAAAGCGAAGCTAAATTGTTATAAAACCAGTATACACTGTATACCCAGCTTACCACAGCTTTCGGCAAGCAGATGCCTGCTGCTCACGTGTCTGACCAGTTGACCTCTCTCCGCCTCATGCTGTCACCCACCAACCACCAACTCCACTACCACAAGTAGCAAAAGCCACACTAACAACAGCCAGTTCAGTATCATGAACAGGATGGAGCAGTTTTTCCAGGTGCCGCACCAGGCTGACATAAGTCAGCAAATGGATACGTACCGCCTTAACAACCAGGTTCAGTCCTACCTGTACTGTGGTCTTTCTCCAGCACATACCATATTCCCTGACCCCTTGGACTTCAGGGCAGTCAGATTGGAACAGCGGCTGGAGCTGGCCCAGTTTGCTCCCACTGTACTGTCTTGTCCAACCTCCAGTGTCATCTCAGAGGAGGGTTTCAGAATGGCAAGAGGTGTCGTCACATCCGAAAGGACAACTTGTCCTCCACTAGTATACAAAACATCACATTTGTCAAAATGAACGAGACATGGATCCATGAGGATTTTCACACAACTTTGGCTAAGGCCTCATGCACACGGCCGTTGTTTGGGTCTGCATCTGATGCGGACCCATTCACTTCAATTGGGCCGCAAAAGATGTGGACAGCACTCTGTGTGCTGTCCGCATCCGTGGCTCCGTTCCGCGGCACCGCTAAAAAACTATAACTATTACTTAATGGGGCCGGCTGGCATTCCAGTTACATCCAGCAGGGCCAGATCTGGAAGATTTAGGGCAAGCTTTTCTCTGCTGCAACAGCCTACCAGAATCCAAGCCACAGATGTGAAACTAGCCTAGCAAATGCAACAGTTTATCACCATCAATCATATGCTTACCCATGGCTATATACAATATGTCAGTATCACTTTGACATTATTTATTATTGCTGTCATTGTGTTAAAGAGATTAAAGGGGCAAAGGAAGAGAAAAAAAAAATGAAAGAAAAGAAAAAGAGAGAAGGACAAGATAGAAAATAATATGACTCCTAGGAGACCTCTAGATGTTATATACCAATTTTAAGGCCAATTTGAGCACTTTTGATTCAGGAAAAATCGATTTGGACCCAAATTGAATTTTTTTAAAAAGATTCGAATCGGACAAGAAACAATTTTCAAGGAGCTCACTCATCTCAGTCAATTTGACCTTTTACAATGACATAGATGAGTGTTATATGGCACAAGTAAAAAGGCATTGCAGAAGGTGCTACACTACTAATGACTTAACTATGATTCTTATATACTACGTGAACTCTGCCCTAGGCAGCAGCTAAGCAAATATTAATTGACATTCAATGAACTTTTAATCTCAGACTGGTAAAAAAAGCATTGCAAAATTAGTAACTAGTTAAAAAAGAAAAAAAAATCTTTAATTTTTATTACTTATTAATTAATTAATTCTTATTAATTCTTTCCTGACTTTCATCTGCTCCCTCTCTGAAAACTTGAAGACATGTTGGAGGTGCAGTTAACACCAAGCTGCCACAGCTGCTTTCAAAGTGGATAAGCAAGTATTCTAATGAAATCACTCGTTAAGCTAATGCAATGAACTGTATGCAAATCAAGCTGAAATGACAAAGCATGGCTATAAGTGGGTGTTTCAAAGCGTATTCACTGCTGTCCAGTTAAACTGTTTTATTATAAGGTGGCAGCACAAAGAACTTGGTGTAAAGTCAAATATAATCACTGGCAAACCCTTCAGAAGATGATCAGCTATCACCATCCTGTTCTGAGCTCACATCTGCTTCCCTCTCGCAGCACGCATCTCACTAGCAGAGAGAAACTGCAGCTACACACCCCACCTCCCAGTCTGTGGTTTATCATTTTGAGTACATTAATGACATTTATGATCTTGTTTTCATAAAGTTTGTAGAGAACCCTAGTCCCTTGTAGGGTCCTTTAAATATCATCAAGTTATATAATCAGTTCCAATAGAGTTTCTTAACCTGTTATGACCCATGTCAGGACACGAGGACATTAGTCCTCTAATACAAATGTTCAGCAGTGGCTGCTGATGCAGATACATACAGGGACACGTGTATTGTTATTAAGTCCAAGTTACTTAGCTTACCGTATATAGATTTTGCCATTTAGTCCATAATTCCCTTCTTTTGTTACTAGCTGTGAGCCTCTAACAGCGTTTTAACAAAAATACAATGTAAAGTCAAAAGCAAACAAAAATATATACTTTAATTCCAAAAGTATCTAGGCCAAGGGCATGCACTAATAGAATTAGCTAAAAATCAACACACATAATATAGTTTGCTACAGTGATCAAAGCTCATCCAAATTATCTTTAAATATTCAGCAATCTCTGTGCCTCCTTCTAACAACCTATTCAAGGTCCATCCCCAGCTGTGGCCTGGCTCCTAACACATGGCTGTTCCCTGCTGGAGTGCAGATGGCTTCTAGTTCTTTGCCAAGTGCTGTCAAATTGACAACTCTGTCCCAAAAGGAGTGAAATAATTCTACTGCCATAGACGAACGAGTTATGATGGGTCAGAGGGAATCTGTCACCAGTCTCTTCCCTATCAAACTGCATAGATACGTAGCTGTGGTTCATCGTTTTTTTGTTTTTGATGATGATCTGAGTCTCCGTTCTCGAGTTCTGATGCTTTTTTCTTAATATGGAAATTAGGCATTTGGTGGAATGCCAACCCCTACTTTGCCGCTTTGATTGACAGTGTCAAAGCATTTTGGGGGGAAAGGGGGCTGGCCACAAAAAGGAGTGACGCTTGGGTGCAGCAAGAGCAATGGTGACACCCTCATTGCACCAAATGCCTAAATGGCATATTATGAAAAAGTATATAATGCTTAAATAATTGACTGTGCAGTTTTTGTTGTTTTTCATTGTTATAAAAGCTGCTTGGACTTGGCAATACATGGCCACAGGATCCAGACCTCCACACTCCATAGAACACTATAGTGATCTAACGTCTTTTCAGTAAAACCATGGGGTTTTGCGTGTTGGGGCTATAATACAGACCTTTGTCGCGATATAAATCCAACATCACTGGTAGCAATAATACAAGGTCACTTTTCTAGACTTTGGCATTTCTGGAACCATGTAAAATCCTTTGTCTTCAATAAAGGCTCTCAATCCATTTTTTTTTTTAACAATTGTTGCCAAAATGTATATGACATTTTCACAGATAAACAGTATCTTTTTGCTTGATTTATTATTTATTAATATGATATTTGTCAATAACTGAAACTTTATCTTTACCACCCTTTATGGTTGTTTGAACAAGTTTTCAGCCTCTAGGAACTTCCATTTCCAGACATTAAATAAAACAATGAATGACAAAAACATTATTTCATGTATCTGTCTAATCCAGGGATCTCAAACATGCGGCCTGCGAGTCGCATGCAGCCCCTGAGACGGTTATCTGTGGCCTGTGAGTGTTCCCTTAAGCTGTGCTATCATGCAGCTACTATAGTGTGCTGTTAACTAAAGAGCACTTCCATTGTGGAAGTGCTCATTAGTACAGGGCAGGAGGTGCAGAGAGTGGCGAGTATGTCACCACTAGCAATGCACTGGCATTACTCACCGCTCCCTGATCCTTTTCAGCCGTTGCTGCACTAGATCCTGACAGCGTACAGCTTCAGGAAGTAGTGAGTGTAGGTGTGTTCTATGACCTGACACTGTGCAACGTCAGGATGCAAGAGCAGTGCTTTGCTATAAAGCCAGAGTGGTGGCGGCGCCCAGAGAAGTGGAGGAGAGGTGAGTATTTATTCTTCTTTTTTGACTGCTCTGAAGTCTGCATTTAGTTAATGGAGGGGGTGGGTTGGGTTTATAGGGGTGGCAGTGGTCTGATTTCAAGCCTGTATAAATTTGGGTTCTGATCTGGGGTCTGTGTAAATTTGATGTCTGATCTGGGGTCTAAGTTTGGGGTCTTATTTGAGGTCTGATCTGGGGTTTGCATAAATCTGGGGTCTATTTAAATTTGGTGTCTGCATACATTTGGAGTCTGATCTGAGATTTGTATAAATGTGGGGTCCTATTTGGGTTATGATCTGAGGTCTGAATAAAATCAGTCTCTATGTAAATTTAGGGTCTGATCTGGGATTTGTAGGAATTTGGGGGCTGATTTGGGGTTTAATCTGGGGTCTATATGAATTTGGAGGCTGATCTGCAGTCTGCATTAATTTTGGGATCTGTATTTATTTGGGGATCCGTTTGGAGGTCTGCGTGAACTTTGGAGTCTGTATAAATTTTAGGGTCTGGCCTGGGAGCCTGTTTTAATTCTGGGGTCTGGGAGTCTGTAGTCATTTTTGGGTCTCATCTGGGGTCTGCATTAAGAAGGCGTTGTTCAGCCATTATTTTTTGAAAACTAATTAGAATGGCACAAAATTAATAATATCTCTCTCATCCCACTGTTCTCACCACTAGGAGAGCTGCTGGCATCATTCCCTGGTGTGGCCGGTTGCGGTGATGCTCAAGGGTGGTAAGTGTGACACACAGATTTGCTGTATGTGTGATATATGTGGATATTACACACCTGTAACACAGAAATGCCGGGATCCAGTGTGGGCTGTGAGTACTGCACTTCACCACTGTATATACATCTATATTATGTTGTATTTGAAATTATTGTGGCCCATCAAATTTGAGACCCTTGGTCTACATATATAAGAATATAACAACCCGAACAAAAAAGGTAAGTTATAGTGAAAAGCAGTGACATTTACTTTGGAGGCTATATTACATGTCTTAGCACAACAATATCTGCATTCACCTTGCATTTCACAGTAGGTCAGTTACTGAACAATGCTCTAATGATATTGCTAGAATGAATGATGAAGAGAAAAATGAGACCTTTCACTTTTTATTGCATAATTCACTAATCAACTACTGATCGCTATAGGCATCTCAATCCATGTAACAATGTGAATAAACCACAACTATGCGGATTATGCTTTTAAAGCGGCTCTGTCATCAGCTCACCCCTATTAAACTAGTCATATAGCCTGGTAGGGGTGATCCTGCAGTTTAATATAATACCTTCCTCCTCACTGTCAGCACCACGCTTGTTGATAAAATCATCCTTTTATTCCTTTGTTGGCAGGCAATTTCAAGCACCAGGAGACAGTCTTTTTGAGTGTGAGCACCGCTATGTGATGCCTACCGTTGTCTCCTCTTGCTTGACAACACTAGAGTACGACTTCGACTTTGTCTAGCGCTGTCAATCAAGGGGAAGGGTGTGTGTTTAGACATGCTCGTACTGAAAAAGCCCACCTGCCAGCAAAGAAATAAAAGTATGATGATTTTATCAACAACCGTGGTGCCGACAGTGGGGAGGAAGGTAGTATATTAAACTGCAGGTTTTTCCCTACCAGGCTATGTGTCTGGTTTAATAGGGGTGATCTGGTGACAGTGCAACTTTAAATAATGGATGCACATAAAAAAGGCATTGAGTGAGAACACTGAACTACGCTGAGTCTTCTATTCTGATAATTGTAACTAAATCAGAACTTTATCCCTATTCTTTTCTATTACGGCTTAACCAGTCCAAATGTTTATCAAATTATTGACCTTCTATGATCTGCTATTATACAGCTGATTTTGTACAAAAATTTCTATTTTTATTATATTTTCTTCTTGGGGTGCACAAGACTGTAGCCCCGCCCATGCAGCTCACTGAGGTGGGTGTATTTTCAGCATTATTTGCTTTTCAATTGTAACATGTGACTTCAAGACTAAACATGTACACAACATTTGTAAACATATAACTCTTAATGATCATTTTAAAAGGAGTTTTCCTAAATTTTTTCTCCAGAGACCTATTCCTATTGATCAACAATGAACATGCCAATGGCAAAATGTAATATCTGGTGTAAATGCCATCCAAGGCATGACAGGCAATCCATGTAAGTAATGCCCATGTAATCACATGACTGAACTTGGTCAGTGCACTAGTGGAGTTAAATGGTGAATCTATTGCACAGTAACGATACAGTTACAACCTCATGGCACGATGGTGGAATGCTGTGCCATGGCTGTTAATATATATATATATATATATATATTTGTGAATGTGTACCCAAAACAAACTTCATTCATTCAAAAAGAACATGTTAATGGTTTCCACATTTTGTCACATTACAGCCTTTACTTTTCCAACAATCTAACCCAAAAAAATTTGTAGAAATTTTTGCAAATGTATTATAAATAAATAAGTAAAATCGCTAAAATATCAAATATACCATTAGGTCCAGAAATATTCGGACAGTGACACAATCTTCATAATTTGGGCTCTACATGCCACCACACTGGATTTGAAATGAAACAACTGAACAATTGAAGTGTAGACTTTAAGGTTTAATTCAAAGGGTTGCACAAAAATATCTTATGAAATGCTTAGGATTTGCAAGTTTTTCCCGTTAGTCTCCTCATTTAGGGGTTCAAAAGTAATCGGACAAATTAACATTACCATTAGTAATGTTCATTTTTAATACTTTGTAGAGAATCCTTTACTGGTAATAACTGCCTGAAGTTATTATATTCGCTACCACGGGCTGTATATAAGCTAATGGTTCCACTTCTGAATTCTTTTGGCTGGGTAGGGGGATGCAACAAGGTTGTCCACTTTTCCCCTCACTCTTTGTCATAGCCATTGAGCTACTTGTGGCCCAGATAAGAGGGAAAATGGCTATAGAGGGCTTTAGGCACAGTCACAGGGAGGAAAATATAGCTCTCTATGCTGATAATATGTTACTATTTCTTGCAAATGCTGCTGATTCACTTGTGCATACTAGTCTATTATACACACTTTTGGCGCCTACTCAGGGCTGCACAATAATTCAGGAATTACAATGTGTCACCTTATTTAAGTACTGGGGTAGGTGTATCCATGAAGCCTAAAGAGTACGTCCCTTTATACAGTCCTGATCAAAAGTTTAAAGGATAACTGTCACATTTATTTTCATATATGTATTTACTAATGACATGATATTCCAGAATCAGTTAAGATTCAGCCCTTAGCAACCAGTCTGCATAAAACTGCAATTATACTATTCAGATATGATGGCCGCCACTGCCCTCACCCTGAGGCTAATCCCGCCTGCCCTCACTAGCCAGTAACAATAGTCCCCCAAAAGTGTCAGTAACCAGAGCCCTCCCCCTAAAGGGTTAATCTCCTGCAGCACAAAGGGGTCCTCTTACCACATGTTGCTTTCATTTATACACTGAGCAGATGGCAGATCTCCCTTCCCTGGTCTGTGCTGGTTCAACTCTGCATACTCCAGCTCTGCTGAGTCATGGAGCGTCTGCCAAGCGCAGGGACAGGAAGAAGTGCACACAGCCCAGGCACTGTTATCAGCTGCTGGGAAGGACCTGGCTTTAATCATTTACTTACAGTCCCTGGCTGTCAGCAATCTGACCTTGCACGCAGCGTGCTTCTGCGTCCTCCGTCCTTCAACAGAGAGACGGACCATGCCTAGCAACCCTATTTTAAGCAGAGGCAAAAGTAGGCAGTATAGGGAACAAAAATGTGGAATTAAGGGGTAATTGAATACACAGTGAAAAGTTTAAATAGGGCCACCAAGGTGATATTAATCACCACAATCCAATACTCAAAAAACAATAATATATGACAGTTATACGTTAAGACCACCTGAAAAATGACAAAAAATCATATTTAGCATGGCTGGATCTTAACAAGATTCCAAGTAGAGCTTCAACATGCAACAAGAAGAAATGGGAGTGAGACAAAACATTTTTTGAGCATTCAATTTAATGAAAACAATGAATAAACTGAAATAGGCTGTTTTTTTAGCTGATCAAAAGTTTAGGACCACACCTCCAAGAAAAAACTAAACCCCCCAAAACAGAACTCCAACTTCCAAACATGAACTCAGTAATGAGTAGCTCCGCCGTTATTGTTTATCACTTCAAAAATTTGTTTCGGCATGCTTGATGCAAGCGTTTCCATGAGGTGAGTGGGAACATTTCTCCAAGTGGTGAAGACGGCCGCACGAAGGCCATCTACTGTCTGCAACTGTTGTCCATTTTTGTAAACTTCCCTTGCCATCCATCCCCAAAGGTTCTCAATTGGATTTAGATCAGGGGAACACGCAGGATGGGCCAAAAGAGTGATGTTATTCTCCTGGAAGAAGTCCCTTGTCCTGCGGGCATTGTGTACTGTAGCGCTGTCCTGTTGAAAAACCCAGTCGTTACCACACAGACGAGGACCCTCAGTCATGAGGAATGCTCTCTGCAACAACTGGACGTAGCCAGCGGCCATTTGACGCCCCTGCACTTCCTGAAGCTCCATTGTTCCACTGAAGGAACGCACCCCAGACCATTATGGCGCCCCCTCCACTGTGGAGCGTAGAAAAAATCTCAGGTGGGATCCGCTTGTCATGCCAGTAATGTTGGAGACCATCAGAACCATCAAGGTTAAATCTTTTCTCATGAGAGAATACAACTTTCTTCCACCTTTGAATGTCCCATGTTTTTTTTTTATCAGATATTTTTATTTGATTTTACAATAATATATTAAGAACAAGGGTTAACCCCCCTCCCCATACCTCACAACTCTGCCCCTCCCAATCCCATAGTCCCGTGACCAATAAAGTCCATAGTCCATGGATCCAGTAATGAGTCCGGCAGTAGATCAACATGTACAATCATACACACATTGTGAACTATATCCAAATTCACATCCCATATGTCTGTCTCACAAACACACTCATCCCAGTAGTACATGACATCCAATCACTCTACAGTCATATCTTTCAAGCGCGCCAGCTCTAGCAATAGTAAAACAACACATTGTGTTTGGCCTAGGGGCTATATATATCTCTGTAATGCTGCATCCAGGAAAACCAGACTGTCTAAAAAATTTTCAATGGAGCCTCTGTTGTGGTAAACATACTTCTTCATTTGAACCAGATTGTGTACCCTAGCCACCAGCTCATGTATCGTCGGTGGGGTTTTGTCTATCCAGTGGAATGCAATAGTTTTCCTAGCTTGATATAGGATCTGCCCAATAGCCAGCTTATTTTTCGCCATGCCCGGCAAGATCTCAAAATATCCTAGTATACATGGTAAGGGTGCAACATCTAGGCTTACCTCAAAGTGTTTATTAGTTCTATGACCTCTGTCCAATACGGTCTCAATCTCGGACAGTTCCACATGAGATGAATTAAGTCCGCATTGGACATGTCACACCTTGGGCAGAGGTCATTGTCCCTATATCCCATTATTTTTAGGACCACTGGCGTTCTGTAGACGCTATGCAATAGGTACAATTGGGAGACTCTATGCGCTTCACTGACAGCTAACAACGGGCAATCTCCTAACACTCCTTCTCACTGTTCCTCAGTTAGGGCTGATATATCAGTTTTACACTTAGCATACAATTGTAGGGGTGTCTTTTTAAATTGCATATCAATAAGTTCATGTTTGGTGCTCTCTTGCAAAGTCCAAACAAGCAGTTCTGTGGCGTTCAAGGAGACGAGGTCTTTGAAGACGTTTTTTGTTTTTGAAGCCCTTCAGTCTTAGATATCGTCTGATGGTTATGGGGCTGCAGTCAGCACCTTAATTTGGGTCGAGGATCGTCCAGTGTCTTGACGGACAGCCAATTGCATCCTCCGGCTCAGTGCTTATGAAATTTTTTGGGGTCTTCCACTTTTTTGTTACATAACCCTCAGGATCATTTAAGAAATTCCAAATGACTATCTTACTGTGTCCCACCTCAGCAGCAATGGCGCTTATGCAGTTCAACAACTCGACCACGTTCAAAAAGGGAGAGTTTTTTTGCCTTTGCCATCACAACGTGTGACTACCTGACAGACAATGACAATAAATCTACATCTTTGCACAGATTTGGCCTTTTAAAGGCATGTGGTCCTAAAATTTGGATCAGCTGAAAAACAGCCTGTTTCCGTTTAATCATTATTTTCAATTAACTGAATGCTCTAAAAATGTTTTGTCTCACTATAATTTCTTCTTGTTGCATGTTGAAGCTCTACTTGGAACCTTGTTAAGATCAAACAATGTAAAATATGATTTTTTGCCATTTTTAAAGTGGTCTTAAACTTTTGATCAGGACTGGATATATAACCCCTCCTTGACAGATGGCAAGCTAAAATCACTGCATGGAATTAACTTTCACTGTCAATCGTGGGTAGGATTAACCTTATTAAAATGATACTTATGCCACAAATACTATATCTTTTACATAATTCCCAGGTCCCATATCTACCAAAAGATAAATAAATTGTTTCTTTCATTAAGGTGGAAGGCTGGCCCACCTAGAATAAAGCTAGAAAAATTGCAGCTACCAATAGGGGAGGGAGGTCTAGTGCTGCCTAATATGTGGCTATATTTTCTAGCCTCCCAGATGCAACATTTTGCTGGGTGGGGCTTATCCAATTCTGTAGATTCCAATGGCGATATTATACAGAAGGTGGTAGGTAACGGTCCCATCTAAAACTTGACACAGATGCTTTTCTTCAGACGGGAACAGGAAGGCAAATTTTTCAGTTGACGTACAAAGTTTGGGATAGGGTCAAACAGGTGCTGGGAATAGAGGGTAGTATATATTTGGCGCCTCTTTTGGAATAATGCCAGATTGCCGGAGGTGTATAAACTATCACAACTTGATTTTTTTTGTCACATGGTATTGTACTGGTCAGCCATATGGGAGATGGGGTTCTCAAATCATTCACCCAGTTACAGGAGGAGTTCCAGATACCCCACACCACCTTTCATTACAACCTAACAAACTGGAAAGATCTAACAGCGTCACACTGACTGATCTGGTGAGATCTGGACTTTACCAAAATAATCTTTTTTAATTGCTAACAGATCTACTGTGCTATTTAATCAAAGAAAACTGCTCTAGTTCCAGGCTTTATTGTTTTAATAAAGATACAGTCATTGACCAATGGCACACATGGCTACAAGACTATAGATTGTCTGCCCTTAGAATCAGAAACACACAATCATAGTGTACTGGGAATGACTAAAAAGAGATTATACTCTCCATAGCTACGGTCCAAGTTGGGGCCAGTGTGTGGAGGATAGTATAATAGGGACCATTGAGACTATCTGTTTCCTATTTTTTTTCTTTTGCTGTTGGTTGCTGCATGGGAAGGAGGTCTGTAGGGGGTTAAGGGTTTCTGGTTTAGGGGGATATTAATATATATTGTACTTTCAATATCCTTCTGTGCCCTGGAATGCTTTGGCACGGGGTTGTGGTTGTAATTTTTGTATGCTATAAAAACTCAATAAAAATGAACTGATTAAAAAAAAAACTGCCTGAAGTCTGGAACCCATGGACATTACCAAACACTGGGTTTCCCTCCTTGTGATGCTTTGCTTTTACTGCAGCTGTCTTCAGTTGTTGCTTGTTTGTGTGTGCATGCTTGATTGGGTAGAGATCTAGTGATTGACTCTGCCATTGCAGAATATTCCACTTCTTTGCCTTAAAAAGCTCCTGGGTTGCTTTTGCAGTATGTTTCGGGTCCTTGTCCATTTGTACTGTGAGGCGCCGTCCAATCAACCTTGCAGTATTTGGTTGAATCTCAGCAGAAAGTATATCCCTGTACACTTCAGAATTCATCTGGCTGCCTCTGTCTTCAGTCACATCATCAATAACATATTATGTATCGCCGCATCCATAATGATCAGCTCTATAAATGTATCAGGTGAACGCTGTGAAAAAAAAAACTGCGCCAAAACAACAATTTTTTTGTCACCTTGCCTCATAAAAAAGTGTAATACCAAGCGATCAAAAAGTCGTATTTATCCCAAAATGGTACTAATCAAACAGTCACTGACAAAATAAAAATGAAAATATGGCTTTCAGAAAATGTCAACACAAAAACAAGATTTTTTCTTTAAAAAAATGCTTTTATATAATACATAGATGCAAATGAGTTAAGGTGTAACAAATTATATTGCTAGAATACTGGTTGTGAGTTAGCAATATATATATATGGTCAAACTAAGCAATTGCGGGAGCAGAGCTTTGGTCACTTAGTTGACCATAAACCAAAAAGCAACTCTAAAAAAAAAGAGGGGAAAACCTTTAACAAGGACAACCATCTCTGTTTCACTCCATCAATGAGGCATTTATAAGTAGTGGACAGATGAAGCCAGTACAAGATGACTCTCAACATGGATTTTAACAAAAGTAACTTAAAGAACTCTAAAATAACAAGAAATAAGATTCACTGGTAGTGATGATGAACATCTGCCGGGACGGTTTGCGAACGCGATCGAGCGAACTTGATCAAATGTTTGCGAACCGCAAGTTTGCGGCGGGTCTCATTCATTTTAATGGCAGGTGAACCTGAAAAAGCTTCAGCTCATATTTGCAGCCAAGAAATAATTACAAGAAGTGCACAAATAGTCCCACAACATGGACAGTGACATACCAGATGTATTATTCGAATTTGCGATCTCCATTCATAATTTTTTTCAATGCAAAATATTGGCAATTTAATCTTTGCGTACGCGCATAATAGTTTTTTTTGGGGGGGCGACTGGTATATCACAACAGTTATAATAATTTTTTCTAATACCATTTGTCACTGTGTGTAGCAGAGGGAACGCAGCAAACCACCAAACAAATGCTGCTGTACCCAAATGCACTATATAGAAAGTATATTATTGGTATATAACACCCCGCTTCTATCAGTTGTTTTGGGGGGCGACTGGTATATCATACCAGTTATAATTATTTTTTCTAATTGCGTTTGTCACTCTGTGTAGCTGCAGTATTGCTGCAGAACCGAACACAACTGCTGCACAATACAAATCCACTATAATATGTTTGAAAGTATAATACAAGTTTATTACACCTCTCTGTACTGCACACCTATCAATAGTACACCTATACCAGTCCTTTTATCCCTAACAGTCTGTCCCTGCTCCACACAGCAACCTCTCCCTACACTGGCAAAAGACTGAATGTAAAATGGCAGCCAGATCGGGTTTATTTATAAGGTAGGTGGTATGTCCATGGGCTGAAACGTCTCAATTGGCTGTCCTGTACTACCTGATGGATGTGTCATGGGTCAAAGTTCTTCACAATGTAAAAGAATATGGCAGACGCGAATATCTCCATACGTTCGCATGTTCGGCGAATCGCAAACGGACAAAGTTTGCCGCGAACCGCAATGCCATCTCTATTCACTGGTCAGAAGAAATCAAGATTAAATTAGCTTTAGCTCTAAGGTAAGTATCATGTCTGGTGGAAACCAGGCACCGCTCAAAACCTTCCTAACACCAAACTGTAATGGACTTTTTGTGAATTTACACTGCTCCCACCACTTTTGAAAATTTGGTAGGAAAAGGGCAAGCCTAGATGTGTATTCCAAATTTATGAACTATAATTTTTTTAAAGTCTAAAACAAAAGTTGAAATCTTACTCCAGTGTGGTGGCGAGGTAAAAAAAAAACAAAAAACTCTGTAACTTACATCAGTAGACACAAGTGCTATTTTTTAAGTTGTGCCAAATTTATCAAACTGCATACTGTGCGAACACAGACCCAAGCAAAACCTCAAAATTATCCCTCATGATAAATTTATCCCACTGTGTGTAGATTGATAAGAATACAATTCTGAATAAGGCTGTAATGTAACAAAATGAGGCAACATCTGAATGCTTTCTTAATGTACTGTACAGATGCAGAAAGCTCTATCTTTACTGGCAGCACTCTATTTTACTGCACCAGAGCACTCTACTCTAGCGTAGTGTTCTAATACACTTTAGAAAAGCAAGTTAGACAAATAATATATTGCGATGTGGCACGATACTCGAATAGAGTAATGCACTGCCTGTAAAGATGACAAATGCTACATCTATATTTTCTCTTGGAAAACTCCTCAAAGAGGACCTGTTATGTCTGTTTCAGCAACTACTTGCACTTCTCATGTAATAACAACTCTGGAGCATCTAGTCTTATAAATCAATGTTGTACAATATCTTTCTTATTCCTTCTAGAAGTTATGAATTAATTACTAGCAGTTTGTAATAAGGGTCCGGAGGGGTGCTACCAGGTAGGAGGGCGGGGGAAAGGGGAGTGTCCCTGCACAGTCTGACACTGTCCAATCAGTGCTGGCATAGTGTAAGATTGTGCAGGGACACACCAACTGGAAATACCCATACAAACCATCATTGCAAACTGACAGCAATTTGTTCAGAATAAGTATTACCAGGGGAATGCAAATAGTTACTAAAGCAGCTATGTCAGGAGACGTTACAGGTCCTGTTTACCATGAATCAATATTTCAATAAAATCTAAATACTATTCAGAACTGTTTCAACATCTCAGTAAAACTTTTAGAACAAAAACATCAGTTTATATGCTACATTTAAAAAATAAATAGAAATAGCCTAGAAAATATTCCTAGTGCGTTAAAATGTTCTAAAATATGTTTTAGTGCAAAATGCATGTAATTACTTGCAAAGTAAATAACTTAAGTCTAGCTTAAATGCTATAGGTTTTAATAAGCAGACTGCTTCCTAAGTTAACAGCCTGCAACAAATAAAGATCACAATTTACTGTGACCCTTAGAAGTCTGGTTTAACCTTTTCATTAGAACATCTCTTTAATTGGTAGATAAAACATAATTAATGCTCTTATTACTATTGTAGAAGTAGCAGAAAGACTAGAGATTGTTATTTTTTCCATCCTCATCTTTGGTTTGAGCCTCAGACAAATCTTCTTGGCTTTCACTCAGGTCTTGTTTACTTCTGTAAATGAATGCATAAAAATCAGACAGATGTCAACATCCAAATGTCAAGCCTAAGCAATTTCATAAAATTCTAGCAAAGAAACAGGGATGAATCGCATACTTCCATGGTCTGCTGGACCATTAAGATATGAAACAAGAGAAAATAACCAAAACCACCAAAGGAAGGAGTCCGGCGCCATGCACCTCTATATATATCTCAACTAAAAAGAAATGAGTTCAGCGTATAATCACTAGTACAAAATACATATAGAAATAAATGTAGAATGCATACCCAACACCTTAAATATAAGGCCTCGTCATGGGTTATCTGTACAATTTTAACAGCATAAATAGTGGAACTTACTTCACCAGGGAGGTATCCAATAGAATAAGCTCAAGACACCCATTGGATTTACCCCTCTTGCCTGGATCACACGTAGAGTCACAGGATGAAAACAGCAGGTCCAAACTCGGATCTTCTTGAAACTTCCTTTATTAAAAATACAGGCAAAATGATGAGCTCAACGTGTTTCGGGGTCTTCCAAACACCTCTTCCTCAGGAGCAATGATATGAAGTAGTACAGTTGCTACCTATACAGTACAGACCAAAAGTTTGGACACACCTTCTCATTCAAAGAGTTATCTTTTTTTCATGACTATGAAGGCATCAAAACTATGAATTAACACATGTGGAATTATATACATAACAAAAAAGTGTGAAACACTGTGTGGACCACTGAGGAAGGAGCAAGTCTGAGCTCCGAAACATGTTTGGGTGAACAAGCATATGAAGATTATAACTATATCACTGGAGCGCTCTAAGAGAAACTGAATCTAAAAAACCTCGCAAGATTAGACCTAACATCTACAAAGTGGAACCCCGACAGCTGGATAAAGAAACCAAGTGGCATCCTGAATATTGGAGGGGCGGAACTGATAAACAGAGACGCCGCCATTACACGTGGAATGCCGACTTCTCAAAGAAGCTGTGACCGGAGGATCCATACAATAAAGGTCAGCCTGTTCTCACAGCAGGAGCGGGACGCCGCACCAGAGAGCAGCGCAACTGTGAGTAAATCTAAATATCTGATGTGTACAACTGAAGATTCACTATCTCTACATTAAAAAGTGGGACTGTGTCTGCACTATATAAAGAAAGAAGACCCCTAGCGATCCACTGTAGGCAAGTGAATAGTGGAACTTTCAAAACTGCAACATTGATGTCAGATTGTTGCAAATAGGAATAGTGCTGCTACGTTGTTGCTATATCACATAGCGATTCAACCTCTAAACAGACAGTGGAATACATCACATGGGGATTGATACATGGAACTATCACCACTAATCTAATTTTAGGAAAAGTTTCCAATTTTAGAAAAAGTTTCTGCTTTTTATCTATTTATATGCACATCGATTGCTGTCCATACTATTATCATCCTCCAACTGTTATTGACACTGTTGCATAGTATCTATTAGTGACTGTTTGCTGTCTTATTGCTATTGCTGCTAAAATTATTTAAATTATTTACATCTTGATACTGCTACTGTTGATAATATATTAGTATTTTACGGTTTTATGTCTCTATATTTTAAAATTTAATAAAATTGTCTTCCATGTACCCATAATTAGAGTGCCTGCTCATCAATATATTATTCTAAATTATAACTGACGAGGGTGAGTCAAATTGAGCAAGAGCACCTGTTTCCAAAAAACCTGTGGAGAGCCGCCTTTCTTTGCTATATATTTCTAAAAAAAAAAAAAAAAAAAAAGTAAAATAAATTGCCTTTTCCTATGAAAAAAAAAACTACACATCACATGATAGACCCCGTCCGATAAACACCATAAAAAAATAAAAATAAAAACTGTAAAAAAAGGCATTTTTGTCACCTTACATCACAAAAAGTGCAACAGCAAGCGATTAAAAAGGCGTATGACCCCCAAAATAGTACCAATCAAACCGTAACCTCGTCCCGCAAAAAATGATACCCTATTTAAGACAATCACCCAAAAAATAAAAAAGCTATGGCTCTCAGACTGTAGAGACACTAAAACATCATTGTTTTGGTTTCAGAAATGCTATTATTGTGTAAAACTTAAATAAATAAGAAAAAGTATACATATTAGGTATTGCCACGTCCATAACGATCTTCTCTATAAAACTATCACATGACCTAACTCCTCAGATGAACGCTGTAAAAATAAATAAATGAAAACTGTTCCAAAACTGCCAATTTTGGGTCACCTTGCCCCATAAAGTGTAATAATGAATGATCAAAAAATCCTATGCACCCAAAAATGGTACCCATAAAAACCTCAACGCTTTCTGCAAAAAACGAGCCCCTGCACAAGACGATCGGCAGAAAAAAAAAAAAAAATATGGTGTTCAGAAAATCAATCCAGCACAATCTGCCTTCCAAAAACCGTATGGAATTCCTTTCCTTTTACGACCACATGTGGGGTGTTTATGTAAACCGTGGAATCAGGGTAATAAATATTGAGTTTTGTTTGGCTGTTAACCCTCAATGTGTTAAAGAAAAAAAAAATTATAAAATGGAAAATCTGCCAATAAAGTGAAATTTAGAAATTTCATCTCCATTTTCCTTTAATTCTTGTGGAACGCCTAAAGGGTTAACAAAGTTTGTAAAATCAGTTTTGAGTAACTTGAGGGGTGTAGTTTCTACAATGGGGTCATTTATGGGGGTTTCCACTATGTAAGCCCCACAACGTGACTTCAGACCTGAACTGGTCCTTAAAAAGTGGGTTTTGGAAATTTTCTTAAAAATTGTAAGAATTGCTTCTAAACTTCTAAGCCTTCTAACGTCCTAAAAAAATAAAATGACATTTCCAAAATGATGCCAACATAAAGTAGACATATGGGGAATGTTAAGTAATAAATATTTTATTAGGTATCACTTTCTGCTTTAGAAGCAGAGAAATTGAAATTTGGAAAATTGTGAATTTTTCCTAATTTTTGGTAAATTTGGGATTTTTTCATAAATAAAGGTGAAATATATTGACTCAAATATATGACTATCATGAAGTACAATGTGTCACGAGAAAACAATCTCAGAATGGCGTGGATAAGTAAAAGTGTTCCAAAGCTATTACCACATAAAGTGACGCATGTCAGATTTGTAAATTTTGACCTGGACACTGGGGCATCAATGACCCTTGGTCATGAAAGGGTTAAACCTGAAAGGGCACACCTGTGAAGTGAAAACCATTTCAGGTGACTACCTCTTGAAGCTCATCAAGAGAATGCCAAGAGTTTGCAAAGCAGTAATCAAGGTGGCTACGTTGAAGAACCTAGAATATGACATATTTTCAGCTGTTTCACACGTTTTTGTTATGTATATAATTCCACATGTGTTAATTCATAGTTTTGATGCCTTCAGTGTGAATTCAGTGTGAATCTACAATTTTCATAGTCATGAAAATAAAGAAAACTCTTTGAATGAGAAGGTGTGTCCAAACTTTTGGTCTGTACTGTATACAGGAAAGACTTTACAAACAAATCTGCACTTTGTAAAGTCTTTCCTATATATAGGAAGCAACTGTACTACTTCATATTATTACTCCTGAGGAAGGGGTGTTTGGAAGACCCCGAAACGCGCTGAGCTCATCATTTTGCCTGTATTTTTAATAAAGGAAGTTTCAAGAAGATCCGAGTCTGGACCTGCTGGTTTCATCCTGTGACTCTACATATGATCCAGGCGACGGGTGTAAATCCAATGGGTGTCTTGAGCTTATCCTATTGGATTCCTCCCTGGTAAAGTAAGTTCCACTATTTATGCTGTTAAAATTGTACAGATAACCGATGACGAGGCCTTATATCTAAGGTGTTGGGTATGCATTCTACACTTTATTTCTATATGTATTTTGTACTAGTGATTATACACTGAACTAATTTCTTTTTAGTTGAGATATATATAGAGGTGTGTGGCGCCGGACACCTTCCTTTGGTGGTTTTGGTTATTTTTTTCTTGTTTCATATCTTACCACTAATTATGACAGTATCTATACTTCACAATAACCTACACTGGCAGCCTGCTTTATCCCTCTTTTTCCCAATCTCTTTTCTCTGTCTCAGATTTTTTCCCAACCCTAGTTCGATCTCTGGCGCCCTCCTGTGCCTCTCATTCACGATTCCCTTGGAGGTGTTTACCAAAGGGGTAATCTGGTTAATTGACACACTCATTTTTCTTTTATTTTTCTTTTCTGTACTACACTGCTGGACTGTTAAAATTAAATTCTACAGAAGCCTTTACCCTTTGAACAGCACCAAATAGGGCAACATGGCAGATGTTGGTAGTGTTTTAATTATTTTCCCTGGGAAAAAGTTTTTTTTTTTTTTTTTTACAAACCCTGGATTTATTAATGCAGATAGCGCACAAAGCTTCCATAGTTGATGAATGCTAGATACATAAGGCACAGGTAAATTACCAAGAAGGTGAGCTAGCACATGAGCATAATGATAATAACATAATAAAGACATGAATCTAGGACAATAATTAACCTGAAAATTTGGAAATCAGCTTCTCTAGGAAAACATGGACAAACTTTTTTGTACCCTTCCTTTAAAGAAAGAAAATCCCACACTGTTCACTGAAATAACTTGAAACTAACTAAAATAGTAAATACAGAAAATCAACTAATGAAAGTCAGACATTGCTTTGGAATTGTGGTTCAACAGAATAATTTATATAACAAACTAATGAAACTGGCCTGGACAAATATGATGGGACCCTTAACCCTCAATCTTTTGAGGCAATCACTACAATCAGTTGATTTCTGTAACTCTCAATGAGACTTCTGCATCTGTCCACAGGTACAGTATGTAGGCCCACTCCTTGTGATCAAACTCCTCCAGCTGTCTCAGGTTTAAAGGATGCCTTCTCCAGACTATATGTTTCAGCTGTTTCCACAGATAGGATTCAATAGGATTTAGATCAGGGCTCATAGAAGGCCACTTAAGAATAGTCCAATGCTTTGCTTGGGTCATTATCCTGTTGTAGGACCCATGACCTGTGACTGAGACCAATCTTTCTGACACTGGATGGCACATTTTGCTCCAGAATGCCTTGATAGTCTTGAGATTTCATTTTACCCTGCACAGATTCAAGACAGCCTGTGCTAAAAGCAGCAAAACAGCCCCAAAACATAACCGAGGCTCCTCCATGTTTTACATACAATGTTCTTTCCTTTCTATGCTTCATTTTTGCATCTGTGAGCTGATGTGACCAAAAAGCTCCAGTTTTGTCTCATCTGTCCATAGGACATTCTCCCAGAAGCTATGTGGCTTGTCATTATGCATTGTTGCAAATTCCTGTTTTTTTCTGATTTGCTTTCAACAGTGGTTTCCTTCACAGTTGTCTTTCATTAAACCCATTTTGACCAAGACAGGGACAGATGGTTCATTCTAACACTGATGTACCTTGACATTGGCGTTCACCTCTAATCTCTGGCCTTTTTGGTTACCATTTATGTTATGCATTTCTTCAATTTGTCATAAATTTTTCTCTTGCAGCCACATCTAGGGAGAAGCTACAGTTCTGTAGACTTTAAACTTCTGAATAATATTTTCAACTGTAGTAACAAGAACATCAAGCTGTTTGGAGACGGTCCTATAGCGTTTACCTTTAACCTTTGTCTAGAATTTTCTTTCTAATCTACTGAGATAACTCTCTCCTTAGCTTTCTTTGGTCTATGTTTAGTGTGATACACATCATGATACCAAACAGCACAATGACTACTTTTCAGCCTTTAAAGGTGTTCTCCGTGAATTAGGAAAATGAGAATATGTATATATAACTAATGAAAGGTATTTGGGAATATATTTCTAAAAAAGTAATATATAAGAATTTTTATTTTCTTAATTCCTGGAGAACCCCCTTTAAATAAGCAGACTGGTTGATTACAAGTTTGAAAACACCTGTGATGCTAATTACAGAAAAAACCTTAGTTTAACATGTCCCTATGGTCAAATTATTTTCAATCTTTTCTAGGGACACCATCCCATCGTTTTTGTCCAAGCCAGTTCCATTAGTTTTTTTTATTATTATCATTCTGTTGAACCACAATTTAAAAGCAATGCCTGATTTTCATTAGCTGATTTTCAGTAACTTTTATTTTTAAGTTCAGTGATCATTGTGGGTTTTTGTTTCTTTAACAGAAGGGTACCAACAATTCTGTCCACATGTTTATTTGGGATAGGGTGATAACTACAGGAGTACATAGGATAAATGTATAGGGAAAAACCTAAAGGGCACATTACAGAAAAAAAGCATTACCTCTAAACTGAGGTTAACTTTGGATTTGATTAAGTCAACATTGATGGACCATCACTGGTGTGTGGGTATGACTCCAGGACTCATTTCAAACAGCATGGTTATAGTGACAGAGCGCTCATACAAGTGCCACATCACCAACATTTTTCCATAGGAACAGTGAATGGGGTTGTGCCACTAATTTAAATGTATCCCTCTGTTATATCACTTTCCCATGCACCACCATTTAGCAAAACTGCCTTATTGTAAAGTTATTAGCCTACCATTGCAGCCTGTGGCAAATCTGTTTTGATATTCAGTTGCTATAGATTGTGTCTTACATTCGAGCATTGTAATGTAGGGTGCACAAGCGTCATTGGTAAGAACAAGTAGCATAGTTAGTGTCACATGTCCTGCTGATGTCAAGTTGACTGCCCTAATACATCATGGGATGCAGAAAGTAGGATTCAAGCATGGGATATAAGAGGGGGGGAAAAGAGCATTCCAAGGAGAAATGGGAGCTAGAGTAGTTGATGAAAACAGACTTTAGAATGAAAAGTATCCAGCAAGTCTCATTGGGGGTGTCACATGATCTAATTGTCTAATTGCCAAAAGTTGCGGAGGTTGTTAATAAATCAATATGTAAGTTGTTAAACTATTATACTATACCAGCACATTTATAAATCAGGGGATATAGAGAGAGGATAGTCTATCATTTACGTATCTATACTTACTTCTCTCTGTTGAACACAATGAAATCTCTTTCCACATTGTCCAGGTGTTTTTGTAAATTGCCATTCTTTAACGATAAATAATATATATAAAAAAAAAACATTAATTACCGGTAAGCTAAAAATGACATCACCATATTTCTTAAACACTAACATAAGGGAATACATCTGCTTTCAAGGCTGAATTCAGACTGCAGTGTTTATTTGCTGAAGGAACTGTGAAAGCTCCTGGCAGCCAACAGCAAAAGTAATAAACTCCAGTCTTATGACCTGTGTACCACAGTCACAATATGTCAAAAGTATCCATAGGTCCCAGCTCACAGACTGATGCCAAAATAGTGTTACTTGGGCCTCTACTGGGCTCATATATGTTGGTATAACTTTTATTCAGCTTTATGGAATAGCACAATCTGATCCACTATTCTACACAATGGCTGTACTGTGGATATGTCGGAGGCATCTGTTGGATGTACAGTGTGAATTCACCTTAGATATGACCATGTCCATGACACTGAAGATGGCCATATCACTTACCCACCGGAATGCTTCCCTAACTATGTCTTGTCATGCCCAGGCATAGAAAGCATTTATCACATGCAGATACAGGCAGAAGAGTTTCCTATATTTTCGCATGTGCAGAAGAGGACACAGCCCTCTTCTAATGTGACTACCACCAATTTGAAAGCTATAGACACAGTGGCTGCCACTGTCTGTCAAGTGACATGGGAAGTGAAATAATAAATTAAAGAGATAGGTAATAAAGAAATTAGTGAGTCAATAAGTATATAGAGGGGAATTTATCACCCCCCCCCCCCACTCCAGTTTTCCGGTATAAAAAGTTGAAAATCTTGTTTCAACAGCATCCTTGCCACTTTCCTAAAAAGTCGGCTTTCTTTTAAACAAACTTTCAGACGTAAAAGAGGGCTGCAATCTACGGCAGTTGTGGGCTGTGGCAGATTTCAGGCTGGGCACATGGACTGCAAGAGACTATACCGAATTTATGACAAGGTGTAAGCCATAAAATTCCGGTCTATGATAAATTCAATCCATAATCCGTACCAGTAAAAAAAAACTTAAATTGTATGACTTTGTAAAGGAAAACACTTTTGATTACCATTAAAATAGGAAACTTTAATTGATTGACTCTTACTGAACACTTACAAAGTAATTAATGTTTTGCTTATTGAACAGGCTTAAAAAGCACGTAAGTTAAGTGCCTTTCATATCTATGTCAGGATTTTAAATATTCCCAATGCAATTTACTAGTTTCATCCATCAATGTCTCCAAACTGGAACCTGGCTCTAATTTTGCTGCCAAACTGGACAGACTTCTGTAAAAATGCATGCAGATAAAAGCTTCTGAAAATGATTGCAAACTGTAATTAGTTCTAGTAACAAAGATGTCTCCAGTTAATACAAAGACAACCAAAGTTGCATCATGGTTCAAATGTGGTCTGGAAAACTAGATTTAATTATAGGGTGGTTAAGCTACCTTCATTCTGTCACTGGAAAGAGAAGAGGAGTTGTTGTGATGGCCATTAGCACATCATAGCATCCAACTCCTCTTTGTATTGACAGGAACCCTTTACCACCTCCCTTTCTTTCCTCAACCCGAAGTCAACAAAAATGCTAGTGCAAGCCCTCGACGTCTCCCGTCTGGACTACTGCAACATCCTCCTCCCATCTAACACTCTTGCACCCCTCCAATCCATCCCCAACTCTGCGGCTTGATTAATCCCCATGTTTCTCTTCCACTTCTCCCCTCTGCCAATTGTTTCCCTAGCTACCAATTGCCCAATAAATTCAGCTCAATATATCAACAATTTCTGGATTAGTTGACAGTCATATAAAATTACATGCATGAGTCAGGGAACCTGTAAATGCTAATGTGCAATATGCTATAATTTCATATATATTTGCATCAAGCAAGCCACATTACTTTACAGTAGTCCAAGAAAACAGAAATAAAAAACCAAGAAGGTCCAGAATCTAAATGGTGTCAGTCAGTAAGGTATTTGCTGTTTAAAGCTGATAAAGACTTTACTGCAGTGAAAGGGACATTGTTAATACACCCTTTACCCGATGACACTACCTGGCCAGTTGTATCTTAATCCTTTACCCATCAACTGGAAATTACAGCCACCATTGCAAGAGTAACATTGCTAGCCTTAGATTCTGCAGATAGAGACTTTGGAGAGGTAGAGGGATATAGTACTAATAATCGACATCCTGGCCTGTATTCATACATTGGGATTTGCACTGTGAACTATTTGCACTGGATGTTCTACAACTGCCATTCTGCACTCTAGTAAAGAGACACTTGTTCATTTTCTACAACTGGCCTGGTTACTGGCTCCAGCACCATACACCAACCACATTACCTACATCTCCTGCCTTGCACCCATAACCTCAAGGGCATTCCAAAAGCTATCAGGCAGGAACTCCCAACATCAGGATGTGCCCCAGGGAAGAAAGGTTGTGGCCTTCTTTTATTGGCCTGGCCCTATGGAGCATCATTGTGAAGACTGCCACTGTCATATTTATTGAATCCAGAACCACTATTACTCCCATCTTCTGCTCTGCTCCTCCAGAGCTTGTGACATTATTCGATGCTGAAGAGCTTGTCTTTATAAATTATATCAGGAAAAAGTCCAGGCTCATATGTGTTATCGGCACACCACTATAAGAAATCTGTACTTACTTCCCCACATTAGTAGATTTAATTGAGTTCCGATTAACTTAATATTTACCCTCACAAGACCACTAACCTCCCTGCGCAACCTATTTTGTGCCCTAGAAGACTTGACAATTTTGGTCTTAAATATAACAGGATGCTATTAAAGGTTATTTCTTGCCAAACAACCCCAAATACAATTTTTTTTTATTAATTTCAGTTTTCAGCACTACCAACTTCCATATTTAGGTTCCTGGATAGACTGTATGCACTTCATTGTCCCAGATTATACATTGTAGGTGGATTACGTAGGATTTGACGAAAAGGTATTTAGTAGACCTCTCTTGGATTTAACTAGGGTCCATACTATAAAGATGGTGGTTTTAACACAATTACTGTATCCCTTTAGCACACTGCCAATACCTTTTATCTACAGTTCAGGGAATTGCTTGTATTAAAGAGGAATATTTTAAAATTTGTATGGGACATATTCAATGCAATATTGTATCCATCCACAATAGATTTGGAAGTTTGCCAGTTTCAAATTTTCTGAAATATTATATAGAAGCAAGAACTGCAGAATTCACCCTAGAGCAAGCATCATCTGAATTACCATTACAGGTCAAATTAGAATTAAATCTTGCACCTACATACTGCCTACCTTAGCCCCTTCCTCAGACAAGATCACTTTATATTCTTTAACTCTTTAAAGAGTTCTAATGTTTAAGCATCATCAATACCCCATGTATCCAGCTACCATAATAGGTTTCCTTTTCTGCTTAGATTAAATTACTTGCTTATTCACATGCAACTTATTATTACACATTTATTTTATATTACACATCACATTTTAATGTACAATTCCAAGCTTTTCCAGCTGAGTCCTGAGGTTTTTCATGTTTTAGTTCCCATACGTTTGCTGCAGGGAGGCTGTCTACTCTTTGTGACTAATCCATGCAACTTCAGAATGATAAGTATATTACAATCTTCTACAATCTTAAAGGGTTCTCCTGGAATGATTTAAAATGGCTGCCAGCAACCTGTCCCAAAATATGAGCAGGCCTGGTTACCACCACTTGCAGAGCTGACTAGGTGGTGAGGGGATTTGGCTTCACTACCAACTACGCTCTTGCATTTGCATATACTACATATTGGGGAGTTTCCTGTCAGGCAGCACACAGTGTTTTAGTTTTTTTTGTATTGGAACAGGTTTTTGAAAATACTGAACGTGACTTGAGTGGCCGAGTGATGAATCTTCCACTCACTGCATTAGCTCGCAATAAAACAAAAAGGTCCAGCAGTGGTGCACCTCCAGGAAGCACTCCACAGAAATCATTCTGTTATACTTAGGTAATATTGGCCAACCTTTTAAGAATTAAGCCCTCTATACTCCTAGTCAAAATGTATTTAAAAAAAAAATCTCACCATTGCTGCAGGACTTTTCCCATTGTTCTTCACCCTCTTGGCTAGTCTCTTCTTTTTCTTGTGTAAAGGTTTAGATTCTAGTATCATTTCTTCAAGCTCAAATGTTGGATCACAGTTAAGTCGCCCTTTCTGGTTACATAAAACATGAATAACAATAAATCCTGGGCATAAGATATTTTCTTCTATTCATTGATGGCAGTGATAGAAATTAGACCCCTGCTAATCATGGTTACGACATATTCTACTAAGTAGAGAGAACTTATATTTTATAGTGGTGGGAAAATTTATTTGAAGAGGGCCAGTCACGTCCTCGCAGAACTAGAACTGATAGCATACCTTTACAGCTGCCTACCTGACAATTCACTAGTATCGGGTGCTTAAACTAACGGCACCAATTGTGGGCAAATCAGCAAGGGGGCAAGAAAAAAAACAGCTCCAGAACTGGTGACGATTTAGCTGTAAAGGTATTTCCATTCTGTGATGATGCGACGGGTCCTGTTTAAGACATTACTGTACTGTACACTGTTACAAATAATTAGCACTGGCTCAGAAGACAATAATTCATATTTTATAATTTGCATATGACCAGCATATACATATGTCACAAGTCTTTACTTCATGGCATACTAGGCATAATTTACTGGCATAATGGTCCAGGATTTTAATCCGATGAAGGACATCTGTATGGCTTGTATGTGCTCCTCATACTGTGTTTGCATTGTTTCCTCCAGTTTCCTCTCACATTCCAATCTCATACTGGTACATTAATTTTATTTCAATTAAACTGACCCTAGTACGTGTGTCTAGAGTGAGCACTACATAGGCAACTACAAGGGCAGAGCTTTAGGCTTGGGTTGAACGGCGATGTTCATGACTACACCCTTCACACCACCAACAATCACTGTGTAGCAGTACAGCCATTGTTCATGGGATTGCAGCGAGACTAGTAGCGAGGAATCCAACCTCTGAATTGTTAAGAAAAAAAAACGGAACAGTCGTGTGCATGAGGCCTTACACTGCAGCATAAATCTGCTACCAAAAATACAAATGTTATAGTTAACACATCATGGTCTGTATTCCAGGTTATTACAAGGGCTGACAAACAAATTTCTAAAAAACACTCATTCGTTTTGGTGCAAAAAAAAACACTTGTTTTAAACACAGACTAAAAATGCAATGTGAGAGTATACAACAGCAGCAGCACGTCCACAGTCAATTGCAGCTTACAGCCTTAACAGCATGATGAGATCATGTAAAATTTTCTGATCTTACCGTAGGTGTAAATCCTGGCATCATTTTTTTCTGCAGGACCATATTCCAGTTAATATCTGTTAATCCAGAAAAGTTCTGAATATCTTTAAGGCATGAAAGGCGCTCCTCTGGATTTCTGTCTAGCAACTGCAATATATAAAAAGTATCTTAAAGGAACACTAATGGAACCAGACAAAATGCAAATCGAGCTTTAAAATTATTCCAATTATTCCTTTTAGTTGATTCTACCATGTGAGTTCTTACATTAAATGGGTTGTCTGGGATTTTGGTGGAGGGAAGAGAGCTAGAACTACCTGTTCCTTGCCATTCCCTTCAGGCTTTATGGCGCCTATGGTGTCTTTACTGGACTTTCAGTCCCTGCATGTAAACTTACTGCATGGACAGGGATTATTGCACCACTGGGTCACATGATGCTTAGGGACATGTCAACATTGAGGCCAGCCATTGCCTGTAGCAGTGCATGTGACTCCGTCTGTGCTGGAAGTTTAAATGTGGGGAATGAAAGTTCAGTGAAGACAACGTAGAAGCTGTGGAGATTGAATGGAGTGGCAAGGAGCAGATAAATATATTTTTAAAAAAAATCCCTTTAAATATTTTTACATTTTTGAGTTTGGCAGATATAATTGAACATTACTGCTGCTATTTGGAAACAAGCAGCAGGAGGACCGTACCGGCAGTGCAGACAATGGTGCCAGAAAAAGAGGCGATTATAGCATCATTTTTTATTTTACAACAACTGGGGGATTGTCCGGAATTTATAGTTATCTGACAAGACACCTGGCTTTGCTCTGTCTGCAGAAAGGAGGTTAAGCCCCACCCCTTCACTAAGCCCCACCCCACTCAGAAAATCCTCAGCCAACAATAGAACAGATCAGCAAGAGATTAACCATTGTGCTCCTTGCAGGATTTCTACTAGACATTTTTTTTCAGGAATATTAGCAGACACATGACAAATTTAGAGAAAGTAAAGAATTTGGATAGAAACACCTTTTTTCAACCAGTACAAAAAACAAAACAGGAAGAAGACCCAAGCTTTCGGATTATTTTGCCATATAATATCCAGGCAAGACAGGTCGAACGCATTATAAAGTCACATTGGCACCATTTATATAACGACAAAACAATAGGGATGCTTTTGCCTTTAACACCGAAAATAATTTACTCAAGGGCCCCAAATTTAGGGATTCAAGTAGCCCCTTCAGTAAAAGATAGACAAAAAAAAAGTACAATTACCAACTGGCTTCAACCCAAAGGCTTCTTCAGATGTGGAAAATGCTTGGGATGTAAAAAAACCAAATTCCCGAGAAAAACCACATCAGTTGTCTCTACACAGAACTCCCACTCAATGACAATTAAACATTTTCTCACCTGTAATTCCAATAATGTTAGATATCTGGTCCAGTGCCCTTGTCATAGACAATACATAGGGAGAACTAAACGCACCTTGAGGGTCAGGATAGCAGAACACCTGAATAATATCAGTAAAGGTTATGACAAACACTCGCTGTCCAGACACTTCAAGGATGCACACAATCAAGACCCTAGGGGTCTCTCCTTTATGGCACTGGAGAAGGTTGAGAAGCATTGGTGGGGAGGCAACCAAATTGAAAGATTATCGCGGGCAGAATCGAGAAAAATTTACGAATTTGGTAGCATGTTACCAAGAGGCTTAAATGCCGAATTGGAAATATTCGGCTTCATATAGACATGGGTGGTCTGTGTGGGCGTCGATGGAGAGTTGCAAGTTTGGCTGTTTTGCAGCACTGCAACTCTCCCTCCACCCCACATAGGCCACCCCTTTCCCTTCTTTCCTCTATATCTAAGAGAAAGGATGAAATGTGTTTAGGAAAATTGATATATGAAGCATTTGAATTGGCCCTTTATGAATTTGAACAATCTGGGAACCCCAAGAATAGTATAGGAATTAAAACGCAGGCAATTTCCAAAAAAACTCAACAAAACCGCACATGCGTTTTTTCTTGTAAATGAATTTGTGAACACCTGTTGACAAAGAGGGAACATCAAAGCTGTAAATTCGCATCTATTTATTTATTTTAATTGAATTCTTTTATAGAGTGTTTCTTTAGAAGTGACAATTGATTTTTAATGATATGTGAAGAAAAGAAAACCTATACATGGGAAAATAGAAAAATTTATGAGAAATTATGTTGAAATAATGTCTAACAGTCTACTATTTAAACATATAAGAAAGATCAAGAAAAAAAGGCAACTTAGCGAAAAGAACCGCAGTAAAAACGCAAATGAAACATGGAACAAAAAAGCCAGATCCAGACCGGCTTTTTGGGATACAATTAAAATCCAGATCGGCTTTTGAAACAGATCGTAAGTCAGTATAAATTGAGACTGTTGAAAGATTTGGGGTATGCCACTGAGGAAGGGGACAGCGTCTCCCCGAAACGCGTCTGGCGGAATACCCTGGATTAAAGATTATCTATAAACAAATAGTGCACTATAAAGAAAAAAGAACGGTCTTATCCCGTAAGAACAGAAACCTTAAGACGTTATCAACCTGCGTCGGATACGCAATCCTCCTACTGAACCAAACCCTGCAAGCCAGCTGAGAGACACGTGGGACTCAGTGAATTCCAGAGCCGGGACGCCGGCATACATCGTGGATCGCAAACCCACCGAACGAGCAGAGGCACGCAGGCAAAGGTAAGCCCACATAGTGGGTCAAAGTTACCACATTTAAATACCAGGAGGAAAGACATCAACCGCATCTAAAGACTGAACTTTGATACAATTATAGCAACAGTCAAAATATAAAAGGAAGCCTATCTTTTCTATAGAGACTGCTACATATGTGAAATACCATTTCTGGATATAGGCCATAAACCTATTGAGACAAGTACCCAGTGACAAACGAGCACGTACCGTGCATTCCCATATATAGGACCAAATTTATAGTATTTTTACTGTGTTTAGCCAAATGTGTTAAGCATTTTATATACGTATTTTGTTGTACAACAATCTTGCCTGACTTAGCAGAAGCTTGCCGTTCCAATAACCCCTTTTTCCTGCAATCAGGATTAACCATCAGCTATCACAACTTGGGCATTTGGACCGCCAGCTTCAGTTTCAAGTCAGGACTGTGCGTCATTTAATAGAACATTTTTATGTATGAACTGTATTTTTATTATTAATTAATTTTAATATTAAAGTGTGTCCTATACCTCCTTATACGAGTGCCCATTCATATTTAGTCTACAATTTAACCATTTTTTGAGGGGTGATCTCAAATTCTGTTTGGTGCACCTACCCTGAGGGCAACAGAGGTGAGCGGATCTCTTGAATTTCTTTCAAACATGACAAATTTAGATTGTCTGTCCATCTAAGGCTACTTTCACACTTGCGTTCAGAGCGGATCCGTCTGAGACGGATCCGCTCATATAATGCAGACGGTGGCTCCGTTCAGAACGGATCCGTCTGCATTATATTGTTAAAAAATTTCTAAGTGTGAAAGTAGCCGCAGACAGATCCGTCCAGACTTTACATTGAAAGTCAATGGGGGACGGATCCGTTTGAAGATTGAGCCATATTGTGTCATCATCAAGCGGATCCGTCCCCATTGACTTACATTGTAAATCTGGACGGATCCGCACGCCTCCGCACGGCCTGCTGAGCGGAGGCTGAACGCTGCCAGACTGATGCATTCTGAGCGGATCCGCGTCCACTCAGAATGCATTAGCGATGGACGGATGCGTTCGGGGACGCTTGTGAGCCCCTTCAAACGGAGCTCACAAGCGGACACCCGAACGCTAGTGTGAAAGTAGCCTAATATGTATGAGGGCCTCCTATTGTCGATGAAGATGACATGACAAGTAAGGGGGTACAGAGTTAGCTATTGACTGAACAAGTTCTGCTTATGGCATGTGAATATGCAATCCATTTTCTCTTCTTTTTTGTATATTCTGCGTATGGCCAGTTTTAGGCTTATTCAATAAATTTGTATTTCTGTGCCGTTTACACAGAAGCAACCAGTTAATGAGAGGTTTCCTCCCATTGCCCAGTATGTTTTAGTACGGCACTGACAGTGAATGCTTCATAAAGAAGTTTCCTGTAATTTTACTATGTAATAGGGATTGACAAAATGATGTACCAACATGGTAATTACATTGTAGCCTTTTTTTATTTAGTAGAAATCTGAAATGAAAATTTCTAGAGATGTCTGCTATTTTCTTTACCAATAATCTACACGGCGGGATTATTTGTTTTCGTGTGCGGAACAATGGTGTTTTCAGCAGGTGACGAGAAAGATGCTAAGGCTTTGATGTGAATGATACACAGACAGACAGTTGGGACAAGTAAATGTTCCAGGCTCCCCAGGTAATTGTCGCAAATAATCTGTTTTGTGATTATGTGAATTACCCAGCTGGGGAAAAGACACTGCAAAACCACAAGAAAAATAGCTGAGAGAACAAGGAGACAGAAACATTAACTGAAATTTGCTGTAAACTTAACAATGGTAGGTCAGTGTGATTGCTGTTGGGACGACAGATGATAAATGCACACTAGATAGTAAATGGCAGCATCCAGATCCTCTAATGCTTACAAAAACATAGCCAAAAATAAAAATCACTTATATTAATAGTTCTATGTTGGAGGCAACAGTATGGAAAGAAAGAAGACGTTTAGATGAAACAGTTAGTGATTCAATGGATGATAAATCCTAGGACATAAATCAAAATCCTAAAGTCCTAACTCTGTCGTATATAATACCAAGTACTCTTCATCCATCATGGCCTATTATAGCTAAAATTACTATAAGTACTGTGACAAAAAGATTACGGGGCTATTTCAGAGACACTAAAGTGACCTACCTACTGGGTTTTACCATGATAAGAAAAAATATGTTTTTGTGCATTACCTGCTGTGATGACAAACCCACATAAAAAAAAATTGTGGCATAAAATGCACATGGGCAAAAATTTGTGGCAAACCATGCATGTGTTTTATGACAAATTACCTACTGGCACATAAGAGTGCACCCTAACTCTTAGTGCTCATGCACACAAATGTAATTTATTTCCGTGTCCCTTCTGTTTTTTTTTACAGAACGTATGCGGAACCATTCATTTCAATGGGTCCGCCAAAAACGGAAGTTACTCTGTGTGCTTTCCGTGTGTGCATATTTCCATTCCGCAAAAATATAGAACATGTCCTATTATTGTCCGCATTACAGACAAGGGTAGTACTGTTCTATTAGGGGCCAGCTGTTCCGTTCTGCAAAATATGGAATGCACAGGGACGTCATCTGTCCTCTGGATAGATCATCAGCATCTGATCGGTGGGGGTCCGACACCCGGGACCCCCGCCGATCAGCTGTTTGAGAAGGCAGCGGCGCTCCAAGAGCGCCGCGGCCTTCTCACTGTTTACTGCGGGGCTAAGCTCTATTCAAGTGGACAGTTATTTTTAACATAGTGTAGGGACAGTGGTGTTAAACATATTTTGTAATATATTTCATTGGGTTTCTTTGTTTTTAGAAAACAGGCTTCGGCGTTTTACTGAGTACTGAAGACACCTGTGTGTAAAATACGGAGGCAGAACCCCTTTAAGTCATCATATGAGTGCATCAGCTGTTACAATGTACAGTATGTCCTAGAATCTCTCCACGCCTGATATCACATTGTGTGCGAGATAACTTAAATATGTCAATATAATCTCCATTTATGTAGATAATTAGGTTGAGCAAAAACAAGCTTCCATCAATTTCAACCTTTCCCAGGCTGACATCACTTGAGAATGATCTACCGACAAAGTCATGTGGCCACTGGCCAGTGTGGGTGGGCTACAGTACAATGTGGCCAGTCCTAAACCTTTCACACAAAAGAAATAGGTAATTACCACTTATTTTAATCTCGCTTACTGAGAGTACTAAAAGACTATGTTCCTTAAAGGAATGTGTCATCAGAAAATGATCTATTGTTTAAATCATGTTTTTATGTTACACATATAAAAAAAAAAAAAAAGAGAGATTTTTTTATAATTGTCCTTTTTCTTATATTTAAAACAAAAAAAAAAACTCTGAGCCACGCCATGGTCTGTACAGATCACTTACTGTCATTATCTGCTTATCATTACAGATAGGATTAGACTAACAGCATGTTCAGCTGTATTTCTGTCCAGCAGGACGTGGGCCGCAAACCACCACACTTGGTCTGCAGGCCGTGGGCTGTGCTCCACTGCTCTAAATGCTGTTAATAACAGCTCAGGCAAGATGGCAGCCACATAATTATGTTCAGGAAATATAATAAAAAATATTATTAGAAAATAAAAACAGATGAGATAAAAAGATATGAGTTACTAGCTGTTTTTAACTGCTGACACATTTCCTTTATAACTCCAAGGTAATGTGTGACGTGAAGGAAGAACTTTGTATTTTATGGTGTCCTACAATGTGCAGATCTAGCATACCTCCTACAGACCAGGTAACTGATCGGGGGAAGGGGTTCATCATAACTCAAGTCTGTCTGTAACATTAGTCAGCATCTGTAGTAGCTTAGACTTGGCAATACCTTACCTTGTGCAGTAATGAAACCATTTCTTTGGACCAGGCAGGAGGATAAGTAACAGTCGCTGTATGAAACACATTGACTATGTCTGTTGCTGCACTACTTGAGTGAATGTGAAAAGGTCTCTGGGTAAAAAAGCAAACATAATTACAGTAATAATGTAACAGAATTACTCACTACTGTATACAGATGACATATTAGAGGAGTATTCATATACAGTACATTGGGTATGATGCAGGATGTGCTTTATGATATAAGGAGTACATAACTGTGGGGAAATGTATTGTATAGTAAGTACACTTATACAACCAACTGTGGGTATGAGATGTGGTATTTTATATTGGATTAACTACCTTTATCTAGCTGTAGAGTACATTCCTCTAAATTGTGCATACTTCCTTATGTGTAGGAGTTGAGGTCATTTCCATGAATCAAAATGAGTTTGTAAAGTAAAAGCCATAAAGCCATAACATGGTTTACTGGCATTGCATAGACTAGTTATGTCCAGCTTCTGGAGAGCCGCAGGTTGTCCACTACTGGTGCAGACTAGTCAAACACTCTTCCCTAATAATATCCATGGTCTTCACACAGTAAAACAAGCAAATATGGCTAATTTAGAAATATACTCATTTATATTCATAAAGCAAAGCACCTCTAATAAAAATGTATGCAGAATGATTTCTCAGAAACTGAGAATATGCTGTTCTGCTGAAAATGCTAATTGCCTTCTGATGAAAGGACCTCTCTCTATGTATCTTTGCAGCTACCATGGCAGTAATCACATTGTGAACAATAATGTAATAATAACAAAAAACATTTGTACAAGTAGAATAAAATGATCAAAGAATGCCTATGCTATGAGGATGACGTACCCTGCCTCTTAGAAGCTCATATGCTGTAACTCCCAAGGACCACCAGTCAACAGCAAAAGAATAGCAGATCTGACCTCTTGGGTAGAACATTTCTGGAGCTGTGATAGCAAAATAATAGGATTAAACCTATAAACCTCTGTACATAAAATAAAACAGAAAAACATTATTATTTATTATATGCCATGCACATATTAATACAGTTCTGATCAAAAGTTTAAGACCACTTGAAAAATGGCAAAAAATCATATTTTACATTGTTGGAGCTTAACAAGGTTCCAAGTAGAGCTTCAACATGCAACAAGAAGAAATGAGAGTGAGACAAAAAAACATTTGAGCATTCAATTAATTGAAAATAACGATTAAACAGAAACAGGCTGTTTTTCAGCTGATCCAAATTTTAGGACCACATGCCTTTAAAAGGCCAAATCTGTGCAAAGATGTGGATTCATTGTCATTTTCTGTCAGGTAGTCACACGTAGTGATGGCAAAGGCAAAAAAACTCTCCCTTTTTGAACGTGGTCGAGTTGTTGAACTGCATAAGCAGGGTCTCTCACAGCGCGCCATCGCTGCTGAGGTGGGACGAAAATTTCATCATCACTGAGCCGGAGGATCCAATTGGCTGTCCGTCAAGACACTGAATGATCCTCGACCCAAATTAAGTCCCTTACTGGTGCTGACTGCAGCCCCATAACCATCAGACGGCATCTGAGACTGAAGGGCTTCAAAACAAAAAACGTCTTTAAAGACCTCTCCTCCTTGAACGCCACAGAACTGCTCGTTTGGACTTTGCAAGAGAGCACCAAACATGGGACATTCAAAGGTGGAAGAAAGTTTTATTCTCTGATGAGAATTTTTTTTACCTGGATGGTCCTGATGGTTTCCAATGTTACTGGCATGACAAGCAGATCCCACCTGAGATGTTTTCTACGCGCCACAGTGGAGGGAGCGCCATAATGGTCTGGGGTGCTTTTTTCTTCAGTGGAACAATGGAGCTTCAGGAAGTGCAAGGGCGTCAAACGGCCGCTGGCTATGTCCAGATGTTGCAGAGAGCATTCCTCATGACTGAGGGCCTCGTCTGTGTGGTAACGACTGGGTTTTTCAACAGGACAACGCTACAGTACGCAATGCCCGCAGGACAAGGGACTTCTTCCACGAGAATAACATTACTCTTTTGGCCCATCCTGCGTGTTCCCCTAATCTAAATCCAATTGAGAACCTTTGGGGATGGATGGCAAGGGAAGTTTACAAAAATGGACAACAGTGCGGCCATCTTCACCACTTGGAGAAATGTTCCCACTCACCTCATGGAAACGCTTGCATCAATCATGCCAAAACAAATTTTTGAAGTGATAAACAATAACGGCTGAGCTACTCATTACTGAGTTCATGTTTGGAAGTTGGATTTCTGTTTTGGGGGAGGGTTAGTTTTTTTTGGAGGTGTGGTCCTAAACTTTTGATCAGCTGAAAAAACAGCCTGTTTCAGTTTATTCGTTGTTTTCATTAAATTGAATGCTCAAAAATGTTTTGTCTCACTCCTATTTCTTCTTCTTGCATTTTGAAGCTCTACTTGGAACCTTGTTAAGATCCAGCCATGCTAAATACGATTTTTTGCCAATTTTCAAGTTGTCTTAAACTTTTGATCAGGACTGTACCTGTGATACTAGGCTATTGATTTTCCAGTTTTATATAAATAAAGCTTAATGGGATAATGTTGTATGCCCATTTCTGGCCATTATATGACATGTATCCTGCATTTATCAACAGTTTTCCCCTTCTGCTGCCTTTATACCTACCATATTTTTCGCCCTATAAGACACCCCCCCCCCCAAGTGGGGGAAAAATGTCCCTGCATCTTATGGGGTGAATACTAATGAGCGCTTCCATTATGGAAGAGCTCAATAGCATCGGAGAACCAGGAAGCGGTGAAGGCTCTGATTAACATTGGAGGTCTGATTGCTGGTCTGATCTGAGGTCCAATGAAAAAAAAATTTTCTTATTATCCTCGTCTGAAACCAAGGTGCGTCTTATAGGGTGAAAAATACAGCAATTTTCAGTTTTTCCTGAGCTCAGTAGTTTTGAATCTAGCACTATGGTAAAAGTAAACACTTGCTATCAAGCAGCACCTCTCTCTCTCTCCAGTTGCTCCCGCTTCTTTCCCGCTCTATAAACTTTTATGAGCAGCTGCTATAACCTGAATTCTCAGTGAAGTGAAAATCTACCTTCATCTTTGCCTCATTGAAAATGTATTTTACCAGTGAATTAGAGTAAATAAGAGTAGTAGGTAGGGGAAGAAGAGGAGCCTGACAAATGGAGAAAGAGGCATTTTGTGTATTAAGATATATTGATATTATGTAAAAAGAAAATAGTTAATGACAGCAACTCCCATCTCCAAGGTGAGATGGCTGGGCTTATGAAAACAGCCAAGCGGGCCCATTGTAGAGAATGGGACTAAGCTGCCTCTGAGGTTTCCTCATTCTCGCAGACACCTTTTACCCAAGCCAATTATCTATTGGTGTAAAAGGAACTTTATAGTTGACCAGAGCAGATCTAACAGATCATAAATGTTGCAAACTGCAGCTAAGGTAGCATCCTAAGACAGTACCACATTTGAAATCACTGTGACCCATACTACCCAATGTTTTTCTATGGAAAGTGCATGGCTATGTGCTTGACTTTATGCAACTGTTTTCAAAGGGTGTGGCTGAGAACCTAAACTCAGTACTTATATTAGGGTGTACACATACTTTCGGCCATGTAGAGGCAGATTCACTAATACTGTTTAAAATGTAGACAGTGTACTTATAGAGGACCTTTCACCGATTATGACACTGTGAACTAAGAATACAGACATGGAGAGCGGCGCCCAGGGATCTCACAGCACTTACTATTATCCCTGGGCGCTGCTCCGTTCTCCCGCTATGCCCTCCGGTATCTCCGGCCACTAAGTTATAGTAGGCGGAGATTTTAGTCACTAAGTTATGGTAGGCGGAGTCTGCCCTTATTTTCTCCCAGGCTGTGAGCTCTGCAATGCAATTGGCCAGCGCTACAGAAGAACAAGGGTAGACTCTGCCTACTATAACTTTGTGACCGGAGATACCGGAGGGCATAGCAGGAGAACGGAGCGGCGCCCAGGGATAATAGTAAGTGCAGTGAGATCTCCGGGCGCCGCTCTCCCAGGCTGTATTCTTAGTTCACAGTGTCACAATCATGGAAAGGTCCTCTTTAAGTTTTTTTTTGGTAATACAATACTGATGACATATCCCATGTCTGTTTAGATGCTTAATTTGGAGAAGGACAAGGAAAAGAGTAAGGAAAAGGAAATGCCACGCCTGGATGAGTCTACTAATGATTCTACCAATGACAAAGTCTATGTCTATTTTAAAGGCCTGCTGGGAGCCCATTGAAATAAAAAAGTTAGGGATGCGGTCTGTTGGGGGGAGTATGTGAGCATATTCTTACTTCTCCCCTTGGAACGGCTTAATTTAGACAGGTAAGGAAGGATGAGGAGAAGAAGAGTTATAGGTCTCAAGGACCTTCTCTAACTGGTGATAAAGACATAGGGGGTCATTTGTCAAAATTGGTATTCCAGTTTAGTGCTGTAAAGATGTTGCAAATTATGTCATTTTGTGCATATTATGTGTCACATTTGGCTACATTTTGCAGCACTTGATGAGCCCCAACACTTTCTGAAGTGGAGTGAAGAGTTGATTGAGTTTAGAGATTAGAACAGGGTTATGTCTTATGTATATATTATATGTGCAACTTTAAAATGCCACAAAAAAGTCACATCTTCACACCAGGCAATCCCTTAGTATACTTTTACTGACAGTAGCTAAACAACATCATACTGGTGCCAAATTTAATAAAAACCAAACGCTACATCATAAATTTGAAGCAGCAAAGACAGACTTAAAATTGACATCCAAACCACCACAAAGGATAAATTCCCCCATACTGTTTTGCCTATTAGTGATGGTGCAGGTCAAACCAGAAAGTTAGTTAGAATAACCCTTCTCAATATATTAGAAAACTTGGCAGCAGCACAGTGGGGGTTGTGATTCTTGTTTAATGAAGAGGTATATACTTTTGGAGCAAAATGTAAATTTAAGCATGAGTGTTCTTCTTGCTGTGGGTTCCACAGAGCATCTAGGTTCTTTAAAAGTAGAAATAAAAAGGGGATGATGGGGCTGGAATCAGTGTTCTAACTGCCTCTGGTTCATGCCGACAGTATGCATTTACTGGGTTTATATTTGGAATGGTAGGTATTTTGGTGATCGTTGTTTGCCTTTTGGCTTTTTATTTTCTTGGGTGTATATTGAGGCCTTTAGCGTGTTTTTTTTCTTTTTCTTTTTTTTCGTTAGTACAATTGGAGTGAGAAAGCAAAGTATGGAATTGAGCAAGGATGGGGAACATAGTACTCAATCCTCTCTATCTTCCCCAAATCAGTCTCTCTCTGTGTGTAGAATCTATGGCTGGCAATATTTCTCTTACATGGTTGAGATACAACTGGCGAAGTCATGTCCAAGTGTGAAGGGTGTCTAAGCAATGTCCCTCTTACAGCAGTAAAGTCAGCAGTTTTGATCAGCAAATACCCTACTGGCTGACTCCAATGTTTGGTCATACAGATTATGGACCTTCTTGGTTCTTTCCTGTATCTCTTTCTCTGGAGGACTGTAAAGTAGAGATAGCTTTCTTTCCACAGATCTCTCAATGACAATGATTCTCTGGGATGTAGGCCTATTCCTCTGCGGACTGAGCACATGCATCTTCCTCAGCTAACGCACTACACTAACTAGACCATATCTAACTTCCTACAAGGGTGTAAGCATAGTAACCCCATTTATTCCATGCAAAATATATGCTGGGTGATACAATACATTACAAGACATGAACATATGAAATAGCATTAACTAACACTGCATAACATTAACGAGAACAGTTTTCAAGTACCCTGTTCTGGGGTTACTGCATACAGATGTAGAAAGCTTTAAAGAAAAGGAAGAGTTGGATGGGTTTAGTCTGGATAATTTTTGTCTACACAGTGTGCGTGGCCATTTTGTTGGAAGGAATCTCTTAAATGGTAATAGCACAAAATAGATTTGGTAACAGCACCAGCCATAGTACCAGCTGTAGTATATACACAGTACCAGCCATGGCCCTAGCAGTGTGAAAATGTAAACAAAAAGCCCTTGTCCTGCGCTAAACAGCACAGGGCAAGGGAGAGCATCGAACATTTCATGCTCCAATGCTCATGTCGGAGAGGCTGAGTAGGGGAAGAGGGGGATATGTCCGGGTTCAGCTCTGAACCCAGACAACCCCTTTAAGTAAAAGACACAAATTTAAAGATGACACATTCCCTTTGTATTTTAAGCAAGAACTATTTTTATGTTAATCTTTTACATTTTCAAAATAACAAAAAAGAAAAATTGTCCAAAGGAAAACTTTGGACACCCTGCATGGTTAGTACCTAGTGGCACCACCTTTGGAAAGTATCACAGCTTGTAAACACTTTTTGTAGCCAGCCAAGAGTCTTCAATTTCTTATTTGAGGGATTTTCATCCATTCTTCCCTGCAAAAGTCTTATCATTCAGTGACATTCCTGCTCTTTTGAGGTCCACAGATTTTCAATGATGTTCAGATCAGGGAACTGTGAGAGCCATGCTACAACCTTCAACCTGCACCTCTTGAGATAGTGTAAAGGGGATTTTGAGGTACGGTTAGGACCATTATCCATTTGTAGAAGCCATCCTCTTTTCAACTTCAGTTCTTTTATAGTTGGTGTTATGTTTGCTTCCATAATTTGCTGGAATTTACTCCACCCATAAAGTGTTCCTGTGCCATTGGCTGCAACACAACCCCAAAGCATGATTTTCTTTTCATGAAATTCTGTGCCCTTTTTTCCCCAAACATATCTTTGCTCAATGTGTCCATATGTGACCTCATGAGTCCACAGAACTTGTTTCTAATATGCATCAGGTTTGTTTAGATTTTCTTTTGCAAACCTCTGATGCAGAATTTTTTTTTCGTTTGATGACTTTTACCTAAAGGCCATATATGTAAGGGTGTTGCTGAACAGTAGAACAATGTACCAGCGTCTGCTAAATCCTCCAGATTGTTTTTTGCAGTCAAGTGTGGGTTCTGATTTGCCTTTCTAGCAATCCCATGAGTAGCTTTGTCTGAAACCATTTTCATTTTCAGAGTGTAGGGCAGCTCCTTAGAAGAGACCATGGCTGCTGTTTTTTGCGACAAGGAGGAGAGGAGAAGTTTTGGAGTTTTGTTTTTTATAAATCTTTGAAATTTGCATCACTTGGCCTTTCCTAACAGTGCATGTGAACAGGCCTTAACCCTAACAAGCTATTTAAGGTCAAAGTTATCTGAGTGCTCACTTTTCCTTGGGTTCCCATACTTTTTCAAGGTACTACTTTCCTTTTTTCACTCTAAAATTGTATAAAAGCAAAATAATACATTTCTTAAAATGTTGAAAAGTGTGTTTCATCTTTAACTATGCTTTTTGAAGAACATTACATCTTCAGCTTGCTTAACTGTTCACACTAACACTAATTTTGACGAGGGGTGCCCATACCTTTGCATAACACTGTATGTGGTACTAAAATAGGTACTGCTAAATACGAAATCTAACTAAATAAATCCTTCTCAATGCCAAACAGTTCAATAGCTAGACAGATTTGTCTTTTTAAAGGGGTTTTTCGGGTTTAGAGCTGAACCCAGACATACCCCCGTTTTCATCCAGGCAGCCCCCCTAATATTGTAACCCTAGAGTGCGGGCCAGTGGAGACTATAGCTAGGAGGGTCAACCTTGTTGCGTCCTGCGTTGTATCAGCGGAGAGGGAGGAGGGGCTAGAGGCGGGCCATTGATGTTGCAATCGCAGCGAGGCCCCGCGCACAGCAGTCTTCATATGTAAAGTGTAGTCATTTAATCCTTAACCAGTGGGTTAGCTTTGTTAAAGTAGCGCAATCCTCTGCAGCTGTACTCACTATCAAACTACCGCAGCAGGCCGGCCAACAGCTTAACATCACTCACTCCCTCATTCGCCTGCTCCGCCTGCTTCATTAATAAAGTGGGAGGAGCAGGCGAGTGAGGGAGTGAGTGACGTTACGCTGCTGACCGGCCTGCTACGGTAGTGAGTATTACTGCAGAGGATTGCGCTACCTTAACAAAGTTAACCCACAGGTTAAGGAATATATGACTGTTGGCTCATCCTTCACTAGAGTGCGGGCTGATGGCAGGGGCAGAGCAGACTACACTCCGGGGCTCACATGCTGCACAGTGTCCGGGCTACTCATGCTGGTGTACCTGTTTCCTCCATGCTGACAGCTGAGCGCCGCCTCCGTCACTGCGATTCCCTGTACAGTCGCGTCCCTTTACATAGACTGCTGTGCGCGGGGCCGGTGTATTGGGGGTCACTATTTACACAGGGACACTTATGGGGGGATCTGTGGATGACACATATATAGCATAACATGCTATATATGTGTCATCCACAGATCCCGCTATAACAGTGATATCTACAGATATCCCCATAACAGTATCATCCACAGATCACCATAACAATGTCTTCCACAGATCCCCCATAACAGTGCGCCATCCACAGATGCCCCCCATAACAGTGTCATCCACAGATCCCCTCTATAACTGTGTCATCCACAGACCACCATTAGTTCAAAAGCACATCTTTTGGTTCAAAATATTAGTTTTTCTTATTTTCCTCCTCAAAAACCTAGGTGTGTTTTATCATCAGGTGCATCTTATAAAGCAAATATATGGTATATGTTCTAAAGCCTTTTTTGTCGTGCATTAGTGGGGGAAAAAAGGGGGCTTATTAGCCGTTGTGTGTTAGAGAGAAAATTACAGCCCTTTTTGGCGTGTATTAGTGGCAAAAAAATATATTATTTGCCGTTTACAGCCGCAGTTATATGTTCTAAAGCAGGCAGCAGGGGGGTGGGGGGCTTATATTAGTCGTTGTGTGGAGAAGTGAGAAAATTACAGCCTTTTTTTTAACGTGAATTAGTGGCAAAAAAAACTACTTATTTGCCGTTCACGGCCGCAGTTACATGTTCTAAAGCAGGCATGCTAAACCTGCAGCTGTCCAGCTGTTGGAAGAAACACCCCATATGTGGTCGTAAACTACTGTACAGGCACACGGCGTGGCGCAGAAGGAAAGTAACATCATATGGTTTCTGGAAGGCATATTTTGCTGGACTGGTTTATTTACACCATGTCTCATTTGAAGCCCCCCTGATGCACCCCTAGAGTAGAAACTCCCCAAAATTTACCCCATTTTAGAAACTACAGGATAAGGTGGCAGTTTTGTTGGGACTATTTTTAGGGTGCATATGATTTTTGGTTGCTCTTTATTACATTTTTGTGAGGCAAGGTTACAAAAAATTGAAATTCTGAAATTTCATCTCCATTTGCCAATAACTCTTGTGGAACACCTAAAGGGTTAATAAAGTTTGCAAATTCAGTTTTGAATACCTTGAAGGATGTAGTTTCTTAGATGGGGTCAATTTTATGGAGTTTCTACTCTAGGGGTGCATCAGGGGGGCTTCCAATGGGACATGGTGTCAAAAAACCAGTCCAGCAAAATCTGCCTTCCAAAAACCATATGGCGCTCCTTTCCTTGTGCGCCCTGCCGTTTGGCCATACAACATTTTACAACCACAAATAGGGTGTTTCTGTAAACTACAGAATCAGGGCAATAAATATAGAGCTTTGTTTGACTGTTAATCAATGCTTTGTTAATGGAAAAAATTGATTGAAATGTAAAATTTGGCAAAAAATAGCTGTTTTGGCACGTTTTTTTTTTTTTTTTTGACTGTGTTCATCTGAGGGGTTAGGTCATGTGTTATTTTTTATAGAGCAGATTATTACAGACGTGGCAATACCTAATATGTGTATGTTTTTTTGGGGGGGGGGGTTTACACTATAATATCTTTTTCATTTTTTATTTTTTTTGCCGATTGTCTTAGGTAGGGGCTCATTTTTTGCGGGATGAGAGGACGGTTTTATTGGCACTATTTTGGGGTGCATATGACTTTTTGATCGCTTGCTATTACACTTTTTGTGATGTAAGGTGACACAAAAATTGCTTTTCTACACCGTTTTTATATTTTTTTTTGACTGTGTTCATCTGAGGGGTTAGGTCATGTTGTATTTTTATAGTTAAGTTTCTTACCGACATGGTGATACCTAATATGTATACTTTTTATTTATTTTAGATTCACAAAATAATATCATTTAAGCGAAAACTTTTTTTTTTGCCATATTTGATTTTTTTTTTTCTTGGCGATTGTCTGTGGCCAAATAGAATTAAAATTGAGAAAGGGGATGCAGAGGCCCGGATGATTGAGGCACGTGTCCCCCTCCTGTGACACATTCTGCACTTTTCTGGGGACCGGGCGCCTCCAGTTCCCGAGGTACTCCTGGTCAGAAAAGATCAGGGCCTTGGGGACTGCCTCATAGAACTCTAGGAATTTTCCTGTGTTGCCAGCGCTCCGGGACAGCGCAAAAGAGTTGTACAAGGCAACCTGTACCAAGTAGACGGCAACTTTTTTGTACCATGCCCGGGTTTTGCGCATGGCGTTATATGACTTGAGGACTTCCCATATACCGATTGTAGTCCACAATACAATCAGGCTTGAGGAAAGTTGCTGCAGTACCTCTCACAGGGACAGGGGTGATGCCGTTACCATGAATTGTGGACAGTACAAGAACATCCCTCTTGTCCTTATATCTGACCAGCAACAGGTTTCCACTGATAAGGGCACGGGTCTCACCCCTGGGGATAGGTACCTGGAGGGGGTGGGTAGGGAGGCAGCGTTGATTTTTCCGCATGGTCCCACAAGCAGACGTGGATCTGGCGGCGAGGGACTGGAACAAGGGGATACTAGTATAAAAGTTATCCTTGTACAGGTGGTAACCCTTATCTAGCAGTGGGTGCATAAGGTCCCACACAAATTTCCCACTAACCCCCAGAGTGGGGGGACATTCTGGGGGTTCAATACGGGAATCTCGCCCCTTGTATACACAAAACATGTAAATGTACCATGAGGTACTCTCACAAAGTTTAAACAGCTTTACACCATACCTCGCCCGCTTAGAGGGAACATACTGGCGGAAAATGAGTCTCCCCTTGAAAGCAATGAGAGCCTCATCAACAGCAACCTCCCTTCCAGGTACATAGGCCTCCAAAAATTGGCCCTGAAGTGATCGATGACCGGCCTGATTTTGTACAGGCGATCATAGGCAGGATCACCTCGGGGAGGACATGCTGCATTAACTGCATAATGCAGGCATTTCCTAATGGCCTCAAAACGGGAACGTGTCATGGCCATACAGTAGAGTGGGATCTGGTAAAGGACGTGCCCACTCCAGTACTGCCTGACACATTTTTTTGACAAATTACAGTGGGCTTGCTGAATTATGTCTATTTTTGTATGAAAGACCTGCAATGTTTTTGGATAGTTTGTATGCAAGTGTACTTATACCACTTGTTATTTTTGAAAACTTCATTAAAAAGAAAATATAAAAAAAAAAGTCAGAACAGCGCAGCATGCTGCATCTTCTTGTCTGGTAAAACGCCAGGTTTTCTAATAGATGATCCCATTACAGTCAGTGTAGCCTGTCGGGAGGCATTCATTTTATAGCCAGTGTGGTCCATCAGGAGGCATTTATTTCATAGTAAGTGCAGTCTGTCAGAATGTGTTCATGTTATAGTCAGTGTAGTCTGCCAGATGGAGTTCATTTTATAGTCAGTGAATGTCAGGAGGCATTCACTTTATAGTCAGTGCAGTCTATCAGGTGGCGTTCATTTCCGCCATTTGAAGGAAATGACTCTTCTAATATTTTAATTATTTACTTCTACAATGGATGTTTTTTTTGATTATTGTAACTTAGCTTGTGCCATTACATTTTTTGCCCTTACTAAACAAAAATTCTAAAATTATACTTCTGCATTTATCCTCTTAAAGCACCTTGTAGCAGAGAGGCCGTATAATCCACAATAACTCCACTGGTAGACAGGAACAGCATACAATAATCCGGGTAGCGGTACAATAATCCCTTTTCCCCCAAGAACTAGACGACACATAGCTTGGGAGTCAACTAACTTTATTTAGGCGTAGCACACCTAATTTAACCCACGCCCAACAGCCTCATTTACATACAATAGGGTACATAGATGACTATAGTACAAGGATGGGTGGGGTCAGACAATATCAAAGGCTGATGGGAGATTGAGGCGGGACAGAGCAGCTAGTTTAAACTGGTCTCCCAGTGTCCTTGAGACAACACCCTGCTGGGGAAACAATGGTACAGAAAAAAGGGGGAGGGGAAGAGGCACAGAAAATCAATGCATTTAACATTACAGTAAGAGCAAGATATATACAAAGGCATTCTGTAAGTGGCTAGGTTTGCCACAATGCTCCCCAAGAACCAAGCCAGCATATCCAAACAGATCGGCTTGGGGATGTCCGGAAGAGTACCCACAGATTATTTTTAAAGTTCAGTTTGTCTGGATAGCCCGTTGGCGTTGCCATTTTGCTTCCCAGGGCGGTAGTGGATGGTAAAGTCAAAAGGCTGCAGCCTGCAGCGCTAAACTCCAGCGCAGCAGCCTGGCATTGTCTCCTGACACCTTGTTCAGCCACACCAACGGGTTGTGGTCTGTGAGTAAGGAAAAGGGTTGTCCATACAATTAGGGCTGCAGCTTTTTAAGGGCCCACACCACAGCCAGGCATTCTTTTTCTATGGCGGCGTAGCTTACTTCCCGGGGTAAAAGTTTTCTGCTTAAGTAAGCCACTGAATGCTCGCTGCCATCGGCTACGACTTAGCTCAGTACTGCCCCCAATCCAAACATAGAAGCGTCTGTATGGACGAGAAATCGTTTAGTTGGACCAGGGGCGGCAAGTACAGGTGAATTTACAAGAGCCGTTTTTAGTTGATGGAATGCGTGCTCACACTCTGGGGTCCAGACTACTATCTTAGGGAGATTCTTGCGGGTCAAATCGGTGAGGGGTTTGGCAAGGGTACTGTAGTCAGGTACAAATTTACCGTAGTATCCTGTGGTTCCTAGGAATGCCAGTACTTGAGTTTTGGTACCTGGGGTTGGCCATTTGGCTACAGCCTCTACCTTAGCCGTTTCGGGTTTTTGTTGTCCGCTCCCTACCCGGTGTCCTAGGTATTGGACTTCTGCCATCCCTATATGGCACTTACTGGACTTCAGAGTTAATTCTGCCTCCCTAATATGGTCTAGTATGGCTCCTATGCGGGTCAGGTCCAGGAGTGGCTGAAGATCGCTATATCACCTAGATAGGCGCAAGCGTACTCATGGAACCCATCCAATAGCCGATCCACCATCCTCTGAAAAGTAGCTGGAGTGTTTTTCATCCCGAATGGCATGACCTTAAACTGGTACAGGCCAAACGGGGTGACAAACGCCGACTTAGGGATGGCGTCTTCGGCTAGGGGAATCTGCCAATACCCCTTACCAATATCTATTGTGGTGAGGCATTGGCCCATTTTGTCTAGGTTCTCGTCTATCCGGGGCATAGGGTAGGCATCGGATACGGTCTTATCATTAAGCCTCCGGTAGTCTACGCAGAAGCGGGTAGTCCCATCCCGCTTCGGCACCAGAACTACTGGGGAGGCCCAAGGGCTTTCAGAGTGCTTTACGACTCCTAGCTGTAGCATTTTTTCAATTTCCTTGCGCATATTATCCTTTATGGATTCAGGTATGCGATAAGGAGGTTGGCGGAGGGGGGTCTGCCCTGGTGTTTTTACTCTGTGGGTGGCTAACGGGGTGTACCCGGGGAGATTAGAAAAAGTGGTTCCTTATTAGACTATAAGCCTGCGCCCTTTCCTGGGGACTCTATGCCATTCGCCTAACTGAGCCTCTTCCAGGTCTTCTTTCTGGCCCTATTTTTCTAGGAGGTCTTGAAGAGGTAAATTGTCAAAGTCCTCTGCAGCAGAGGCACAAATAGCGGTCACCTCTTATATGCGCTCGTAGAAGGGCTTCAGCATGTTCCCATGGAGCATGCGTCTGCCCCCTGTTCCAGCGCACAGGCTGATCACATAGGTGGTATCACAGATTTGCTCCACCACATTGCATAGGCCCTGCCAGAAGGCCTGCAGCTTGTCATTTGGGACTGGCCGTAGGATTAACACCTTCTGCCCGACCTGAAAGCTGCTGTCCCTGGTCCCCTTATCGTATCATCTGCGCTGTTGTTGTTGGGCCGCTTGGAGGTTAGTACGTACCGTCTGGGTCAGAGCCTCAAAGCATTCCCTAAACTCTAGCACGTATGGGACAATAGGGGTACCATTCGTAGTTATCCCTCCCTCCTGGTGTTTTCTGGTAAGGTCTAAGGAACCCGTCACTCTCCTCCCGAACAATAATTCAAAAGGGGAGAATCCCGTGGATTCTTGGGGTACTTCCCTATAGGCAAAGAGCAAGTGGGGCAAAAACCGTTCCCAGTCTTTTTGAGTATCTATGAAAGTGCGGATCATCTGCTTAAGTGTTCCGTTAAATCGTTCACAGAGCCCGTTGGACTGGGGGTGGTAGGCGGAGTTTAAGATCAGTTGCAACCCACACACTTTCCAGAGTTGGTGGGTGACCTCTGCAGTGAACTGAGTGCCCCTATCCGAAATAATCTCCTGGGGAAATCCCATTTGGGAGAATATTCGCATAAGGGGATCCGCTATAGTCTCTGCATGTACATTGGTCAACGCCACCGCCTCTGGGTATCTAGTGGCGTAGTCCACTATGGTCAAGATGTATTTCATGCCGGAGTGACTGGGTTTCGCTAGGGGTCCTATTATGTCTGCAGCTACCCGACTGAAGGGTTTTTAATTATGGGCAGGGATCTGAGTTTGGCTTTATAGCGATCCCCTCTCTTTCCTACCCTCTGGCAGGTATCGCACGTTTGACAGTATTGTCTAATATCCTTTGAGATACCTGGCTAGAAGAAGTTCTGCGTCAGCCGATGTTTAGTTCGCCTGATTCCTAAATGTCCTGATAATGGTATATCATGCGCTATGCGCAGCAACTCTCATCTATACTTTCGGGGTACTAGTTATGGCTCGCGGTTGGTCGTGGGTGAGCCAAGGTAGTCCCTGCTACAGAGGCGTGGTAGATCCATACGTGGTCCGGTGTGGTGTGCGTTGGTCTCGCCTAGTGTCTTGGAACTCGTCAGCTAGCTTGGCTGCCTCTGGTAGGGTACGGGGTTTGCGATCTCGTACCCAATTTTGCAGTTCTGTGGTTAGTCCATTGAAAAACTGCTCCATTACTATTAACTGGAACGTCTCTTCCATAGTGGTGACCCGTGTCGCTTCCATCCACCCCTTGGTGACTCGCTGTAGGCGGTGTGCCCATTCGGTGTGTGAGTCTTTTGTTTGTTTTTGAATATCCTGGAATTTGAGTCAGTATGCCTCAGAGGTAATGGCATACTGTGCTAGGATGGCTTGGTTGACTTTGGGATAATTCCTGCTGTCTTCGTCTGGGACGGTCCGGTATGCCTCTGCGGCGCGGCCTGATAATCTACCTGCCAGCAGGGGTACTTGGTCGGCTGGGCTTATGTTGTGTAGCTGGCACAACCTTTCAAAATCCTGTAGGTATTCGTCAATATCACTTTCTCCTTCTGTGTAATTTTTAAAAGCTTGGTAGGGAATCTTAGCTTTTCCCTGGGTAGTGCTGGTGAGCGCTGGGGCTCCTTCCCCGACTCGCTGAATAGCATTTTGCTTAGCCACAATGTACTCCTGTACATCTGCTATCAGTCTTTCTAGTGTCTCCACGGAGGGGGTGTTTGGGTAAAAAGCTAACCTGCTATTTAGCTCTTTTGTAAATTCCGTTGGCTCTGTCTCCTGTGGAGTTGCCGCAGTGGTTGCTCTGTCCCCCTCCATGAGTTTAGCCACAAGAGTAGCTTTCGTTTTGTTGCTGGCAATTCTTCCCCTTGCTTCCAATCATTTCTTTAATGTAGTTCGTTTCAATGTTGCATAATTCATCTCCATTCACCGTTCGTTCGTATAACTGCACATATTCTCTAACTCCGGTATATCCGAATGGCTGTTTCAATGAACTGATGCTTTGCTGTGCAGTTTGAATCCCGTCGCTTGCCACCAATTGTAACGGAGAGGCCATATAATCCACAATAACTCAGCTGGTAGACAGGAACAGCCAGACATCCCAACCTGCAAAAACTCATTTCAGGGAGGTGCACATCTCATTTCCGGGAGGTTTTCTTTTTTTTTTTCTTTCACAAACTTTTTATTACACTTTCCAAACATATGCAGTAGCTGCACACTGTGCTCTATGGTGTGGAGGACTGGGCTCATTACCCTGCCCCAAATTATCATATTTATTGTATATGATTAAAGAGATTCTGTCACCACCTATAAGCCCTGTGAGCTAAACATATGCTCATTAGAGATGTCCTGAACTATTCGCCGGCGAACACTTCCCGACGAACATAGCTTGTTCGCGTTCGCCGCAGCGGGTGAACATATGCGATGTTCGGTCCGCCCCTATTCATCATCATTGAATAAACTTTGACCCTGTACCTCACAGTCAGTAGACACATTCCAGCCAATCAGCAGCAGACCCTCCCACCTCCTGGACAGCATCCATTTTAGATTAATTCGGAAACTGCATTCTTAGTGAGAGGAGGAACAGTGTAGCTGCTGCTGATTTAATAGGGAAATCGATAGCTAGGCTAGTGTATTCAGTGTCCACTACAGTCCTGAAGGACTCATCTGATCTCTGCTGTAAAGACAGCACCCCAAAAAGCCAGAACATCAGTCTGCTTTTTTTTATTTTTTTCCTGTGTAATCAAATTGCAGTTGCCTGCCTGTCAGCGTGTGTGTCAGGCTCACAGCCCTGCAAGTGCATAGTGTCACTTCAGCGCAACTCATATCTGGTGTCATATTCGATTACATTTAAAGAAAAACAACAATTTTGACTGTAAATAACTAGCAGTCAGTTGCACACGTGTTTGTGTGTTTAAGGCCCAGTGCAGTGCATAGTGTCACTTCAGCGCCATTCATATCTGGTGTCACATTCGATTATACTTAAAGAAAAACAACAATTTGGACTGAATAACTAGCAGTCAGTTGCACACGTGTTTGTGTGTTTAAGGCCTAGTGCCAGTGCATAGTGTCACTTCAGTGCCATTCATATCTGGTGTCACATTTGATTATATTTAAGGAAAAACAACAATTTTGACTGTGAATAACTAGCAGTCAGTTGCACACACGTGTTTGTGTGTTTAAGGCCCAGCTGCAAGTCCATAGTGTCACTTCAGCGCAACTCATATCTGGTGTCACAGTAGCTTGCACGCATAGTACAACTTAACTAATCTAAAAAAATGACAGGCAGAGGCAGGCCACCCCGCAAGGGCCGTCGTAGTGCTGTGATTCCATTTGGCCCTAGAATAATGCCCAGTGTTCAGAGGCCACGTACCCAGAACTCGAAAAGTTCTGAGGACATAGTTGACTGGCTAACACAGGACACCCAATCTTCTACAGCTTCCGCTCGGAACCTTGACGCACCATCCTCCTCCAGCTCAGCTTCGGGCCCCGCTCAAGTTACCACTCGCCCGCCTGCCACCACCACCAACACTAGCACCACAGCCGCTTCACTTGATCTGGAGTTATTTACACATCAGTTGGAAGAAATGAGTGATGCGCAACCATTATTGCAAGAGGATGTAGATAACAGGTATATGTCTCAGTCAGGCAGCATTACACAGATGGACGTACGGTATGATGATGATGATGTTGTACCCGCTGCTGCTTCCTTTGCTGAGTTGTCAGATACAAGTGAAGCGGTTGATGATGACGATGTGTCCGTGGATGTCACGTGGGTGCCCGCTCGAAGAGAAGAAGAACAGGGGGAAAGTTCAGATGGGGAGACAGAGAGGAGGAGGAGACGAGTTGGAAGCAGGGGGAAGTCGTCGCAAGGAGCTAGTGGCACAGTCAGATAGCATGTATCGGCACCCGGGGTCAGCCAGACAGCATGCCGATCAACGCATGCTGTTGCCACCACCAGAATGCCGTCATTGCAAAGCTCAGCAGTGTGGTATTTTTTGTGTGTGTCTGCCTCTGATAACAGAAATGCCATTTGCAACCTGTGCTAAAAGAAACTGAGTTGTGGGAAGTCCAAAACCCACCTAGGTACAACTGCTTTGCGAAGGCACATGATCTCACATCACAAACACCTATGGGATCAACACATGAGTACAAGCAGCACAGAAACTCAAAGCCACCATCCTCCTCCTGGTCCAGCATCTTAAGCCACGTCAACCATTGCTGTCCTCCTTGCCCCCTCTCAACCACCCGCCACTCCGCCTCTCGCCTTGAGCAGTTCCTGCTCATCTGCCCACAGTCAGGTGTCTGTCAAGGACATGTTTGAGCGTAAGAAGCCAATATCACAGAGTCACCCCCTTGCCCGGCGTCTGACAGCTGGCTTGTCGGAACTCTTAGCCTGCCAGCTTTTACCATACAAGATGGTGGAGTCTGAGGCCTTCAAAAAAATTGTAGCTATTGGGACACCGCAGTGAAAGGTACCCGGACGAAATATCTTTGCACAAAAGGCAATCCTCAACCTGTACTCGATTGTGCAAAAGGAAGTCATGGCATGTCTGGCACACAGTTTTGGGGAAATGGTCCATCTGACCACTGATACCTGGTCTGCAAAGCACTGTCAGGGCAGGTATATCACCTAAACTGTGCATTGGGTAAACCTGCTGACGGCTGCCAAGCATGGAATGCGTGGCTCTGCAGAGGAGTTGGTGACACCACCACGACTTGCAGGCAGGTCAGCTGCCACCTCCTCTACTCCTCCTACTGCATCCTCTTCCATAACCTCCTCGGCTGAGTCCTCTTCTGCTGCTGCGTCTTGCTCCACATCAACGACACCACCCCCCCCAGCTCCCCAGGGGCCATTCCACATCCCGGATACGACAGTGTCACGCCGTCTTGGGGTTGACTTGCCTGAAAGCAGAGAGTCACACCTGACCAGCACTCCTGTCCGCCCTGAATGCACAGGTGGATCAGTGGCTGACTCCGCACCAATTGGAGATTGGCAAAGTGGTGTGTGACAACGGAAGCAATTTGCTGGTGGCATTGAATTTGGGCAAGTTGACACATGTGCCGTGCATGGCACATGTGTGTAATCTGATCGTACAACGCTTTGTGCATAAGTACCCAGGCTTACAGGATGTCCTCAAGCAGGCCAGCAAGGTGTGTGGCCATTGCAGGCGTTCCTACACAGCCACGGCGCCCTTTTCAGACATTCAGCGCCGAAACAACATGCCAGTGAGGTGCTTGATTTGCAACAGCCCAACACGTTGGAATTCAACACTCCTAATGTTTGACCGCCTGCTCCAACAAGAAAAAGCCGTCAATGAGTATTTGTAAGACTGGGGTGCTAGGACAGCCTCTGCGGAGCTGGGAATTTTTTTGCCATGTTACTGGACGCTCATGCGCAATGCCTGTAGGCTCATGCGTCCTTTTGAGGAGGTGACAAACCTAGTCAGTCGCACCAAAGGCACCATCAGCGACATCATGCCATTTGTTTTCTTCCTGGAACGTGCCCTGCGAAGAGTGCTGGATCGGGCCATAGATGAGCGTGAAGAGGAAGAGTTGTGGTCACCATCACCACCAGAAACAGCCTTATCAGCATCGCTTGCTGGACCTGCGGCAACGCTGGAAGAGGAGTGTGAGGAAGGGGAGTCAGAGGAGGAATGTGGCTTTGAGGAGGAGGAGGAAGACCAACCACAACAGGCCTCCTAGGGTGCTTGATGTCACCTATATGGTACCTGTGGTGTTGTACGTGGCTGAGGGGAAGAACATACCTTCAGTGAGATCACTGAGGACGAGGAATGGGACATGAGTAGCTCGGCATCCAACCTTGTGCAAATGGGGTCTTTCATGCTGTTGTGCCTGTTGAGAGACCCTCATATAAAAAGGCTGAAGGAGAACGACCTGTACTGGGTGGCCACGCTACTAGACCCCTGGTATAAGCAGAAAGTGCCTGAAAGAATTAGGATGCAGCAGTTCCAAAATAAATTAAAAAGTATGCTTTACACAGCGTATAAGGGTGATTTCACAGCACAACAGGAATCTAACAGGGGAAGAGGTGAAAGTAATCCTCCTCCTCCTACGTAACAGGGATTAAACTGATAGGAATAGTACTACTTAACACACCACACATATTGGGATTGCATAGTACATTACACGGCGCACGCGCAGTGCCCCAAATTGGAGTTAAGAGGACCGACCAAGCATCTTTTTCAATCTCCCGGTTCCTAAAATCGATTCCATATACACGTCCCCTGGTAGGGGACGTAACAGGGATTAAACTGATAGGAATAGTACTACTTAACACATCACTCCTATCTGGTGGCACATTAGATTGCACACCCAGTGCCCCAAATTGGAAGTAGGAGGAGCAACCAAGCATCTTTTTCCATCTCCCAGTTCCTAAAATCGATGCCATATACAAATCCCCTGATAGGGGACGTAACAGGGATTAAACTGATAGGAATAGTACTACTTAACACACCACTCATATCTGGTGGCACATTAGATTGCACGTGCAGTGCCCCAAATTGGAAGCACAAGGACAAGGAACGGGACATGGCTAGCTTGGTATCCAACCTTGTGCAAATGGGGAGTTTGCGGTTGTGCAAATGGACTGTTTGCGGTTGTTTGCGGTGCATTAAACAGGGAGTTTTGTCTGTCATAGTTTGGTCTGTCACTGTGAAGCGGGCGTAACCCTTATACTACCTGATCGATACAACATCATACCTGATGTTTTAAAGCACGTTATTCGAAACAATCTAGGAACGTTAGGTGATTTATGCCCTTTATGGATTAAAACCCGACTCTGCGTCAACTACGTAATTTTCCATGGGAGTTTTGCCATGGCTTCCCCTCTGGCATGCCACAGTCCAGGTGTTAGTCCCCTTGAAACAACCTTTCCATCACAATTGTGGCCAGAAAGAGTCACTGTGGGTTTAAAAATTCGCCTGCCTATTGAAGTCTATGGTGGTTCGCCCGTTCGCGAACATTTACGGAAATTCGCGTTCGCCGTTCGTGAACGGAAAATTTTATGTTTGCGACATGTCTAATGCTCATGTCCAGGGTAGCATTCTGATTTCTAAGGTGGCCTTATAAAAGCTATTTGTGGCTTTATTCTGCGGAAAAACAGGTTTTACTAACCTGTCAATCATTAAGGTGCCCAAGCAGGGGAGGTCTGTGGATTCATGGTGCCCGGCCGCAGGCATCGCCGTTCGTGCCCAGTGCCGCCTTCTACTTCTCAGTGCCGCCTCTCCCTCCCCCTCCTCCCGCTTTGAGATCCCGCACATGCGCACAGGCTCAGCCTGATGCACCGTTGCGGACTGCTGGCATCGGCTTCTTCTTGCACTGTGCGCACGCGCCGAGAAGGGGTCACTGCTACAGGTTGCCGGAAAAGTTTACTGCGATTAAAACTTTCGGGGATATATTGTGACACATGCGGGTGTCAGGGAGCCGCTATCTAATAGCGGGAGACTCCCTGAACGTCCGGGAGACTTGAGATCCCTGAACAGCATACAATAATCCGAGAAGCGGTACAATAATCCCTTTTTCCCAAGAACTAGACGACACATAGCTTGGGAGTCAACTAACTTTATTGAGGTGTAGCACACCTAATTTAACCCCCCCCAACAGCCTCATTTACATACAATAGGGTACATAGATGAATATAGTACAAGGATGGGTGGGGTCAGACAATAGCAAGGGCTGATGGGAGATTGAGGAGGGACAGAGCAGCTGGATTACTGGTCTCCCAGTGTCCCTGAGACAACACCCTGCTGGGGAAACAATGGTACAGGAAAAAGGGGGATGGAGAGAGGCACAGAAAAGCAATGCATTTAACATTACAGTAAGAGCAAGATATATACAAAGACATTCTGTAAGTGGCTAGGTTTGCCACACACCTATACAATTTACTAATATATATAAATGCACCTACACCTTCGGAGGCAATTTATTTAACTATTGCATGTTACTCATTTTTGTCTTAAAATATTTTTTTTCAATTGGCCTTAATTAAAAATATTGAGCTGTTCCATCACAAAGGGTTTTTATAGCTGTGTGACTGGTACTTTCACTTTGTGCTGGTCATCCAATAAACCAGTAAGATAAGAACTGATAATGGGTGTTTATAATGTCAGAGAGCAGAGATAAGGATCTCCTCCACTCCTGGTCTGACAGAAAAGAACTGTGGTGGCAAACCTATGGCACAGGTGCCAGAGGCGGCACTTAGAGCCCTCTCTGTGGGCACCCGCACCCTGGAAACAGTCTACAGTGTACCAATATGCCTTAGATTTTTCCTGCCTTGGCTTATCAAATGATTAATGTAAAAAATCAGAAAATAAGACATAATACAATACATGACAGTCTCTTTATAATAATGCTGAAACCAACCCTGTACCTCACATGGATACCGAAATTATCTCATTCATTGCTTTGATAGAAAATCTCCAGGCTGGCAGCTTAGGGGGGGGAGGGTGGGTCCTTTCTGCTGGGGCATTTTCTCTGTTTTCTGTCAGAGGGCATTTGCATTCTTTTGAGGCTCTTTCCCTGTCATAGCTCAAGGGGTGTCCTTTCTGTTGAAGCTCAGTCTCTGTCATAACTCAGTGGGAGTGTCCTTTTTGCTAAGTCTTATTCCCTGTCATAGCTTGGGGAGGGGGTCCTTTCTTTTGAGGTTCTTTCCCTGTCATAGCTCAGGGTGCATGCCCTTTCTGCTGAGGCTCTTTCCCTGCCACAGCTTAGGAGGAGTGCCCTTTCTCCTTAGGCTCTTTCCTTATCATAGCTCAGGGGGAGTGTCCCTTGTGCTGCAGTTCTCTACCTGTAACTGTCATAGATTGCAGAGGAAGATGGTTATGTATTACCGCCTTTCCCTGGTTGGTGGCAGTGGAAGGATAGAATGTGCGACCTACTCATTCAGCTCAGTGGCAGGATGTCCACCTTACTAGAGAGACTGAACTTCGAGGGGCACTATTATAATGAACTAAAGCCAATATCTTGCAATTTGAATATTTTTGTAAAAGAAACTGTAAATTGAGTTATCATCAGTTGTCTATAGGCATGCCTACTCAATTTGGAATTTAATGGAGCCTCTGATGAATACAGAAAAATGTATATATTGTATTCCTAATTTGCCTTAGTATATGGGTCAATGATATTAATTCTAGTGAATTTTAGTATTCCATTGTCCGACAAGTGGCTCTACTGCACTTCAAGAGAGTTGCTTATTTTTATAATGTTGATGTTGGTACATTAATTGTAGAGACCTGGCAAAGAAAACAGACTACACAAATCTTTGAAGGAACAAGTTGGCTGATTTATGAGGCTGTTGTGGCTCAGCAATTAAGATGCTCCCACAAGTGAAGTACCAGATCAGCTTAACAGCATTCTGGGAATGGGCGCATAATTGAAAGGCCTTCAGCATCCATAATGAACCTGACACCATTATGCATACATACATCTGAGACACAAATAATATCCTAGCTGAAGAAACCATGGCAAAAAAACAAGGTATCATAAATGAAAGATGTAGGAAGCAGGATACTTACCCATGTAAGGTTTTGTACCAGCAACTGTTGTGATCTTTGTACCTTGATTGACCAGGGTAGCAATATTGAAATCAGTAATGTGTACGTGCCCTGTACCAACACAAGAAGAGTAAGTGTTTTTAGAAAATAGAAATTAAATACATATACTTCACTAGTTATACATATTAAAGAAAACCAAATAAGAAGGTGAAGCACTACTTGCTTTGATTAGAGCAGATTGGCTTAAAGGGGTTGTCCAGCCTTTAATATTGATGACCTATTGTCAGGATAGGTCATCAAAATCTGATCTGCGGGGGTCCGATACCTGGCACCCCTGCCAATCAGCTGTTTGACGAGGAGCCTTCCTTGTCTTTACACTACTCCTCGTCTCCTGTGGAGCGGAGGTGTAGTGTAATTACAAGTACTCACTCCTTTCACTTGAATGGAACAGGTACTTGTATTACACTGCACTTTCGAGTCTAAGTGCAGTGTAAGAAAAAGGAAGCGGTGCTCACATGCAGGGCCGGTGCAAGGATTTTTGTCAACACAAGCGAATCTACATTTTGGCGCCCCCCCCTACCCTCCCCATCATTTTTACATTTCTGCCGCTCATGATTCATATCCATTTCTTGCCCCCCCCCCCCCATCATTTCACATTTCGCCCCCCCCCCCCCCCATCATTTCACATTTCTGCCCCTCATGATTCATGTCCATTTCTTGCCCTCCCCATCATTTCACATTTCTGCCCCTCATGATCCATGTCCATTTCTTGCCCCCCTCATCATTTCACATTTCTGCCCCTCATGATTCATAACCATTTCTTGCCCCCCCATCATTTCACATTTCTGCCCCTCATCATTCATGTCCATTTCTTGCCCCCCCCATCATTTCACATTTCTGCACCTCATCATTCATGTCCATTTCTTGCCCCCCCCCATCATTTCACATTTCTACCCCTCATGATTCATGTCCATTTCTTGCCCCCCCATAATTTCACATTTCTGCCCCTCATGATTCATGTCCATTTCTTGCCCCCCCATGTGCCAATATCATAGTGCCATCCTCTCCCCCTGCCCCCTAATGTGCCAGTATCAAGTGCCCCTCTCCTGTCCGGTATTTAAAACAAAAAAACAAAAAAACTTTTATACTTACCTCCATGTCAGCGATGCGATGCAGCCTCTTCCTCTTCCTGTGTTCCCACCAGCCTCTAGTGTCGAAGATTTGGCAAATATGATATGTATCACTTTATGTGGCAATAACTTTGGAATGCTTTTACTTATCCAAGCCATTCTGAGGTGTTTTTTATAACACATTATATGTCATGTTAACGGTAAAAAAAATGTTGGTTAATTTTTCTGGCTATAGTCCTGTATGAGGGCTCATTTTTTGCGAGATGAAATTACATTTTTATTGGTACTATTTTGGGGGTACATATGACTTTTTGGTCGCTTGATATTGTTTTTTGGGAGGTAAGGCGACAAAAAAATAACTGTTTTGGCATAATTTGTATTCATTTATTTACACCATTCACCTGATGAGACAGATAATGTGATCGTTATAGATGCGGTGATACCAAATATGTCTCATTTATTTTATTCTATTCTATTTTTAACAATTTTTAAATGACTTAATTGGGGGAAACTTTTTTTAAAATAAAATTATATATATATATATATATATATATATATATGTTATTTTATTTTTTTACACTTTGTGTCTCCCATGAGGTCATACAAGACCTCTGGGGACATTTAACAACCCCCAGAAAGGCTTTACAGCAGTATACTATGCTGTACAGCCTCACTGCAAGGCTGATCGAGGTATCAGGAAAACCCGGCAGCTCCTGCAATCTCCCAACCCGGCAGTCACATGACCGCCCGCACCATAACAGGGACCAGCATAACACTTCCTTAGCTGTAAACACAGTGCTCCTTTAGCGCTGTGTATACAGTGATCTAGAACACAGGAACACAGAGGAACGGTCCCTGCCTTCTCAATGGGTGCCTTGCTGTTACCGACAGTGGGCCCCCAGCACAGCAGCTGCACGATTAGCATGCTGCTGCGATCTCTGAATGGATGTTCTAAAATGTAAATTTAGAGATAAATCCCAACCCCCAGGACGTTTATAGTCTATGGAAGGTTGGGAAGAGGTTAAGTCTCTTTTTACATCTTTAGCATAACTTCTGTTAGAAATAGGGCTAGATCCATGGCACTGTGGGCACCAATGGTGATGACTTACTATGGGGTCTGATGGGTTATACCCATTTGATCATTGTTCTGATGGAAAAAAACCACTATTTTCCCATCAAAATGGTGGAATCTGCAACACAGCATCCGATAAGATGTGAACAAAGGCGAACTGATATCTTAAAGACCTGTCCTGTGCAAAAGAATCTAGTTAGCAACAAAGTAGCACAGCATACAAACATATCAGTCATCTTTTTGGGAATGCAAGATATGGTGAGCCCAAGAAATGATCAGGGCAACCAGAAATATCTCAGTGCAACAATGTAAGGATCTTCCTTCCTTAAAGTCATTGCTATTGAACTGGTGTGGGTTATGCTTGTCTGTCTCTGTATGCTAGTACATAATAATTGGAGAGTACACATTTATTGATAGGGTCATGATGCAATTAGAAAGGCTGAGAAAGAGATGGGGAAACCAGACTGTGGATGCCCAATCGTTCACACTTCCTAGATGTAAAGGAAATGAGCCCAGAAAATGACCTATTCTTTAAATCACATGTTTTTAAATAATTTTTGGTGGTTATTTTTAATTTTGCATATCAATGTCTATATATAAACAAAAACCATAAAATCCTGCAGTTTTCACACTGGTCACTAAGCCTAATAATAGGCGCCACTTCTTGGTCTGTACAGATCACTTTACTACAGTTACCTTCTTATCTGTCATTCTAATCCTACCTGTAATGATACCACCTATGTGTACAGATAAGACAGGATCCACAATTCACAATAGGTGATTGCCAACTCTTATCTATTCTTTCCTTGTACAATCTGCACAGGTGACAGAGCATGCCTATAAAAATGTCCCATAGAAGTCAATGCGGTCCCCTCCTGACCATTGTGTCTATGGCCCATGTGGCTGCAGTAAAGCAAGTTTCTTAATGCTTTTTAAATGCTGTTTAGAACAGCTCAGGCAAAATGCTTCAGTTTTGTATATATTCATTGTCAATGGGGACAAAACTGAAGAATGAAATGGAATGCACTAAAATGCATTCCGTTCCGTTTGGTTGCGCTCCCATCACGGACAAAATAACGCTGCAAGCAGCATTTTTCTGTCCGCGGCATGGTGCAGAACAAGACGGATCCCCCATTGACTTTCAATTGTGTTCATGACAGATCCGTCATCGCTATATAAGGCTACTTTCACACATATAACTCTTTCCATTTGTGAGATCCGTTCAGGGTTCTCACAAGTGGTCCTAAATGGATCAGTTTTGCCCTAATGCATTCTGAATGGAGAAAAAAGATCCGCTCAGAATGCATCAGTTTGCCTCCGTTCAGTGACCATTCCGCTCTGTAAGTGGACACCAAAACGCTTCTGCAGCTTTTTGGTGTCCGCTTGACGAAACGGAGCCAAACGGATCCATCCTGGCACACAATGTAAGTCAGTGGGGATGGATAAGTTTTCTCTGACACAATCTGGCACAATAGAAAATGGCTATATGGCTATTTTTGGTGACACGTTTCCTTTAACCCCTTCAAGACCAAGCTAGTTATTACCTTATGGACCAGGCCATTTTTAGCTAATCTGGCATGTGTCAATTTATGTGGTAATAACTTTAAAACGCTTTTACTTATCCAGGCCATTCTGAGATTGTTTTCTCGTCACATATTGCACTTCATGACAGTGTTAACATTTTATAAAAAAATGTCATTTTTATTTATAAAAAAATACCAAATTTACCAAAAATTTGGAAAAATTAGCAAATTTCAATATCTCTACTTTTATAATAGACAGTAATACCTCCAAAAATAGTTATTACTTTACATTTACCATATGTCTACTTCATGTTTGGATCATTTAGTAAATGCCATTTTATTCTTTGGGGACGTTAGAAAGCTTAGAAGTTTAGAAGCAATTCTTGAAATTTTTCAGAAAATTTCAAAAACCCAATTTTTAAGCACCAGTTCAAGTCTGAAGTCACTTTGTGAAGCTTACATAATAGAAACCACCCAAAAATTACCCCATTTTAGAAACTACACCCCTCAAGGTATTCAAAACTGATTTTACAAACGTTGTTAACCCTTTAGGTGTTCCACAATAATTAATGGAAAATAAAGATGACACTTCAGAATTTAACTTTTTTGGTATATTTTCCATTTTAATCAATTTATTCCAGTAACAAAGCAAGGGTAAACAGCAGGGCTCGAGTCCTGTGGGAACGTGTGGGAACGGCGTTCCTGCACTTTTTTCCTAGCAGGAACACCATTCCCTTTCAGGGCCGGGCAAAAAGGTCCAGGAAGCGGTGAAGGCTTTGTACTCACCGCTTCTTGGTCTTCTGTAGGTAACGTGCTTGAAGTTAAAATATACCAACTGCACTTATGCCAACGTACTATTCTGCTCCTGATGACATATCACTGTCACCAAAGTGATATAGAAACGCGTCGAGCAGACGCATGAATAGGCAGGGAATTAATGTTTATGTAAATAGTAGTCATCCCCAATGAAGGCTGGATTGGAAAAGCAGGTTATAGGGTAGAACTCTATAAACATAGCTCTCGCCTGCACCATATGCATCCTGCTTTGCTATCTACATATGTTCAGAAGAAAAGGAAAAAAGACCCTGGGGATGCCAAGGGGAGGGAAAGGGGGGCGGTGCCCACCTAATATAATCACAAAGGTCACCCCTGAGAGATAACTCGGTACAAGCTCCCGAGTATAATAGCAGAACAAAAAAAGGAAATGGAGCTCAAGGTACCAGATAATAAATATTAAATTTTATTAAGATACAACCAGACATGATTAAAAATTACATACAAGTGATGCCAGGGAAAAGGGTGGAAGGGAGCAGGGAAAGGGAAAGAACGGCGCCACCCTGGGGAAAACACACTGGTCAAAAATTGCATGGATGTATAAAGGTCAACGGGTAGTATATGGTACAGTGACCAGCCCTTAATCAATTGTAATAACAAAAAATAGAAGGTGGATGAAAAATCAGCTGCAAGGATGCATGCATGGGCATGAAGTGAAGTGTATAAAACAAAAGTTAAAGAAAGATAATCAATAATGAACATGCCACAATGGATGAGATCTAATGTAGTATAAACATCCAGGTCAAGAAGAACCATGGACATGGAATTGCAGCTGAGACTCACCTAGATGGAACCAGGAGTGAAACAACCCAGGATGGCGCTACCCCAACGCGCGTTTCGGCGTGCCTTCGTCAGGGGGTAACGGCATCACTGCAGATCAAATATTTAAACTCTCTCTGGGCCAATCAGAAGCCAGTGTTTACTTGTCCCCAGGTGCATGTGCTAATCGGCACGCGAACAATCCAGCGCAACCACGTCCGGCATCCCGTCAGAGACCCCGCCCACCTCACGTGACATGGTCACCTGATCGGGCGGAGATGACGTGAGGACGCGCAGGCGCGGGGCACCGGAGGCCGGATGACGCGTGCACACACATCACAATGGGGGAGGAGCAACGGACATCAACATGTCACGAACAAACCCCCTGCAAAGTCTGGATATGTCCATCGTAAGTCATAAAAACGAAAAGAAGAACTACTTAAGGCACATCTGTATGCCTACTCATGCTGGTGACCATATGCATCATATAGTGTATATAATGAAAAAACTAAACAAAACATAAAATGCTAAATATATATAGTACATAGTATAATAATAATAATAGTAATGATGCCCACATATATACATGTATAATTATAGGCAATGATACATACAGATATACATACTTGGCCGTAATTACAAACAAAATGCATATATACAAAAAGGTATAGACATGATTGATAATTCATATAGTCGTCATAATCGATAGGTCCATGATTGGATAAAAAAGCGTGTGATGAGAAACAGAAGGATAAAAAACATATCCATGTGTGTCATGCGATGACATAAAGTGCGTGTGACAATCACAAATCGAGCGATTGCAGCGCAGCAAATTTAAAAAGCTTCCAGGAACAACCAGATATAAAATACCCAGTTTGGGAAAAAGAGATTCAGGAAGTGAAAATCCAGAAGTTCTCCCGGGACAGCAACGATGCACAACAAAATCGTGTATATAAATGGAAAAATAAAGGACTCAACAACAAAAATAGGAATAGGTCCCGCAGCAGATCGACCTCGGTATCCTCCGTATCATCACCCGGAGACTCCCAGCCACAGGGTGTCAACCCTGCCCGCCTGACTCGTAACAGGAGAAAAATGGAACAGGGTAATGGACCTGGGAGAAAGAGAAAACCTGAGCCATCTGCGAACTCGAAAGGGCCAGATAACGCACCTAAGGTAATTAATTTATCTGGTCACACTTTTTCCGACGTAGACATTTCCTTATTGGAGAAAGGCCTATTGTATGCACCCAGTCAACCGTTTTACTGCCATCGAGGACTTGCACCTGTTTGGGCGCTCCTTGATGATGAAGAGGTGGCATGCGAGGGGTGATTCCGTTGGGGCCCTCGACACTGAGGATGAGCAACAGGCTCTCCGCGTGTTGGAGGACCTATTGGCAGAACAGGCTGGATCGGCTGCCAATGTCACCAACATAATGCCTTCGGAGATTAGTTAAATGTCTGCAAAGTTTCCCCCCTTGTCGTTATGTCCGGCGATTGATCTCTTCGTCAAGATGGTCAGTAGGGATTTTGAACAAATCCTGACGTCTATCTGACGTGACAACCTTGACAGGGACCAACGATTGAGCCTTAACAAACTCAAGGATATCAATAACGAGATCTATAAACCGGCCGTCAAGGGGGGAAACTTGGTAGTCTGGCCCCGGAGTATGTATTTGACGGAGGCATACCAACAACTTAACAATTCCATCTGTTACCAAAAACTAACTTTCAATCCCTCCATTTCCTTTAGAAGTGAACTAATGAAAATCTTGGACACTGGTTTGGAGAAGAACATCATCTCCAAACAGATGCATGAAGCCCTCATTATCCAGGAACCATCTATCCCAACCCTGTACCGTTTACCTAAGATTCATAAGAATGCCTCAGTACCCCCAGGTAGGCCCATTATATCTGGGTGTAATAGTATGGTGGAAAATGTCTACAAACTATTGGATTTCCACTTAAAACCCATTGTGGAAACCCTGCCATCCTTTGTCAGAGACACCTCTGATTTTCTGCAGAGGATACAGGGGATTATGTTGGATGAGAATAATATCATGGTAACCTGCGATGTAGAGTCCCTCTACACTAGTATTCAACACATAGATGGTCTGCAGGCAGTAGAGTTTTTTCTCTCTGCCAGCAACCTACCGGGGGACTTTGCATCGTTCTTACTACAACTCCTCAAGTTCGTGCTTACTAGGAATTTTTTCTCCTTCAATGGGTCCTTTTTCCTGCAGCTCCAGGAGACAGCTATGGGGGCAGCGTGCGCGCCCGCATATGCCAACCTGTTCCTGGGGCTGTGGGAGAGGGACCTCTTTCTGTCAGACAGACACGTCATTATGGACCGCGCCATTTTATGGGCGCGGTACATAGACAACGTCTTCTTGATCTGGTAGGGAACGGAGGAACAGCTCCATGATTTTTTTCAAATTACTAAACACTAACTCCAGAAACATAAAAATGACCTATACATACCACAAACAGAGGGTTGATTTTCTGGACATATCAGTATTTAAAGATACCAGTGGCTACCTTACAACTGACGTTTTTCGTAAAGAGACGGGCGTCAATGCGTACTTACGCGCAACCTCCCTACATCCCAGGAGTACCATCTCTGCCATTCCTGTGGGCCAATATTTGCACATTCGTCGGATATGTTCCAACGATGCGACCTTTGAGAGACAGGCCAGTGATTTGCGGGACCGGTTCCTCAGGAAAGGATATAGTCACCGGTCCATCAAAAAGGCCTACTGGCGGGCTAAAACCCAATGCCAGTCCCTTTTGTTACAAAACAAAAAGGAGCGGGCACCCGACAAAAAGTTAGATTCATCAGTACTTATCACTCATATTGGGATGAAATGAGGAGTTGCCTGGCCACACATTGGCCTATCTTACTTACGGACCCAGTCCTGGAAAAACTTTTGTCTCCACGACCCCTTGTCATGGCGTGCAGGGCTAATACCCTGCGAGACAATCTGGTCAGAGGATATCTACAGCCGGCCCCTCCTCAGCTTTTTGCCGGACAGGGCAAGCCCAGGACCGGTTTTAGACCATGTGGTAGGTGCGCTGCGTGTCCCAACATGGAGCGCTCCTTTGATTTTGTGGATTGTTTAGGATCAATCAGCCCCTCACGTGCTCTAGCACTCGGGTAATATATCTTGCCCCATGCCCCAAGCTTTATGTGGGTTTAACTACACGGGAGCTGAGGGTCCGTGTGCGCGAGCACGTGAGGGACATTTTGAATGCGCAGGAATTAGAGGAGGCTGAGGTCCTCAAACCCATTGCGAGGCATTTTCAAAGAATTTCATTCATCTAATCCAAGGCTCCTCAGGGTGAAGGGTATTGACTGTATCCGGGTGGATTTACGTGCTGGCAATATATCCAAGAGGCTAGCCCAACGGGAGAGTCGTTGGATTTGGACCCTGGGGACCTTACGTCCCAGGAGCTTTAACGAAAATTTGGGTTTCTCTGCTTCTCTGTAGCCGCTGGGCCCACAACTGTGGATCCCATCATTTCTTTTAACAGTATGTGTGTGTACTAATTTACAAATTTTATTGATTTTTTCTTAATTCTCTCTCTCTCCAGCACTTTATCAGTTATTTACAGGACGCCATATCTACCCCCCTGTTTGATCTACCATCATATTGGATTCCCTCATTTGGTTATATTTTACCTTTGGAGCGTCCGTTGGACATCAACGTGTATATCTGTATTTGTGTATTTATATTGATGCATTCCTATGTTAGTTGGTTTGGCATACTTGTGCTGTTCCCCCTTTTTTTTTCTCTTCCTTTTTTTTTTCCCCCTTTCTGTTTCCACCCTTCCCTCTTCTCCCCTCCTCTCCCCCCCTCTGCCCCCATCCCCCCACTTACATTCTCCCCCACTTCCCCCTCTTTCTTTCCCCCCTTCCCCCTTCCTTTTTCTCCCCCCCTCCCCCTCCCCTGTTCCGATTGTCTTCTTCGCCCTGTTTTTTCTGTTTCCCTTCTTCATTTTCACTCACCTCTCCTTCATTCTTTTTGTGGACGCACATATAATAAACTCTTCGGTGGCTTTCCCATCGGTTACTTACACATCACGCACACAACCCTCTCACACCAACAAAGTCATCCTCTTTCAGCACTTTCACACTTTATTTATAAGTATGCAACATTGTTTTTTTTATCTCCTTTTGTGATTGTCACACGCACTTTATGTCATCGCATGACACACATGGATATGTTTTTTATCCTTCTGTTTCTCATCACACGCTTTTTTATCCAATCATGGACCTATCGATTATGACGACTATATGAATTATCAATCATGTCTATACCTTTTTGTATATATGCATTTTTGTATGTAATTACGGCCAAGTATGTATATCTGTATGTATCATTGCCTATAATTATACATGTATATATGTGGGCATCATTACTATTATTATTATTATACTATGTACTATATATATTTTACATTTTATGTTTTGTTTTATTTTTTCATTATATACACTATATGATGCATATGGTCACCAGCATGAGTATTCTTTTCGTTTTTATGTAACGACTTGCGATGGAGATTTCCAGACTTTGCAGGGGGTTTGTTTGTGACATATTGATGTCCGTCGCTCCTCCCCCGTTGTGATGTGTGTGCGCGCGTCATCCGGCACCGCTTCCGGCGCCCCGCGCCTGTGCGTCCTCACGTCATCTCCGCCCGATCAGGTCACCATGTCACGTGAGGTGGGCGGGGTCTCTGGCAGGACGCCGTCCGCGGGGTGACCGGACGTGGTTGCACTGGATTGTTCGCGCGCCGATTAGCACATGCACCTGGGGACGAGTAAACATTGGCTCCTGATTGGCCCAGAGAGAGTTTAAATATTTGATCTGCAGTGATGGCGTTACCCCCTGACGAAGGCACGCCGAAATGCGCGTTGGGGTAGCGCCATCCTGGGTTGTTTCACTCCTGGTTCCATCTAGGTGAGTCTCGGCTGCAATTCCATGTACATGGTTCTTCTTGACCTGGATGTTTATACTACGTTAGATCTCATCCATTGTGGCATGTTCATTATTGATTATCTTTCTATAACTTTTGTTTTATATACCTCACTTCATGCCCATGCATGCATCCTTGCAGCTGATTTTTCATCCGCCTTCTATTTTTTGTTATTGCAATTGGTTAAAGGGATTCTGTCATGAGATTTTACCCCTATAACCTAAACATATGCCCATGTCCGTACTAATAACATGAATCCTAAACTGCCCTTATTAAACCTGCTTGTGGCTCTATTAGCCCAAAAAACAGTTTTTTATAACCTGTCAATTGCCTACCTAAGGTGCCCAAGGGGACATCCGTTAATACAGGGTGCCCGGCTGTCTGGTGCCCAGCACCTCTTTCCCAGTCTTAATCGCCGCCCTCCCTGTCTACAGTGCCGCCTTCCTCACCTCAGTGCCGCCTTCACCAGATCCGGCCGGCCCTCTACCAGATCCGGCGCCTGCGCACTATGCTCAGCCTGATGCGCCGCAGACTCCTGGCAGCGGCTTCGCTGAGCGAAGTGCCCATGCACTGAGGTGAGGAAGGCGGCACTGTAGACAGGGAGGGCGGCGATTAAGACAGAGAAGGAGGAGCTGGGCACCAGACGGCCGGGCACCCTGTATTAACGGACGTCCCCTTGGCCACCTTAGGTAGGCGATTGACAGGTTATAAAAACCTTTTTTTTGGGTTAATAGATCCACAAGCAGGTTTAATAAGGCCAGTTTAGGATTCATGTTATTAATACGGAGATGGACATATGTTTAGCTTATATAGTTAAAATCTCATGGCAGAATCCCTTTAAGGGCTGGTCACTGAACCATACACTCCCCGTTGACCTTTATACATCCATGCAATTTTTGACCGGTGTATTCTCCCCAGGGCGGCGTTGTTCTTTCCCTTTCCCTGCTCCCTTCCACCCTTTTCCCTGGCATCACTTGTATGTAATTTTTAATCATGTCTTGTTGTATCTTAATAAAATGTAATATTTATTATCTGGTACCTTGAGCTCCATTTCATTTTTTTGTTCTGCTATCTACATATGTTGCTGGTGTGACGCACTGTTGCAACAAAGTGTTTAGCTGCAACAAAGTGTACAGCTGTTACAAAAAAAAAGTGTATCCAGCGCACCTTGAGCAACTATTACAGAGTGTTTGGATAATTTGGCAGGGTATTACACAAACCCTGACATATCCAGCAAAACACACTGTTTCATTAAGTGTGGAGGAGTGGGCTGTACCCATACAATCGTGGTGGAAGCCACCCCTCCAGACTTAGCCTAATGAGTTTTTAATGTGGTGGGTTGCCACTATTTTAATAAAGATATCAATAAAGTTATTTTAAGCGTTTATTAAGGCAGTAAAATCATTACAGTATCAAATACAGAAAATGTTCATACCATGGGGTAGGGAAATACTGTATGTCTGGGTTCAGCTTTGAACCTGGAAAAGCTACATTAAAAAAGTATACAAAAATAACAGTTACTGGCAAAATATAAAAAATAAATAAAAAATTACCTTATGGTAAGCATTAACCATTCTGCAGATGAAATACTTCGACGGAAAATAGTGTCCTGTCTTTTGATGCGATGAGACACCCTTTGTAGTAGATCGTCAAAACTGGAGAAGCTCATCTAAGTCGTTATGAAACTTGTCCAGATAATTCCGCAGTTTGGGAAAAAGAACTTCAAATGCACCCCTTCTCATTCGGGCAGAAGTGATCGGATGAACCCAATAGCGATGGCGCCGTCTGGCTCGAAGACAACTCCTCCAGCAGGAAACAAGGATTAGAGCCTGAAATCCAAACTGAACGTGGTCCGGCATCATGTTTGCTATCTTCTGAGGCAGCCTCTGAGGGATATGTGACCCTCGGTCGTCTATAATAGCTACTGTACAATTTGCAACTGAAATTGGTTCTTTTGATCTTTGAAAAATTTTAATACTGGATCTATTATTCCGTTTGAAACCGGATGATAACGGATCCGGTAAAAAAAGATGACTAGTTGCATACGGTTTGGCAGCCGGATCCGGCAGGAAGTTTCGGCAATGGAAACTTTTAATATGACTTTTAAAACTACTTAAAATTTGTTGCATCTTTTCTATTTTTTTTATGAAGCTACAGTATGCATAAATAAACCATATTTCTCAGTAATTCTAAGTGCAATTTTCTTTCAAAATTAAAATATAAAACCTTATTTTACAGGCATGACATAGATGTAATCAAATAATGTCAGTTTTTAAACTATAATAGCTGCTAGTAAGCACAAAGGTCTCTTTCTTGCCTGTCCTAGATCTGACCAAAAGCTCACTGCTAAGCCCCGAGTCATTGGTAATTTTAAGCAGGAGAGTGCAGTTATGAAAAGATAATAAGTCCATACGATATGAGAAAAAGGCAAATAATAGTCCCCACAAAAATGTAATAACACGCTCTAATGACCAGGCTCAGAGGAACCTCTGTTCTTGGCTTTTTATAGGGCTTTTCTAGGTTAAAATGATGTTCTAAATTGCTGAGGGTGCTGTTCAAACATAAAAAAGGAATACTCACCTCACGGATCCCCTAAAACTTACGTAATGACACGGCCTGATCCCCCACCACTTACAGGCTTTAGCTAAGTGAAAAGTAAAACCTATGTTGAGACTATACAAAACTATAGGAAAAATACCTTTCTATAAGGGTGGTCATCTCAAGATATAGTATATGGGACTTGAAAATCTATCAAATCTATGGGCTCGATAGGAGAGGTCTTCTCAAAGAGGGGGTCTTTTGGAGTGGTCTCACTGCACATAGCTGTGCATATAGGACAGAATGACACACATACAAGTTAATAGATTAAATCACCATCAATATAGACATAATTTGGTAAATAAATGTATAGTTGGGAAGTCTATATGTTTTCTTTGCCAATACTGTCAGTCAAAACCCTTTTCCACTTGTGCTAGCATTGACTATGACGTCTGTGGTGCTCTCTGCAACCCTGAATGATGTTATGAAGAATGAAATATAAAGCCATTGTTATTCTATACAGGATGATCCATGCTTTCCTCTTCCCTGCTGGGCTACAATCATGCCACATATTGTACATTCTCCTATGTCACAGTACATACGGTGAATAAAAGGAAAAGGCTTGTGAACATCAACAACTTAAAATGGTCTTCATATACAACTCACTTCTGCTGGACATACTGTATGTAGATGAGCTATTCTGGTGCACATGTATTGTACAGAGAGACATCCTATGTTCTATAACAAGGCTTGCAGAAGAAACAGTTCATGTTATTTGGTGCTTTAGACAAGCACATTTCTGTAATATCACGTTTTCTGTACTGTACAGTAGAATTGTAAGAACTATACTTTAAAAAACTGAAAGGCAGGCTTGCAGACTTTAAAGGTAGACTGTCACCTTGATTTAGCCCTACTGAATGCTCAGAACATATTTAGGTTAAATAAAAGTCAGACTCGCTTGAAATGTACAGTTCTGGCCATAAAATGGTTGACTTGTTCTACATTACACCTGCGCCTGAGCTTCCTTTAGTGACAGCTACAAGTAGCCAGCATGTTATCTTTACAATCTAATTGTCTATCTAGGGGAATTGGAGCTGTGTATCAGAAGAAATGAGCTCTGATTGCAATAAAGATACACTGAGACAACAATTGTGGAACATTTTTGGATAAAAGTGTTGACATTCAATTTCCAGTAACTCTTACTAACAAAGTAGAGAGCAAAACCTCTCCTCTGAAGATCACCCCTCCTTGGCTTGACCAGATTTATCTATGACCATTTCATTACGTCATACTGTATGTATTTTGACCTATCTTTGAGAGGATCATCCCAGAAAAAGTCCCTTTTTCAATCAAATATCTGAAAGAGGTGCCACTGTATTTTATAACATAATGCCATGGTGGAGAACGCACGTGGACCTTTACAATAGTCACTGTTAATAGCCTGAAAGTCCAAAAGACAAACAAATGATCTTTGCTGTTGACTAACTGATCATACATAGAATTTATTGTTCTGGCTTGTATGAAAAAGTTGTCTTTAGGCTACTTTCACACTAGCGTTGTTACTGGATCCGGCAGGCCTCAGCAAAAACGCTTCCTTTACCGATAATGCAACCATCTGCATCCGTTATGAAAAAATCTGGTTGTATTATCTGTAACATAGCCAAGACTGTCCGTCATGAATTCTATTGAAAGCCAATGGGGGACGGATCAGTTTTCTAATGTGTCAGATTGTGTCAGAGAAAACTGATCCATCCCCACTGACTTGCATTGTGGGTCTTGCTCCGCATCCCAGGGTTGAAAGCAAACCGCAGCATGCTGTGGTTTGCTCTCCGGTATGAGAACGGAACGGGATGCATTTTGGAGCACTCCCTTCTGTTCAGTTACGTTTTGTCCCCATTGACAATGAATGGGGACAAAACGGAAGCGTTTTTTCCGGTATTGAGACCCTATGATGGATCTCAATGCCGGAAAATATTAAAGCTAGTGTGAAAGTAGCCCTAGCTTTTTACTACTGCAGTGTATAGCCACCATGACTGAATATGCACATTAAATTGTTCACAGTATGTAAATTGTAGTAAAGGTGTAACCATCCATCTTTAAGTCATAGTACATTTTTACGTTTAGCACTAAAATCATAATTTGTTAATAGCCCTTAAAGAGGTTTTGCAATATTTTAATACTAATGAAGTACCATATCCTCAGGATACATCATCAGTATCTGATCGGTGGGGTCTGACACCCAGGACCCCAACCGATCAGCTGTTTGAGAAGGCAGAAGCACTGTAGCCTTCTCTCAGCTTTTCCTAGGCCAGTGACGACATGTTCATCTGTTAAGTGGCCTAGGAGCAGCTAAGCCTCATAGAAGTGAAAGGGGGTGAGTGCAATAAAAAGCACAGCCGCTGTATAATGTACAGCTCTGTGCTTGGTAAGCTGCAAGAAGGCCATGGTGCCTTAGTGCCGATGCCTTCTCAAAAAGTTGATTTGTGTCGGACCCCCACTGATCAGATATTAATGACCTCGCCAGAGGATAGATAATCAGTATTAAAATCTCAGAAAACCCATTTAAATAGGTTGTAGAGTGTCTAGACACTGAATACCTATTCTCAGTAAGTCTAATGGTGGGAAGTGGCAGGAAGTTCGACTCCAGGACTGTGTGATGAGAAGTCTGACTCCAGGACCCCCACTGAACAGCTATTTGAAGAGGTCATGATTAATTGCACACAGTCTAGGCTGCAGCGGCGGTGCAGTGTAATTATAGCTTCTTCTTCAGTTCACTTGAATGGGATGGAAGGTGTAATTACACAGCACCACCACTGCAAAATGGATGGCGTGCAGGTAATCATTGAAGAAGACATGCTGCTTGCACAAGCACAGTGACCTCTTCAAACTGCTGATTAGTGAGGGTGCTTGGAGTCATTCACATTGGGCTCTGATCTGAGGTATGCCTGGGGGGATCATTCATATTGGGGGTCTGATCTGAGGTCTGCTTAGAGGTGTCATTCACAATGGGGCTCTATTCTGAGGTCTGCCTGGAGGGATCATTCATATTGAGGGTCTAATCTGAGGTCTGCTTGGGGTCATATTCACATTGGGTGTCTAAATGAGGGTTCTTATTCACATTGAGGACGATTGGGGGTCTGAGATTATGTCTGATTAACATTGGGGATTAATTGTAACTCTGAGGTGAGGTCTGATTAATATTGGGGGTCTGATTGGGGCTCTGAGTTCTGATGAAAAATATGTTTTTCTTACCTCCTCTACAACCTAGGTGTTTCTTTTGAGCAGATGCGTCTTATAAGGCAATAAATACAGTAGTTGTTTTGAGCTATTTAAATTGTTCTTGTTTGGTTTAATGCAAACAGCTGAAAGTTTGTAAATTTGGCCAATAAACTTAATGTGCAATGGGGTTGAATAATTTTGATTGGAACTGTACTCATCACAATGAGTACCACTAGATTCATACATGTCATTGACCTTTTATAGTCTACTTTGTACTGAGTTGAACTAAATCTAGAACCCAGATGGGAGAATTTGCACTGATGATGTTATGTATGTGTGGTATTTTATATCACAAGTAATTATCGTAGCTTGGCTTGTATATAATCTGTAAAAATTTGCATTGCGAAGAATGAGAATGCACATTCTGAGCTCAGGGAACCCACAGAAAACACTAGAGATACCCCTGCATTTGTGGTTAATTACGGGTTAATAATTGCTAAGATTCTACTTTTTGTTTAAACTTCAATGTGAACTTTGAAACAGACAGTCTCCCTAGATTCCTGTGTATCTACCTACATGAATATTTTATACAAGCACGGTGACTGGGGGATGGATGCATGAACAATTTGCAGTGCAGCGGGTGCTAGAATAAAGCACCTGTCACAAGTCATACATCAGGAACTCAAGTGAAGATGTGACAGTATTGATGTCCCATTTGTTTCTTCTTGGCATAGATTTATACCCAGGAGATGAGTGTCCTAATGACACTTTCATTTACAGCAAATGAAGTGAGCACAATGTCACACATGCCAGTTGTTATAATGCAAGCAGGAGCGCATTCTGTCTTTCAGCATATATAATACTAGTATTATTTATGACCCCAAATATTTCCCAGAACTAAGTGTAGTGTCCCACTAGGTAAATGCTGGCACTACACAAGGGTTAATATGGCCATTGTATTTTATATGATGCTTTATGTGAGTTTCCCTGTGCATTTCCTGTATCAGGCCTGTTAGTGGTAGTTCCTCCTTCTAGACAATAGAGGGAGCTAGGGAACCCCTAGTATATTTAGTTAGGCCCAGACAGGAAGGGGGTAGAGTAGTCCAGGAGGCTAGTGAGCGCAGTCTAGCCTGCCTGAGGTTCCTGAGCAAGTGCAGCTCAGAAGTTATTACCAGGGGAAGAGTTTACCTCCTGAGAAAACCTGAAGTTCCCATAACCAGAGCAGAGCAGAGCCAAAGTGTTTCCAGCCAACCTGAGGGCTGAAGGGCAGAAGGATTTTACTGAAAGCAAGGATATATATACCTGAGGAAGTTTCCCCTACCAAGGATAAAGCCAGCATTAGGGCATATGGGCCTTGGGATCAAGACAGACAGGATTCTGAGGAAAAGTGCAACCTGATCTGTAAGTGTTTTAACCCCCTAAGTATCTTGCAAGAACAGTGTACCTGTCATTTGTATAAGCCTGCTTGTGACTGCTATTGACCTATGGAACTTTAGCCAAAAGACTGTACAGAGTTAACTGTTTCCAGTAAAGGAAGTTTTGGTTCACCATAACATCGTGTTCCTCAATTATTCCTACCATAATTCGGTGTGCAACCGTCGTTTGCCTGTTACCGTGACCTCACCATCGCAATACCCTGCCCCGTTGCTCAGCTTTTCCAGGTGTCCTTCCAGGATGTTATCCGTCTGCCTGCCACGAAGATGTTCCAGACCGCACAGAGCAGCAGCGTCCCTGACAGTGCCTCTTCAGTATCCTGGTGGGAGGAACTTCATGTGGGGAACGAATCTACCCCGAAGGAGCAAATAGAGGGAGTCCTGAATCTGGTAAAAGAACACCACAAGGCTTTTAGCAAGCACTCCACGGACTACGGAGAGGTCAGTGTAATCAAACACACCATACCCACTGGCTATCATCCTCCTATCAAGGAAAGATACAGACCCATACCACCTACTACCTATCAGTCAGTAAAAGAGATGATACAGGAGATGAAGAACTCTAATATAATCTGGGAAAGTCATAGTCCCTGGGCTGTGCCCCTAGTTCTTGTCCGGAAAAAAGATGGCAGCATTAGGTTCTGCGTGGATTATAGAAAAATCTATGAAATCACCCATAAAGATACTTATCCATTTCCACGCATAGAAGAGTCCTTAACTGCCCTGGGGTCATCAGCCTACTTCTCCACTCTAGATTTAACCAGCGGATACTGGCAGGTACCCATGGCCCCGGAAGACCGGGAGAAGACCGCTTTCACTACGCCAATGGGTCTGTTCAAGTTTAATTACATGCTGTTCGGACCGTGTAACGCTCCAGGGATATTCCAGCGGTTGATGGAGAGTTGTTTAGGCCATAAGAACTTTGAGACTGTATTACTATACATGGACGACGCCATTATCTACTCCAAGACATATGAGGATCATTTAAACCAGTAGTGGGAGAACTCCTGAGAGAGTCCGCAGGAAGAGTGCAGACCCAGAACTAATGAGACTGTGGAGACATCGCCACCAACTCTTCCTCCAAAAAGGCCTGTTGCTTAGGAGGAGCCTGGATCCAGTGTCCTGCGATAGGGTGTACCAGATCCTCATACCACGTCGAGATGCCAGTCTGGAGTTAGAGATGTATCATGACTAGAGTTGAGCGAACACCTGGATGTTCGGGTTCGAGAAGTTCGGCCGAACATCCCGGAAATGTTCGGGTTCGGGATCCGAACCCGATCCGAACTTCGTCCCGAACCCGAACCCCATTGAAGTCAATGGGGACCCGAACTTTTCGGCACTAAAAAGGCTGTAAAACAGCCCAGGAAAGAGCTAGAGGGCTGCAAAAGGCAGCAACATGTAGGTAAATCCCCTGCAAACAAATGTGGATAGGGAAATGAATTAAAATAAAAATTAAATAAATAAAAATTAACCAAAATCAATTGGAGAGAGGTTCCATAGCAGAGAATCTGGCTTCCCGTCACCCACCACTGGAACAGTCCATTCTCAGATATTTAGGCCCCGGCACCCAGGCAGAGGAGAGAGGTCCCGTAACAGAGAATCTGTCTTCATATCAGCAGAGAATTAGTCTGCATGTCATAGCAGAGAATGAGGCTTCACGTCAGCCACCACTGCAACAGTCCATTGGCATATATTTAGGCCCAGCACCCAGGCAGAGGAGGGAGGTCCCGTAACAGAGAATCTGTCTTCATGTCAGCAGAGAATTAGTCTGCATGTCATAGCAGAGAATGAGGCTTCACGTCAGCCACCACTGCAACAGTCCATTGGCATATATTTAGGCCTAGCACACAGGCAGAGGAGAGGTTCATTCAACTTTGGGTAGCATCGCAATATAATGGTAAAATGAAAATAAAAATAGGATTGAATGAGGAAGTGCCCTGGAGTCCAATAATATATGGTTATGGGGAGGTAGTTAATGTCTAATCTGGACAAGGGACGGACAGGTCCTGTGGGATCCATGCCTGGTTCATTTTTATGAACGTCAGCTTGTCCACATTGGCTGTAGACAGGCGGCTGCGTTTGTCTGTAATGACGCCCCCTGCCGTGCTGAATACACGTTCAGACAAAACGCTGGCTGCCGGGCAGGCCAGCACCTCCAAGGCATAAAAGGCTAGCTCTGGCCACGTGGACAATTTAGAGACCCAGAAGTTGAATGGGGCCGAACCATCAGTCAGTACGTGGAGGGGTGTGCACACGTACTGTTCCACCATGTTAGTGAAATGTTGCCTCCTGCTAACACGTTGCGTATCAGGTGGTGGTGCAGTTAGCTGTGGCGTGTTGACAAAACTTTTCCACATCTCTGCCATGCTAACCCTGCCCTCAGAGGAGCTGGCCGTGACACAGCTGCCTTGGCGACCTCTTGCTCCTCCTCTGCCTTGGCCTTGGGCTTCCACTTGTTCCCCTGTGACATTTGGGAATGCTCTCAGTAGCGCGTCTACCAACGTGCGCTTGTACTCGCGCATCTTCCTATCACGCTCCAGTGCAGGAAGTAAGGTGGGCACATTGTCTTTGTAGCGTGGATCCAGCAGGGTGGCAACCCAGTAGTCCGCACAGGTTAAAATGTGGGCAACTCTGCTGTCGTTGCGCAGGCACTGCAGCATGTAGTCGCTCATGTGTGCCAGGCTGCCCAGGGATAAGGACAAGCTGTCCTCTGTGGGAGGCGTATCGTCATCGTCCTGCCTTTCCCCCCAGCCACGCACCAGTGATGGACCCGAGCTGCGTTGGGTGCCACCCCGCTGTGACCATGCTTCATCCTCATCCTCCTCCACCTCCTCCTCATCCTCGTCCTCCTCGTCCTCCAGTAGTGGGCCCTGGCTGGCCACATTTGTACCTGGCCTCTGCTGTTGCCAAAAACCTCCCTCTGAGTCACTTCGAAGAGACTGGCCTGAAAGTGCTAAAAATGACCCCTCTTCCTCCTCCTCCTCCTCCTCCTCCTGGGCCACCTCCTCTTCCATCATCGCCCTAAGTGTTTTCTCAAGGAGACATAGAAGTGGTATTGTAACGCTGATAACGGTGTCATCGCCACTGGCCATGTTGGTGGAGTACTCGAAACAGCGCAACAGGGCACACAGGTCTCGCATGGAGGCCCAGTCATTGGTGGTGAAGTGGTGCTGTTCTGTAGTGCGACTGACCCGTGCGTGCTGCAGCTGAAACTCCACTATGGCCTGCTGCTGCTCGCACAGTCTGTCCAGCATGTGCAAGGTGGAGTTCCACCTGGTGGGCACGTCGCATATGAGGCGGTGAGCGGGAAGGCCGAAGTTACGCTGTAGCGCAGACAGGCGAGCAGCAGCAGGATGTGAACGCCGGAAGCGCGAACAGACGGCCCGCACTTTATGCAGCAGCTCTGACATGTCGGGGTAGTTGTGAATGAACTTCTGCACCACCAAATTCAGCACATGCGCCAAGCAAGGGATGTGCGTCAAATTGGCTAGTCCCAGAGCTGCAACGAGATTTCGCCCATTATCACACACCACCAGGCCGGGCTTGAGGCTCACCGGCAGCAACCACTCGTCGGTCTGTTGTTCTATACCCCGCCACAACTCCTGTGCGGTGTGGGGCCTGTCCCCCAAACATATGAGTTTCAGAATGGCCTGCTGACGTTTACCCCGGGCTGTGCTGAAGTTGGTGGTGAAGGTGTGTGGCTGACTGGATGAGCAGGTGGAAGAAGATGAGGAGGAAGCCGAGAAGGAGGAGGTGGCAACAGGAGGCAAAGAATGTTGCCCTGCGATCCTTGGCGGCGGAAGGACGTGCGCCAAACAGCTCTCCGCCTGGGGCCCAGCTGCCACTACATTTACCCAGTGTGCAGTTAGGGAGATATAGCGTCCCTGGCCGTGCTTACTGGTCCACGTATCTGTGGTTAGGTGGACCTTGCCACAGATGGCGTTGCGCAGTGCACACTTGATTTTATCGGATACTTGGTTGTGCAGGGAAGGCACGGCTCTCTTGGAGAAGTAGTGCCGGCTGGGAACAACATACTGTGGGACAGCAAGCGACATGAGCTGTTTGAAGCTGTCTGTGTCCACCAGCCTAAATGACAGCATTTCATAGGCCAGTAGTTTAGAAATGCTGGCATTCAGGGCCAGGGATCGAGGGTGGCTAGGTGGGAATTTACGCTTTCTATCAAATGTTTGTGAGATGGAGAGCTGAACGCTGGCGTGTGACATGGTTGAGACGCTTGGTGACGGAGGTGGTGGTGGTGGTGTTGGTGGTACATCCCCTGTTTGCTGGGCGGCAGGTGCCAACGTTCCTCCAGAGGCGGAGGAAGAGGCCGAGGCGGCAGCAGCAGAATAGGCCGAGGCGGCAGCAGCAGAAGAGGTAGCAGGGGGAGCCTGAGTGACTTCCTTGGTTTTAAGGTGTTTACTCCACTGCAGTTCATGCTTTGCATGCAGGTGCCTGGTCATGCAGGTTGTGCTCAGGTTCAGAACGTTAATGCCTCGCTTCAGGCTCTGATGGCACAGCGTGCAAACCACTCGGGTCTTGTCGTCAGCACATTGTTTGAAGAAGTGCCATGCCAGGGAACTCCTTGAAGCTGCCTTTGGGGTGCTCGGTCCCAGATGGCGGCGGTCAGTAGCAGGCGGAGTCTCTTGGCGGCGGGTGTTCTGCTTTTGCCCACTGCTCCCTCTTTTGCTACGCTGTTGGCTCGGTCTCACCACTGCCTCTTCCTCCGAACTGTGAAAGTCAGTGGCACGACCTTCATTCCATGTGGGGTCTAGGACCTCATCGTCCCCTGCATCGTCTTCCACCCAGTCTTGATCCCTGACCTCCTGTTCAGTCTGCACACTGCAGAAAGACGCAGCAGTTGGCACCTGTGTTTCGTCATCATCAGAGACATGCTGAGGTGGTATTCCCATGTCCTCATCATCAGGAAACATAAGTGGTTGTGCGTCAGTGCATTCTATGTCTTTCACCGCTGGGGAAGGGCTAGGTGGATGCCCTTGGGAAACCCTGCCAGCGGAGTCTTCAAACAGCATAAGAGACTGCTGCATAACTTGAGGCTGAGACAGTTTCCCTGGTATGCATGGGGGTGATGTGACAGACTGATGGGGTTGGTTTTCAGGCGCCATCTGTGCGCTTTCTGCAGAAGACTGGGTGGGAGATAATGTGAACGTGCTGGATCCACTGTCGGCCACCCAATTGACTAATGCCTGTACCTGCTCAGGCCTTACCATCCTTAGAACGGCATTGGGCCCCACCATATATCGCTGTAAATTCTGGCGGCTACTGGGACCTGAGGTAGTTGGTACACTAGGACGTGTGGATGTGGCAGAACGGCCACGTCCTCTCCCAGCACCAGAGGGTCCACTAACACCACCACGACCATGTCCACGTCCGCGTCCCTTACTAGATGTTTTTCTCATTGTTATGGTTCACCACAACAACAAATATATTATTTGGCCCAATGTATTGTATTCAAATTCAGCGGGATATATATTTGAGGCCTAGTATTTAGGCGCTGGGTGACCGGTATGGATTTAGTGACAGAATTAGACTTGGAAATGCACAGAGGCGTGTGTGTGAAGTTATTCTGAATGACCCTATGTGCACCTTGAATATTATATACCCTTTTTGGGATAGATTTCAAATAGCTCTGATATAGCAGGAACCACTAAATTATGAAATTGCTAAATTGGGAATTGTACTTCAACCCAGAACAAAAAATGTGCTTTGACGGACACTAAATAACTTTCCCAGCCACAACAGGACAGCGGTAACGAGAGATTTAGCAGGATATAAATTTGAGGCCTAGTATTTAGGCGCTGGGTGACAGGTATGGGTTTAGTGACAGAATTAGACTTGGAAATACACAGTAGCGGGTGTGTGTGAAGTTATTCTGAATGACCCAATGTGCACCTTGAATATTATATACCCTTTTAGGGATAGATTTCAAATAGCTCTGATATAGCAGAAACCACTAAATTATGAAATTGTTAAATTGGGAATTGTATTTAAACCCAGAACAAAAAATGTGCTTTGACGGACACTAAATAACTTTCCCAGCCACAACAGGACAGCGTTAACGAGAGATTTAGCAGGATATAAATTTGAGGCCTAGTATTTAGGCGCTGGGTGACAGGTATGGGTTTAGTGACAGAATTAGACTTGGAAATACACAGTAGCGGGTGTGTGTGAAGTTATTCTGAATGACCCAATGTGCACCTTGAATATTATATACCCTTTTAGGGATAGATTTCAAATAGCTCTGATATAGCAGAAACGACTAAATTATGAAATTGCTAAATTGGGAATTGTATTTCAACCCAGAACAAAAAATGTGCTTTGACGGACACTAAATAACTTTCCCAGCCACAACAGGACAGCGGTAACGAGAGATTTAGCGGGATATAAATTTGAGGCCTAGTATTTAGGCGCTGGGTGACAGGTATGGGTTTAGTGACAGAATTAGATTTGGAAATGCACAGTAGCGGGTGTGTGAAGTTATTCTGAATGACCCTATGTGCACCTTGAATATTATATACCCTTTTAGGGATAGATTTCAAATAGCTCTGATATAGCAGAAACCACTAAATTATGAAATTGCTAAATTGGGAATTGTATTTCAACCCAGAACAAGAAATGTGCTTGAACGGACACTAAATAACTCGCCCAGCTACAGCACTAAGGACAGATTTAGCGGGATATAAATTTGAGGCCTAGTATTTAGGCGCTGGGTGACAGGTATGGGTTTAGTGCCAGAATTAGACTTGGAAATACACAGTAGCGGGTGTGTGTGAAGTTATTCTGAATGACCCAATGTGCACCTTGAATATTATATACCCTTTTAGGGATAGATTTCAAATAGCTCTGATATAGCAGAAACCACTAAATTATGAAATTGCTAAATTGGGAATTGTATTTCAACCCAGAACAAGAAATGTGCTTGAACGGACACTAAATAACTCGCCCAGCTACAGCACTAGGGACAGATTTAGCGGGATATAAATTTGAGGCCTAGTATTTAGGCGCTGGGTGACAGGTATGGGTTTAGTGCCAGAATTAGACTTGGAAATACACAGTAGCGGGTGTGTGTGAAGTTATTCTGAATGACCCAATGTGCACCTTGAATATTATATACCCTTTTAGGGATAGATTTCAAATAGCTCTGATATAGCAGAAACCACTAAATTATGAAATTGCTAAATTGGGAATTGTATTTCAACCCAGAACAAGAAATGTGCTTGAACGGACACTAAATAACTCGCCCAGCTACAGCACTAGGGACAGATTTAGCGGGATATAAATTTGAGGCCTAGTATTTAGGCGCTGGGTGACAGGTATGGGTTTAGTGACAGAATTAGACTTGGAAATACACAGTAGCGGGTGTGTGTGAAGTTATTCTGAATGACCCAATGTGCACCTTGAATATTATATACCCTTTTAGGGATAGATTTCAAATAGCTCTGATATAGCAGAAACCACTAAATTATGAAATTGCTAAATTGGGAATTGTATTTCAACCCAGAACAAGAAATGTGCTTGAACGGACACTAAATAACTCGCCCAGCTACAGCACTAAGGACAGATTTAGCGGGATATAAATTTGAGGCCTAGTATTTAGGCGCTGGGTGACAGGTATGGGTTTAGTGCCAGAATTAGACTTGGAAATACACAGTAGCGGGTGTGTGTGAAGTTATTCTGAATGACCCAATGTGCACCTTGAATATTATATACCCTTTTAGGGATAGATTTCAAATAGCTCTGATATAGCAGAAACCACTAAATTATGAAATTGCTAAATTGGGAATTGTATTTCAACCCAGAACAAGAAATGTGCTTGAACGGACACTAAATAACTCGCCCAGCTACAGCACTAGGGACAGATTTAGCGGGATATAAATTTGAGGCCTAGTATTTAGGCGCTGGGTGACAGGTATGGGTTTAGTGACAGAATTAGACTTGGAAATACACAGTAGCGGGTGTGTGTGAAGTTATTCTGAATGACCCAATGTGCACCTTGAATATTATATACCCTTTTAGGGATAGATTTCAAATAGCTCTGATATAGCAGAAACCACTAAATTATGAAATTGCTAAATTGGGAATTGTATTTCAACCCAGAACAAGAAATGTGCTTGAACGGACACTAAATAACTCGCCCAGCTACAGCACTAGGGACAGATTTAGCGGGATATAAATTTGAGGCCTAGTATTTAGGCGCTGGGTGACAGGTATGGGTTTAGTGACAGAATTAGACTTGGAAATACACAGTAGCGGGTGTGTGTGAAGTTATTCTGAATGACCCAATGTGCACCTTGAATATTATATACCCTTTTAGGGATAGATTTCAAATAGCTCTGATATAGCAGAAACCACTAAATTATGAAATTGCTAAATTGGGAATTGTATTTCAACCCAGAACAAGAAATGTGCTTGAACGGACACTAAATAACTCGCCCAGCTACAGCACTAAGGACAGATTTAGCGGGATATAAATTTGAGGCCTAGTATTTAGGCGCTGGGTGACAGGTATGGGTTTAGTGCCAGAATTAGACTTGGAAATACACAGTAGCGGGTGTGTGTGAAGTTATTCTGAATGACCCAATGTGCACCTTGAATATTATATACCCTTTTAGGGATAGATTTCAAATAGCTCTGATATAGCAGAAACCACTAAATTATGAAATTGCTAAATTGGGAATTGTATTTCAACCCAGAACAAGAAATGTGCTTGAACGGACACTAAATAACTCGCCCAGCTACAGCACTAAGGACAGATTTAGCGGGATATAAATTTGAGGCCTAGTATTTAGGCGCTGGGTGACAGGTATGGGTTTAGTGCCAGAATTAGACTTGGAAATACACAGTAGCGGGTGTGTGTGAAGTTATTCTGAATGACCCAATGTGCACCTTGAATATTATATACCCTTTTAGGGATAGATTTCAAATAGCTCTGATATAGCAGAAACCACTAAATTATGAAATTGCTAAATTGGGAATTGTATTTCAACCCAGAACAAGAAATGTGCTTGAACGGACACTAAATAACTCGCCCAGCTACAGCACTAAGGACAGATTTAGCGGGATATAAATTTGAGGCCTAGTATTTAGGCGCTGGGTGACCGGTATGGATTTAGTGACAGAATTAGACTGGGATATGGCCAAAAAATAAACAGACTATTGCTGGTTAAATGCACTTGGTGTGACAGCTTCACCCTGATGTAGGCTTTAGCCAAAAAACAACCACACCATTGAGGGTTAAATGCACTTGGTGACAGGCGCAGCTTGCCCCTGATTTAGTATATGGCCAAAAAATGAACAGACTATTGCTGGTTAAATGCACTTGGTGTGACAGCTTCACCCTGATGTAGGCTTTAGCCAAAAAACAACCACACCATTGAGGGTTAAATGCACTTGGTGACAGGCGCAGCTTGCCCCTGATTTTGTATATGGCCAAAAAATGAACAGACTATTGCTGGTTAAATGCACTTGGTGTGACAGCTTCACCCTGATGTAGGCTTTAGCCAAAAAACAACCACACCATTGAGGGTTAAATGCACTTGGTCGCAGCTTGTGCTGGCGCACCACAAGACACAAAATGGCCGCCGATCACCCCAGAAAAATGTGACTGACAAACGGTCTGGGCAGCCTAAAAACAGTGAGCAATTGAGGATCAGCAGCTCAATGATCCACAGCTGCAGATCGATCAGTTAATCAAGTCCTTTGGAGGAGTTAATCTGCCTAATCTCGCCCTACTGTCGCAGCCGCAACCTCTCCCTACGCTAATCAGAGCAGAGTGACGGGCGGCGCTATGTGACTCCAGCTTAAATAGAGGCTGGGTCACATGGTGCTCTGGCCAATCACAGCCATGCCAATAGTAGGCATGGCTGTGATGGCCTCTTGGGGCAAGTAGTATGACGCTTGTTGATTGGCTGCTTTGCAGCCTTTCAAAAAGCACCAAGAAAGCGTCACAAAAGCGCGAAGAAAGCGACGAACACCGAACCCGAACCCGGACTTTTACGAAAATGTCCGGGTTCGGGTCCGTGTCACGGACACCCCAAAATTCGGTACGAACCCGAACTATACAGTTCGAGTTCGCTCATCCCTAATCATGACCAGTCCGGACACTTCGGCGTGCAGAAAACTGAGGCCACCATTTGCAGGAGGTTCTATTGGATCGGGATGAGAGAAGACATTGGAAAATGGTGCTAGGAATGTACTGCCTGTGCTGTTGGGAGAAGTGAACGCCATGACCAGAGAGCACCTCTCCATCCTATCGTGAGTAAAACTCCCTTAGAACTTGTTGCCATTGATCATGTGAAGTTGGAGCCAAGTCGCTCAGGGTATACTTATGGAATGACCATTATTGATCACTTCACTAAGTTTGTTGTAGCAGTGCCTGTAAAAGACCTGACAGCCAAGACTGAGGCGGAGGCGTTCTGGAAGCATTTCCTCCTGCCCTACGGCTGCCCAGAGAGGATCCTCACCGACCAGGGGGTCTGCGTTTGAATCACAGTTGTTCCAAGAGATGTGCCTGCTACATAACTGCCACAATGTCCGGACCACAGCCTATCATCCGCAAGGTAACAAACTCTGTGAAAAGATGAATCAAACTCTCATTGAAATGTTAAGAGCAGTACCCCCTGAGACAAGGGGTAATTGGCCTACTCTGCTGCCACAACTTATGTATACCTATAACAATACAATTCACTGCTCCACCGGGTACACGCACTTCTATTTGATGTTCGGTTGTCAGGTTTCCTGCTGACCACTCCCTGGATGTACAAGTACCTGATGTCATCAACCCACTACCAAGGTCTGATTGGGTGGTAGAGCATCAAAGGCGTCTCTGTAATGCTAGGGAGAATGTTCAGGAGCGTATGGAAAGTGCCCGAGAGCGAAAACAGAGAGACTATGACATGGCTGCTCATGCAGAGCCTCTAGCTGTAGGAGACATGGTGTGGTTGAAAAATAACCACCGAACCAGTAAACTGGACAGTAAGTGGGAAAGGACTCCCTACATCATTTCTGCTATTCCTAATGCTGAGGCCCACATTTATCAAATCTCTAGGGAAGATAAAGGCTCCCAAATTGTACACAGGAACCGTTTAAAACCCTGCATAGAAGGAGAAATTGCAGCAGAGGATATTGAGCCAGAGTCCCCTGAGCCCGAATTGTCAGCCCAACCTGCTGACCCTATGCAGGCTGTTGAGAACCTGATACATGACAAAGAGCCACTTCATTGGTTCCTCACACCCTGGTTGAACTTGGTGGTACCAGCTCCAGTTCCTGCTAGTCCTCAACCCCAGGATGACCTGTCCCAGAGTACACCTGAAAGAGTTCCAGAGCCTGTGGATACTTCTGGCCCTCCTGAACCAAGGCAGGAAGAGTCTCTGCCAGTAAGAAGGTCCACGCGGCCTACTAAGGGGCAACCACCTGTGAGATTTGGGGACTACATTATGGACCAGAGTAGCCCCTCCAGGGAAACCCCTGTTTAACTATCTACAAGACCCGGGCACGGACTCATTTTGTTCTTTTGAGCCTCCAGTAACTAATGTTATTGCTTCAATTTTCATTATTATGGACTATCCTGGTTATTATTGATACGCTGTACCAGGTCAGCGCCCCTGTTCCCTGTTCTATCCTGTATGAAGAGAACGATGCCCCTTTTTCACCGCACTTGCCAGCGGAGCTGCCTGATATATTTATATTGCCAAAGTAGTGGTTATTGTATATGCCTACTTTCCACTTTTTTCTTTCAGGTTGCAGTCTCCAGCTGGGCGGGCCCCTTGTGTTGTGCCGAGGATGGGCAATGTCAAAGCAACGGGGTATGTAGTGTCCCACTAGGTAAATGTTGGCACTACACAAGGGTTAATATGGCCATTGTATTTTATAAGATGCTTTATGTGAGTTTCCCTGTGCATTTTCTGTATCAGGCCTGTTAGGGGTATTTCCTCCTCCTAGACAATAGAGGGAGCTAGGGAACCCCTCGTATATATAGTTAGGCCCAGACAGGAAGGGGGTAGAGTAGTCCAGGAGGCTAGTGAGTGCAGTCTAGCCTGCCTGAGGTTCCTGAGCAAGTGCAGCTCAGAAGTTATTACCAGGGGAAGAGTTTACCTCCTGAGAAAACCTGAAGTTCCCATAACCAGAGCAGAGCAGAGCCGAGCCAAAGTGTTTCCAGCAACCTGAGGGCTGAAGGGCAGAAGGATTTTACTGAAAGCAAGGATATATATACCTGAGGAAATTTACCCTACCAAGGATAAAGCCAGCATTAGGGCATACAGGCCTTGGGATAAAGACAGACAGGATTCAGAGGAAAAGTGCAACCTGATCAGTAAGTGTTTTAACTCTCTGAGTATCTTGCAAGAACAGTGTACCTGCCATTTGTATAAGCCTGCTTGTGACTGCTACTGACCTATGGAACTTTAACCAAAAGACTGTACAAAGTTAACTGTTTCCAGTAAAGGAAGTTTTGGTTCACCATAACATCGTGTTCCTCAAATTATTCCTACCATAAAACGGTGTGCCACCGTTACTGGCACTGGCGTCACGAATCTTAAAGGGACCTTGCCCCCGGCACATTAAACACCGGCAACATCCAGGGCACCTCATCTACCATCAGGCCTGGTCCCTATACACTGAGAGTGCCCCAGAGGTCTCCTGTGCCAGCCTCTCCATCACTGCTGTACGCCTGCCCAGGGTCTTTCAAGAAACTGTGAGTAACCCAGAGCAACCCTTGTTTGCCTAAGTAACTGTGACCTCACCATCGCAATACCCTGCAGGGCTGTGTACTGCATAAGTCTCTTACATAGCCTACACATAGTATAGATACTGAAAAATCTGAGGGTTTTCAGTTTCAAGAAAATACCAAATAGCAGTCAGAAATAATGAAGACAATTAACTTTTAATTTATAATGGTTCTATTCAAAGAGACATCCATGGAGACAGAAGAAGGGCTATACATTGCTTAAAGGATAACTGTCACATTAAGACCCTAATTTCAATTTCAATGTTACTAATAACATGATATTCCAGAATCAGTTACCATTAGACTGACTTACCCCATATTTAATAAGATTCAGCCCTTAGCAACCAGTCTGCATAAAACTGCAATTTCACTATTCAGTTAAGATGGCTGCCACTGCCCTCACCCTGAGGCTAATCCCACCTGCCCTCACTAGCCAGTAACAATATCCCCCCAAAAGTGTCAGTAACCAGAGCCCTCCCCCTAAAGGGTTAATCTCCTGCAGCACAAAGGGGTCCTCTTACCACATGTTGCTTTCATTTATACACTGAGCAGATGGCAGATCTCCCTTCCCTGTTGTGCGCTGCTTCCACTCTGCATTGTCCAGCTCTGCTGAGTGATGGAGCATCTGCCAAGCACAGGGACAGGAAGAAGTGCACACAGCCCAGGCACTGTTATCAGCTTCTGGGGAGGACCTGGCTTTAATCATTTACTTACAGTCCCTGGCTGTCAGGAATGTGACCTTGCACGCTGCCTGCTTCTGCGTCCTCCGTCCTTCAACACATAGACGGACCATGCCTAGCAACCCTATATTAAGCAGAGGTAAAAGTAGGCAGTACAGGGAACAAAACTGTGGAATTAAGGGGTAATTGAATACACAGTGAAAAGTTGAAATAGGGCCACCAAGGTGATATTAATCACTACAATCCAATACTCCGCAAAAAATATATACATAGTAACATAGTAGTAACATAGTACATAAGGCCGCAAAAAAAGACATGTGTCCATCCAGTTCGGCCTGTCATCCTGCAAGTTGATCCAGAGGAAGGCAAAAAACCCTGTGAGGTAGAAGCCAATTTTCCTCACTTTAGGGGAATAAAAATTCCTTCCCGACTCCAATCAGGCAATCAGAATAAATCCCTGGATCAACGATCTCTCTCTAGTAGCTATAGCCTGTAATATTATTACGCTCCAGCAATACATCCAGGCCCCTCTTGAATTCCTTTATTGTACTCACCATCACCACCTCCTCAGGACGAGAGTTCCATAGTCTCACTGCTCTTACCGTAAAGAATCCTCTTCTATGTTTGTGTACAAACCTTCTTTCCTCCAGACGCAGAGGATGTCCCCTCGTCACAGTCACAGTCCTGGGGATGAATAGATGATGGGAGAGATCTCTGTACTGACCCCTGATATATTTATACATATTAATTAGATCTCCTCTCAGTCGTCTTTTTTCTAAAGTGAATAACCCTAATTTTGATAATCTTTCAGGGTACTGTAGTTGCCCCATTCCAGTTATTACTTTAGTTGCCCTCCTCTGGACCCTCTCCAGCTCTGCCAAGTCTGCTTTGTTCACTGGAGCCCAGAACTGTACACAGTACTCCATGTGTGGTCTGACTAATGATTTGTAAAGTGGTAGGACTGTGTTCTCATCACGGGCATCTATGTCCCTTTTAATGCAACCCATTATCTTATTGGCCTTGGCAGCAGCTGCCTGACACTGGTTTTTGCAGCTTAGTTTGCTGTTTATTAAAATTCCTAGATCTCTTTCCATGTCAGTGTTACCAAGTGTTTTACCATTTAATAAGTACGGGTGACTTGCATTATTCCTTCCCATGTGCATAACTTTACATTTTTCAGTGTTAAACCTCATCTGCCACTTATCTGTCCAAGCCAACAACAGTTATACTTTAAAGGGTTTGTCCCCACAGACTGGAATTGCCATAAAATAATACAACAACATAACCTCACCTATTTGCCCCTCCACTTCCAGCTCCGTGGCTCCAATCTTCCATGTTTCTGCAGTAATGATGCCAACTACTGAGGGGCCTGTTCACCTGAGTCTAGTAGAGTTAGTTAACTCGTAGGGCTAAGGGGGACAGAAACCAGCCAAGTTTGCAAACGGGGTATTCCCATCTGGACATTTATGGCAAATTGACAGGATATGCCATAAATGTCTAATAGGTTTCTGGTCCCACCTCTGGGACCCGCTCTTATCTCAAGAATGGGAATGGAGAAGAGGCCACGTGTTCTCAGTTCTCTCTATTCACTGCAATGGGACTTCCGAAAATAGCTACGTAATTTCTTTAGAATATCTGAGGAAGTCCCATAGCAGTGAATGGAGAAAGCAGTAAAGCTGTAAAGGTTTTTTACAGTAGAAATTAATTTCTGAAATTATTACAAGAAGCTTTGCGAGACTTCGCGAAGTAATAACTTCGGCTCATTGGAGCCAATACATTCTAATACTGTACGGAGCTACCACTCCATACAGTATTCTAACGAATATTTATGCAAATCGACTTTGGATGTTTCATCCGAGGTCGATTCGCTCATCCCTAATTATACATATACTAAACAATTGTGCATGTGCAGTACCCCAGAATAAGGTATTTGCAAATGGTTATCGTTATGTTATATAGTGTAATTTGATATGTAAATGCCATGTAATGTCCAAGCATATCTCTGTATGGATCAGTTGGGGTTAACAATCCTGACTCAGCCCCTGCAGTAAGTAGAAGGGACTTATGCCTGATTTCCAGAGTATCATCATCTCTGAACAAGAAAGTCATTGCTATACAACATCATATGCTGGCCACTGCACCTACACTCCCTGCCTTGCACCCATACAAAACTTTAACACCAAGGGCACCCCAACATCAGGCAGAAAGGCTGCATCCTCCCTTCACTGCCCTGGCCCTAGGTAGCATTGCCATTGTGGACATTTATTGCAGCCAGAGCCACTTCCACTTTTGCTCCTCTGGGGCTTGTGGCACATGTGTGTTGCACTCGGTGATGCACAACTAGGGCTGCACAACCCTTGCTGTTGCTTTGGTGCACTGTAATACTGCATGCAGTTGTACTATATTAAGCAGGCTTTATGAACACAATGCAACTGACTGGGGACAAAATAGTTGGGCAGCTCAACAGCTGGAAAAACAAGTTGTTGCTCACTGACACAAACCTGGATACAAGTCTGCCATGTAGCTCCTGTACCTGTTTGTAGTCTGTTGTTAAAGCTCAAATGGGAGAATTTTTAATCTGAGAAATCTCTGTGAAAGTACAGTCATTTTCCAGTTTCTATGTAAGTAAAATGTGATCATTTTGTAATGAAAGGTTACACATCTAGAGAAGAGCTAAGTGCTAACACCTCCAAACATCACTGATCCTCAACCACATTTATTATAGTGAAGGCCAGAAGATAAATATAGATTAAGAATGAGCAAATCAATTCTGAACAAACCTGATCCGTAAGCCTATCTGATGGCAGCAGATGTGAGATGTGCTAATTTTCATATATTTTTCAAGAAACCCAGAGGAATGATGACTGGCTTATGATACTCCTCAAGCATACTCAACTTCATCCATAAGAAGAAACAGTACCCCAACCAAGGTCTCTCAGGCAGCCAATCAAAGTTTTTTTTTTGCTTAGTATTGTTAAAGGGTATTTACCCAGAAAGATTATGGTCTGGTATGAAATAGTTTTCCTTTCCTTTTGGAAAGAATACTAGCTTGCATATCTGTTTTCCAGAGAAGCATTACCAAGGGTTACAAGCACAGCAATAGATAAGAAAAATGTTATCATGAAAAAGCATTGGTACATACCAGAGAGATGAGCAAATCAATTATTTTTGGTTCAGGTAAAAATAGATTCAGGTCCAAACCGAATCTCAATAGGTTTGCTAATCTCTAATAAAGATCATTATTATACACATACCTCCCAACTTTTAAAAACACTAAGGAGGGACAATATGCAGTGGATTTTTTTTCCACTAAGCCATGGCTCTAACGCCATCCAATCCTGCCTAGTCCCCTTTTGCCCCCACACAGTAGATATTCCCTCTTAGTGCCCCCTTCATAATAGAATGCTCTCTTAGTGCCCCCCACACAGTAAACATTTTCTCTTAGTGCCCCCACACAGTAGAAGGCAGAATGCTCCCTTAGTGCCCCGTCACAGTAGTAATTTTCCTTTAGTGCTCCCACACAGTATAAGGCAGAATGCTCCCTTAATGCCTCCTTCACAGTAGTGATGCGTCCTTAGTGCCCTCACACAATAGTTATGCTCTATTAGTGCCCCCACACAGTAGTTATATCCCCTTAGTACTCTCTTCACATCAGAGTGCTCCTTAGTGCATCCACACAGTAGTAATGCGGGATAACAGGCCGAACTGGATGGACAAATGTCTTTTTTCGGCCTTATGTACTATGTTACTATGTTACTATGTTATTTCCCCCTCACAGTATTAATGCCCTCTTAGTGCCCTCACACAATAGTTATGCTCTCTTAGTGCCCCCACACGGTAGTTAATGCCCCCACACGGTGGTTATATCCCCTTAGTACTCTCTTCACATCAGAATGTTCCCTTAGTGCATCCACACAGTAGTGCTTCCTTATTGTCCCCTCACAGTATGAATGCCCTATTAGTTCCCTTACACAGTAGTTATGCTCTCTTATTGCTCCCACACAATACTTATGCCTTAGTAACCCCTCACAGTAAGAATGCGGTTAGTGCCCCAATTACATTAGAAATGCCCGTTAGCGCTCCCACACAGGGCAGGCGCAGGAAAGACAGGAGTAGTAGTGGCTATGGTGGTGGTAGTAGTACTCACAGTTCACTGTGGCAATTTTCATCCTGGCTGTCTCTGGGCCATGCACAGTGAATGGAGGGTGTGCTATCCTGTACTTGTTAACTCCTTCTGCAATTTGGCCTGATGGGTTCAGAATTTAGATCCAGATAGCCAATACCTCCTAAAGTGTGGTGGGTACCGGAGGCAGTGAACCCTTTCCACAGCAGTATTTTGTCATAAACAAGTGGTACAGTACCTTACTGACGTTATCTTGCATGACCTTTGATGGTTCTTTTAAGACGGCTGGTCTCCTTCCTCCAGGGGTAGCTGTACTCTGGTCTCTGGTCTAGTTGCAGGAGCCTACACATGTAGGTCTTGTCTGCATCTCTGATCAGATCCAACTGGAACTAACCTGGGAGACGACCTAACCAAATTTGCCTGTGTTTACTATATATTGCCCATACACTGCTATTAGCTATCCACAGTGCATAAAAAAGTAAGTATTTTAACAACAAATCATAACAATCAGCTCATCTACGTTAAATGAACTCTTTGTAATAGTTCCCTGGAACACTGCATTTACAATAGTGTTGCACCCTTAAAGAGGACCCATCACCACAAAATGCAATGCAACCTGAAAGCAGCATGCTATAGAGAAAGAGAAGCTGAGCAGATTGATATATATTTTTGAGGGAAAAGATTCAATACAACTTGTATTTCATACATTTTTTGCTTTTTCTAACAGCTATTGGTACAGGGAGGAGGTGTTATCAGGGATGGACAGATATCTCTTATGCACACTTATACACATAATGCTTTCAATCAATGATAACACCTCCGCCATGTTCACAGCTGTTTACAGGGCAAGAAAAAAGCTAAGATATAAATGTATAAATTACAGGTTTTACTGAATCTTTTCCAACAAAAACAATCACTCCGGCTGTACAACATGGTTCTTTCATACTGCATTGCATTTTGTGGTGACAGGTCCTCTTTAAAGCCTCCTCAAAAGTAAAGTCCCTGTAGGTCCCTCATTATAATAGTGTCACCTTCCTGTAGCATTAATACAATAAATAAGTAATACTCACCTAGCCCTATTCCCCTGATGAACGGAGCCCATCATCCCCTGGCTTGTGCGATCTCCTGTTCAGCTCAACAGGCATGATGACATCACTGCATCACGCCTACCTGCTGGTACGAGCACAGGCAAGTGAATGGTGAAGATGAAAGCTGATGGCTCCCTACTTCACCATTGTATTCAACTCTATCTGTATCCTCATGATGTAGATACACAAGACATGCCGCAGCTCTCCAGGGACTGCAGGATTGCCCCTGAATCCTGGACTGTCTCACCACATCCAGGAAGATTGGGAGTCATGTTCACATGATGGAAATATGGTTTCATACATAGAAAGAAAGGGGAAAAAATCTGTATATTTGCTTAAATTTGCAAACTTGTATCTAAATTAAATTTCCAAATAAAGCTAGTGTTTCAAGTACTCACCAACTTCCAGTTGCCTACAACTCTTAAAGGGGTTGTCCGCAGGGGTTGGATTCAAATTTTTAACAACAGGTTCCCTACTCAATGGCGGACACGCGGCGTCACGACACATATACAGTACGTTTACATATACATACACCATATATATGAATCACACATACACATAAACACACCATATATACATTACACACACATACCACCCAACTAAGGAGCTGCAATGGAAGCGAACATTTCCAGCTGCCCTGCAGCCGCCAGAGCACCGGATTGCGACTTAGCCAGTAGCAGGGTTCTTCGATCCAGTTGTAATTTTAACAACAAAATTTTCAAAAGATGCGGACAGCACACTGTACGTTCCGCGGACCCCGCAAAAAAATAGAACATGTCCTATTCTTGTCGAGAAGAAAAGGAATTTCTATTATAGTGCCGGCTTTGTGCAGACCGCAAAATGTGGAATGCACATGGCTGGTGTCCGTGTTTTGCGGGATCCGCAATTTGTGGACCGCAAAACAGTTGTGGACATGTGAATGGACCCTTAAGTGCAGGGCAAGGGCTTCTTTGCCAATGTTTTTATACCGCTAGGCGGAGGCTTCCACCCAGAAGTGTATTTGGTGATGTCAACGGCTCTGATGGGTGGGCTTTAGCGCTGCCCTAGCCGTTTCACAGGCTATGGCAGCGCTAAAGCCCGCCCATTAGTGCCGGTAACATCACTGAGTTCTCTGCTGGGCAGAAGCCTTCACCTAGCAGCCCCTATGGAGAGCCCAGTACATCACCGGATCTCCTAAAAATGTCCTTGCTCTGAGGGATTGAGCGCAGTGCAAAAGAAGAGCATTGGAGCATGAAATACAGGATGGGCCATTTATATGGATACACCTTAATAAAATGGGAATGGTTGGTGATATTAACTTCCTCTTTGTGGCACATTAGTATATGTGAGGGGGGAAACTTTTCAAGATTGGTGGTGACCATGGCGGCCATTTTGAAGTCAGCCATTTTGAATCCAACTTTTGTTTTTTCAAAAGGAAGAGGGTCGTGTAACACATCAAACTTATTGGGAATTTCACAAGAAAAGCAATGGTGTGCTTGATTTTAACGTAACTTTATTCTTTCATGAGTCATTTACAAGTTTCTGACCACTTATAAAATGTGTTCAATGTGCTGCCCATTGTGTTGGATTGTCAATGCAACCCTCTTCTCCCACTCTTCACACACTGATAGCAACACCGCAGGAGAAATGCTAGCACAGGCTTCCATTAGGAAAACTAGAAGAATGGTCAGAACTCTGGCAACTGAAATTTAATGTGGATAAGTGCAAGATAATGCACCTGGGGCGTAAAAACCCAAGGGCAGAATATAGAATATTCGACACAGTCCTGACCTCAGTATCTGAGGAAAGGGATTTAGGAGTAATTATTTCAGAAGACTTAAAGGTGGGAAGACAATGTAATAAAGCAGCACGAAATGCAAGCAGAATGCTTGGATGTATAGGGAGAGGTATAAGCAGTAGAAAGAGTGAAGTGCTTATGCCGCTGTACAGATCACTAGTGAGACCTCACTTGGAGTATTGTGCGCAGTACTGGAGACCATATCCCCAGAAGGATATAGATACTCTAGAGAGAGTTCAGAGAAGAGCTACTAAACTAGTACATGGATTACAGGATAAAACTTACCAGGAAAGGTTAAAAGACCTTAATATGTATAGCTTGGAAGAAAGAAGAGACCGAGGGGATATGATAGAAACTTTTAAATACATAAAGGGAATCAACTCGGTAAAGGAGGAGAGCATATTTAAAAGAAGAAAAACTACCACAAGAGGACACAGTTTTAAATTAGAGGGGCAAAGGTTTAAAAGTAATATAAGAAAGTATTACTTTACTGAGAGGGTAGTGGATGCATGGAATAGCCTTCCTGCAGAAGTGGTAGCTGCAAATACAGTGAAGGAGTTTAAGCATGCATGGGATAGGCATAAGGCCATCCTTCATATAAGATAGGGCCGGGGCTATTCATAGGATTCAGATATATTGGGCAGACTAGATGGGCCAAATGGTTCTTATCTGCCGACACATTCTATGTTTCTATGTTTCTATGTTTCAGTATCCACAGTTTCAGGTGCTGCACATCTCGTATCTTCACAGCATAGACAATTGCCTTCAGATGACCCCAAAGATAAAAGTCTAAGGGGGTCAGATCAGGAGACCTTGGGGGCCATTCAACTGGCCCACGACGACCAATCCACTTTCCAGGAAACTGTTCATCTAGGAATGCTCGGACCTGACACCCATAATGTAGTGGTGCACCATCTTGCTGGAAAAACTCAGGGAATGTGCCAGATTCAGTGCATAAAGAGGGAAACACATCATCAGTGTGAAGAGTGGGAGAAAAGGGTTGCATTGACAATCCAACGCAATGGGCAGCACATTGAACACATTTTATAAGTGGTCAGAAACTTGTAAATAACTCATGAAAGAATAAAGTTACGTTAAAACCAAGCACACCATTGTTTTTCTTGTGAAATTCCAAATAAGTTTGATGTGTCACATGACCCTCTTCCTATTGAAAAAACAAAAGTTGGAATCAAAATGGCCAACTTCAAAATGGCCGCCATGGTCACCACCCATCTTGAAAAGTTCCCCCCCCCCCCTCAAATATACTAATGTGCCACAAACAGGAATTTAATATCACCAACCATTCCCATTTTATTAAGGTGTATCCATATAAATGGCCCACCCTGTACGCCGATGCTCATGTCAGGGGGGCTGCCTGGGTAAAAATGGGGATATGTCCAGGTTCAGCTCTAAACCCGGACAACCCCTTTAAAGGATGTTCCTAAATGTCATTGCAGAGTTTGCAGCTGCAGGAATAGACAGTGAGTTGTCACTGACAGCCGGACTCCCCATAAGGCCCCTTTCATACGAGCGAGTTTTCCACACAGATGTGTTGAATTGAACACATAGCACCCGCACTAAATCCTGGCCCATTCATTTCTATGGGTCTGTGTACATGAGCGTTGTTTTTTATGCATCATTTCTGCATCACGTCAAAGATTGCAGCATGTTTTATATTCTTCATTTTTCATGCACCCTGGTTTCATAGAAATTAATGGGGCTTCAGTGAAAAACGCACTGCATCCAGATGCAATCCAGATGCAAAGCGTTTTTCACAGATGGCTGTATCCCTCCCTCCTGTAACTGAGACTAATATGTCAACACCAGTTACATGAGAAATAACAAAAAATACTAATGTAATAATAATAATTAAAAAGATAATGTTATAATGCCCCCAAAGGTCTTGTATGAACTTATAGGGGGCAAAATATATATATATATATATATATATATTTTTTTTTTTTAATAAAGACAAAACAGAAGACAAAAATGTCAACACTAGCCCACACTCCAGCTTCTAGCCTAAGTAATCCATATATCCCCTATATAAAATGTAATGGAAATAGAGTAATACTACAAAATACTACTGGAAAAGAGACGTGCAGGTCACTTCTTTTTTGCAACACTTTCTTATCTCAATCGCTTCTTGAGATTATTTAAGTTAAGTTCACGGTTCACGTAAAGTTCATTAGGCACTACCAGGGGAATCCATATTTTCTAAGTGGCATTAAACATACTCCTTATCTTTTTCCTGTATTAAACAATTGTCCATATTACAGTCCGTGCTTACTGAACTGAAGGGGGTTAATTAGTTTAAAATGTCTGCTTGCCTGTTATGTGAATGTGGCGCACCACTAATAAATTCTATGCACATTTTTTCTGGAAGAACACTTCACCTTTTATAAAAGCACCTTTTAGTGTGTAGTGAAATATTATTTCTGTGGTGTTATGATAACATGTATACAGATGTAAATGCTACCAAACTGTTTACACTATTATAGCTCAGCACAACATCATATGGAGCCGTAATATGATGGCAATATTACATATATATCAATTCCAACTCTGACTCTGATTTCATGTGCAGAATATTTTAAATCATCTCCTGGTGGGCTAAGCCACCAGAGTACTCACCTATCTGACTGCTCCTCAGTCTTCAGCTCCAGGATGTCCTTGCCTTGTTTCTACTGCTCGCTCACTTAGGGCATGCAGTCTTCCTGGGCCAGCGCATGCACAGGCTAAACTATCCCCATCTATTGGCAGCATTTCTTAGGGTATATAGGGTGCCTTCGTTCTGCAAACGGGTGTTATAGTATTGTTCTAACTTCCCATGCCTGACCTCTGTTTACCAGATTGACCCTCTTTCTGCTGCCTACCCTGACTTATTGTCTGACTACCATACTGCACAAACTTCTTAACAAACTCTGCCTGTCCTAACCTAAGCTTGTCCACTGATGATACTTTTGCCTGTCTCCTTGGTCCAACTGTCAGAACTATTGAGTATGAATAAAGTCCATAATTATAAGGCCTATATAAGTGTATGGACATGAGCCTAAGGGACAACCATTTTGTCTTATTTTAAGGCAGAGTGAATTCAGGATTTTTTTTTTACTCTGAAATTGCTAACCTAAGGTTTACGATATATACCAAAGTGTTTACCTAAGTCTGTTTTGTGAGAAGGAGATGTCCCAAGGTCTAATGAAATGTGATGGCCTAGATAAGACAATGTATTTGAATTTTGATGATTTTAGTGAATAGAAAGACTCTAATCTTTCTTTGTGGTTTTTATATTAATCAATATAGGAGTAGATTGATTTTATATTATCAATTTTAATAGGTGTGCTGAATATATAGTATATATATAAGAGTATAGTCCTCATAGATATATTCAATTGTAAGATTAGAAATGAGGTATAAACTTCTGTCATGTTTAGAATCTGTCTCAGTGGAACACACAAATTAATTATTTATTTCCTGGAATGGAAAAATGTGGACACAGGTGATCATGAACAAACCCTGTCTCATCCAAGAACAATGAATTGAGATAGCCCTATTTATTTTGATTTAATCAAGTCTGGTCAAAAGACTTAAGGATACACAAGTTAGTTGACCAAGTATAAAACTCATTGTCTCTTAAAGATCTTCTCAAGGTTTCGTCTGAAACCTTAGATTACATTTTATTGCTAGTATATGCATAAGAGAAATAAATGAATGCTTCGATTTTGTATGGAATACTAGTGCCATCTAGTGTTAGGGTAACAAAGATCTAGGGTATATTTTTTCCCTAGAGGGAGGTTCTATTAATTATAAAGTGAGGTCACTAGTTAATGATAAAACTTGGCCAAGCCCTTTCTAAGAGAGGATAAAAAGATGGTATGGGCTGACAGAAGGGGTCGATCGATCTGACTCTCTCTCTGAACATCATCTTGACCATCTTGCCAGTCATTGGAGGCAGCCATCTTAGAACCATTGAAACTGATTTCTGCTAGCTGACATTTTGGTATAGTATAACCTTACCTATATTTTATAGGATAATTAATTAATATAATACATATCTATAGATATATTCAATTAACCATACTTTGTGTATAGTATCTGTTTTGGAATAAGATTGGGGGTGTACCTGCAGCATCATCCTGAAAATTAATCCAATACAGGGAGATTAAAAATATACTAGTGAAAACACGGTATTATCTCCAAGGAACTGAATTCAGTTCTAGACCAGTATGGTTGATAATATATATATATTTATATAGATAAAAGATAAACCAGATTTGGGTTTAATCGGACATTTGTCGGCTGAGAGAAATCAAGTATTAAATTGACTTTTAATATAAGTGAGGGGTATTATTATAAGAAGGCATAATTGTGTATATATAGATATATGTTCTCAATTATTTTTGTCTTTACCACTATTTTGCATATCATTGATTGAATTTTATTACCGCCAGTTTTGTTATATATATTATTTTGCACTATAAATTGTATTAATAAATTACATATATATTTTGTCTATAACTGGGTTTTGTCTTCAATTCAACGCAGATCACGAGCTTGTTTTAGCTTGATATTTATGATAATAAGTTAGAATCTCCTTTATTACCGATTTTAATTTATTCACATAAATCATATAGACTGTCAATCGGAGACAGCATAAATATTCCGACACAACATAGCAGTGTCCTTTAACCCATCTGGGTAAGCGGTCACTGAATGTAGACGGTTCCAAGAGGTAGTGGCTAGGTGGTTCCCCTGCAGTAAAGTTGAGATCTCTGTACAAAGGTTAGAGGGTAAAAACCAGGGGACCACTCAGATAATGTTCTTAGGGGTCAGATGTGTTCAGTGACACAGTGGGTCCACAGTCGCTGCGTTATATTCTTTGCCAAAAGCATTTTTTTTAGGTCAGAATCTCGCCGTATGATGCTGTATGGTACCATGCCTCCTTCGACCTTCATACAGCCTCTTTGTATGACACTAAATTCTAATAATGAAGTTGAACAATTCTGCACACTTTGCGCTGTGTGTGGACATTTATTAATGGATGTATTTAGTTATTACATCTTCAGTGTATGGCCTGGGTTTGTGAACAGGTAATCCCTGTATAACTATAAAGAACATCACATTTACATGTTAATGGGCAATAAGTACTGTAAATAAATGAATATCCCTTACCTTGCTCATCAAGCAGTATATTGTCTGGTTTAATATCCCTGTTAAAAGAAAATGCATGCACATTAGAATTATGTAAGTCAACCACCAAAACATTGTTTATTGCATATATCTCTTCGAAATACACATAAAGACTTTCATAATAATGTGACACTCTCTTTGTCATTGTGTCTCGACGTCCCCTATGTTTTCTGTGTCTCTCCTGTGTGTATTGTGTTGGTGACTGGAACAGCAGTTGGCAGTAGAGAGCACATTATTGAGAAGCTTTACTGGGGTGCAAGGAGGAAGTAGGATCAGAATGTGCTATGACAGTACCAGAGGAACCTGCTCAGAGTGGGTGAGCGCAACATGCCTGAGCACAACCGCCGAGGAGGGGGCATGATTGCTGTAGGCAGAAAAAGAGTGGAGTGGTGCAACTTGATCTAGTGAAGGAACCATTTGACTGTTGGCAGAGGCAAATTTGAGATTTATGGGACCCCAAGCAATAATTATGTCTGGAGGCCACTGTTGCAGTACTAAGCTGCACCCTATCACACTGCTAATATGGTGACCACACAGTATAATTACCCCTTATGTGCCCCAACACAAAATAGTGTTGCCTTTACGTGCCCCAAAATAGTTCCCCTTTAGTGTCTCCAAAATTCATACCAGTCCATGTTCTCACAATGAATAGAGCAGATCTCTCAGTGCGGATCTGCTCTAGTCAGTCTATCAGCTAGGTGCAGCAGGTGCGATGATAGCACTTAAATTGGAGCAGGGAGCTTATGGCTCCTACTTCACCACTGTATTCAGCTATATCTGCATCCTGAGGAGGTGGATACAGTTGGAAGTAGTGCTGCCGCTGGGGAGACCAGGCTGGTCAAGGATCACTCGGAAAAAAGTCATGCCACTGGTATGAAAAATATAAACTGTTACTCATCTGCAAAATGTCTACCTTATTCCCAAGAGGAGGCACCCTTACAAGTGTGTCAGATAAGGCTGACATTCTTCCATGTCAGAGAATGAAAAAGCAAGGGGGGAACTAACTCTACTTAGGGAGAGAGCACCTTAATCAGTGTGAGGAGACTTATAGGCCAAACATGCTCCTCTAGAATTCTGGGAGGGAAGAAATGCAAATGAGCTCTTAACAAGCTTTGCCTCTTAACAAGCTTTGCCTCTAATGCCACCAGATGTTAGGCAGCTATCCCATAAGTCAATATATTGACTTATAGGATAGCTGCCTTACATCTGGTGGCATTAGAGGCAAAGCTTGTTAAGAGCTCATTTGCATTTCTGCGGGAATCTGCCCTATAAAAATAACATTTGACCAAACCCCTCGGATGAACAGCGTTGAAAATATAAAATAAAAACGGTGCCAAAACACACATTTTTGGGCAAAATTTCAATTTGAATCCTTTTTTTCCAGTAATAAAGCAAGGGTTAACAGCCAAACAAAACTAAATATTTATTGCCCTGATACTGTAGTTTTCAGAAACACCCCATATGTGGTCGTAAATGGTTATATAGCCACACGGCAGGGCATAGAGCGAAGGGAACACCATATTGTTTCTGGCAGCAAGATTTTGATGGACTGGTTTATTTACACCATGTCCCATTAGAAGCCCCCCTGATGTAGCCTAGACTAGAAACTCCCAAAAATTGACCCCATCTAAGAAACTACACCCCTCAAGGTGTTCAAAAGTTACTTTACAAACTTTGTTAAACCTTTAGGTGTTCCACAAAACTAAATAGCAAATGTAGAAACAATTTTAGAATTTAAATTTTGTGTTACCTTGCCTCAAAAAAGTGTAATATAGAGCAACCAAAAATCATATTTACCCTAAAATAGTCTCAAAACGACAACCACCTTATTCCATAGTTTCCTAGATGGGGTCACTTTTATGGAGTTTCTATTCTAGAGGTGCATCAGGGGGCTTGAAAGGGTACATGGTGTAAATAAATCAGTCCAGCAAAATCTGTCCTTCCAAAAACCATATGGCTTTCCCCTTCTTCTATGTCCTGCCGTTTAGCCAAATAGTAGTTTATGACCACATATGGGGTGTTTCTGCAAACTACAGAATCAGGGCAACCCATTTTAAGTTTTGTTTGGCTGTTAACCCATTTTTTCCAGTAATAAAGTAAGGGTTAAAATGGAAAATTTTCCAAAAAATAGAAATTCCAAAATTGTTTCTCCATCTGCTATTAACTCTTGTGGAACACCTAAAGGGTTAACAAAGTTTGTAAACCCAGTTTTGAATACCTTGAGGGGTGTACTTAGATGGAGTCACTTTTTTGGAATTTCTATTCTAGGGCTGCAAAGTGGGGCTTGAAATGGGACATGGTATAAACAAAACCAGTCCTGCAAAATCTGCCTTGCAAAAACCATATGGTGTTCCCCTTCTTCTATGTCCTCCCGTTTGGCCAAACAGTAGCAGTGTTTGGCAGTTAACCCTTGATTTGTTCCTGGAAAAAATGGATTGTATTGAAAATTTTCAACAACAAAAAAATCGAAATTCTTAAATTTTATGTCCATTTGCCATGAAGTCTTGTGGAAGACCTAAAGGGTTAACAATGTTTATAAAATCAGTTTTGAATACCTTGAGGGGTGTAGTTTCTAAAATGGAGTCATTTTTGGGTGGTTTCTATTATGTAAGCCTCACAAAAGTGACTTCAGACCTGAACTGGTCCATAAAAAGTGGGATTTGGAAAATTTCTGAAAAATTTCAAAATTTTCTTCTAAACTTCTAAGCTATGTAACATCTCCAAATAATAAAATGACATTCCCAAAATGATACAAACATGAAGTAGACATATGGGGAATGTAAAGTCATCACAATTTTTGGGGGTATTAATATGTATTGCAGAAGTAGAGAAACTGAAACTTTGAAATTTGCTAATTTTCTCAAATTTCTGTTAAACTTTTTGGACCCAATTTTAGCAGTGTCATGAAGTCACGAAAAAAAGAGTCTCAGAACGGCCTGGGTAAGTAAAAGCGTTTTAAAGTTATCAGCATTTAAAGTGACACTGGTCAGATTTGCAAAATATGGCCAAGTCCTTAAGGGGTTAAAGGGGTATTATCATCTTAATGATCACTGTTAAATCTGTTAATGATCTAACAGTGATCATTTTTCTAAATATGTTTCATTAACAAATCCCCACCCCTTAGAAAAAAATAAACCTATACTTACCTGACTGTTGTCTTCTGTCTCCCCTGGTTACGGCCACCGCTCTTTTCAGAAATCGCGATGGCTGCGCGTGCGCAGACGACTTTTTTTCTTCTCCAGGCCGGCCGCACGCTGTACTGAACGCGCACGCCGAGTCCGCGCATGCTCCCTGGTGACTTTTTCCTGGCAAGTATACTATACTGGCCAGGAAGAAGTCACCAGGGCGCATGCGCGGACTCGGCGTGCACGTTCAGTACAGCGCGCGGCTCGGCCGGGAGAAGACATCAATGAAGATGGAGCCCGCCCCCTGCCAAGTGCCGAAACAAGGAAGGGGACGGCGCGCCGGGAGCAGGTAAGTATAAACCTGCATGTTGATAAAACCCCTTTAAGAGCTGAATATTGACTTATAGGATAGCTGCCTTACATCTGGTGGCATTAGAGGCAAAGCTTGTTAAGAGAGAATGAAAAAGACATGTATGACTTTGCTTGTAACCCTATTAATCTCCCTGTAAGGACATGAGCAGCATGCCACGCAACCGAAGCAACTAAGCAGCCTCATCTTGCTTTCTGTAAATAAAATAAACACTCCAGTAAGTTGTCTGTATTATCAGTGTCACTGGTCCAAAATGTGAAGTGGGCAATGTTCACACAAACAGTCAATGCGTTTTCAGGGTAGGACCGCGCTGCTATTTTAGCAATGGAGGATTCTTCACTCTAGCACAGAACCATCTGCATATTCGGACACAGAGAACCAAATCACCCTCCACAGATGCACTCCTCTCCTCCAGCACACTCCTGTGGGATATCGTGAGATCGCACCAATAGTGAAGCACGGATAGTTCCAGTCAGATAAAAAGGTTTACTATACTCACAAAGCCAATCTTGGTTAAAAGATTATCAAAATCATAAAACACCGTCACCTACTCCTGCCCAACCCGGGTTTCGCTTTCGCGCTTCTTAAGGGGCAGCTGGTCAAACACCTATCGGGGCTGTCCTAAATTCCCAAAAATTAACCACCCATATTCCGTGTTAAAACAAAAAGGTCATGGTCCAATAACAAATACAGTTGGTAGAAACATATAACATATATACAATACATGTAAGCAAAACTGTATAAAAATGCGTAATAAATATAAACAAAGTTCATACTGAATAATACACCATATTATTTAAACAATCTAGTGAATTTGGGGAACACTATTATTTTTAAAAAGTACCCTATTTTGCATATATTTCCAATTACTATTGTTTCTGGACCCTGTCTCTTGTCTGCATAGAATCCCTACACCTATATTCATCCGGATTACATTTGATACATATACATTTTTAAACACCATTAATAGCTTCCCACACCAGCAACCTTCAATTTCCTTCCTATTGTGCAATGATCCTGATCCCCACACTCACAGCCTCCTCAATTCATAAAAAATCTTTCTACGTCTTTCACCATGTGACGTCTCTTACGTGAGCGGTTCCAGCTCATCAGCTATTACAACTTGCCCATTCATCCAAAGGTCCTTCAATATCGCATAGTACTCCATACCGCCTATTATTAACAAACCTCTCGTACACACATTTTTCACACAAGGCAAGATTTCAAATAACACTCTATATTCAGTCCTTGTGGTTGGAATGTTTCTAACTTAAACATCCACTCTACTTCTTTCCGGTTTATCTGTGCAATAGCATGCCCGCCACGGATTTTTAACCAATTCAATCCCGATAAAAGATAAACCCTTAGCGGGTTTTTTATGACAATTTTTAAAATGCAGGGACACACTATGGGTCTCTTAAATACGGGTTTGAATATTTCTAATGTGTTCTTAAATAGGGGTTTTCAACTTCCTCGTTGTTCTGCCAACGTACTGAAGGACACACGGGCACTCCAGTACGTAGACCACTCCCATGTTCTCACAAGTTATATTCCCTTTAATTTTAAACGACAGGAATGTAGGGAAGACAATACACGGAGATCACATGAACTTGAAGCACAGAAAATGAGTGAAGATAGAACAATTTTGGAAATGCATAAAGACCATTGTCTAGAAACACGAAATTTTCCCCATCAGGCTATGAGGGGGATACAGAGAAACGATATGATGTAGAGAAGAGGAAAAAGAAAGGATAAGAACCCCCCAAAAAAAGAAGTCTCGTAGAGGGAAGGGAGGGGGGAATAAACAACAGTCCAAGATGCAAAAAGAGCAAGGGGAAGTAAAAGGGGTCTTTAATCTTCGTTTATATGCACTTTCGGAACAAGAAAAATGTGTACTTGGTAAAGGGCTTAAATTTGCTCCTAGCAATAGGCTTAATAAGTTTGAAGTGTTTCAAGACATCCATAAGTTTGCGAGAAAATTGAATATCACCAAATACTATATAAACAATCAGATAGCTCCACTTAAAAACACAGGTTTGGGGAGTGGTATCATTCATACTGAGCTGCGTGCTAAATCACGCTTTTTTCCCAATAACAAGGATAACAAATGCATAGATCCATTCAAGAGAGGAATGCTGAAAGAATTGGAAAAAATAGATTCGAAACAGAAGTATTATAATTTGACTAAAGAAGAAAGACACGCATTGAGAGGGTTGGAAATCAACAGCAGTATAATAATAAAACAGGCGGACAAAGGAGGGGGGAGTAGTAGTAATGGATACACAGAAGTATGAAAATGAGATGCAGAGATTGATAGCTGATGAAAATACTTATCATAGGTTAAAAGGTAATCCTATACTGGCGTTGAAAAGAAAAATGACGAGACTAATCCAGGAAGGTTTCAGAAATGAAATCATTAACAAAAAGAGTTGGACTACCTACTAATCAAACAGTCTGTCACTAGAGATGGCCTTGCGGTTTGCCCGGTGGTCGTTTCGTGGCGAACTTTGCTCACTCGGTGAACAGGCGATCATAAGGCGATGTCCGCCGGCGCCATATTCTTTTGCTCTCCACAGAGAGCTTCCAAAACATCAGAGGGATCTCATTGTTAAAAGGCATCAGTCAGGAGAAGGGGACAAAAGAATTTCCAAGGCATTAGATACTGGAACACAGTGAAGACATCAAGTTGAGAAAATATGGCACAACAGTGACATTACCAAGAACTTGACGTCCCCCCAAAATTGAGGAAAAGACTAGAAGAAAACTGGTCTGGGAGGCTACCAAGAGGCCTACAGCAACATTAAAGGAGCTGCAGGAATATCTGGCAAGTACTGGCTGTGTGGTACATGTGACAACAATCTCCCGAATTCTTCATATGTCTGGGCTATGGGGTAGAGTGGCAAGACGAAAGCCTTTTCTTACGAAGAAAAACATCCAAGCTAGGCTTCATTTTGCAAAAATACATCTGAAGTCTCCCAAAAGCATGTGGCAAAAGGTGTTATGGTCTGATGAAACCAAGGTTGAACTTTTTGACCATAAATCCCAAAAATATGTTTGGCGCAAAAACAACGCTGCACATCACCAAAAGAACACTATACACACAGTGAAGCATAGTGCTGGCAGAATCATGCTTTGGGGCTGTTTTACTTCAGCTGGAACTGGGGCCTTAGTTAAGCTAGAGGGAATTATGAACAGTTCGAAATACCAGTCAATATTGGCACAAAACCTTCAGGCTTCTGCTAGAAAGCTGAACATGAAGAGGAACTTCATCTTTCAGCATGACAACGACCCAAAGCATGCATCCAAATCAACAAAGGAATGGCTTCACCAGAAGAAGATTAAAGTTTTGGAATGGCTCAGCCAGAGCCCAGACCTGAATCCGATTGAAAAATCTGTGGGGTGATCTGAAGAGGGCTGTGCACAGGAGATGCCCTCACAATCTGACAGATTTTTTGCAAAAAAGAGTGGGCAAATCTTGCCAAGTCAAAATGTGCAATGCTGATAGACTCATACCCAAAAAGACTGAGTGCTGTAATAAAATCAAAAGGTGCTTCACAGAAATCTGACATTTTAACAGGGGTGTGTAGACTTTTTATATCCACTGTAATTTCTAACATAGAAAGTATATTATAGTGTATTTGTATTGTGCTATACAGAGGGACAAACGCTATTGGAACAACTAATTGCAACTGGTGTGATATACCAGTTGCACCCAAAAAAACTGATTGAGGCAGTGGTGTGATATACCTATAATATAATTTATATATAGTGCATTTGTATTGTGAACCATTTGTGTGCGGTTCTGCTGAGATACCGCAGCTAGGGACAAACACTATTGGAACAATTAATTACAACTGGTGCGATATACCTGTTGTTGCCCCAAAATAAACTGATTAAAGGGTTTGATATACCTGCTTCTACAAATACTGCTCTTCTATAGAGACTTTGTCACAGGGTCATTTTGAAAATGACAGGCAGAGGAAGAGGCAGGCCATTCCACAGGGGTGCTAGGGGTCGGGCAGGTGCACCAGGCACCAGAGCCTAAGTGGGAAGTTGCAGAAGGTGTGTGCGATTACGTCAAAGGACACACCAGAATTGGTTAAGTGGCTCACTCAGCCTTCTGCTTCTGCACCCTCCTCATCCTCTGTATCAGCACCCTCCTCACTCTCTGCTGTGTGCACCCCCAAAGACACCACCACCACCATAGCCCCTACACTCGAGTCAGAGGAATCATTTTCCCATCAATTTCCAGACCTTACCGATGCGCAGCCATTCTTGGCATCGGATGAGGAAGAGGAGGTAGCAACGGTCGCCACCCAGTGGTCTGACGACAGTACTCAGATCAGCCCAAGGAGGGTGGTCCCCACTGTTGCTGCCTACTCCGAGATCTCTAATGTCAATGTTGGTGAAGTCGACGATGATGAGTGAGCCACTCACTGAGTGAGCCACTTAACCAATTCTGGTGTGTCCTTTGACGTAATCGCACACACCTTCTGCAACTTCCCACTTAGGCTCTGGTGCCTGGTGCACCTGCCCGACCCCTAGCACCCCTGTGGAATGGCCTGCCTCTTCCTCTGCCTGTCATTTTCAAAATGACCCTGTGACAAAGTCTCTAAATTCCCTACTGGGGTTATCCCTACAACAAATGGTTGAGGAGCCAACCCGGAGGGAGGCCATTTTGGATTTGATATTCACAAATGGGGATTCGGTATATGATGTCATTGTAGGCGAAACCTTGGGATCTAGTGATCACCAGTCAGTGTGGTTTAATATAAGAACTGTGAAAGAGTCCCACCACACAAAAACAAAAGTTTTAGATTTTAGAAAAACAGACTTTTCAAAAATGAAATTAGTCATAAATGAGTCCTTATCAGACTGGAACGGATTACATGGAGTCCAGGAGAAATGGGACTACTTAAAAGGTGCATTATTGAAGGCAACAGAAAATTCAATTAGACTTGTCAGTAAAAGCAAAAAAAGGAAGAGACCACTGTGGTACTCGGCAGAAGTGGCCCAAATCATTAAAAATAAAAAGCTAGCATTTTGTAATTATAAAAAAAACCAGAGCAATGAAGATAAGGAAATCTACAAGATTAGGCAGAAAGAGGCCAAGCAAGTTATAAGAACTTCTAAAGCGCAGGCAGAAGAAAAACTAGCTCAGTCTATGAAAAAAGGGGATAAGACATTCTTCAGATATATAAATGAAAAAAGGAAATTAAAACAAGGAATAACTAAATTAAAAACAAAGGACGGAAGGTATGTAGAAGAGAATAAAGGGCTAGCCGACTGCCTTAATGAATACTTCTGTTCAGTTTTTACAAAAGAAAAAGAAGGAGAAGGACCTCCACTAGAAAGGATGACTAATAAATCGTTTGATGCATGTGTCTTTACAGAGGAAGATGTTCTAAGTTTGCTGTCTAAAGTGAAGACAAATAAATCACAGGGGCCTGATGAGATACACCCAAAATTATTAAAAGAGCTTAGTGGTGAGCTGGCAAAACCGTTAACAGATTTATTTAACCAATCATTAGTAACAGGAGTCATCCCGGAAGATTGGAAATTGGCAAATGTCGTGCCCATTCACAAGAAAGGTAGTAGGGAGGAATCGAGCAACTATAGACCAGTGAGTCTGACATCAATAGTAGGCAAATTAATGGAAACCCTATTAAAGGATAGGATTGTGGAACATCTAAAATCCCATGGATTGCAAGATGAAAAACAGCATGGGTTTACTTCAGGGAGATCATGTCAAACAAATCTTATAGATTTTTTTGACTGGGTGACTAAAATAATAGACGGTGGAGGTGCAGTAGACATCGCATATCTAGATTTTAGTAAGGCTTTTGACACTGTCCCACATAGAAGACTTATCAATAAACTGCAGTCATTGAGCATGGACTCCCATATTGTTGAGTGGATTAGGCAGTGGCTGAGTGACAGGCAACAGAGGGTTGTAGTCAATGGAGAACATTCAAAACAAGGTCATGTTACCAGTGGGGTTCCACAGGGATCTGTACTGGGACCAATTTTGTTTAATATCTTCATAAGTGATATTGCAAAAGGCCTCGATGGTAAGGTTTGTCTTTTTGCTGATGACACAAAGATATGTAACAGGGTTGATGTTCCTGGAGGGAAACGCCAAATGGAAAAGGACTTAGGAAAACTAGAAGAATGGTCAGAACTCTGGCAACTGAAATTTAATGTGGATAAGTGCAAGATAATGCACCTGGGGCGTAAAAACCCAAGGGCAGAATATAGAATATTCGACACAGTCCTGACCTCAGTATCTGAGGAAAGGGATTTAGGAGTAATTATTTCAGAAGACTTAAAGGTGGGAAGACAATGTAATAAAGCAGCACGAAATGCAAGCAGAATGCTTGGATGTATAGGGAGAGGTATAAGCAGTAGAAAGAGTGAAGTGCTTATGCCGCTGTACAGAACACTGGTGAGACCTCACTTGGAGTATTGTGCGCAGTACTGGAGGCCATATCTCCAGAAGGATATAGATACTCTAGAGAGAGTTCAGAGAAGAGCTACTAAACTGGTCCATGGATTGCAGGATAAAACTTACCAGGAAAGGTTAAAAGACCTTAATATGTATAGCTTGGAAGAAAGAAGAGACCGAGGGGATATGATAGAAACTTTTAAATACATAAAGGGAATCAACTCGGTAAAGGAGGAGAGCATATTTAAAAGAAGAAAAACTACCACAAGAGGACACAGTTTTAAATTAGAGGGGCAAAGGTTTAAAAGTAATATAAGGAAGTATTACTTTACTGAGAGGGTAGTGGATGCATGGAATAGCCTTCCTGCAGAAGTGGTAGCTGCAAATACAGTGAAGGAGTTTAAGCATGCATGGGATAGGCATAAGGCCATCCTTCATATAAGATAGGGCCGGGGCTATTCATAGGATTCAGATATATTGGGCAGACTAGATGGGCCAAATGGTTCTTATCTGCCGACACATTCTATGTTTCTATGTTTCTATGATGTGTTGATGAATGTCATGTGGGTGCCCACAAGAGAGGAAGAGGAGGGGAGTTCAGAGGGAGAGACTGAGCAGCAGATAGGGAGAAGGAGGAGAAGCAGGCAAACTTCGCAGTGCACAGGAGGTAAAAAAATCAGATTTTAAATGTATTTGGAGCGATCCACCATGCACGGTCACATCTGGCACTCCCAGGATGCCAGCACATGGACCTGCACTGTGGGCTTTTTTTTACGTGTCAGCTGCTGACAATAGTATTGCCATCTGCAGCCTGTACTGTCAACGCATAAGTCGCAGTAAGCCCAACACTCCCTTAGGGACGACCGCCTTAAAAAGGCACCTGGCCTCCCATCACCGAGCCCAGTGGGAGCAACACCGTCAGAACCCACAAAGCCACACTCCCGGCACTCCACATCCTGCCTCTTCTTCTCCTCTCATTTGTCCTCCACCCCACCTACCATCATGCCTTCGTCGCGTTCATCTGGCAAAAGGCAGGCTTCCGTGGCCCAAATGTTCGAACGTAAAAAGTTGATGACGCAGGATAACCCTCTTGCCCAACGTCTGACTGCCGGCTTGTCAGAACTGCTAGCCTGCCAACTACTGCCATATAAACTGGTGGACTCGGAGGCCTTTAGAAAATTTGCGGCCATTGGCACACCCCAATGGAAGGTTCTCAGAAGGAAATATTTCTCCCAGAAGGGCATCCCAGAGCTATATGGCCATGTTCAGTGGCAAGTGAATGTATCTCTGGCACACAGTGTAGGTGCCAAGATGCATCTGACCACAGACACGTGGTCTAGCAAACATGGGCAGGGAAGGTATATAACTTTTACGGCCCACTGGGTGAACCTTCTGACGGCCGTCAAGTATGTAACCCATGGCACCCGTGTGGTTACATACCAAGCTCCCCAGAACCTATTCAATGTGCCAGGTGAGACGTTCCCATGCTGTGCTGCGACTATTGTGCCTGGAAGCCAAGAGCCACACCGGTCCTGTACGCCTCTCAGCTCTGCGGTCACAGGCCGATCAGTGGCTAACCCTGCTCAATTTGACAGTTGGCAAAGTGGTGTGTGACAACAGTGCCAATCTGCTGAGTACGCTGAAACAGGGCAAAATGATACACGTGCTGTGCATGGCGCACGTCCTGAATTTAGTCATGCAGCGATTCGTTGCCTTATACACCGGGGTCAAGGACGTCTTGTGGCAGTCCAAGAAAATCTCTGGCCATTTTAGAAGATCTTACACGGCCATAGCTCACCTTGCTGACATTCAGCGGCAACACCATTTGCCCGTCAGACATCTGATTTGTGACTGCCCAACGCATTGGAACTCCACCTTGTATATGCTTGGTAGGCTGCTCCAGAAGAAATGTGCCGTTAACGACGACCTGTACGAACTCTGCGGCAGGACAGGTTCGTCCCGACGCATGCAGACTTCTGAGGCCATTTGATGAGATCACCAAACTGGTCAGTCGCAACCAAGGCGCTATCAGTGACATCATACCTTACGCCTTTTTTCTGGAGCGTGCATTGCGTTGCGTCGTTGATCAAGCCGTCGAGGAGAAGTAGCAGGATGATGAGAAAGTCGCAATGCTGAATGAATTCCCAGGGGGCAGTGACGTAACGCCAATATAGGCAGACCACGCCGTTGCTATGCAGGGGGGCCCGGATCGCATGGAAGGCCCCGCACCCTATTCTGCACAAGATAGTGACTGACAGGCCCATTTGTTTTTTTTGTCCCTCTGCCCCCCCCTGGTTGATGGCACGCCACCTCTGGGCTGCGTGCTCCTGCCTTCCTCCAGGCTGAGCCTGGGGTTGTCTGCATTTCACACTTTCCAACCAGCTTTTAACAGCGCAAAGATTCTGCTGCTGATTGGCCAGTGTATCGTGTTTGATAAAGGCTGTGAATCAGCCGAAACGTCACGACCTACTGCACGTCTGTTCACTTAAGCGGCTCCCATTACAGGGATTTTTTTATCGGATATGCTGCCTCCATCTTCTTTTATGGGACTCGCTGGCACAGCAGGCAGCAGGAACAGCGCAGGCTCAAGCACACACAGAGGCGTGCACGTGCATTTCGGAGTGCTCGCCATCTGACTGCCGCCCTCAAGAAAACTCATAAGCAGTATGCCAGTGAGTGCAGCTCCCCCACCCCGGCCCATAATGAAGGAAGGACCGCTCCGGTCAGTGAACACAGAAACAGGTGCCAGCGGCTAGCATAAACAGATGAGTGTGCCACATAAGAGGTCTGAAAATAAAAAGTTCATATATGTTTATCTTGGGTATTCTTGATGGGCGGAGGGCAGCAGCAAGCAGTGGGGTTTGGGGGGGGGGGGGAGCCTGTAGGCTCATAGAGGACTCAGGAGGACAGTGTGCTTTTCTCCTACTCTCCCCCGAGAAACACACTGTACTCCCAGCACATCAGTCACCTTGCGGGGGGGGGGGGGGGGGGGGATGGGGGATATTATTGGTGGCTATGTATGTTCATACTCAGCAGCAATGGGTTATAGGGGTTATATATAATGCCCCCCAAAATGCCCATGCCGGGCACCTTACTTACCTCATTCCCCGACACGAGCATTGCTCCTGATGCCAATGCCTCCCTCCCGTCATGCAGATGAAAACATCCAGCGACATGGGGGGAAGTCAATAGCAGGCCACGATGGGAACAAGCTTCCACAGTATCGTGGGTGGCGCTAGGGAGGCTCATTTCCGAGGCAGCCTGCTATTGGCTGCACCCCCCATTGGGCATAAGTATTATCTGTATGCGGTGCCTTGAAATTTTGGGGGCATAATAGGGGTTAGAAAGTCCCTTTAACGCTTAGGATAACAGATTTTTTTGTTTTTGCATTTTAGTTTTTCTTCCTTATCTTCCTTCAGCCATAACTTTTTAATTTTTCCGTTCACATAGCTGTATGAGGGCTTATGTTTTGCAGGACAAGTTGTACTTTAATATGGCATACAATGTAGTGGGAAGCGGGAAAAAATTTCAAATGGGGTGGAATTTGCAAATGGGGGTGTGGCAGGGGAGAAGCCAGTGCAGGAGGTGGGATGGGCCAGGGGTGGGTAGTGGGCAGAGTTAGGGGCGATGAGCAGGAGCCAGGGTGCTCCACCGCTTCCAATTTAATGCAAATGGGGGCCTTCATGCTCCAGTGTTTGAAGAGGGACCCCCGTATAAAAAGCATAAAGGGAAAGGACCAGTACTGGGTGGCAACGTACTTAGACCCCCGGTACAAACACAAAATGGCGGACATGTGACCAGCATCATAGAGGGCTGTCAGAATGCAGCATTTCCAGGCCTTGCTGCGAGAGATGCTGCATTATGCTGTTGCAGGCGCTGGCAGAGGAATTTCCACCCACAGAGAAACAGTTGGGAGTACTAATCCTACAGTGTATGTAAGAAGAGGGCAGTTTGAAGATGTGTTGGTCACTTTGGATATGAGATCATTCTTGCATCCAACCCATTTACAGCTGCCCTCTGGATCCAGCCTCAGGGAATGCCTAGACGACAGGTGTCCGACTACATTGGGTTAACGGCCAATGTGGACGCTCTGAGAAGCGAGGAACCCCTTGACTACTGGGTGTGCAGGCTTGACCTGTGGCCAAAGTTGGCACAATTTGCCATGGAACTCTTGGCTTGCCTCTCGTCGAGTGTCCTGTCCGAAAGGACATTTATGGCAGCAGGGAGGACCGTGACCAATTAGCACACTCGCCTAGCTCACGACAGTGTGGACTACCTCACATTTCTAAAAATGAATGAGGCATAGATCTTGGAGGAATTCAACACCTGTGACGACCACGTTTAATTACATTTCCGCATGCCACCCCACACATATCCGCCACCACAGAGAAAAAATAATGGTCCCTGTCTTATGTAAATACAGCGGCATAAAAGGCCTTTTCTTTCCGGCGAATGCCTAATGCTTGGGACCTTGGAGGAATTTAACACCTGTGACGGCCATGTGTTATCAAATTTCAATTATTATCATTAGTTTTTTTTTCCAAGAGGGGGGATTTCGTTAGCCATGTTTTTAATCCAATTTTATATTTTTTGTTCTTTTAAACATATGTATTTGTACTGGCCTGCATTAAAACTGATATCCAATGAATGTCTAATATACCTCCAGCAACATAATTACTTGATGTTTTCTGTCCGGTGAATGAATAATTTTTGGGGCCTGTAGGAAAATTGATATCCATAGACTGTCTAATATACTTTCGGCCACATTATCGCATGATATTTTATGTAATGTGAATGCATAATTTTTGGGGCCTGTAATCTAACTGGCCAACAGTAAAATTGTTATACGGTGACCGCCTAATGTACCTCCAACCACATTATCAATTGTTCTTTTCTGTACGGTAAATGACTAATTGTTGGGGCCTCGGAGGAATTCAACACCTATGATGACCACGTGTTATCGAATTTCAACTATTATCATTTGGTTTTTTTTCAAGAGGGGGGATTTCGTTAGCCATGTTTTTAATCCAATTTTATATTTTCTGTTCTTTTAAACATGTATTTGTACTGGCCTGAAGTAAAATTGATATCCAATGACTGTCTAATATACCTCCAGCCACATAATCACTTGATGTTTTCTGTCCGGTAAATGCCTAATGTTTGGGGCCTCTACTCCTGTGGCCAAAAATAAAAAAAAATTAGGCTCCAGCATGGCACATTTTTGAGAGTTTCCCTTTAAGACGCATAAAAATGGCCCCTGATTAAAATACATATTTTTTGTGGGAATTTTTGCAATTGATCCCCCTCTGGTATGTCACTGTCCATGTTGTGGGATGATTTGTGCACTTCTTGTGAGTATTTGGTGGCTGCAAATATGACCTGATGGTTTTTTAGGTTTTCCTGCCATTAAAGTCAATGGGGCCCGCCGCGAACTCGACGATGTTCGTCTATCACTACCTGTCATTCTGGTTATATACCACCTGCCCAAAATTCATAAAAGTCTCTTGGATCCTCCTGGGAGACCTATTGTTTCAGGGATTAATTCCCTGACAAGCAGGCTCTCCGAATACGTAGATTACTTCCTTCAGATATATGTAATACAGATCCCCTCATATCTGAAAGATTCAGGGAGTGTGATTGAATTGATTACAAATGTAGGGGCCAGTAGTCCGGATATATGGTTGCCTACGGTGGATGTCACCTCCCTTTATACTAATATTCCGAAGAAACTAGGACTTAAAGGGGTAGAGCACTAGGTGGTGATCCCCATTTGCAAGCTGTACAGAGTTTATTTTAGACAGGATGAATATAGGTGTAGGGATTCTATCTAGACAAGAGACGGGGTTCAGAAACAATAGGAAATAATAGGAAATTTATGCAAAAGAGGGTCTTTTTTAAAAATAATAGTGTTACCCAAATTCACTAGATTGTTTAAATAATATGGCATATTATTCAGTATGAACTTTGTTTATATTTATTATGCATTTTTATACAGTTTTGCCTACATGTATTGTATATATTTTATATGTTTCTACCAACTATATTTGTTATTGGACCATGACCTTTTGGGATTGGTTGAACACGGAATATGGGTGGGGAATTTTTGTGAATTTAGGACAGCCCCAAAATGGATTTGACTTGCTGCCCCTGAAGAAGCGCGAAAGCGAAACCCGGGTTGGGCAGGAGTAGGCGACAGTGTTTTATGATTTTGATAAGCTTTTAACCAAGATTGGCTTTGTGAGTATAATAAACCTTTTTAGTTTATTTGACTGGAACTATCAGTACTTTATCTTGCTTCCTTGTCAGGGGCGTAGCTATAGGGGAAGCTGGGGAAGCGGCTGCTTTGGGGCCCGAACTCCACAAAGCAGGAGGACTGAAAGATGTTATTGTCAGGGCCCCTCAACATAAAATGACATTATATACAGTGACACTGTAGGAAACGGACAGAGCAGCTGACGGTCCTAGTCTGAGAGGAAGATCTTGGGGGTGTACGGGAGGAGGGGGCTGTGAAGAAGTTGCTGGGGGACCCATTCAAAATTTTGCTGTGGGGCCCAATCATTTTTAGTTACACCACTGCTTCCTGTTATGCCACCTGTTGAAAAGCAGCCCTAGTTTAGAGTTATTTTCATATGTGGCATTTATTGTGTGGCAGAAAACAAAGAACATGGTGGGAAGTCATGAAGCCCTGAACTCCAGAATTCTAGCATCAAGATGTTGCATGCCCAAAAAGTTTAAGATTTTTGCATTTTTACACCACTCACTCCAATTTTAAAAAGTGGGTAGCAAAGTGAGAGTGCTTAGCTTCGTTCATTATTTTCACTCCAGATTTATCACAGCAACTTACCAAAAAAAAGCCTGTGGCTTCTGTGCAGTGTTAATCGAGTATAGATTAGAAGAAAGTGGTGACTTGCTCTAGCTCTGGTCCTCAGGATTCCTGGAGTCCCTAAAGATGAGGTTTCCCAAAAACTGAGTGTATGCACTAACCCTCAGCAAGACAGAGCCAAGGGTCTGACTGCTTCTGTTCAAGCAAGGGAAATGGATCATAAGTTTAACAGATCCACTTACTGTTATGTTGCCTGAAGACTGTGCATAAGAATCTGTAAAACTCACTGTAATTTAGAGAGCTTCAGTAGGTGACGGGTGGTGAATGGCTTAGGAACAGACAAGTATTTAGAAAGGATGGTTTATTGATTCCTTTCTGAACGTGTTTCTCCTGGACAATGCTAATGAATTTATCCTTGAATTCTTCTTTTTGCCCTCTTAATTAACTTTGAGTTTTCCTAATGAACTCTGAAGCTTTGTTTTATTTATTCGTGTACATGGTACCTGGAAATAATAAATACAGGATGAATCCTTTGAACTGTGTTTGGCCCATTAAATTCAATGTACCCATCACGATACACAGGTTAAAACCTTTTTCCATTTTTGGGCATTCAGAAGTATCCCCCTGATAAAATACCCGGCAGATGACTAAAATAAAATGTGAATGCAATAACACTAAAAGAGATCAACTTTCTAAGTCTCTGGTAAATAGGGAATATTTAATCAATATGCACATGGTTTTTGGTTGGGCCTGGCTTTTCCAGTTCCTTTTTGTACAGTACAATGGCAGTCAGAAGGAAGGATCATCTAGCTGCTCCTCTGTCTCATTACTAGTGGGTGAAAGGAGTGGGACTGGTTGCTGATGATACTCTTAAATTTTGCAGTGATCCTCCCTTTCTATCACCAAATCCAGATGAGGCAGTTTGGCACTCACTACGCTGCCTTTCTGTTCTTATCTGCCTCCTTGACACTCATCCCCCAGACTATGATAGTGTAGAATATGATACAGACTTATGATGAGCGAAGTTTATAAAAATTCTATTTGGCTGCTTACCTATTACTTCATCATGAAGCAAATTTCTTTGTAAGTAGCAGGCGCAATGATGGGGAACAGCACTTGTGCCGTGCCTCCCACCCTTTATTGAACCCCTCAGATGCCCCATTCATTGCTGATCGCAGCATCTGAAATAAAAAGGGCTTTCAGGGGTGGATTGGTTAAAAATAATAATAATAATGATGATAATAATAATAATACTCACCTTATTCATTTGAGCTCGAAGAGGCTGCCGAGGCCATCGTGATTGGAGATTCCACGCAAAATCTTACGTGGTGCGTGATGACGTCAAACGACACTGCGCACAAGATTTCGTGCAGGATCTTCAATCAAGATGGCTGCAGCGGCCTCTTCAAGCTCAAAAGGATGAGACGAGTATGTTTTTTATTATTTTACCTCAATTTCAGGGAAATCTGATTTGTTAATACGAAGCATGAGGAAATTCGGCTTCGCAGTGAAAAGTTCACTTTGGATACTTTCGCTCAACCCTAATACTGGCCATTGCAGAGATGTAAAATTTTTATAGTATTTTGTTACACACGTCGAAGGACTTCAGTTTCCCCATTGAATACAGGCGACTTGCACCTTTCTTGTGTATTTTGTCAGTTTATTTGCCAGTTGAGTTTATCATCAAGGTGGAGCCCCAGATATTTAGAGAATCTGACAGTCTCGACTTCCTGGCCATCAATAATAATCAGTTTCTTTGGTTTCATTGGCTGTCTGCATCTGTACTGCCAGCCTTTCCCTCCCTGCTCCACCATTCAGCCTGCAGATACAGATCACAATTCTCTGACACAATAGCAAACGGATCCGTCCCCCATTGATTTTCAATGGTCTTCAAGACAGATCCGTCATGGCTATAGAAGACATAATACAACCGGATCCGTTCATGGCAGATGCATGGGGTTGTACTAGTATGAAAGTAGCCTTAGTTGTGGACAATTTATTGATGTTTGGTCAAGACATAGAAAAAAACACAAAGGATATTTATTCAATCTTAAAAGGTTTTGGTATGCTCAGGGAATAAAATATATAGAAACACATCTCAGGCTATTTTGATTTCTAAAAATATAGGCACAAGGTAAAATAAGAGAACTGGGTTATAAATATTTAAAGAAAGTTTCAAATATCTGGCCATAATTTTGTCACATACTGGAGAAGGATATATTGCCATAATGTTTCTAAAGTTATAAAATAATGAGAGAGGGGACTTCTTTTTGCTATTGGGAGACGCCAAAAATGACTTGCAGCTCTACGATTTAGAATGTGCTGCAAATGCTCATTTCACTAGTAAAAAGTAAGCAATGTCAAAAAGGCTCTGAACACATTTATATGGAAAGGCAGGATACCATGAATTGCATTTGGTAAACTCTATCTCCATATAAGACAGGGACAGATGTCTGTACCTGATTTTACAATCTCTACTATCGCCAACAGGATGTGTGTGAGTGATTGGGCAGCCACAGTAAAAGGGGTTGTCGGAGTTATATGAATACTGAAGCAGCCCCTGTAAATGTGCTAAAACAACAAAAGAATGAAAGCTCACCTGTTTTCTCCCCTGTCTCCTCCAGCGATGTGCTCCGGTCTGTTCTCCTGGCTGCAGTGCTATTCAGTGCACACAGGTCACCACTGCAGACAATCATTGGCCTCAGCAGTGATGTCCCATGTGCTGCTGAGGCCAGTGATTGGCTGTAAAGTGACCTATGTTTATGGAACATCACTGCTGCAGTCAGGAAGATGATGTCAATGGCAGGGAGGATCAGAGCACATCACTGAAAGTAGCAGGAGAGAAAATGGCACGTTTATAGGGGCTGCCTAAGTTGTATTTAAAGGGGTTGACCCACGAAAAATATTCTACAGTTTTCAAACCAGCACCCTAGTCATGGGATAACCCTTTTAAATCAGACAACCCCATTAACTATAGTTTGGAACAGATCTTAATTTAGTCTTTGACACTGCGAGGAGTCTTACATGCTAGGACTTAGGTACATGCACACAACAGTGAAAAAACGGCCGTTAAAAATGGACACACTGTCAGCTTTTTCATGTCCATTTTTCTACCATTTCTGCGCCCATTTTCTGCCCAACTGTCCGTTTTTAATAGCCGCTTTGCATCCTTTTTCCATGGCTGTTAAAAATGGATGAATTTCATTGCCCCTTTTTTTTTAAATAAAATACCAACCCCTGCAGTAAACATAATGTCCCACACATTGGGCCCAGCAATAATAATGCCCTCCATAATGCCCCATAATGTCCCCCGTGCTTTTCACGTGTATTTAGGCTAACACTGTTCATAAAAAATATGCACTTTATATTTCTAGGAAGATAAACTCCCAGTGATAATCTGTAAATATCTGGAAATGGGATGGGGAAGTGGATATATAAGTTCTTGTGGACTGTAAGTATAGGCATGGGGTAGCCGTAAGTCAAAAACTGGGTAGGAGGATGTAAACAAGTAGACTTTTAGGATTTGAGGAAATGAAGGAGAGGTATGCATTGTGCTCTTATTGTGTTATTATTTGTAAATTATAGTCTAATATGGGAGTATGATAAAAGACATACTGTACTGTTTTTAATTTGTGAAAGAATTGTGTGAACATGTGCGGCCCGTGCTGCGGACCGCAAATAGTGGTCCTCAATGTATGGGCACTGGCTGTGTGCCCGCTGTTTGCAAATGCAGACCTGTTCACTCGAATGGGTCCAGAATCCACAACATTCAGTCCATACCACAAAAAAATAAAACATAGTGCATCCGCGGGCTTACGCTCCATGCCTTCGCTCCGCACCATTCCGTATCTTGCAGATTGCGGACCCATTCAAGTGAAAGGGTCCACATCCATGATACGGAGCACACATGGCCGGTGTCCAAATATTGCGAACCAGCTGCTTGCAATCTGGGCACGGCCACACACGTTCGTGTGCATGAGCCCTTATGGTATGGGACAAATGTCACTTTCTTACGTTATAGAATTGTATTAAAAAACACCAGAAATCGCTGTTAGTATAAGAAGGGATGGGAGACAATAAAGTTCAGAAAATGGAGGGAGACTCATTTGAAGATAATGCATAGAACTCCTAAAGCCTTTAATAGACTTTTTGGAAGGTACTACTGTTTATTGTAGGCTTTAAACAGGAATGCGAACAATGTGATTATAAAGATGTTGGACTGATTCACTATCAGTCCCACAATTTGGATGGAGGCCAAACCTTATACAGAGAGTGTCTGGCTATAATATGATGAATGAGATATGGCTGTTGTTGGTTCTCTATGATCCAGATACACGCATCCATAGATACATAATACATTTTATATGCCTGGCAGCAAAAAAATAAATAAATATTATAAACCAATAGCTCTCAGAATATCCACCACCCATAAGGGCTCCCAAAATATTACTATAATAATTGCTAATGGTGGAATAGCCAGATTTCTCTTCTTTTGCTATTGAGAAGAAAATAATATGGAGATGTGGAGATGGGCAAGATGTTTACCAAAAGTTTATGTGGAGATGGACAAGTCTGGTCTTTAGTTTCAGATGAGGGGCAGATATTCCTGTAGATTAAAAGATCTAAGGCAATGGAAGGGGGCAGGTTAAAAATGTAAAAATATAGTCTACAGGCTCATGATGACTAGCCTGGAAGCGACAGGGAATATATGGTATATTACCAGCATTTATGTTATATTACAATATTGTAGTAGTTTTAATACTTATTCCATAATATGTTTGTTAGGTTCTTTGGGGCTATTTTGGCGGCAAGCACATAGATATCTGTAAGCCTCGTTCCGGTTAATGGAACTTATTTTCAGTTGCAAAAATTTTCTGCAACAAAAATTGCCATGTGTGAAGGCACTCTTAGTGTACAGTCACATATTCAGCTTTGTAGTTTTTGAAGCTGATTGTACTGTAGAAAAAGAGGATAGACAGAATCTGTCCTTAGGGTAGGGCCACACATTCAGTTTTTTATGCTTTTTGAAGAAAAAATGGGTGGATTCAAAAAAGAGAAGGCATATTATCTGTTCTTAATACCTTCTCTCTTTTTATGATCCGCACCTGATTTTGGCCTTAAAAACTGCATAAAAAAACCTGAACGTGTGGCCGTAGTCTCAAGTAACAAGAAGTGCTAAGTATACCTGCAGTCTACACAAAAGTTACTCTGGACCAGCAGAGACTATAAAGGTGTAGAGTACATATCATCTGTCTTCAAGATTCACTTGAGTAGACTTACAAGACATTACCTGGAATACATAGGCTAATTACATCACTTTTCAACTAATGTCCTGATCATATACACAGACAGGCTGCAATGTGATACTTCACAATGAACAGCCCATTGAAGTGAAACTAATGATCACCTGAGCAGCCTCTGAACATTAACAGCTTCAATGCCAGGCCACTGAGCTATCAACAATAGTTTAATTTTGTTATTTTGTTTATTTTTTATAGTTTTTTTGAAAAAAGGAGAAATGGCATCAAAAATTGAATTAAAGGAGTTGTCCAGTATTAGAAAAGCATGGCTGTTGTCTTTCAAAAACAGCACCACATCTGTCCATGGGTTGTCTGGTATTGTCGCTCAGCTCTATTGGCATCAATGGGACAGGGGTGTTGCTGTTTTTGAACAAAACCAGCCATGTTCTTCTAATACATAGTGCCCTTCTACAGTAGACTGCCCCCTTAGTGCCCGCTTAAAGTTAATAAAATAAAAAAAGTAATACTCACCTATTCCCAGAGGTAATTGCGCTTTCGCTGGCAGCATCACGTCTGCTGGGATGAGCAGAAGAGCGCACAGGCTAGGGGATGATCCTTGGCCTATGTGTTCTCATCAAAAGCACAGCAGGCGTGATTAACAGCTCTCTTTTTCACCATTGCATTCAACTGTATCTGCATCCACAGGATGCAGATACAGTTGGAGTCAGGACATACCTCAGCCACTCCGGAAACACAGGACAGCAGCCAAAATCCTGGAATGTCCTGCCAGATTCGGGATGGTTGGAAGGTATGCTTGCTGAGGCGGGTCACTGCTGCAGCCAGTTATTTTCTGAGCAGCAATTTCCTGTCTGTTGAGATGGGCCAAGAAACAGAGACCTGCAGGGAACTGGCGGGACAGGATGGAAAGCATAGGAACAGGAACGTGGGGGAACGATAAGGTGAGTAGAATTTTATTACATAAAACAAAAAGTGTCCATATATTAAATATATATATATATATATATATATATATATATACACAGTACAGACCAAAAGTTTGGACACACCTTCTCATTCAAATAGTTTTCTTTATTTTCATGACTATGAAAATTGTAGATTCACACTGAAGGCATCAAAACTATGAATCAACACATGTGGAATTATATACATAACAAAAAAGTGTGAAACAACTGAAAATATGTAATATTCTAGGTTCTTCAAAGTAGCCACCTTTTGCTTTGATTACTGCTTTGCACACTCTTGGCATTCTCTTGATGAGCTTCAAGAGGTAGTCACCTGAAATGGTCTTCTAACAGTCTTGAAGGAGTTCCCAGAGATGCTTAGCACTTGTTGGCCCTTTTGCCTTCACTCTGCGGTCCAGCTCACCCCAAACCATCTGGATTGGGTTCAGGTCCGGTGACTATGGAGGCCAGGTCTTCTGGCGCAGCACCCCATCACTCTCCTTCATGGTTAAATAGCCCTTACACAGCCTGGAGGTGTGTTTGGGGTCTTTGTCCTGTTGAAAAATAAATGATGGTCCAACTAAACGCAAACCGGATGGAATAGCATGCCGCTGCAAGATGCTGTGGTAGCCATGCTGGTTCAGTATGCCTTCAATTTTGAATACATCCCCAACAGTGTCACCAGCAAAGCACCCCCACACCATCACACCTCCTCCTCCATGCTTCACGGTGGGAACCAGGCATGTAGAGTCCATCCGTTCACCTTTTCTGCGTCGCACAAAGACACGGTGGTTGGAACCAAAGATCTCAAATTTGGACTCATCAGACCAAAGCACAGATTTCCACTGGTCTATTGTCTATTCCTTGTGTTCTTTAGCCCAAACAAGTCTCTTCTGCTTGTTGCCTGTCCTTAGCAGTGGTTTCCTAGCAGATATTCTACCATGAAGGCCTGATTCACACAGTCTCCTCTTAACAGTTGTTCTAGAGATGTGTCTGCTGCTAGAACTCTGTGTGGCATTGACCTGGTCTCTAATCTGAGCTGCTGTTAACCTGCGATTTCTGAGGCTGGTGACTCGGATGAACTTATCCTCCGCAGCAGAGGTGACTCTTGGTCTTCCTTTCCTGGGGCGGTCCGCATGTGAGCCAGTTTCTTTGTAGCGCTTGATGATTTTTGTGACTGCACTTGGGGACACTTTCAAAGTTTTCCCAATTTTTCGGACTGACTGACCTTCATTTCTTAAAGTAATGATGGCCACTCGTTTTTCTTTACTTAGCTGCTTTTTTCTTGCCATAATACAAATTCTAACAGTCTATTCAGTAGGACTATCAGCTGTGTATCCACCTGACTTCTCCACAACGCAACTGATGGTCTCAACCCCATTTATAAGGCAAGAAATCCCACTTATTAAACCTGACAGGGCACACCTGTGAAGTGAAAACCATTTCAGGTGACTACCTCTGGAAGCTCATCAAGAGAATGCCAAGAGCGTGCAAAGCAGTAATCAAAGCAAAAGGCGGCTACTTTGAAGAACCTAGAATATGACATATTTTCAGTTGTTTCACACTTTTTTTATGTATATAATGTGTTAATTCATAGTTTTCATGCCTTCAGTGTGAATCTACAATTTTCATAGTCATGAAAATAAAGAAAACTCTTTGAATGTGAAGGTGTGTCCAAACTTTTGGTCTGTACTGTATATATATATATATAAATATATATATATATACACACACACACACACGCGCACACACTATATAGGTGGGTCACTGGGAGTGTCAAGTCTTGCTACATTAAGTGTGGAGCGAGTGTTCCCAGCTGTGCCTCTGGTGAGGGTTGGGGGAGGGTAGGGACAGGTATGGATTTCAGCCAATTCCCTCCAGTTCACAAGATCCAGTTATTAAAATTACAACTGGATCGGAGAACAGTGTTACCGGCTGGCAGGGCAGTTGGAGTTGTTCGCTTCCATTGCTTTGCGCGCCACTGATGGTTTAGCTACTTAGTTGGGTGGTATGTGTGTGTAGTGTATATATGGTGTATTTATGTATGTGTACGATGTATATGGTGTATTTGTGTGTGTATCTGTGTTGCGTATATATGGTGTATGCATATGTAAACATGTGTCGTGACGCCGAGTGTCCGCTGTTGAGTAGGGAACCTGTTAAAAATTTGAATCCCACCCCTGGGAAGGGGTAACCGGCACTATATATGCTCGGGTCATTATGAAGGCAAATATTTATGGGGTTTTTATCTATACTGAGGGCATTTATATATATTGGGGGCTCTATGGAGGGAATTATAGATACTGGGGGCCACTGCAGTGGGCATGAATATATACAAAGGGTACTGTGGGGGCAATTAAATATACCAAGGGTACTGTAGGGCATTAATATAAAAATGTGTATGCGGTATTATAGTTATTCTCCTCCAGAAGTATTACTTTTAAGGGAGAATAGAGTGTCACATAGAGGTACCGTATGTCCATACATGAAGTACCTATGGGTACACAGAGTCCAAGGTTCGTGGTATAGAAACCCAGATAAATAACATGAATTTACTGTGTGTGAGGTTTGCATAGGGATCCTAGAGCATCAAGCTACTGTACACTTCTTTATATACACAAGCATATATAAATTGATGTTATTAAACTGGAAATATTTGTGGTTTTAAGTTTCTAGTCTCTCATTTTGAGTTCACTCACGCAGCTCGTCACTCAGCCAAGCTGCAAAACGCAGTGTGCTAATGAAGAGATTGAGTTAATGACCTCAGTCCTGCAGCTGCTTCCAGCGAACAAATAATATATGAGTGTCTGTTACATCCTCGGAATACTACCAATTTCATTTTGGTGCTTTATTGACCATGTGACATGCAAAATGGGGAGAGACAAAAACTTCTTTAAATACTGAAATTAGAGGTGGCTTTTAGAAAAAAAAAATTGCGTGAGGCAATATGAAATTCTCAGTCACTTCCAACCACAAATTTTAAGGGGCTTGTAAAAAGTAAAATGCAACATAAAACACATAAAACTGGTATTAAAAGGTTATTCCCTTCTTAGACACTTAGATATTTATGGACATCTCTGGCGCCCACGTTTATCTCAAGAATAGCAATCATCAAACCGGTCGATGTGGTGCGTTAATGGAGAGGTGGCATGGGTGCTTGGCAGTTTCACAATTCTGGAGATAGGTGAGGGTCGCAGAAGTGGGACCCACATCTATAAGACATATATTGCATATTCTGTAAATATGCCATAAATGTACAAGATGGGAATAACCCTGTAATGAGCAGACCTAGAATCACTTGAGATGAATGGCTTATTTTAATTTTTTTTTACAAAATTCTGCATGCTCTGGGTATACTATTTTTTCTGGCATTTTTCCCATAAGCTTCTGTATAGGATATCATAAATGCCAGAAAAAAATTCTTGTACAAAATAAAAAAGGCAAAAGTTTGTAAAAAAAAAAACATTCAAAAGTCTTGACATGCATGATATTTTTTACAAGCATTTTAAGTGTGTAAAGGAACACTTAGGGCACTGCCACAGCATTTTCAGGCATTTTTTTTGCTTGAAAAAAACTCCCATGAAAGTCATGCGTTTTTCCAAGTGCTTTTTTATTGTTGCATTTATTAGTCACATTGGGTAGAATTTATCATGGGGGTCAGTTTTGCATTGGCGTACTTTGTGTCACATTTATAAAATGCCGCATGTTGTTTGATTAATTTGTCTCATCCTAAACCTAACCTCCTTTATCTAGAGAAGCTACACCAGCTTTCCTACTCTACCCTTCTACTGGAGAGAGATTGCATCTTTTTAAAGAAGTCTCAGTGATAAATCTAGAGTGAAACTCATTACTATACCTAACTACATCAACTTTCCCGCCCATATTTCCAAACTGGAGTAAGGGTGGGTTCAAATCTGCGTTCTGGATTCAGTTATGGCTTTCAGTTATAACATGGTTATAACGGAAAATAACGGAATCCATAAGACGGAAGTAAAAACGGAAGCCTTTAAGAGGCATTCCATTTTGATCCGTCTTCATAGAAGTTTATGGGAATCATAACGGATCCATCTGGTTCCCGTTATGCAAGACGGAAAACTTTTTTCTCCGTTCTGCATAACGGAAACGGGACGGATCTGTTATGATTCCTATAGACTTCTATTAAGACGGAATGCCTTTTAAAGGCTTCTTTTTTGCATTCCGTCATAATACAAGTCTATGGGCAGCATAACGGATCCATCCTTCCGTCTTATGGATTCCTTTATATTCCGTTATAACCATGTTATAATGGAAAGCCAGAACGGAATCCAGAATGCAGATGTGAACCCACCCTAAGTGGTATAAAAATGCAAAATTTTGCTACTTTTGAAAGTCCGAATTTTGGAGTGAAGACTAGATAAATCAGGGCTATTATGTTTTTGAGTTTTTAAGAGAAGTCCATAGGAAAACATCTTAAAAAAAAACACCTAGAAGCAAGGTTAAAATAACATCAGGACACTGTCTTAAAAAAGCACTAAAAAAATTGCAGGGTTCTTAGGATCTTTTATCATGTACTGTATGGCGAGCATGTAACATCTGATGTGAAGTTTTTTTTCTCCCCCCCAAAAATTGCAGGGTTCTTAGGATCTTTTATCATGTACTGTATGGCGAGCATGTAACATCTGATGTGAATTTTTTTTTCTCCCAAAAACAAAATAATGTGTATTTAAAAAAAAAAAAAGTCCAAGGGGGATTCACTTCAGAATTCTGGCATAAAAAAGGCACAAAATAGTGGTTTGCGGCTTTTTGGGCTTATCTGCACCAAAATGTTTTGCATTTTTACATTACATACTCCAATTTTCAAAAGTGGGTAGGGGAGTGGCCATGGTCAGCCTGTTGACATTATTTTAGCCAGCTGTTAAAATGCTGCAAAAATTGCAATCTCACTCCAGTAAGGGGTGGTACAGTAAGTGGATTAACACAGAAGTGTTATCAAAAATTGGGTAACATTTGATAAATTCAGAAAATTACCATGCACACTCCTGAAAAACTGAATTTACAATAAACTTTAAAAATACAGTTCAACAATACAAAACAGTTTGGGGGTCATTTATTAAATATGGCTTTTTAGACACCAGTCTTAATAACCCCTATAGCTGGCGGTGGATCCACCAAAGATATGAAGAGGTTTTGGCCTCTATATAACTTCGGCGGATCCAGCGCCAGTCTAAATGTAAGCTTCCTTGCTGTCTTAAATTTATACAATTTTCTATGCCTGAGGCCTCTTGCACACAAACGGATTTTCATTCTGTGTTCATTCCGTTTATTTTTGCGGACCATATACGGAACCATTCATTTCAATGGGTCCACCAAAAAAACTGAAGGTACTCTGTGTGCATTCCGTTTCCGTATTTCCGCATTTCCCTTCTGCAAAATAATAGAACATGTCCTATTATTGTCCGCATTATGAACAAGGATAGTACTATTATATTAGGGGCCAGCTGTTGTGTTCCACAAAATACGGAATGCACATGACGTCATGTGTATTTTTTGCAGATCTGTTTTTTAGGGACCGCAAAATACATACAGTCGTGTGCAAGAGGCCTAAAACAGGCATAGAAAATGATGAATGAGATTGGCCTGCCAGCCTGTCCCCTTCCCTGCCCATACCATGCCCACTTTTTTAGTCCTGGTGTGAGCGGGAAAAAGTTTCACATTGCGGAACAAATAACCTTTGCACTGCAATCTGCACCAGAAATACACCTAATATAGGTGTATTTCTGGACAGTAAATGAGCCTCTAAGTGTAAACAACAGCATAAAGCATAGAGCAAGTGCAGTAAAGTAGTGAGCTGATAGCTTTGCTTAGTAGCAATAGGGGCAAATGTCCATAAACGTCCATAGTCCAAATTACCCTTGCTCAAGAGCACTAAATCACTATTACTAAATCTGCACCAACGCATTTTAATAGTGTGGTGTAGTGTGGGTTTGAAATGCATGGTGTTTTCAACAACAACAAAAGTGAAAGTATTCTCCCCTAGAAGAGTTGCTTTCAGGTGCTTCATGAATGCAATATACAGTGACACTCAAGTGCTTACAGATCTGTAATATCCACCCACAGAGACTATGATACTTTTTATGTAATAAAAGCTACATGGAAAACTGCACAATGTGAAGTGGATTTTACTGTTTCTGTGGAATATTAGGCTGTATCATTCTTTATATACAGTTTTCTCCTTGAAATTAAAGGGGTTTTCCGAGTGTTTTAAACTGAAGACCTAGGATAGGTCATGAGTATTTGATCAGTGGGGGTCTGACACCCAGGACCCCCGCTGGTGAGCTATTTAAACAGACCACAGCACTCTGGTGAATGCTGTGGCTTCTTCCTAGGCCATGTGACATCAAGTACATCAGTCATCAAGCCTAGGCGCAGCTCAGTTCTATTCAAAGGAATGGGGCTGAGCTCTAATACCAAGGACAACCGCAATACAATGGACAGCGCTGTGTTTGGTAAGCTGCGAGGAGGCTTGGTGCTCAATGGAGTGTCGCAGCATCTTCAAACAGCCGATCAGTGGGTATGCTGGGAGTCGGACCCCCCACCGATCAGTTACAGATTACCTAGCCTGAGGATAGGTCATCAGTATTAAACACTGAAACCACAACAAACCCAACACTGGTAGAAACACACAATGTCTTGAAAACAGAGTGGGTTTTCCAGGACTTACATATTGATGAACTATTCTCAGGTTAGGTCATAAATGTTCCATTGGTGGAGTTCCAACACCCAGCACCCGAATCCAACCAGCTATTTCGGGAGCTGCTGATGACGGAAACATAACAGTGCATGGAAGACTCCATTCACTGTGTAGTTTCTGGCACCGGCATACTGAAGCTCAGCTCCCATTCACTTGAATGTCAGAAGAGCTGCAGTACTCTAGCATGACCACTGCACAGTGGACAGAGTCTTCTGCTTCCAGCTCTGTACACTGTATAGTTTATGGCTCCAGCGCATCTCCAAAACTGCTGAAGGGCGGAGGTGCTGGGTGTCAGAACCTCACCGATCTGATAGTGAGGACCTATTCTGTGACTAGGTCATCAATATCTAATCCCATAAAACCCTTTTAAACTATTGGCATTTTTCTATTATAATATGCTTCTATTTAAGACTTAGGGTGACATGTATTAAAGGTATTTACGCCACTATTGAGGTATAAAAAAGTCACAGATTTTGGTGCACGCCATACTTGCTGAAAAATTTGCAACATTTGCCCCTTCCTGCCACTTTTCAGAAGTTGCGAGAAAATGAACATGGAAAGGGCCAGTACATTTCTGCATTCAAACCAATTTTCTAGAGTGAATTAAGACACAATTCTATGGCTGCCAGAAGGCTGCTGTAGATTATGGTCTGTTGCACGGCCAGCAGGAGGATATTCCAAATCTATGAGAGCCTTGCACCTTTGCATAAATTTGCCGCTGCTCAGGGGGAATCATGATGAATGATCTTGATTACTGTCACCTTTTGTTTTTATTTTTTGTGCTCTGTATTTCTCGAAACTGTAGGTTTGATTGCTTTGTTTAATTTTCCACCAAACCATATGTAAAACAGCCAAAGAAACTGAGATCTGAGCTTCTGTGTAAAATGTCTCTACCGTGAAGCCCAAATAAATGACTAAATCCAAACAGCAGACTTAAAATACAAATCAACTTCCCATTACATATGAATGCATTGTAATAGACTAATTGGAAAAAAAACTCACAAGGGAGGCTGCAAAACTATCAGAGTTATATCAACCGAGCACATGCAACATGATGAAACATCTTTGGCACATCTTTAACAGTCTGTAATTATGCCTTCACCCATGGGGTAGAAAATAAATGCACGGAGTGACTGGGAGAATCATAGATCAGTTCAGAACAGATGTACAGCCTTTTTAACCCTCAAGAGAAATCGAGAAAGCATGTTTACATGAATGTAAATTATACAGCATGGCAGCAGCAATGTGACAAAGCACATGGCCCAATCACATCTGTAGGCCACCAGCCTCTGCAATTACCTCTCAATCCCGGATGTCTGCCATACAGCAAAATAGCAAGATCGTCACAAAACAAAGCCATGAATTGTGTCTCTCAACGTCATATGCAATCTGGAGACACATGAAGGATTCCATGTGATTCTATGATTGGCATGCTTCAATGTACACCGTATTGCGGAGGTATTCGCCCCATATCTCATTAAGACATTGTATGGTGGCAGCATGTGGGGTACCTACCGGTCCTTAATAAAGACCTGTATAGACCCTGTGTGGGATAGAATCTTTGCTGCATGTATGAACGCTGGGAAATTTTCACAGAGCTTTCCCAGAGTCCTGAAGGGCAACAACTTACAATTTAACCCCTTAAGGACACAGGGCGTACCGGTACGTCCTAACTTTAAATAGGGATTCCGGCGCCGCGGGGGTTAATCGGAAAGGGATGCCGGCTGAAATCATTCAGCCGGCATCCCGTAACAACGCAGGGGGGGGGTCATTTGACCCCCCGTAACGGCGAACACAGAAAACCGCAGGTCAATTCAGACCTGCAGTTTTCTGCGTTTCCGGTCCATTCGGGTGTCCTGTGACCCGATGAACCGGAAAAAGACTGCGATCGGTGGCGTGATTACACACCACCAATTGCAGTACGAAGATTTGGAGAGGCGGTGCTGGCCCTGGTGCTGAACACTGCTGTCCAGGGTGCTGATTGGTGCAGGGAAGAGAGGCGCGAGATTCAAACTTCCTGCGCTCCTCTTTCCCCTCCTCTTCCTGTCCAGCACCCTCACCGTGCAGCACCGTCCAGCACCAGCTCTTGCGTCCCCCTAAAATCGGCATCCATCACCCTCCTGCACCCATCGCCATCCAGGTAGGTTAGGGTCAGTGAGGGAGAGGCACCGTTAGGCAGGAAAAGAAAAGTTAGTTAGGAAAAAAAAATTAAAAATAACTTTTATCTAAATCTTTCTTTGTTCCATCTCTCAGACCCCAGACCCCCCTGCCACTCGTCCTGCCAAATAATAGTTTACGACCACATATGGGGTGTTTCTGCAAACTACAGAATCAGGGCAACCCATTTTGAGTTTTGTTTGGCTGTTAACCCATTTTTTCCAGTAATAAAGTAAGGGTTAAAATGGAAAATTTTCCAAAATATAGAAATTTTGAATTTGTTTCTCCATCTGCCATTAACTCTTGTGGAACACCTAAAGGGTTAACAAAGTTTGTATACCTTGAGGGGTGTACTTTCTTAGATGGAGTCACTTTTTTGAAATTTCTATTCAAGGGGTGCAACAGGGGGCTTCAAATGGGACATGGTATAAACAAAACCAGTCCTGCAAAATCTGCCTTCCAAAACCCATATGGTGTTCCCCTCCTTCTATGTGCTACCGTTTGGCCAAACAGTAGTTTACGACCACATATGGGGTGTTTTTGCAAACTACAGAATCAGGGCAACCCATATTGAGTTTTGTTTGGCAGTTAACCCTTGTTTTACTCCTGGAAAAAATGTATTATATTTGAAAATTTTCCCAAAAATAGAAATTTCTAAATTGTTTCACCATCTGCCATTAACTCTTGTGGAACACTTAAAGGGTTAACAAAGTTTGTAAACCCAGTTTTGAATACCTTGAGGGGTGTACTTTCTTAGAGGGAGACACTTTTTTGAAATTTTTATTCAAGGGGTGCAACAGGGGGCTTCAAATGGGACATGGTATAAACAAAACCAGTCCTGCAAAATCTGCCTTCCAAAACCCATATGGTGTTCCCCTCCTTCTATGTCCTCCCATTCGGCCAAACAGTAGTTTACGACCACATATGGGGTGTTTCTGCAAACTACAGAATCAGGGCAACCCATTTTGAGTTTTGTTTGGCAGTTAACCCTTGTTTTATTCCTGGAAAAAATGTATTATATTGGAAAACGTTCCCAAAAATAGAATTTTTGAAATTGTTTCTCAATCTGCCATTAACTCTTGTGGAAGATCTAAAGGGTTAATAAAGTTTGAAAAAACTGTTTTGAATACCTTGAGGGGTGTAGTTTCTAGAATTTTTGGGAGGTTTCTATTATCTAAGCCTCACAATTTGACTTCAAACCTGAACTGGTCCATAAAAAGTGGGATTTTTGAAGATTTCTGAAAAATTTCTAAATTTGCTTCTAAACTTCTAAGCCTTGTAACATCCCCAAAAAATTTAATATAATTCCCAAAATGCTACAAACATGAAGTAGACATATGGGGAATGTAAAGTCTTCGCACTTTTTGGGGGTATTACTATGAATTACGGAAGTAGAGAAACTGAAACTTTGAAATTTGCGAATTTTTGGTAAATATGGTATTTTTTATGCAATTTTTTTTTACTGTTTTGACCCAATTTTAGCAGTGTCATGAAGTACAATATGTGACGAAAAAACAATCTCAGAACGGCCTGGGTAAGTCAAAGCGTTTTAAAGTTATCAGCACTTAAAGTGACACTGGTCAGATTTGCAAAAAAGTCCTTAAGGTGAAATAGGGCTGAGTCCTTAAGGGGTTAAAGGGGCTTTTCAGGCTGATGACTTATCTTCAGGATTGATCATTAATATCTGATCGGTGAGCATCCAGCAGCCTGCACCCTCACCGCTCAGCTGTTCCCTGCGGCCTCTGGCACAGAAACTGGCACTTTGAAAGGAACAGGAAGCACAGCTCTGTTCATAGTGTAGAGACCACTTACTGCAGATCATCTGACATTCACTGCAATGGAAGCTGCATTAACCCCACACATTGCCACTTTAAACACAGATGTGTTTCCTGTTCCTTTCAAAGTGCCAGTACCCCAGCGCCGGAGACTGCAGGGAACATCGATCATGGGTGAATGAGGTGTCAGACTCTCACCGATTTATACACTTTAAACATTTTATAACATTTATAAATTTACTGAATAGCGAAATTTCTAAAATCCAAATTGCATCAAATAATGAAATAATATACAAGGTAGGACCAAATATGCAGATAGGAACCCGACAAACACTTTCTGAATCAATACTGTAAATTTAACAATGCAAATCTTTCCCTGAGATAAAAAAAAGGGATATTTAAAGGGGTTTTCCAGGATTTTGATACAAATGTCCTATTTCAGGATAGGTCATTAATATCTGATCAGTGGGGGTCCAAGTGAATGGGGCGATACCAAGCACAGCAGCTCTACAATGTACGGCTCTGTGTTTGGTAAAACAGGAGAAGGCCATGGTGCTTGCAGAAGCTTGGGAGGTCTAGTTAATGAACAATCTTGCATTATATCCTATATAATATTTACAGCATTTTTTTGTAACCATTTTAAAGGGAGGGAAAACGATATAAGGTAATGATTTTTGATATTTATACTGTACTGTGATAGAGAGACCTTTGGATCTGTAACCCCCAGAGAAGTTGTACTCATATAGTATGTAGAGCCTGACACAATATCTAGGTGTTGTGTGTCAGCAAAAGGAAGGTGGAACCAAAATTCAGGAGACAGCTGGAGAAGGTTTTGAGCCTGTACAGTTAAAGGTCCTACACTGCAGTAGACATAGAGTCTGTTGTGTGTCCTGAGCAAGGAGATAGTAAAAACCAAAGTGTCTACAGAACTAGGTGGGAAGGGTTAGCCTGCAAGTGTGTCCTGCTCAATTCAGAAAGAACTGTGCAGAGTATGAGAACTGGCAGAAAGATGCAAGATGAAGTTACAAAACAGAGCCAGACCAACCTGTGTGCCAGCCAGACCAACCTGTCTGCCAGCCTATAACAGAGAAGTGGACTGTAAGAGGGGAGCAGCACGGTATCAGAATAAGCACCAGATAGAAACCCAGAGTCAGTCCAAGTCATTAAAAGGGTTGTCCGGGGTCAGAGCTGAACCCAGACATATACACATTTTCACCAGGGCAGCCACCCTGACTTTGGCATCAGAGCAGTCCATGCTCCGATGCTCCCCTTTGCTCTGCGCTAAATCGCGCAGGGCAAAGGCATTTTCTGGAGTTCCAGTGACGTATCGGGCTTTCCATGGGGCTGCCAGGCAGATGCTTCCGCCCAGCAGTCAGCCCGGTGACATCACTGATGGGTGAGGTTTAGTGCTGTCCTAGCTTGTAAAACGGCTAGGGCAGCGCTAAAGCCCGCCCATCAGAGCCGGTGACATCACCGAAGACACTGCGAGGCGAAAGCCTCCGCCCGGCAGTGTGTTATTGTAATTAAAAGAGCCCTTGCCCTGCTCGATCCAGCGCAGCGCAAGGAAGAGCATCGGAGCATGAAATGCTCCAATGCTAACATCAGGGGGGCTGCCTGGGTGAAATTATGGGTATGTGTGGGTTCAGCTCTGAACCCGGACAACCCCTTTAAGTTAAAAGGGCACATGATGTAAGGACTGTTGTGCTGTATCCTACAAAACAATATATACTGCTGTACATTGCTTTGTTTGTCCCTGGTACCAGAATATTGTTTCTAGACACTGATCGCATACAGTATACAGGTTGAAGAGATGTTGAAGTTGTGTGCTGGTTATTTGTTGTATCATACTGCTATTCAGTAAAGAATTGCAAAATTTAATCACCTGCCTTATTGTTGTCACCATTCACATGCCCCCTTAGTCACAGGGACCTGGGTGCAACTACTGTATCTCACCTTCTAAATCCCCTATAGCTGCAACTCTGAAAAAGGGACTGGAAAAATAGGAGGGGGTAATTGTACTGGTAGGTAGAGATCACTGCTGGAGAGGACTGGATTTAGACTAGAGCTACACAGCAACTTACATGCTGAAAAATGACCAGATTGGCAATAATTACATTTAACATTGAAACACTGCAGTCTTCATCTTGCATTAACAAAGACTCTGTGTATCCCTATCCTTACTCCTATAGTGTTTCCAGTACAGAGCTGAAAGGGACGAACGGTTGAACATATTTGGGCACATTTCTAAAATCTGGACTGACAGCTTTTTTTCTTTTTTTTAGGTAGTCCTCTCCATAATTGTTTTACTTGTTTATTTCATTGGTGGCCATTTTCTGTCTGGAGGTGAAGCTTAATTTTTTGCAGCCATAAACCACATTTTTAAAGTGCATGCACCAATTTTTACCCCTACAATGCCAGCTAGCGTCAAGTCAGAGAACCCATACACTGACCATCATTTTTCCAAATTAAATGTACCTACGGTACTTTACTTGACAATGTAAGGCAAACCAGGCTCTCATATTTCAGATACAAAGTAGTAATCTGACTCCATGAACTATAAGGCTACAGTCACACAAATTTTGTAACGGCTAGTAAAGAGCAGCCATAAAAAAATAGGACATGTCCTATTTTTTACCTTTTTCACAGCCAGATGGATCCCACTGAAAGCAATGGGATTGTTTTTAACAGCCATTTAGACAAGAGTGCACCCGTTAAAAATGGGTACAAAGGGTAAACATTAACAACAAAAAAATACTCACCTCATCCACTTGCACATCCCGGAACACTTGCTCCTCACTGGATGTGCAGAACAGGACCTGTGCTCCCAGAGTGGTTACGTATCGCAGGTCCTGCTTAGAGATGAGCGAAGTTTAAAAAAAAATTAATTTACAACTTCGCTTGCCAAGAAATTGGATTTGTTATGAATTAATTTGTCATGAATCGCTATAAATCGGTTATACCCAGGCCACTCTGCTTTAGGGTAAGGCCACATGGAGCGGCCTTGCTACGGTGAAGAACCGCACCACCAATTAGCCCACAGCTGCCTTTCATTTAATAATGAAGACCGCACTTCATTGTTAATGGCTGCACGGCGCCTTTAAACAGGGGCTATTGCTAGTATGGGTTTTGGCTGATTAGACAGGGGGACAATATGCATATTATTTCTGTGCTGGCCTGCAATCTCCTGCAGGTTATGCGACAGTAAACACAGAATACAGTATTAATCAGTGGTATACCCACTTCTCCAACCCCAGTGCTCTCCTGCCCTACAGGTGGGAGCCCTTCTTCTGCAATCTGCTTTTCCTCCTTTTCCACATTATCTAATATTGATGAGAATGTCATCAGGAACATCCAGCTCCTCCTCTCTCTGCACCTTGCTGACTTTTCTAGGACATGGAGACTTTGATGATTTCAAAGAAGTAAAGCCAGGAAAAGATGAGGATGGTCATCATTAAGACCTAGCCCCCCTAAGCGGTGCAGACTGGACGATATTGGGGGCACCGGAATAATAAAGGTTTCCATCTTACTGGTATTGAATTACATATCTTAGTTTACACCTGATGTAGGAAATGTAAGAATAACTAAATAAACCTGATGCAGAATAAGTCTCCCTGCACTCTCCTTGCACTCTTCCTCTCCAATATTCTTTTATTAATCGTTTTCAGCAACACTGTCCCTGGCGCATGAGTGCTTGTCACATCTCTCCCTATACTCAGCTCACAGGACAATGGCGGAAACCACGTGGGATGAGGGTTGGATTGGGCTGTGACATCACAGGGGATGGCTATTTGTGGATTGGCTGGCTACACAGCATTATGGGTGATCTCGTATTCCTGGGCTTTTATTTCACTTTGTAACAAGTGCAGGAGCCATTTTTGGAGAAAGTGATTTGTTAACACGAAGCGCAAGGGAATTCAGATTTGTTGCGACAAACTGCGCTAATGAATGCGTCGCTTCACTCAACACTAATCCTGCTGCCTCAAGTGAAGGGACACTCACTCCTCACAGGATAAAGTACGAAACGACCTGCATTCTCAGGGGGTGGCCCCAGCAATAATATTGGGGCCATTCATGGGGGCATTATTAATACTGGGGGCCACTAATAGAGGCAAAATAATACTAGAAGGCACTAAGAGGACATTAATCATACTAGGGGCACTATGGGGACATTATGTATACAGAGCGCACAGCTGGGGTTGGGACTCCAAAAAAAAAACTATTGCATTCATCCACTTTTAACAGTAGTTAAAAATGGATGCACAATGATTGTAAACACCAACAGATTGCCAGAAAACAGGGAACAATTTGTTTAAAAACAACAAAGAGACAGTGTGTCCGTTTTTCATGGCCATATTTTACGTGTAAATGAAGCCAAAGTGTAAGGTTCTAGAGACAGTCTCTATGAGTATGTCTGTATTGAACCAGTACTCACAGCAAGACACTTTGTCCAACAGGGTCAACTCATTTAAAGAGGCATGAATGAAGAATCCATTCTTGTAAAGACACACAATTGACAAAAACAGCAGATGAAAAGAGGATTCTTTGCTAGAGCTGAACAGGATCCCAGAATACTATAATGAGCTAGAACAGGTAGCGACTGATGATATCAGAGCTAGACTGCAGAAAGACAGCAGGGACAAACTACAAAAAGACAAGCTACATGCAATACAGCAATGTGACTAGGGTTGCCACCCGTCCGGTATCTCACTGGCAAGGCCAGTAATTTAGTGGCCCTGCTGATGCTGGTAATTTTTTTTAAGATTGCCAGTATTTTCCTGTGCCGACTGCTATTAATGAGTGCTTCCATTGTGGAGTGCTCATTAGTGCAGTCTTTACCCAACTACCCGTGTTGATAAAAAAAAAAAAAAAAGCACTCACCTCCACCATTTGCCCGCTCTGCTGACTGGATGTGCAGGACGGGACCTGTGAGGCGTCATCACGCTGGAGCGCAGGTCCTGTCCTGAGCTTCCAGTCAGCAGGGGGTGTTCACGGCAGTGAGAGCAAATGGAGGAGGAAAGTGCTTCTTTTTTTTTCTTTGCAGAGGCAAACTGGGGCCACTAATAAGGGCATTATTCTAACTGGGGGCACTATTGGGGGCATTATTCTAACTGGGGGCACTAATGGGTGGCATTATTCTTCATTGGGGGCACTAATGGGGAGCTTTATTCTTCCTTAGGGCACAAATGGGGAGCATTATTCTTCCTGAAGGGCACTAATGGGGGCATTATTCTTCCTGCGGGCACTAATGGGGGCATTATTCTTCTTGGGGGCACAAATGGGGGCATTATTCTTCCTGCGGGGCACTAATGGGGCTATTACTCTTACCAGGGGAACTAATGGCAGGCATTAACTCTGGGGTGCACTATTAGGGACATTAATATTACTGGGGCACTAATGTGGACAGCATTAATTTGGGGGGCATTACTATTACTGGGGAAACTAATGGGGGATTTATTAATTCTGTGCGGCACTAATGGGGGCATTAATATTACTGGAGGCACTAATGTGGACACTATTAATTCTAGGGAGTGCTAATGGGGGTATTACTATTACTGGGGGCACTAATGGGGGCAATATTAATTCTGGGGGCATTAATATTATTGGGAGCCACAGTGTGATAGCGACTTAACACCCCGTGTTGAGCCATGCCCCTACAACCACGCCCCCTTAGGGGTGTGGCTTAACCTGGCCGGTATTTTTTGTATGGAAAGGTGGCAACCCTAAATGTGACAGTAAATTAAAAGCGTAGGTCATGGGCTATGACCACAGAGAAGTAGGGGACAATGGCGATGATCAATGTGGTAAACTATCGACATGACTTTATAATATGATAATTTTACATGGTTATCCTGGAAAAGATAATGATGACCTATCCTGAGGTCATCACTCACTCACTACATTATATTGTACAGCGGCTGTTCTTGGTATTGCAGCTCAGTCTCATTCACTTGAATGGGGTTGAGTTGCAACTAGGCCATGTGACAGATGTTCGGTGACATCACTGGCCTAAGAAGAGGCTGTGGCGGTCACGGAGCAGCTTGCCTCTTCTAACAGCTGATCTGATGGGGTCCCAGGAGTTGGATCTTCGCAGATCTCATATTGATGACTTATCCTGAGAATAGGTCATCAATATCTTTTCCACGATGAAAGATGAATTAAATCAATGTACCGTATGAATTTGGCTACTAGTGGGAAATATTGGTATAGGGAGGCTTGCAACGAATATGAAGGTGCTGTAAGAATGCATTAAAGGGGTTGTCTGACTTCCCAAAAATAAGTGACAGCCAGGAAACTGTTTACAAAAAGAAAAAAAAACTTGCCGTTTGAAAGCCCCTTCATTCCAGCACTGAGCCTTTGCAGTCACTTGCCACTCATGCACACGCCACAGCTGAGGCCAGTGATTGACTGCAGAGGTCACATGATCATGGATGGGAAATCATCATTTCTGGTCCATTGGGGATGGAAAACATCTGGGACAGGGTGTTTGGCACTGGAACAGATGATTTGTCAAAAGGTGTTTTTATCTTCTTTTTTTTTTTTTTTTTTTTACTTTTCCTGACTGTCACTCATTTTTGGAGGTCAGGCAACCCCTTTAAATCAACTGTCACTAACTTAAAGCATGACATGACATTAACATCTGTAAAAAACCATCAGCCTGGAATTGACCGATATGGATTAATCTCCATGTCATTTATAAAGAAACAATTTATTTGTGTAACATCAGCTTTTGCACAAATGATTTTAGCAGGCAACCAAGTATACAACAGCCCCGACAGACTTCTCATGGTCACTAACGATTTCTATTACAGAGCGCTTCTCTGTTCAGGATTATTTTATTTTTCTTGTCTTTTCTGACAGCCTCCGTGCACTTCTTTGCGGGCTCTATTTGTATGCAGATGTGTTTGAAGATATTCGTATTGTCCCCTAAAAGCATGTTTCTGACGCAGAATACCTCTTCACATTTGCACTCTGATGAAACATGGCAAGATTTATGTTTTTTTAGTCTACCACATAGCAAGCTATAGGCATTTAGTGTTGGCAGCTGGACCTTCGCAATATAAAAAGAAGCAGACAATGATCTAAAGTTTATGATGGGAAACTATCCTGTCCCAAAATCTACAGTTGGAGAAATCAATCCTTCTGTTTCCCTCAGAGATATGCAATTACACCTCACCCCACTAATCCTCTACTGTCCATTTCTGTCAGTAACACCTCACCCCACTAATCCTCTACTGTCCATTTCTGTCAGTAACACCTCACCCCACTATATCCTCTACTGTCCATTTCTGTCAGTAACACCTCACCCCACTATATCCTCTACTCTCCATTTCTGTCAGTAACACCTCACCCCACTAATCCTCTACTGTCCATTTCTGTCAGTAACACCTCACCCCACTATACCCTCTACTGTCCATTTCTGTCAGTAACACCTCACCCCACTATATCCTCTACTCTCCATTTCTGTCAGTAACACCTCACCCCACTATATACTCTACTGCCCATTTCTGTCAGTAACACCTCACCCCACTATATTCTCTACTGTCCATTTCTGTCAGTAACACCTCACTCCACTATATTCTCTACTGTCCATTTCTGTCAGTAACACCTCACCCCACTATATCCTCTACTGTCCATTTCTGTCAGTAACACCTCACCCCACTATATCCTCTACTGCCCATTTCTGTCAGTAACACCTCACCCCACTATATCCTCTAGTGTCCATTTCTGTCAGTAACACCTCACCCCACTATATCCTCTACTGTCCATTTCTGTCAGTAACACCTCACCCCACTATATCCTCTAGTGTCCATTTCTGTCAGTAACACCTAACCCCACTATATCCTCTACTGCCCATTTCTGTCAGTAACACCTCACCCCACTATATCCTCTACTGTCCATTTCTGTCAGTAACACCTCACCCCACTATATCCTCTACTGTCCATTTCTGTCAGTAACACCTAACCCCACTATATCCTCTACTGTCCATTTCTGTCAGTAACACCTCACCCCACTATATCCTCTACTGTCCATTTCTGTCAGTAACACCTCACTCCACTATATCCTCTACTGTCCATTTCTGTCAGTAACACCTCACCCCACTATATCCTCTACTGTCCATTTCTGTCAGTAACACCTCACCCCACTATATACTCTACTGTCCATTTCTGTCAGTAACACCTCACCCCACTATATCCTCTACTGTCCATTTCTGTCAGTAACACCTCACTCCACTATATCCTCTACTGTCCATTTCTGTCAGTAACACCTCACTCCACTATATCCTCTACTGTCCATTTCTGTCAGTAACACCTCACCCCACTATATCCTCTACTGTCCATTTCTGTCAGTAACACCTCACCCCACTATATCCTCTACTGTCCATTTCTGTCAGTAACACCTCACCCCACTATATTCTCTACTGTCCATTTCTGTCAGTAACACCTCACTCCACTATATCCTCTACTGTCCATTTCTGTCAGTAACACTTCACCCCACTATATCCTCTACTGTCCATTTCTGTCAGTAACACCTCACTCCACTATATCCTCTACTGCCCATTTCTGTCAGTAACACCTCACCCCACTATATCCTCTACTGTCCATTTCTGTCAGTAACACCTCACCCACTATATCCTCTACTGTCCATTTCTGTCAGTAACACCTCACCCCACTATATACTCTACTGCCCATTTCTGTCAGTAACACCTCACCCCACTATATTCTCTACTGTCCATTTCTGTCAGTAACACCTCACTCCACTATATTCTCTACTGTCCATTTCTGTCCATAACACCTCACTTCTCTATACTCTCTACAGTCCATTTCTGTCAGTAACACCTCACTCCACTATATCCTCTACTGTCCATTTCTGTCAGTAACACCTCACTCCACTATATTCTCTACTGTCCATTTCTGTCAGTAACACCTCACTCCACTATATTCTCTACTGTCCATTTCTGTCAATAACACCTCACCCCACTATATCTTCTACTGTCCATTTCTGTCAGTAACACCTCACCCCACTATATCCTCTACTGTCTATTTCTCTCAGTAACACCTCACTCCACTATATCCTCTACTGTCCATTTCTGTCAGTAACACCTCACCCCACTATATCCTCTACTGCCCATTTCTGTCAGTAACACCTCACCCCACTATATCCTCTACTGTCCATTTCTGTCAGTAACACCTCACCCCACTATACCCTCTACTGTCCATTTCTGTCAATAACACCTCACCCCACTATATCCTCTACTGTCCATTATTGTCAGTAACACCTCACTTCTCTATATCCTCTACTGTCCATTTCTGTCAGTAACACCTCACCCCACTATATCCTCTACTGTCCATTTCTGTCAGTAACACCTCACTTCTCTATATCCTCTACTGTCCATTTCTGTCAGTAATATCTCACCCCACTATATACTCTACTGTCCATTTCTGTCAGTAACATCTCACCCCACTATATACTCTACTGTCCATTTCTGTCAGTAACACCTCACCCCACTATATCCTCTACTGTCCATTTCTGTCAGTAACATCTCACTCCACTATATTCTCTACTGTCCATTTCTGTCAGTAACACATCACCCACTATATCCTCTACTGTCCATTTCTGTCAGTAACACCTCACCCACTATATCCTCTACTGTCCATTTCTGTCAGTAACACCTCACCCCACTATATACTCTACTGCCCATTTCTGTCAGTAACACCTCACTCCACTATATTCTCTACTGTCCGATTCTGTCAGTAACACCTCACTCCACTATATTCTCTACTGTCCATTTCTGTCAGTAACACCTCACCCCACTATATCCTCTACTGTCCATTTCTGTCAGTAACACCTCACCCCACTATATACTCTACTGCCCATTTCTGTCAGTAACACCTCACCCCACTATATCCTCTACTGTCCATTTCTGTCAGTAACACCTCACCCCACTATATCCTCTACTGTCCATTTCTGTCCATAACACCTCACTTCTCTATACCCTCTACTGTCCATTTCTGTCAGTAACACCTCACTCCACTATATCCTCTACTGTCCATTTCTGTCAGTAACACCTCACTTCACTATATCCTCTACTGTCCATTTCTGTCAGTAACACCTCACCCCACTATACCCTCTACTGTCCATTTCTGTTAGTAACACCTCACTCCACTATATCCTCTACTGTCCATTTCTGTCAGTAACACCTCACTTCACTATATCCTCTACTGTCCATTTCTGTCAGTAACACCTCACCCCACTATATCCTCTACTGTCTATTTCTCTCAGTAACACCTCACTCCACTATATCCTCTACTGTCCATTTCTGTCAGTAACACCTCACCCCACTATATACTCTACTGTCCATTTCTGTCAGTAACACCTCACCCCACTATATCCTCTACTGTCCATTTCTGTCAGTAACACCTCACCCCACTATACCCTCTACTGTCCATTTCTGTCAATAACAGCTCACCCCACTATATCCTCTACTGTCCATTTCTGTCAGTAACACCTCACTTCTCTATATCCTCTACTGTCCATTTCTGTCAGTAACACCTCACCCCACTATATCCTCTACTGTCCATTTATGTCAGTAACACCTCACCCCACTATATTCTATACTGTCCATTTCTGTCAGTAAGATCTCACTTCTCTATATCCTCTACTGTCCATTTCTGTCAGTAACACCTCAATGCTCTATATCCATTACTGTCCATTTATGTCAGTAACACCTCAATCCTCTATATCCATTACTGTCCATTTCTGTCAGTAACACCTCAATCCTCTATATCCATTACTGTCCATTTCTGTCAGTAACACCTCAATCCTCTATATCCATTACTGTCCATTTCTGTCAGTAACACCTCAATCCTCTATATCCATTACTGTCCATTTCTGTCAGTAACACCTCAATCCTCTATATCCATTACTGTCCATTTCTGTCTTTACTGTGTTAAAAGTATTATCAAATGACTAGAGTAAAGAATTAAAAACCAGACATCATAGTACATGACAATCTCTTTCTAACAAAGCTATAACCACCTCAAATGGATCCAGAGATCTCCCCATGTATTAATCTGCTAGATTTATATGAGGCTGGCATCTCAAGGGGAGTGTCTTTTCTGCTGCAGCTAAGGGTGTGTGCCCATTCTGCTACAGCTAAGGGGGTGTGCCCATTCTGCTACAGCTAAGGGAGTGTGCCCATTCTGCTACAGCTAAGGGGGTGTGCCCATTCTGCTACAGCTAAGGGGGTGTGCTCATTCTGCTACAGCTAAGGGGGTGTGCCCATTCTGCTACAGCTAAGGGGGTGTGCCCTTTCTGCTACAGCTAAGGGTGTGTGCTTATTCTGCTACAGCTAAGGGGTGGGCCCATTCTGCTACAGCTAGGGGGTGTGCTCTTCCTGCTACAGCTAAGGGGGTGTGCTCATTCTGCTACAGCTAAGGGGGTGTGCCCATTCTGCTGCAGCTCTCTTCCTATTACAACTCAAGAGGCAGTTCAAAGATGAAACTGAGCACGTACGGCCATCTCAGTGAACCAGACAAAGAAATAAGAAAAAACAAACAGCAGGTGGCGCAATACAGATACATTTTATTGAATAACTTAGTGGCTATGCAAAACATTTATTATATGGCATTACAAAAGTTTTCAGACCTAAGTGCTGGTTTGAATACTGTAGAATATGTTTCATGGGACAACCCCTTTTAAGCTATTCTTAAATTAGAATGCTTGTTCATCAGACAGATATCTCTCTTGACTCTTCCATACATATGAATGCTCACCCAAAAATGCATGTTTTATGAACAAGGGAGGAGGGAAACCTGCTTCCTGGACCCTCTGGCAGTGGCTCATCTCCCATGGATCAAAAGGATAACAGAAGTTGAAATCCAACAGACTGACCCTTATCTTCCCTCACATCTGCCAGAGGGGAAGTGTTGGGAGGCTCTTAAACACATTAGATAGTCAGCCCGTCCTACCAATATTGCTAGGTGCAGCCAACATTTGCCTACTGTTTGTGGCCACGTTGAAGGGAGTCTGTCAGTTAGGACTATGTCAAACTTTTGACAACGCTAGGTACCTTCTGTGGAGCTTTTAATAGAGGAATTGTGTGAATAAGACGGTTTATTCTAACAGATTATGCTCTTGCAACGGACCAGGGCAGGATTTTACTGTGAGGTTCTATCTTTATCTAACTGCTTCACAGCCCCTTCCCTCTGCTGAGTGACAGCTGTAGCATCCAACCCCCAGACCACTACAGCTGGTGGTTGGATTAAGGGAGGGGCTGTGAATCAGCCTAATGCAATCACAGTGAAGCGCCATCTCTAGGGCACCTACAGTAGCACAACTTGGAAGAATCAAAGATCAAATGCAAACTACTCTTGATAATAAAAGGTTCACATAGGGTATGCTTGTATTTTTCTCCCTAGCTCCTATCTTGTGCTGTCAGTGGTTTAGCATTGTCAAAAGTGCTGACAGATTCCCTTTAAGTGTTCTGTAGGCTAAAGTATACAGAAAACTGTAAACTATTCTGAATGTCAGTTTACACACAAAGAAAATGTATGAAAATAAGAAAATAGACTCACCTGTGAATGATATTTTTGCTCTGCAAGTAGTCAAGTGCCATAGCTATTTCACAAATGAAGAGCTTTACAGAGGCCTCAGTGAAACGGACATTTTGCTGTAGATGGTATCTAAGGTCACCACCAAGGAGTAGATCCACAACCATAAACATATCCTCTTCGTCTTGAAATGAATACCTAGAATATAAGTGCAAAAAGTATTCACTATGTGGATTATTTAACAGAAATGATAAAACAAGAAGATACTATAAATACATGACATCCACCTATCCCCAATGTGCTTGTTATGTACACTGCCTCACAAAATTATTCACCACCTTGGTGTTTTTCCTGTTTTGTTGCATTAAAACCTGGAATTAAAATGAGTTTTAATTAAAAAAAAATTGTGGTGGGTCTAAAAAAATAATCAAGGAATATTCATTCTTTGTTCAAATTAAATATAAATACATAGATAATAAAAAATCAATAAAAAAAAACTGAAAAGTTGTGGGTGCATATGTGTTCACCACCTAAAAAAGTCTTGACAATCCAATTACCTTCAGAAGTCACATACTGTACTTAGTTGATTAAGATCTTCCAGTATCACAAGATCTGTCACATGATAGGAGTTTAAATACATCTGTTCTGAAAGGTCTGCAACATTACAACTATGTGAAGACCAATGAGCTCTTCAAACAGGTCAGAGACAAATTTGTGAAGAAGTATAGAGCAGTATAGGTTTGGGATGCAAAAAAAAAAATTATATCCCAAACTTTGAACATCCCACAAAGCACTCTAATCACTGGAGAATTATGTACAAAATAACTTTTAATTGATCATTTAAAACATTTAACCACTAAAAATATAATATGTAGAAAAATATATATACTGTATAGGGCAGGAAGTAAATAGGTTGCCACTATTGTGGTCACTCACACTTTCTGGGTGACAGTGATCAGATTCGGTCCTCCAATTTCAGGTCCCAAAGGTAAATCCATTAACTGTTCTCCTGGTCATGTAAATTGACATGAGGGAAGGAGGGCCTTGGGGAAGGGGAAGGCCCTAACAACCCTATTCCCCTGCCATGGCATCTATCCCTAAAATATTCCTGCCCCCTATCTTAATCTGTTCGTACGCCTTTCCCCTGTTTCTATTGATTATGCAGGTTCATCAGGGAACAAAATAACGGAGCACCATTAAATCCATAATAACAAATAAAGAATATGTCACAACTACAAATCTGACAAGAGAATTCCACTCACCGAAACTAACAGCCCAGGCAAGAAGGACATTAGTCAGCAATTCAAAAAGACACAAATGATAACACAAAAAAAGCTCTAAAAGTTCTATTGTACTGTACTCACACGATGATATGAGCACAGTACAACACACCCACAATCAGATAAGGACTAACTGAATCATAAAACACCATGATGTCATCAGTTTGGGTGAGGGGAGTCGAGTTTAGCCTAGAACAGTGGTGGCAAACCTATGGCCTGGGTGCCAGAAGCTGCACTCAGAGCCCTCTCTGTGGGAACCCGCATACCAATATGCCTAAGGCTATTTTCACACTGGCATTTTGGCTTTCCATTTGTGAGATCCGTTCAGGGCTCTCACAAGTGGTCCAAAACGGATAAGTTTTGCATTCTGAATGGAAAAGGATCCGCTCAGAATGCATCAGTTTGCCTCCGTTCTGCCTCCATTCCGCTTTGGAGGGGAAACAAAAACACTGCTTGCAGCGTTTTGGTGTCCGTCTGACAAAACTGAGCCAAACGGATCCGTCCTGACACACAATGTAAGTCAATGGGGACGGATCCGTTTTCTATGACACAATCTGGCACAATAGAAAACGGATCCCTCCTCTATTGACTTTCAAGGGTGTTCAAGACGGATCCGTCTTGGCTATGTTAAAGATAATTCTAACGGATCCCTTCTGAACGGATGCATCCGTCTGTGCAGATCCATGACGGATCCACACCAAATGAGAGTGTGAAAGTAGCCTTAGACTTTTCCTGCAATTTATCAATGCAGGGCGCACTATGAACAGCACAGGCAGCACATTTAATGTAGGCAGGCTATTATAGCTAAATGATAAAGTACATGGAAGATTTACTATATTGGACTGTAGTATTCAGGGTAAATTGCCGTGTTGGGTTGGAATTTGGGCACTCGGTCCCTAAAAGGTTCGCCATTACTGGCCTAGGAGATGTGACTGACACATGGATAGTGTTTCCTGGGTCCATCACGATCATGTGAATCACGTCTAAACTGTACACTTCAAAGGGTGAGGCTTTATGGAAGAGTGGTCAGAAAAAAGTAATTGCTTAAAGAAAAACATTAAGACACGTTTGGAGTTGACAAGCAGCAAGTGACAGACTCCGAGGACACATGGAAGAAGGTCAGGTAAGACTAAAATGTTACTTTTTGGCTATCCTGGGAAATTATATGTGTAGTTCCCATTATGCCAGGAATGCCACTCATACAGTGAAGCACTGTGGCAGCAGCATCATGCTGTGGGGATGCTGTTTATCAGTAGAGACTGGAAAATTGGTCAGGACTGAAAGAAAGATGGATGGCAGAAATACTGAGAACTTCTTGAGAAAAAGGTTGATTTGGTCTGCCAGATGTTTGAGAATAGGATGGAGATTCACCTTTCTTTAGGGCAATGATCCTAAACATACTGCTAAAGCTACATTGGCATTTTTTAAGGTGAAACATTTAAATGTCTTGGAATGGCCTAGTCAAAGCCCAAACCTCACTCCATCTCAGAATCTGTGGAATGATTTCAAGACTGCTAAACAACAAGGCAACCCATCAAACCTGAACGAGTTGTAGCAGTTTTTCCGTGAAGAATGCATACAAATACCAGTGTATCGATGTGCTAAGCCAGTGATGACTAACCTCTGGCACTCCAGCTGTGGTAATACTACGACTCCCAGCATGCTTCATTCATTTCTATGGAGTTCTAAGAACTGCCAAGCAAGTGTACAACTTGGGAATTGAAGTTTTACCACAGCTGGAGTGCCGGAGGTTAGCCATCACAGTGTTAGGGTAACAGAAACATACCCCAAGAGACTTGCATCTGTAATTCCAGCAAAAGGTGGCTCCACAAAGTATCAACTTTCAGGGAGACTATTCAGACTATTGAATCTGTGAGAAAATGACTGCATGTATCCATATGAATTCACACTCATGCAGTGATACAGTATGGGTGCATCGACTTCCATGGTTGCCATAACAGCATCATACAACTTGTAGAGAGCCATAAGATGGTAGTGTACCTGAGAACCAAGAATACACCGGCTAGACAACCCTTTAAGAATGTATGTCATAAATGGTTAATACCAACTCTGAAATATGTGCAGGTAAGAATGGTTTTTGTTTGGTCTAGTTTGTAACATTTCCATTTACTTTGCACTGCTTTCATCTCCACACTTTAAAAAAACTATACACGTAGGCTTTCACCTAGAAAATCCCATAGGAAAACAATTTTACACTTCATTATTTTTCGTCTGCACCTCGAGGCACAGATAAATTTCACCTTTCAGGATAAACTTTGGTAAATGCATTGTATAATTCACAAATGCAGAAATGGGGCAACATGTAATTAAATAGGGTCAAAAGAAAACTAAAAATGTATGAATAAAAGAGGAGTGTGATACTACAGAGTATTACAGTAAGCTCGGGTGTATGTAATACAGATTACTCCACTCAATGTGCAGTGATGCTAGGACTGATCAAAACAGTTCTTATTGCTATTGTGACCAATAACAAATGCAACAATCGTATGTCCAGCAGTATAATAACTATGCAGCTTTAACTAATTGAATGATAGCAAAATAATAACTATGCAGCCGTAGCCATTTATATGATGTCCTGCGTTTAAGCAAAAACATCCCAAAAATGGACTTGCAGTACAATACCAGATGTCCTCAATCATAAATCTCCTTCAATTATATAAGCATATATGGCAATACTAGTAGAAACTACTGTGACGGACTGAACTGTCACTGGGGCAGCTGGAGAAGCATGAGGGCTAGCTTCCTTCCTACGGACTATTGACCCAGAACTATGGAGACCCCCTTTCGGACCTCTTGGGATTACAAGGAACTATTAAACCTGTTTTATGTGTGGAGTTATAAGCCACATCTTTCCTATTGCCCATTAAAGGCGCAGGGATGTGAATCCCGCAACACAAAAATGGTTAACGCTGCACTGAGACTCCCAATGAATGTGTTAGTTTATTTGTCCCTTTGTTCTATTGCGTTAGTGATGGGATTAAGATAGCCGACTCCGGTGTAGTGCAGTAGATCACCCTATGATACACTCAGGAGAAAATCCAATCACATGTGTCTCCTCTCTCCCTATTCTTTCATTAAGACACTGGGGAGGTGATGTCTGTTTGCATGCTGTTCATGTTTGATTGAGTTATGTTGTTAGACTTCTTGAACTGTATATATACTGAGTTGGTCTTCAATAAAGTCAGTTCATGATTTACTCTTCAACATGAGTGCTGCCTGATTCTTGGGGTAATGGTAACAGCGGTTGGAATATGTTCCATTTGGGAAGCAATATCGCTGACGGAAGTGCCCAGTTGGCATACCAGCGAGTCCATCGCAATTGCTCCCTATAGAGCAGTCCAAACCGCCACCAGGATTTATTTCTCAGCCGGCTATGGAGAACTGACTCAAGCAGCCATGACCCTGGCAGTGGAGTACTCCAAATGGTTGTGGATCATCTGTCCAAAGGGAGACTCAGATGGAAACCTAGGGAGAAGAGGTAGATGACCTCTCTCCCCAACTGCAAATGGAGACCCAGGGAGAAGGAGGTAGCTGACCTCTCTCCCCAACTGCAGATGGAGACCCAGGGAAAAGAGGTAGCTGACCTCTCTCCCCAGCGGCAGAGGGCCTTCCAGAGAGAAGAGGTAGCCAACCTCTCCGCCCAGCAACAGATGAAGACCCAGAGAGAAGAGGTAGCCGACCTCTCCCCCCGGCGACAGATGGAGACCCAGGGAGAAGAGGTAGCTGACCTCTCCCCCAGCGGCAGATGGAGACCCAGGGAGAAGAGGTAGCTGACCTCTCTCCCCAGCGGCAGAGGGCATTCCAGGAAAAAGAGGTAGCCGTCCTGTCCCCCCAGCAGCAGATGGAGACCCAGGGAGAAGAGGTAGCTTACCACTCTCCCCAGCAGCAGAGGACGTTCCAGGGAGAAGAGGTAGCCGACCTCTCTCCCCAGCGGCAGTGTGTTTACCCAGTAGATGACATGGGTGGCATCACTCTCCTGCAGCAGAGTTAAGCAGACAGTTGGAAGAGGTTTGGGATTTATCTTGTCTGACTAACACAGGTCCAGACCAGTTGGGGGTCTGGTACCTGGTTAGTCTACTGTTGGGAGGGGAGAAATGTGACGGACTGAACCGTCACTGGGGCTGCTGGAGAAGCCTGAGGGCTAGCCTCCTACCTACGGACTATGGACCCAGAACTATGGAGACCCCCTCAGACCTCTTGGGGTTACAAAGAAAACATCCCAAAAATGGACTTGCAGTACAATACCAGATGTCCTCAATCATAAATCTCCTTCAATTATATAAGCATATATGGCAATACTAGTAGAAACTACTGTGACTGACTGAACTTTCACTGGGGCTGCTGGAGAAGCATGAGGGCTAACCTCCTTCCTACGGACTATGGACCCAGAACTATGGAGACCCCCTCTCGGACTTCTTGGGATTACAAGGAACTATTAAACCTGATTTATGTGTGGAGTTATAGGCCACATCTTGCCCATTAAAGGTGCAGGGTGTGAATCACGCAACACAAAAATGGTTAACTCTGCACTGAGACTCCCAATGAATGTGTTAGTTTATTTGTCCCTTTGTTCTATTGCGTTAGTGATGGGATTAAGATGGCCGACTCCGGTGTAGTGCAGTAGATCACCCCATGACACACTCAGGAGATAATCCCATCACATGTGTCTCCTCTCTCTCTATTCATTCATTAAGACACTGTGGCGGTGATGTCTGTTTGCATGCTGTTCATGTTTGATTGAGTTATGTTGTTAGACTTCTTGAAATGTATATATATTGAGTTTGTCTAATAAAGTCAGTTCTTGATTTACTCTTCAATATTGATGTTGCCTGATGATTTTAGCATTCTGTCCTCATATATTGGCTCTGTCCAATTATTAGGCAGGTTTGGGCTGAGGACGCTGGAATCCAGGTTCCAGCAGAGGGGAAGCTGTTTTCTGACGGAGGTACGCAGTCGGGGTACCAGGCGGTCCGTCACAACTACCTACTCATTTTGGTAGTGCAAAGAGTGTGCAAAGCAGTAATCAAAGCAAAAAGTGGCTACCTTGAAGAACCTAGAATATGACATTTTTTCAGTTGTTTCACACTTTTTTGTTTTGTATATAAGTCCACATGTGTTAATTCATAGTTTTGATGCCTTCAGTGTGAATCTACAATTTTCATAGTCATGAAAATAAAGAAAACTCTTTGAATGAGAAGGTGTGTCCAAACTTTCGGTCTGTACTGTACATCCAGGTAATGTTGCCTGAAGAGGCTCAATATAAAACACTAGTATTATAAATTGAACATAGCAGATAAGGATCTCTGTTACCGATGTTGTATGGGGCACTGGAGCTTCATGTGACAAATCATCAGAAGACCAATAAGTTGAATCCTTTCCCCAGCCACCCATGGACGGGCACCTTCTTTATTAATTTTGTTTTAATCCTGAAGCTGCCCTAGCATGAACAAAACTGCACATCTGGAAGATAATGGAAACACGCCTCTGGAAAATTAAAGCTGAATTCTGACTGGTTGCTATGAGCAAATATTTGTCTTTTACTTTGCAATGTTTCTAATGTTTTTTTATTTTTGTGACTTATGTCTAGAAAACTTTACTTACTACAACGTCTTCTTTGAAGCAGAGTACTGCGTTATTACTGATAATGATTTTAGATCTCACATCTGTGAGAACATATCATGGTGTTTTTTTTTAGCTCCAATTGCGATTGCCCCCCCCCCCCCCTCCCACCAATAAAGATAATTGTAGACCATCTTTCAGAGTGGAAGGAACTTCTGATGAAATATATGATGTAATCCTGAGAATGTCACAATACCTCACTTTAAAAAATGTACACAACCCAGACGCTGCCGAGACAATTTCATGTAAAGGAATATTCCCATCTTAGGCATTTATGGGTATCCCCGAGGAGGGATCCACAATCAGATCTATTGGACATGTATAGTTTATCCTGTGGATCAATATAATTCAAGAAGAACTATGATCGCAGATTCAGTACACATATTACATATCTCATAATGATATTGGCTTAGCTTGAAAGAGAATGTTTGGGATGTAAATACTCAAACTCTTAGGATGGTCACCAATATCAGATTTATGGAGGTCCGAGTGACTCCCAGTCCCCTACAATCAGCTGTTTGCAGGAGCTGCTGTGGCAAAGCTAGACACCACAGCACCATACACTGTGTAGAGGCTGTGCCTGGTTACAACAGCTGTGCTCCCTTCTCAAGAGAATAAGAGTCTTCATATAGAATCATCAGTTTGTTTATAAGACAATAGGGGTAATTTATCAAGACCAGTATTTTCTATGGTAGTCTTGATATCCTCTGTGCCGGCGGAAGGATGAGCTTCATTTATGACAAGGTGCACGCTTTCTGTCCGTGGACCTGTAGTGAAATCTACACTAGCTTGCACCATGAGAAGATTTAATTCATCACTTACACCAGAAAAATGGTGTAGGATGAAGATAAATCTGCCTGGGCCAATGGCACTCGCCAGGTCCTCTTTTTTTAGAAAGTTGCGAGGGTGGTGTATAATTACTAAACTAAACTAAATTTAGTCACAGTGGCATTTAAAAAGTTGCAATTCTGCTGTTTGCGACTTTTTATGTCACTTTCTGACATTGGGAGCATAGCAAATAACCCACTATGGCTTCGCTCATGAATCTTGCATCGGAAATGCTCAACTTATTTTTAAATTAGAAATAGTATAACTGGGAATAATTAGATAACCAACACCAGGTCAGCTCATCTCATCTGATATGCAGATGTTTTTTATTGCTGTCTGTTAACCCTGGGATCCATTAAACGGGTTGCCCATTTTCTGGTTACTGCTGATCAATGTCTATGTAAGATGTCTATATGGCACTTACTAATATAGCCTTTGTTGATTTTCTGTGTCGTTTTTTATATTTCATAAACCATGCAACCTTGCTAGGCAGATCTTCTGTGCTGTCCACATAGAGGTTTTCTCCATAAAATACCTGCTGATGGAGGGTCCTGTGACCAAACACATCACTCACTCTACCCTGTTCCAACACACTGTACCTGCACTAAACTCCCAGAAGTGCAAGTGCTCTGTTTTTGAATGGAGGAGGCTGAGTGATTCGCCTGATCACATGGCCGTTCATCAGCAGCTATTTTACGCACAGGACCTTCGTGTGGAAAGCACAAAAGCCTTAGCCAACAAGGAGACGTATCTTATGAAATACAGAAAAAGGTGCACAATTTCAACAAAGGCTATATTAGCAAGTGCCATAGAGTCATCTTACAAATACATTAATCAACAGTGACCAGACAGTGGGCAACCTCTTTAAGATTATTGGTTTTACACTGGTTATACCATTATGTAATCTGTGATATGGGCAATTTTTGGGGGGTATTTACCATTCTAGAAGATTGCAATATAATAAGGCTGTTCTGCAAAATAGGAATAAAAGGGGGAGATGTAGGTAGATGTATAAAGTGCGTATTAAAATAAAGATAAGAAAGAGAGGTTTTTCCAGGATAAGGTAACATTCACAAAGACAATTATTTAGTATGGTAGAACTAAGGTCTTGTCAGAGCCTATTTTGAACAGCTTCCTAAGTCAGACTTAAGGCTGACAACTGGGTTGGCAGAAGGTAAGGGACTGCAGGCATTTTAATACCTCTACAGGAAGTCCCCAGGTTGCGTCCGAAGAGTAATCAGTGGCTGCCAGAGCAAATGTGTAGGGAGCAAATACTTAACCAAGCCATGGGTCAGTACTAGAGTGCAGCAGGAACAATGACATAGTCAAATCAAACTTTGAAATTGTAGTCAGAGCAGAATAGGGGATGAATTCAGAATAGTACTACAAATAAAAGGTCAGGAAAATAAAAGGTCAGGCAATCTGAGGTTAAATTGTCAAAAGAAGCAAGAGAAGGGTAATCCAATAACAATACAATAACTGGCACAGCGACAGGCACTGAGCGAACCGATTTAAAGAGCAGGGATCAGGTACTCTGATTTGACATCCCATACACTTGCTAATTGGTCAGCTGACTAGGCCTACTAATAAGTAGAGATGCCCTTGCGGTTCGCCCGACAGTCGTTTCGCTGCGAACTTTGCACGTTCGCGATTCAATAAACATATGGCAATGTCTGCCAGCACCATATTCTTTTGCATTGTGCCGAACTTTGACCCATGACACATCCATCAGGTGGGACAGGACAGGAGAATTGAGATGTTTCAGCACATGGACAAACCCCCACTCTATAAAACAACCCGATCTGGCAGCCATTTTACATTCTGTGTTTTGCCAGTGTAGGGAGAGGTTGCTTTGTGGAGCAGAGACAGGCTGTTAGGGACACCAAACGCTAGCTAATAGGGACACAAAAGTCCTTTTAAGGACTGGTATAGGTGTGCTATCGATAGGTGTGAGGGGTGTGATATACTTATAATATACTTTCTAACATAGAAAGTATATTATAGTGCATTTGTATTGTGCAGCAGTTGTGTGCGGTTCTGCTGCGATACCGCAGCTATATAGAGGGACAACTAATTGCAAAGGGTGTGATATACCTGTTGACCCAAAAAAAACTCATTGATGGGTGTGATATACCTTCTTCCACAAAATACTGATTGAGGGCTGCAATATACCTGTTGTCCCAAATAAATAGGGTGGTGTAATATAACTGTTGTGGCCCAAAAAAAATCGAGGGCTGCGATATAACCACTTACTCAAAATACTGATTAAGGGGTTCGATATACCTGCTTCCACCAAATATTGATTGAGGCCTGCGATATACCTGCTTTAACAAAATACTGATCAAGGGGTTCGATATACTTGTTTCCACCAAATATTGATTGATGCCTGCGATATACCTGCTTCCACAAAATACTGATTAAGGGTCCATTCACATGTCCGTTTTTTCTTTCCTGATCTGTTCCGTTTTTTGCGGAACAGATCAGGACCAGATCAGGACCCATTCATTTTCAATGGGTCCTGGAGAAAATCGGACAACACAATGTGTGCTGTCCGTTTCCGTTTAAATATAAAACATGTCCTATTATGTTCCTGAAAAATCGGATCCTGGTACAATGCAAAGTCAATGGTTCCGCAAAAAAACGGAAGACATTCGGATGTCATTCCGTATGTCTTCCGTTTTTTGCGGAATCCGTTCCTGGAAACACATAGCAAATTTTTTTTTTTTTTCTTTCAATTTTTTTTCAAAGGAATCCAAACAACTTTATTTGATTATTGAAATGTATACATGTTTCCGTTTTTTGCGCATCCGCAAAAAACGGATGACATACGGATGACATACGGAAACATTTTCAGGAACAACGGATCCGCAAAAAAACGGACCGAAATTCGGATTATAGAAAAATACTGACGTGTGAATGTAGCCTAAGAGGTTCTATATACCTGTTTCCACCAAATATTGATTGAGGCCTGCGATATACCTGCTTCCACAAAATACCGATTAAGGGGTTTGATATACTTGCTTCCAAAAAATACTGATTTAGGGCTGCAATATACCTGCTTCCACAAAATAATGATTAAGGGGTTTGATATACCTGGTTCCACCAAATGTTGATTGAGGCCTGCGATATACCTGCTTCCACAAATACCGATCTTCTCTAGGGACTTGACAGGCAGAGGAAGAGGCAGGCCGTTCCGCAGGGGTGGTAGGGGTCGGGCAGGTGCACCAGGCCGGAGCCTAAGTGGGATGTTGGAGAAGAGGCGTGTGATTACTTCAAAGGGCGCACCAGAGTTGGTTGAGTGGCTCACTCAGCCTTCCGCTTCTGCACCATCCTCAAACTCTGTACCTGCACCCTCTTCACTCTCATCTGTGTGCACCCCCAAATACACCACCACTCTTGACATCGGATGAGGTAGAGGAGGTAGCAACAGCCTGGTCTGACAACAGTACCCATATCAGCCCAAGTAGGGATGTCCCCGCTGTTGCTGCCTACTCCGAGATCTCAAATGTCAGTGGTGGTGAAGGTGATGATGATGACGTGTCGATGGATGTCACGTGGGTGCCCACAAGAGAGGAAGAGGAGGGGAGTTCAGAGCGAGAGACAGAGCAGCAGAGAGGGAAGAGAAGCAGGCAGAGCTCGCAGGGCACAGTAGGCAAAAAGCAGACTGCAAATGTATCTGGAGCAAGCCACTCACCATGCACAGTCACTTCTGGCGCTCCCAAGACTCCAGTACATGGCACCGCAGTGTGGGCTTTTTTTTAACGTGTCAGCTGCTGACAATAGTGTCGTGTTAAGCGCAACACTCACCTAGGGACGACCGCCTTAAGAAGGCACCTGGCCTCCCATCTCCGAGCCCAGTGGGAGAAACGCCATCAGAACCCGCAAAGCCCTTTCCCGGCGCTCCACGTCCTGCCTCTTCTCTCTCCTCCCACTTGTCCTCCACTCCACCTTTCACCATGCCTTTGCTACGTTCATCTGGCAGAAGGCAGGCTTCTGTGGCCCAAATGTTCGAGCGTAAAAAGTTGATGACGCCGGATAACCCTCTTGCCCAACGGCTGACCGCTGGCTTGTCAGAACTGCTAGCCCACCAACTATGCCATATAAAATGGTGGAATCGGAGGCCATTGACACACCGCAATGGAAGGTCCCTAGAAGAAAATGTTTCTGCGGCAAGTGAATATATCTCTGTCACACAGTGTCGGTGCCAAGATACATCTGACCACAGACACGTGGTCTAGCAAACACGGGCAGGGAAGGTACATAACTTTTACTGCCCACTGGTTGAACCTTCTGACAGCCGTCAAGCATGTAACCCGTGGCTCCAGTGTCGATTTGGTGTTACCGCCAAGGATTGCATGCAGGCCTGCCTCTTCTTCTCCGCCTCCTACTCCATCCTCCATCTCCTCCTCGGCTGACTCCCCCTTTTCCACTGCTACCGCCTATACCGCTGCGCCCCCCCCCCCCCCTATGCTCCCCAGAACACCACTTGCCTGTCAGACGTCTGATTTGTGATAGCCCGACGCACTGGAACTCCACCTTTCATATGCTTGATAGGCTGCTCTAGCTGCAACGTGCCGTTAACAACTACCTGTACGAACTCTGCAGCAGGACAGGTTCTAGGGAGCTTGGTATCTTTTCACCACGCCAGTGGCTGCTCATGCGCGACGCATGCAGACTTCTGGTCAGTCGCTACCAGGGCGCCATCAGTGACATCGTACCTTACACCTTCTTTCTGGAGTGTGCTTTTGAAATGGACTTAACACTTTTTGGGGATCCCTGGTGCTGTCCGTGGCTAGGGGGAGGACGACATTCTCCTGGGTGATGAGCAGGAGCCAGGGCGCTCCACCGGTTCCAATTTAGTTCAAATGGGGGTCTTCATGTTCCAGTTACTAGCATCACATGGCTGGCAGAATGCAGCATTTCCCGGCCTTGCTGCGAGAGATGCTGCATTCTGATGTTGCGGCCACTCACAGTGAAACAGGTGCGGGTATCAATCCTACCGCGCCTGCAAGATGAGGGCAGTTTGAAGATGTGTTGGTTACTTCAGATATGAGATCATTCTTGCAACCAACCCATCGACAGCCAACATCCAGATCCAGCCTTAGGGAACGCCTACACCGACAGGTGTCCGACTACATTGGGTTAATGGCCGATGTGGACGCTCTGAGAAGCAAGGAACCCCTGGACTACTGGGTGTGTAGGCTTGACCTGTGGCCAGAGCTGGCACAATTTTCTATGGAATTCTTGGTTTGCCCCTTGTCGAGTGTCCTGTCCGAAAGGACGTTCAGCGCAGCAGGAGGGATAGCGACCGATAAGCGCACTCGCCTAGCTCACAGTGTGGACTACCTCACATTTCTAAAAATGAATGAGGCATGGATCTCGGAGGAATTCAACACCTGTGACGACCACGTGTAATTGAATTTCCTCATGCCAGCCCACACATATCCGCCACCACACAGAAAAAAGAATGGTAATTGTCTTATGTATATACAGCGGCATAAAAGGCCTTTTCTGTCAGGTGAATGCCTAATTTTTGGTGCCTGTACTGGCCTACAGTAAAATTTGTATCCAGTGACCCCCTAATGTACCTCCAGCCACATCATCACAAGTTCTTTTCTGTCAGGTGAATGGCTATTTTTGGGGGCCTGTGCTGGCTTACAGTAAAATTAGTATCCAGTGACCGCGTAAATGTACCTCCAGCCACATCATCAAAAGTTCTTTTCTGTCAGGTGAATGCCTAATTTTTGGGGCCTGTACTGGCCTACAGTAAAAATTTTATCCAGTGACCGCCTAATGTACCTCCAGCCACATCATCACAAGTTCTTTTCTGTCAGGTGAATGCCTAATTTTTGGGGCCTGAACTCCCGTGGCCTAAAATAAAAATTTTCTAGGCTCCAGCAGGGCACATTTTTGAAAGTTTTCCTTTTAAGACACATAAACATGGCCTATGATTAAAATACATATTTTTTGTGGAAATTTTTGCCAATGAGCATTTCACTGTCCATGTTGTGGGCTATTTGTGCACTTCTAGTAAGTATTTTGTCTCTGCAAATATGACCTGAAGGTTTTTCAGCTTCGCCTGCCATTAAAGTCAACAGGGCCCACCGTGAACGCGCAGTTCGCGAACATTTGATTGCGAACCGTCCTGGTCGATGTTCGTCCATTACTACTGATTAGCCAGTCAGCAGACTCGGCTATTGTCAAAAAGGTTGCTCCCACTGATTGTCCAGATGGTGGTGTATAATATGCACAAGCTCTCTGGCAACACCACCAGCTCCACCGGGAGGCGAGAACAGACACTGCTGAAACATGCCTGACAAAGTAGATTTAAAAAGTTACCTTAAAACTGAAGCTTTTCTCTAATTTCATAAGATGATACTGCATTTAAGGTTCATTGACCAACTTCATATAAATAGAAAATTTACAGTAAGAAGGACACCACCACTTACAAACTTGTTATTAACTAGCATGGGCGTAGCTGTAGGGGGTTTAGCAGCCGCTACCGGGCCCTGAAGCCTGAGGGGGCCCAAAGACCCTTGTGGTGCATAAGAAGACACTGGTATTCTAGAAAGTGCATGCTGGTCAAGTTACACCTCTAGATGGAGGGAAGGGGTTAGGTCAAGAATTTGGGATGGGGGGGGGGGGGGGAGTTTAAATTTTTGCTTCAGGCAGCAGAAAGGCTATCTGCTTCCCAGCCCCTGGCCACAAAGCACTGAGGGGAGGGGGGCCAAGCTGAACTCTTGCACCACAGCATATGAGCCTTTAGTAAAGCCCCTGTTAACAAGTTACATATCCCACCTTGGGCATCAATACAACGCCAAACCAACGAAGATGTTTAGGAAGAATTAACACCAAAGTAATAATATCTAAAAACAGAATTGAAAAGTGGTCTTCTAGGGGGCTGGTCTTGAAAAGATGGCCATCAAAGGTCTGGATAAAGGGGTTTCACTGCAATATTTATTCACTGAACACTAGATGAGCAACTGAAGATACGTCCGGATTCTTTCCCATCATCCCCATTTCTAAACATTTCCAGGGAGCCTGGAGCCTGGGAAACTACAAGCTGCTGAAAGGTGAGGAAGATATCACTTTCCCTTAGAACAATCGTACATAGCTATAGGGAGACCTGACAGGCAATCTCCCACGGGGGCTCAGTGTGGGGGAGAAATTTAGTGAAGACACCAACAAGTAGAGTATTACTACATTATGCAAACCATTATAACATTGGGTACATTTTATTTTATCAGAGTGGAATTACAGTTAGCAGATATGACACAGGTAGGTTGCTACAACATTTCTCATTCATTAAATTCTTCCTGTTTGTTGAAAACTAGCAGACTAACATATTGTCCTAGAAAACAACAGAAGCTGCCGCAGTGCCGTTAACGTAATGCTCAGCATTAGGAGCAGGTGTGTAAGGCTCGTACATATTAATCTTGCGTCCCTAAGTGCCAAAGTTAGACTCTTCTGTCCTTAGAGAAATATCATTCAGTAGGAAGGAGGACTCATGCCAGACTATATAACACTGACTGATCACAATGTAAATCTTGATCTTTCAGTCCATTCATTGCCGCATTTAATTTTCACACACTGCCAGTTCTTCCATTTCCTTATTGAAATCCACCGACACAAAGCTGCAGAAAGCTTCATAGTGGACAAGAGCCAAAATTTTCTCCTGAAGGGCTTCAGATTATTGGGTTTATCAAACAGCTCATGCTATTGTAGCAAAAGTTACTATTCTTGTCAACGTCAAATTGTCCTAAAGATATCAGAGATATTTTGGGGAGAATTTACTATGAAGGGAATATCTGAAGACAGTCTTACTTGAGTCTGTGTTGGAGTACTTTATGTCATATGTATTAAATGTCACATGTTGTTTGATAAATTTGGCTTATTCTTAAACCTAACACTTTAGTCTAGAAAAACGACTCCAGTTTACCTACTCTACCCTGCAACTGGAGTAAAATGGTGACTTTTTTGCTACCATTAAAAAAAAGTCTTGAACAAACTCATTAACGTAGCTAACCACGCCCTCTTTTAAAGTGAGTGGTGTAAAAATGCAATAATGTCACAATATTAACTCCAAAAGTTGCAAAAGCCTCATTCATGTGACTTTTTTAAAGCCAGAATTCTGGAGTGAAGGCATGATAAATCAGGGCCTATGACTTTCTGTGAAAACTCTGCCCAGGGATGGTACTGTTTTCAACTGAGAAGACACAGCAGCTATCGGGCAAGCGACTGCTTCGGGGCCTGAGCTTAGTTGGGGCCCGGAAGCAGTAGCAGGGGTGTGGCCAGCAGGGCCATATTTCTAATAATTTAATGTTTTTTCATTTATTTAATATTTTATCTGTCTGAGGGGAGGTGGGGGCTGTAACGCTGCATACATAAACAAGAGGAGAGGGGAGAGAGGGATTCTCCTACCTCTCCGCTGCTGCACTGTGTTATCTGATTGGTGGAGCAGCAGTGAGCGGAAGCTGCTTCTCCACCAATCATTTCGAGTGATGAACAGAGCCCGCTCCCAGATGACAAGAAGCACCATGAGGACCCTGGATGTGACTGCCTGCCTGCCTGGCAGCCCAACTGCCCTCCCGGCCAGCCCACTGCCTCTCTTGCCTGCCTACCTCCTATGTAGAGCTGCTGACCTCCTTCGCCGGCTGTAACAGACAGCCAAAAAGCTGGAGCAACCATGAGCAGCAGCGCTGTCTCATTCCTCTGAGCACCGCTGCAGCCTGTCAGCCAGCTAATGCTGCCAACCTCCTGCTTAGGACTCACTGCCAGCCTGACCAAAAATGGTGAGTCTGTGCCCCCTGCCCTGTACTTAGCCACCTGCCCTGTACTGTATCCCCACCACATTTTTTGCCCAGGATTCTCCACCAGCTTTAGGCTACTTTCACACTAGCGTTGTTACTGGATCCGGCAGGGTTCAGCAAAAACGCTTCCGTTACTGATAATACAACCATCTGCATCCGTTATGAAGGGATGCGGTTGTATCATCTGTAACATAGCCAAGACGGCTATTGAAAGTCCATTGAAAGTCAATGGGGGACAGATCAGTTTTCTATTGAGTCAGATTGTGTCAGAGAAAACTGATCCGTCCCCATTGACTTGCACTGTGTGTCATGACGGATCCGTCTTGCTCCGCATCCCAGGATGGAAAAAAAAACGCAGCATGCTGCATTTTGCTCTCCGGTCTGGGAACGAAGCGGAATGCATTTTGGTGCGCTCCGTTCTGTTCAGTTACATTTTGTCCCCATTGACAATGAATAGAGACAAAACTGAAGCGTTTTTTTCCGGTATTGAGATCCTTTGACGAAACTCAATACCGGAAAATATTAACGCTAGTGTGAAAGTAGCCTTAAACCAGCAGGGTACTGTTTGGGAGGATTAGATGCTTTAGACACAACTCGGAAGAACTGTTTCTCAGTAAAGATATGCCTCATTGCATAGACAACTGTTTTAGACAATGCTCTGACCAATACGTGATCTGTACTGATGAGGGGCAAGGACCCAGCTGTTTACAGTGGGTGTCTCTCGTGTTGCTGGTAAGAGTACTAAATCTGCAGATTTTTCCCATGGAACAATGGGGGACATTTACCAAGACTAGCATTCCCATCCTCCAGTCTTGATCCCCTGTGTGATGAGATGCGCCAGGTGCCTCTTAATAAATTAGTCACATCCCTGGCACTCTGTGCCCCAGAAACTGAGGTTTACGCCAGCTAGGGGCTGGCATAGACTTCAGCTATGATTTACACCAATTTCTGGCGAATTATAGTAAATCCAGCCGACCAAAAAGTTGCAAATTATGGTTTAAATATGAAATGCGCCATAATGTGCGTCTTTTGTGCTCCACAATCCTGGATAAAATGTTATACATATTTAAGTCCTAGCACTAAAGACTTGATCACAAGGTCACACTGATAGAGTCCATATACAAGAGACAAGGCAGAAATGATTGAAATGTGTGAAAATGAAATTCTGTGTGAGACTTGCAATTTTCTAAGCTACCAGTTTTCACGCTTTTTTTTTTTTTTTTTAACTGTCTAACAAATCAGCACTCGGCTGGGAAGCACTAATGGGCTTTTTTGGAGGCTGTCCCACAGTTTCATTATTGTCTGGGCAGGAACATTTCCATAATAAATTTTCCATTTTAATTTCATAGGGCTGCCAAGGCTCATCTACTGTTGTATATCTCCGCTTTCAATGATGACCCAAGAACTGAAATCACAATGCTTAAAAGGCAATGGCATATTAGAGTCATTTCTCATTTTTATTTTTTTCTAGACTAATACAGTTTATTTTTTTCTGCTGCAACAATGGGCATAAGTATATGGTATATCCAATATCTAATATATAAAGCTGAGTGTATGTGTGTATGTTTGCTAAACGTATCCGCAACGTCGTATTTACAATCACAACATTTTTTACAGCTACAGGAGCCATTTTCTGTTGGCTGTTGTGGCAGTTAACCTGGATATTCATCAGATTGCATATAGCAACCAATCACAGCTCAGCTTCTATTTTGCTACAGGTCATTAATATGAGCTCTGATTGGTTGCTATAGGCAACTGAGGACATTCTTAGTATAAGACAGCTTATGTGGGAGTTATTTAGCCAACGTTGTTGTAGAGGCTGATGTAACTCACATGACCTTAACTGTATACCAATTCTATGGGGTTTAATATACTGTCAATTAAAGACAATAATGCACAGTAAGAAAAGGAATTTGATTGGCTAATTGTCAGGCCGCTGTGGAGGTCACTGTTAAAGTGGCGGGCACTGTGGAGGTCACTGTTAAGGGGGCAGGGAACTATTGAGGCCACTATTAAAGGGGCAGCTGCTATGGAGGTCACTGTTAAGGGAGGAGTGGACTGTGGAGGCCACTATTAAAGGGAAAGCGGGGTACTGTGAGATCACTGTTAAGAGAGAGGGGTACTGTGGCAGTCACTGTTAAAGGGGCAGGCACTGTGTATTTCTCTGTTAAGGGGGCAGGGAATGGTGGAGGTCACAGTTAAGGCAGCAGGGTACTGTGAGGTTACTGTTAAGAGAGAGGGGTACTGTGGCAGTCACTGTTAAAGGGGCAGGCACTGTGTATTTCTCTGTTAAAGGGGACTGTCCCCTATGAAGGTCACTGTTAAGGGGTGGGGTGCTGTAGAGGTCACTGTGAAGGGGGCACGCCGGTGTGGAGGTCACTGTCAAGGGGTTGGGGTGCTGTGGAACTCACTGTTAAAGGGGCTGGCTGCTGTGAAAGTCAAAGTTAAGGGGGTGGGCTGCTGTGGAGGTCCCATTTTAAGGAGGTGGGACACTGTGGAGGGTCAGGGTTAAGGGGTATGGTGCTGTGAAGGTCACTTTTAAGGGGGCAGGAGCTGTAGAGGTCACGTTATGGGGGGATACTGTCGATATATTTTAAGGACACACACAAACATTAAATGAAATAGACGAAATATACCAGTGTGAAGCAGGGTCCTTCTGCTAGTGTTTATATAAACTTTGTCTGTCTATCTATCTACTGTATCTATCTATCTATCATCTATCTACTGTATCTATGTACTCTGTTTATCTATCTATCTATCTATCTCATATCTATCTATTTATCTATCTATCTACAGACTACAGTATGTATGGTAAGGTATACGGTAAAGTGCTGGAAGGGGTGCATATTTCACCCACTATCCTCAGCTGGGTGAGATAACTGAAATCTAGAACGCTGCTGTGGGTTCATGGCTCATCCGATATTCCTATGGACAAAGAGAAGGTGCACTATCTAAGGCTAACCAAGGTTTTAGATTCTGTTCTGGGCTGGATTATTTTGCACTGGTGGGTAGGTTTGGGAGAGGGACCTGACAGTCCACACCCCTCCAGCATGGCTATTTCCCCTAGCCTGAGGTGATCCCAGGTGTGGCTGCTGAGAATCATTACCGGGGAATAAAAAGTTGCCTCAGACTGTCAGTCACGGTCAGAAAGCCTGTGAAGCTAGCTGACCTGCTAGCTGTCTCAGCCTGATTTTCCCCTGTGTGAACTGCACTGTATTGGTGAGACTGAGACAACTTGTCTAGGTATCATTCAGACCGGCAGGCGTTTATTTCTTTTGTTTATGTTATGTTGGTGCTGGTGATAACTTGGATGCTGTTTTTTGTTGTGCTGCATACCAGAATATAAATGGTTTGGACATTTTTAAGTTGCTGTCTCTGCTAGAGGTCTGTCATTGCTGACCGCACCCTGAGTACAGATCCTGACACTATCTCCAGTATCTACCTACTGTATCTATGCACTCTAACTATCCATCTATGGTCTCTCAGTGCCTTAGTGCCTCCACACAGTAGTTATGCCCCCTTAGTGCCCAAATACAGTTGAATAGCTCCCTAGTGCCCCCACACAGCAGAATGCCTCTGTAGTGCTGCTACGGCAGTAGTTCCACCACTGGATCTGTACTTACTAGTAGATCTTCACTGACTAATACAGGAGATCCGAAGTTGGCAAACCTCCGCAAACTGATGTCAATATGTCAAAACTGGTCATATGGACGGGGGTTCTGCAGCTTGGACAAAGCCTTTAAAAGGGTATTCCAGTTACCAAAAATATAACTTATGTTTTAGACTAATTCATCAGCAATAATTGCCTAATATAATGTAAATTTCACATATTTACTGTTCAGTAGTTATAAAGGTAGTTTTCTTCCTCTGCTACCCACTGTGTTTCCTTATAAATTACCATGGCATCGACCTGTAGTTCTGAGTCTTTGTTAGGTCGAGCATGCTCAGTATGTTGAGCATGCTCAGTTCTCTAGCTAAATGTCTTGTGAAACAAATGGGAGTGTTAGTGTGCTGGCGCTTACTGAGTGACTGGACTATATATCAGGCAATCAATAAACATCAACACTTCGAGGGATTGTGGGGTTTGTAGTCTTAGAAGTTTTGTGAGGGAAGATCAGCCACCATGATACTCTCAGTGTATTGCAGGTTCACACAGGAGCTAGACAAATGGATTGCAAGGTAAAATGACAATCTGGTTATATGTATAGGTATGGGTTCTGGTTGGGTCAAAGCGTGCAGTCTTAATGCAGTTTTTCAAAAATTAAGTTACTTACCAGAATACCCCTTTAAATTAAACAGGGTTAATTTCAGCAGGGCAAACTAGATGAAAAAAATTCTATGACAGTGCCAGTGTAAGACATAGAGCACTCCAGCATCATCATTTCAAATGATAAATATATTTGTTCAACTAGCCTTAATTTCACAATACAATGATAGACAAGACTATTTTTAGGGGAAAAAAGTCTCATTTAGCCATTTTTAAACTAGAATTTACATATAAAACAGTGCTGCTATAGGCTGACTCTTTCAAAAACTTATTTTTTTATGTATAGAAATTTAAAATAGCTGTGATCACTAGTTCTAAGACTCGGCAAAGAAATGTTTCACTGAAAATTTTTTGAAGCACACAGGAGCATTTTGTACTCCAAATGAGAGCTGCAGGTCAAGATCCTTGACTGTGTCACCAGACAGCCTAACTTTCAGCTCTACCCCTCCGTGTTCTAAAGTTTATTAATACAATGTTATAAATCAAACGTCAAAGGGACAATTCAGGAATCCTGATCATAGTAACCATCCACACATTCATCAACACACAGTTCAAGGATCTAGTTGACCTACCTTTTCTGTGTCACTTACCAAGCAACTAATAAATTACTTACCAGAGGTTGACTAGAAATGGATGCTCCAGCCCTTGCATGATCTGCAGTTCTTTAAACACATTCCTCACTTCATTGCGCTCCACACATTTCTGTTTGTTCATGTATTTCATTGCATACATTTTCTTTGTATCATTTTTCTGAACAATGCAGACCTGGTTATAAAAAGACAATGCACAGATTACAGGGCTCTTCAGACATTCTGAAGAAGTCTACCATAATTGATTGTGAATGAATAGCTGCATTACTGTTCATCAACATGTAGTTCCAGATTAAAATACTATAAATAGTCATAAAATATCTTAAAACTGAAATTCATGAACTAATTCACACTCTAGTCTATATTTCTCTGCACCCTTTGCAGTTTGGTAAAAGCGCAGCATTTATGTGCTCCTCCTAAGATTTATTCATTGGCCTAAGGCTGGCCATATTGCTTGGCCTTTGCAAAAGCTCATCTGGACAAAGAAGAAGACTTCTGGTCTTCGGTGTTATGGTCAGATGAAACAAAAATTGAATTGTTTGGTCACAATGATGTTTCCTTCATTTGGTGTAAAAAAAGGAGAAGCCTTCAACCCAAAGAACACCATCCCTACTGTCAAACATGGTGGTGGGAACCTAATGCTTTGGGGGTGTTTTTCAGCCAGTGGACCAGGAAACCTAATCACAGTAAACGGCACCATGAAAAAAGAGCAATATATGAGGATTCTCAACGACAACATCAGGCAGTCTGCAGAGAAACTTGGCCTTGGGCACCAGTGGACATTTCAGCATGACAATGACCCAAAACACACAGCAAAAGTGGTGAAGAAATGGTTAGCAGACAACAACATTAACGTTTTGGAGTGGCCCAGCCAGAGTCCAGACTTGAATCTAATTGAGAATCTGTGGAGGGAGCTAAAGATCAGGGTGATGGCAAGAAGATCCTCCAACCTGAAAGATTTGGAGCTTATTGCTAAAGATGAATGGGCAAAAATACCTGTGGAGACATGCAAAAAGCTGGTCTGCAATTATAGGAAGCATTTGATTGCTGTAATAGCCAATAAAGGCTTTTCTATTGATTATTGAGAAGGGTATGAATAATTTTGGACTGGACACTTTTTGCTCAAATGTAAATAAAAGTTGAGAAATGTTTTTTTTTCCACAATAATGCCTCTTGTACATCGTTTTATTATCTTTTGGGAGACACCTATGTCATTTCCCGTCAAAAAAATACTTGCTGGTTGAATAAAAGTAACTTTTGCCAGGGGTATGATTAATTATGGGCAGCACTGTATATTTAAAGACAGTGATCTGCCCTTCCAAATGGTGATTCAATCAACAGCTATTCCTCCCATCCTCCACATACACATGCATGTCCTCTCATTAAAGAGAGGGGAGTATTTTGCTACCAGACTCCTCTCTTGGCAGCTTGTCTCACCAAAATTCAACATGCTAAGCCCTTGCTTGGGACATCTCCATTCACATTAGAAGACCGGCCAGGTTTAGCAGGCATTTTTCTAACGCACATACCCCGGTAGACACAAGGAGAAAACATAACTTTATACCTTCTCTGATGAGGACAACAAATTCTGTGTTTCCCACTCTTTTTACCATGAAGGAACCTCTCATTTCTTCTCATCCCACGAAAACTATAATTGTAATGACCGGCAACACACACAGGGAGGAAAACAGGGAAGGCCCTGCACAAGGGAGAGGGAAAGGTGGTGACCCCTAACTCACCTTGCAGCTGGTACCTGCCTGCCCTGTCGTCCCTAGACGGGTTCCTCACCCGTGCGGCGATCACGTGCCTAAACCCTGGCTTTCCCTGAAATGAGCCCTAGATAATGAACGGGCCGGTGGGATCGCTAGTCCGCACCACTGCACTAAGTGGGAAACACCAGGGGGAGGACAGACAAACACAGACAAACACAAACACCCAGGTGGACGACAACAACTGTCCACAAAGGTCCAACAGGGATCCGGAGGGTAGCGTTCTGGATCAACTACCAGAGAACGCAGCAACACAGCTCCAGTGGGTCAGAATAGATGTCCAGGCAGGAAGCTCTATATCTGGCAACCAGAGAAGTGTGAGAGGGGAATATAAGGAGGATTGGGAGTGCTGGACAAGGAACAGCTGAGAGAAGGAGCTACGGATCCCTGAGTGAGCCAAAAGGGTTTGTAAAGCAAACCCAGAAAGCTACAATAAGGAAACTTCCCTATCTGACATAGAGCGTGCAGCCAACCGCTGCGACCTCCTGACCCCGGGTACAACGGAGTCAGGCGTGGCTCTTGACACCCTCGTGACAATAATCCTACCTTTGTAGAGGCTGAGATCACCTTACGGCCCTATTGTAAAACCAATCATCGGGTTATACAGAAAACTAGCCTGGTTTGTGGAATATAATAGTTGTGAGAAATGCAGGACATAAAGATCCATCAGAACAAGTAGAATGGGCAAACCACATTCTCGACAGACTCTTGACTTATGTGAGGCTAGTGGTGGCCAACTAACATAGATGACCGTTTGTAGTCTATTCATCCCAATTCCTTCCGCTCTGTTAAATATTAATGTTCTCCAGAATCTCTACTATTGTTATGGCAGCTTTCATACGGCAGAGTTTTGATCAGTCATTTTCATCACTATTTTTAAGCCAAAAAACTAGGTGTATTTATTTTGATATTGTTTGCATTTAACGTTGTATGACCTGTTAAAATAAGGTTATTATGGTTGTGTGGCTGTCTAATGAGTGAGAGACAGAGTGGGAGAGAAAGAGGCTTTTCATGCAGCTTGAAGCACTTTTAATTCAGGTAGAATTGAATCGAATATCATCTGAATCGAATTACACACAGGATTTAGACGAATCAAACAGTAAACATATTTTCAGAAATTCGCTCATCATTCATTGCATTTATAGCATTTTTGTTTTAATGATAATTACTTTTAATCGTTTTGAGGGAACAGTGTTTTATTTTTACTTTCCATTAGTTCCACAGACTAATCCTTCATCCGGTGTGTCATTATCATACACCACCATAAAAAGGCATCTTTAAGGGTTGATCTAATGTTTTTGAGGGCTGTTCGATGGTTCATTTAACTTGTCATGTTACAGGAAATATAAATCAGACAGCTACTCATCTCTCCAGTCTCCAGCATACATATAAAGCATATTCAGCTGAGCCAAATGTGCATGCTATGGTTCAGTCATGCTGATAACTGATAGCTGAAGATATGATTTGCCTGCAGGAATCCCCTGTTTCAGCAATAGTAATAGTAAGAATTGAAAAACACTATTTTTGTGTAGCTCTATTACAGGGTATCAGATAGTACTGTATTTAGTAACATAACATGGTTTGTAAGGCTGATAAAAGACATCTGTCCATCCAGCTCGGCCTGTTATGCTGCAAGTTGATCCAGAGGAAGAAAAAAAAAAAAGAAAAACCCTATGAGGTAGAAGCCAATTTTCCCCACTTTAGGGGAAGAAAATTCCTTCCCGACTCCAATTAGACTAACTCCCTGGATCAACGACCCCTCTCTAGTAGCGATAGCCTGTAATATTATTATACTCCAGAAATACATCCAGGCCCCTCATTAACAGGCTGATTAGAGTTTAAACCTCAGATAACAGCATTTATAAGTTTTAATTGTATTAAAGCTACCATAATTCATGTTGTATTTAAAAACAAAAACATATGAGAAACCAACTAGGATGAATGATTACATGGTAATGGACAACCTTTCCTGATAAAGTTGTCCCTGCTATCAGCTGATCATGCAGGTCTCTAGCTCCTGTAACCGCTGCTGTTGGCTAGAAGCTGCACACAGCTACATATATCAGCATTAAAAATGTAGTATCAGCAACAATATTCGGATCAGAGGCCTCCCTGAGTCAATAACACAGACGGTACTTCTACCTACCAATGTGAACATTTTCAACGACCTCCTGGTACGTCCGCCAGGCTCCAACATCGAAATCGACAGAGCCCATAGGGCATTGAGGCCCCCCAATCCTGACCCCTCAAAGCCAAGGGACGTCATCTGCAGAGTCCACTTTTATGCCATCAAGGATCAGATTCTGCTCAAAGCCCGACAGATGTCGTCTCTGTCCTATGACGGCGTCCCCTTTATCTTGCTACAGGACTTATCCCGCTATACCCTAGCCCAGCGCGCTGCCCTGCGCCCACTCTTGCACCTTCTCAAAGAGCGCAATATCCCTTACCGCTGGGGCTTTCCTTTTGCTCTACTTGTGGGCCCCAAGGATCAAGTTGTCACCCTGCGGGACCCTACAGATCTTCCCCACTTTCTGCAGCAGCTGGACTTGCCGCCAGTTGATCTGGGGCCCTAGCCATCTCTTCTCCCACCTGCCTCTGAGTCGACGGGGCGACAGCGCCCATCACCTGCTGAAAGAGCACCCAGATCTTCTGCTCCGTCCTCAGGAGGACAACACCAGAAAGGACCAGGCTACTCAAGTCGTGGATCCCCACCTCATCTTACCACCTGAGGGGCTTCCTGCTTAACCTGCCTGGGACTACTAAAGCTTTAACTTGCTGAATGTTGCTTACTGGTTCTTAGTTGTTTGCCCATTCTTTTTCTCTGTCTTTATGCTCTAAAACTGCTGGTGCTTATAAGTTTCCATTTGCATCTACCGGTGTTGTGGCAGGTCAGCTCTTGTCTGGCTGCCACTTTCTCCCCCAAATAAGTAGAGACTTTCCCTAGGGGTGTCTGCCCCGAGTGACAGCCTCTTTGGACCTTTGGGTCACTTAAAATTACTCTACCTTCCCTTCTCAGGGTTTTCCTCCTATTTGCTTACTTCTAATTGTTTTATTCTCTTTGTTTTTTGTCGGTCGTTTCCCCGTTCCTCCCTTGAGTTTCTTTTCCCTTTCCCCCCTCCCCCCACAGCAATGGGGTCACTGAAGATCGCATCATTCAACGCAAAGGGTCTCAACACTCCCGAAAAAAGGGCCCAGGTACTTCACCATTTCCATTGCCGAAAGGTACATGTTGTCTGTTTCCAAGAAACGCACTTTAAGGAGGGTAGCGCCCCGAACATACGACATCGACACTACACAACCTGGCACTTTGCAATGTGGTAAATAAGACTAAAGGAGTCGCCATAGTGATCCACAAGTCTTTACCTCATCAAGTGCTGGGATGTACTGTCAACCCAGATGGGAGATATTTGGCCCTCGCATTACTTATTGGAGGCCAAGAATTGACCTTCCTCAACGTGTATGCCCCCAATCAAAATCAAGCTCCCTTCATTGTAAACCTTAATAATAACGTCATACCGTTGCTCCTGGGGACTGTTATTTTATGTGGTGACCTTAATCTGATGCTTGACCCTACACTTGACAATTCGACTGGACATGCCTCCCTCACATACTCCACCATTAAAAAGGTCAAACGGGCACTGCTCCAATTACAATTACGCGATCCCTGGCGGATCCAGCACCCAGCTGATAAGGATTACACCTTTTACTCTGCCCCCCATGGCTCATATATTCGCATTGACCATATCCTTTTTCAGCAATCGGCCCTATCCTGGCTTGACTCCACACAAATAGGAAACATCCTTTGGTCTGACCACGCTCCCATATACTGTTCCCTGAATTTGCCCTTCCTCTCTAGGCAGGAGTGGACGTGGCGGTTAAACGAAAGTCTCCTTCTTGACGCGGGGTGTGCTGCTGGCCTCACTTGCAGTATGAAAAACTTCTTGTCGGATCACATGGAGGATACTACCCCAATACCTATCCAATGGGAGGCCTTGAAGTGTGTTCTTCGAAGCGTGCTCATTAAGCATGGCTCCCGTCTCAAGAAGGAGAAAGCCCACTCACTTAAAGGGACTCTGTCACCAGTTTCTGACCCCCACTTTTAAAAATATTGTTCTGTCCATGGAGCCCTTGTGATTACTATTGTGGTGTTATAAACTAAATCTGCTGGCTCGTTTTGTTAAAAAAACGTTTTATCTAACCTGTCAGTCATATTGTTAAGGTGCCCAGGGCGTTGCTCATGGCCTGAAGATGCTGCCCGCCGCCGCCGCCGTTGGTGCCCAGCTCCTCCTCTGCTCTCGTCAGCGCCGCCTGAAAATACTTAGATACGCCTCCGGCTCTTACTCACTCCACCCTCCTTTTTTTCTAAGATCCCGCGCGTGCGGCAGTGTTCGCGTTATCGGGAGGTTGAGCGAAGTGCCCGCGCATGCGCACTTCGCTCAATGAGGCTGAACTGAAAAGTCCGCACGGGCGCATCAGGCACAGGCCTGTGCGCACGCGCGGGATCTTAGAAAAGAAGGAGGGGGGAGTGAGGGAGAGCCGGAGGCGTATCTCAGTATTTTCAGCAGAGGAGGAGCTGGGCACCAACGGCGGGCGGCATCTTCAGGCCATGAGCAACGCCCTGGGCACCTTAACAATATGACTGACAGGTTAGATAAAACGTTTTTTTTTAACAAAAAGAGCCAGCAGATTTAGCTTATAACACCACAATAGTAATCACAAGGGCTCCATGGACAGAACAATATTTTTAAAAGTGGGGGTCAGAAACTGGTGACAGAGTCCCTTTAAGCTTGCTCTACAAAAAGTCACTTCCCTGGAACTTTCCCACAAACGAGCACTTACCCTGCAAACTCTTCACGATCTCCAGAATGCACGTATGGAAGCTAAAAGCCTCCTAGATGTATCCTATAAATGTATGGTACAAATTTGCAGGAGTAAATTCTACGAATACGGAAACAAAAGTGGACGTATGTTGGTAAGGGCTCTAATTGGAAGACTGGCAACCTCCCACATTCCCGCTATCAAAACCGCCCAGGATCGTATGGTTCACACAACCACTGACATCGCGGCTACTTTCCACTCCTTCTACTCAAATCTCTACAACCTGCCCCAAACATCCCCTCAAGTACTGGGTAAATCTCCCGACCCGCCTCTCCTACTTCCCAAGCTTTCCACGCTTGACTCTGCCACTATGGAAGCTCCATTCACAGACGCTGAACTCCATACGGTACTTAACCACCTCCGGACCGCCTAACGCAGATGTGCGGTCCGGAGGTGGCGGCCCTGCGCAGAGTCACGCATATATGCGTCATCTCGCGAGGGCCGGGATTTCCTGTGAACGCGCGCACACAGGCGCGCGCGCTCACAGGAATGGAAGGTAAGCGAGTGGATCTCCAGCCTGCCAGCGGCGATCGCTCGCTGGCAGGCTGGAGATCCGAATTTTTTAACCCCTAACAGGTATATTAGACGCTGTTTTCATAACAGCGTCTAATATACCTCCTACCTGGTCCTCTGGTGGTCCCTTTTGTTAGGATCGACCACCAGAGGACTCAGGTAGGTCAGTACAGTCGCACCAAACACCACACTACACTACACCCCCCCCCCCGTCACTTATTAACCCCTTATAAACCCCTGATCACCCATGATCACCCCATATAAACTCCCTGATCACCACCCTGTCATTGATCACCGCCCTGTCATTGATCACCCCCCTGTCAGGCTCCGTTCAGACGTCCGTATGATTTTTACGGATCCACGGATACATGGATCGGATCCGCAAAACGCATACGGACGTCTAAATGGAGCCTTACAGGGGGGTGATCAATGACAGGCGGGTGATCACCCATATACACTCCCTGATCACCCCCTGTCATTGATCACCCCCCTGTAAGGCTCCATTCAGACGTCCGCATGATTTTTACGGATCCATGGATACATGGATCGGATCCGCAAAACACATGCGGACGTCTGAATGGAGCCTTTCAGGGGGTGATCAATGACAGGCGGGTGATCACCCATATACACTCCCTGATCACCCCCCTGTCATTGATCACCCCCCTGTAAGGCTCTATTCAGACGTCCGCATGTGTTTTGTGGATCCGATCCATGTATCCATGGATCCGTAAAAAATCATGCAGATGTCTGAATGGAGCCTTACAGGGGGGGTGATCAGTGACAGGGGGGTGATCACCCTGATCACCCCCTGTCATTGATAACCCCCCTGTAAGGCTCCATTCAGACGTCCGCATGTGTTTTGTGGATCCGATCCATGTATCCATGGATCCGTAAAAAATCATGCGGATGTCTGAATGGAGCCTTACAGAGGGGGTGATCAGTGACAGGGGGGTGATCACCCTGATCACCCCCTGTCATTGATAACCCCCCTGTAAGGCTCCATTCAGACGTCCGCATGTGTTTTGTGGATCCGATCCATGTATCCATGGATCTGTAAAAAATCATGCGGATGTCTGAATGGAGCCTTACAGGGGGGGGGGTGATCAGTGACAGGGGGGTGATCACCCTGATCACCCCCTGTCATTGATTACCCCCCTGTAAGGCTCCATTCAGACGTCCGCATGTGTTTTGTGGATCCGATCCATGTATCCATGGATCCGTAAAAAATCATGCGGATGTCTGAATGGAGCCTTACAGGGGGGGTGATCAGTGACAGGGGGGTGATCACCCTGATCACCCTGATCACCCCCTGTCATTGATAACCCCCCTGTAAGGCTCCATTCAGACGTCCACATGTGTTTTGTGGATCCGATCCATGTATCCATGGATCCGTAAAAAATCATGCGGATGTCTGAATGGAGCCTTACAGGGGGGGTGATCAGTGACAGGGGGGTGATCACCCTGATCACCCCCTGTCATTGATAACCCCCCTGTAAGGCTCCATTCAGACGTCCGCATGTGTTTTGCGGATCCGATCCATGGATCCGTAAAAATTATACGGACGTCTGAATGGAGCCTTACCAGGGGGGTGATCAATGACAGGGGGGTGATCCGGGAGTCTATATGGGTGATTACCCCCCTGTCATTGATCACCCCCCTGTCATTGATCACCCCCCTGTCATTGATCACCCCCCCCCCCCCCCCTGTAAGGCTCCATTCAGACATTTTTTTTGGCACAAGTTAGCGGAAATTTTTTGTTTGTTTTTGTTTTTGTTTTTTCTTACTAAGTCTCATATTCTACTAACTTGTGTCAAAAAATAAAATCTCACATGAACTCACCATACCCCTCACGGAATCCAAATGCGTAAACATTTTTAGACATTTATATTCCAGACTTCTTCTCACGCTTTAGGGCCCCTAAAAAGCCAGGGCAGTATAAATACCCCACATGTGACCCCATTTCGGAAAGAAGACACCCCAAGGTATTCGCTGAGGGGCATATTGAGTCCATGAAAGATTGAAATTTTTGTCCTAAGTTAGCGGAAAGTGAGACTTTGTGAGAAAAAAAACAAAAAAATCAATTTCCGCTAACTTATGCAAAAAATAAAAAATTTCTAGGAACTCGCCAGGCCCCTCATTGAATACCTTGGGGTGTCTTCTTTCCAAAGTGGGGTCACATGTGGGGTATTTATACTGCCCTGGCTTTTTAGGGGCCCGAAAGTGTGAGAAGAAGTCTGATCCAAATGTCTAAAAATGCCCTCCTAAAAGGAATTTGGGCCCCTTTGCGCATCTAGGCTGCAAAAAAGTGTCACACATCTGGTATCGCCGTACTCAGGAGAAGTTGGGGAATGTGTTTTGGGGTGTCATTTTACATATACCCATGCTGGGTGAGAAAAATATCTTGGTCAAATGCCAACTTTGTATAAAAAAATGGGAAAAGTTGTCTTTTGCCAAGATATTTCTCTCATCCAGCATGGGTATATGTAAAATGACACCCCAAAACACATTCCCCAACTTCTCCTGAGTACGGAGATACCAGATGTGTCACACTTTTTTGCTGCCAAGGTGGGCAAAGGGGCACATATTCCAAAGTGCACCTTTCGGATTTCACAGGCCATTTTTTACAGATTTTGATTGCAAGGTACTTCTTACACATTTGGGCCCCTAAATTGCCTGGGCAGTATAACTACGCCACAAGTGACCCCATTTTGGAAAGAAGACACCCCAAGGTATTCCGTGAGGGGCACGGCGAGTTCCTAGATTTTTTTATTTTTTGTCACAAGTTAGCGGAAAATGATGATTTTTCTTTTTTTTTTCTTTTTTCCTTACAAAGTCTCATATTCCACTAACTTGCGACAAAAAATAAAAGATTCTAGGAACTCGCCATGCCCCTCACGGAATACCTTGGGGTGTCTTCTTTCCAAAATGGGGTCACTTGTGGCGTAGTTATACTGCCCAGGCAATTTAGGGGCCCAAATGTGTGAGAAGAACTTTGCAATCAAAATGTGTAAAAAATGACCGGTGAAATCCAAAAGGTGCACTTTGGAATATGTGCCCCTTTGCCCACCTTGGCAGCAAAAAAGTGTCACACATCTGGTATCGCCGTACTCAGGAGAAGTTGGGGAATGTGTTTTGGGGTGTCATTTTACATATACCCATGCTGGGTGAGAAAAATATCTTGGTCAAATGCCAACTTTGTATAAAAAAATGGGAAAAGTTGTCTTTTGCCAAGATATTTCTCTCACCCAGCATGGGTATATGTAAAATGACACCCCAAAACACATTCCCCAACTTCTCCTGAGTACGGCGATACCAGATGTGTCACACTTTTTTGCTGCCAAGGTGGGCAAAGGGGCACATATTCCAAAGTGCACCTTTCGGATTTCACAGGCCATTTTTTACAGATTTTGATTGCAAGGTACTTCTTACACATTTGGGCCCCTAAATTGCCTGGGCAGTATAACTACGCCACAAGTGACCCCATTTTGGAAAGAAGACACCCCAAGGTATTCCGTGAGGGGCATGGCGAGTTCCTAGAATCTTTTATTTTTTGTCGCAAGTTAGTGGAATATGAGACTTTGTAAGGAAAAAAGAGAAAAAAAAAATCATCATTTTCTGCTAACTTGTGACAAAAAATAAAAAATTCTAGGAACTCGCCATGCCCCTCACGGAATACCTTGGGGTCTCTTCTTTCCAAAATGGGGTCACTTGTGGCGTAGTTATACTGCCCTGGCAGTATAACTCCGTTTTCTACTGTTTGGGCATTGTAGAACCTCAGGAATCATGACAGGTGCTCAGAAAGTCAGAGCTGTTTCAAAAAGCGGAAATTCACATTTTTGTACCATAGTTTGTAAATGCTATAACTTTTACCCAAACCATTTTATTTTTTTTGCCCAAACATTTTTTTTTTATCAAAGACATGTAGAACAATAAATTTGGCGAAAAATTTATATATGGATGTCGTGTTTTTTTTTGCAAAATTTTACAGCTGAAAGTGAAAAATGACATTTTTTTGCAAAAAAATCGTTACATTTTGATTAATAACAAAAAAAGTAAAAATGTCAGCAGCAATAAAATACCACCAAATGAAAGCTCCATTAGTGAGAAGAAAAGGAGGTAAAATTCATTTGGGTGGTAAGTTGCATGACCGAGCGATAAACGGTGAAAGGAGTGTAGTGCCGAAGTGTAAAAAGTGCTCTGGTCATGAAGGGGGTTTCACCTAGCGGGGCTGAAGTGGTTAAGTCGCTCCTGGGTGGCAAGAGCCCGGTCCCCGATGGGTTTATGGCTAGGTTCTACAAATCCTTCTCTTCCAATCTCTCCCCTATTATGCTCCGGGTCTTCAATGGGGTGTCTCCTGGGCTCCCCTTCCCGGCGCAGACCACGGAGGCGCATATCACGGTTATCCTGAAACCGGCAAAGGACCCGCATCTGTGTGCCAGCTATCGTCCTATCTCCCTTTTAAACGTTGATCTCAAGATCTTCGCCAAATTAATGGCGAATAGATTGAACACTTATCTACCTTCCCTGGTCTGCGCTGATCAGGTCGGGTTTGTGCTGGGAAGGGAGGCCCAGGACAACACTCTTAAAACCTTAGATATCATCCACTATGCCAAATCTAAAAGGGTCCCCCTTATGGTGCTTTCCCTAGACGCAGAAAAGGCCTTCGACAGGATATCTTGGCGCGCCATCCATGAGGCTCTATCACATATAGGCCTGGGCCCGATATTCCTGTCAAAGATCCTGACACTTTACCAACATCCCAAAACAAGTCAAAGTAAATGGGGCCCTCTCCCCACCTTTCCAATCCATAATGGGACACGGCAGGGCTGCCCATTGTCCCCCTTACTATACGTCCTAGTCATGGAACACCTGCTGGCCTCCATACGTGCCAATCCGGACATAACAGGAATAACGATCGGATCACAAGAGTATAAATGCGCTGCGTTTGCTGACGATCTCCTTCTCTACATAACCAACCCACGCATCTCTCTACCATCCTTGCTTCGGGAGATATCTCAATTTGGTGCTTGGTCCAATTTCTAAATCAACATGTCCAAGTCAGAGGCCCTAGACGTCACTTTGCCAAGCGACCTGACCCCTTCTTAAGGCTTCTTTTCCCTTTGCTTGGCCACCTAGAGGTATAACATATTTGGGGATTAAAGTGACAGCAGATCTCTCGCGACTTCATAAATTGAACTTTGCGCCCCTTCTCCTACAGTTCCAAAAAGACCTAGACGGATGGCGTAAACGAGACTTCTCTTGATTTGGTAGGATTAGCATATTAAAGATGACCCTCTTACCAAAACTACTGTACCTATTACAGACTATCCCCCTCCGCATCCCGTCCACGTTTTGGTCCCGACTCCGTAGATGTTTCACGCAGTTTGTATGGGCCCCTGGCCGACCGCGGTTAAAATGGGAGATAATGACTCGCACCAAGGAAACAGGAGGGGTGGGTCTCCCAGATTGTCGACTATATTACCACTCTGCAGCCTATGCCCGACTGTTGGACTTGACGTGGGTGCAAATTACAAAGGATACCTCATCGTGCTCGGTATCAACCTTCCCATGGTTAGTGGGCTCTCCACGTCAAACGTTATCGCAATTGTCCTTCTCTGCCCATCATACCCTCGCAACCTTAGCATCCATAGGTCGCTTAACCTCACTGTTTGACCCTAAAGACCCCCTGGTGCCAATCACTGATCATCCTAGATTCCCCTCAGGGCACTCATCTAGACACTTTCTTCAAGGCACAAGAACCCGACCGATCAGGTTCTGCCAGGTTCTCTCTGGTCCCGCACTGAAACCCTTGTCCCAGATTCTGGAGGCTCCACTAACCCGTAATTCCTTTGAATATCTGCAGCTTCAACACTTTGTTACCTCCCTAAGCAAAACCCACACTCTGGCCAGGAAATTCACTGAGTTTGAGCGGATGTGTGTCTCCTCCTCAGCGATCCCACACCCCATATCCTCGGTATACAAGCTGCTGATACACCAGCGATCCTCGTGCCTTCCTCCATATTGTCAGGCCTGGGAGCGGGATCTGGGGAACCATTATACCCCAGCCCAGTGGAACAGATGCTTCCTTCTATGACACAAATCAACGATTTCGGCCAAAGCTCAAGAAACGAGCTACAAAATTATATCCAGATGGTACAGAGTACCAGCGCTACTCCACAAATGGTTCCCGACAGTATTGGACCGTTGTTGGAGGTGTCTTAAAGAGGAAGGCACGATGATCCATGTGTGGTGGAATTGTAGTGGCTTACGGCCCTTCTGGAACTTTGTTCATAGAATAATCAAAGAAGTCACAGGAGTCCCCCATCCAAAATTCTCCAGAAGCCCTCTTACTGTTCGACAGTGTCCTGACTATCCCGGCATATAAGAAATACATGGTTCAGGCAGCAAAGGCGGTGTTTCCCAGGCATTGGAAATCCCCCTCTCCCCCCTCACCTGATGAAATTGCTCTGTATCAGAGGCTGGAAGACCTCATTAGTATTACGCCCGCAGACACCGCACGATATGTGAAGATATGGGGCCCCTGGGAAGCCTTTCGCTCTTCAGCCGCATTTCGAGATGCGCAGGTCTAACCGCTTCAGCAGTAATTGTACCCTTCCCCTTCCTTTCCTCCCCCCTGTTCCCTTGTCCAATGTCTCGCCTGTCTATCTGCTATTATAATTTACATGTCCGTTTAGATATGCCTAATTCATATTCTTCCATGATTTACATTGCCTGATGATGGGTGTGTACACCCACTACAGTTCTGTAGACATCATATTTGAACTGTTAAAGGGATTCTGTCACCTCCCCTAAGGCAAAAAACGATTTAAAACCAGCCATGCAGCACAGCTTACCTGGATTAGGCTGTGCTGTTCAATCTTGAAATTCGTCCAGCAGTTAGTTCAAAAAACGAGTTTGATCAATGAGGAAATGCGTCCTGAAGGTGCCCAGAGGGGCGTTTTTTTCTTCTGAGAGAGCCCAGTCCCGCCCCTTTTTCAGTGCCCAGCCCGCCTTCCTTTTACTTCCTAACCGCCGCCCCCAGCCTGCCACAGCCTCCCCTTCCTCTCCTCCCCCTCCCTCTTGCCGAACGAAGTCTCGCACAGGCGCAGTACCCACTGAGGGCTGCGCCTGTGCGATCATCAGGAGACTGAGGGCGGCAGCTTCATCTTCGTCACTGGGCATGCGCCGAGCCCAGTGACGTCCGATGCTCGCTCTTCCCTCAGTCAGCAGGGAAGAGCAAGCATCGGACGTCACTGGGCTCGGCGCATGCCCAGTGACGAAGATGAAGCTGCCGCCCTCAGTCTCCTGATGATCGCACAGGCGCAGCCCTCAGTGGGTACTGCGCCTGTGCGAGACTTCGTTCGGCAAGAGGGAGGGGGAGGAGAGGCAGGAGAGGCTGTGGCAGGCTGGGGGCGGCGGTTAGGAAGTAAAAGGAAGGCGGGCTGGGCACTGAAAAAGGGGCGGGACTGGGCTCTCTCAGAAGAAAAAAACGCCCCTCTGGGCACCTTCAGGACGCATTTCCTCATTGATCAAACTCGTTTTTTGAACTAACTGCTGGACGGATTTCAAGATTGAACAGCACAGCCTAATCCAGGTAAGCTGTGCTGCATGGCTGGTTTTAAATCGTTTTTTGCCTTAGGGTAGGTGACAGAATCCCTTTAACATTGTTTGAATTTGCACCTGTCTCTATTTTGGTTATACTGAAAAATTTCAATAAAATCTAAATGAAGAAAAAAATGTAGTATCAGACAATGCCCATTCAAATCAATGGGTAACCATGCTGTTCAAGCTTCAGAAGCTCTCTTTCCATAGGTTCTTCAATGAAAAAGTTTGTCCGAGATAATTAAAAATCTCAGACAACCCCTACAGTGTCTTAAAATTAAAGGGGTTTTTCAGTTGCACACACACAAAAAATAACACCAGTCAACCTTACTGCATTATATAAGTTAGATGATGACGTTCTGAGTGCATTTTGACTACTCAAGCGTATTCGTAATCTGTGACCGGCACCCTGTGTTTACATCCCAGCGCAAGACTCATGGGGAGTGTCTAAAGCATCAGGTCCTGACTCTCTCTTCCCTCTGAGCTGGAAAATTACAGATCCAAGCATGGTCGGCAGCCTCACTTCAATCCAGTGAACTCTAAGCTGTGTTGTATATGGGTTGGGAGAGAGCCCCTTTTCCAGCACAAAGGGGAAGCTTTATCAAGACAGGCGCCTTCTGCGCCGATCTTCATATCCCCTGTGTTAAGATATATGACATTTTCTTTATATGCCCTTATACAGCTTATCTATTGATCTACAGTCATATGAATATGTTGTCTGTTTGTTAACCAGAAAGTGTTTAAATAAAGTTGCACACAGAAAAAAAAAAGAGAAAAGAGGCTGCACAGTAAGCAGCAGTGTGTGTTCCTGAGGAAACAAAAGCATGGTGTCTGTGTAAATTTTGTCCTCCATCAGAGAGCTGCTGTAATCCACAAGATAAGTTCAGAAGCAACTTAATCCGGTTATCCTGTCTCTTAAGTAAAGAAATGGCAACAGGTTATGGGCCCAGGAGAGAAGGAACAAGCCGATGGAGCAGGCTACTTTTCGATGGAGATGAGAAGAATTATGAGCTGTGGGAGACAAAATTCCTAGGCCATCTACGCTTGATGAACCTTAAAGAAACCATCCTGCGTGAACCAGCAGATGGAGTAGACCCTATGCAAGATAGGAGTAAGAATGAAGAAGCTTATGCTGAACTAATACAATTCCTAGATGATAAAAGTCTATCTCTTATAATGAGAGAAGAAACTGATAATGGAAGAAAAGCGCTGAAAATCCTGAGAGATCATTATGCTGGCCAAGGTAAGCCACGTATCATAAACTTATACACAGAACTAACATCTCTTCAGAAATCTGAATGTGAAAGTGTCACAGACTATATCATACGCACAGAAACAGCTATTACAGCACTGAGAAATGCAGGGGAGACCCTCAGTGATGGACTATTAGTTGCTATGATTCTTAAAGGCCTGCCTGAATCATTCAAACCATTTGCAATCCATATAACACAAGGTAAAGAAGATATGACTTTTACTGACTTTAAAACCCAGTTACGGATTTTTGAGGACACTGAAAAATATCGTAGCAGCACAAGCACTGATAATGTTATGAAGGTCGGCACCAATAAAGGGGAAAGACATCATTATCTGCTACAGTTGTAATCAGAAAGGTCACAAAGCCAATGCATGTCCAAGCAGAGTGAATAAAAGGAAGACACAGTGGTGTCATTATTGCAAGAGCTCCACTCACAGTGAGACATTGTGCAGACGAAAAGCACGACACAATGTAAAGCAAGTAGTGGATGATACAGAACAAACATTTGCTTTTAAGATAAGCGAAGACCAGTTAAGCAATCCCGTAACAAAAAGCCTGATGGTAGATACAGGAGCAACATCGCATATTATTACAGACATTAAGAAATTTAAAAGATTTGACACCTCATTTAAGCCAGAGAAACACTACATGGAGTTGGCAGATGGAAAAAGAACTTCCGGTGTAGCACTCAAGAGAGGCGACGCAGAAGTGTACCTAATGGACAGTAGGGGAAAACAAATGAGAACATTGCTACAAAACGCATTATTTATCCCCACATATCCACAAGACATATTCTCAGTTGAAGCAGCAACAAGGAATGGGGCGTCTGTTGAATTCCGACAAGATGACAGTATTCTGGCTCATAAGAATGGTACAAAGTTTATTATAAAGAAACACAACAGGCTTTTCTATTTGGACACCTATAAGGGATGTGAAGACAGTTGTTACGGTTGTTATGATATTCAGATATGGCATAAAATCCTTGGTCATTGTAATTACGATGATATCTTGAAACTACAGAATCTAGTAGATGGAATGAAGATCCAAGGTAAGGTTGATAAGTCCAACCTGAAGTGTGAGATTTGTACCCAAGGGAAATTTGCTCAGAGTAGAAACAGAGAGCCTGACACCCGTGCAAAATACCCACTTGAACTAGTACACACAGATTTAACAGGTCCTATACAGCCAGTTGCAAAGGACGGATTCAAATACATCATAGCGTTCACTGATGATTATTCTGGTGCAGTGTTTGTATACTTTCTGAAGAACAAGAGTGACACAGTTCTAGCCACAGAGAAGTTTATCGCTGATACTGCCCCCTATGGGACCATCAAGAGAATGAGGTCAGACAATGGTACCGAATTCACATCGAATGACTTCCAGTCACTACTCATAAAGAGGAGCATAAGACATGAGACTTCAGCACCTTACTCACTGCATCAAAATGGAACGGCTGAAAGAAACTGGAGAACACTGATAGAGATGGCAAGATGTATGCTAATAGAGAGCAAAGTACCAAAAGAGTTATGGACATATGCAGTGATGACAGCAGCTATGATTCGAAATCGATGCTTTAACAGTCGTTTGAAGCAAACGCCGTACAACATACTGACAGGGAAGAAACCAGACTTTTCAAAAATGAAGATTTTTGGGTCAGAATGTTTTGCATACAAACATGATAAGAAAAAGCTGGATCCAAAATGCACAAAAGGAATTTTTGTAGGATATGACAAAAATAGTCCCTCTTACCTGGTGTATTACCCTGAAACTGGCAAAGTCTTCAGGCACAGACTAGTCAAATTCATTGAAAAGGATGTAATCGAGAAACAAACTCAGACTGAGCTGTTGGACAATAATGATGATGATTATGAGGAAAGGAGTGTAATTCCTGTATCAAGTCCAATAACTAAAGAGACCCCAGATTCTTTAGTGGAGATTGCAGAGGACAAAGATGATGACCAGGGTACAAGATACCCTACAAGAAATAGAAAAACTCCTCAGTATTTAAATGACTATGTACTAGAATCTGTTCGTGATGATCAGGTACTGATAAATATAGATTACTGCTATAGAGCACATGATGTACCCCAGACCTTCAGAGAAGCCATGGAAACACCCCAGTCACAAAGTTGGTTAGATGCAATGAAAGAAGAGATGGAATCACTAAAGGAGAATGATACCTTCACATTGACCACATTACCAGAAGGTAAAAATTCAGTGGGGGTTAGATGGGTATATGTGATAAAAAGCAATGCAAATGGAACTGAAACGTACAAAGCCAGGTTTGTGGCAAAAGGTTATAGTCAAGTAAAGGGAACTGACTACATGGAAACTTTTTCTCCAACTGCAAATTTTACTTCATTACGCATTTTGATGCAAATGGCAGCACAATATGATTTAATTTTGCATCAAATGGATGTGAAGACAGCTTACTTGCATGCCCCAATTGATTGTGATATATATATAGACCAACCAGAAGGTTTTGAGATCAAAGATGACACAAATAAAAAGCTAGTTCTCAAACTAAAAAAGTCACTGTATGGTCTTAAGCAATCGGGAAGAAACTGGAACAAGATGCTACATGATTATCTATGTTCAAATGCATTTATACAAAATTCTGTAGACCATTGTGTATATGTCAAACAGAACGGCAATGAACAAGCAATATTACTAATATGGGTTGATGATCTGATCATTGCTGCAAGCAATGAAAAACTACTCAATGAGGTGAAGTTAACACTTGCGACAAAATTCAAAATGAAGGATCTTGGGAAACTGAACTATTTTTTGGGCATTGATTTTAGACAGACTAGTGAAACGGTGAAGATGAATCAGAAGAGATACATTTTGAAAATAATAGAAAGATTTGGTATGTCAGATTGTAAACCGAGATCCACTCCCTGTGAACAAAAATTAGATTTCGACGACAAAAGCGAACTTGCAGATGTAAAAAGCTATCGGGAGATAGTAGGCAGTTTGATTTATGTGGCTACATGTACAAGACCGGATTTGAGTTGGACTATAAGCAAACTGTCACAACATTTTTCACAACCAAGTGTACAACACATGATTACTGCCAAACACGTACTGAGATACTTGAAAGGAACTGTCAATTTTGAACTATGCTACAGAAAATGTAAAGAGAAATTAAAACTAGAGGCGTATAGTGATGCCAGTTGGGCCTCAGACCAGATTGATAGGAGAAGCACAACAGGATATTGTTTCAGCCTGACTGAAAATGGACCTCTGATTTCTTGGAAGTCAAAGAAACAACCAACAATAGCACTATCTTCCTGTGAAGCTGAATATATGGCATTAGCCGCAACCACACAGGAGAGTCTATATCTTGCACAATTGCTAAGAGAATTGGACAGTGAATGTCAGTATGAGCCAGTAAAGATTTTTGAAGACAATCAGAGTGCGATAGCTCTCGCAAAGAACCCAGTTTACCATCAGAGATGCAAACATATTGACATTAAATTTCATTTCCTTAGATCTGTTCTGAGTGAAGGCAAGATAGATCTTGAGTATTGTTCTACGGATAAAATGGTAGCTGATGTTATGACTAAACCAATAACAAAGTTTAAGCTTGATAGGTTTGTTAGTTATATTTTTGGAATATAGATAGTAAAATGATGTAACTGTACCAAACTATTTCTCATAAGCAGTATAAGAGCAAGTGGGGGTGTTAAGATATATGACATTTTCTTTATATGCCCTTATACAGCTTATCTATTGATCTACAGTCATATGAATATGTTGTCTGTTTGTTAACCAGAAAGTGTTTAAATAAAGTTGCACACAGAAAAAAAAAAAGAGAAAAGAGGCTGCACAGTAAGCAGCAGTGTGTGTTCCTGAGGAAACAAAAGCATGGTGTCTGTGTAAATTTTGTCCTCCATCAGAGAGCTGCTGTAATCCACAAGATAAGTTCAGAAGCAACTTAATCCGGTTATCCTGTCTCTTAAGTAAAGAAATGGCAACACCCTGCACTGCCGGAGGATGATCTACAGTCGTGGCCAAAAGTTTTGAGAATTACATAAATATTGGAAATTGGAAAAGTTGCTGCTTAAGTTTTTATAATAGCAATTTGCATATACTCCAGAATGTTATGAAGAGTGATCAGATGAATTGCATAGTCCTTCTTTGCATGAAAATTAACTTAATCCCCAAAAAAACTTTCCACTGCATTTCATTGCTGTCATTAAAGGACCTGCTGAGATCATTTCAGTAATCATCTTGTTAACTCAGGTGAGAATGTTGACGAGCACAAGGCTGGAGATGATTATGTCAGGCTGATTGGGTTAAAATGGCAGACTTGACCTGTTAGGCTACTTTCACACTAGCGTTCGATCGGATCCGTTCTGAACGGATCCGATCATATTAATGCAGACGGAGGCTCCGTTCAGAACGGATCCGTCTGCATTATATTGGCAAAAAAAAGCTAAGTGTGAAATTAGCCTGCGCGGATCCGTCCAGACTTTTACATTGAAAGTCAATGGGGGGCGGATCCGCTTGAAGATTGAGCCATATTGTGGCATCTTCAAACGGATCCATACCCATTGACTTACATTGTAAGTCTGGATGGATCCGCACGCCTCCGCACGGCCAGGCGGTCACCCGAACGCTGCAAGCAGCGTTCAGGTGTCCGCCTGCTGAGCGGAGCGGAGGCTGAACGCCGCCAGACTGATGCAGTCTGAGAGGATCCGCATCCATTCAGACTGCATCAGGGCTGGACGGAAGCGTTCGGGTCCGCTCGTGAGCCCCTTCAAACGGAACTCACGAGCGGACAGCCGAACGCTAGTGTGAAACTAGCCTAAAAAGGAGGGTGATGCTTGAAATCATTGTTCTTCCATTGTTAACCATGGTGACCTGCAAAGAAATGCGTGCAGCCATCATTGCGTTCCATAAAAATGGCTTCACAGGCAAGGATATTGTGGCTGCTAAGATTGCACCTCAATCAACAATTTATAGGATCAGCAAGAACTTCAAGGAAAGAGGTTCAATTCTTGTTAAGATCGTCTCCTAAAGAGGATTCAGCTGCAGGATCAGAGTGCCACCAGTGCAGAGCTTGCTCAGGAATGGCAGCAGGCAGGTGTGAGCGCATCTGCACGCACAGTGAGGTGAAGACTTTTGGAAGATGGCCTGGTGTCAAGAAGGGCAGCAAAGAAGTCACTTCTCTCCTAAAAAAACATCAGGGACAGATTGATCTTCTGCAGAAAATATGGTGAATGGACTGCTGAGGACTGGGGCAAAGTCATATTCTCTGATGAAGCCTCTTTCCAATTGTTTGGGGCAACAGGAAAAAGGCTTGTCCGGAGAAGAAAAGGTGAGCGCTACCATCAGTCCTGTGTCATGCCAACAGTAAAGCATCATGAGACCATTCATGTGTGGGGTTGCTTCTCATCCAAGGGAGTGGGCTCACTCACAATTTTGCCCAAAAACACAGCCATGAATAAAGAATGGTACCAAAACACCCTCCAACAGCAACTTCTTCCAACAATCCAACAACAGTTTGGTGAAGAACAATGCATTTTCCAGCACGATGGAGCACCATGCCATAAGGCAAAAGTGATAACTAAGTGGCTCGGGGACCAAAACATTGACATTTTGGGTCCATGGCCTGGAAACTCCCCAGATCTTAATCCCATTGAGAACTTGTGGTCAATCCTCAAGAGGCGGGTGGACAAACAAAAACCCACTAATTCTGACAAACTCCAAGAAGTGATTATGAAAGAATGGGTTGCTATCAGTCAGGAATTGGCCCAGAAGTTGATTGAGAGCATGCCCAGTCGAATTGCAGAGGTCCTGAAAAAGAAGGGCCAACACTGCAAATACTGACTCTTTGCATAAATGTCATGTAATTGTCGATAAAAGCTTTTGAAACGTATGAAGTGCGTGTAATTATATTTCACTACATCACAGAAACAACTGAAACAAAGATCTAAAGGCAGTTTAGCAGCAAACTTTGTGAAAACTAATATTTGTGTCATTCTCAAAACTTTTGGCCACGACTGTACACTTATTATGAGGCAGGCCTCGACACAATCTAAGCGCATGCTCCGGCAGCCTAAACAGAAATCTATGAAAGCTCTGAGCAGCAATAAATTTTTTGGGAAAAGTGATGAGGACGGCATAAAAAGAGGCACTTTTGAACTTTTTTGTCCAAAAAAAGTCACTAAAATACTTAAAGTATAACTGTCATATACCGTATATTTTTTTTGGAGTATTGGATTGTGGTGATTAATATCTTCTTGGTGGCCCTATTTCAACTTTTCACTGTGTATTCAATTACCCCTTAATTCCACAGTTTTGTTCCCTGTACTGCCTACTTTTACCTGTGCTTAAAATAAGGTTGCTAGGCATGGTCCGTCTCTCTGTTGAAGGACGGAGGACGCAGCATGCAAGGTCAGATTACTGACAGCCAGGGATTGTAAGTACATGATTAAAGCCAGGTCCTCCCCAGCAGCTGATAGCAGTGCCTGGGCTGTGTGCACTTCTCCCTGTCCCTGCGCTTGGCAGACGCTCCCTCACTCAGCAGAGCTGGATAATGCAGGGTTGAATCAGCGCAGACCAGGGAAGGGTATAAATGAAAGCAACATGTGGTAAGAGGATCCCTTTGTGCTGCAGGAGATTAACCCTTTAGGGGGAGGGCTGTGGTTACTGACACTTTTGGAGGGCTATTGTTACTGGCTAGTGAGGGCAGGCGAGATTAGCCTCATGGTCAGGGCAGTGGCGGCCATCTTAACTGAATAGTGAAATTGCAGTTTTCTGCAGACTGGTTGCTAAGGGCTGAATCTTATTAAATATGGCGTAAGTCAGTCTAATAGTAACTGATTCTGGAATATCATGTTATTAGTAACTACATATATGAAAATTGAAATTAGGGTCTAAGTGTGACAGTTATCCTTTAAACACACACCTTGCAACTTTTTAAAAGTCACTTTTCTGGTGCAATAGAGATGATAAATCTCCCTCATAGACTTCTACTAAAGAAATTATTTAACAGGTCTTCAGGATTTGAACTCCAGACCTTCTATATGTCAGGCAGAAGAGTTAGCATTACACTGCACTAAATAAAGTAGTATATTACTGAAATGAGAAAATGTGCCATCTATCATCCAACATAAATAACATGTTTACTATATTGTACAGCTTATTTTGATTACAGGGATACTAAATACTGTTTTGCGATATTTCATACTAAGGATGTTACAAAAACAGTTTTTTTTTTGCTTTGTTATTGTTTAGTAACAATAAAAAAAAAATTGCCTTCCTATAGATCAACTTGCAGGTTAACAGGCTAAACTGGATGGATGGATGTCTTTTTTCAGCATAGGATAACCCTTTTGAATGAGGGTGGGTCCTCTACAATGTTCATATACCCTTGTTTGATCTTTAAAACAGAAGTATATTAACTGCATGTAAACTGTAACAAGAACATTATTATAGCAACTCACCTTTCCAAAGCTGCCTTTGCCAATAGCTCTCAAAATTTCAAAATGATTAAAGTTAACTGCAAAATAAATGTGAAAATTTTTTTATTACATAATATAATATGCATACAAACATCTGAACACAAACAGCTCAGTAAGCACAGGAGTGTAGGTCATCACCTAAGTCACATGTCAAAAACTCTTCTACACAAGAGCGTTTTTTTCAAACTTTCCCTTCAATTTGGTATTCCATATGGAGAAAGCATTGGACATGACCCTAAATCATTGCAGACTTTGGGGATCCAGAATGACAGATCTAGATTACACATACAGTGGGATGCGAAAGTTTGGGCAACCTTGTTAATCGTCATGATTTTCCTGGGCTACTTTCACACTTGCGTTCGGGGCTCCGCTTGTGAGTTCCGTTTGAAGGCTCTCACAAGCGTCCCCGAACTGATCCGTCCAGCCCTAATGCATTCTGAGTGGATACGGATCCGCTCAGAATGCATCAGTCTGGCACCGTCTGTCCTCCGCTCCGCTCAGCAGGCGGACACCTGAACGCTGCTTGCAGCGTTCGGGTGTCCGCCTGGCCGTGCGGAGGCAAACGGATCCGTCCAGACTTACAATGTAAGTCAATGGGGACGGATCCGTTTGAAGTTGACACAGTATGGCTCAATTTTCAAACGGATCCGTCTCCCATTGACTTTCAATGTAAAGTCAAAACGGATCCGTTTGCACTATCATGAACAAAAAATAAAAATAAAAAAATAATTTTTTTTTTTTTTGTTCATGGTAATGCAAACGGATCCGTTCTGAACGGAGCCACCGTCTGCATTAATATGAGTGGATCCGTTCAGAACGGATCCGATCGAACGCTAGTGTGAAAGTAGCCTTATTGATTCCAAAACCTTTAGAACTAATTATTGGAACTCAAATTGGCTTGGTAAGCTCAGTGACCCCTGACCTACATACACAGGTGAATCCAATTATGAGAAAGAGTATTTAAGGGGGTCAATTGTAAGTTTCCCTCCTCTTTTAATTTTCTCTGAAGAGTAGCAACACGGGGGTCTCAAAACAACTCTCAAATGACCTGAAGACAAAGATTGTTCACCATCATGGTTTAGGGGAAGGATACAGAAAGCTGTCTCAGAGATTTCCGCTGTCTGTTTCCACAGTTAGGAACATATTGAGGAAATGGAAGACCACAGGCTCAGTTCAAGTTAAGACTCGAAGTGGCAGACCAAGAAAAATCTCGGATAGACAGAAGCGATGAATGGTGAGAACAGTCAGAGTCAACCCACAGATCAGCACCAAAGACCTACAACATCATCTTGCTGCAGATGGAGTCACTGTGCATCGTTCAACCATTCGGCGCACTTTACACAAGGAGATGCTGTATGCGAGAGTGATGCAGTGGAAGCCTTTTCTCCACCCACAGCACAAAAGGTGCGCTTGAGGTGGGCTAAAGCACATTTGGACAAGCCAGCTTCATTTTGGAATAAGGTGCTGTGGACTGATGAAACTAAAATTGTTATTATTTGGCCATAACAAGGGGCGTTATGCATGGAGGAAAAAGAACACAACATTCCAAGAAAAACACCTGCTACCTACAGTGAAATATGGTGGTGGTTCCATCATGCTGTGGGGCTGTGTGGCCAGTGCAGGGACTGGGAATCTTGTCAAAGTTGAGGAACGCATTGATTCCACTCAGTATCAGCAGATTCTGGAGACCAATGTCCAGGAATCAGTGACAAAGCTGAATCTGCGCCAGGGCTGGATCTTTCAACAAGACAATGACCAAAGCTGTCCATGCTCGGAAGCTATCAAATCTGAATGAACTAAAGATGTTTTGTAAAGAGGAATGGTCCAAAATACCTTAAACCAGAATCCAGACTCTCATTGGAACCTACAGGAAGCGTTTTGAGGCTGTAATTTCTGCAAAAGGAGGATCTACTAAATATTGATTTCATTTCTTTTTTGTGGTGCCCAAATTCATGCACCTGCCTAATTTTGTTTAAACAATTATAGCACACTTTCTGTAAATCCAATAAACTTCATTTCACTTCTCAAATATCACTGTGTGTGTCTCCTATAAGATATATTTAACTGAAATTTTTTATCGTACCAACCAACGATTTATACAGGAAAATCATGACGATTAACAAGGTTGCCCAAACTTTCGCATCCCACTGTATGTCCGGCTATCTGGCTCAGTTACCCTTCAGTGTGAAGCTGAAAACGCCTGAGAGGAACTCAGCCAGAACCAATCCAATAGTTTTCTATGGGATCGTTCGCATACATTCAGCTTTGTGATGCTGGATGTCAAATAAAGCCAGACGGAAAAATGCTGCATGCTCAGTTTTTCTGTTAAGTGCCATTAGTGTACAGACACTGGATCTGTGTACTGAAGTGCAGTTCGCATGAATCAGTTGTGTTTGGCTCCAGCATAAATAAACTGGCCGGGCACAACTGATATACAGTGGCATGCAAAAGTGTGGGCACCCCTGTTTACAATTGCTGTTTTACTGAAAGTTAAAATAGAACATTTTGGCCACAATGAGCAAAAAGTATGTTTGGTGAAATAAGAGCACATAATTTCATGAAAAGAACATCTTTCCAACCATTAAACATGGGGTAGGATCAATCATGGTCTGGGGTTGTGTTGCAGCCAATGGCACAGGAAATATTTCATTGGTAGAGGGAAGAATGGATTCAATGAAATTCCAGCAAATTCTGGAAGCAAATATAACATCAACTGGAAAACAAAGCTGCAGTTGTAAAGAGGGTGGCTTCTACAAATGGATAATGGTCCTAAAAACAGCTCAAAATCCACATTTTACTACCTCAAAAGGTGTAAGCCGAAGGTTTTACTATGGCCGTCACAGTCCCCTGATCTGAACATTGTTTAAAATCTGTGGATAGACTTCAAAAGAGGAGTGCATGCTAGACGGCCCAGGAATCTAACAGAACTGGAAGACTGCCAGGAAGAATGGATGAAAATCCCTCAAACAAGAACTGAAAGACTCATGGCTGGCTACAAAAAGTGTTTACAAGCTGAGATACTTTGGACCCTTTTCCTTTGGGCCCTTTTCCTTTTTTGTTTTTTTTTGGGAAATGTAAAAAATGAAAATAAAAAATAGTTTTTGCTTACAATACAAAGAGCGTGTGTCATCCCGTTATGTCTTTTGGTGAACATTTCATCTTCAACTTATTTAACTGTTCACAGTAACAGTAATTTTGACCCGGGATGACCAAACTTTTGCATGCCACTGCATGTGGAGGTAGCCTTAAATTGCTATTTTTCAAAAATTACAACATTACAACATTAATCTAGAAGCAACTTATATATAACATATATATATAACATGTATAACATGTATAATGTATAACATATAACATTCCTTCCAGCCCTGTGTTCGGTGCTTCCACCCTCCATCATGTCTGTGGGTATGTTCACGTCCCCAGTGGATATCTTTTGTGTGGGAGTTTGATTGTACAGCCTGGTATCCTTGATTTATTGTATATGGGCAGACTGCATCTAGATGTATCTGATGAATGTCATGTGACTTTGTGCTCCATTGTATCATCATTTTTTGCTGTATTTTTTCACACTATAACCTCTCCCTGGGTTGTGCAGTGAGTTGAATATCACAGACACTTGTAGTGGATGTTTACTGACACTCTCTACTGGTGAATCACCTCACTGCACATCACACTGACATGTTTTTCATCTGCTTGGTGGGTGTTTGAGGCACCGACGGGGGGGACTATTGTTTCCAGTCTGCTTTGCTGATTATTCTCCATAGCATATCTGTGTAAAAAATATTTTATGAATTTTGGTGATCCATTGATGATCTAATAAAGTATTTATATTTCTACTGGGCATTCTATGGTTGTTTTTATAGCAGCATTTATAGGTTTAATTATATATAACATAGTATCAAAGGATCCTGGGTCCAGGCTTTGTTACAAAAACCAAGATCCAAAAGTCTAGTATAAAACAAACCCATTTGAAGTCAATCACTTGGTGGTAAGTTTTATTTCTTATCTATTTGACCTTATTGATTTTGCAATTACAGCTAGATAGATGGTAGGTTATCCCTCAGACTAGGGCTACTTTCACACTTGCATTGATGTTTTCCGGTATTGAGATCTGGCAGAGGTAACGGGGAAAAAAATGTTTCCGTTTAGTCCCCATGCATTCAGAATGGAAAGAGATCCGTTCAGGATGTATCAGGATGTCTTCCATTCATGCAACATTCAGTTTTGTGACCGGACGCAAAACCGCTGCAAGCGGAAAGAGGGTGATCCCTCTTTCCTCTGGGAAAGAGGGATCACCCACAATGCCATGCATGCAGCCAATCAGCAGCCAGCCAGCCCTGTGATGTCACAGCCCTATAAATAGCATTAGCCATCTCAGATTCAGCTTTTATGCAGTGTACATAGTGCAGGGAGAGACGCCAGCGGGCGCTAGGGAAAGTGCTAGGAAAGACTTGAAAACTTTTATTTTCCTGTATAGATGTTCATGGAAAGGATAGGGAGGAATCATTCCACAGTATTGAAGCAGAACAGGGTTCAATAGGGGAGTTTACAGCCTGGGTAATAGGAACAATCCTATTACACCTTGCTGCACTGACTGCTGATCCAAATTGCAATTATACTGCTGCTTTCAGGTTTGCAATACCTCTGTAATTCCAGCTAACTGTTCTCTTTATTGGGGTGCAAGTGGAGTGTGATACAGCCATTAACAGGGTTTATTACAAGGAAATATTTCTATATCTAATTTGCCCTTGTGCGGTGCAGTTATATGTTCTAAAGCCTTTTTTGGCGTGTATTAGTGGCAAAAAAGGTGCTTATTAGCCTTTGTGTGGTGAAGTGAGAAAATTTGAGCCCTTATTGGCGTGTACTAGTTGCAAAAAAAAGTATTATTTGCCATTCAGCTGTGCATTTATATGTTCTAAAGGCTTTTTTGGTGTGTATTGGTGGGGAAAAAAGGGCTTATTAGCCGTTGTGTGATGAAGTGACAAAATTACAGACTTTTTTTGGGGTGTGTTAATTTCCTTTTTATTTACCTATTTGATCTAAAAGTATGTCAGACAGAGAAGTGACAGGCCCTGCACAGGGGAGGGTAAGAGGCCTGAATGTTTCTGGCGCAGGCACAGGTCGCAGAAGAGTAAAAGAGCGTGGCAGCAGGGGTCATTTCAAGAGGCATGAGCTCCCTGTGTCATCTAGCAGGTCGTGTGTTGACCAGCAACCCAGCGGTTCTTGAATGGTTGACTAGGTCATCCACTTCATCCCAAGTGACATCAGACACCCCCGCTAAGAGTCGGTAAGTTCGTCATACACAAACCTTAGTTGGAATGGCCCAGGAGCAGGCCCTGTTCGCTCACCTGTCCTCAACCTGCCTCTGTTCTTTTCTGTTCCCTCATCCAGAGAAGTATTACATGCTGTGGGCTCAGCTCCACTATACAGCGAGGACGAGCTACTAGAGAACAGTCAGCAGCTACTGCCCATCCAAGATCTTGAGGAGACATTGGCTGCTTTCTCTGGTAGGCAGGCAAGTAATGATGAGGAGAGTGGTATGGGAGCTGGTGTTGCGAGCCGTCAGGCTCCTGGCTCAGAGACTGTTGAGGAGAAAATCAGTGACGTGCAGACAGTACTTGATGATGATGTAGCGGATCGCAATTGGGAGCCAGGTGACGAAGGGGCTTCATCATCATTGGGAGAAGAGGGTGGCAGCTTGCACGTGAGGCAGCAACGGAACCAGCAAGTCGGTAGCATGGCCAGGAGTCAGCAGGGCAGCAGCAGTGGAAGGTCGGGAGCCAAACGTGCCTGGGGTAGACCTCCCGCTTCACAGGAGCCTAACTACTCGGAAAGTAGTGGTGCAGGGGTTCACGGAGGCAGTGGTGGTAACAGTCAGTCAGTGTGGAATGTTAGGGATAAAATCACCTACTCGGTGGTGTGGAAGTTTTTTGTTGAGCCGCCGGAGGAGGTGAACATGGCCATTTGATGAATCTGTGGGCAGAAGGTGAAGCGTGACCAGGGTGCCAATGTTGGCACCACAGCCCTACGTCAACATTTGCAGCATCACCATTAAGTGGCCTGGGAGAACCGTGGCTCCGTAATGGTGGTCCAGCCTTCCGCAGCAACTGCTGCATCACTGAGTGGCAGGCACTCGGTTTCAGGGAGTCAAGGCTCCACCACCTCATCCGAAGGGAGCTGTCCGTCCTTCCCATGATCTGCTGGTTTAGAAGCTCCTGCTTCTCTTCCTCTTACTCCTCGTCAGTCATTCCGTCAGCAATTGATCACCGAAGCAATTGCTAAGAGACAACAGTATGCATGCACTCATCCAACGGCACAGAAGCTGAATGTGCTCCTGTCCAATTTGCTGGTGCTGCAGTCCCTCCCTTTCCAAGTGGTGGACTATGCACCTTTCAGTGAAACTGATGGCTTGTGCCAAGCCGAGGTGGAGAGTCCCAAGCCAGCATTTTTTTGCCAAAAATGCAATACCAGCCCTGCACATACATGTAGAACAGAAGGTGGGCCAGTCCTTGAGCCTGTCGGTGTCTGCCAAAGTGCATGGCAGCGCAGATATGTGGAGCTGTAACTACGGTCAGGGACAATACATTCCCTTTACGGCCCACTGGGTGGAGGAGGGCATTGGAGCAAAAGCAATGTCTAGCGAAATGGGTGGTTTTTCTACACAGGTCACAGTAGAGGAGGAGCAGGAGCAGCCTGAGGAGCAAGAGGTAAATGAGGCAAAGGGCCCAGACACACTGTGCCAGTATGCAGTGGATATTGAGGCAGGGAGTCCCTCCTAGTCACTTGCGCAAATGGCCCGATGCATGCTCACTTGCTTGCGTATTGACAGCCGAATTGTCACCATTCACCAAAGGGATGACTACTGGCTCTCCACCATGTAAGACCCTCGCTACCCATTCAAAATGGGGGCCTTTTTTTACACCCGCTGAGAGGGAGGACAAACTGAACTACTATAGAGACATCCTATGTAGTCAGTTGGCCACTGTCTATCTGCGCCATTGTCGATCCTCTCGCAGGTATGACCGGGTGGGGGGGGGGCCTCTGCGCACTCGTTCCACTACAATGGCTGCTGTGGCAGGGTGGGGGGGTAGGAGCAGTACCAGCTCCCTCAGCAGCATCTTGAGTGTCTAGAGTTGATGATGAGCAGCTTTCTTAACCCGCCTAGTGAAGAAACTACTCACTTTAGACCTGGAGTAGAACCTGAACCACGTGGTGGTGGCATACTTGGACAGCACCCTGCCATCCCACATTGAAGATCCGCTTGACTACTAGCCAACCAAACTGGGTTTGTGGCCACAACTGGCCGAGTTTGCCCTGGAAAAGCTGTCCTGCCCAGCCAGTAGTGTGGCATAAGAGTGGGTGTTTAGTGCAGCGGGGACCATAGTTACCCCAAGGTGAACTCGCCTATCTACCAAAAAGTGGAGAGACTGACTTTTGTCAAGATGAATTAGGCATGGATCAGCCAGTATTTCCAACCACCAATGCCTGATACATCAGATTAGATCATCTATGCTGCCTTACCCAAACCTTGACAAAAGAGACCGATTTCTTCTGGTTACCCACGTCAGCTTCTATTCTGATGCTGCCACCCACCTGATGCCACACATCTGATGCCAAGTGCTCCTTTTTACACCCACTATCGTCAGCTGGTACTGTTATTGCCACCCACCTCCATACTCTGTCACTGGGTCACTCTGTGGTCTCCTGATGCTGCTGTCACCTCACCACTCAGGTCTCCTCATGCTGCTGCCACCTACATACTCTGTCATTGTGTCACTCTGTGGTATCCTTATGCTGCTGCTTCTGCCACCTCCACACTATGTCACCTTGCCACTCTGTGGCCTCTTCCTGCTGCTGCTAACTCGACACTATGTCACCTTGCCAGTATGTGGCCTCCTCATCCTGTTGCCACCTCCACACTATGTCACCTTGCTAGTCTGTTGTCTCCTCATGCTGCTGCTGCGACCTTGCCACTCTGTGGTCTCCTCATGCTGCTGCCACCTCCACACTATGTTACCTTGCCACTTTGTGGCCTCCTCATGCTGCTGCTAACTCAACACTATGTCACTGGGCCACTCTGTGGCTTCCTCATGCTGCTGCCACCTCAACACTATGTAAATGGCCCACTGTAGTCTTCTAATGCTGTTGCCACCTCCCCACTATCTCACTGGGCCACTGTGTGGTCTCCTCATGCTGCTGCTACCTCAACACTATGTCATTGGGTCACTCTATGGACTTCTCAAGCTGTTCCCCCACCATCCACACTCCATGACTGGGCCACTATTTGCCTTTTTGGACTGGTTGACATCATCATTTATTGACTCTTCTTCTGATCTATCAGAATGAAGGAAAAAAAGAGAGGCACAACGGATCCTGTCTATGTAACAGCTGTAAGGTCTGTATGGTCCCATCAGAATTGGCTTATGATTTGGTAGCCAAAAGCAGGAGTGAGTACAAAACACAGAAGACATGAAAATATTCCATTCATGTGTCATCTCTGTTTCAGATCCACTCCTGTTTTTTTTCCCTCTGCTTTAGCAATACTGATGGATTACTGACCAAATGCTAACTGAGTGAAGGCAGATGCTCAACAGACAGGATCAGTTTTTTGGGGGGTTATTGTTCTGATAGATCAGAGGAAGGGCAAAATAATCAGTGACGTCAACACAGACTTACTGCCGACAGCTTCTCCACTCTGTCAGGGGGGCTCTACTTGTATAAGTGTTTTATAGTACAGGTTCTGTAGACATCTATGTGGAATTAGCTGATGATGGTGTAAAAGGAGTGCGCTCTTTCACGATACAGTAGGATCTTGGGCCTCTGCACAGTTCTTTATACCTGGCGCTAACATCGACCTGTAAGGCTTAGTTCACACTTGAGTTATTTGGTCAGTTTTGGCTCCGTAACCAATAAGTAAAGTGTGCAGTGATTTTAAGAGCGACGCCTGTCATGTGTGTGTGTCATACTGACTCACAGTATTGTTTCACTACCACAGCACAGAACATATGCCTTGCAGTAACACTCCCTATGTGTGTTACTGCAAGGCACAGTGTTCTACACCACTATACAGGCTCTCTGCAGCCAGGAAGTAGCTGTTTTATTTTAACGAGATTCCCCGCTAATAATATCGAATCAAATCTAATCTGAAAATTCAGCGAACCAGCCGAATCTGATTTTTTAGAAATTTGCTCATCTCTAATCCTGATGTGCAAAATAAAACCGATCTGCTGGATCTCAATACCGGAATTAACAATGCAAGTGTGAAAGTATCCTAGTATCCCCTAGTGGGCCCAAGAAATCCCAGTCCAATTCGGTTTTACAGTCTGCAAACCATGGACCAGCAAAACACCCGGCTTCATGCACGCCGCATCCCAGTGCGGACCCATTGACTTTAATGGGTCGGGGCTCCATATGTTTCCGCAAAGTATAGGACATGTAGCACATGGAAGCCCTTCCATGTGCTTATGCATCTGTTCAGCTACTATGCAAAAGATGTTACATGTCCGATGCTTAGCAGAAATATGCGAGGCACAGACACTAAAGTCAACGAGTCCACACCATGACGCGATGTGCACACAGCTGGTAACCGTGTATTGCAGATCCGCGGTTTGCAAACCACAAAACACATAGTCATGTGAATGCGGCCTGACTCATTATTCAAGACCTTGTGATGATATTTCAATTGCAACAAAAACACATCTTTGTTTCTTTTCATCTTTAATGTGCCTTTCCTCATTTAACCCAATAACACATAAATACAGCCAAAACATCTGAGAAGGATTATATTAGACTACAGTAAAATCAGTAGATCAATCATGCAAAAGAATACAATACAACAGATACAATGCCTATATTAAGAGATGTCTTTTGAGGTCTTAAAGGGGATTTCCACTTGGACAATCTATTTTTGTTAGAGGCAGGGCTTTTTTTCTCAGAGAAAAGGTGGTGGAACTCACCCCCCACCCCTGGCCATGCCCCTACCCCCCCCTTAGGACTGCCCCCTAAAACCGCCCCTTTAGAGAACAGGGAGGCAAGTAAAATTTGGGGGGCTATAAAAGTTCAGCCCAGCAAAGAAACCCCCCAGATGGGGATGGCACTGTTAATGGGGGATCTGGGGATGGCACTGTTATGGGGTGGAGGCTCTGTGGATGGCACTGTTATGGGGGATCTGTGGATGGCATCCACAGATCCCCCATCCTATAAAAGTGCCATCCACAGATCCCCCCCACCCCATAGCAGTGCCATGCACCGACCCCCCTCCTTAACAGTGCCATCCACAGACCCCCCCACCCCATAACAGTGCCATCCACAGACCCCCCACCCCAGAACAGTGCCATCCACAGACCCCCCACCCCTTAACAGTGTCATCCACAGACCCCCCATTGCCGCTCCAGTACAGTTATAAAATGTGTAATTCAATTAATAATGATTCATGCTGCCCCCTCTGTAGTATAACATTCAATATATCCTACTCACAGGGCTACTGTTATATCGTAATGCAGGCCGGCCGGGCAGACGAGCGGCAGCGTGACAGACTGACGTCACGTGCCTGCTCGGCCTACTTTATGAATGAAGCAGTCGCTCGTCTGCCCGATCGGCCTGCATTACGATATAACAGTAGCCCTGTGAGTAGGCTATATTGAATGTTATACTACAGAGGGGACAGCATGAATCATTATTAATTGAATTACACATTTTATAACTGTACTGGAGCCGGAGCACAGAGAACGCACCGGCCCCCAGCTCCTCCTCCCAGTCCCTCCCCGCTGATACATCGCAGCCTGCGATGCTGGAGCATGGCAGGCTGCGATGTCAAAAGGTGGCGGAACCAGAAAAAAAGCCCTGGTTAGAGGGGTTACCAATCACAATGTATTCTGCTGCAGAAACACCCAGCAATCACTCATAATCTGGGGAAAACAGGTAGCAAGAGATTTGTCCAGTGACGGTTATGCAGTGGAACCAATTAACCCCTTTGCAACATCTGCTGTACAGGCATGGTGGTGGTCAGGACACAGCAGTACACAGCTGACACCAACAGGTGTAACACCTTCAGATAACTCTGATCCAGAACACTTAAAACCTCAATTAGTCAGAGGGAGGGAGCCTTTGAGCCCCAACCCCATGGTGAAATCCTAGGGTGTTGGTTGTATTGGAAGCCTCGTATTAAGTCCGACCTGTGGCAGGGCTCAAAGGTGTTTGCCAGTTTCCGAATTTACCACAATTCACCATTCAGGATAAATACCTTTATATTTTAATAGTTTGAACATTTTCAGATGCAGCAATACCAATTATTAGACATGAGCAAAGTTATCAAAAGTTCAATTTGGCTGCTTCGCTGAATTGCACCAAGAAATTCAATTAGTTACAAATTATTTTGTCATGAATCACATTCCATTCTATAGCGAGAGCAATGACGGGGAACGTTTGAACCCCAGAGATGCTGCAATCTAATATTCCCATTGAGGCCTTTCAGGGAAGGAAAGGGCGTCGCAGCCATCTTGATTGAAGAACACATGTCAAATCTCACGTGCGTGTCATGGTCTTACCTTCTTGCTGTTCTCCTTCGTTTGACATGTGCTGGCGGCCATCTTGGTTTCTGGGTTTCTTGTAGCCTCCCACCCTGCGGCTTCTCCTTCCCACTGGGAGGATCTGGATGCCTAGCTCATATATATAGGAGGTCTGTGGCTTCAGTTCCTTGCTTGGTCCTCCTGTGTCCACATGCTTCTAAGACTGCTGCTGCTTCTGGTTCCTGATCCTGGCCTCGTCTGACTACCCCGCTGGTTCCTGATCCTGGCTTCGTCTGACTACCCTTCTGGTTCCTGACCTCTGGCTTCGCAAGACCCTGCTTCGGTTTAGCCATCCGTTTGGACTTTTGCTTACAGCTTGATTTTCAATAAAGCCTTCTTATTTCCACTTATCTCTTGTTGTACGTCTGGTTCATGGTTCCATGACATTAGGACCAAGCCATGAATTCTGACGGTACAGGGCCATCCTCGCTACCTACGCTGATTGCCAGACTTGATCAGCAGGATCACCTGTTGGGTCGGTTCGCTGTGGCGTTGCAAACCCTGCTTGAACGCACGGCTCATTTCGCTTCCGTTGCCGATGGGTCGGTTGTCGCTCCTGGGTCCGCTCCTACTGCCGCTCCGGTTGTTGCGCCAGAGTCTACCCCGACACCTGTTGCTGCGCCTGCGGTGTCTCAAGGTATGACCGGTTCTGCCCCCCTTCCACAGCGCTTTGGGGGAGAGCCAACTCAGTGCCGAGGTTTCCTTAACCAGGTGGGCATTTATTTCGAGTTGCTGCCACATGCCTTTACTACTGAGAGATCAAAGGTGGGCTTCTTGATCTCGCTGCTCTCGGACAAGGCCTTGGCCTGGGCCAGCCCTTTATGGGAGAACAACAATCCGGTGGTTGCCGAGTTTTCCGGTTTTGTTGCTTCTCTTCGGAAGGTATTCGATGTGCCGGCTCGTGCTGCCTCTGCTGCGAAGCTCCTTATGTCCATCAGACAGGGTTCACGATCCGTAGCTGAATACGCCATTGAGTTTCGTACCCTGGCAGCAGAGGTGGGCTGGAATAATGAGGCTCTGGTCGCTGCTTTCTCTCATGGTCTCTCGGATGCCTTGAAGGATGAGGTTGCAGCTAAGGACCTACCAGTGGAGCTCGAGTCTCTTATTTCTTTCCTGATTTTGATTGACACCAGACTCAGGGAGAGACCTTCCTTTAAGGAGAGCCTGCGGAGGTCTTCTAACAGATTGGCGCCTACGTTTGCTGTCCCACCCGTGCCTCCCTCTCCTCCCACGCCTCCTGGGGATGACTTGTCTGGGGGTGAACCCATGCAGCTGGGGTTTGCTCGCCTGTCCAAGGGGGAGAGGGTACTCCGGAGACGCGAGGGCCGATGCATGTACTGTGGTCTCGGTGGGCATTTTCGGTTGGCATGTCCGAACCGTCCGGGAAACGCTCGCACCTGAGATCCTGTCGGGGGCAGATCTTGGGTGGAGTCTCCTCGTCCCCGGTTTCCCGTGTTGACAAACCACTGATCACTGTTGTCCTCTCCTGGGTCGGGGGCTCGGTGACGACCCAGGCGTTGGTGGACTCTGGTGCTGGTGATTTGTTCATTGATAGTGTGTTCGCTGCCGCCAATTCCATTCCTCTGCAGCCTCGAGGTTCCCCACTGGCTCTTGAGGCGATAGACGGCAGACCCTTTCTGCCGCCACACGTGACTCATGAGACCCTTCCAGTGGGGATAGCCATTGGTGCCGTTCACAGAGAGTCGGTCTGTCTCCAGGTGATTTCGTCTCCACACTACTCGGTGGTCTTGGGGTACCCCTGGCTCCAGAAGCATAATCCGACTTTCGATTGGAGATCGGCCGAGATCCTCTCGTGGTCACCGCAGTGTGGGGCTAGTTGCATCCATGGGCCTGTCAAGTTGCTGTGTACTTCCTCGGACTCTCTGTTGCCTCCTGAATACGAAGAGTACCGGGATGTATTCGATAAGGTGCGCGCGGTTGCCCTACCTCCGCACCGCCCATACGATTGTGCCATAGAGTTACAATCTGGTGCCGTTCCTCCTCGTGGCAAAGTCTATCCACTGTCGGTAGCGGAGAATGAGGCCATGGAGGAGTACGTGAGGGAGGCGCTTTCACGCGGACACATTCGCAAATCCTCGTCCCCGGCAGGGGCTGGATTTTTCTTTGTGAAAAAGAAGGGCGGTGAGTTGAGGCCTTGCATCGATTACAGGGGTCTCAATCGCATCACGATCAAGAACGCTTACCCGATACCCTTGATTTCCGAGCTGTTCGATCGCCTCAAAGGGGCCACGGTCTTTACCAAACTCGACCTGAGGGCGGCATATAACCTGGTAAGGATCAAGGCGGGCGATGAGTGGAAGACCGCGTTTAACACCAGGACCGGTCATTATGAATCCTTGGTTATGCCCTTTGGGTTGTGCAATGCGCCCGCAGTCTTCCAGGAATTCATCAACGATGTTTTCCGTGACCTGTTGCAGCAGTGTGTGGTGGTCTATTTGGATGACATCTTGGTATATTCTGAATCCATGGAGGCCCACATTATGGATGTCAGACGAGTGTTGCAACGGTTACGAGAGAACAGGCTGTTCGGTAAGCTTGAGAAATGCGAATTTCACCGATCCCAGGTAACCTTCTTAGGTTACATCATTTCCGCTGAGGGGTTCTCCATGGATCCTGAGAAGGTTTCGGCTGTCTTACAGTGGCCCCAGCCCAGTGGTCTCCGTGCCCTGCAGCGCTTTTTGGGCTTCGCCAATTATTATCGGAAGTTCATCAGGGACTTTTCTATGCTAGCCAAGCCTCTCACGGATCTGACCAGGAAGGGCAGTAATTTCCAGGTCTGGCCGCTCGAGGCCATCCGAGCTTTTGAGGCTCTAAAGTCCGCCTTTGTGTCGGCTCCGATTCTGTCGCATCCCAACCCTGGGTTGCCCTTTGTCCTCGAGGTGGACGCGTCTGAGACGGGAGTAGGCGCCCTTCTGTCTCAGCGTAGAACACCAGAGGGTCCTCTGCTTCCTTGTAGGTTTTACTCCCGGAAACTGTCTTCCGCGGAGTGCAACTATCAGATTGGTGACAGGGAGTTATTGGCCATCGTGCAGGCCCTTAAAGAATGGAGGCACTTGCTCGAGGGTTCGGTGGTTCCATTTCTCATCCTGACGGACCACAAGAATCTGACCTACCTTTCTGAGGCCAAGAGATTGACACCACGTCAGGCCAGATGGGCTCTGTTCTTGTCACGTTTTAATTACGTGGTCTCCTACCTACCCGGTTCCAAGAACATCAGAGCGGATGCCTTATCACGGCAGTACTCCGAGCTGTCCGGGGAGGAGTCGATTCCGACTTCGGTCATACCTCCGAATCAGATCCTGGTCGCCATTCGCACCAGCCTGACCTCTCCCCTGGGTGAGCAGATTTTGGCGGCTCAATCTGGTGCTCCCTCTGGGAGACCCAACGGCAGATGTTTTGTGCCTGAGGAGTTGCGCACTCGGTTGTTGCGAACCTACCATAACTCCAAGGCCGCGGGGCATCCTGGAAAGAATCAGCTGTCCTGGGCTGTTTCACGTCTGTTCTGGTGGCCTTCTCTACGTTCCGACATCGCCGCATATGTAGCGGCATGCTCCGTTTGTGCCCAGAGTAAGTCCCCTCGGCACCTTCCGTTGGGCCTTTTGCAACCCATAGCCACCGGGGAGCGCCCATGGTCACACCTGGGGATGGATTTCATTGTGGACCTCCCTGCATCCCGAGGCCATACGGTCATTCTCATGATTGTGGATCGGTTTTCCAAAATGTGCCACTGTGTTCCTCTCAAGAAGTTACCCTCTGCACAAGAGTTGGCCACGATTTTCGCCAGGGAGGTCTTCCGGTTGCACGGTTTGCCCAAGGAGATTGTGTCGGATCGGGGGAGTCAGTTTGTGTCCAGGTTCTGGCGCGCCTTTTGCTCCCAGTTGGGGATTCATCTCTCTTTCTCCTCGGCCTACCACCCTCAGTCCAATGGGGCCGCAGAACGATCCAATCAGGCCTTGGAGCAATTCCTTCGTTGCTATGTCTCCGATCACCAAGACAATTGGGTTGACCTCCTGCCTTGGGCTGAGTTTGCCAGGAACACGGCGGTGAACTCTTCCTCTGGGACGTCTCCCTTCATGGCCAATTATGGGTTCCAACCTGCCGTGTTACCGGAGGTATTCTCTCCCCAGGATATTCCGGCTGTGGAGGATCACCTTTCCGTCCTATGTGCTTCTTGGGTACAGATCCAGAGGTCCCTTGAGGTCTCTGCGCAGCGCCAGAGACTCCAGGCTGATCGCAGACGAGCGCCCGCTCCTTCCTACCAGGTCGGAGACCGTGTATGGTTGTCCACCCGCAACCTCAACCTTCGAGTGCCCACTCCCAAGCTGGCGCCTCGCTTTGTTGGTCCCTTCCGAGTGCTTCACAGGGTAAACCCGGTAGCCTATGCCCTTGCGCTTCCTCCTGGCATGCGGATCTCCAACGTGTTTCATGTCTCCCTGTTGAAGCCATTGGTGTGTAATCGTTTCACTTCCTCGGTTCCTCGGCCCCGTCCGGTCCAAGTGGGCAATCGTGAGGAATATGAGGTGAGCAATATCCTGGACTCACGCCTGGTCCGCGGTCGGTTGCAGTTTTTGGTCCATTGGCGTGGTTATGGTCCAGAGGAGCGTTCCTGGGTTCCCTCCGCAGATGTCCATGCTCCTGCTTTGCTCCGAGCCTTCCACGCACGCTTCCCTCAGAAACCGTTCCTTACTCCGCGGAGGAGGGGCCCTTGAGGGGGAGGTACTGTCATGGTCTTACCTTCTTGCTGTTCTCCTTCGTTTGACATGTGCTGGCGGCCATCTTGGTTTCTGGGTTTCTTGTAGCCTCCCACCCTGCGGCTTCTCCTTCCCACTGGGAGGAGCTGGATGCCTAGCTCATATATATAGGAGGTCTGTGGCTTCAGTTACTTGCTTGGTCCTCCTGTGTCCACATGCTTCTAAGACTGCTGCTGCTTCTGGTTCCTGATCCTGGCCTCGTCTGACTACCCCGCTGGTTCCTGATCCTGGCTTCGTCTGACTACCCTTCTGGGTCCTGACCTCTGGCTACGCAAGACCCTGCTTCGGTTTAGCCATCCGTTTGGACTTTTGCTTACAGCTTGATTTTCAATAAAGCCTTCTTATTTCCACTTATCTCTTGTTGTACGTCTGGTTCATGGTTCCATGACAGTGCGCTGACGTGGTGACATCGCACATCAGCTCGTGGGAGGTTTTCTTCTATCAAGATGGCCGCGATGGCATCTCCGCGAGCAGATGGATGAGGCGAGTATATATTTTTTGGTTTTTTACCGCCATTTTTAAAATTATTTTGTTACAACGAAATTGTCATGGAAGGTGTACAGGAAACAAGACAACACAAAATGAATATACGACTCACTGGATCCAAAACTAAGGAACAAAAAGGGAGACCCCTGCATCAGACCTGGCACTCTCCCTGACTGCTCAGCCTATGCGAAAATCCCAATGGTAGATGATCGCATATCCTCGTACCTCGACTGTATAACACCTGAACACTCTATAATAGTGAGGGGACACGACCACCACAAATGAATGCACAACACTTATCTTGTAGAAGACTGGGAAGTAGGATCAGCATGCACACACACTCCAGGAAGAACTATAAACCGCACACTGATGCACTATGGGGAGGAATTTAAAGGGATGCAATCAGTACAACTACATGACAGCTGAGAGAGGCTAACGAGATGAGGAACTGAAAGCAAAACAAAGGAAGCTCAAGGAGGAGGTTCTGAAAGGCATCTGTCAGAGCTTCTCAGATGTCTGGTGGTGACAGTACCCCTCCTTCTACGAGTGGACTCCGGACACTCAGAGCCCACCTTCTCAGGATGAGACCTATGGAAAGCCCTGATGAGACGAGTGGCCTTAATGTCTGTCACTGGGACCCACATCCTCTCCTCAGGACCATAACCCTCCCAATGAACGAGGTACTGGAGAGAACCGCGGACAACACGAGAATCCACAATCCTAGAGACCTGAAATTCAAGATTACCATCAACCATAATCGGAGGAGGAGGCAAAGACGAGGGTACAATGGGTTGGACATAAGGTTTTAATAAGGACTTATGAAAAACATTATGGATCTTCCAAGTCTGAGGAAGATCAAGACGGTAGGCAACAGGATTGATGACAGACAAGATTTTGTAAGGCCCAATAAACTTAGGACCCAACTTCCAGGAGGGAACCTTCAATTTGATATTCTTAGTAGACAACCACACCAGATCACCAACATTCAGGTCCGGACCAGGCACACGTCTCTTATCCGCCACACGCTTATATCTCTCACTCATGCTCTTTAGATTATCCTGAATCTTTTGCCAAAAAGATGACAAAGACGAGGAGAATCTGTCCTCATCAGGTAAACCAGAAGACCCCTCTCCCGAGAATGTCCCAAACTGCGGATGAAACCCATCTGCACCCAAAAATGGTGCCTTATCAGAGGACTCCTGACGACGGTTATTTAAAGCAAACTCAGCAAGGGACAAAAAAGAACACCAATCCTCCTGATTCTCTGCCACAAAACAGCGCAGATATATCTCCAGATTCTGATTGACGCGCTCTGTCTGGCCATTCGACTGCGGGTGGAAAGCAGAAGAGAATGACAACCGAACCCCCAAGCGAGAACAGAAAGCCTTCCAGAATCTGGAAACAAACTGCGTGCCCCTATCAGAGACTATGTCTGAAGGAATACCATGCAATTTGACAATGTGATCAATAAATGCCTGCGCCAGCGTCTTAGCATTGGGCAAACCAGGAAAAGGGATGAAATGCACAATTTTGCTAAAACGGTCCACCACCACCAGAATCACAGTCTTCCCCGAGGAACGAGGCAGGTCCGTTATGAAGTTCATGGACAGATGTGTCCAAGGACGGGAAGGAATGGGTAAGGGAAGAAGAGGACCTGATGGCCGTGAATGAGGGACTTTGGCACGAGCGCAAGTCTCGCAGGCTGCCACAAAACCCTCAACCGACTTACGAAGCGCAGGCCACCAGAATCTCCGAGCGATGAGATCCACTGTGGCTCTTGCCCCCGGGTGCCCAGCAAGGACCGTATTGTGGTGTTCCTTAAAAATCTTGTGTCTTAAAGCGAGAGGCACAAACAACCTCCCAGGAGGACAAAGATCAGGAGCCTCTGACTGGGCTACCTGCACCTCTGCCTCCAATTCAGGATAAAGAGCAGAGACCACCACACCTTCAGCCAAAATGGGTCTTCAAAATTCCCACCTCCCGGAAAACAACGTGACAGGGCATCTGCCTTCACATTCTTAACCCCAGGGCGGAACGTGACAACAAAATTAAACCTTGAAAAGAACAAAGACCATCTGGCCTGTCTCGGGTTCAAACGCTTGGCTGACTCCAAGTAGGCTAGATTTTTATGGTCAGTAAACACGGTAATAGGGTGTCTGGCTCCCTCTAACCAATGGCGCCATTCCTCAAAAGCCAACTTGATGGCCAACAACTCCCTATCTCCCACATCATAATTTCTCTCTGCGGAGGAGAGTTTCTTCGAGAAAAAGGCACACGGTTGCCATTTGGCAGGAGAGGAACCCTGAGACAATACCGCACCCACACCCACCTCAGAAGCATCAACCTCAACTATGAAGGGTAGAGAAATATCAGGTTGTACCAAGATGGGAGCAGAAGCAAAACTCTCCTTGATATTAGAAAAGGCCTTACGCGCCTCTACCGACCAGGAAGAAAAATCTACCCCCTTTCTGGTCATATCAGTGAGTGGTTTAACAACAGAGGAATAATTCAAAATAAACTTCCTGTAATAATTGGCAAAGCCCAAAAAACGCATCAGCGTCTTCTGATTCTCAGGAAGCTCCCACTCAAGCACAGCGCGGACCTTCTCGGGGTCCATGCGAAAACCAGAAGCGGAGAGAAGAAACCCCAGAAATTGAATTTCTGGAACTGCAAACACACATTTTTCCAGTTTCGCGTACAATTTATTCTCCCGCAGGATGAGCAAGACCTGACGTACGTGTTCCTTATGAGTTTTGAAATCAGGAGAAAAAATCAAAATGTCATCCAAATACACTAATACAAATTTCCCCATTAAATGATAAAAAATGCTGTTCACAAAATGGTGAAAAACGGCTGGAGCATTCATCAAACCAAAAGGCATAACCAAATTCTCAAAATGGCCCTCAGGGGTATTGAAGGCCGTCTTCCATTCGTCTCCTTCTCTGACCCTGACCAGGTTGTATGCCCCTCTTAGATCTAATTTGGAAAAAACTTTAGCCCCAACAATCTGGTTAAACAGGTCCGGGATCAGAGGAAGCGGATACGGGTCACGAATTGTGATACTGTTCAGCTCCCTGAAATCCAGACAAGGTCTTAAAGAACCATATTTTTTCTTAACAAAAAAAAAAACAGCGGCAACAGGTGACTTCGAGGGTCGTATGTGTCCTTTTCTCAGACTCTCAGAGATATAAGCACGCATAGCGACCCTTTCAGGTTGGGAGAGATTGTATAAACGAGATTTAGGCAGCTTGGCGCCTGGGATGAGATTAATAGGGCAATCGTACTCCCTGTGCGGGGGCAAATCCTGAACTCCACTCTCAGAGAAGACATCCGAAAATTCTGAGAGAAAGGATGGTACAGTCTTAGTAGAAACCTCAGAAACAGATGTTGTGAGGCAATTCTCTCTGCAAAAGTCACTCCAACCATTTATTTGCCTCGCTTGCCAATCAATGATGGGGTTATGTTTAGTGAGCAAGGGTAGCCCCAACACTAGAGGAGTAGGCAATCCGCTAAGGACGAAACATGACACATCCTCAACATGAGCATCACTCACAATTAAATGGATATTGTGAACTATGCCCTTTAACGATTTCTGAGAAAGTGGAGCGGAATCAATAGCAAAAACAGGAATATCCTTTCCCAAAGTGCCTACCTGGAAACCATGAGTTATCGCAAATTGATTATCAATGAGATTGACAGCTGCTCCACTATCTACAAAAATCTCACAAAAAATGTTCTTGCTCTCTAGCGCCACCCTGGCAGGCAGGACAAAACGGGAACTACAATCAAACGGAAAAGCTTCAATTTCCGCCTCAACCCTGCCAATGGTAACAGATGGAAAAAATTTTAAGGATTTTTTCCTTTTTGTTTCTTTATTACTCCCAAAAAACTGCCTGAATCTCCTAGAGGGAAAAACATTTGCCAAATGATTTATACCTCCACAACAAAAACAAACCTTCCCATGCGGGCTGGATCTTCTATTGTCAGAGGCAATCAACCCCAGCTGCATGGGCTCCTGCTCAGAAGGGGTTGACAGCTACTGAGACCCCTGCACACAGAAAGAGACCGCTGCACTGTCCTGGGATTGAGTATGACAGGAAGGAGTGATCTCTCCTCTCTCTCTCTAAGACGCCTGTCAATACGAACGGCCCGAGACATAGCAGAGTCCAAGGAAGTAGGCCTCTCATGAAAGGCAAATGCATCTTTCAATCCCTCTGAAAGACCATGGCAAAATTGACTTCGGAGTGCAGCATCATTCCAACCAGTATCAGCTGCCCATCTCCGAAATTCTGAGCAGTATATCTCTGCGGATTGTTTACCCTGGCATAACAGACGTAGTCTAGACTCAGCCAAAGCAATACGATCCGGATCATCATATATCTGACCCAGGGCTAAAAATAATTCATCCACTGAACGGAGGGGCCGTGCCCCCACCGGCAGCGAAAAGGCCCACGACTGAGCGTTACCCCTGAGCAGCGATATAATGATCCCCACCCTCCGTTCCTCATCACCAGTGGAATGGGGAAGTAGGCAAAAATGGAGTTTGCAAGCCTCTCTAAAACGCACAAAATTCTCACTACCCCCGGAGAACGTATCCGGGAGCGAGATCTTAGGCTCAGAACAAACTCCATGAACGCAAGCTGAACCGGTCACTTGAAACTGAGAAAGAGTCTTACAGAGATCAGCTACCTCCAATTAAAGACCCTGGAAGCGTTCAGTCAAAAGTGAAACCGGATCCATGCTTGAGACGGTTTTGGCGGTTTATAATGTCACAGAAGGTGTACAGGAAACAAGACAACACAAAATGAATATACGACTCACTGGATCCAAAACTAAGGAACAAAAAGGGAGACCCCTGCATCAGACCTGGCACTCTCCCTGACTGCTCAGCCTATGCGAAAATCCCAATGGTAGATGATCGCATATCCTCGTACCTCGACTGTATAACATCTGAACACCCTATAATAGTGAGGGGACACGACCACCGGCTCCCTACACTAGATACGGAGCGAGTCAGGGTCACCTGGGATCCAGCAAACAGAAAATCACAAATGAATGCACAACACTTATCTTGTAGAAGACTGGGAAGTAGGATCAGCATGCACACACACTCCAGGAAGAACTATAAACCGCACACTGATGCACTATGGGGAGGAATTTAAAGGGATGCAATCAATACAACTACATGACAGCTGAGAGAGGCTAACGAGATGAGGAACTGAAAGCAAAACAAAGGAAGCTCAAGGAGGAGGTTCTGAAAGGCATCTGTCAGAGCTTCTCAGATGTCTGGTGGTGACAGAAATTCAGACTCGTGACAAATCAAATTTTTGTCTGTGATCTGTGTACTGAAGTGCAGTTCACATATACTGTATGAGTTGTGTTCGTCTCCAGCATAAATCAACTGGCCGGGCACAACTGATATACAGTGGCATGCAAAAGAGTGTGCACCCCTGTTAAAAATTGCTGTTTTACTGAAAGTTAAAATAGAACATTTTGGCCACAAGGAGTAAAAGTATGTTTGGTGAAAAAAGAGCACATAATTTCATGAAAAGAACATCTCTCCAACCATTAAGCATGGGGTATGATCAATCATGGTCTGGGGTTGTGTTGCAGCCAATGGCACAGGAAATATTTCATGGGTAGAGAGAAGAATGGATTCAATGAAATTCCAGCAAATTCTGGAAGCAAATATAACATCAACTGGAAAACAAAGCTTTTTTGGGGGTGAAATGTAAAAAATCTAAATTAAAAATAGTTTTTGCTTACAATACAAAGAGCATGTGTCTTTTGGTGAACATTTCATCTTCAATTTACTTAACTGTTCACAGTAACAGTACATTTGACCAGGGTTGCCCAAACTTTTGCATGCCACTGGATCCGTCACCCTTTGACTTTCAATGTATTTAGTGACGGATCTGTTTTTTTACGCTTTGATTTCACACAACCGTATACTATTGGAATGGATGCATCCTGATTAGAGATGAGTGAATCAACGTTGGTGTAATTCAATCCAAATTTCAGGAAAAATTCGATTTGCACCGTATCCAAATTTCCTCATGCTTTGTGGTAACGAATCACATTTTTTCCTAAAATGGCTGCTGCACATATTAGGACATGGAGCAAAGAACTCTGGGGACGAGGGATCACCCACAATGCCATGCATGCAGCTAATCTAATCAGCAGCCAGCAGCCCTGTGATGTCACAGCCCGATAAATTGCCTCAGCCATCTCGGATTCAGCTATTTTGCAGTGTACTTAGTGCAGGGAGAGATGTCAGAGAACGCTAGGGAAAGAGCTAGGAAAGACTTGAAAACTTTTATTTTGCTGAATAGAAGTTTAGGGAAAGAGCATTAGAAGTGTAGGGAAAGGATAGAAAGGAATTATTCCACATTATTGAAGCAGGACCTTGTTGCACTGACTGCGGATCCAAAGTGGGAAAATAAAGGGCTTATTAGCCGTTGTGTGGTGAAGTGAGAAAATTGCATCCCTTTTTAGCATGTATTAGTGGGGGAAAAAAATGTATTATTTGCCGTTCATCTGTGCAGTTATATGTTCTAAAGTAGGGATGAGCGAACTCGAACTGTATAGTTCGGGTTCGTACCGAATTTTGGGGTGTCCGTGACACGGACCCGAACCCGGACATTTTCGTAAAAGTCCGGGTTCGGGTTCGGTGTTCGTCGCTTTCTTCGCGCTTTTGTGACGCTTTCTTGGCGCTTTTTGAAAGGCTGCAAAGCAGCCAATCAACAAGCGTCATACTACTTGCCCCAAGAGGCCATCACAGCCATGCCTACTATTGGCATGGCTGTGATTGGCCAGAGCACCATGTGACCCAGCCTCTATTTAAGCTGGAGTCACATAGCGCCGCCCGTCACTCTGCTCTGATTAGCGTAGGGAGAGGTTGCGGCTGCGACAGTAGGGCGAGATTAGGCAGATTAACTCCTCCAAAGGACTTGATTAACTGATCGATCTGCAGCTGTGGATCATTGAGCTGCTGATCCTCAATTGCTCACTGTTTTTAGGCTGCACAGACCGTTTGTCAGTCTCATTTTTCTGGGGTGATCGGCGGCCATTTTGTGTCTTGTGGTGCGCCAGCACAAGCTGCGACCAAGTGCATTTAACCCTCAATGGTGTGGTTGTTTTTTGGCTAAAGCCTACATCAGGGTGAAGCTGTCACACCAAGTGCATTTAACCAGCAATAGTCTGTTCATTTTTTGGCCATATACAAAATCAGGGGCAAGCTGCGCCTGTCACCAAGTGCATTTAACCCTCAATGGTGTGGTTGTTTTTTGGCTAAAGCCTACATCAGGGTGAAGCTGTCACACCAAGTGCATTTAACCAGCAATAGTCTGTTCATTTTTTGGCCATATACAAAATCAGGGGCAAGCTGCGCCTGTCACCAAGTGCATTTAACCCTCAATGGTGTGGTTGTTTTTTGGCTAAAGCCTACATCAGGGTGAAGCTGTCACACCAAGTGCATTTAACCAGCAATAGTCTGTTCATTTTTTGGCCATATACAAAATCAGGGGCAAGCTGCGCCTGTCACCAAGTGCATTTAACCCTCAATGGTGTGGTTGTTTTTTGGCTAAAGCCTACATCAGGGTGAAGCTGTCACACCAAGTGCATTTAACCAGCAATAGTCTGTTCATTTTTTGGCCATATCCCAGTCTAATTCTGTCACTAAATCCATACCGGTCACCCAGCGCCTAAATACTAGGCCTCAAATTTATATCCAGCTAAATCTGTCCCTAGTGCTGTAGCTGGGCGAGTTATTTAGTGTCCGTTCAAGCACATTTCTTGTTCTGGGTTGAAATACAATTCCCAATTTAGCAATTTCATAATTAAGTGGTTCCTGCTATATCAGAGCTCTTTGAAATCTATCCCAAAAAGGGTATATAATATTGAAGGTGCACATAGGGTCATTCAGAGTAACTTCACACACACCCGCTACTGTGTATTTCCAAGTCTAATTCTGTCACTAAATCCATACCGGTGACCCAGCGCCTAAATACTAGGCCTCAAATTTAATTCCCTCTAAATCTCTCGTTACCCACCGCTGTACTGTTGTTGCTGGGCAAGATATTTAGTGTCCGTCAAAGCACATTTTTTGTTCTGGGTTGAAGTACAATTCCCAATTTAGCAATTTCATAATTTAGTGGTTTCTGCTATATCAGAGCTATTTGAAATCTATCCCTAAAAGGGTATATAATATTGAAGGTGCACATAGGGTCATTCAGAATAACTTCACACACACCCGCTACTGTGTATTTCCAAGTCTAATTCTGTCACTAAATCCATACCGGTGACCCAGCGCCTAAATACTAGGCCTCAAATTTAATTCCCTCTAAATCTCTCGTTACCCACCGGTGTACTGTTGTTGCTGGGCAAGATATTTAGTGTCCGTCAAAGCACATTTTTTGTTCTGGGTTGAAGTACAATTCCCAATTTAGCAATTTCATAATTTAGTGGTTTCTGCTATATCAGAGCTATTTGAAATCTATCCCTAAAAGGGTATATAATATTGAAGGTGCACATAGGGTCATTCAGAATAACTTCACACACACGCTTCTGTGCATTTCCAAGTCTAATTCTGTCACTAAATCCATACCGGTGACCCAGCGCCTAAATACTAGGCCTCAAATTTAAATCCCTCTAAATCTCTCGTTACCCACCGCTGTACTGTTGTTGCTGGGCAAGATATTTAGTGTCCGTCAAAGCACATTTTTTGTTCTGGGTTGAAGTACAATTCCCAATTTAGCAATTTCATAATTTAGTGGTTTCTGCTATATCAGAGCTATTTGAAATCTATCCCTAAAAGGGTATATAATATTGAAGGTGCACATAGGGTCATTCAGAATAACTTCACACACACGCTTCTGTGCATTTCCAAGTCTAATTCTGTCACTAAATCCATACCGGTGACCCAGCGCCTAAATACTAGGCCTCAAATTTAAATCCCTCTAAATCTCTCGTTACCCACCAGCTGTACTGTTGTTGCTGGGCAAGATATTTAGTGTCCGTCAAAGCACATTTTTTGTTCTGGGTTGAAGTACAATTCCCAATTTAGCAATTTCATAATTTAGTGGTTTCTGCTATATCAGAGCTATTTGAAATCTATCCCTAAAAGGGTATATAATATTGAAGGTGCACATAGGGTCATTCAGAATAACTTCACACACACGCTTCTGTGCATTTCCAAGTCTAATTCTGTCACTAAATCCATACCGGTGACCCAGCGCCTAAATACTAGGCCTCAAATTTAAATCCCTCTAAATCTCTCGTTACCCACCGCTGTACTGTTGTTGCTGGGCAAGATATTTAGTGTCCGTCAAAGCACATTTTTTGTTCTGGGTTGAAGTACAATTCCCAATTTAGCAATTTCATAATTTAGTGGTTTCTGCTATATCAGAGCTATTTGAAATCTATCCCTAAAAGGGTATATAATATTGAAGGTGCACATAGGGTCATTCAGAATAACTTCACACACACGCTTCTGTGCATTTCCAAGTCTAATTCTGTCACTAAATCCATACCGGTGACCCAGCGCCTAAATACTAGGCCTCAAATTTAAATCCCTCTAAATCTCTCGTTACCCACCGCTGTACTGTTGTTGCTGGGCAAGATATTTAGTGTCCGTCAAAGCACATTTTTTGTTCTGGGTTGAAGTACAATTCCCAATTTAGCAATTTCATAATTTAGTGGTTTCTGCTATATCAGAGCTATTTGAAATCTATCCCTAAAAGGGTATATAATATTGAAGGTGCACATAGGGTCATTCAGAATAACTTCACACACACGCTTCTGTGCATTTCCAAGTCTAATTCTGTCACTAAATCCATACCGGTGACCCAGCGCCTAAATACTAGGCCTCAAATTTAAATCCCTCTAAATCTCTCGTTACCCACCGCTGTACTGTTGTTGCTGGGCAAGATATTTAGTGTCCGTCAAAGCACATTTTTTGTTCTGGGTTGAAGTACAATTCCCAATTTAGCAATTTCATAATTTAGTGGTTTCTGCTATATCAGAGCTATTTGAAATCTATCCCTAAAAGGGTATATAATATTGAAGGTGCACATAGGGTCATTCAGAATAACTTCACACACACGCTTCTGTGCATTTCCAAGTCTAATTCTGTCACTAAATCCATACCGGTGACCCAGCGCCTAAATACTAGGCCTCAAATTTAAATCCCTCTAAATCTCTCGTTACCCACCGCTGTACTGTTGTTGCTGGGCAAGATATTTAGTGTCCGTCAAAGCACATTTTTTGTTCTGGGTTGAAGTACAATTCCCAATTTAGCAATTTCATAATTTAGTGGTTTCTGCTATATCAGAGCTATTTGAAATCTATCCCTAAAAGGGTATATAATATTGAAGGTGCACATAGGGTCATTCAGAATAACTTCACACACACGCTTCTGTGCATTTCCAAGTCTAATTCTGTCACTAAATCCATACCGGTGACCCAGCGCCTAAATACTAGGCCTCAAATTTAAATCCCTCTAAATCTCTCGTTACCCACCGCTGTACTGTTGTTGCTGGGCAAGATATTTAGTGTCCGTCAAAGCACATTTTTTGTTCTGGGTTGAAGTACAATTCCCAATTTAGCAATTTCATAATTTAGTGGTTTCTGCTATATCAGAGCTATTTGAAATCTATCCCTAAAAGGGTATATAATATTGAAGGTGCACATAGGGTCATTCAGAATAACTTCACACACACGCTTCTGTGCATTTCCAAGTCTAATTCTGTCACTAAATCCATACCGGTGACCCAGCGCCTAAATACTAGGCCTCAAATTTAAATCCCTCTAAATCTCTCGTTACCCACCGCTGTACTGTTGTTGCTGGGCAAGATATTTAGTGTCCGTCAAAGCACATTTTTTGTTCTGGGTTGAAGTACAATTCCCAATTTAGCAATTTCATAATTTAGTGGTTTCTGCTATATCAGAGCTATTTGAAATCTATCCCTAAAAGGGTATATAATATTGAAGGTGCACATAGGGTCATTCAGAATAACTTCACACACACGCTTCTGTGCATTTCCAAGTCTAATTCTGTCACTAAATCCATACCGGTGACCCAGCGCCTAAATACTAGGCCTCAAATTTAAATCCCTCTAAATCTCTCGTTACCCACCGCTGTACTGTTGTTGCTGGGCAAGATATTTAGTGTCCGTCAAAGCACATTTTTTGTTCTGGGTTGAAGTACAATTCCCAATTTAGCAATTTCATAATTTAGTGGTTTCTGCTATATCAGAGCTATTTGAAATCTATCCCTAAAAGGGTATATAATATTGAAGGTGCACATAGGGTCATTCAGAATAACTTCACACACACGCTTCTGTGCATTTCCAAGTCTAATTCTGTCACTAAATCCATACCGGTGACCCAGCGCCTAAATACTAGGCCTCAAATTTAAATCCCTCTAAATCTCTCGTTACCCACCGCTGTACTGTTGTTGCTGGGCAAGATATTTAGTGTCCGTCAAAGCACATTTTTTGTTCTGGGTTGAAGTACAATTCCCAATTTAGCAATTTCATAATTTAGTGGTTTCTGCTATATCAGAGCTATTTGAAATCTATCCCTAAAAGGGTATATAATATTGAAGGTGCACATAGGGTCATTCAGAATAACTTCACACACACGCTTCTGTGCATTTCCAAGTCTAATTCTGTCACTAAATCCATACCGGTGACCCAGCGCCTAAATACTAGGCCTCAAATTTAAATCCCTCTAAATCTCTCGTTACCCACCGCTGTACTGTTGTTGCTGGGCAAGATATTTAGTGTCCGTCAAAGCACATTTTTTGTTCTGGGTTGAAGTACAATTCCCAATTTAGCAATTTCATAATTTAGTGGTTTCTGCTATATCAGAGCTATTTGAAATCTATCCCTAAAAGGGTATATAATATTGAAGGTGCACATAGGGTCATTCAGAATAACTTCACACACACGCTTCTGTGCATTTCCAAGTCTAATTCTGTCACTAAATCCATACCGGTCACCCAGCGCCTAAATACTAGGCCTCAAATTTATATCCCGCTGAATTTGAATACAATACATTGGGCCAAATAATATATTTGTTGTTGTGGTGAACCATAACAATGAGAAAAACATCTAGTAAGGGACGCGGACGTGGACATGGTCGTGGTGGTGTTAGTGGACCCTCTGGTGCTGGGAGAGGACGTGGCCGTTCTGCCACATCCACACGTCCTAGTGTACCAACTACCTCAGGTCCCAGTAGCCGCCAGAATTTACAGCGATATATGGTGGGGCCCAATGCCGTTCTAAGGATGGTAAGGCCTGAGCAGGTACAGGCATTAGTCAATTGGGTGGCCGACAGTGGATCCAGCACGTTCACATTATCTCCCACCCAGTCTTCTGCAGAAAGCGCACAGATGGCGCCTGAAAACCAACCCCATCAGTCTGTCACATCACCCCCATGCATACCAGGGAAACTGTCTCAGCCTCAAGTTATGCAGCAGTCTCTTATGCTGTTTGAAGACTCCGCTGGCAGGGTTTCCCAAGGGCATCCACCTAGCCCTTCCCCAGCGGTGAAAGACATAGAATGCACTGACGCACAACCACTTATGTTTCCTGATGATGAGGACATGGGAATACCACCTCAGCATGTCTCTGATGATGACGAAACACAGGTGCCAACTGCTGCGTCTTTCTGCAGTGTGCAGACTGAACAGGAGGTCAGGGATCAAGACTGGGTGGAAGACGATGCAGGGGACGATGAGGTCCTAGACCCCACATGGAATGAAGGTCGTGCCACTGACTTTCACAGTTCGGAGGAAGAGGCAGTGGTGAGACCGAGCCAACAGCGTAGCAAAAGAGGGAGCAGTGGGCAAAAGCAGAACACCCGCCGCCAAGAGACTCCGCCTGCTACTGACCGCCGCCATCTGGGACCGAGCACCCCAAAGGCAGCTTCAAGGAGTTCCCTGGCATGGCACTTCTTCAAACAATGTGCTGACGACAAGACCCGAGTGGTTTGCACGCTGTGCCATCAGAGCCTGAAGCGAGGCATTAACGTTCTGAACCTGAGCACAACCTGCATGACCAGGCACCTGCATGCAAAGCATGAACTGCAGTGGAGTAAACACCTTAAAACCAAGGAAGTCACTCAGGCTCCCCCTGCTACCTCTTCTGCTGCTGCCGCCTCGGCCTATTCTGCTGCTGCCGCCTCGGCCTCTTCCTCCGCCTCTGGAGGAACGTTGGCACCTGCCGCCCAGCAAACAGGGGATGTACCACCAACACCACCACCACCACCTCCGTCACCAAGCGTCTCAACCATGTCACACGCCAGCGTTCAGCTCTCCATCTCACAAACATTTGATAGAAAGCGTAAATTCCCACCTAGCCACCCTCGATCCCTGGCCCTGAATGCCAGCATTTCTAAACTACTGGCCTATGAAATGCTGTCATTTAGGCTGGTGGACACAGACAGCTTCAAACAGCTCATGTCGCTTGCTGTCCCACAGTATGTTGTTCCCAGCCGGCACTACTTCTCCAAGAGAGCCGTGCCTTCCCTGCACAACCAAGTATCCGATAAAATCAAGTGTGCACTGCGCAACGCCATCTGTAGCAAGGTCCACCTAACCACAGATACGTGGACCAGTAAGCACGGCCAGGGACGCTATATCTCCCTAACTGCACACTGGGTAAATGTAGTGGCAGCTGGGCCCCAGGCGGAGAGCTGTTTGGCGCACGTCCTGCCGCCGCCAAGGATCGCAGGGCAACATTCTTTGCCTCCTGTTGCCACCTCCTCCTTCTCGGCTTCCTCCTCCTCTTCTTCCACCTGCTCATCCAGTCAGCCACACACCTTCACCACCAACTTCAGCACAGCCCGGGGTAAACGTCAGCAGGCCATTCTGAAACTCATATGTTTGGGGGACAGGCCCCACACCGCACAGGAGTTGTGGCGGGGTATTGAACAACAGACCGACGAGTGGTTGCTGCCGGTGAGCCTCAAGCCCGGCCTGGTGGTGTGTGATAATGGGCGAAATCTCGTTGCAGCTCTGGGACTAGCCAATTTGACGCACATCCCTTGCTTGGCGCATGTGCTGAATTTGGTGGTGCAGAAGTTCATTCACAACTACCCCGACATGTCAGAGCTGCTGCATAAAGTGCGGGCCGTCTGTTCGCGCTTCCGGCGTTCACATCCTGCCGCTGCTCGCCTGTCTGCGCTACAGCGTAACTTCGGCCTTCCCGCTCACCGCCTCATATGCGACGTGCCCACCAGGTGGAACTCCACCTTGCACATGCTGGACAGACTGTGCGAGCAGCAGCAGGCCATAGTGGAGTTTCAGCTGCAGCACGCACGGGTCAGTCGCACTACAGAACAGCACCACTTCACCACCAATGACTGGGCCTCCATGCGAGACCTGTGTGCCCTGTTGCGCTGTTTCGAGTACTCCACCAACATGGCCAGTGGCGATGACACCGTTATCAGCGTTACAATACCACTTCTATGTCTCCTTGAGAAAACACTTAGGGCGATGATGGAACAGGAGGTGGCCCAGGAGGAGGAGGAGGAGGATGAGGAAGAGGGGTCATTTTTAGCACTTTCAGGCCAGTCTCTTCGAAGTGACTCAGAGGGAGGTTTTTTGCAACAGCAGAGGCCAGGTACAAATGTGGCCAGCCAGGGCCCACTACTGGAGGACGAGGAGGACGAGGATGAGGAGGAGGTGGAGGAGGATGAGGATGAAGCATGGTCACAGCGGGGTGGCACCCAACGCAGCTCGGGTCCATCACTGGTGCGTGGCTGGGGGGAAAGGCAGGACGATGACGATACGCCTCCCACAGAGGACAGCTTGTCCTTACCCCTGGGCAGCCTGGCACACATGAGCGACTACATGCTGCAGTGCCTGCGCAACGACAGCAGAGTTGCCCACATTTTAACCTGTGCGGACTACTGGGTTGCCACCCTGCTGGATCCACGCTACAAAGACAATGTGCCCACCTTACTTCCTGCACTGGAGCGTGATAGGAAGATGCGCGAGTACAAGCGCACGTTGGTAGACGCGCTACTGAGAGCATTCCCAAATGTCACAGGGGAACAAGTGGAAGCCCAAGGCCAAGGCAGAGGAGGAGCAAGAGGTCGCCAAGGCAGCTGTGTCACGGCCAGCTCCTCTGAGGGCAGGGTTAGCATGGCAGAGATGTGGAAAACTTTTGTCAACACGCCACAGCTAACTGCACCACCACCTGATACGCAACGTGTTAGCAGGAGGCAACATTTCACTAACATGGTGGAACAGTACGTGTGCACACCCCTCCACGTACTGACTGATGGTTCGGCCCCATTCAACTTCTGGGTCTCTAAATTGTCCACGTGGCCAGAGCTAGCCTTTTATGCCTTGGAGGTGCTGGCCTGCCCGGCAGCCAGCGTTTTGTCTGAACGTGTATTCAGCACGGCAGGGGGCGTCATTACAGACAAACGCAGCCGCCTGTCTACAGCCAATGTGGACAAGCTGACGTTCATAAAAATGAACCAGGCATGGATCCCACAGGACCTGTCCGTCCCTTGTCCAGATTAGACATTAACTACCTCCCCATAACCATATATTATTGGACTCCAGGGCACTTCCTCATTCAATCCTATTTTTATTTTCATTTTACCATTATATTGCGATGCTACCCAAAGTTGAATGAACCTCTCCTCTGCCTGTGTGCTAGGCCTAAATATATGCCAATGGACTGTTGCAGTGGTGGCTGACATGAAGCCTGATTCTCTGCTATGACATGCAGACTAATTCTCTGCTGACATGAAGCCAGATTGTCTGTTACGGGACCTCTCTCCTCTGCCTGGGTGCTGGGCCTAAATTTATGACCATGGACTGTTGCAGTGGTGGCTGACGTGAAGCCTGATTCTCTGCTATGACATGCAGACTGATTCTCTGCTGACATGAAGCCAGATCGTCTGTTACGGGACCTCTCTGCTCTGCCTGTGTGCTAGGCCTAAATATATGCCAATGGACTGTTGCAGTGGTGGGTGACGTGAAGCCTCATTCTCTGCTATGACATGCAGACTGATTCTCTGCTGACATGAAGCCAGATTGTCTGTTACGGGACCTCTCTGCTCTGCCTGTGTGCTAGGCCTAAATATATGCCAATGGACTGTTGCAGTGGTGGGTGACGTGAAGCCTCATTCTCTGCTATGACATGCAGACTGATTCTCTGCTGTCATGAAGCCAGATTGTCTGTTACGGGACCTCTCTGCTCTGCCTGTGTGCTAGGCCTAAATATATGCCAATGGACTGTTGCAGTGGTGGGTGACGTGAAGCCTCATTCTCTGCTATGACATGCAGACTGATTCTCTGCTGACATGAAGCCAGATTGTCTGTTACGGGACCTCTCTGCTCTGCCTGTGTGCTAGGCCTAAATATATGCCAATGGACTGTTGCAGTGGTGGGTGACGTGAAGCCTCATTCTCTGCTATGACATGCAGACTGATTCTCTGCTGTCATGAAGCCAGATTGTCTGTTACGGGACCTCTCTGCTCTGCCTGTGTGCTAGGCCTAAATATATGCCAATGGACTGTTGCAGTGGTGGGTGACGTGAAGCCTCATTCTCTGCTATGACATGCAGACTGATTCTCTGCTGACATGAAGCCAGATTCTCTGTTACGGGACCTCTCTCCTCTGCCTGTGTGTGTGCTGGGCCTAAATATATGCCAATGGACTGTTGCAGTGGTGGCTGACGTGAAGCCTCATTCTCTGCTATGACATGCAGACTGATTCTCTGCTGACATGAAGCCAGATTCTCTGTTACGGGACCTCTCTCCTCTGCCTGTGTGTGTGCTGGGCCTAAATATATGCCAATGGACTGTTGCAGTGGTGGCTGACGTGAAGCCTCATTCTCTGCTATGACATGCAGACTAATTCTCTGCTGACATGAAGACAGATTCTCTGTTACGGGACCTCCCTCCTCTGCCTGGGTGCTGGGCCTAAATATATGCCAATGGACTGTTGCAGTGGTGGCTGACGTGAAGCCTCATTCTCTGCTATGACATGCAGACTGATTCTCTGCTGACATGAAGCCAGATTCTCTGTTACGGGACCTCTCTCCTCTGCCTGTGTGTGTGCTGGGCCTAAATATATGCCAATGGACTGTTGCAGTGGTGGCTGACGTGAAGCCTCATTCTCTGCTATGACATGCAGACTGATTCTCTGCTGACATGAAGCCAGATTCTCTGTTACGGGACCTCTCTCCTCTGCCTGTGTGTGTGCTGGGCCTAAATATATGCCAATGGACTGTTGCAGTGGTGGCTGACGTGAAGCCTCATTCTCTGCTATGACATGCAGACTGATTCTCTGCTGACATGAAGCCAGATTCTCTGTTACGGGACCTCTCTCCTCTGCCTGTGTGTGTGCTGGGCCTAAATATATGCCAATGGACTGTTGCAGTGGTGGCTGACGTGAAGCCTCATTCTCTGCTATGACATGCAGACTAATTCTCTGCTGACATGAAGACAGATTCTCTGTTACGGGACCTCCCTCCTCTGCCTGGGTGCTGGGCCTAAATATATGCCAATGGACTGTTGCAGTGGTGGCTGACGTGAAGCCTCATTCTCTGCTATGACATGCAGACTGATTCTCTGCTGACATGAAGCCAGATTCTCTGTTACGGGACCTCTCTCCTCTGCCTGTGTGTGTGCTGGGCCTAAATATATGCCAATGGACTGTTGCAGTGGTGGCTGACGTGAAGCCTCATTCTCTGCTATGACATGCAGACTGATTCTCTGCTGACATGAAGCCAGATTCTCTGTTACGGGACCTCTCTCCTCTGCCTGTGTGTGTGCTGGGCCTAAATATATGCCAATGGACTGTTGCAGTGGTGGCTGACGTGAAGCCTCATTCTCTGCTATGACATGCAGACTAATTCTCTGCTGACATGAAGACAGATTCTCTGTTACGGGACCTCCCTCCTCTGCCTGGGTGCTGGGCCTAAATATATGCCAATGGACTGTTGCAGTGGTGGCTGACGTGAAGCCTCATTCTCTGCTATGACATGCAGACTAATTCTCTGCTGACATGAAGACAGATTCTCTGTTACGGGACCTCTCTCCTCTGCCTGGGTGCCGGGGCCTAAATATCTGAGAATGGACTGTTCCAGTGGTGGGTGACGGGAAGCCAGATTCTCTGCTATGGAACCTCTCTCCAATTGATTTTGGTTAATTTTTATTTATTTAATTTTTATTTTAATTAATTTCCCTATCCACATTTGTTTGCAGGGGATTTACCTACATGTTGCTGCCTTTTGCAGCCCTCTAGCTCTTTCCTGGGCTGTTTTACAGCCTTTTTAGTGCCGAAAAGTTCGGGTCCCCATTGACTTCAATGGGGTTCGGGTTCGGGACGAAGTTCGGATCGGGTTCGGATCCCGAACCCGAACATTTCCGGGATGTTCGGCCGAACTTCTCGAACCCGAACATCCAGGTGTTCGCTCAACTCTATTCTAAAGCCTTTTTTGGTGTGTATTGGTGGGAAAAAAGGGCTTATTAGCCGTTTTGTGGTGATATGATAAAATTACAGCCCTTTTTGTCATGTATTAGTGGCAAAAAAAAATATTATTTGCCGTTCAGCAGTGCAGTTATATGTTCTAAAGCTTTTTTGGTGTGTATTAGTGTCAAAAAAAGTATTATTTGCGGTTCAGCTGTGCAGTTATATGTTCTAAAGCAGCGGTTCTCAACCTAGGGGTCGCGAACCCTTTGGGGGTTGATCGGCCCTTTCCGGGGGGTCGCCTGAGGCTTCCTATTAGGGCTGCACGATTGTAGTGTTACATTACCCTACTTCGTGAGATTTCCCTACCTCCTGACTTCCCGTCTCACTGCTAATGACGTGAGGAGGCGTTCCTGAGTTTTGACGATCTGCGCATGCGCAAACCGACAGTTTATGGAAAATCTCAGCGGAGTTCAGCTTCACACCGGGACACTGCGCATGTGCCGGCCGGAGTTAGCCGCGCTTGCGCACTGGGCCGTAATATTTCCCTACTAAGGCTCTCCTGCGCATGTGCAGTGTCCCGGTGTAAAGCTGAACTCCGCTGAGATTTTCCATAAACTGTCGGTTTGCGCATGCGCAGATCGTCAAAACTCAGGAACGCCTCCTCACGTCATTAGCAGTGCGACAGGAAGTCAGGAGGTAGGGAAATCTCACAAGGTAGGGTAGTATAACGCTACAAATAGGAGAGAGATTGTTTCACACAGGAGTAACATACTTTACACGCAAATACAGTTATGTATTTAGGACACATGAGGGGACACATAGGGCCATGAGGGGGACCAGCATAAGATGCTATATGTCTTATGCTGGCCCCCCTCATGGCCCTATGTGTCATAGCACACATCCCCTATAACAGCGTACTCCACAGATCCACCCCATAACAGTGCCATCCACAGGTCCCCCATAAGTGTCCTCCACAGATCCCCCTGTAACACTGTCCTCCACAGATCCCCCATAACAGCGTCCTCCACAGATCCCCCATATAACAGCGTCCTCCACAGATCCCCCATATAACAGCGTCCTCCACAGATCCCCCACAACACAGCGCCCGTCCACAGATCCCCCAAAACACAGCGCCCTCCACAGATCCCCCAAAACACAGCGCCATCCACAGATCCCCCACAACACAGCGCCAATTACAGAACTACCTAACACCTTGTAATAGACTGGCATACATCCTGATATCAGATATTTACATTACAATTCATAACAGTAGCAAAATTAGTTACGACGTAGCAAGGAACAAAATGTAATGGTTGGGGGTCACCACAACATGAGGAACTGTATTAAGGGGTCACGGCTTTAGAAAGGTTGAGAACCACTGTTCTAAAGCCTTTTTTGGCGTGTATTAGAGGGGACAAAAAGGGCTTATTGGGGTGTGTTAATTTCCTCTTTATTTACTTATATGATCTAACAGTATGTCAGACAGAGAAGTGACAGGCCCTGCACAGGGGAGGGGCAGAGGCCTAAATGTTTCTGGCGTAAGCACAGGTCGCAGAAGAGTAGGGGGCGTGGCAGCAGGGGTCATTTCAAGAGGTCTGAGCTCCCTGTGTCATCTAGCGGTCGGTCGTTTGTTGACAAGCAACCCAGCGGTTCTTGAATGGTTGACTAGGTCATCCACTTCATCCCAAGGGACATCAGACACCCCCAGCCAAGAGTCGGTAGGTTTGTCAGATACAAACCTTAGTTGGCATGGCCCAGGAGCAGGCCCTGTTCGCTCACCTGTCCTTAACCTGCCTCTGTTCTTTTCTGTTCCCTCATCCAGAGAAGTATTACATGCTGTGGGCTCAGCTCCACTATACAGCGAGGACGAGCTACTAGAGGACAGTCAGCAGCTACTGCCCAGCCAAGATCTGGAGGAGACATTGGCCGCTTTCTCTGGTAGGCAGGCAAGTAATGATGAGGAGAGTGGTGTGGTAGCTGGTGTTGCGAGCGGTCAGGCGAAGGGGCTTCATCATCATTGGGAGAAGAGGGTGGCAGCTTGCACGTGAGGCAGCGACGGAACCAGCAAGTCGGTAGCATGGCCAGGAGTCAGCAGGGCAGCAGCAGTGGAAGGTAGGGAGCCAAACGTGCCCAGGGTAGACCTCCCGCTTCACAGTAGCCTATCTGTCCGAAAGTAGTGGTGCAGGGGTTCACGGAGGCAGCGGTGGTAGCAGTCAGTCAGTGTGGAATGTTAGGGGTAAAATCAACTACTCGGCGGTGTGGCAGTTTTTTGTTAAGCCGCCGGAGGAGGTGAACATGGCCATTTGACGAATCTGTGGGCAGAAGGTAAAGCGTGGCCAGGGTGCCAATGTTGGCACCATGGCCCTGCGTCAACATATGCAGCATCACCATAAAGTGGCCTGGGAGAACCATGGCTCCGATGTGGTGGTCCAGCCTGCCGCAGCAACTGCTGCATCACCGAGTGGCAGGCACCCTTTTTCAGGCAGTCAAGGCTCCACCACCTCATCCGAAGGGAGCTGTCTGTCCTTCCCATTATCTGCTGGTTTAGATGCTTCTGCTTCTCTTCCTCCTACTCCTCGTCAGTCATTCCATCAGCAATTGATCACCAAAGCGATTGCTAAGAGACAACAGTATGCGTACACTCATCCAACAGTGCAGAAGCTGAATGTGCTCCTGTCCAATTTGCTGGTGCTGCAATCCCTCCCTTTCCAAGTGGTGGACTATGCACCTTTCAGAGAACTGATGGCTTGTGCCAAGCCAAGGTGGAGAGTCCCAAGCCAGCATTTCTTTGCCAAAAAGGCAGTACCAGCCCACACATGTAGAACAGAAGGTGGGCCAGTCCTTGAGCCTGTCGGTGTCTGCCAAAGTGCATGGCAGCGCTGACATGTGGAGCTGTAACTACGGTCAGGGAAGATACATGTCCTTTACTGCCCACTGGGTGGAGGAGGACATTGGAGCAAAAGCAATGTGTAGCGAAATGGGTGGTTTTTCTACACAGGTCACAGGAGAGAAGGAGCAGGAGCAGCCTGTGGAGCAAGAGGGAGATGAGGAAGACGAGGCAAAGGACCCAGACACACTGTGGCAGTATGCAGTGGAGATGGAGGCAGGGAATCCCCCCTAGTCACTTGCGCAAATGGCCCAATGCATGTTCATTTGCTTGTGTATTGTCAGCCGAATTGTCACCATTCGCCAGAGGGATGACTGCTGGCTCTCCACCATTTTAGACCCTCACTACCGGTTCAAAATGGGGGCCTTTTTTTTACACCAGCTGAGAGGGAGGACAAACTGAACTACTATAGAGACATCCTATGTAGTCAGTTGACCGCTGCGCTGCCTATCTGTGTCATCATCCATCCTCTTGCAGGTCTGACTGGGGGGGGGGGGCCTCTGCGCTCATGTTCCACTGCCATAGCTGCTGGGGGGGGGGTCATAAGGAGTACCAGCTCCATCAGCAGCAGCTTGAGTCTAGAGTCGCTGATGAGCAGTTTTCTTCACCCGCATAGTGAAGAAACTACTCACAAGCAGCTAGACATGGAGCAGAACCTGAACCAGCAGGTGGTGGCATACTTGGAGTGCACCCTGCCACCAATCATCGTAGATCCGCTGGACTCCTGGGCAGCCAAACTGGATTTGTGGCCTCAACTGGACATATTGCCCTGGAAAAGCTCTCCTTCCCGGCCAGTAGTGTGGCATCAGAGCGGGTGCTTAGTGTGGTGGGGGCCATAGTTACTACAAGGAGAACTCACCTGTCCACCCAAAATGTCCTTCCGAGTCACTTGCACAAATGGCTAGCTGCATGCTCACTTGCTTGGGTAGTGACAGCCAAATTGTCACCATTTGGCAAAGGGATGACTTCTGGCTCTTCACCTTGTTGGACCCTCGCTACTGGTCCAAAAGGGGGGCCATTTTTACACCTGCTGTGGGAGGACCAACTGAACTACTATAGAGACATCCTATGTAGTCAGTTGGATACACTGTCTATCTGTGCCATTGTCGCTCCCGTTCCACTGCAATGGCTGCTGTGGCAGGGTGATGGGGTAGGAGCAGTACAACTGGCCGAGTTTGCCCTGGAAAAGCTGTCCTGCCCAGCCAGTAGTGTGGCATAAGAGCAGGTGTTTAGTGCAGCACGGGCCATAGTTACCCCAAGGTGTACTCGCCTATCCACCCAAAATGTCAAGATGAATTAGGCATGGATCAGCCAGGATTTCCACCCACCAATTCCTGATGCATCAGATTAGATCATCAATGCTGCCTTACCCAAACCTTGACAAAAGAGACCGGTTTCTTCTGGCTACCTGCCTTAGCTACTATTCTGAATCTGCCACCCACCTGATGCCACACATCTGATGCCAAGTGCTCCTTTTTACACCCACCATCGTCAGCTGGTACTGTTATTGCCACCCACCTCCACACTCTGTCACCGGGTCACTCTGTGGTCTCCTGATGCTGCTGTCACCTCCATACTCTGTCACTCTGTGGTCTCCTTATGCTGCTGCTTCTGCCACCTCCACACTATGTCACCTTGCCACTCTGTGGCCTCTTCCTGCTGCTGCTAACTCAACACTATGTCACCTTGCCAGTATGTGGCCTCCTCATCCTGTTGCCACCTCCACACTATGTTACCTTGCTAGTCTGTGGCCTCCTCATGCTGCTGCTGCCACCTTGCCACTCTGTGGTCTCCTCATGCTGCTGCCACCTCCACACTATGTTACCTTGCCACTTTGTGGCCTCCTCATGCTGCTGCTAACTCAACACTATGTCACTGGGCCACTCTGTGGCTTCCTCATGCTGCTGCCACCTCAACACTAAGTAAATGGGCCACTCTGTAGTCTTCTCATGCTGATGCTGCTGCCACCTCCCCACTATCTCACTGGGCCACTCTGTGGTCTCTTTATGCTGCTGCTACCTCAACACTATGTCATTGGGTCACTATGGACTTCTTAAGCTGTTCCCCCACCCTCCACACTCCATGACTGGGCCACTATGTACCCTTTTTGGACTGGTTGACATCATCATTTATTTGACCCTTCTGATCTGTCAGAAGGAAGGAAAAATGAGACGCACAACAGATCCTGTCTATTTAACAGCTGTAAGGCCTGTATGGCCCCATCAGAATTGGCTTACGATTTGGTAGCCAAAAGCAGGAGTGGGTACAAAACACAGAGGACATGCAAATATTCCATTCATGTGTCATCTCTGTTTTGGATCAACTCCTGTTTTTTTTGGCTTTAGCAATACTGATGGATTATTAACCAAATGCTGACCGAGTAAAGGCGGATGCCATTGCTCAACAGACAGGATCAGTTTTTTGGGGGGTTATTTTTCTGATCAGAGGATCAGAGGAAGGGCAAAATAATCAGTGACATCAACACAGACTTACTGCCGACACCTTCTCCACTCTGTCAGGGGGGCTCTACTTATATAAAAGTGTTTAAACGAACAGGTTCTGTAGACATCTATGTAGAATTAGCTGACGACGGTGTAAAAGGAGTGCGCTCTTTCATGCAACAGTAGGATCTTGGGCCTCTGCACGGTTCTTTATACCTGGAGCTAACTTCGACCTGTAAGTATATCTGTAAAGAATAAATCAAGGTAACTGGACTTACTGTAGATTTCTTGAAAACGTTTCACTCCAACAGAATTAAGAAAGGTCGTTGGAAGAACGAGTGAAGCGTTTTCAAGAAATCTACAGTAAGTCCAGTTGCCTTGATTTATTCTTTACAGATATACCATGACCTGGATAAATGAGAACCTTCACAGACATCGACCTGTAAGGCTTAGTTCACACTTGAGTTATTTGGTCAGTTAAGTGAAGTGTGCAGTAATTTTAAGAGCGACGCCTGTTATGTGTGTGTCATACTGACTCACAGTATTGTTTCACTACCACAGCACAGAACACTGCGCCTTGCAGTAACACTCCCTATGTGTGTTACTGCAAGGCACAGTGTTCTACACCACTATACAGGCTCTCTGCAGCCAGGAAATAGCTGTTTTTTTAACGAGATTCCCCCCTAATATCAAATCTGAAAATTCGGCGAACCAGCCGAATTAGATTTTTGAGAAATTTGCTCATCTCTAATCCTGATGTGCAAAATAAAATACGATCAGTTTAATTGCAGTATTGAGATCCTCTGCTGGATCTTAATACCGGAAATAACAATGCAAGTGTAAAAGTATCCTAGTATCCCCTAGTGGGCCCTAGAAATCCCAGTCCAATTCGGTTTTACAGTTTGCAAACCATGGACCCGCAAAACACCCGGCTTCGTGCACGCCGCATCCCAGTGTGGACCCATTGACTTTAATGGGTCGGGGCTCCATATGTTGCCGCAAAGTATAGGACATGTAGCACACGGAAGCCCTTCCATGTGCTTATGCATCTGTTCAGCTACTATGCAAAAGATGGTACATGTCCTATGCTTAGCAGCAACATGCGAGGCACAGACACTAAAGTCAACGAGTCCACACCATGACGCGATGTGCACACAGCTGGTAACCGTGTATTGCAGATCCGCGGTTTGCAAACCACAAAACACATAGTCATGTGAATGCGGCCTGACTCATTATTCAAGACCTTGTAATGATATTTCAATTGCAACGAAAACACATCTTTGTTTCTTTTCATCTTTAATGTGCCTTTCCTCATTTAACCCAATAACACATAAATACAGCCGAAACATCAGAGAATGATTATATTAGACTACAGTAAAATCTGTAGATCAATCATGCAAAAGAATACAATACAACAGATACAATGCCTATATTAAGAGATGTCTTTTGAGGTCTTAAAGGGGATTTGCACTTGGACAATGTATTTTTGTTAGAGGGGTTACCAATCACAATGTATTCTGCTGCAGAAACACCCAACAATCACTTATAATCTGGGAAAAACAGGTAGCAAGAGATTGGTTCCACTGCATAACCGTCACTGGACAAATTAACCCCTTTGCAACATCTGCTGTACAGGCATGGTGGTGGTCAGGACACAGCAGTACACAGCTGACACCAACAGGTGTAACACCTTCAGATAACTCTGATCCAGAACACTTAAAACCTCAATTAGTCAGAGGGAGGGAGCCTTTGAGCCCCAACCCCATGGTGAAATCCTAGGGTGTTGGTTGTATTGGAAGCCTCGTATTAAGTCCGACCTGTGGCAGGGCTCAAAGGTGTTTGCCAGTTTCCGAATTTACCACAATTCACCATTCAGGATAAATACCTTTATATTTTAATAGTTTGAACATTTTCAGATGCAGCAATACCAATTATTAGACATGAGCAAAGTTATCAAAAGTTCAATTTGGCTGCTTCGCTGAATTGCACCAAGAAATTCAATTAGTTACAAATTATTTTATCATGAATCACATTCCATTGTATAGCGAGAGCAATGACAGGTAACGGCGATTGTGCCGCCCCACGTTAGTGAACCCCAGAGATGCTGCGATCTAACATTCCCATTGAGGCCTTCCAGGAGAGGAAAGGGTGTCGCAGCCATCTTGATTGAAGAACACATGGCAAATCTCACGTGCGCTGACGTGGTGACATCGCACATCAGCTCGTGGGAGGTTTTCTTCTATCAAGATGGCCGCGATGCCGTCTCCGCGAGCAGATGGATGAGGTGAGTATATATTTTTAGTTTTTTTACCGCCATTTCAAAATTATTTTGTAACAACGAAGCGCAAGGAAATTCAGACTCGTCACAATTCGGATCAAAGTCCACTTTGTTCATTCGATTTGCTCAATCCTACTAATAATGTTTTTTTTTATTGTATATTTTTTAAATGTAAAACTGGAAAGGGGGGGGGGGTGACATGAATTGTTAATGCAGTTTTTTTTTAAATATATTTGTACTTTTTTTTGGGCCTCTATTTTGAGTCCCCAGGGGACTTGATCATGCAATTATTTGATTGCTTATACAATACTGTGCAATAATTAGTAGCAGTGTATGGTATGTCTGTTTTTCTATTAAAGGGTTTGGCCAGTTTATATTACTAGCTGCATACAGTGAGGAACAGAAGTATTTGAACAGAAAATCACATTGTATGATTTTTAAAGAATTTATTTGTCTTGCACAGCTGAACATAAGTATTCCAACACCTGAGAAACAGCAAGAATTCTGGCTCTCAAAGTCCTCTTACCGTGCCTTTAAAAAGTTCACCTCTACTCCACTCAATAATCTAACTTAGTATCACCTGTCTGAGCTCTTTAACCCCTTCACGCAACATCACGTACATGTACGTGAGGGAATGTGGTGCCTCCCGCATCCCCACGTGCATGTGCGTGATCGGCTTTCACTGTCAGCGCAGGGAGCGAAGCGCTGAAGGTTCAGTGAAGCCGGCGTGCTGGGGTTGCTAGGCAACCAGAGAAGCCGTCGGGAACAGCACCGGAGCTCTGACCCGCCCGCGATCGCTGTGATTGGTCCAATACTGCAGAGGGACCAATCGCAGCGCATCGGGGCAGGTAAGGGGGTTAGGGAGGGACTATGTGCTTCTCCTTCTCTGATCGTCCCAATTCCTGTCAGGGAAGCGATCAGAGAAGGAGAGAGTGTGAAAAGCTGCTGTAGATTAATAACTACCAGATCACATTAACCCCTTTAGTGCCGAAAAGCTGCTTCTGTGTCCCAGTCAGTGACACAGATCAGTTCTGTGCCTCATCAACAGCCTGTCATCTGTAGTCAGTTCTGTGCCTCATCCCCTGCTTCATACATAATTAACCCCTAATTAACCCCTTCAGTACCGATTTGCCCCAGTCAGTGAGATTAGTCCTGTCCAGTCATCTCTGCATCACCTCATCTGCCCGTCAAGACACCTGTCACTCCAGCCTGTCCGTCCATCAAGACACCTGTTCGTCCGACACCTGTGACTCCAGTTTGTCTGTTCAATAAAGACACCTGTCACACTAGCCTGTCCGTCAATCAAGACACCTGTCACTAAAGTTTGTCCGTTCAATAAAGTCACCTGTCACTCCAGCCTGTCCGTCCATCAAGACACCTGTCACTCCAGCCTGTCCGTCCATCAAGACACCTGTTCGTCCGACACCTGTGACTCCAGTTTGTCTGTTCAATAAAGACACCTGTCACACTAGCCTGTCCGTCAATCAAGACACCTGTCACTAAAGTTTGTCCGTTCAATAAAGACACCTGTCACTCCAGCCTGTCCGTCCATCAAGACACCTGTCAGTCCAGTCTGTCCGTTCAATAAAGACACCTGTCACTCCAGCCTGTCCGCCCATCAAGAAACCTGTCAGTCCAGTATGTCAGTTCAATAAAGACACCTATTACTCCAGCCTGTCCTCCCATCAAGACACCTGTAAGTCCAGTCTGTCCGTCCATCAAGACACCTGTGACTCCAGTTTGTCCGTTCAAAAAAGATATCTGTCACACTAGCCTGTCTGTCCGTCAAGTCACCTGTCACACATTCCCAAGTTACATAAAAAAATAAAAAATAATAACCGTCAATAGGTGTGCCATCCTCCTGTGTGTATATACTCGTGCCCTGTGCTTGAGTGGCACCATTCTGTAAAATATAAGTCTCTTATGCCCCATGTGGCTTTGTGCCACCTAATACTGTAAAATAATACATAAATTAACCCCTTTTCTGCCCCAGTAAGGATATTGGCACTACTCTGTGTCCCATACTAGACCCCTGGCTCATCGCCAGCCATCTGTGCTACCTGTGACACCTGTCAATAATTTTAAGTGACTCGGGGAGTTTTTATCCTATCCTAAAGGATATACAGTATTTTAGTCTACTGTTCTATTTTTAATTTTTTTTATATATATTAAAAAAAGACAAAAAAAATCTACGTTAGTTTACAGTTTAAAATGACTAAACGGCTTTTCACTGCCGAAGAGGAATATGCCGTACTTTTTGAGGACACTGACTCCAACAGTGGAGATGAAGTGACATTTTTAGTTTCATCTTCCTCAGATGATTCATCTAATGATGAACCCACTCGTAGGCGTCCTAGGGGTTGTGCGCAGTCGCAGCCCCGTACAAGTGACTCTTCATAGATCCCTGCAGATAACTATGTGCCCCAGGTGCCTGAATTTACAGCCACTCCAGGCATCAATGTAGATACAACAGGTTTCAGTGAAATACATTTTTTCCAATTATTCTTCACTTGATGACCTAATTAACTTGATGGTGGAACAAACAAATATATATGCAGAGCAATTTATTGCCTCCCATCCAGACAGTTATCTCTCAAGGCCCCGCAAATGGACCCCTACTAACACAACTGAAATGCAAAGGTTTTGGGGACTTATCCTAAGCATGGGCATTATAAAAAAACCAACAATACGTTCGTATTGGAACAAAGATATTTTATATCACACCCCTCTTCACAGTATTGCCATGCCCCGGGCCCGTTTCGAAGCTCTTCCAAGATTTCTACACTTCAGCAATAATAATGAATGCCAACCACCAAGAAACCCCAGTTATGACAGACTCTTTAAAATTAGGCCAGTGGTTGACCACTACAATTCCAAATTTGGTCAAGTATATACCCCCCAAAAATGTCTCTCAGTGGATGAATCATTGGTCCACTTCAAAGGCCGATTACATTTCAGCCAGTACCTGCCCAATAAAAGGGCTAGGTATGGTGTGAAGTTGTATAAGGCCTGTAAAAGTGCATCTGGGTATACACTGCGCTTTCGTATTTACGAGGGAAAAGATTCCAAAATTGAGCCACCAGATTGTCCCCCGGTTCTGGGTATAAGTGGGAAGATAGTATGGGATTTAGTCCACCCCCTGCTGGACCACGGATACCATCTGTATTTGGACAACTTTTACAATAGTGTCCCTCTCCTGAAGTGCCTTGCTGCCAGAGGCATAGGCACATGTGGCACAATTAGAAGAAATGGCTCCCTAAATCCTTTATAGATCAGACAGTGCGTCGTGGGGAAAGCAGGGCTGTTTGCTCAGAAAATTTGATGCTGCTAAAATACAAGGACAAACGGGATGTTCTTGTGTTGACTACCCTCCATGCAGATCATTCCACCCCAGTCCCAGTCCGAGGAACCACAGAGCAGAATATCAAGCCTGTGTGAATCCAGGATTACAACAAGTTCATGGGTGGAGTGGATCTTTCAGACCAGGTACTACAGCCCTACAGTGCCTTAAGAAAATCTAAGGTGTGGTACAAAAAATTAGCTGTGTACCTAACCCAAGTGTCACTATATAATGCCTTTGTCATCCACAGAACAGCTGGTCATGGGGGGACCTTTTTGGAATTTCAGGAAAAAATAATAAAAAAATTGATTTTGGGCGTTCAGGAAGGAGAGGCCAGTTTTTCATCCAGCAGTGCTTCTGGGGTATCAAGAATAATACGTTGGCAGCATTTCCCTGGAGTACTTCCCCTCACAGAAAAAAAAAGGCGACCCCAAAAAAGGTGTCGAGTTTGCTCGGTTAAAGGGATTAGGAAAGACACCACTCACTACTGTCAGACCTGCCCCTCTAAACCGGGCCTCTGCATTGGAGAGTGCTTTCAAGTTTATCACACCTCAACTGATATCCATTAAGTCCATTTCACTAATTTCTTAATTAATCCATGGCAAGATATTTTCAGTTGAGCATTTTTCCATTTGGCAATCCAATAATAGATCCCCCCAAAAAATTAAAAATAAAATAAAAACCTTAAAAATTCCCATTATACCCCTAGATGAATACATTGAAAGGTGTCATTTTATTAAATGAGGCAATTCTTCAATTTCCTTTTATGTTCTGGCACCCCTAGAGCCTCGATTTTGCGGTTTTCACTGTTGGGGTGAGTGTCTTCAAATGCGACATGGTGCCTGAAAATTATTCCAGCAAAATCTGCCTTCCAAAAGCCACACGGTGTTCCTCCCATTCTGAGCCTCGCTGTATGGTCATACAGCACTTTACAACCACATATGGGGTGTTGATGTATTCAGGAGAAAATGAGTAACAGATTATGGGGTGCATTTTCTCCTGATACCCCTTGTTAAAATGACAAATTTGAGCCTAAAGCGAGATATTCTTGTAAAATATGAAATTTTTCATTTTTACTGCCAAGTCTTTCTAAATTCTATGAAACGGCTATTGGGCCAAAGTGCTCAGTGCACCCCTTGAAAAAGTCCTTAGGGGGTGTATTTTCCATAGTGGGGTCACTTTTGGTGTTTAACTGTTGGGGTGCCTCAGGGTGTCTTCAAATGCGACATGGTGCTTGAACATTATTCCAGCGAAATCTGCCTTCCAAAAGCCACGCGGTGTTCCTCCCATTCTGAGCCCCGCTGTGTGCTCATACCACACTTTACAACCACATATGGGGTGTTGACGTATTCAGGAGAAAATGGGTAACAGATTATGGGGTGCCTTTTCTCCTGATACCCCTTGTTAAAATGACAAATTTGGGCCTAAAGCGAGATATTCTTGTAAAATATGACATTTTTCATTTTCACTGCCAAGTCTTTCTAAATTCTATGAAACGGCTATTGGGCCAAAGTGCTCAGTGCACCCCTTGAAAAATTCCTTAGGGGGTGTATTTTCCATAATGGGGTCACTTTTGGTGTTTTTTAACTGTTGGGGTGCCTCAGGGTGTTTTCAAATGCGACATGGTGCTTGAAAATTATTCCAGCGAAATCTGCCTTCCAAAAGCCACACGATGTTCCTCCCATTCTGAGCCCCGCTGTATGCTCATACAGCACTTTACAGCCACATATGGGGTGTTGACGTATTCAGGAGAAAATGGGTAACACATTATGGGGTGCATTTTCCCCTTATACCCCTTGTTAAAATGACAAATCTGGGCCTAAAGCGAGATATTCTTGTAAAATATTAAATTTTTCATTTTCACTGCCAAGTCTTTCTAAATTCTATGAAACAGCTTTTGGGCCAAAGTGCTCAGTGCACCCCTTGAAAAATTCCTTAGGGGGTGTATTTTCCATAATGGGGTCACTTTTGGTGTTTTTTAACTGTTGGGGTGCCTCAGGGTGTCTTCAAATGCAACATGGTGCCTAAAAATGATTCCAGCAAAATCTGCCTTCCAAAAGCCATACGGTGTTCCTCCCATTTTGAGCCCCGCTGTGTGCTCATACAGCACTTTACAACCACATATGGGGTGTTTCTGTAAACTTAAGAATCAGGGTAACAAATATTAAGGTTTATTTTGCTGTTAACCCATGATGAATTGTAGGAGAAATGGATCTAAAGTGAAAAATTTGCAAAAAAAGTGGCATTTTAAAAATTCACCTCCATTTTCCATTAATTCTGGTGAAACACTTAAAGGGTTAACAACATTTGTAAAATTAGTTTTGAATACCTTGAGGGGGGTAGTTTCTAAAATGGGGTCATTTTTGGGTCGTTTCTATTATATAAGTCTCTCAAAGTGACTTCAGACATGAACTGGTCCTTAAAAAGTGGGTTTTGGACTTCGGTTCCGGCACCGACATGATAGGCGGCAAGTGAGCGCAGCTCCGTCCCGACTCGCTCAAAGTCTTGCATATCCCCTTACTTTTGTGCGGCTAGGCAGCCAGAAACTCTCATAGCGACGGGGACGTCGCATGGATCGTTACTTAAAAGCGATGGGGAGCAAATGCAGAGGGAAAGCGCAAGCTAAAGGCGCCAAGGCAGACGCTGACATGCCGAAGATGGCGGAGCCGGCCATGCTTATACCTGAAGAGGAGGACACTCCGCAGCTTGTTGACAGCCAAATAGCTGGAGCAGAAAATGTGGAGGAGATGACACCTCAGGTAGACTACAAGAGGTTAGCCCTGGAAGTGGCGAATCGAATATTGCCAGACTTACAAGACTCTTTAACCACTACGGTAGCGGCAACCCTTGCAGCGCTGCGGACTGAAGTGGCCGAAACACAGAACGCTTAGATATCGTAGAGAACGGAGTACAGTCCTTACAGATGGAAGTGCAAACTCTACAACAGCATGTACAAGGGATGTCTACAGATAATAAACGCTTATGGGAGAAAATAGATGACCTTGAAAACCGAGCCAGAAGAAATAATCTTCGCATAGTAGGCCTACCTGAATCAATAACTGGAAAGGAGCTTCATCTTATATGTGAAAGAGATATACCAGAGGCGTTAGGGCTCCAGTCTAATTGCAGAGCGGAGAGATCGCACAGAATTGGCCCGGTGAGAGCTTTGCCAGACAGCCGGAGTAGGGGAAGATAACAAGCCCCAGAGACCGAGGCAGGTCATCGTTAGATATCTAGACTATTTTGAAAAGGCTGAAATACTGCGTCTATACAAGAGTAGGTCTAGAGACCTGGAAATAAAAGGGCACCGCATCCTGATTTTCGGTGACTTCTCAGCTGAGGTAACGAGGAGACGCAGAGCATTTTCACAGATCTGTTCACAGCTATATCAACAAAAGAAAAAGTTTGCTCTAATGTACCCAGCGTGCTAAAGATTTTTCGAGCTGACGGACAAGTGGACATATTTTCAAGTCCGGAGGAGTTCAAGGACTTAACAGAAGATCCTAGAAGAAGTTGTGAAGCAATCCAACCGGAGAACCACACGCGCAGGAGATTACCAGCTCCATGGAACTCTCCTCCGGCTGATAGATGGAGCTCTTTACAGCTGAAAGATCAACGTCAGAGATCATAAAATGGACGTGAGCCATGTTAATATATTGCTTTATGGTGGGGCAGACAGGAGGCAGATGAGGGGGTGAGGAGTCTGCACCATCTATTACAGAATATGCGATTGGTACTCTGACAATGTATGTTCTGCTTATTATTGAATGCATAGACAGGTTAACTCTTGATATTACATGTCGCTTGCACAGGTTTATAGTGAGCGAGGGACATAAGATGAGAATGTATAGGAGGTTATACAAATGTTATATTGATATGCGTACTTACCCTGTTGTGTCGGGAAGAAGTGAAGTTGGGAAGGTAGGGGACATAGAGACAGGAGAATGTTTTGAGTTGTTAGTACGGGGGTTGTTGTTGGGGTGGGGGGGAGGGCAGTTTGTGGCGGTCATTCACCTTCAAGAAGATCTGGTCAGATATAAGTACACTATGGTTACTTGGGGAGTCTATGAGATTATACCTTAGGGCATTTGATAATGGTTAAAGTAATTTCATGGAACGTGAGGGGGCTGAGATCCCCACAGAAGCGGATGATGATATTGAGGCACCTGAACAGGTTGGGAGCGGACATCGCTCTTTTGCAAGAGACACATCTGGGAGAGGAAGATTTTCATAGGATGAGGAAGTTATGGGTGGGGGAAGTTTATGGATCTAAGGCTTGCAAACGGAAAGCTGGGGTCTTAATTCTGATCCGAAAAAATCTTAACTATCGAGTGTCCTCTCACTCATGTGACAAGGAGGGTAGAATAGTACAAGTCTCCATACAATCGCTGAACAAAACCATGAGTATATATAATATATATGGTCCCAACGACTCTAGCGAACCGTTCTATAGAAAAGTCATGGAGAGGTTGTTAGAAGATCAGATAGCAGACAAGGTGATTGGGGGAGACCTTAACCTAGTAGCTGATTGGGGGCAAGACAGAAGGACAGATAGAGGAGCTAACTCTCCCAAACAGCATAATACTCAGATTCTGCAAGATCTCATGGGGACTTTAGGATTAGTAGACGTCTGGAGAACTTTAAATCCGGAGGGACGCGACTATACATATTACTCTACAGTACATAAGTCGTGGTCGCGCATTGATTACTTATTGGTGTCCAAGAATATATTTGGAAGATGCAAATCTTCCCCTTTAGAAGATATAGTGATATCGGATCACGCACCGATTACTATTGAACTGCAGGAACTTACTCCTAGAGGATCCGATTATATATGGCGTTTCCCTTCGGATTTATATGATAATAAAGACTTCCACAACCTACTGATAGGGTGGTGGGATGAATACATTAGTGATAATGACATGCCCGAAAATGCCCAATTGACATGGGATGCGGGGAAGGCAGTATTGAGGGGGAGGCTGATTTCACATGTCGCGGGTCTCAAAAAGAAGATACACTCAGAGATAGATTCGCGGAGTCTAAAACTCAGGAAAGCTTACAGTGACTTTACATTGAACCCTTCGGACAAATTGGAAGGGGCGTGGAAGGCAGAGAAGCAGGAGTATGAGTATTGGCTACAGAAAAAAGAAATTTTATATAAATCGAAAGTTGATGAGCAGATGTATAAATTCGGGAATAAAACGGGGAGACTGTTGGAGAATTTAGCAAAGGGTTTCCAGTACACACCTCCGATCTTAACCTTAAGAGACAAGGATGGCTCATTAAAACATGACCCAAAAAGAATAAATGAGATTATCAGGGACTTCTATAGCAATCTCTACAAATATAAGGAGGAAAACGTGGAAGCTGGAAACAATTTGCTAGATTCTATTAACCTCCCGAATATATCCCAAGAAGATTTAGATACCCTTAACACCCCTATATCGGCCCAGGAAGTACAGAGAACTATTTCAAACTTTAAACTAAGGAAAGCCCCTGGCCCAGATGGATATTCGGGAGAGTTTTATAAAATTCTGGGGGGAAGAACCTCGGAGCGCCTCTCGAAAGTTTTTAATTCACATTTGTCAGGGTCATTGCTCCCAGAATGTGCTAATACGGCATATATAAAACTAATCCCGAAGCCAGGTAAAGACCCCCTGCAGGTGGCTTCCTACAGGCCGATATCATTGATTAATACAGATGTAAAAATCTTTTCTAAAATACTGGCTGAGAGACTAGCGCAAATACTCCCCAAGATCATTTCGGATTACCAAGTAGGCTTCATCAAGGGGCGTTCAGCAGTCACGAATGTCCGAAAAGTCCTGACAGTGTTGGATGAAATAAAGATGAGGCCGGACTTACATCTATCCCCAGCTCTACTAACCATAGATGCTGAAAAAGCGTTTGATAATGTAAGCTGGGGATGGATGAACAGGATTTTGAACAGGATAGGGCTAGAAGGGAATTTTAGAACATGTATCCAAGTGCTGTATGTGAATCCGTTAGCCAAAATACACACCCCACCGGAGAGATAGAAGGAATCAAGATAGGATCCAAAGAAATAAAACACACCTTATACGCGGATCACCTATTAGTCTTTTTAGCAAATCCTAGGAGGGATTTAGACACCCTGTTTCAAAAACTTTCAGATTTTTGTAGCGCGTCAGGATTTAAAGTTAATGTGGACAAGAGTGAACTCCTGCTTCTCTCCCAGACATGCCAGATCAAGAATTTTGATTATAGCAACTGTCCGGTTAAGATTGCCAAAAATGCAGTCAGATATTTGGGTATAAATATAGGGAAGACACCGGAATCGATCTACTCTTTGAATTACCCCCCTTTGGTGCAGAAGATACAGGGGGACTGTCATGGAACCATGAACCAGACGTACAACAAGAGATAAGTGGAAAATAAGAAGGTTTTATTGAAGAGCAAGCCGTAAGCAAAGTCCGAACGGATGGCTAAACCGAAGCAGGGTCTTGCGGAGACAGAGGTCAGGAACCAGAAGGGTAGTCAGACGAAGCCAGGAACAGGAACCAACGGGGTAGTCAGACGAAGCCGGAATCAGGAACCAACGGGGTAGTCAGACGAAGCCGGAATCAGGAACCAACGGGGTAGTCAGACGAGGCCAGGATCAGGAACCAGAAGCAGCAGCAGTCTTGGAGGCATGTGAACACAGGAGGACCAAGCAAGGAACTGAAGCCACAGACCTCCTATATATATGAGCTGGGCATCCAGCTCCTCCCAGTGGGAAGGAGGAGCCGCAGGGTGGGAGGCTACAAGAAAACCCAGAAACCAAGATGGCCGCCAGCACATGTCAAACGAAGGGAACAGCAAGGAGGTAAGACCATGACAGTACCTCCCCCTCAAGGGCCCCTCCTCCGCGGAGTAAGGAACGGTTTCTGAGGGAAGCGTGCGTGGAAGGCTCGGAGCAAAGCAGGAGCATGGACATCTGCGGAGGGAACCCAGGAACGCTCCTCTGGACCATAACCACGCCAATGGACCAAAAACTGCACCCGGCCGCGGACCAGGCGTGAGTCCAGGATATTGCTCACCTCATACTCCTCACGATTGCCCACTTGGACCGGACGAGGCCGAGGAATCGAGGAAGTGAAACGATTACACACCAGTGGCTTCAACAGGGAGACATGAAACACGTTGGAGATCCGCATGCCAGGAGGAAGCGCAAGAGCATAGGCTACCGGGTTTACCCTGCGAAGCACTCGGAAGGGACCAACAAAGCGAGGCGCCAGCTTGGGAGTGGGCACTCGAAGGTTGAGGTTGCGGGTGGACAACCATACGCGGTCTCCGACCTGGTAGGAAGGAGCGGGCGCTCGTCTGCGATCAGCCTGGAGTTTCTGGCGCTGCGCAGAGACCTCAAGGGACCTCTGGATCTGTACCCAAGAAGCACGTAGGACGGAAAGGTGATCCTCCACAGCCGGAATATCCTGGGGAGAGAATACCTCCGGTAACACGGCAGGTTGGAACCCATAATTGGCCATGAAGGGAGACGTCCCAGAGGAAGAGTTCACCGCCGTGTTCCTGGCAAACTCAGCCCAAGGCAGGAGGTCAACCCAATTGTCTTGGTGATCGGAGACATAGCAACGAAGGAATTGCTCCAAGGCCTGATTGGATCGTTCTGCGGCCCCATTGGACTGAGGGTGGTAGGCCGAGGAGAAAGAGAGATGAATCCCCAACTGGGAGCAAAAGGCGCGCCAGAACCTGGACACAAACTGACTCCCCCGATCCGACACAATCTCCTTGGGCAAACCGTGCAACCGGAAGACCTCCCTGGCAAAAATCGAGGCCAACTCTTGTGCAGAGGGTAACTTCTTGAGAGGAACACAGTGGCACATTTTGGAAAACCGATCCACAATCATGAGAATGACCGTATGGCCTCGGGATGCAGGGAGGTCCACAATGAAATCCATCCCCAGGTGTGACCATGGACGCTCCCCGGTGGCTATGGGTTGCAAAAGGCCCAACGGAAGGTGCCGAGGGGACTTACTCTGGGCACAAACGGAGCATGCCGCTACATATGCGGCGATGTCGGAACGTAGAGAAGGCCACCAGAACAGACGTGAAACCGCCCAGGACAGCTGATTCTTTCCAGGGTGCCCCGCGGCCTTGGAGTTATGGTAGGTTCGCAACAACCGAGTGCGCAACTCCTCAGGCACAAAACATCTGCCGTTGGGTCTCCCAGAGGGAGCACCAGATTGAGCCGCCAAAATCTGCTCACCCAGAGGAGAAGTCAGGCTGGTGCGAATAGCGGCCAGGATCTGATTCGGGGGTATGACCGTAGTCGGAATCGACTCCTCCCCGGACAGCTCGGAGTACTGCCGTGATAAGGCATCCGCTCTGATGTTCTTGGAGCCGGGTAGGTAGGAGACCACGTAATTAAAACGTGACAAGAACAGAGCCCATCTGGCCTGACGTGGTGTCAATCTCTTGGCCTCAGAGAGGTAGGTCAGATTCTTGTGGTCCGTCAGGATGAGAACCGGAACCACCGAGCCCTCGAGCAAGTGCCTCCATTCTTTAAGGGCCTGCACGATGGCCAATAACTCCCTGTCACCAATCTGATAGTTGCACTCCGCGGAAGACAGTTTCCGGGAGTAAAACCCACAAGGAAGCAGAGGACCCTCTGGTGTTCTACGCTGAGACAGGAGGGCGCCTACTCCCGTCTCAGACGCGTCCACCTCGAGGACAAAAGGCAACCCAGGGTTGGGATGCGACAGAATCGGAGCCGACACAAAGGCGGACTTTAGAGCCTCAAAAGCTCGGATGGCCTCGAGCGGCCAGACCTGAGGATTACTGCCCTTCCTGGTCAGATCCGTGAGAGGCTTGGCTAGCATGGAAAAGTCCCTGATGAACTTCCGATAATAATTGGCGAAGCCCAAAAAGCGCTGCAGGGCACGAAGCCCACTGGGCTGGGGCCACTGTAAGACAGCCGAAACCTTCTCAGGATCCATGGAGAACCCCTCAGCGGAAATGATGTAACCTAAGAAGGTTACCTGGGATCGGTGAAATTCGCATTTCTCAAGCTTACCGAACAGCTTGTTCTCTCGTAAGCGTTGCAACACTCGTCTGACATCCAGAATGTGGGCCTCCATGGATGCAGAATATACCAAGATGTCATCCAAATAGACCACCACACACTGCTGCAACAGGTCACGGAAAACATCGTTGATGAATTCCTGGAAGACTGCGGGCGCATTGCACAACCCAAAGGGCATAACCAAGGATTCATAATGACCGGTCCTGGTGTTAAACGCGGTCTTCCACTCATCGCCCGCCTTGATCCTTACCAGGTTATATGCCGCCCTCAGGTCGAGTTTGGTAAAGACCGTGGCCCCTTTGAGGCGATCGAACAGCTCGGAAATCAAGGGTATCGGGTAAGCGTTCTTGATCGTGATGCGATTGAGACCCCTGTAATCGATGCAAGGCCTCAACTCGCCGCCCTTCTTTTTCACAAAGAAAAATCCAGCCCCTGCCGGGGACGAGGATTTGCGAATGTGTCCGCGTGAAAGCGCCTCCCTCACGTACTCCTCCATGGCCTCATTCTCCGCTACCGACAGTGGATAGACTTTGCCACGAGGAGGAACGGCACCGGATTGTAACTCTATGGCACAATCGTATGGGCGGTGCGGAGGTAGGGCAACCGCGCGCACCTTATCGAATACATCCCGGTACTCTTCGTATTCAGGAGGCAACAGAGAGTCCGAGGAAGTACACAGCAACTTGACAGGCCCATGGATGCAACTAGCCCCACACTGCGGTGACCACGAGAGGATCTCGACCGATCTCCAATCGAAAGTCGGATTATGCTTCTGGAGCCAGGGGTACCCCAAGACCACTGAGTAGTGTGGAGACGAAATAACCTGGAGACAGACCGACTCTCTGTGAACGGCACCAATGGCTATCCCCACTGGAAGGGTCTCATGAGTCACGTGTGGCGGCAGAAGGGGTCTGCCGTCTATCGCCTCAAGAGCCAGTGGGGAACCTCGAGGCTGCAGAGGAATGGAATTGGCGGCAACGAACACTCTATCAATGAACAAACCACCAGCACCAGAGTCCACCAACGCCTGGGTCGTCACCGAGCCCCCGACCCAGGAGAGGACAACCGTGATCAGTGGTTTGTCAACACGGGAAACCGGGGACGAGGAGACTCCACCCAAGATCTGCCCCCGACAGGACCTCAGGTGCGAGCGTTCTCCCGGACGGTTCGGACATGCCAACCGAAAATGCCCACCGAGACCACAGTACATGCATCGGCCCTCGCGTCTCCGGAGTACCCTCTCCCCCTCAGACAGGCGAGCAAACCCCCGCTGCATGGGTTCACCCCCAGACAAGTCATCCCCAGGAGGCGTGGGAGGAGAGGGAGGCACGGGTGGGACAGCAAACGTAGGCGCCAATCTGTTAGGAGACCTCCGCAGGCTCTCCTTAAAGGAAGGTCTCTCCCTGAGTCTGGTGTCAATCAAAATCAGGAAAGAAATAAGAGACTCGAGCTCCACTGGTAGGTCCTTAGCTGCAACCTCATCCTTCAAGGCATCCGAGAGACCATGAGAGAAAGCAGCGACCAGAGCCTCATTATTCCAGCCCACCTCTGCTGCCAGGGTACGAAACTCAATGGCGTATTCAGCTACGGATCGTGAACCCTGTCTGATGGACATAAGGAGCTTCGCAGCAGAGGCAGCACGAGCCGGCACATCGAATACCTTCCGAAGAGAAGCAACAAAACCGGAAAACTCGGCAACCACCGGATTGTTGTTCTCCCATAAAGGGCTGGCCCAGGCCAAGGCCTTGTCCGAGAGCAGCGAGATCAAGAAGCCCACCCTTGATCTCTCAGTAGGAAAGGCATGTGGCAGCAACTCGAAGTAAATGCCCACCTGGTTAAGGAAACCTCGGCACTGAGTTGGCTCTCCCCCAAAGCGCTGTGGAAGGGGGGCAGAACCGGTCATACCCTGAAACACCACAGGCGCAGCAACAGGTGTCAGGGTAGACTCTGGCGCAACAACCGGAGCGGCAGTAGGAGCGGGCCCAGGAGCGACAACCGACCCATCGGCAACGGAAGCTAAATGAGCCGTGCGTTCAAGCAGGGTTTGCAACGCCACAGCGAACCGACCCAACAGGTGATCCTGCTGATCAAGTCTGGCAACCAGCGTAGGTAGCGAGGGTGGCCCTGTACCGTCAGAATTCATGGCTTGGTCCTAATGTCATGGAACCATGAACCAGACGTACAACAAGAGATAAGTGGAAAATAAGAAGGTTTTATTGAAGAGCAAGCCGTAAGCAAAGTCCGAACGGATGGCTAAACCGAAGCAGGGTCTTGCGGAGACAGAGGTCAGGAACCAGAAGGGTAGTCAGACGAAGCCAGGAACAGGAACCAACGGGGTAGTCAGACGAAGCCGGAATCAGGAACCAACGGGGTAGTCAGACGAAGCCGGAATCAGGAACCAACGGGGTAGTCAGACGAGGCCAGGATCAGGAACCAGAAGCAGCAGCAGTCTTGGAGGCATGTGAACACAGGAGGACCAAGCAAGGAACTGAAGCCACAGACCTCCTATATATATGAGCTGGGCATCCAGCTCCTCCCAGTGGGAAGGAGGAGCCGCAGGGTGGGAGGCTACAAGAAAACCCAGAAACCAAGATGGCCGCCAGCACATGTCAAACGAAGGGAACAGCAAGGAGGTAAGACCATGACAGGGACATTGATAGATGGTGGCATCTCCCACTTTCGTTAATGGGCAGATGTTATCTATTAAAAATGGTCAGTTTTGCACGCCTATTATATCCTATGCAAACGATACCATTATTAATCAGACATACAGACATACAGACCTTAGAATCGGCATTCAGGTATTTTATATGGAAAGGCAAGCGCCCGAGGATATCATTGAGGAAACTCCAGCTTCCAAGTGAAAAGGGGGGAATAAACTTTCCTGACATCAGGAGGTATAACCTTGCAAGAAATATAAGACATGCCCTGGACTGGTTATCAGGAAGGAATAGTTATTCCAATTATAAGATAGAGTCGGAGCTGGCTACTCCCTGGTCTTTAGTAGCATTACTACACAGAAAGTTTGCTAACTTGCCCTCTAATCTAAAAAAGAGTCTTATAATAAAGGACACGGTAGCAACTTGGAAGGCGGTGCGCAAAGAATATGGGCTGCCTTTTACCTTATCAAAATATATGACTATTTGGGACCACCCCAAATTTGCGGAAGGCAGACAGAATAAACAATTCCGTGAATGGAAAGCACACGGAATACACACAGTAAATGACATATGGCATAATACTGGTCACAGATTTCTTAACTTCGAGGAACTATGCAACAATATTTATCATACTACCAGGTTTATAACTTTCTAAAATATAGGATAGCGGACCTGAGGAAAGAGTTTCCCACAAGTAGGTTTGACTTATTAAAAGGCACAGCTACTGCTCCATTGTCTTTATCAGACTTACAAGGCAAATTGCGGGGAGCCAAGCAGGAAAATTTCCCTATACAGCCATTTAAGGAGTGGGAGAAAGAACTCAACAGACAGGGTACACATGCAGATATTTTGAAAGGTTGGTTGGGCCTTAGAAAGTTGATCCCCTGTGAAGTCTGGAGGGAAACCCAATTTAGAATATCGCATAGAGCCTTATACGGGTTTTACAAAACGCAGTCAGCCATACAGGCTGGGAAAATAACACAATGCCCAAAATGTGGTCTGGAGAATTCCAACTTATTACATGGCTTGTGGAACTGTCCTAAAATAGCGGAGTTCTGGACGACTCTCTCAGCTTGGCTTAAAAATGTCCTACATATCGAGATTGCTACAACGCCAGGGCTTATTCTATTTCACTACTACCCCGAAGATACTAAAATAGCACAGATTACCCATATATGTATTTTGGCGGCAAAAAGGTGCATACTTAAGAATTGGTTACACCAGGCCACTCCCTTGGAGAGGTTATCATACAGGTGAAATGGTGCTTACATAGGGAGTTCTACTTGGCAGAACAAAATACGGATAAAGCCCTGCAAAGATTGATGACCAGGTGCAAAAGGCTTTATTGTCAATGTTCTAGAAGCCGCTGAAATTACAATGTTAATGAACCCTCTAAGACAAACATCTTGGTACTTGCGGGAACAACTGAAGGGCACTTTAGGAAAATTGGAATAATAGAACAACTATTAGACTCCAAGGAAAGTATGAATATACGATGTTGAGGATGAGACCTGATCTTCTTGAAGCTAAGGGAGGGGGGAGGGAGGGTTTTTGAGTTATGGCTTGTTTGACTCATTATATCAATCCTTGGTAAATTCATTATTGGACTTATGTAATGTAACTCTGTAAGCACTGGATTGTGTACAATGTAACTGATTGAATGAACCGAAAAAGAATAAAAATTTAGTTTAAAAAAAAAAGTGGGTTTTGGAAATGTTCTGAAAATTTTTAAAATTTGCTTCTAAACTTCTAAGCCTTCTAACATCCCCAAAAAATAAAATTACATTTACAAAATGATGCAAACATGAAGTAGACATATGGTAAAAGTAAAGTAATAACTATTTTGTAAGTTATCACTGTCTGTCAGATAACCAGAGAAATTCAAATTTAGAAAATTGCAAATTTTTCAAAATTTTTCAAAATTTTGCCTTTTTTATAAATAAAGGTGAAACATATTGATTCAAATTTACCACTAACATGAAGTACAATATGTCACGAGAAAACTATCTCAGAATTGCTTATATAAGTAAAAGTGTTCTAGAGTTATTACCACATAAAGAGAAACATTTGAGATTTGCAAAATGTGGCTTGGTCCTTATGGTGAAAACTACCTTGGTCTTGAAGGGGTTAAAGACTCCTGTCCACCGCACAGTCAGTCAGACGCCAACTACTACCATGGGCAAGACCAAAGAGCTATCAAAAGACATCAGAGATAAAATTGTGGACCTCCACAAGGCTGGAAAGGGCTACGGGGCAATTGCCAAGCAGCTTGGTGAAAATAGATCAACTGTTGGAGCAATTGCTAGAAAATGGAAGAAGCTAAAGGCTCCATGCAAGATCTCACCTAGTGGGGTATCACTGAAGATAAGAAAGGTGAGGAATCAGTCCAGAACTACAGGGGAGGAGCTGGTCAATGATATGAAGAGAGCTGGGACCACAGTTTCAAAGGTCACTGTCTGTAGAAGACTACGTCGTCATGGTTTCAAATCATGCATTGCACAGAAGGTTCCCCTGCTTAAGTCATCACATGCCCAGGCTCGTCTGAAGTTTGCCAATGACCATTTGGATGATCCAGAGGAGGCATGGGAGATAGTCATGTGGTCAGATGAGACCAAAGTAGTACTTTTTGGTCTAAACTTCACTCGTCGTGTTTGGAGGAAAAAGAAGGATGAGTTGCATCCCAAGAACACCATCACTACTGTGAAGGATGGGGGTGGTAACATCATGCTTTGGGGGTGCTTTTCTGTGAAGGGGACAGGACGACTGCACTGAATTAAGGAGAGGAGGAATTGGGCTATTTATTGATAGATTTTGAGCAACAACCTCCTTCCCTCAGTCAGAGCATTGAAGATGTGTCGTGGCTGGGTCTTCCAACATAACAACTACCCGAAGCACACAGCCAGGATAATCAAATATATATATTTGGCTATATATGGTAGCCTTACTTGGAGCTTTACGAGAAACATGGAGTAAAATATGAAAGTTAACACTTTTTTTACTACATATACAGTATTTCAAATGTAAAATCTCATTGCCTATTAAATATTATAGGAAAAAATGACCCTGCAGTGAGGTATCTTTAATTTTACCAGAGCAACAATGCAATTACATAAAAGCAGTGGAGAGCTTAAATGCTAAATTCTGTAGGTCAACCTCAAGATCAATGGTGTTCAGGGAGAAAATTAGTTTCAGATGGTCAAGGACAAACTAGATATGACAAAATCTTGCTTGACTTCTCCCTGACAAATTCAAGCATGATAGATTTTTATTAACATCTCCTGGGTGGAGATTTGTAGCAAAAGGTTTAAATTTAGACCAGACCAACTTCCCTACTGAAATCAATTTGCTTCTGGAAACGTGTGCCATTATCATGATATAAGTATTAGCCATGGTTTTAAGTTGCATACAACATAAAAATGTATATCTACTTTTACTCCTAAAATACATTATGGAATTTTGATGCATCAAACAAAGCCATGAAAAGGTATTTTACAATAGTCATGTGATTTACTTTTTCAGACCACTCTCTGTGTACAGATATAGCTACATCTATGTGCAAGCTTATGGCAACACAGCACATCATTTTATAATAGCACATCACAACATAGTGAAAATTCGTACTGACATATCAATGATTTTGATCAGTGGGGGTCAAAGTGCTGAGACCCCACTGATTGCTAGAACAAGCAGAAACAAGCTCTGACATAGTTTGCTCTCTCTAATAGCTACATGAGACAGAATCAAGATGGACTCAGAGACTTTCTCCTGAGCCCATCGTCTGCAGTGAGAAGAGACAGCACGTTATGTGAGCTTGTTTTGTGGTGGCCTCATCACTCTGACATACAGTACCAAAAGGTTGGTGAGCTCATGGCTCTCCCCAGCCACCTGCCTCTAATTGACCGTTTATCAGCAGCAGTATGCTGTCTAAATACAAGATTTTGGCAAAACGATTGGGTCAATTACAGAAAGTGACCCAGCATTTTGCTAAGGAGGCCTGTCACTAGTTTATGTTGCCAGGATGCCATAAAACTTCTGGCAAATTCACTTTAAGCTATCTTTCCCAAGCAACAAAGTGCTTTATATAACCCACTCAAGTGACATTAGTGCCTACATAATGCTGCTGTACTGGGAACAAATAAGCAGTTTTTTCAAAGCTAAACCAGACAGTCAGAAGGTCAGTGTGTCTGATTTTTTCTTTTACCTGTAAAACTTTGCATAGGTAGAAAGTCGTGAAGTCTCTCAGTATTAGCCGGCTGTGCATTAGCCCTTTACACTGAAGTGCAAAGCAGCTATAGTGCAATAACAGTGCAAATGAACAGGATATATTACAATAAACATATGAATGCAATTTAACATTATATATATATATATACAGGTCCTTCTAAAAAAATTAGCATATTGTGATAAAGTTCATTATTTTCTGTAATGTACTGATAAACATTAGACTTTCATATATTTTAGATTCATTACACACCAACTGAAGTAGTTCAAGCCTTTTATTGTTTTAATATTGATGATTTTGGCATACAGCTCATGAAAACCCAAAATTCCTATCTCAAAAAATTAGCATATCATGAAAAGGTTCTCTAAACGAGCTATTAACCTAATCATCTGAATCAACTAATTAACTCTAAACACCTGCAAAAGATTCCTGAGGCTTTTAAAAACTCCCAGCCTGGTTCATTACTCAAAACCGCAATCATGGGTAAGACTGCCGACCTGACTGCTGTCCAGAAGGCCATCATTGACACCCTCAAGCAAGAGGGTAAGACACAGAAAGAAATTTCTGAACGAATAGGCTGTTCCCAGAGTGCTGTATCAAGGCACCTCAGTGGGAAGTCTGTGGGAAGTAAAAAGTATGGCAGAAAACGCTGCACAACGAGAAGAGGTGACCGGACCCTGAGGAAGATTGTGGAGAAGGACCGATTCCAGACCTTGGGAGACCTGCGGAAGCAGTGGACTGAGTCTGGAGTAGAAACATCCACAGGCGTGTGCAGGAAATGGGCTACAGGTGCCGCATACCCCAGGTCAAGCCACTTTTGTACCAGAAACAGCGGCAGAAGCGCCTGACCTGGGCTACAGAGAAGCAGCACTGGACTGTTGCTCAGTGGTCCAAAGTACTTTTTTCGGATGAAAGCAAATTTTGCATGTCATTCGGAAATCAAGGTGCCAGAGTCTGGAGGAAGACTGGGGAGAGGGAAATGCCAAAATGCCTGAAGTCCAGTGTCAAGTACCCACAGACGATGGTCTGGGGTGCCATGTCAGCTGCTGGTGTTGATCCACTGTGTTTTATCACGGGCAGGGTCAATGCAGCTAGCTATCAGGAGATTTTGGAGCACTTCATGCTTCCATCTGCTGAAAAGCTTTATGGAGATGAAGATTTCATTTTTCAGCACAACCTGGCACCTGCTCACAGTGCCAAAACCACTGGTAAATGGTTTACTGACCATGGTATTACTGTGCTCAATTGGCCTGCCAACTCTCCTGACCTGAACCCCATAGAGAATCTGTGGGATATTGGGAAGAGAAAGTTGAGAGACGCAAGACCCAACACTCTGGATGAGCTTAAGGCCGCTATCGAAGCATCCTGGGCCTCCATAACACCTCAGCAGCGCCACAGGCTGATTGCCTCCATGCCACGCGGCATTGAAGCAGTAATTTCTGCAAAAGGATTCCCGACCAAGTATTGAGGGCATAACTGAACATAATTATTTGAAGGTTGACTTTTTTTGTATTAAAAACACTTTTCTTTTATTGGTCGGATGAAATATGCTAATTTTTTGAGATAGGAAATTTAGGTTTTAATGAGCTGTATGCCAAAATCATCAATATTAAAACAATAAAAGGCTTGAACTACTTCAGTTGGTGTGTAATGAATCTAAAATATATGAAAGTCTAATGTTTATCAGTACATTACAGAAAATAATGAACTTTATCACAATATGCTAATTATTTGAGAAGGACCTGTATATATACAAACCGGATTCCCAAAAAGTTGGGACACTATACAAATCGTGAATAAAAACTGAATGCAATGTTGTGGAGGTGCCAACTTCTAATATTTTATTCAGAATAGAACATAAATCACGGAACAAAAGTTTAAACTGAGAAAATGTACCATTTTAAGGGAAAAATATGTTGAATCAGAATTTCATGGTGTCAACAAATCCCCAAAAAGTTGGGACAAGGCCATTTTCACCACTGTGTGGCATCTCCCCTTCTTCTTACAACACTCAACAGACGTCTGAGGACCGAGGAGACCAGTTTCTCAAGTTTAGAAATAGGAATGCTCTCCCATTCTTGTCTAATACAGGCCTCTAACTGTTCAATCGTCTTGGGGCTTCTTTGTTGCACCTTCCTCTTTATGATGCGCCAAATGTTCTCTATAGGTGAAAGATCTGGACTGCAGACTGGCCATTCCAGTACCCGGATCCTTCTCCTATGCAGCCATGATGTTGTGATTGATGCAGAATGTGGTCTGGCATTATCTTGTTGAAAAATGCAGGGTCTTCCCTGAAAGAGATGATGTCTGGATGGGAGCATATGTTGTTCTAGAACCTGAATATATTTTTCTGCACTGATGGTGCCTTTCCAGACATGCAAGCTGCCCATGCCACACGCACTCATGCAACCCCATACCATCAGAGATGCAGGCTTCTGAACTGAGCGTTGATAACCACTTGGGTTGTCCTTGTCCTCTTTGGTCCGGATGACATGGCGTCCCAGATTTCCTAAAAGAACTTTGAATCGTGACTCGTCTGACCACAGAACAGTCTTCCATTTTGCCACACTCCATTTTAAATGATCCCTGGCCCAGTGAAAACGCCTGAGCTTGTGGATCTTGCTTAGAAATGGCTTCTTCTTTGCACTGTAGAGTTTCAGCTGGCAACGGCGGATGGCACGGTGGATTGTGTTCACTGACAATGGTTTCTGGAAGTATTCCTGAGCCCATTCTGTGATTTCCTTTACAGTAGCATTCCTGTTTGTGGTGCAGTGTCGTTTAAGGGCCCGGAGATCACGGGCATCCAGTATGGTTTTACGGCCTTGACCCTTACGCACAGAGATTGTTCCAGATTCTTCTGAATCTTCGGATGATGTTATGCGCAGTTGATGATGATAGATGCAAAGTCTTTGCAATTTTTCGCTGGGTAACACCTTTCTGATATTGCTCCACTATCTTTCTGCGCAACATTGTGGGAATTGGTGATCCTTTACCCATCTTGGCTTCTGAGAGACACTGCCACTCTGAGAAGCTCCAATTGACCTAATTAGTGTTAATTGGTCTTCCAGCTCTTCGTTATGCTCAAATTTACTTTTTTTGACACCGTGAAAATTTTAATCAACGTATTTTTCCTTTAAAATGATACATTTACTCGGATTAAACGTTTGATCTGTCATCTACGTTCTATTACAAATAAAATATTGACATTTGCCATCTCCACATCATTGCATTCAGTTTTTATTCACAATTTGTTTAGTGTCCCACAACAGCATGAATCACAGTGTAAGTTAACCCTTCAAAGTGCAATGCAATAAAGTAGGAAGTTGATGGCTTTGCATAGTAGCAATATTATCCTATTATCCTTGATAGTACTTTCCATTTTTATGATTTGATTCACTGCTCTCTTCCATTCACTTACAAGCTGTTGATCTTTTTGATTCCATTTTTTTTTTTTAAATAAGCAACCTAGCTTAAAATAATATTAGGCACAATGCCTGCTTGTCCACTTTCCTTAGTCTCAAATGACTAACACCCCCCAAAATACAGGCCACAAAATCCCTGTATATCCGCAGTCTCATAACTTTCTCAATAACGTTTGCGATGTCTCCAAACCAAATGGACCAGCCCTGATCAAGCGCTGCATAGAAACTGGCTCACATGCGGACCGCCCCAGGAAAGGAAGACCAAGAGTCACCTCTGCTGCGGAGGATAAGTTCATTCGAGTCACCAGCCTCAGAAATCGCAGGTTAACAGCAGCTCAGATTAGAGACCAGGTCAATGCCACACAGAGTTCTAGCAGCAGACACATCTCTAGAACAACTGTTAAGAGGAGACTGTGTGAATCAGGCCTTCATGGTAGAATATCTGCTAGGAAACCACTGCTAAGGACAGGCAACAAGCAGAAGAGACTTGTTTGGGCTAAAGAACACAAGGAATGGACATTAGACCAGTGGAAATCTGTGCTTTGGTCTGATGAGTCAAATTTTGAGATCTTTGGTTCAACCACCGTGTCTTTGTGCGACGCAGAAAAGGTGAACGGATGGACTCTACATGCCTGGTTCCCACTGTGAAGCATGGAGGAGGAGGTGTAATGGTGTGGGGGTGCTTTGCTGGTGACACTGTTGGAGATTTATTCAAAATTGAAGGCATACTAAACCAGCATGGCTACCACAGCATCTTGCAGTGGCATGCTATTACATCTGGTTTGCGTTTAGTTGGACCATCATTTATTTTTCAACAGGACAATGACCCCAAACACACCTCAAGGCTGTGTAAGGGCTATTTGACCATGAAGGAGAGTGATGGGGTGCTGTGCCAGATGACCTGGCCTCCACAGTCACCGGACCTGAACCCAATGGAGATGGTTTGGGGTGAGCTGGACTGCAGAGTGAAGGCAAAAGGGCCAACAAGTGCTAAGCATCTCTGGGAACTCCTTCAAGACTGTTGGAAGACCATTTCAGGTGACTACCTCTTGAAGCTCATCAAGAGAATGCCAAGAGTGTGCAAAGCAGTAATCAAAGCAAAAGGTGGCTACTTGACTGACTGACCTTCATTCCTAAAGTAATGATGGACACTCGTTTTTCTTTACTTTAGCTTTTTTCTTGCCATAATACAAATTTCATCAGTCTATTCAGTAGGACTATCAGCTGTGTATCCACCTGACTTCTCCACAATGCAACTGATGGTCCCAACCCCATTTATAACGCAAGAAATCCCACTTATTAAACCTGACAGGGCACACCTGTGAAGTGAAAACCATTTCAGGTGACTACCTCTTGAAGCTCATCAAGAGAATGCCAACAGTGTGCAAAGCAGTAATCAAAGCAAAAGGTGGCTACTTTGAAGAAGCTAGAAAATGACATATTTTCAGTTGTTTCACACTTTTTTGTTATGTATATCATTCCACATGTGTTAATTCATAGTTTTGATGCCTTCAGTGTGAATCTACAATTTTCATAGTCATGAAAATAAAGAAAACTCTTTGAATGAGAAGGTGTGTCCAAACTTTTGGTCTGTACTGTATATATATATATAATGATACTTGGATACATGGGAAACTACTTGTGGCGAAAAAAACCTCGCCACTGGGTTTTAGAGGGGCCTGTTTGCCAGTCTCTTGCCTTAGGATTATGGCCCATATACTAACTTTGAAGGAGAAGGTAGACCGGCCGCACAGCCTAAATCTGTGGAACAGTTTTGGGCAGGAAGGCCATGCTTGCGGTCGGCCAAATGTGACTTCAATGGAATTCGGAAACCCCTGCTCGGATCTGGGTGATTTTTGGATATATTGTTCATCCAGATCAGAGTGTCATGGAACCATGAACCAGATGTACAACAAGAGATAAGTGGAAATAAGAAGGCTTTATTGAAAATCAAGCTGTAAGGCAAAAGTCCAAACGGATGGCTAAACCGAAGCAGGGTCTTGCGAAGCCAGAGGTCAGGAACCAGAAGGGTAGTCAGACGAAGCCTGGATCAGGAACCAGCAGGGTAGTCAGACGAAGCCTGGATCAGGAACCAGCAGGGTAGTCAGACGAAGCCAGGATCAGGAACCAGAAGCAGCAGCAGTCTTAGAAGCATGTGAACACAGGAGGACCAAGCAAGGAACTGAAGCCACAGACCTCCTATATATATGAGCTAGGCATCCAGATCCTCCCAGTGGGAAGGAGAAGCCGCAGGGTGGGAGGCTACAAGAAACCCAGAAACCAAGATGGCCGCCAGCACATGTCAAACGAAGGAGAACAGCAAGAAGGTAAGACCATGACAGTACCTCCCCCTCAAGGGCCCCTCCTCCGCGGAGTGAAGAACGGTTTCTGAGGGAAGCGTGCGTGGAAGGCTCGGAGCAAGGCAGGAGCATGGACATCTGCGGAGGGAACCCAGGAACGCTCCTCTGGACCATAACCACGCCAATGGACCAAAAACTGCACCCGACCGCGGACCAGGCGTGAGTCCAGGATATTGCTCACCTCATACTCCTCACGATTGCCCACTTGGACCGGACGAGGCCGAGGGACCGAGGAAGTGAAACGATTACACACCAGTGGCTTCAACAGGGAGACATGAAACACGTTGGAGATCCGCATGCCAGGAGGAAGCGCAAGGGCATAGGCTACCGGGTTTACCCTGCGAAGCACTCGGAAGGGACCAACAAAGCGAGGCGCCAGCTTGGGAGTGGGCACTCGAAGGTTGAGGTTGCGGGTGGACAACCATACGCGGTCTCCGACCTGGTAGGAAGGAGCGGGCGCTCGTCTGCGATCAGCCTGGAGTCTCTGGCGCTGCGCAGAGACCTCAAGGGACCTCTGGATCTGTACCCAAGAAGCACGTAGGACGGAAAGGTGATCCTCCACAGCCGGAATATCCTGGGGAGAGAATACCTCCGGTAACACGGCAGGTTGGAACCCATAATTGGCCATGAAGGGAGACGTCCCAGAGGAAGAGTTCACCGCCGTGTTCCTGGCAAACTCAGCCCAAGGCAGGAGGTCAACCCAATTGTCTTGGTGATCGGAGACATAGCAACGAAGGAATTGCTCCAAGGCCTGATTGGATCGTTCTGCGGCCCCATTGGACTGAGGGTGGTAGGCCGAGGAGAAAGAAAGATGAATCCCCAACTGGGAGCAAAAGGAGCGCCAGAACCTGGACACAAACTGACTCCCCCGATCCGACACAATCTCCTTGGGCAAACCGTGCAACCGGAAGACCTCCCTGGCAAAAATCGTGGCCAACTCTTGTGCAGAGGGTAACTTCTTGAGAGGAACACAGTGGCACATTTTGGAAAACCGATCCACAATCATGAGAATGACCGTATGGCCTCGGGATGCAGGGAGGTCCACAATGAAATCCATCCCCAGGTGTGACCATGGACGCTCCCCGGTGGCTATGGGTTGCAAAAGGCCCAACGGACGGTGCCGAGGGGACTTACTCTGGGCACAAACAGAGCATGCCGCTACATATGCGGCGATGTCGGAACGTAGAGAAGGCCACCAGAACAGACGTGAAACAGCCCAGGACAGCTGATTCTTTCCAGGATGCCCCGCGGCCTTGGAGTTATGGTAGGTTCGCAACAACCGAGTGCGCAACTCCTCAGGCACAAAACATCTGCCGTTGGGTCTCCCAGAGGGAGCACCAGATTGAGCCGCCAAAATCTGCTCACCCAGGGGAGAGGTCAGGCTGGTGCGAATGGCGGCCAGGATCTGATTCGGAGGTATGACCGAAGTCGGAATCGACTCCTCCCCGGACAGCTCGGAGTACTGCCGTGATAAGGCATCCGCTCTGATGTTCTTGGAACCGGGTAGGTAGGAGACCACGTAATTAAAACGTGACAAGAACAGAGCCCATCTGGCCTGACGTGGTGTCAATCTCTTGGCCTCAGAGAGGTAGGTCAGATTCTTGTGGTCCGTCAGGATGAGAACCGGAACCACCGAGCCCTCGAGCAAGTGCCTCCATTCTTTAAGGGCCTGCACGATGGCCAATAACTCCCTGTCACCAATCTGATAGTTGCACTCCGCGGAAGACAGTTTCCGGGAGTAAAACCCACAAGGTGTTCTACGCTGAGACAGAAGGGCGCCTACTCCCGTCTCAGACGCGTCCACCTCGAGGACAAAAGGCAACCCAGGGTTGGGATGCGACAGAATCGGAGCCGACACAAAGGCGGACTTTAGAGCCTCAAAAGCTCGGATGGCCTCGAGCGGCCAGACCTGGGGATTACTGCCCTTCCTGGTCAGATCCGTGAGAGGCTTGGCTAGCATGGAAAAGTCCCTGATGAACTTCCGATAATAATTGGCGAAGCCCAAAAAGCGCTGCAGGGCACGAAGACCACTGGGCTGGGGCCACTGTAAGACAGCCGAAACCTTCTCAGGATCCATGGAGAACCCCTCAGCGGAAATGATGTAACCTAAGAAGGTTACCTGGGATCGGTGAAATTCGCATTTCTCAAGCTTACCGAACAGCTTGTTCTCTCGTAACCGTTGCAACACTCGTCTGACATCCAGAATATGGGCCTCCATGGATTCAGAATATACCAAGATGTCATCCAAATAGACCACCACACACTGCTGTAACAGGTCACGGAAAACATCGTTGATGAATTCCTGGAAGACTGCGGGCGCATTGCACAACCCAAAGGGCATAACCAAGGATTCATAATGACCGGTCCTGGTGTTAAACGCGGTCTTCCACTCATCGCCCGCCTTGATCCTTACCAGGTTATATGCCGCCCTCAGGTCGAGTTTGGTAAAGACCGTGGCCCCTTTGAGGCGATCGAACAGCTCGGAAATCAAGGGTATCGGGTAAGCGTTCTTGATCGTGATGCGATTGAGACCCCTGTAATCGATGCAAGGCCTCAACTCACCGCCCTTCTTTTTCACAAAGAAAAATCGAGCCCCTGCCGGGGACGAGGATTTGCCAATGTGTCCGCGTGAAAGCGCCTCCCTCACGTACTCCTCCATGGCCTCATTCTCCGCTACCGACAGTGGATAGACTTTGCCACGAGGAGGAACGGCACCAGATTGTAACTCTATGGCACAATCGTATGGGCGGTGCGGAGGTAGGGCAACCGCACGCACCTTATCGAATACATCCCGGTACTCCTCGTATTCAGGAGGCAACAGAGAGTCCGAGGAAGTACACAGCAACTTGACAGACCCATGGATGCAACTAGCCCCACACTGCGGTGACCACGAGAGGATCTCGGCCGATCTCCAATCGAAAGTCGGATTATGCTTCTGGAGCCAGGGGTACCCCAAGACCACCGAGTAGTGTGGAGACGAAATAACCTGGAAACAGACCGACTCTCTGTGAACGGCACCAATGGCCATCCCCACTGGAAGGGTCTCATGAGTCACGTGTGGCGGCAGAAGGGGTCTGCCGTCTATCGCCTCAAGAGCCAGTGGGGAACCTCGAGGCTGCAGAGGAATGGAATTGGCGGCAGCGAACACACTATCAATGAACAAACCACCAGCACCAGAGTCCACCAACGCCTGGGTCGTCACCGAGCCCCCGACCCAGGAGAGGACAACGGTAATCAGTGGTTTGTCAACACGGGAAACCGGGGACGAGGAGACTCCACCCAAGATCTGCCCCCGACAGGATCTCAGGTGCGAGCGTTTCCCGGACGGTTCGGGCATGCCAACCGAAAATGCCCACCGAGACCACAGTACATGCATCGGCCCTCGCGTCTCCGGAGTGCCCTCTCCCCCTCGGACAGGCGAGCAAACCCCAGCTGCATGGGTTCACCCCCAGACAAGTCATCCCCAGGAGGCGTGGGAGGAGAGGGAGGCACGGGTGGGACAGCAAACGTAGGCGCCAATCTGTTAGAAGGCCTCCGCAGGCTCTCCTTAAAGGAAGGTCTCTCCCTGAGTCTGGTGTCAATCAAAATCAGGAAAGAAATAAGAGACTCGAGCTCCACTGGTAGGTCCTTAGCTGCAACCTCATCCTTCAAGGCATCCGAGAGACCATGAGAGAAAGCAGCGACCAGAGCCTCATTATTCCAGCCCACCTCTGCTGCCAGGGTACGAAACTCAATGGCGTATTCAGCTACGGATCGTGAACCCTGTCTGATGGACATAAGGAGCTTCGCAGCAGAGGCAGCACGAGCCGGCACATCGAATACCTTCCGAAGAGAAGCAACAAAACCGGAAAACTCGGCAACCACCGGATTGTTGTTCTCCCATAAAGGGCTGGCCCAGGCCAAGGCCTTGTCCGAGAGCAGCGAGATCAAGAAGCCCACCTTTGATCTCTCAGTAGGAAAGGCATGTGGCAGCAACTCGAAATAAATGCCCACCTGGTTAAGGAAACCTCGGCACTGAGTTGGCTCTCCCCCAAAGCGCTGTGGAAGGGGGGCAGAACCGGTCATACCCCGAAACACCGCAGGCGCAGCAACAGGTGTCGGGGTAGACTCTGGCGCAACAACCGGAGCGGCAGTAGGAGCGGGCCCAGGAGCGACAACCGACCCATCGGCAACGGAAGCTAAATGAGCCGTGCGTTCAAGCAGGGTTTGCAACGCCACAGCGAACCGACCCAACAGGTGATCCTGCTGATCAAGTCTGGCAACCAGCGTAGGTAGCGAGGATGGCCCTGTACCGTCAGAATTCATGGCTTGGTCCTAATGTCATGGAACCATGAACCAGACGTACAACAAGAGATAAGTGGAAATAAGAAGGCTTTATTGAAAATCAAGCTGTAAGGCAAAAGTCCAAACGGATGGCTAAACCGAAGCAGGGTCTTGCGAAGCCAGAGGTCAGGAACCAGAAGGGTAGTCAGACGAAGCCTGGATCAGGAACCAGCAGGGTAGTCAGACGAAGCCTGGATCAGGAACCAGCAGGGTAGTCAGACGAAGCCAGGATCAGGAACCAGAAGCAGCAGCAGTCTTAGAAGCATGTGAACACAGGAGGACCAAGCAAGGAACTGAAGCCACAGACCTCCTATATATATGAGCTAGGCATCCAGCTCCTCCCAGTGGGAAGGAGAAGCCGCAGGGTGGGAGGCTACAAGAAACCCAGAAACCAAGATGGCCGCCAGCACATGTCAAACGAAGGAGAACAGCAAGAAGGTAAGACCATGACACAGAGCTATCCTTGACTGTATGAAATGATGGGGATATGTAGGGTTTTGGAGGTGTTTTCTGTGTTTTGGGGGAAAAATTTTGTTTTCTGCCTGTGAGTGATTAAGTTAGCTCACTATGTTTGGCAATTGTATCACAGGCAGAGCCAATTGTGTTTTGGTAATTGTTATGTTATGGTGTCAAGTTGAGTGCTTGGAGCCCTCGGGAAGCATTAGGAGCATCCATCAACAGAGGTACCCAGTCGGGGTGCCAGGGGATCCGTTACACTACTATTGAGGTTTTTAGCCATAATATATCTGCAGCAGTTTAACACTGAGCTCTCTAACTGGGTGGTTGAAGCCCTTGCCTTTAATGTAGATGTTTGAGAATTTGAATCCCGGCAGAAACAAATAGAGGCTAAATAAAACTTAAATATATAGGATATCCCCAATCCTACTGACATTGCTTGGAGATACTTCCTTTATCTTCATAGCACAGAGACACCCGCTGCACTAAAGCAGCAAATGGAGGAACCATTGAAGCTGATGAAATTACTGGGTAAAAAAAAAATAACTGTGAAAAAATATACAGGTATTGGCAATCTCAGCACAATACCAGCCAGACCCTCTAACCTGCGCTGCTTAGAGGGAACACTGCTTGAGTCCCAGCTCCCTCATGTTTAATCAGCTGGCCGCGATGCTGCAGTGTAAAGTGCAACTTTTCAACTGTCCGTTTCCATGGACGTTCAGCTGAACAGCAGCACTGAAGCAGGGGGCCCCTTAGATGATGGAGTCCCTAGGTAATTGCCAAGTTTGCTGTCCCTTCAGCATGTGTTGAGTGTGTGCATGTGGCTGGAGTGTTAATGGAGTGCGTGGCATGTTTCCAGTACAGGAGGTATCTGCAAATGGTAATCTTATGTGTTGTCATTTAATATCATGTACCCCCTGACATGACCTAGTATGGTTGGCAAGGACAGGCTTAATCACCCTGTTCCTCCCCTATTGGCAGAAGTGGGCTGGTCCAACTTCCTGTGTAGAGGGGGAGTCTAGTCTAGTGAGGAAGCTAGTCCATGTGTACCTTCTTCTTAGGTCTCAGGATCCAGAAACTAATTGATCTCTGTGAGATTTACCTCTTCTTCTGCTACAGTAAGAGAGAATGAAAGACAAGAACTCTGCATGGACGACAGGAATAGGGGTCAGCAACCTAGCCTGTGACTCCAGATATGCAGACTTTGCTGCTTGTGAGGGATTATAGTTACTAGCCAGAGATTCTAGAGAGAGACTTTAGTAAGATAGCATACCAAGAGTGCCATTATTTGCCATATACCTTGCCACTTGGGAAAATAATTTGAACTCTTACAGATTATTATAGAATGTACTATGTAATACCCCAGAGTGGTATTACCATTTATTTACCCTGCTACTGTCTTTGATTGCTACTAATAATGTCATCTATGTATTTGTTCCAGGTACTCCTACATTGTGCATTCCTAATGTTGTTATGAAACGGTTTTGTACATGTAATGTGCCTGGTTCACCAGCAGATATATGGCAGAGAGATGTTTAGATAGAATTGAACTTACCATTCCATTCTCCCCATTTTGGGCAGAAGTGGGCTAGTCCTATTTCCTACCAAGGGAGGGGCAGTAGGAAGTGTCTAGTCATTCTAAGCCCTGGCAGCCTCAGATCCAGATGTGCCAGTATGTAGCAACAGTATGCTACAGCAGGAGTCTCTACAGAGGTAAGCAGCTCATAGAGCGCTATGACTACTGGCAGATTAATCGAGTGTCACGAGGGGATCAACAGCCAAAGGCACCCCACTCCACAGAAAGAGAACAGACTGAGGGTCCAGCTACCAAACTAAAGCCGAGTTAAGCAGACCATAGATGGATAAAGCAGAATACTCAAGTTTAATAGCATAGAAAAACACTATGTGTATGTCATAGTAGTCCTGTACTGATAACGTCACAGATGCAAACTAAAGCATATGTAGTAAATAATCTGGTGGTGCTCTGCATTGACAGACGACATCACGGATGCACAACTGTTCACAGTCTAAGGCACAGCAGTGTATTAATTCTTGGATAAACCATAATGTATATTTAAAGCCAAGGGCAGGATAGGATCCAGTCTTAAGATCAGGTCTGCCCTTCCCAAAACCTTCTTGTAAGGATACCCTACACTATACTATAGATAATTGATATAATGAATAGTGCCCACAAACAATTAGAATAATATCATAATGTTGATGGGTAAGGATGCTGCCACGCGTTCAGGTTTTTTTATGCAGTTTTTAAGCCAAAATCATTAGTGGATCATAACAGGAGAGAACGTATTAAGAGCAGATACAGCTTCTCTACTTTTTTTCAATTCACTCCTAACTCTGTATTTAAAAGCTGCATCAAAATAACTGAAAATGTGGCAACACCCTAAATAAAAATAATAATAAAAGTTTGGACAAATTGTTCTGAAAATAACCTAATTGGAAAATAGAGATATTTTTCTGTTCTCTTATCACTTCATGATTACGCAGAACAAAATAATCATTTCCATGCATCCGAAGCAAACCTATCACAACTGGAATGCTACGGCACTCAAACAATTTTCGCTGACTATTTGGTTCCAATTTGTCTTATTCTAGAATGGTTGTTTTAGCACAGGGATGTCACTGCAATTTTACAGAGGAACATGTCAAGAAAACAATATTAAATGAGAATTTGGTTTGTATAAACTCTAAAGATACCCAAGAGATTGCATTCCTTTTCTTACTTCTCCTGATTAAGGAGCTTGACTAATAGCTCCCATTAAACACTTCAAATTTCAAGCACCATTAATTTCTTCTGTGCTTTTAAAGCTGCCAAAGAGGTTGCTCACTAGAATAAAATGTGAGATTGAGGGGGAAAAAAATCTACCTATTAGATACTTGATGGACACTTACAAAAATATTCTTTGACATCTTACAAGTAGAGGAAAAAAATCTATATGGTCCCTCAGATCTATTTTTTTTATTTAGATTTGTGATAGCAAAAAATCAATTCCAGTTTGGAATTGATTATATGGGTTATACTTTATTGAAGCAGTAAAAAACGGTAGGGTAGGGTGTACCATGTTCCCAAGTAAAGTGCAAGTATGTGTGCATGCATATAGCATAGTCTAAAGCCTCTTTCACACAGGCGTCATGTTTTTGGCCTGAATAAGATGCGGGTGTGTCGCTGGAAAATGTAAAATTTTTCCACATGAGTGCAAAACATTGTAATGCGTTTTGCACGTGCGTGAGAAAAATCGTCATGTTTGGTACCCAAACCCAAACTTCTTCATAGAAGTTCGGGTTAGGTGTTGTGTAGATTGTATTATTTTCCCTTATAACATAGTTATAATGGAAAATAATAGCATTCTTAATACAGAATGCATAGTACAATAGGGCTGGAAGGGTTAAATTTTTTTTATATTTTTTTAACTCACCTTAATCCACTTGTTCGCACACCCCGGCTTCTCTTCTGTCTTCTTCTTTGAGGAATAGGACCTTTGATGACGTCACTACGCTCATCGCATGGTCCATCACATGATCTTTTACCATGGTGAGCAGCAAAGATGAAGACAGAAGAGAAGCCGGGCTGCGCGAACAAGTGGATTAAGGTGAGTTAAATTATTTTTAATTTTTTAACCCCTTCCAGCCCTATTGTACTATGCATTCTGTATTCAAAATGCTATTATTTTCCCTTATAACCATGTTATAGGGGAAAATAATAATGATCAGGTCCCCATTCCGATCGTCTCCTAGCAACCATGCGTGAAAATCGTACCGCATCCGCACTTGATTGCGGATGCCTGCGATTTTCACGCAGCCCCATTCACTTCTATGGGGCCTGCGTTGCGTGGAAAACGCACAAAGAGGAGCATGCTGCGATTTTCACTCAACGCACAAGTGATGCGTGAAAATCACCGCTCATGTGCACAGCCCCATAGAAATGAATGGATCTGGATTCAGTGCGGGTGCAATGAGTTCACCTCACGTATTGCACCCGGACAGAAATCTCGCCTGTGTGAAAGGGGCCTAAGGCTTTTTAGAATTCGTTTACAATGTTCATATATAATGTTGGTTGATTCTGACGTAAAGGAAAGGCGGGTGGTTACAAATTGTACCTCTTGCTCTGAAGGACTTACCATGTATTTGCGTTACATGGACAACCAATTGATTTCAATGAAAATTGTCTAATGCTTTACTTAATCTGTATTGGCACTGCAGAAAAAGTGGACATTTACTGCAAGGATTTCCCACACATTGCAGCAGATCTCTTAAGGTTCAGTTTATGATCAGCTTATGATAAAGAAACCTTTTCTAACTAAAATATATTTAACTAGATATCCCCTTTAAGTACTCAGTAGTAAATATTTAGATGGTTATCAGACTAATTTAAACCCCTTGATGACACGCACCACACATGCAGCCCCCAGGTGCATGCTGTTTCACATAGCAGATACACAGGGCTAAAGTCTGCATTCAGTGATAAAGCCAATCACAGACATTTAAACCCTCAGATGCCATAGTCAATTGTGAATACAGCATCTGATGTGGCTTTCCTTAGTAGCATTGCGCTCCCGGGGCCAAACAACATCCTCGCATGGGGAAGCCGTTTGCTCCCTCTGTAGCCTGAATATATCTGAAGAGTTTCAGGCTATGACAGATGGGCTTCATAAGAAAACAGTGAATCTGCCATACACTGCTATGCCAATTCATAGCAAAGTATGGGAAAAGTAATCTGAAGAGCGCATATCCAAGCCCAGGCGGGTTGGGTTAAAAAAAAAAAAAAGTAAAAAGAGATGTTAAAAAGTAAAAATAAAATATTTGTGTAACTCCCATTCACTGCCATGGGTATTTCGAAAACAGTGGAGTGCCAGTTGCTCAGCCCTTTCAAAACTTCCCATGCCGGTGCTTACTGTGGGTTATCCCAATATTGACCATGAAAAGCTAAAATGGGCTAACCCCACATAACTCTTGAGCCAGCTTTGACACCTGGAAACCTAAAGTTATGGCCCTTAACATGTCAGCATTAGGGCTTGTTCACACGGACGTAAGGGCTCCGTGCCCGTGCTGTGGACCGCAAATTGCAGTCCACAATGCACGGGCACAGACCGTGGGATAGCCGCATGCGGATCGTGGACCCATTCACTTGAAAGGGGTCCGCGATCCGTCCGTTCCGCAAAAAAGTAGAGCAAGTTCTATCTTTTTGCGGTGCGGAGGCACAGAACGGAACCCTACGGGTTCCACTCCGTGCTTTCGTTCCGCACCGCATCTCCGGATTTGTGGGCCCATTCATATGAATGGGTCCACATCCGTGATGCAAAATGCACGCGGCCGGTTCCCCGTGTATTGCAGACCTGCCGTATGCGGGCCGCAATACGGTCACGGGGGAGACACGGTCGTGTGAATGAGCCCTAAAGGCTTATATCATAATAAGCAATTTAGTAACACAGTGAATGTATTTATTTCACCACATCAATTCAGCTTCTACTTGTAAAATGCACCAATTCCCGTTACAACATAATTATAGAAAATTGCCTAAAGTAATATTTAAGGTGCCTCCAAACCAAACCATCAGTTTCAGTAGTAAAACTAAACTCACAATTATCTGGACATTTAAAAAAAGAGGCATATATGATATTTTACTGTGAAGTACGTAACTGATGTTTTGTCAGCTGTCTACATCATATTGGGAAGTTATTGCAAATGTACTTTTACAGCTGTTGTAACTGGTCTATGAGTGAAGAAGCACCAGTGAAGCATCCCCTATAATTACCATGTTATTATTTATGGTTTGTCACGCACATTTCCATGAGCTGGAGTTTCCGCCAGGTTAACTTAAAAGTAACCACTCAAGGAGAATAATAATACGGTGGAACTAATTTTGTTCCCAATATGGCAGGTCTATGCAGCAAATCTACTGTATACTGAGACAAGCAAGAAGCAAATAAAGATAGCATTCCTCTATCCCAGGGCACAATACATAAAAATGTACACAGTTTCCTACACTCATTTATCGTATCTATTTTTTTCAAATTTTCATCTTGCTCTGTAACAGCTCTCAGGCTTTGAACGTATTTTATATTTCCTATCTGCTGTGAGCTTTGACCGGCTCATGGCCCAGTACGGCGACACACATTGGAACTGCCAATGGATGCTGCCTTCTTGATGGTTACCTGTAGCTCCACTAGACACAAACCACAGTGTGGCCCCTGTGTAAACTGGAGCCCACAGCAGACTACAGAAGTGTGTATAAGGCCTGAGGTTCAATACATTTTCTAAATAAGTAATCCTTCTATTCCATTAAATAATGACAGTGGAAGTTACAATAGTTGAAAGCCGCAAATGGCTCTTGGGTAGAGTTGAGCGAACACCTGGATGTTCGGGTTCGAGAAGTTCGGCCGAACATCCCGGAAATGTTCGGGTTCGGGATCCGAACCCGATCCGAACTTCGTCCCGAACCCGAACCCCATTGAAGTCAATGGGGACCCGAACTTTTCGGCACTAAAACGGCTGTAAAACAGCCCAGGAAAGGGCTAGAGGGCTGCAAAAGGCAGCAACATGTAGGTAAATCCCCTGCAAACAAATGTGGATAGGGAAATTAATTAAAATAAAAATTAAATAAATAAAAATTAACCAAAATCAATTGGAGAGAGGTTCCATAGCAGAGAATCTGGCTTCCCGTCACCCACCACTGGAACAGTCCATTCTCAGATATTTAGGCCCCGGCACCCAGGCAGAGGAGAGAGGTCCCGTAACAGACAATCTGGCTTCATGTCAGCAGAGAATCAGTCTTCATGTCATAGCAGAGAATCAGGCTTCACGTCACCCACCACTGTAAGAGTCCATTTTCATAAATTTAGGCCCAGCACCCAGGCAGAGGAGAGAGGTCCCGTAACAGAGGATCTGGCTTCATGTCAGCAGAGAATCAGTCTGCATGTCATAGCAGAGAATCAGGCTTCACGTCAGCCACCACTGCAACAGTCCATTGTCATAAATTTAGGCCCAGCACCCAGGCAGAGGAGAGAGGTCCCGTAACAGAGGATCTGGCTTCATGTCAGCAGAGAATCAGTCTGCATGTCATAGCAGAGAATCAGGCTTCACGTCAGCCACCACTGCAACAGTCCATTGTCATAAATTTAGGCCCAGCACCCAGGCAGAGGAGAGAGGTCCCGTAACAGACAATCTGGCTTCATGTCAGCAGAGAATTAGTCTGCATGTCATAGCAGAGAATGAGGCTTCACGTCAGCCACCACTGCAACAGTCCATTGGCATATATTTAGGCCTAGCACACAGGCAGAGGAGAGAGGTCCCGTAACAGACAATCTGGCTTCATGTCAGCAGAGAATCAGTCTGCATGTCATAGCAGAGAATGAGGCTTCACGTCACCCACCACTGCAACAGTCCATTGGCATATATTTAGGCCTAGCACACAGGCAGAGCAGAGAGGTCCCGTAACAGACAATCTGGCTTCATGACAGCAGAGAATCAGTCTGCATGTCATAGCAGAGAATGAGGCTTCACGTCACCCACCACTGCAACAGTCCATTGGCATATATTTAGGCCTAGCACACAGGCAGAGCAGAGAGGTCCCGTAACAGACAATCTGGCTTCATGTCAGCAGAGAATCAGTCTGCATGTCATAGCAGAGAATGAGGCTTCACGTCACCCACCACTGCAACAGTCCATTGGCATATATTTAGGCCTAGCACACAGGCAGAGCAGAGAGGTCCCGTAACAGACAATCTGGCTTCATGACAGCAGAGAATCAGTCTGCATGTCATAGCAGAGAATGAGGCTTCACGTCACCCACCATGTCCGACCATGTCCACGACCATGTCCACGTCCGCGTCCCTTACTAGATGTTTTTCTCATTGTTATGGTTCACCACAACAACAAATATATTATTTGGCCCAATGTATTGTATTCAAATTCAGCGGGATATAAATTTGAGGCCTAGTATTTAGGCGCTGGGTGACCGGTATGGATTTAGTGACAGAATTAGACTTGGAAATGCACAGAAGCGTGTGTGTGTGAAGTTATTCTGAATGACCCAATGTGCACCTTGAATATTATATACCCTTTTAGGGATAGATTTCAAATAGCTCTGATATAGCAGAAACCACTAAATTATGAAATTGCTAAATTGGGAATTGTATTTCAACCCAGAACAAAAAATGTGCTTTGACGGACACTAAATAACTTTCCCAGCCACAACAGGACAGCGTTAACGAGAGATTTAGCAGGATATAAATTTGAGGCCTAGTATTTAGGCGCTGGGTGACAGGTATGGGTTTAGTGACAGAATTAGACTTGGAAATACACAGTAGCGGGTGTGTGTGAAGTTATTCTGAATGACCCAATGTGCACCTTGAATATTATATACCCTTTTAGGGATAGATTTCAAATAGCTCTGATATAGCAGAAACCACTAAATTATGAAATTGCTAAATTGGGAATTGTATTTCAACCCAGAACAAAAAATGTGCTTTGACGGACACTAAATAACTTTCCCAGCCACAACAGGACAGCGGTAACGAGAGATTTAGCAGGATATAAATTTGAGGCCTAGTATTTAGGCGCTGGGTGACAGGTATGGGTTTAGTGACAGAATTAGACTTGGAAATACACAGTAGCGGGTGTGTGTGAAGTTATTCTGAATGACCCAATGTGCACCTTGAATATTATATACCCTTTTAGGGATAGATTTCAAATAGCTCTGATATAGCAGAAACCACTAAATTATGAAATTGTTAAATTGGGAATTGTATTTAAACCCAGAACAAAAAATGTGCTTTGACGGACACTAAATAACTTTCCCAGCCACAACAGGACAGCGTTAACGAGAGATTTAGCAGGATATAAATTTGAGGCCTAGTATTTAGGCGCTGGGTGACAGGTATGGGTTTAGTGACAGAATTAGACTTAGAAATACACAGTAGCGGGTGTGTGTGAAGTTATTCTGAATGACCCAATGTGCACCTTGAATATTATATACCCTTTTAGGGATAGATTTCAAATAGCTCTGATATAGCAGAAACCACTAAATTATGAAATTGCTAAATTGGGAATTGTATTTCAACCCAGAACAAAAAATGTGCTTTGACGGACACTAAATAACTTTCCCAGCCACAACAGGACAGCGGTAACGAGAGATTTAGCGGGATATAAATTTGAGGCCTAGTATTTAGGCGCTGGGTGACCGGTATGGATTTACTAACAGAATTGGACTTGGAAATGCACAGTAGCGTGTGTGTGAAGTTATTCTGAATGACCCTATGTGCACCTTGAATATTATATACCCTTTTAGGGATAGATTTCAAATAGCTCTGATATAGCAGAAACCACTAAATTATGAAATTGCTAAATTGGGAATTGTATTTCAACCCTGAACAAAAAATGTGCTTTGACGGACACTAAATAACTTGCCCAGCCACAACAGTACAGCGGTAACGACAGATTTAGCGGGATATAAATTTGAGGCCTAGTATTTAGGCGCTGGGTGACCGGTATGGATTTAGTGACAGAATTAGACTGGGATATGGCCAAAAAATAACTACACTATTGCTGGTTAAATGCACTTGGTGACGGGCGCAGCTTGCCCCTGATGTAGTATATGGACAAAAAATGAACAGACTATTGCTGGTTAAATGCACTTGGTGTCACAGCTTGACCAACCACACTACTGAGGGTTAAAAGCACTTGGTGACGGGCGCAGCTTGCCCCTGATGTAGTATATGGCCAAAAAATGAACAGACTATTGCTGGTTAAATGCACTTGGTGACGGGCGCAGCTTGCCCCTGATTTAGTATATGGCCAAAAAATGAACAGACTATTGCTGGTTAAATGCACTTGGTGTGATAGCTTGACCAACCACACTACTGAGGGTTAAATGCACTTGGTGACGGGCGCAGCTTGCCCCTGATGTAGTATATGGCCAAAAAATAAACAGACTATTGCTGGTTAAATGCACTTGGTGTGACAGCTTCACCCTGATGTAGGCTTTAGCCAAAAAACAACCACACCATTGAGGGTTAAATGCACTTGGTGACAGGCACAGCTTGCCCCTGATGTAGTATATGGCCAAAAAACAACCACACCATTGAGGGTTAAATGCACTTGGTGACAGGCGCAGCTTGCCCCTGATTTAGTGTATGGCCAAAAAATGAACAGACTATTGCTGGTTAAATGCACTTGGTGTGACAGCTTCACCCTGATGTAGGCTTTAGCCAAAAAACAACCACACCATTGAGGGTTAAATGCACTTGGTCGCAGCTTGGATGCACTTGGTCGCAGCACCGCACAAGACACAAAATGGCCGCCGATCACCCCAGAAAAAAGTGACTGACAAACGGTCTGGGCAGCCTAAAAACAGTGAGTGAGCATTTGAATTTCAGCAGCTCAATGATGCACAGCTGCAGATCGATCGATTAATCAAGTGAAGTCCTTTGGAGGAGTTAATCTGCCTAATCTCGCCCTACTGTCGCATCCGCAACCTCTCCCTACGCTAATCAGAGCAGAGTGACGGGCGGCGCTATGTGACTCCAGCTTAAATAGAGGCTGGGTCACATGGTGCTCTGGCCAATCACAGCCATGCCAATAGTAGGCATGGCTGTGACGGCCTCTTGGGGCAAGTAGTATGACGCTTGTTGATTGGCTGCTTTGCAGCCTTTCAAAAAGCGCCAAGAAAGCGTCACAAAAGCGCCAAGAAAGCGACGAACACCGAACCCGAACCCGGACTTTTACGAAAATGTCCGGGTTCGGGTCCGTGTCACGGACACCCCAAAATTCGGTACGAACCCGAACTATACAGTTCGAGTTCGCTCATCCCTACTCTTGGGGGTCTAAATGTCAACTGTTGTCAGGGAGATCATAGTACTGCTAGAACTTGGCACCAGGGTTAAAGGGGTTTTCCTATCACAGACAATGGGGGCATATCCTACTGATATGCCCCCATTGTCTATGATGGAACAACCCCTTTAACACCTTACTCAACACTAGAGTACCAGCCATCTGACTTGGTGATAAATCTTAACACGCCATGCACCATAGATTTACAGCACTGGAAGCCTGCTGTTAGAAGCCATTACCTACAGCATAGTGATGACGTGGACACCAAAGCTGTGCCTGTGGAAGGATGACTAAGAATGAGACTTCCCTTTGTCCTCGCTTTGTTCATCTCTGGCCTAAAAGGGGACCTTTCACCAGTCCCAACATGTCTATTTGAGTTAATAATTGTATTATGTTTCCATAGCCTGTAAAACAGCTAGGGCAGCATTAAAGCCCACCCATTAGTGCCGGTGACGTCACCGGGAACACTACTAGGCGGAAGCCTCTTCCTAGTAGTGTAATTACAGCGCAGGGCAATTGAGAGCATCGGATCATGAAATTATCTGATGCATATCTCAGAGGGGCTGTCTAGGTGAAGAAGAGGATATGAGTGGGTTCAGCTCTCAACCCAGACAACCCCTTTAACTTTAAAGGAGTCATTCAGCTTTCAAACACTTTTGGGCAGCCCCCCACCCCACCCCCCTCCTGCAGAAACTATGTAGGCAAGCATACTTACTTGCTCCCCACTACTTGGTTCCAGCAACTTTGGTCCATCACGCTCAGGTTCCTGTTTGTCAACTTCTGGAATGGACAGTGGGCAAGTGTGTTGCTGTTGCCAATCACTAGGTCACATGCCACTTGGAGGGCATGTAACTGCTGCAGACAATCATTGACAAGTGGGGACTGGTGCGTGATGGACTGAAGGAGTAGGAACCAAGCAGAAGGGAACAGATAAAGTATGCTTCCTTCCACAGGTCTGGCAGGAAGAAAGAGAGCTGCTCAAAAGTGTTTGAAAGCTGGATGATCCCTTTAATAAAATAAAATAACGATATATAATAAAACACATTCTTTTAATTAAAATACCATTTATGGAATAAAAGTTATCAACATAAAAAAGAAAACTGTACCCATTAGGTATTGCAGTAAATGTAAAGACACGCAGCATAAAGTTAATACCGCTGCACGGTATATACATGTGGAATAGTTGTTTTGTTTGTAGTATCCTCCTAAAAATTTTACAAAACTTAAATGCTATATTTTACGTACCCCCCCCCCCCCCCCAAAAAAAAACAAAAAAAACACTATATATATATATATATATATATATATATATATGGAAAATTAAGAAAGTAATAGTGGCATGCTGGGTAACCGGCAAATGAAAGAAAAGAACACAGAGGAAAAGTTATTTTTCAGGGGTCTGGAAGCATTTCCAGACAGGAGTATATTAAAATTGTTCTGCTTTATAAAGCATGGCATACAATGGCAGCACAATGTCCGTACATGGCAGGTATTCTGCGCTTGTCTTTTGTAGGTAAATTTAGAAACCGTTTTTTTCTGATCGTTAGTTATGCTGATTACTACTCTGCAGATTGTGTAATCAATCCGACATGCAATCAGCACATTAATATAGTTGCTGATGTGCCACAATGACTCTGACAATTTAATGGGAAGTCAAGCTGACTAACAGATTTAAAGGGACACTGCCTTTGAAGTGGTTGTTTATAAGTTTATAAAAATGACAAATCTTTGTATACAATTTTTTGAAAGAAACCAAGAGATTGCCATTAATTCTTGCACAAATAATTAGATGTGAGAAGTGAGGATTGAAATAGGAGTAACCCAAAATTGATATGATCTACATTATTTCTACTTCTGAAGACTTCCAGAAATGTCGAAATGTTTATATATAGTTATCAACAGCTCTTTTTAGAAACTACACAATTTAGGATCAGGGCCCTTTAAAAAGGCCCTTAAAAACCAGGCTATATGAAAAAAAGTGAAAACAAAAAACAAATCAGGCATTAAATGTTACAAAAAAAACATTATATATCCTCTTTAAAGTCTGACTCTTTCATATGAGTGTGAATTTATGACAAATATTACACATTTTAAATATTAAACATTCACTTGAAATAGGATTTTTGCATATTTACTAATAATGTAGAGAGTTGAACGGATTACTAGTTCTTCTAAAAATGGAAATCACTGATCAAAACACTGACGTGTGAATGAGACATAAGGAAGACTACTTTAAAGAGACACTTTGGGACACTATCAACTACCTGTGCAGCTGTGTCATCCGTAAGGAACTTCCATGCTACAAACTGTCCTGATCTGTTTCCAGAAGAATTTGTCAGTAAAATAATCTTTCTCCTGCACAGCTGCCTCCTCATTGCATCCTCCTCTATTACACTGAAACATGTTGGCGACATTAACTGATACCCTGCCTTGTACCTCAAAACTATCAACACCAAGGGCACCTCAACCGTCATCAGCCAGAACTGGAGTGTTCCCCAAAGGAAAGACGAGTTCTTCCTATCACTGCAAGCCAGCCCAGGGAGTCAGAACCATGAGTACTACTACTACCCACATCTGGCCACACATTTAGACACACCTACTGTTTATCCAATTTTAAAAAGAAAAAAAAATGGAGTTGTAAAACCTCCTGAGTAGGGACTTAATAAGAGCTATATAGATAATAATTTCCATGTAATTAGGAATACAACTTGTTTAATTCAACAGAAACTGTCTAAAGAGTGAGTTTTAATGAACACTTGGCCATACATGTACACTGATATTCATGGCCTATCCTCATCCCGACCATTAAGCTGGTTCCTTGTAGCATCACTGCAGAGACTCCACAGCTCCGTCCATTGTGTAGTGGACAGAGCTGGTAACTGCAGCACTGCTCTCAGTTCGGTGGCAGGAGCACTGAAGTTATCAGCTCTGTCCACTACAAAATAGATGAAGTTGGTACAGTAGTTCTGGAAACATCTGACTGGTGGGTGTGTGAGGTCTGATATTGATGACATCCTAATGCTCCTGCTTCTAGAGCCTTAGAGACCAGAGAACCAAATTCTGAAAGGGAACAGCATTGCAGTAAGCAGAGCTACTAGCAACTATAGCTATCCAGACTTTGCGGCAGGTGAGGGATTACTGCTTCGACATCCATCACCTTCGACCTCATCACTGCCAGGCCAACTCAAAAAAGCCTGTGTTACACAGTTTATACCTACAGCCAAAAGTGCCAGGATTCAGCACTTAGCCAGAAGTTCAGGAGAGAGACATCAGCAAGATAGCACAACAGACCTCATCATCTGGGAAAAGAAACGGCACTGTGTACAAACTACTGCTGGATGTACTACAACTTCTACAGTATGTTGCACTTAGTAAAGAGAGAACTTTAATCTTATACTTCTGGCCTGATTCCTCATACCACCTTTCAGTGCACCGATGCCCAGGGGGTAACGTCCTGAGGGAGTACACCATGACACATCATCTCATCATCTCCACTACCACTCTCATCCTCTGCACTGGCTCCTCGAGAGCTCCCTGCATTATAGGTGACCTGTTGTGTAGCTTTTTTTTTTTTATGTAAGCAAGAAATATTGTTGAATATGTAAAAGATGTGGCTAGAAATTTTCTGTAACTTTCATTTTTTCAGAAATACCCAGTAATTCTCAGGAGAGGTAAGACCTTACCTTTCAGATTTTTATGGCACGTCTAGCTGACAAGTCATAAAACTAAGATTTTGAGTAACCAGCAATTCCAGAAATGACCTCACTATTGCTAGGTCAATAGGTGTTTGGGCACTATTTTTGTTCTTAACCTGTAAAACGTTAATCCACATAACCTGTGAGCAGCTTTCAATACATTATGTGCTGTCAACAACATTAAGCATAGCACTGCAGTGGCTGGCCTTGCCTGGATGATGTATGACCCAAATGCAGCTTTACGACTGATGCTGTTTAAGTCATATATAATTTTTTGTGCTACGGCTGAATCAGCAAAAATGCTAAAGAATTTTAATAATCCAGATTGATTACAATGCAGAGCCAAATATAAGAGACAGAACATTTATACCTTAGGCAAAATGCCTGTCAAGGGCTGCTTTTTGATTAAGATAACTCATTGGAATTACTTACTGGAAACCAGAATCATTGAGAGACTCTGTGGAAATGATACCTTGTGGCATAAAAAATGAAGGCGATAATACCTCCTAGTGCTGATCAAATAGTCATTGTTTATTACAATGGCATTTCTCAAAATTACAGGCAGATAATGGATGGGCAAAGTTGTTTGCTTCAGGGAGTTCAATCACCATGTCACCATGCGTTCCAAATGAAAGGTACCGTCTATGCGCACTCAATACACCTACTGTACTTGTCTGAATAATAAAGATATGCATCATTTCAGCAATGTGTCCTTTTATCGCAGGTGACACCCTATAGTGATAAAAGCTGAATAGGTAATAGATAAGCTCTATCCACAAAGGCCCCTTTACACTAGCCGACACAGCAGGTAATTGTTTCATTGCCTGCTTGTCAGAGGAGGTGAGAGCTGCATCTCTTTGCCGCACTCACAGGAAGAAATGATCGCTACTGCAAATGTCTGCAGGCCAACATAATAAACCCTGATAAGTGGGCTAAGCATATCTATTCTACCAGCTTTTTGTGGAATGCACCGATGAGGCATACCATAGCTAGGGCTTCATTTGTGTTAGGCCCTGATGGCGATATCTAAACATGAGGTATTTAAAGGAGTTGTCCAATTTAATTAGAATTTTGGGCAGTCAACTAATGCTTTAAAATAGAACTTGACAGCATTCTTACCTCTTTATGCTGCACAGTTCTATGCATCCGCAATCTGATCCTCCTCCTGCGGTTTGTGCACAAGGCTGTAGTGGTGTTGTGCCAGTATAAGTGACTGTCGGGGGTGTATCCATGGTTGGAGCTTCAGCATCACAAACTGAAAAGTCCATGGCAAATATATACTGGATTTTTCTATGTGAATTTTCGGTTGTGTGAACATTGTTATTGGAAATCTGACAATTGTACCAGTCCTTTTACACAGTCAGATACTTTGCCTGGTAACAAGCGCCAATCACTTCCATTTCCATTCGCTGTTCCTTCCATTTACAGGGAGCTGTCATTACACTGTGTGGGACCAAACAATCGTTAACACAATTGTTTGTCACCATGCAGTTTTCATTTGTGGACAACACATCTCCTTTTTACACAGTGTGTGGTGCTGCTAGCAAATGATGATATTCTGTGCTGCATAAAATGTGCAATCACCAGAAGACGAGCATTTACAATGTTTGTTCCCAATTATTGGCCCTAACTAAATGAATGAAACTTGCATGATATGTCTGCTTAGAATATAGAGCAAAATACATTTCTGGGTAGTTCATAAGAGTTTTAAAGGATATGGAAGCATTTGTATTTTTTTTTTTCTTTTTTCATTAGCTTCCTAAATGCACAATTAAGAAACTAAAAATTAAAGAAGAAATTAAAAGGGTTTTAGGGTCAGGGGCGTAGCTATAGAGGAAGCAGGGGAAGCGGCTGCTTTGGGGCCCTGACCCAGAAGGGGCCCATCCAGGAGAAGGAGGGCTAAAGGATTTTGTCAGGGCCCCCTCAACAGTATTACACAATGAAATGATATATAGTGACAGTATAGCAGTGTAGAAAACGGATGTAACAGCTGCCGGCCCTGGTCTGAGAGAGCGATCTTTACTAGCCTCAGGAATGGGGGCAGCATTAAAGGAAGGGGTCGCTAAAAAATTACTGTGGGATGGAGCCCCATTCAAAAATTTGCTGTGGGGCCCAGTCATTTCTAGCTACGCCACTGATTCAGTGTTGGGTTTATCGATTCCAAAACCTTAATTAGACTGTGGGCCTGGTGATCAGTTTAAGGCTTATAAGCAGCATCACCAGAAGCAGTATGGTGATAAAAATGAGTTGTAAGGTGACATGGAGTGGAGATAGCAGCATGAGGAGGCCACATAGTGGCACAATGACTGAGTCTGGATAAAAGACTAAGGCTACAGATTGCTTAGAAAGATGCAGATGGAAACAATCCTTGGAGCTGTATCACCGTCACCTGCAGATTAATACAGACCAGGGCCGTAGCTATAGTGGAAGCAGGGGAAGCTGCAGCTTTGGGGCCCTGACCCAGAAGGGGCCCATCCAGGAGGAGGAGGACTAATAGATTTTGTCAGGGCCCCCTCAACAGTATTACACAATGAAATTATATACAGTGACAGTATAGACAGTGTAGAAAACGGATAGAACAGCTGTCGGGCCTGGTCTGAGAGAGCGATCTTTACTAGCCACAGGAATGAGGGCGGCATTGCGAAAAAATTACAATTACAAAAATAAACACCAGCATTGAACCACACTGCTTTACATAAGTCAGGTGATGAAGTTGTAAGTGCATTTTTTGACTCCTCCAGTGTAAGTGCAATTCACTCCCAGGGGGAAGATTTATTAAAGTTGGTGTAAAGGAAAACTGGTTTCAAATCAGATTCACCTTACATTTTTCAGAGCTCTTTTGGAGCGTTTTCATAAAACTCACAAGGAGTGTCTGTAGCATCAAGTCACTGCCTCTCCTTCCTCTCCCAGCTGGAACGTCATAGATCCACGCAGGGCCTAAGAAGCTATTTTGTGAAGTATTCAGTGAATACTAATGAAGCTGTGTTGTATATTGGTTGTGGATCTTTTCCAGCATTCAGACTTTTAATAAAGAAATTATTTAACAGGTTTTCATCAGGATTTGAACTCCAGGCCTTCTGTATGGCTGGCAGAAGAGTTACCATTACAGGCCTGCTCTGTTGGAAGAGCTCAGTTTTCTGTATTTAAAAAGCTTTTTTTTCTTCACAGGCATAACACTAAATAAATTAGTATATCACTGAAATGCAGGGCAAAAATTGTGCTATTTACCAGTCAACATAAATAATGTGTTCATTAAATTGTGCAGCCTATAATCATTACAGGAATACCAAATACTGTTTTTGCGATATTTCATATTAAGTATGTTACAAAAACTAACCTTGCAGAAAATTGTAAATTGTACCATAAAATAAAAAAGCTGGAAATAAAAAAATATATTTTTCTGCCATAACTTTTACTATGAAGTTTTATATTTTAAGGTGCTCTGTGAGATTTGAACTCCAGACCTTCTGTACAGTAACAGTTGTCTTACCCACTCCTCCATATTTTAATATCATGTACGGATTAGTTCAGATAATACAACCGTTTGCATGGTTCAATGGAAGTAATGACTAGGATATAACAATACCAGGGTTCTCTCTATATAGGAAAGACAGAAAAAGCAAGAAAGGGGGAGGGGTGGCCCCTGTTTGTGAAAGATAGCATAAAATCTAATTTAATACAAGTTATCGAGACCAATTTAGAGTCAGTTTGGGTTACTTTGCAGCTTGATAATCATAAGGTAACTTGTGTAGGTGTGATATATAGACCACCTAACCAAGTCAAAGAATTAGATGATCTACTAGTTGAGGAAATATCTAAAATGACATTGAAAGGGAAAGTTATCATTATAGGAGACTTTAATCTTCCTTATGTAAACTGGAAAACCAAAATAGCTAGTTCTGCCAGGAGTACAGATATTCTAAATTCCCTACTGGGATTGTCTCTACAGCAAGTAGTTGAGGAAGGAGGCCATTTTAGATTTAGTATGCACAAATGGGAATTCAATTTACTATCTGATATTACTGTAGGGGAAAGCTTGGGATCTAGTGATCACCAGTCAGTGTGGCTTACTATAAGTACAGTGACTGAGTCACACCACAGAAAAAAAAAGTTTTAGTTTTAGAAAAATGTTTCAATGGAGTCCAGGAGAAATGGGACTACTTAAAAGTGGCACTATTAAAGGCAACAGATAATTGCATTAGGATTGTCAGTAAAAGCAAGAAAAAAAAAAAAAGGAAGAGACCACTGTGGTAATTTAGTAATTATAAAGAAGTAGTATGACAGAGAAATTTATAAGATTAGGCAGAGAGAGGCCAAGCAAGTTATAAGAGCTTCTAAAGCACAGGCAGAAGAGAAATTAGATCAGTCAGTGAAAAAAGGTGATAAGACATTTTTCAGGTACATAAATGAAAAAAGGAAACTAAAACAAGGAATTGGCAAATTAAAAACAAAAGAAGGAAGGTATATGGAAGAAAAAGAACTAGCTGACTGCCTCAATGAATACTTCTGTTCAGTTTTTACAAAGGAAAATGTAGGAAAAAGACCTCAGTTAGGGAGGAAGACTGATGAATCTTTTGATGCACATGTCTTTACAGAGGAAGAGGTTCTAAGTCAGCCTTCTAAAATTAATACAAATAGGTCACAGGGGCCTGATGGGATACACCCAAAGCTATTAAAAGAGCTTAGCGGTGAACTAGCAAAACCATTAACAGATTTATTTAACCAGTCACTGGTAACAGAAGTCGTCCCAAAAGATTGGAAATTAGCAAATGTTGTGCCCATTCACAAGAAAGGTAGTAGGGAGGAATCGGGCAACTATAGACCAGTAAGCCAGACATCAATAGTGGGGAAATTAATGGAAACCATACTTAAAGGGAACCTGTCATGTGGATATTTGATTATAATCTAACTAATTATATACAATCATTAACTACTAAAAAGTGCCTTAGATGTATTCACTTACTGGTGTGACAGATGGTTACCTCATAATATACACACAAAGATGCCACATGCCGCATGCTAATGAGCTGATTTGAGTCCAGCGTGATGTCAGTGAGTCCAGTGTTTTTTAATTCAGAGCTATAGCCACTCCCCTGCCCACTTGCTCCTGATTCATATGGAAAATAACTGTCAATCAGCAGCAGGTAGGCGGGGAGAGTCAGGAGCTCATGAATATTCAGGACTCATCATTATGAGATGGAGCTTTTCAATACAAGATGTTGGCAGATTGACTGGGTCAATTAAAGAAAGTGACCCAGCTTTTTGCTAAGAGAATCAGTCACTTATTTTTTGTTGCCCTTAGGCTGCTTTCACACTAGCGTTCGCTGGTCCGCTCGTGAGCTCCGTTTGAAGGAGCTCACGAGCGGACCCGAACGCAGCCGTCCAGCCCTGATGCAGTCTGAATGGAGCGGATCCGCTCAGACTGCATCAGTCTGGCGGCGTTCAGCCTCCGCTCCGCTCGCCTCCGCACGGACAGGCGGACAGCTGAACGCTGCTTGCAGCGTTCGGGTGTCCGCCTGGCCGTGCGGAGGCGTGCGGATCCGTCCAGACTTACAATGTAAGTCAATGGGGACGGATCCGTTTGAAGATGCCACAATGTGGCTCAATCTTCAGGCGGATCCGTCCCCCATTGACTTTACATTGAAAGTCTGGACGGATCCGTCCCAGGCTATTTTCACACTTAGCTTTTTTTTGCTAATATAATGCAGACGGATCCGTTCTGAACGGAGCCTCCGTCTGCATTATTATGAGCGGATCCGTTCAGAACGGATCCGCCCGAACGCTAGTGTGAAAGTAGCCTTAGTCAGGACACCATAAAACTGGTGACAGGTTCCCTTTAAGGAGAGGATTGTGGAACATTTAAAATCCCATGGATTGAAAGATGAAAAACAGCATGGGTTTACTTCAGGGAGATCATGTCAAACTAATCTTATTGATTTTTTTGATTGGGTGACGAAAATAATAGATGGCGGAGGTGCAGTAGACATGGCTTATCTAGACTTTTGTAAGGCTTTTCATACTGTCCCACATAGAAGGCTTATCAATAAATTGCAGTCTTTGTGCGTGGACTCCCATATTGTTGAATGGATTAGGCAGTGGCTGAGGGACAGACAACAGAGGGTTGTAGTCAATGGAGTATATTCAGACCAAGGTCTTGTTACCAGTGGGGTACCTCAGGGATCTGTTCTGGGACCCATATTGTTTAATATCTTTATCAGTGAAATTGCAGAAGGCCTCGATGGTAAGGTGTGTCTTTTTGCTGATGACACTAAGATTTGTAACAGGGTTGATGTTCCTGGAGGGATACACCAAATGGAAAAGGATTTAGGAAAACTAGAGGAATGGTCAAAAATCTGGTAACTAAAATTAAATGTTGATAAGTGCAAGATAATGCACCTGGGGCGTAAAAACCCAAGAGACGAATATAAAATCAGTGATACAGTCCTAACCTCAGTATCTGAGGAAAGGGATTTAGGGGTCATTATTTCAGAAGACTTAAAGGTAGGCAGACAATGTCATAGAGCAGCAGGAAATGCTAGCAAAATGCTTGGGTGTATAGGCAGAGGCATTACCAGTAAAAGAGAGAAGTATTCATGCCGCTCTACAGAGCACTAGTGAGACCTCATTTGGAGTATTGTGCTCAGTACTGGAGACCATATCCCCAGAAGGATATTGATACTTTACCAGGAAAGAGTAAAGGACCTTAACATGTATAGCTTGGAAGAAAGACGAGACAGAGGGGATATGATAGAAACTTTTGAATGCATAAAGGGAATCAGCAAGGTAAAAGAGGAGAGAATATTTAAAAGAAGAAAAACTGCTACAAGAGGACATCATTTTAAATTAGAGGGGCAAAGGTTTAAAAGTAATATCAGGAAGTATTACTTTACTGAGAGAGTAGTGGATGCATGGAATAGCCTTCCTTCAGAAGTAGTAGCTGCAAATACAGTGAAGGAGTTTAAGCATGCATGGGATAGGCATAAGGCCATCCTTCATATAAGATAGGGCCAGGGGCTATCCATAGTATTCAGTATATTGGGCAGACTAGATGGGCCAAATGGTTCTTATCTGCCGACACATTCTATGTTTCTATGCATCCGTTCAGAACGGATCCGTTTGTATTATCTTTAACATAGCCGAGACGGATCCGTCTTGAACACCATTGAAAGTAAATGGAGAACGTATCTGTTTTCTATTGTGACAGATTGTGTCAGTGAAAACGGATCCGTCCCTATTGACTTACATTGTGTGTCAGGACGGGTCCGTTTGGCTCAGTTTTCATCAGACGGACACCAAAACGCTGCAAACGTTTCCTAATGGCAGCCCTGGTTTCAAACCTGCTTAAAACCCTCCTGGAAACACCTTGCCCTAAGACAAAGCATCTATGCTGACAACACATCTACAGGGCAGGGTCCAGGAGAATGCACAAAACACTTCCCTCAGAGACAAGGTCACTGATGATGTGTCTACAGGGCAGAGCCTGACAAGCCTTGCCACACTTCAGATGTAGGCATGATGTCACCAGGACAGTTGCATATATCTGCCATTGATCTCCACTATATAGTTTTCAATACAGTTATACTGGACAAAAGTATGCCAAACAGACACTCAAATATCTGGCTAATGATATCCCATGGGTACACCAGTGTTAATGTCTCCAACCACATACTATGTCTTTAAGATTGTACCCTATTACAGCCAGACTGGTTAGGAGGGCTGAGAGAGCTCTTTAGCTAACTGCACTGAACCTCTAATCATTAATGTATCCCGTCCCAGCTGTGTTATGAGGATGGACTTTCTCTGAGCTAGTAGAGAAGCTGCCATTTTATTTCTCCTGATGCTTGTCCCCTAGAGAAAACAAGACATTATAAATAATGAAAGTTATTAAGGAAAGTGCTTAGAATGAAGTAATTTTTATGCTACCAGCGATAAGGCAGCTATCCTATAAGTCAGTGTTTGACCCTTTAAATAGGCCTTGAGATATGACTTGGATATTAAATAAGCCAGCACCTCATCTGCAGATGGCTGTTTCAGGGCGGCATCTGTTGGCATTAGAGGCAGAGCTTGTTAAAAGCTCATTTGCCTTCCTTTTTAAAAGTGTGGAATGAAACAGTAATTACACCTTGTTGTGCTTTAATGTCCTGAGGTCTTTCCTAAATTAGACAACAAAAACATGTTGATGGTGGAAACTTACACCAAGCAAATGTCATCATATGTAGCTGGAAGATCTGTGCCTTCCGTAAAGAGTCATTCTACTTTCAAACATCTTTATATAAATAAATAGCACAAGCAACCACAAGAAACGTTGTAATATGTTTTTATCAGCGAGAAATGTCATGTTCTCAGGTTTCTGTCTCGAGACTTGACCAGCTCCACAGGTGGATCAAATTACACATGTCAATGCAAGATTATGGAGAGGGAAGGGGGAGAAGTGAGTGAGGAGATTAAGAAGATGCTATAGTATATTCTTTATTGTACTATTCTATCTAAGGTGGACCCTTAGATAGGAACTAAAATTTTCTTCTACTATGAAAAATGATGAGCAGTCAATGATCTGTGTCCGGCCTGAATATGAGTGCTCAGCAGGAGTGTAACTATAGGGGAAGCAGCTGCTTTGGGGCCCAAACTATGAAGGGGTCCACCTAGAAGGAAGACTAAAAGATTTTGTCAGGACCCCCTCAACAGTATTAAGCAATGACATTATATACAGTGGCACTGTAGGAAACAGACTGAGTGACTGCCAGGCCTTGTCTGACAGTGTGATCTTGACTAGCCTCAGGAGTCGTGGTTGGACAGGAGTTGTGAAGAAGTTGCTGAGGGAGGGGGGTCTGTTCACAAATTTGCTGTGGGGCCCAGTCATTTCTAGTTACGCCACTAGTGCTCAGTACAGTAAGAACACAATGTGAGATTCCAATTATAGCGGCTACTTAACTATTCCTGATCAGACTACATGACAGAACTCAACGAATCTGTATTCTGTAATCACTCACTAGCAAAATAATTACCCAGGCTATGCTAAATGCAAATGCCATTCAGCCAAGCTCCCCTCACCTTCCTCATTTTCATCGCACACAGAGGTTTTACTTGAGTTATTGGCTCCCATCGTTACTGGTGTGAGGCTCCAAGTCCCCTCGTTACATCCTCAGAAGATCCACAGAGTTGATCATCACTTCTCGTGCACCTAGCAGGAAGACCAGCTACTTGTCTCGTTCATCCTGCACGAAGAAGAAACACTCATTACCGTACTGGAGATCTGATCAACAGCTACCTGAATATCTGTTGGCATCACATAAGTAAGAGAAACAAATGAATGGGGCACATGTAGAGGGGGTGTATACAGTGTATATACATATGTATATAAAGGTGTTATACGTTCCTACAGCCCCTAACAACAATGCTGTATGTACCATATTTAAATTATTCAGTTCAGGAGCTCAAACTTCAAAGCTCTGTGTACAGATCCTGTAGGACATTGCAATGAGGTCTAGTCTGAAGCCAGAGGGCCTCCTGTATGGAAACCTTGTCCCCTAGAAGCAATGGAACAGTCTATGATTTCTTTCTTCAGTGTTCTTTATGAAATTGGTCTTCATGGACACCCTTTTTACAGTTCTGTAGAACATGGATGTGGAAATATTATCTTTGCACCATATTCTCACTTTTCTGAGGACCATTTTTGCGCAATTCAGCAGTAATTTTACTGGATCAGGAAAACGGCAATGTTAATCCACGGAAGACAACAGTAAATAACCATAAATATGCATTACGCTGAGGTGTCTGAACAGGTTGACAAGTCAGGCCTCTGTTTTCCCCCTGCAGTATTTCATCAATGGATGCACACCATTGGCTGCATTAGAACCAGGATGTGTCTTATATAACAGTCCAGTGATACATAGTATAGGACGACTAGAAGTACAAATAGATATCACGGTAATACCATACATTTAGACTTGTACTATTGTGTTTTATAATATTGTATGCATGCGTTATGTACCACAACCCTTTCTCTTAAATTTGGCTTAAAATGATGAACTCAGGAAGTGTCTACAGAGTAAGGCCTCATGCACACGACCGTTGTTGTGTCCCGTGTCCGTTGTTCCATTTTCCGTGATTTACTGCAGACCCATTGACTTTTAATGGGTCCGTGCAAAACTCGGCTAATGCACCGTTTGTCATCCGCGTCCGTGATCCGCGTTTCCAGTCCGTGAAAAAAATATAACCTGTCCTATTTTTTTCACGGACAACGGGTTGCAGGCATATTCAAGTTTATGGGTCCGTGAAAAGACACGGAGTCACACAAGATTGTCATCCGCGTCCACGTCCATTTTTTCCTATCATTTGCATGGCAAACTTGACTTAGATTTTGTTTTACTTTCCTTCATGTCTGGAGATCTTCCAAAAATAAAGGAAGACACACGGAAACAAAAACGGACACGGATCATGGAACAACGGAACTCCTTTTTGCGGACCGCAAATAAATACTGTCGTGTGCATGAGGCCTAAGGCAATGCCATTTGTTAACACAACTGAATCCATTCCACAAGATTTGCAATTCTCAGTTTTCCTTTTCTGATCAATATTAAATTTAGGCCTCATGCAAACGACATTTTCACGGTCCGCAAAACGGGGTTCCGTTGTTCCGTGATCCGTGTCCGCTTTTCCTTCCGTATGTCTTCCTTGATTTTTGGAGGATCACCAGACATGAAGGAAAGATTGAAAAAAGTAGTTTTCGTGTCCGTCTGGCCGTGCGGAGCCAAACGGATCCGTCCTGACTTACAATGCAAGTCAATGGGGACGGATCTGTTTGACGTTGACACAATTTGGTGCAATTGCAAATGGATCTGTCCCCCATTGACTTTCAATGTAAAGTTAGGATTCCCTATCGGAGTTTTCTCCAATCCGATGATATATTTTAACTTGAAGCATCCCTATCACCATGGGAATGCCTCTATGTTAGAATATACCATCGGATTTGAGTTAGATCGTGAAAACTCAGATCCGAGAGTATATTCTAATACAGAGGCGTTCCCATAGTGATGGGGACGCTTCAAATTTGAATATACTAAGAACTGTGTACATGACTGCCCCCTGCTGCCTGGCAGCACCCGATCTCTTACAAGGGGCTGTGATCCGCACAATTAACCCTTCAGGTGCCGCACCTCCCCAGTATTAAATTCATTGGTGGCCAGTGCGGTCTCCCCTCCCTCCCTCCCCTGCATTAAATTCATTGGTGGCCAGTGCGGTCTCCCCTCCCTCCCTCCCCTGTATTAAATTCATTGGTGGCCAGTGCGGCCCCCCTCCCTCCCCTGTATTTGTCACGGAAGGTGTACAGGAAACTAGAAGACACAAATTGAAGATCCGACTGACTAGATCCAAAACTAAGGAACAAAAGGGAGAGCCCTGCATCAGACCTAGCTCTCTCCCTAACTGCTCAGCCTATGCGAAAATCCCAATGGTAGATGATCGCATATCCTCGTACCTCGACTGTATAACACCTGAACACCCTATAATAGTGAGGGGACACGACCACCGGCTCCCTACACTTGATACGGAGGGAGTCAGGGTCACCTGGGATCCAGCAAACAGGAAAACACAAATGAACAAACAAAACTTATCTGTAGAAGACTCAGAAGTAGGATCAGCATGCACACACTCCAGGAAGTAATATAAACCGCAAAGTGATGCAGTATGGGGAGGGATTTAAAGGGATGCAATCAGTGCAACTACATGACAGCTGAGAGAGGCTGACGAGATGAGAAAATGAAAGCAAAACAAAAGGAACCTCAAGGAGGAGGTTCTGAAGGACGTCTGTCAGAGCTTCTCAGATGTCTGGTGGTGACAGTATTAAATTCATTGGTGGCCAGTGCGGCCCCCCTCCCTCCCACCCCTGCATTAAATTCATTGGTGGCCAGTGCGGCCCCCCCTCCCTCCCACCTCTGCATTAAATTAATTGGTGGCCAGTGCGGCCCCCCCTCCCTCTTTCCCCTGTATTAAATTAATTTGTGTCCAGTGCGGCCTCCCCTCCCTCCCCTGTATTAAATTCATTGGTGTCCAGTGCGCTGTCTGTGACCGGCCGGGTGCTCCTCCTACTGGTAAGTGACCTGTCTGTGCTATAAGCAATGCGCTGCACAGACCTTTCACTTACCAGTAGGAGGAGCGCCCGGCCGGTCACAGACAGCGCAGGTAAGTATAATGCTTCTAAAATTGCTAAGTAACCATGGCAGCCAGGATGCAGTAGCGTCCTGGTTGCCATGGTAACCGATCGAAGCACCAGCGATTAAACTGGGACTCCAATCGGAACTCTCTGCTGCCACCAATGATCGGGGGGGGGGGGGGAGAGGGGAGGCCGCACTGGACACCAATGAATTTAATACTGGGGAGGGAGGGAGGGAGGGAGGGGGGCCGCACTAGCCACCAATGAATTTAATGCAGGGGAGGGAGGGGGGTCTGCCCCCTGCTGCCTGCCAGCACCCGATCTCTTACAGGGGGCTATGATACCCACAATTAACCCCTCAGGTGCGGATAACAGCCCCCTGTAAGAGATCGGGTGCTGCCGGGGCAGTTATGTCCACAGTTCTTAGTATATTCTAACTTGAAGCGTCCCCATCATCATGGGAACGTCTCTGTGTTAGAATATACTGTCGATGTGAAAACTCAGATCTAAAAAGCTGTTATGCAGGCGGATCTGCGGATCCGTCTGTGCGAAAGTAGCCTACGGACACGGATCACGGACGCAGATGAGAATCTTGTGTGCCTCCGTATTTTTTCACGGATCCATTGACTTGAATGGGTCCGCGAACCGTTGTCCGTCAAAAAAATAGGACAGGTCATATTTTTGGGACGGACAGGAAACACAGATAACGGACGCGGATGACAAACTGTGCTTTTTCTGAGTTTTCAACAGACCCATTGAAAGTCACCGGGTCCACAGAAAATCACGGAAAACGGAACAAACGGACACGGATGCACACAACGGTCGTGTGCATGAGGCCTTACTTCATTTATTTTTTATTTTTTATTTCTTGCACACAGTTTAGAATACCTAAGACTCATGTGCACAGCTCCATAGGAATGAATGGGTCCGGATTCAGTGCGGGTGCAATGCGTTCACCTCACGTATTGCACCCGCGCGGAAATCTCGCCCGTGTGAAAGAGGCCTTACAGTTCTGGAATGTATTGGATAACACTGGCAGCATTATGCCAGTGTTATCCAATACATTCCAGAAATGTAAGGGTTACATAGCATCATATATCAATATAATGCTATGTGACCCCCGGCAGTGCTGGGAGGTCAGGCCGGGAGCTGCGTAGCAGACTCACTGCGGGAGGAACGCTTGTCTGCAAGGGGCCTAAGTATCACATTTACAATATACAAGACCAAAAAGGACTTAAAGGGGTTATCCCATGATTAACGTAATAAATGAAAATCAGACATCATATTGTACATGACAACCTCTTTTTAACAAAGCTAGAACCAGCCCTGTACCTCATATGGATCCAGAGATCTCCTCATGCATTGCCCCAATTGCTCTGCTAGATGTATATCAAGCTGACAGCTCAAGGAGTGTGTCCTTTCTGCTGCAGCTCAGGGGGAGTGTCCGTTCTGCTGCAGCTCAGGGGCGTGTCCGTTCTGCTGCAGCTCAGGAGGGGTGTCCTTTCTGCTGCAGCTCAGGAGGGGTGTCCTTTCTGCTGCAGCTCAAGAGGGATGTCCTTTCTGCTGCAGCTCAGGAGGGGTGTCCTTTCTGCTGCAGCTCAGGAGGGGTGTCCTTTCTGCTGCAGCTCGGGAGGGGTGTCCTTTCTGCTGCAGCTCAGGAGGGGTGTCCTTTCTGCTGCAGCTCAGGAGGGGTGTCCTTTCTGCTGCAGCTCAGGAGGGGTGTCCTTTCTGCTGCAGCTCAGGAGGGGTGTCCTTTCTGCTGCAGCTCAGGAGGGGTGTCCTTTCTGCTGCAGCTCAGGAGGGGTGTCCTTTCTACTGCAGCTCAGGAGGGGTGTCCTTTCTGCTGCAGCTCAGGAGGGGTGTCCTTTCTGCTGCAGCTCAGGAGGGGTGTCCTTTCTGCTACAGCTCAGGAGGGGTGTCCTTTCTGCTGCAGCTCAGGAGGGGTGTCCTTTCTGCTGCAGATCTGGAGGAGTGTCCTTTCTGCTGCAGGTTTTTACCTATCTCAGCTGGGGAGGCAGCTGAAGGATAAAACTGAGCATGTGCTCCCTTCTCAGGGAGCCGGACAAAGAAATAAGAAAAAGAGGAAACAGCAGGTGGCGCTATACACATAAATTTTATTGAATAACTTAGTGGCTATATTACATTTTTAATTACATGCAATTATAAAAAAAAGTCTTTAGATCCAGATGCTTGTATAAAAACTGCAGAATAATTCTCATTGGTAGAGCGTGCATAGACAGAACCAGCCAAACTGCAGATAGGTGACAAATTATTATTTGTGGGAAAGCACCTTTAAGTGATTTGTCAGGAATCCCTGATTTGCATTCAGAAATGCATAATTCTATTATGAATGTAAGTCATTATGCTAATTTGAACAGAGCCTCATGTGTACTAGATTGTCCTCTTCTGAATTTCCACTTGAGAGTAATAAAGTTAAAGGGCTCGTCTCATTTCAGCAATTGGCATTTATCATATAGAGAAAGTTAATACAAGGCACTTACTAATGTATTGTGATTGTCCATATTGTCTCCTTTGCTGGCTTCATTCATTTTTCCATCATATTATACTCTGCTCATATCCAGGGATTAGGACCACCCTGCAATCCATCAGCGGTGTTTATGCTTGTTTTTTCCTAAAGTGTGCAAGCACGACCACTGCATAACCATGGAAGCGAGAAGTGCATAATGTGATGGAAAAATGAATCCAGCCAGCAAAGGAGACAATATGGACAATCACAATACATTAGTAAGTGCTTTGTATTCACTTTATCTACATGATAAATGCCACTTGCTGAAGTGAGACACCCCTTTAATTCTCTCACGTTGACAATCTGACTATTTACGTTGCTGCAGGATTAACTCCACGCTGCAGTGATGTAAATATAAGTTATTCTGCAGCATATCACTCTGCCATTAAAAAGACTAGGCTGACGCTCTGCCAGTCCAATCCCCCTGAAGTGACGGGAAACTGAAATGATCCCTTTCCTGTCACAAAATATGTTAACTACATTACTCATAGTGAGAGCTGCAGTAAAACTCGAATGCAGAGCATTTCATTCCTGTATTCAGGCTGTTGCCCTTGAAACTCGTGATGTATAAATGACATTAGGCTTCTTTCACACTAGCGTTAGGCTTGTCCGTCAGGCTGTTCTGGCAGGGGAACAGCCTGCTGGATCCGTATTAACGCTTACACAGGTGTGCTGCCCGAAGTCCGGCCCGACCCCATTCACTATAATGGGGACGGGCCGGAGATCTGGCCGCAGCATGGCAAACATGCCCAGAGGAGGCTGGACAAATACTGCAGCATGCTGTCCCCATTATAGCACACGTGTGCAAGCGTTAGTATGGATCCGGCAGGGGATCTGTTGGACAAGCCTAACGCTAGTGTGGAAGAAGCCTCAGCGGCTTCCAACAGTCTTATGGGGGAGAGGAGAAACAAATCTGTGTTCTCCCAGCAATGCAGACCAATAAAGATCTAGTAACCATTAGATCACTACCATCTCTGACCTGAATACGGAGGAGCACAGATCACGCTCACCCTGCTTCCGCGGCCATCACAGCTGCCAATAGTCTGCAATTAGACAGAAACTGAGAGCTGTACAGAGAAAACGGCTGACAATTTATTTTTCTAATACTTTAGAAAGTTTTAGAAAATAAATTACTTTTAGCCCCAAATGAGTAAAATGCAGACACAGAACCGTTGCAAGCTGCGGTTTTGTGTCCGGTCATAAAAAGGGGAAAAAAAATGGATCTGGAACTGAAAGCAATGTTAGGGTGGGTTCACACTAGCGTTATGGAGTCCGTTATGGCATAAGACGGAAGGACGGATCCGTTCTTCTGCCCATAGACTTGTATTATGACAGAATGAAAAACGGAAGCCTTTAAGGCATTCCGTTTGCTCTCCGTCCTAATAGAAGTCTATGGAAATCAAAACGGATCCGTCTGGTTCCCGTTATGCAAGACGGAAAACAAAAATCCTGTCGAAAGGACTTTGTTTTCCGTCTTGCATAACGGGAACCAGACGGATCCGTTATGTTCTCCCATAGACTTCTATTAGGACGGAGAAAAACAGAATGCCTCTTAAAGGCTTCCGTTTTGCATTCCATCCTATGGATTCCGTTATGTTCCGTTATAACCCTGCTCCGTTATAACGGAAAGCCATAACGGACTCCATAACGCAGATGTAAACCCACCCTAAGTCAATTGTGACAAATCAGTTTTTTATGCAGCCTAAAAAAACGGATCCGTCACCCATTGACTTTCAACGGATCCGTCTATTTCGATTTCACACAACGACATCCTAACAGAACGGATGCATCCTGATGTGTCCGGTATAGAGATCCTCAGCCGTAATATAAAATTCTAATCTAAATATTAATACAATATAAAATGTGTAATTAGTTGACAGAAAATTCAGCAAGGATTGTGTCTCATACTTTTCATGTCAGGCATGTTCCAAAGAAAGACACGTATGATGTACTACACGTAAAGATCATGTACATGATTTTTAATCCAGTTCGAATATTTACGTAAGGCCGCATCCGGATGCAAACGGATGGCATTTGTAAGATGGATCCGGATGCGGATCCGTCCGACAAATGCATTAAAATACCGGGTCCGTTTTTTCCGGTGTCATACGGAAAACTGATCCGGTATTATTTTTGGGCATTTTTAAAGGTCTGCGCATGCGGGTTCCATTTTGCCGAAACACATAATGCCGGATCCGGCTCTAATACACTTCAATGGAAATGAATGCCGGCATTCCGGCAAGTGTTCAGGATTTTTGGCCGGAGAGAAAAATGCAGCATGCTGCGGTATTTCTCCGGCTAAAAAACGTAAGAGGGACTGAACGAAATGCTCTCCATTCAGAATGCATTAGGATAAAACTGATCATTTCTTTTCCGGTATAGAGCCCCTGTGACGGAACTCTATGCCGGAAAAGAAAACGCTAGTGTGAAAGTACCCTTAAAAGACAAAATAAAGGACACATCTAGAACCTATTTTTTTAAGGATGTTGTGAAAATGGTAAATCATATTTTAATATTCTCCTATATCTGAAATGAAAAGAAAGTATTTCTCATAACCGACTATTTGTGACCCTGGTCTGGCATAAATGACCATAAGGGTACGGCCGCAGTTCAGTTTCCTGATGACCAAAACCAGGAGTGAATTCAAAAAAGAGAAGTCATATCTGTCCTTTATACTTTCTCCACTTTTATGATGCACTCCTGAATTTGGCTTCCAATACTGCATGCAGATACCTGACGGTGTGGCCGTACCCCAGAGATGGAGTGTTTAGTCCAGCAGCTCACATTCCAGACCGTGAGGCCATATAATCGCCTGTTGTACATCTTCACTAGCTCAGCTGATCGCTTCTGATCTATGTCCACTGATAAAACACTCTGCCAAACACGAGAAATGTCCTGAAACACTGTGCTGCTATTAACACTATCCTGCCCGATACATTTTACCTAATCTAGTACTATCCTAGCATAACGTAAACGTTTACATATGTAGGTTACATTGACATGGCCCAATACAGGCATGGTCCAATAAATGGAGGTATTCGTCCTGTATCTGCAGTATAGTGCTGTATACATAGTGCCAGCGATTCTCTAGTACACGGAGGGTCCCTGTAAGATCTAAGCCTCTAATTCTGCGCAAGGTTTTAACGAAACACAAAACACAAACAACAAAAAACTGTTCTAATGTATTTCCTGATCATAATGTCATTTGAAGTCCTGCTATATAAGTAATGGGGGTATCTCTCCTGACATTTCAGAACTTGTGCCCACTCCAAGGACATATACCGATAGGGAACTTAGATTGTGAGCTCTGTAGGGAACAGCGAGTGATGATAATGTCTGTAAAGCGCTGCGGAATATAATAGCACTATATAAGTGAGTAAAATAATAATAATAACAACTTGTGGCCCGATTGGACTTATTATTTAGTGCACAATATGCAAGATACAAAGTCTGAGGACGTGACTTAGGCTACGTGCACACGAACGTTGTTTCCGTGTCCGTTCCGTTTTATTTTGCGGACAGCACATCAGTATGTCAGTTCCGTAGCCCAGCAAAAAAAAAAATAGAACGTGTCCTATTCTTTAGGCATTTTTACAATGGATCCGCAGAAAAAATGGATGGCTTCATTTTTTTTCCAGATCCGCAATTTGCGGACCACAAAACACATACAGTCGTGTGCATGTAGCCTTACAGTGTAATAATAATATAGAATAAGGCTACATGCACATGAGCGTTGTTTGTTTCCGTGTCCGTTCCTTTTTTTGCGGATAGGATGCGTACCCATTCATTTCAATGGGTCCGCAAAAAATGCAGACAGCACACCGTGTGCTGTCCGCATCAGTATGTCCGTTCCATTGCCCCACAAAAAAATAGTGCATATCCTATTTTTTTTCTAGTTTGCGGACAAGGATAGGCATTATTACAATGTATCTGCAAAAAAAACGGATCAGCAAAAAATAAAAATAAAAGAATGCCATACAGAACGTCATCCATTTTTTTTGGGCGGATCTGCAATTTGCGGACTGAAAAACACATACGGTTGTGTGCATGTAGCCTAAAGCTGTAGCAAAGCTTTTATTTAGCATAATATGAAATTTCAGTAAAACCATATTTCTAGTGTCGAGCGAACCCGCGTTCGTGTTATCTAACAATTCCGTTAAGGACTATAAGTTATGGTGTGTGGTAGTGGAAGCCGTAACAGAATTATTAGATAATCCGAACCTTGCACGCCGAACTTGAAACACAAGTTCTCTCATCCCTACAGGTTTCCTTACAGATTCAGGCTACACGTACAAGCTCTTTATAGTACAACTGTTGCTGGACACTACCATTCATAGGATCACATGCACGTCCATGAAACTTTAGTAAAATTTTCATTTAAATTTGGCTCAACATATGATCATAAAGACAACCAAAGGATACAAAATCGTCCAGGAACTGCATGAGGATGCTGATAAAGCTGTAGCCCCAGCAGGCAGATGATGGATAAGTGATGTTGCATGCCTGCCCTAGTCATTGGCACTAACGTAATACAGAGGAATATGATAGAAATGCAGAAATCAGCATAAAATAAACTTTAGTAGACACCGGATGATAGCACCTGATGCTCACCCAGTAGAGAAGACTACAATGACCATGTTGCTGTACGAGCATGGACTTAGCACACTCCCCTCTCAGCCAGAAATTGATGACCAGTAAAGTCAGATCATTTTCCCAGAATAACATGCATAATATTATCACAATCTGAACACCCATGAAAGTGCAGCCAATAATAGTAATACTAAGAGGAGCTCACACATGACAGGCAGTGCAGGCAGCAGTCTTACCTTTCTTCATGGGGAGGGTGAAGGAGAATGTGTGGCTGGAAGACAGGTGAGTCCTGGGGAGATGCTGGAGGAGGTAACAGAGGGACACTGGATGCCAGTCACACAGGCTGCTCCTTCTCATCAGCACAAGTTCTCTACCAAGGGAAGTCCCTGGGACCTTACTTTGCTAACTGCTGACTGAAGACGTTGCTGCCCCCTAGAGGACACTGCTGGAAAACCATTATACCAGAAAAAATTGTAAGGTTTCATTTATGCAAGTAACTGAAGACCTTACTGAAAAAAAAGTGCAGGTTAAGGTACTTTCACACTTGCGGCAGAGTGATCCGGCAGGCAGTTCCGTCGCCGGAACTGCCTGCAGGATCCGTCAAAACGTATACCAACTGATGGCATTTGTAAGACTGATCAGGATCCCGATCCATCTTACAAATGCATTGAAATGCCGGATCCATCTTTCCAGTGTCACATGGAAAAATGGATCCAGCACTTGTACATTCCTATGGAAAAAAAATGCTGGATACGGCATTCATGCAAGTGTTCAGTTTTTTGGGCCGGAGATAAAACCGTAGCATGCTGCAGTATTATCTCTGTCCTCAACAGTCAAAAAGACTGAACTGAAGACATCCTGATGCATCCTGAACGGATTGCTCTCCATTCAGAATGCATGGGGATAAAACTGATCAGTTATTTTCCATTATTGAGCCCCTAGGATGGAACTCTATGCCGGAAAAGAAAAACGCTAGTGTGAAAGTACCCTAAATGACATTTCAAGAATTTTTTATGTGTTTTTTTGGCTACAGTAAAATGTGCTAATGTTCTTTATTTGTGAATAATACTTCAATTAAAAAGGGAGTTTTTTAGAAGTTCAATATGGATGGCTTATCCACTGGATCGGTCATCAATATTTGATCGGTGGGGATCGTACTCCTGACACCCCTGCCAATTAGCTGCTTGAAGAGGTCGCAGCCAGTGACATTGGTCACATGACCTATTCGCAGTTCATTCTCATTCAAATGAATGGGCCAGGGCTGGAATACCAAGAATAGCCACTGTACAATGTACGTTCTGTGTATGGTATGCTGTGAGGAGGCTGCAGCGCACACTGTAGTCCCGCAGTGGGGGTGCCAGTGTAAGAGGCAGCCCTGAATTATACAGCAGCATTTCTAGCACTTATATATATATATATATATATATATATATATATATATATGCAGACTGTCATGTTTGCCTCTGACCACCAGAGGCAACTGTGACTGAGCAGGAACCTGAGTTGTGCTGGCCAGAGGCTAATAAAGAGTGAAGAAGTTTTCCTGGGCTGTGCTAGCAGTTGCTTGCTGAGATAACAGGGAGAGATGGACTGCTGAGAGACAACAGTAAGAGACTGGAGCAGCAAGAGGCTACAATAGCTGAGTTTTCCCTGACAGCTGTGGAGCAGCATACAGAGGACTGTACAGTGTGTTCCAGAGGAGTGGAACCGTGTCATACAGGGATCAGAGACAAGCCGGATTATTCCTGCCAGAGCTGGAATTAGGTGAAGACCTGCATCTGCTGTGATCCAGAGAGAGAAAGACAGACAAAAAAGCGACTGGACCTGGAACCGGACTGCACGTTCCATCACTTACCGGACCAAGCAGTATCTGCAGAACTGTGAGTGGCATCGGTGCTTATCTGTGATAGGTTGTAGAGTAAGGGAATCTAGTCAGTGCGCTGTAGAAGCGTCCACTGGGTTGCAGGGCTAGATAGGATATTAGTGTTGAGAGTAGCTTGTAAGCTAACTGTTTGCTGTTTAGCTTATTCTGTGTCTATGCAAAATTCCTGTACCATTGTTGCTGATTTATGTACACCTGTTCATACTATTCCTGTCATTGACCCATTGTACCTCTGGTGCGGTGGCACTGTACTGTTATTCAGATTTTCCTGCAGTTTAATTTTGTTCCTTAATAAAGCCGGTTTATGCTTCAGTCTCCTTGTCCGCTGTATTGTACTTGAATCCTGCCTTGCGGTCTCTTCATCTTCTGACCGTTACACCAGGAATCAGACCATCAATGATCAAATATGAATGACATCCTGAAGATGCAAAAATGAATCACAGAAAGCTGTTATTTTGGCCTAAGTGTCTAATCATACATAGAGGTAGTGATGTGGCTGATCAACCACTTTGCTTGGATCGCTGTAATTTATTTTTAACCCCTTAGTAACTATCCCGTCATAGACTTTAGCGAACAAGCAATTTCATATATTCATAGTCGCATTCCCAGAGCTATAATTGTTTTTATTAATTAATGCATATAGATGTATGAGGTCTTATTTTTGTGATACTGGGGTATACATAACTCATTAACTTTTATTAGTTCTTTCTGGGGAAAGGGGTGGAAAAACATCAATTCTGCTATAGTCCTTTTTACTATTGCACAATAAAAACCTTTTTAAGGGCATCCGTCAGCAGATTTGTACCTATGAAACTGGCTGACCTGTTACATGTGCGCTTGGCAGCGGAAGACATCTGTGTTGTTCATATGTGGTCACATTGCTGAGAAAAAATGTTTTTATATATGTAAATGAGCCTCTAGGAGCAACAGGGGCGTTACTATTACTCCTATAAGTTCTGCTCTCTCTGGATCTCCCATGCCCCCTCTAGCCAGTGTCGGCATTGGGGAGGGGGGGGCAAACTGGGCAATTGCCCAAGGCCCCCATTGTCTAAGGGGCCCCCTGCTTCAGTGCTGCTGTTCAGCTGAACGTCCGAGAAAGCAAATCAACAGACAGCTGAACAGCTGCACTTTACAATGCAGTGTACGGTCTCCTCCCTCACATATAAGAGAAATCATTACCCTAGTGCTGACAGGACCTGCGATGATGTCACCTGCAGGAGGCGGAGCTCAGCAGAGAAGAGGGGGATGAAGGACCTGAGATGACCTCACCATCATGTGACCAGAGAGGGAGGCGTTTTTTTAATTTTTTTTTTTTTTTTTATTTTTTATATTAAATATCCACACTGCTGGGGGGAACAGGGAAGGGGAAAAGGAGATCATTATATATAGCATGAATAAAACGTAACTTTGATTCTTAATTTTTGAATAATTAATCAATGATCGACCCGTTTAGGACAAACTACGATACGAACAAACGGACAAAAAGAATGGTGGGAGAAGGACAGAGTAAGGGAGAGGACAAACGCGAGGGACCCCACTAACCCTATGGGAACCCTCACTATCACCTCAGCCCACAGGAACACCCTGATGGTGGATGGCCTGTGGTCCCGTACCTACCCTGACTCTCCCTAGAAAGACCCTAAGACCTCCCAACGCGTTTCCCCTAGAAAAGGTTCATCAGGGGAGAGATAATGGGTGAAGAAACATATAAAAACACACAATGAACATATACGTCATAGAGAAAAAACGATAAACCACCCAACAACGGGTGCACAAATTTTTCTTGATCACAGGCTATTAAATTAGATAATTGATCGCCTATGGCACCAATGTCAACAGCTTATATTGTTATAGCAAATGTACACTGATACAATAACTCCAAAGGTCCCCCTACCAAAAGGGGCTAGATACAAAGACACAAAGACGTCAATTGATAATTGCTCAAATGCCAGTTCCCCAAAGTCCCAGATATAAGATTAACAATGTCATATACTGTGAACCATGTCTAGAAAAAAACATATATAGGGATGAACGATGTCATATATCGTGAGCCGTACTTATATGCAGATATCACAAATCCCCATAGGACTAAAAAAGCTGCTCTGATTATCACCATAAATTCTGTTACACATTGTGCCTCAGATAAAACCTGCTCCTATTACCAACCAAGGAATATACCTCAATGTGTTTAGGTGGTTAAAACATAGGTAGCACACCGGTCCAAAGGACCTCTAACTTATCTCTGGGTGAGGAGGTGATAAATCGCATGTATGGCCACCGCTGGTAGGGGGAAGCTGGTGCCGAGCCTGACATCCTGGGAGCAAAATTGCTACTCAGGGACCTGAACTCGTTTTTATTAGGCTTGCTTAATTGTTTAATTATGCACACATTCTAAGGCTGGGTTCACACCTGAGCGTATTCGGTATGCGCTTTTTACAGGTGTTTTTATCAGGCGTTTGAGGCGTTTTTGTATTTTGGAAACGCTCTTAATAAGCGCGTTTGTGTGATTGACAACAGAGGCATCCAATGAAAAACTGCCTTGAGGTGTCCAATGAAAGAGACTTCCTGCGGAGCTATTTCCTGTGTGTTTTCCTGTGTGAGTAGAGTGTGGAACAGTCTGTAACCATGGATCTCCGCAAAAGACGGCAAACAGCAGCTATAGTAGCAGCAGTGCATATTATGCGTTTGAGGAGAAGGAGACTGAACAGGCGACGGTTCTGGGTCCATCCAGTGATGGTGAATCGACAGCAGAGAGGACAGTTCTGGGCGATGTACGAAAGCCTTCGTGCACATGAGGAGAATTTTTTTCCTACACACGGATGTCAATAAACAGGTTAGTACATATACAAAGCTTATTGTTGTGGTGTCTAATGGTAGCATGCTAAATTCTTTTTTTTTGTCTCATAATTTTTTTTTTACAGCAGCATTGATGAGCTCCTGGGATTGATTTGGAACGGCAGGAGACATTCATGAGGGACAGCATAGCACCAGTGGAAAGACTACTCATAACGTTGCGGTAAGTAGACAAATCACTGCACAAATAATCCTGTGCTGCAGGTTGTGACCTATGTGTGTTTGTAGGGGGTATGGCATGTGTGACTGTCCGAAATGTGTAGCACAACCATACCTAGTTTAACCACATTCAAATAAACGCCCAACCCCCCAAAATATAACCAAAAAGACACCAACGCTTGAGAGTTAAATATTAATAAAATATTAATAAAATTATAATAATAATAATTAAAAGTGCAAACGTTGCAAAGAAACAAGCGCAAAATTTCTATAAAACAAAGTCTAAATACAAAGACAAGGTGCATGGCATTTTGGCTCCTCAATGTAGTTAAACACCCTGGAGGCCAAAATGAAAAAGGTGCCTAGAGTGACAGATCAAATAACTCACAAGTTTTGATATTGCGAGAAGGCAAAGTCCGGCGCGTCCTCCTGCATCTCCTCCCTCATGCCACATGAGCGGGCACCAATCTGAGTTTGTGTGGTGGTGGTGGTGCTGTGCCCCAGATTGGTGGAGAGATAACCATAGGACGATTGTGTTTGTGGCTGCCATGTGTCGTGATGGTGTTGGATGGGTGTTTGTGGGTATGTTTGAGATGTGTGTATGTGATGGGTGGTGCATGTAGAGGTGCAGTATTCTGATGTGTGGTACCTTCAGGTGGAATGAAGGAGTGGATACAGCATGTTATTGCTTCCCGTACTTCTGTCTGTCGACTTCTGGGCACCCTTTTCATTTTGTCCTCCAAGCTGAGGAGGAAAAGGGCCTTGCACGATAGCCTTGGGGCCGGATGGGCCATGGCATCCAGGCAATCAATCAGCCGGTCCTCCTCTCGTTCAGGCCTCTTTCTCCATGATCTCGGATTGGCCCAACCACTGGTCGGTTCCTGGGCAGGTGGGGCAGTAGGTGTGGGGGTTAATGATGGTGATGTTGGATTTGGCGGTGGTGTACTTTGAGGCCCAGTAGAGACGCAGGCGTCGCTTTCCCTGGTGGCCTCCTCATCTTCCTCATCCTGCCTCTCTGTAGCTATCCAACTACTGTTAGTGCTGTAAAAAGTAAAGTATATATAAGTACGTGCAATATAGGATTATGAATGTACTGTCACACATAACCCTCAAACATTCATATAGAATTTACCTACCTACGCATCTCTGTGCAGGGCACTAAAAAAGCCAATTGCTCAGAGTGAATGTAGCTTGCTGGGGCCATTGCAGCAGCTCCGCTTCTGAACTCCCGTTCCTTTCGTCAGTGCTACATGAAGGCATCCTTGAGGCTCTTCTATTTTAACTTCAGGGTATTGACTGTTGAAAAAAGATAAACATAAACTAATGTAATTTATCTTTCCTTTTCCATATCTTAGGTATTTAGCAACTGGACAGTCATTGGTCAGTCTGCACTATGCCTTCGTGATTGGTAAATCGACAGCAAGCGACATCATCCGAGAAACATGCAGTGCCATATGGGATGTACTTCATGCGGTTGTGATGTCCAAACCGAACAAGGATGAGTGGCAGAAAATTGCCCACACATTTTACCAAACATGCTAATTTCCTAATTGTGTGGGGGCGCTAAACGGAAAGTATATCCTTGTGATAAAACCCAAGAGGAGTGGCAGTAGATTTTTTAATTATAAGAAATACTTTTCCGTTGTCCTTTTTGCCGTATCTGATGCCAACTACTGCTTCAGATACATAAATGTTGGATCATATGGAAGCAGCTCAGACTCTGCAGTATTCACTCATTCAGAATTTGAAAGAATGTTGAATACCAATGCTCTGGACCTCCCGGGGAACACCAAGCTGCCTGGCACCGCTGATCCGGCTATGCCTTTCGTATTTGTAGGTGACGAGGCATTTGCTCTGGGTGAGCATCTTATGAGGCCCTACTCAAGCCGAGGACTGTGCCTTGAGAAAAGGGTATTTAATTATAGACTAACCAGAGCTCGCAGGGTGGTGGAGTGTGCATTTGGCATACTGTCAAACAAATGGTGCTTTCTGCATTCTCCAATCAACCTGAAATTTGAGAACACCATCTCTGCGGTTAAGGCAGTTTGTTGCCTTCACAATTTTGTCCGACAAAGGGATGGATTCAATCTTGCGGATTCATTGGTGCATTCCATGGAGAGTACAAATTGCACTGGCGTCCGTGGTACCACACATGGAGCCACCATTAGGGACAAGTTTGCGACCTATTTCATATCACCGGATGGGGAGGTGCCATGGCAATTGCAAGCTATACAAGCTTCATTATTATAAAAAAGACTTTGCCTTCTCTTTGCTCTGTGGTGCATTGTGTACTTGTATTTTGTATTAATAAAGTTGATTTAGATTAGACTGTTGTGAACACCTTTTTTTTTATATTGACAATTTGCATCTTACAATTATGGGCACACCCACTCTCAAATTGCGTTGTTTCTGAGTGTATTTTTATGTGATTTCTGAGTAGAACTCAGACTGCTTATGTCACCACCAGCCACCACACAAAATGGAGGCTGGTGGTGACATCAGCAGTCTGAGTTCTACTCAGAAATCACAAATACCCTCAAAAACAATGCATGCAGTTTACTGTGCATATAATATATATACTAATGATCACACATGGAGGAATAATGATCCATTTATTAAAAGGCCGAATGCACACGGCCGTGTTGCAAGGCCGAGAGTGGTCCGTGGTATGCCGGGCTGGATTCCTGTTCAGAGCAGGAGCGCATGGCGTCATTGGTTGCTATGATGCCGTGCACTTCATGCCGCCGCTGCTGTACAGTAATTAATACACTCGTATAGTGTATTACTGTAGTGCAGCGGCGGCATGAATCGCACGGCGTCATAGCAACCAATGACGCGGTGCGCTCCTGCGCTGAACAGGAATCCAGCCCGGCATACCACGGACCGCTCTGCCTTGCAACACGGCCGTGTGCATTCGGCCAAATACACATGACAATGTCTGTACCTTTTGCCTCTTTCACTTGCTTTGTCAAACTATCCCATTCTGGCCATATATTATTTCCAATGGCTTCCCAGGCCTGCTGCCTGATTCTCCTATTCTTGTACGCAGGATCCTGCATACAAGAATCGCCTCTCCTGTACCAGCCGAATCAGGGTCTCACTGTTTATGGCTTGATCCTCCATCATGTCGGCTGTGAGAAATGTGGCTGGTCTGTTGTCAAGTGAGAAACGCGCGTACGTACACGCGTTTTTAAATGAGGAAACAAGAAACGCCCATTTAGGCGCGTTCCCGCTGAAGTCTATGGGCGGGAACGCGCGACAATACGCCCCAAAGAAGCTCCTGTACTTCTTGGGGAATAGGGAGTTTTAAGACGCGTTCATGCGCGCTGTAAAACACTCAGGTGAGAACCATGCCCATAAGGAATCATTGGTTTTTGCCTGTTGAGCGTTTTACAGCGCGTAGGAACGCGTTGTAAAACGCTCAGGTGTGAACCCAGCCTAAAGCTTACTTGCCTGATGACCCACATCCGGTCAGTGGAACGCACATTAACTTCACCTGTCCACTGCCGGCTCTTCCCCTCTGTGAAGCATCTGCTTCACTTCCGGTAATTGGAACGCATCTTGTGTTTCACCTGCCACCGACTTCCTGTCAATGGAACGCAAAATGCGTTCCACAGTGATGCCGATGACATAGTAAGTCAGGAAGGGAGAAGATCTGTTTATTATGGTGTTTCTGGACATATTGGTCCTGCGTTATTAATACCTAAAGTATAGGGGGGCATTCCATTAGTAATACTATATAATTAGGTGCCAAGATTTCAATTTTGAGCACACTTCTGGCTATAATGAGGTGGACCACTTAGATTAGGCAAAGATAAATCATTATACAATTAGCGGCTGTATGATTCAAATAATGTCGCCACTCAAATAGAATTATATATTAATTATGAATATACATATTAAGACACTTCCCGTGTCGATTCAATGGCCAGAAACAACCCCCCCAAAAAATAAATAAAAAAAACTTATTAAGAGTCAAAGAACAGAAAAAGGTTTATTATGAAACAAAACCATGTCCTCATCGTCGCTACACCAGGGAAACAGGATCTCACAGGAAACATGAGAATGTCAGTCTCTCATTAAGGCCATTGGGGAACTGGGACCGTAGACGAAAATCCATTCTGACTCCCTTTGGAGAATCCGTCTGTCTCTGCAAGAGACCAGAATCAAAAAAAACTCCTTATCCCAAAAAACGATAAGCAAGAGAAAGACGTTGGTATAATTTGGATTATATCTACGTTCGATACAGCCAACAAGGGAATGAGGAATATTCTTAATGAATTCTGGCCCATTCTGAGGATGGATCCGGGATAGATGTGGTCCTTCCACGTCCTAGCATTACTTTTCGTAAAGGGAGGAGCCTACGTGACTGTCTTGTTTACAGCCATTTTTCTGCCACCAAGAAAGAAGGCACTTGGTTGGATCGCAAACCCTTGGGGATCTTCAAATGTGGCAGATGTAAAGCTTGTAGATATAGCCATAACACGAAATCCAACATCTGTTCTGTCACGGGAAAGGAATATTATATCATAGATTTCGTGAACTGTAGAACCAAGGGTGTAGTGTACCTATGCCAATGCACATGTCCGATGGATTATATTGGCAAAACATTTAGAGAACTGTGTCGTCGGATATGTGAACATATTAATGATATAGAAAAAAATAAAAAGATACTCCGATCGCTAACCATATGGTGGAAGTGCATGGCGGAAGCCCTCAGGTTCTCGGCGTTAGAGGTCATACATAAGTCAGTCAGAGAGGAGGGGGGACTGGAACCGACGGATTCTCCAAAGGGAGTCAGAATGGATTTTCGTCTACGGTCCCAGTTCCCCAATGGTCTCAATGAGAGACTGACATTCTCATGTTTCCTGTGAGATCCTGTTTTCCTGGTGTAGAGATGATGAGGACATGGTTTTGTTTTCATAATAAACATTTTTCTGTTTTTTGACTCTTAATATGTTTTTTTTGGGGGGTTGTTTCTGGCCATTGAATCGACACGGGAAGTGTCTTAATATGTATATTCATAATTAATATATAATTCTATTTGAGTTATTTGAATCATACAGCCGCTAATTGTATAATAATTTATCTTTGCCCAATCTAAGTGGTCCACCTCATTATAGCCAGAAGTGTGCTCAAAATTGAAATCTTGGCACCTAATTATATAGTATTACTAATAGATCGCCCCCCTATACCTTAGGTATTAATAACGCAGGACCAATATGTCCAGAAACACAATAATAAACAGATCTTCCCCCTTCCTGTCTTACTATGTCATCGGCATCACTGTGGAACGCATTTTGCATTCCATAGACAGGAAGTCGGCGGCAGGTGGAGCAGATGCCTCACAGAGGGGAAGAGCCGGTGTAATGCCAGATCTATAGAGATTGCCGAAAGTCTATAGCGGAAGTCATGTGGTGCGCTGCGCAAGCGCACTTCCACTAATTATCCCTGCACGGTGTGCTACCTATGTTTTAACCACCTAAACACATTGAGGTATATTCCTTGGTTGGTAATAAAAGCAGGTTTTATCTGAGGCACAATGTGTAACAGAATTTATGGTGATAATCAGAGCAGCTTTTTTAGTCCTATGGGGATTTGTGATATCTGCATATAAGTACGGCTCACAGTATATGACATCGTTCCACCCTATATATGTGTGTTTTCTAGACATGGTTCACAGTATATGACATCGTTAATCTTATATCTGTGACTTTGGGGAACTGGCATTTGAGCAATTATCAATTGACGTCTTTGTATCTAGCCCCTTTTGGTAGGGGGACCTTTGGAGTTATTGTATCAGTGTACATTTGCTATAACTATATAAGCTGGTGATATCGGTGCCATAGGCGATCAATTATCTAATTTAATAGCCTGTGATCAAGAAAAATTGGTGTACCCGGCATTGGGTGGTTTATCGTTTTTTCTCTATGACGTATATGTTCATTGTGTGTTTTTATATGTTTCTTCACCCATTATCTCTCCCCTGATGAACCTTTTCTAGGGGAAACGCGTTGGGAGGTCTTAGGGTCTTTCTAGGGAGAGTCAGGGTAGGTACGGGACCACAGGCCATCCACCATCAGGGTGTTCCTGTGGGTTGAGGTGATAGTGAGGGTTCCCATAGGGTTAGTGGGGTCCCTCACGTTTTTCCTCTCCCTTACTCTGTATTTCTCCCACCATTCTTTTTGTACGTTTGTTCGTATCGTAGTTTGTCCTAAACGGGTGGATCATTGATTAATTATTTAAAAATTAAGAATAAAAAGTTACGTTTTATTCAAGCTTACTGTGATCCAGTTTTTCTACATTGCATGAATTCACAACTATAAATATGTATATCCTCAGCGAGGTTAAAAGAGATCATTATATATACTTGGCACTACAGGGGAGGAATGGATGAGCATTATATGCATACTGGCACTATGGTCGAACATTATATATGCATGCACTATGGGGGAAGCATTACATATTGGAACTAGTGGGGGGCACTACAGGGGGACATTAGAGCCACTGGGAGCATTATGGTTATATTATTACTACTAGGGTACTGTAGGAGCGTTATTATTTGACGCAATATGGAGGGCATTGCTACTAATGGGGGCTATCTTGGGGAGTATTATCACTATTGGGGGCACCATTACTATTGGGGGCAGTCTGGGTATATAGTATAGTATAGTGTTTGTGGACATGGTGGGGGAGCACAATATTTCTGATTCCTTTTGAATCCACTTCTGACACTGGCAAAAAATTCTGCAGGCAGATCTGCTTCAAAACATTGTCCAAAAAACTCTGCGTGGCCATACCATACCAGTTTAGACTCGTATGTTCTTTTTCAGCTAGATGCTCGCGTCACATGATAAGAATTTAGCATTGTTTTGCAGCGACCTGGACCGCAGGGGCAATGTGTGAGTGTGGGGTGCCGATGGGTGTAGTAGTTGTTACTCACGGTTTAGCAGAACTCCCTAGGCCAGCGAATAGCACCGGAATCCTTCGGAGCACAATTTGGTGTTGAGAGATCTCCTGCCACATGTTGGTCGAGGTGTTCTTGGTGGTACAGGGTTTTAGGTCCAGGGTTGGGTGCAAATGAGGTGGGGGAAAAAAGGAGTCAGTTTAGATTATTTAACTGGAACTTCTACAGTGAACCACTTGCCTTGAGGTAGATGTACACGTTCATGGACATAGCAGAAGTAGTTGTAATCCATATAAAGCACATTACACTTTAGATCTTACTTCTGCTGCAATTCCTGTTAACAGGCTCAGTAGTGGTACTAACAGTAGGGATGAGCGAACTTGTGTTTGAAGTTCGCTGTACAAAGTTCATGTTCGGGTTATCTAAGAATTCCATTATGGATTCCGCTACCATGGACGATAAGTTATGGTCCGTGGTAGAGGAATCCATAATGGAATTCTTAGGCTACTTTCACACTAGCGTTCGGGTGTCCGCTTGTGAGCTCCATTTGAAGGGGCTCACAAGCGGCCCCGAACGCATCCGTCCAGCACTAATGCATTCTGAGTGGACGCGGATCCGCTCAGAATGCATCAGTCTGGCGGCGTTCAGCCTCCGCTCCGCTCAGCAGGCGGACACCTGAACGCTGCTTGCAGCGTTCGGGTGTCCACCTGGCCGTGCGGAGGCGTGTGGATCCGTCCAGACTTAAAATGTAAGTCAATGGGGACGGATCCGTTTGAAGATGACACACTATGGCTCAATCTTCAAACGGATCCGTCCCCCATTGACTTTCAATGTAAAAGTCTGGACGGATCCGTTCTGAATATAATGCAGACGGATCCGTTCTGAACGGAGCCACCGTCTGCATTATATAAGCGGATCCGTCTCAGACGGATCCGCTCTGAACGCTAGTGTGAAAGTAGCCTTAGATAACCCAAACCTTGTATGCTGCATTTCAAACACAAATTCGCTCAACACTAACAGGCTTCCTTTTGTTGGTATGAGAGTCCTCCTATCTGTGCTCACTGGTCCACTTGCTAACAGCCAGGTACTGGGTAATAGTCCATAGAGGAATGTGGTAAAACACAGTTTTGTGCTTAGTTGTCAGGCCATGTCCAGGTGCTTTGAGGCTTCTCCTGGTCACAGGTGCTGTGGAGCCCATAAGCTAAAGACTAGTGTTTAGCGAACTGGTGTTTTAAGTATCGACTAATCCATAACGAGATTCTTCGATAACCCGAACATCGGATGCTGAACTTAAAACACAAGTTTGCTCAACACTACTAGAGATGAGCGAATTTCTAAAAAATTTGATTTGACCGGTTTGCCGAATTTTTCTAAATTTATTATTTTCCGAATTTATTTGTGGTGAATTGCATAAAAAAAACTTCCATTTCCTGACTGTGAGAGCCTGTATAGTGGTGTAGAACACTGTGCCTTGCAGTAACACCCATAGGGAGTCTGCTGTGGTAGTGAAACAATACTGTGAGTCCGTATGACATGCAGATGACAGGTGTCACTCTTAGAATCACTGAACACTTCACTTATTTGGGCAGTTACGGGGCCAAAACTGACCAAATAACTCAAGTGTGAACTCAGCCTTACAGGTAGATGTTAGCGCCAAGAAGAAGCGCACTACTTTCACACTGTTGTCAGCTGATTTCACATAGATGTCTACAGAACCTGTTCTATTAAGCGCTTATACAAGTAGAGCCCACCCCCCCCCCCGATAGAGTGGAGAAGGTGTCAGCAGTAAGTCTGTGTTGACGTCAATTATTTTGCCCTTCCTCTGATCCGTCAGAACAATAACCCTCAAAAAACGGATCCTGTCTGTTAAGCATCTGCCTTCACTCGGTTAGTATTTGGTCAGTAATCCATCAGTCAGGGCCGGCCTTTGGGGTGTGCGGGCTGTGCGGCCGCACAGGGCGCCATAGCAACAGGGGCGCCGGGCGGCCGACAGCCCGCAATGTAATATGGGCAGGCGAGGCGGCACTTATGTTTTCCCACGGGGCGGGCCCCGCCCCCTCCATCTCCCCCTCCCCCTCCATCTCCCCCTCCCCCTCCATCTCCCCCCTCCCCTGTATTCAGCAGGGGGCGCACGTTGCGGTTTAAAAAAAAAAAACTTGCTTATATAAGTTCGGGCGGCTGGCGGCGCCCCTCATTCTGCGCCGCCTGAGTGGCTGAGGCTGAGCGCCTGCCTGCGCCTGCTGTGTGCTGTTAATGTAGCGTGGCCGAGCTCTGTTCGATCCGCGGTACAGGAGCTTTTGTTTCCTGTACCCGGCCGGACTGACAGGAAGTGCTCACTTAGTGTGCACTTCCTGTCAGTCCGGCCGGGTACAGGAAACATGCTCCTGTACCGCGGATCGAACAGAGCTCGGCCACGCTACACTAGAGGTGGAAAAGAGAGTGAAAAGGGGGAGGGGGAGGGGGGGGGGAGAAATAATGAGAGTGATGGGGGGGGGAGGGGAGAAATAATGAGAGTGATGGGGGGGGGGGGGGAGAAATAATGAGAGTGATGGGGGGGGGGAGAAATAATGAGAGTGATGGGGGGGGGAGAAATAATGAGAGTGATGGGGGGGGGAGAAATAATGAGAGTGATGGGGGGGGGAGAATAATGAGAGTGATGGGGGGGGGAGAAATAATGAGAGTGATGGGGGGGGGAGAAATAATGAGAGTGATGGGGGGGGGAGAAATAATGAGAGTGATGGGGGGGGGGGGAGAAATAATGAGAGTGATGGGGGGGGGGGAGAAATAATGAGAGTGATGGGGGGGGGGAGAAATAATGAGAGTGATGGGGGGGGGAGAAATAATGAGTGCGGGGGGGGGAGAAATAATGAGTGATGGGGGGGGAGAAGAGAAATAATGAGAGTGATGGGGGGGGGAGAAATAATGAGAGTGATGGGGGGGGGGAGAAATAATGAGAGTGATGGGGGGGGGGAGAAATAATGAGAGTGATGGGGGGGGAGAAATAATGAGAGTGATGGGGGGGAGAAATAATGAGAGTGATGGGGGGGGGGGAATAATGAGAGTGATGGGGGGGAGAATAATGAGAGTGATGGGGGGGGAGAAATAATGAGAGTGATGGGGGGGGGAGAAATAATGAGAGTGATGGGGGGGGGGAGAGAAATAATGAGAGTGATGGGGGGGGGGGAGAAATAATGAGAGTGATGGGGGGGGGAGAAGAAATAATGAGAGTGATGGGGGGGGGGAGAAATAATGAGATGTGATGGGGGGGGGGAGAAATAATGAGAGTGATGGGGGGGGGGAGAAATAATGAGAGTGATGGGGGGGGGAGAAATAATGAGAGTGATGGGGGGGGGAGAAATAATGAGAGTGATGGGGGGGGAGAAATAATGAGAGTGATGGGGGGGGGAGAAATAATGAGAGTGATGGGGGGGGGAGAAATAATGAGAGTGATGGGGGGGGGAGAAATAATGAGAGTGATGGGGGGGGGGGGGGGAGAAATAATGAGAGTGATGGGGGGGGGGAGAAGAGAAATAATGAGAGTGATGGGGGGGGAGAAATAATGAGTGATGGGGGGGAGAAATAATGAGTGATGGGGGGGGGGAGAAATAATGAGAGTGATGGGGGGGGGGAGAAATAATGAGAGTGATGGGGGGGGGAGAAATAATGAGAGTGATGGGGGGGGGGAGAAATAATGAGAGTGATGGGGGGGAGAAATAATGAGAGTGATGGGGGGGAGAAATAATGAGAGTGATGGGGGGGGAAATAATGAGAGTGATGGGGGGGAGAATAATGAGAGTGATGGGGGGGGGGAGAAATAATGAGAGTGATGGGGGGGGGAGAAATAATGAGAGTGATGGGGGGGGAGAAATAATGAGAGTGATGGGGGGGAGAAATAATGAGAGTGATGGGGGGGGGGAGAAATAATGAGAGTGATGGGGGGGGGAGAAATAATGAGAGTGATGGGGGGGGAGAAATAATGAGAGTGATGGGGGGGGGAGAAATAATGAGAGTGATGGGGGGGGGAGAAATAATGAGAGTGATGGGGGGGGAGAAATAATGAGTGATGGGGGGGAGAATAATGAGAGTGATGGGGGGGGGAGAAATAATGAGAGTGATGGGGGGGGAGAATAATGAGAGTGATGGGGGGGGAGAATAATGAGAGTGATGGGGGGGAGAATAATGAGAGTGATGGGGGGGAGAAATAATGAGAGTGATGGGGGGGGGAAATAATGAGAGTGATGGGGGGGGAGAATAATGAGAGTGATGGGGGGGGGGGAGAAATAATGAGAGTGATGGGGGGGGGAGAAATAATGAGAGTGATGGGGGGGGAGAAATAATGAGAGTGATGGGGGGGGAGAAATAATGAGAGTGATGGGGGGGGGAGAAATAATGAGAGTGATGGGGGGGGGGAAATAATGAGAGTGATGGGGGGGGGAGAAATAATGAGAGTGATGGGGGGGGAGAAATAATGAGAGTGATGGGGGGGGGAAATAATGAGAGTGATGGGGGGGGAGAATAATGAGAGTGATGGGGGGGGGAGAATAATGAGAGTGATGGGGGGGAGAATAATGAGAGTGATGGGGGGGAGAAATAATGAGAGTGATGGAGGGGGGGAGAAATAATGAGAGTGATGGGGGGGGAGAATAATGAGAGTGATGGGGGGGGGGAGAATAATGAGAGTGATGGGGGGGGGAGAATAATGAGAGTGATGGGGGGGGGGGAGAATAATGAGAGTGACGAGGGAAGGGGGGGGGGGGGAGAGAGTGACAATGGAGTCCCCAGAGCCAGACTGCAGCCAGAGTCCAGATCATCTTATTGTCCTGGTGGTAAGTAGACAATGCAATATGTTTATTATTTAATTGTTTAGTTATTAGTGTTGAGCGAACTTCTGTTTTAAGTTCGGCGTCTAAAGTTCGGCTTCCGGTTAGCGGAGAATCCCGATATGGATTCCGACTTCCGTTGTGGTCCGTGGTAGCGGAATCAATAATCGGCCATTATTGATTCCGCTACCAGGGACCACAACGGTATTCGGAATCCATATCGGGATTCTCCGCTAACCGGAAGCCGGACTTTAAACGCCGAACTTAAAACACAAGTTCGCTCATCACTATTAGTTATTAATACTACATTGGAAACTAATTTTCTCAGCTGGACACCGGCCGACATGCGCTGGGGGCCTCACCAGCGGTTAGGGTAGGGAAAAAGCACTGGCCCGTACGTAAATTTTTCCCTTCCCTAACCGCTGGTGAGGCTCCCGGTGCATGCGCAGTGTCGGCCGGTGTTCAGCTGAAAACATCCATCCGATCACTGCGCATTGGCCCATAGTTTTTCCCTACCCTAACCGCCGGCGAGGCTCCTGGCGCATGCGCATTCTGCTGTGAAATTTCCCTAACCTGTCGTTGTGCGCCCTGCGCGATGCTGCACACCTCCTCACGTCATGTCCGGTGCGACCGGAAGTGACGAGGGTAGGGAAATCTCACGAACTAGGGAAGTATAACATTACACCGGCCTTTGGGGTGTGAGGGCTGGTAACTACTTGGTTGGATAGTCAGCCAGCCTATGCCATGATGCCAGCAACAAGCATTTTTTTTTTTTTTTTTTTTTTTTTTTTTTTGGGGGGGCGCCACAAGGTTAGCTCGCACAGGGCGCCTGAACACCTAAGGCCGGCCCTGCCATCAGTATTGCTAAAGCCAAAAAAACAGGAGTGGATCTGGGGTACTTAGGGCTCACCAGTGTAACTGATTCTGCACGCAAACTTATTTTTCTCCATGTCAGTACCGTTCACTTCACTTCAACGGAGCCTCAAAAAAAATAAAAAATAGATTAAAAAAAAGACTCGTGTGCATTCCGTGTCTGTATGTCCGCATGGCCGTTCTGCAAAATGATAGAACATGTCCTATTATTGTCGGAATTACAGACAAGGATAGGACTGTTCTATTAGAGGCCGGCTGTTCCACAGAATGTGGAATGCACACACCTGGTATCCATGTTTTGCGGATCCGCAATTTGCGGACTGTAAAACAACCAACTGTCATGTTCATGAGCACTTAGTGATAACAGAAACATTAAAGATGAAGTATGATGGCAGACATTCACAGCAAAATGCACAAACATACATGTGGCAGAATTTACACATATATGGATATCCTGCAGTTTAGGCTACTTTCACACTAGCTTTCGGGGCTCCGCTTGTGAGTTCCGTTTGAAGGCTCTCACAAGCGGCCCCGAACGGATCCGTACTGCCCTAATGCATTCTGAGTGGATGCGGATCCGCTCAGAATGCATCAGTCTGTCACCGTTTGTCCTCCGCTCAGCAGGCGGACACCCGAACGCTGCTTGCATTGCAGCGTTCGGGTGTCCGCCTGGCCGTGCGGAGGCAAACGGGATCCATCCAGACTTACAATGTAAGTCAATGGGGACGGATCCGTTTGAAGTTGACACAATATGGCTCAATTTCAAACGGATCCGTCCCCCGTTGACTTTCAATGTAAAGTCTGGACGGATCCGTCTGAGGCTACTTTCACACTTAGAATTTTTTCTAAACTATAATGCAGACGGATCCATTCTGGACGGATCCCATCGTCTGCATTATAGGAGCGGATCCGTCTGTGCAGACACCAGACGTATCCGATCTGAACGCAAGTGTGAAAGTAGCCTAAGTCAGTCAGAAACAAGACACCTGCAGCGCACACCAATCGCTCATTGGACAGATGTGGGACACAAGAAACTTATACATGGCTCACATGCCACTGATGCATATGTCACATACACCACATAGATCATATATAGCACACACACCAATCACACATAGGAAACACAAGGCACACACACCAAGACATTCATGCCCACCCCTATTAAGTGTAGCACAATTAAAAGGGGTTAAAGGGGGTGTCTCACATCAGCAATTGGCATTTATCACATAGAGAAAGTTAATACAAGGCACTTACTAATTTATTGTGATTGTCGATATTGACTCTTTTCCATCATAATATACACAGCACCAATCTGTGGTTATTACCACCGTAATCCAGCAGCGGTGGCCGTGCTTACACACTATAGGTAAAGGTGTTGGCCTATGAGCATTTCCAGCCTTTCCCTATAGTGTGTAAGCACGGCCACCACTGCTGGATTACATGGTGGTAATAACTACGGATACGTGTTGTGTATAATGTGATGGAAAGGAGTCAATATCGACAATCACAATACATTAGTAAGTGGCTTGTATTAACTGCATGATAAATGCCATTTACTGAAGTGAGACAAACCCTTTAACCCCTTTAAGCATAAATGTCTGGTATGAAATTTACCAAATCGTAACCTCCTCAGATTGCACATAATCTACAGTATATGTAAAAGGGTTATCCTACCATAATGACCTATTGCCTATCTACAGGATAGGTGATAAATATCAGATTGCTGAGCTCTTACTGCTGGAACACACACTGATCATGAAAAAAAGGGGTCCTGAGACATTCAATTACATTACCGCCAATCTATGTACACAAGAGTCTTAAGACCGGGTTCCCTTGATTATAGGGGTCCCAGCAGTTAGACCCCCATCAATCGGACACTTATCACCTGTCGTGTCATAGCTGTTAGACCTTTTCACATTCCCTATCCTTAAAAGGTTTTCTTTGGGTGAAAAAAAAAATATAAAAAACTCTGGCCCAAAATATGTGTCAAATTATAAAATAGAAATGCTCGTCTGTTAAAGGACCTGTGTTCACTTTTCTAGTTATTCTGTATCCACAGGATCGGGATAACTAAGTGATCCATGGGGGTCTGAATGCTGGAGCCCCCACTGATCCCCCTTCCTGATTGAGTGGCAGGTCGAGTATATGCCCTGCCTCTCCATCTATTCTCTATAGAGTTGCTGGAGATAGCAGAGTACAGCGCTGGCTATTTCCAGTGGTCCCAAAGAAAATAAATGGAGCAGCAGGGCGTAAGTGTGGACTCCCACACCAATCAAAAAGGATCAGTGGGGGTCGCAGAATCGGACCCCACAAACTTTAACAAAGGAAAAGCAAAGTGAGCAAAGGGCACAAACGGAGGGTCATAACTGAAACAGAGGCATTAGGGTCACCTGAAGCAGGGTAATAGTGGGGATCCTGGAGCAGGGGTAACTGGAGAAGAGGAAATATTAGCGGTTCATTTAGAGTGGGGGGCATTTATGAGGGTGCACCTAAAGCAGAGGCATTGGGGGGAACCTAGGGCAGAGTCCGCCCAATTCCACTCTGAACTCTGCAGAGAGCAGCACACATACATAGATCTGAGTCTACTATAAACAAATCCCCTATTTCCCCCTTACAGTCTCCTACAGCTCACTACTGTCACACACCTGAGAAATCAGCCCAGTACTGCAGAGGAGTCCTTCTCTCCAGCAACCACAGTTTTCTGACAGCAGGGAGGGCAGGAGAATGGCCAGACATGTTATCTACTCCTTCACTGCTAGCAGCCCGGGAAGTTTAGAAGATATGCAGGGCCTCCGGTACAATTTACACCAGTAGGAGGCTGCATTACCATGCGATACTTCCACCTAGTGGCTACAACAATTAACTCTCCTGAGAAAAAAAAAAATTACTCCTATGTCTATTACCATGCACAGGAGGCCTACCGAGGAATCCCCCGCCTCCCCGGTGGGCCAGTGTTGAGTTTTGGAGTACCGCACACCTGTATGGTTCACTGGTGCTTGCAAGGACTTCTTCAGTCACACTATAATAGTAAGGAAGTTGCAGCACACAGTTTTTCTTGATGCTATTAAGTTTTAATTTCACATTTTTATCTTTTCACATTTTTTAAACATGGTTAAAGTTCCGGTGCAATATTCACAGCAGTGAAGGTAGAAGATGAACGACCAAACGTTTCGGCCTTTCACGGCCTTCTTCAGTGGTCTAAATCTTAAATGCTGTGTGTCAGGGGTAAAGCGCTGGTGGGCCAGTCCGAGCCTGGTTTTGCATCTCCGAGCCTGGTTTTGCATCTCATTTTTCCCTCCTTCTGACAGATCAGAAGAAGGGTCAAATAAATGATGTCAGCCAGGCCGAAAGCCAAAGTAGTGGCCCAGTCATGAAGTGGGGAACAGCATGAGAAGTCCACAGAGTGGCTTTATGACAGAGTCTGGAGGTGGCAGCAGCATCAGGAGGAGGTCACAGAGTGGCACAATGACAGTGTGGAGGTGGCAGCAGCATCAGGAGGACACCACAGGGTGGCACAATCACTGTAGGTGGCAGCAGCATCAGGAGGCCACAGAGTGCCACAATGACAGAGGGTGGAGGTGTTGGCAGCAACATCAGGAGGAGGCCACAGGGTGTCACAATGACAGTGTGGAAGTGGTAGCAGTAACAGGAGGCCACAGGGTGGCAAGGTGACATAGTGTGGAGGTGGCAGCAGCATCAGGAGACCACAGGGTGGCAAAGTGACATAGTGTGGAGGTGGCAGCAGCATCAGGAGACCATAGAGTGACCCAGTGACAGAGTGGGGAGGTGGGTGGCAATACCAGTACCAGCTGAAGATGGTGGGTGAAAGAAGGAGCACTTGGCATCAGATGTGTGGCAGCATCAGAATAGTAGCTGAGGCAAGTGCCAGAAGAAACCTTGTCAAAGTGTTGGTGTGGCACAATGGATGATCTAGTCTGTGATGCATCAGGCATTGGTGGGTGGAAATCCTGGCTGATCCACGCCTGATTCATCTTAACAAAGGTCAGTCTCTCCACATTTTGGGTCTACAGGCGAGTTCTTATTGGGGTAGCTATGGCCTCCGCTGCACTAAAAACCTGCTCTGATGCCACACTACTGGCCAGGAAGGACAGTTTTTCCATGGCAAACTCTGCCAGTTGCTGCCACAAATCTAGTTTGGCTGCCCAGTAGTCCAGCGGATCTTTATTGTGGGGTGGCAGGGTGCTGTCCAAGTATGCAACCACCTGCTGGTTCAGGTGCTGCTCCAGGTCTAGCTGCTGCTGCTGCTGGCAAGTAGTTTCTTCACTAGGCAGGTGAAGAAAGCTGCCCATCAGCGACTCTAGATTCAAGTTGCTGCTGATGGAGTGGGTACTGCTCCCAACCCTCTACCCTGTAACAGCAGCCATGGCAGAGGAACGTGAGTGCTGAGGACCCCCTGGTCAGACCTGCGAGAGGATGGATGATGGAGCAGATAGGCAGCGGCCAACTGACTACATAGGATGTCTCTATAGTAGATCAGTTTGTCCTCCCGCTCAGCGGGGGTAAAAAAGGCCCCCATTTTAGAACTTTAGCGAGGGTCCAGCAAGGAGGAGAACCAGAAGTCATTCCTCTGCCGAATGGTGACAATTTGGCTGTCACTACGCAAGAAAGTGAGCATGCAATGGGCCATTTGTGTAACTGACTCAGGAACTCCCTGCCTCCATCTCGACTGCATACTGCCACGGTGTGTCTGGGCCTCTGCCTCTTCTTCCCCATTGCCTTGTAGCTCCTCTGGCTGCTCCTGCTCCTCCTCTCACCTATGTAGAAAAACCACCTATTTCACTACATATTGCTTGTGCTCCAATGTCCTCCTTCTCCAATTCAGCCCCCACAGGACTCATGTGGCCATGAGATCTAGGCGCCACATCTCCAGTCCCCTGACCAGCCAGATTTACTAGTATCTGCTCCAGGACATGAAGCAGGAGAATGACGTTGTTCATCCCGTAGTCCTGGCGACTAACCAATAACGCGGCCTCCTCAAAGAGCCTGAGTAAACGGCAGGTGTCACGCATGAGCTGCCACTGGCTGACATTAAAGTTACACAGGGGAGTACTCCTGTCCACTTAGATCATCAAAAAAATCATTTATGGCCTTTCTCTGTTCTTATAGTCGATCCAACATATCGAGGGTGGAATTCCAATGGGTGGAAACGTTGCATATCAGCCTATGTTGGGGGATGCGGTGGTTCTGCTGCTGCAGTTCAAGGAGGGTGTGCTTTGCGGTGTACAAGTGGCTGAAGTGCATGCAAAGTTTCCTGGCCATTTTTAGGATGTCTTGCAGATGGGTTGAAGACTTCAGGAACTGCTTGACAACCAGATTGAACACATGTGCCGTGCATTTTATGTTTAAATAGTGTAAAAATAAGTTAAAACTTTGAAAAAAAAGAATTTTTTCACATCACCATATACTGACCCCCCCATAACTTTTTTATAGTTATGTCTACTGAGCTGTGTGCGGAACAATCTTTAGTTTTTATCAGTACCATTTTGGAGTGTGTGTGAGTTTATCACATTTTATTACATTTTTGGAGTAAGGTAAGCAATGAAAAAATGGCGATGCGGTTATGCCCATGATGTTTATATTTTTGGTTATTTATGTATTTTTTATTCTACAGAAAGGGGGATGATTTAAACCTTTTTTATATTTTTTACTTTTTTATGGTTTTTTTTAGCTTTTTTTTATTATTCTGTACCATTATGCTTATTATATGTCTATATTGGTACAGAATTACTCATCTCTTATGGCCGCCTGCTGGCCAGAATGAGAACTGCAGCTTCAATACACTGGATCTCTTCAGAGAGACCCAGCATATTGAAATCAATTACTGGCATCCTCATTGGCCATAGAGGATGCTGGTAAAAAGTGGGTTTTTCACCCTTTAGATGTCGTGATCACACTTTATTACGGCATCTAAAAGGCATTAATGATCGCAATCTGCAATTAGCCGTGGGTCTTTGCTGTTTGAAACAGCACAGATTCGCCAGCAATGGCACCTGCTGCACGCACGAGCAGACGCCATGGTTGCCCATCGCTCCAGTGCCGCACATGTACGGCGCTGGTAGCAAAGGGGTTAAAAAAATAGTTTGGGAAAAAAAAAAAAAATTTGAAAAATGGCTTCGAAACTTCTAAGCCTTCGAATGTCCTAAAAAATTAAAATGACATTTACAAAATGATGCCAACATAAAGGGAATGTTGATTCATAACTATTTTATGAGTAATTACTATGCTTGAACCGTAGAGAGCAGCTTCTAGAATTGAACAACACAGGTGAAACTCGAAAAATTTGAATATCGTGCAAAGTTTATTTATTTCAGTAATGCACTTTAAAAGGTGAAACTAACATATGACATAGACTCATTACATGCAAAGCGAGATATTTCAAGCTTTTATTTGGCATAATTTGGATGATTATGGCTTACAGCTTATGAAACCCCAAAGTCACAATCTCAGGTACCCTTTGCTCAGGGGTATGGATTAATTAGCTGACTAGAGTGTGACACTTTGAGCCTAGAATATTGAACCTTTTCACAAAATTCTAATTTTAAGCGGCATTAATGCAATTCCTTTTAGTTTGCATTACTGAAATAAATGCACTTTTGCACGATATTCTGGGTATATAGTATAGCATAGGGTTTGTGGACATGGTGGGGGAGCACAACTGGCACTGTATTGGGGGTAGCTTCAAGAGGTTCTCCGGGTTTTTTCATATTGATAACTTATCCTTAGGATAGGTACTCAATATTAGATCGGCGGACAGCCAGAGGAGCTACAGGGCAATGAGGAAGAAGAGGCAGAAGCCCAGACACACCGTGGCAGTATGCAATCTAGATGGAGGCAGGGAGTTCCTCTGAGTCAGTTGCACAAATGGCCCAATGCATCATGCTCACTTACTTGCGTAGTGACAGCCAAATGGTCACCATTCGGCAGAGGAATGACTTCTGACTCTCCTCCTTGCTGGACCCTCGCTACAGTTCTAAAATGGGGGCCTTTTTTACCCCCGCTGAGCGGGAGGACAAACTGATCTACTATAGAGACATCCTATGTAGTCAGTTGGCCGCTGCCTATCTGCGCCATCATCCATCTTCTCGCAGGTCTGACCCAGGGCCGTCTTTGCCGCAGGGCAAAAGGGGCAGCTGCCCCGGGCCCAGTTGCTCATGGGGGCCCTGGCCCAACTCGCGACTCTGACTCAGGACTCATGTGTATCTAATATGCAGCAGCCAGCAGAGCAGCACAGTCTACTCTTCACAGACTATGAGAGTGAGACTAGACAACTTGAACTTCAGAGAAGGCGAAGCACTTCGGCCCCCCGCCCCCATCACTCACGTGGTAAAAGGGGGTGTGTCGTCTCGTCTGTGTGAGTCACCGCAGCCTAGTGAAGCGCCACGGCGGAGCAGGCATCAGCAGGGACTAAGTCCCCGCCTCCGGTCCGGAGGCTAAAGGGATTGGGTGGCGGTGGTGAGTGAGTCACAGCCTCACGTGACGTGACCACTTACCAGACAAGAACCAGACAGTCTCAAGTCACTGACCTGCTGACCTGACCTACCTAATATAGTACAGTCAGCCAGCCAGAGTCGACCTGCCACTGCCGCGCCAGGAGGGGAGGACAGGACTGAGGAGGAGGTGAGCAAAAAGCAGTGGCACGCTGCGCATAGGCATATATGATATTGACTTTATTTTATATTAGAAGAAACCGTTCAGGTCACCAGATCCGAGTCTCCGACCATTCATAAATTTGTGGTGGATTATTATAGAGAGCCCCAGGCGACATAAGGGGTTGGGTTCTTCTCTCTGTCTGACTCTGCTGCTGAACTGTGGCCTGGGGCCATCACTTGCCACATTTACTAATCTTTGCTCAGGGGGGCCCTCATGGTGTGGACTGGTCATTTTCACTAAGGAATAGTTTAACCATTTATGTGCAAAAGAGAAAATAAGAAGTCAGCTTCAATCAGATATCTGTCCACACCATGAGGGTCTATGAGGGCCCCCCCTGAGCAAAGATTAGTAAATGTGGCCGGCCGGCCCCAGTTCAGCAGACAGAGAGAACCCAACTCCTTTGTCTCCCATCTCTATAATAATCCCCCACTAATGGGGTTATTTAAATTACTGGTGGAGTATTAGAGAGACGGGAGACAAAGGAGTTGGGTTCTCTTTGTCTGCTGAACTGTGGCCTGGGGCCACCACCTGCCATATTTACTATTTTTTGCTCAGGGGGGCCCTAATGATGTGGACTGGACTGGTCATTTTCACTAAGGAATATAGTTTAACCATTTATGTGCAAAAGAGAAAATAAGAAGTCAGCTCCAATCAGATATCTGCACATAGACCAAGACTCTGGGTCTATGCAGATATCTAATTGGAGCTGACTTAGTGACCTCTTTTTTTCTCTTTTGAACATAAACGGTTAAACTATATTCCTTAGAAAAAAATGACAAGTCCACACCATGAGGGCCCCCCCCCTGAGCAAAGGGTGACACCAGCCATAGCAACGCCACTGCCTCTATCTGTAAGTCGCTGGAGTGCACGGCAGGCTCGCTTTTCTGAAGGAAGTGGAACTGTGAACTGTCTGAACTCTGAACGGCTGTACAGTCGGTAGTGGCATGTGACACATGTGGCAATAATAATGTGTCTGGTAAAGACCTGTGTCATGTCATGTGTGATGTGCATCCCAATTATGCCATACATACGTGTACAGATACTGGTCCTGTACTCCTGTGAGGCTGCAAGGCAGGGGTGTGGTGTGAACCACTCCTGAGACTGCATGTGCTTAGGCCTCATGCACACGGCCGTTGTTTGGGTCCGCATCCGAGCCACCGTTTTGGCGGCTCGGATGCAGACCTATTCACTGTGTGTTGTGGTGGAGGGCGTGATTGCATGCTAGGGTGTGTGAAGGCGGGATCCAGGAGGCCCAAGAAAATTCTTGCCCAGGGTCCAATCAATATTGAAGACGGCCCTGGTCTGACCAGGGGGTCCTCAGCGCTCACGTTCCGCTGCCATGGCTGCTGTTACAGGGTAGAGGGTTGGGAGCAGTACCCACTCCATCAGCAGCAACTTGAATCTAGAGTCGATGATGGGCAGCTTTCTTCACTCGCCAGCAGCAGCAGCAGCTAGACCTGGAGCAGGACCTGAACCAGCAGGTGGTTGCATACTTGGACAGCACCCTGCCATCCCACAATAAAGATCCGCTGGACTACTGGGCAGCCAAACTAGATTTGTGGCAGCAACTGGCAGAGTTTGCCATGGAAAAACTGTCCTTCCTGGCCAGTAGTGTGGCATCAGAGCAGGTTTTTAGTGCAGCGGAGGCCATAGCTATCCCAATAAGAACTCGCCTGTAGACCCAAAATGTGGCGAGACTGACCTTTGTTAAGATGAATCAGGCGTGGATCAGCCAGGATTTCCACCCACCAATGCCTGATGCATCACAGACTAGATCATCCATTGTGCCACACCAACACTTTGACAAGGTTTCTTCTGGCACTTGCCTCAGCTACTATTCTGATGCTGCCACACATCTGATGCCAAGTGCTCCTTCTTTCACCCACCATCTTCAGCTGGTACTGGTATTGCCACCCACCTCCCCACTCTGTCACTGGGTCACTCTGTGGTCTCCTGATGCTTCTGCCACCTCCACACTATGTCACCTTGCCACTCTGTGGTCTCCTGATGCTGCTGCCACTTCCACACTGTCAATGTGACACCCTGTGGCCTCCTCTTGATGCTGCTGCCGACACCTCCACCCTCTATCATTGTGCCACCCTGTGGTGTCCTCCTGATGCTGCTGCCACCTCTACACTGTCATTGTCCCACTCTGTGGCCTCCTCCTGATGCTGCTGCCACCTCCAGACTCTGTCATAGGGCCACTCTGTGGACTTCTCATGCTGTTCCCACCCTCCCCACTTCATTACTACTTTGGCTTTCGACCTGGCTGACATCATCATTTATTTGACCCTTCTTCTGATCTGTCAGAAGGAAGGAAAAATGAGACGCAAAACCAGGCTCGGACTGGCCCACCGGGGAGGCGGGGGATTCCTCGGTAGGCCTCCAGTCTCCTGCGCATGGTGATAGACATAGAAGTAATTATTTCTTTTTTCTCAGGAGAGTTAATTGCTGTAGCCACTAGGTGGCAGTATCGCACGGTAATGCAGTCTCCTACTGGAGTAAATTGTACCGGAGGCCCCGCATATCTTCTAAACTTCACGGGCTGCTAGCAATGAAGGAGTAGATAACATGTCTGGCCATTCTCCTGCCCTCCCTGCTGTCAGAAAACTGTGGTTGCTGGAGAGAAGGACTCCTCTGCAGTACTGGGCTGATTTCTCAGGTGTGTGACAGTAGTGAGCTGTAGGAGACTGTAAGGGGGAAATAGGGGATTTGTTTATAGTAGACTCAGATCTGTGTATGTGTGCTGCTCTCTGCAGAGTTCAGAGTGGAATTGGGGGGACTCTGCCCTAGGTTCCCCCCAATGCCTCTGCTTTAGGTGCACCCTCAAAAATGCCCCCCACTCTAAATGCATCGCTAATATTGCCTCTTCTCCGGTTACCCCTGCTCCAGGATCCCCACTATTACCCTGCTTCAGGTGACCCTAATGCCTCTGTTTCAGTTATGACCCTCCGTTTGTGCCCTTTGCTCACTTTGCTTTTCCTTTGTTAAAGTTTGTGGGGTCCGATTCTGCAACTCCCACTGATCCCTTTTGATTGGTGTGGGAGTCCACACTTACGCCCTGCTGCTCCATTTATTCTCTTTGGGACCACTGGAAATAGCCAGCGCTGTACTCAGCTATCTCCAGCAACCCTATAGAGAATAGATGGAGAGGCAGGGCATATACTTGACCTGCCACTCAATCAGGAAGGGGGATCAGTGGGGGCTTCAGCGTTCAGACCCCGATGGATCACTTATTTATCCTGATCCTGTGGATACAGGATAACTAGAAAAGTGAACACAGGTCCTTTAACAGATGAGCATTTCTATTTTATAATTTGACACATATTTTGGGCCAGATTTTTTTATATATTTTTTTTCACCCAAAGAAAACCTTTAAGGATAGTGTCGGGTATATAAAGCAAATGCTTTATACAAATATAAAAAAAAAATTATCGGGTCAAAAGAAAAATTATGCAAACTATATTGACCCGTGAGATGGACATAAACATCTCAAAGAGCTCAATCAAGAACCTGATTATTTCGTGCAATCAGTAAAACAGGGTACAAGCGTCTATGCAAAAATATAAATGGTTTATTATACAATAGTTTAAAATACAATCAAAAATGAATCAACATAAATTTCAATAATATACAATGATATGTAGTACCCAGAATTCACCACTATATGATACCAACAAAACACTACCCAACCAACACAAGAATATTATGCAATACAGCTTTAAATTTGTGAGAGATATACAATCAATGGATTATGCGGAAAACTCAATCAAGAAGATGACAGGTACGAGCCCTTGCTCCGCCCAAAAATGATGACCAATCTTCAGATAATGGTAGTATTTCACCAAAACTTATAAATTATTGGCTTGATATCAAACTAGGGAATTCAAAGATTCCCAACAAAGAGTTTCTCTAATATTATCCCCTTGTTTCAGTTATATGCATCTTAACTGAAATCAGAGAAAATACTGATGTAGCAACTAACGTTACTCGTCCGCAAGTGAGCGGGTATCTGGCTAAGTATCAAGCCAATTAATTTAGATCAATACTACATAAAAACAAAATATACATTACCCAAGGGTCAAGTGATGTGCAGAGTCTTGGGGCAGCCAGTTCTCAAGAGTTTTTCCCGACAATCCAAATGATTCTCCAGAGATCTATAATCCAAATGTTTGTTTATTTTTCTTTTTCCCCCTTTTTTTTTTTTTTCTTTCTGGTAACTGGTTTCTTAACCCAAAACTTATCAGATGAACACGCCCTCCGAGTTTGGAACTTTCCAATCATTGTTGGAGGGGTGTGTGCATTGATAAGGAGCATGGCGTCATAATACTACCCAGAATGCAATTTTGCTACTGATGTAGTATTAACCACTTATATCTAGATGGCACTGTCGTATAAGCATTAAGCATCATACCATTAAGGGTTAACTCATACATGCCTAATATTTTCAACACTTCACACCTCTGACATCTAGAGGCCTTGTCTCAGGGCTGAGGGACAAACTTTGATACATGAATATATACTTTGAGGAACATCTAGACCATTCTCACACTGTGGAATTCATGTTCAGATAGGAAAAACAATGAAGCCTCAGAATCTGCAGGTGCAGTGTATCTTCTAACTTTCTAAATGTATAATATATTGTTACAATAACACTAGCTTTTGAACGGCACAGTAATCTTCTCATGGACTTACTTTGGCCTACATGAAACTTCATACAAAACAGTGAATATAAATCAACATTGCTCTTAAAGGCAATGAATACCCATTATAACTAAAATAAGTAGATATAACTGTTTAAACTTATGAAAAAGCACAACAATAGGGAATGTGAAAAGGTTCAACAGCTATGACACGACAGGTGATAAGTGTCTGATTGATGGGGGTCTAACTGCTGTGACCCCTATGATCAAGGGAACCCGGTCTTAAGACTCTTGTGTACATAGATTAGCGGTAATGTAATTGAATGTCTCAGGAGCCCTTTTTTCATGATCAGTGGGTGTTCCAGCAGTAAGAGCTCAGCAATCTGATATTTATCACCTATCCTGTAGATACGCAATAGGACATTATGGTAGGATAACCCTTTTACATATACTGTAGATTATGTGCAATCTGAGGAGGTTACGATTTAGTAAATTTCATACCAGACATTTATGCTTAAAGGGGTTAAAGGGTTTGTCTCACTTCAGTAAATGGCATTTATCATGCAGTTAATACAAGCCACTTACTAATGTATTGTGATTGTCGATATTGACTCCTTTCCATCACATTATACACAACACGTATCCGTAGTTATTACCACTATGTAATCCAGCAGTGGTGGCCGTGCTTACACACTATAGGGAAAGGCTGGAAATGCTCATAGGCCAACACCTTTACCTATAGTGTGTAAGCACGGCCACCGCTGCTGGATTACGGTGGTAATAACCACAGATTGGTGCTGTGTATAATATGATGGAAAAGAGTCAATATCAACAATCACAATAAATTAGTAAGTGCCTTGTATTTACTTTCTCTACGTGATAAATGCCAATTGCTGATGTGAGACACCCCCTTTAACCCCTTTTAATTGTGCTACACTAAATAGGGTTAGGCATGAATGTCTTGGTGTGTGTGCCTTGCGTGTTTCCAAAGTGTGATTGGTGTGTGCTATATATGATCTATGTGCAGTATGTGACATATGCATCAGTGGCATGTGAGCCATGTATAAGTTTCTTGTGTCCCACATCTGTCCCATGAGCGATTGGTGTGCGCTGCAGGTGTCTTGTTTCTGACTGACTTAACTGCAGGATATCCATATATGTGTAAATTCTGCCACATGTATGTTTGTGCATTTTGCTGTGAATGTCTGCCATCATACTTCATCTTTAATGTTTCTGTTATCACTAAGTGCTCATGAACATGACAGTTGGTTGTTTTACAGTCCGCAAATTGCGGATCCGCAAAACATGGATACCAGGTGTGTGCATTCCACATTCTGTGGAACAGCCGGCCTCTAATAGAACAGTCCTATCCTTGTCTGTAATTCCGACAATAATAGGACATGTTCTATCATTTTGCAGAACGGCCATGCGGACATACAGACACGGAGTCATTTTGGCGGCCCCGTTGAAGTGAAGTGAACGGTACTGACATGGAAAAAAATAAGTTTGCGTGCAGAATTAGTTACACTGGTGAGCCCTAAGTACCCCAGATCCACTCCTGTTTTTTGGGCTTTAGCAATACTGATGGATTACTGACCAAATACTGACCGAGTGAAGGCGGATGCTTAACAGACAGGATCCGTTTTTTGAGGGTTATTGTTTTGACGAAACCGAGGAAGGGCAAAATAATTGACGTCAACACAGACTTACTGCTGACACCCTCTCCACTCTGTCGGGGGACTCTACTTGTATAAGCTCTTAATAGAACAGGTTCTGTAGACATCTATGTGAAATCAGCTGACAACGGTGTAAAAGGAGTGCGCTTCTTCTTGGCACTAACATCGACCTGTAAGGCTGAGTTCACACTTGAGTTATTTGGTCAGTTTTTGCCCCGTAACTGCCCAAATAAGTGAAGTGTTCAGTGATTCTAAGAGCAACTGTCATCTGTGTGTCATACTGACTCACAGTATAGTTTCACTACCCCAGCAGACTCCCTATGGGTGTTACTGCAAGGCACAGTGTTCTACACACCTATACAGGCTCTCACAGTGAGGAAATAGCCTTTTTTAATGCAATTCACCACAAATAAATTCGGAAAATAATACATTTTGAGAAATTCTGCAAACCGCCCAAATCAAATTTTTGAGAAATTCACTCATCTCTAGTAGTGTTGAGCAAACTTGTGTTTTAAGTTCAGCCACTGGCGTACATACCAGGGTCGCAGGGGTCGCAGTTGCGACCGGGCCCGGCACTCCAGGGGGCCCGGCCGCCTGTGGACCCCCCCCAGGCCGCTGGCAGGGCTCCCGCTGTACTCAGATGTAATGGAGCGCTCTGGTGGGGCCCGGCATGAAGTACAGTGGCAATTTCGGGCCCCATCAGAGCGCTCCATGCCACCATTACATGTATAATATGGGGGGGCCGGAGGGTCAAGTAAGGGGGGGGGGGGCACGCACTCACACACACAGGGCCGGCAGTTCCGTTTCTATAGTGAAGTGAAGCAGGGAAACCTCTCTGCTCCCTGCTTCACTGATCTTCAGAGCTCAGGAGCTCCCCCTGCTGGCCCCAGATCGCGCTGCTGCCTGTCACTGTGGGAGGAGACCTAAAAACCCGGCAAGCTGCCTACTCTCCTCAGGGAAGAAGGTAAGTATGTAAGATTTTTTTTTTCTAATGCTGCAGACTGGGGGCAGGGGGGCAAAGGGGCAGGGGGCAGAGGGGGGGGGGGATTGATGGGAACAACTAGAGTGAGGGGGCACAAAAGTTGGCATCTCTACTGAGGGGCACCTAATCTGCCATAACTAATTGGAGGGGGCACCTAATGTGGCATAACTACTGTGAGGGGGCACATATAAAGGCATAACTATGAGGGGGCACATATGAAGGCATAACTACTGTGACGGGGCATGTAAGGCTACTTTCACACTAGCGCTTGATCGGATCCGTTCTGAACGGATCCGATCATATTAATGCAGACGGAGGCTCCGTTCAGTACGGATCCGTCTGCATTAATAACTTAGAAAAAATTCTAAGTGTGAAAGCAGCCTGAGCGGATCCGTTCAGACTTTCAATGTAAAGTCAATGGGGGACGGATCCGCTTGAAGATTGAGCCATATGGGCTCATCTTCAAGCGGATCCATTCCCATTGACTTACATTGTAAGTCTGAACGGATCCGCTCGCCTCCGCACGGCCAGGCGGACAGCTGAACGCTGCAAGCAGCGTTCAGCTGTCCGCCTGTCCGTGCGGAGGCGAGCGGAGCGGAGGCTGAACGCCGCCAGACTGATGCAGTCTGAGCGGATCTGCTCCATTCAGACTGCATCAGGGCTGGACGGAAGCGTTCGGGTCCGCTCATGAGCTCCTTCAAACGGAGCTCACGAGCGGACCGACGAACGCTAGTGTGAAAGGAGCCTAATCTGGCATAACCAATGTGAGGGGCACATACAGACGTGGACAAAATTGTTGGTACCCTTTGGTCAATGAAAGAAAAAGTCACAATGGTCACAGAAATAACTTTAATCTGACAAAAGTAATAATAAATTAAAATTCTATAAATGTTAACCAATGAAAGTCAGACATTGTTTTTCAACCATGCTTCAACAGAATTATGTAAAAAAATAAACTCATGAAACAGGCATGGACAAAAATGATGGTACCCCTAACTTAATATTTTGTTGCGCAACCTTTTGAGGCAATCACTGCAATCAAACGCTTCCTGTAACTGTCAATGAGACATCTGCACCTCTCAGCAGGTATTTTGGCCCACTCCTCATGAGCAAACTGCTCCAGTTGTGTCCGGTTTGAAGGGTGCCTTTTCCAGACTGCATGTTTCAGCTCCTTCCAAAGATGCTCAATAGGATTGAGGTCAGGGCTCATAGAAGGCCACTTTAGAATAGTCCAATTTTTTCCTCTTAGCCATTCTTGGGTGTTTTTAGCGGTGTGTTTTGGGTCATTGTCCTGTTGCAAGACCCATGACCTGCGACTGAGACCAAGCTTTCTGACACTGGCTAGTACATTTCTCTCTAGAATTCCTTGATAGTCTTGAGATTTCATTGTACCCTGCACAGATTCAAGACACCCTGTGCCAGACGCAGCAAAGCAGCCCCAGAACATAACAGAGCCTCCTCCATGTTTCACAGTAGGGACAGTGTTCTTTTCTTGATATGCTTCATTTTTTCGTCTGTGAACATACAGCTGATGTGCCTTGGCAAAAACTTCGATTTTTGTCTCATCTGTCCACAGGACATTCTCCCAGAAGCTTTGTGGCTTGTCAACATGTAGTTTGGCATATTCCAGTCTTGCTTTTTTATGATTCGTTTTCAACAATGGTGTCCTCCTTGGTCGTCTCCCATGTAGTCCACTTTGGCTCAAACAACGACGGATGGTGCGATCTGACACTGATGTTCCTTGAGCATGAAGTTCACCTTGAATCTCTTTAGAAGTCTTTCTAGGCTCTTTTGTTACCATTCGGATTATCCGTCTCTTAGATTTGTCATCAATTTTCCTCCTGCGGCCACGTCCAGGGAGGTTGGCTACAGTCCCATGGATCTTAAACTTATGAATAATATGTGCAACTGTACTCACAGGAACATCTAGTTGCTTGGAGATGGTCTTATAGCCTTTACCTTTAACATGCTTGTCTATAATTTTCTTTCTGATCTCTTGAGACAGCTCTTTCCTTTGCTTCCTCTGGTCCATGTCGAGTGTGGTACACACCATATCACCAAACAACACAGTGATTACCTGGAGCCATATATATAGGCCCAATGGCTGATTACAAGGTTGTAGACACCTGTGATGCTAATTAGTGGACACACCTTGAATTAACATGTCCCTTTGGTCACATTATGTTCTGTGTTTTCTAGGGGTACCATCATTTTTGTCCATGCCTGTTTCATGAGTTTATTTTTTTACATAATTCTGTTGAAGCATGGTTGAAAAACAATGTCTGACTTTCATTGGTTAACATTTATAGAATTTTAATTTATTATTACTTTTGTCAGATTAAAGTTATTTCTGTGACCATTGTGACTTTTTCTTTCATTGACCAAAGGGTACCAACAATTTTGTCCACGTCTGTATGTGAGCATATCTAATGTGAGGGGCACATAATCTGGCATAACCACTCTGAGGGGACACATATCTGGGCAAATTTACTTTGAGGGGGCACATAACCGGGCATAAATACTGTGAGGGGCACATAATCTGGCATTACTACTGTAAGGGGCATATAATCTGGCGTTACTAGGTGAGGGGCATATAATCTGGCGTTACTACTGTAAGGGGCATATAATCTGGCGTTACTAGGTGAGGGGCACATAGTCTGGCATTAATACTGTGAGGGGGCACATAATCTGGCATTACTACTGTAAGGGGACACATATTTTGCATAACTACTATGAGGGGGCACATATCTGGGCATAATTACTGTGACGGGAACAAAGGTGGGCATAACTACTGTGAGGGGCCACAAGGTGGGCATTAGTACCGTGTGGTTGCACTTAGGGGAAATGTCCTAGATTACCCTGCTACACATTGGCATGGCTCAGTCTTACAGGCCAGCTGGTGATTTCATAGGGGCAGTCACCATCCCTTCCTTATGTGATTATTCTTTTTTTCTCACCACAGGGACCTTGTTCTGGATCCAGCGGACATCACGCCGACGCCAGCGACACCCTGGATGAGGTAGGACCAGATTTTATTAGGACTAGGTGAGTGTAGCCATGCATTGGGCTTAGGGCTCTTTAACACAAGCGGATCCCATGCGAGGAATCCGCTGCGTAAATGAGAGCCAAGCCCCGTTCCGGACAGCAGAGACACAGAGCATTAACATGATTGATAAGGCTCCATGCCTCTCTGTGATCTCTTTACTACAAAATCACAGAGACATAAAGTTGTCACCGTGATTTTGTAGTAAAAAGATCACAGTCAATCATGTCACTGCTCCGTGTCTCTGCTGTCTAGAATGGGGCTTGGCACTCAGTCATGCAGCGGATTAGCCGGACGGAAAGAGCCCTTAGTAAGAAAATCTGCCGGTTCTTTGAAAAAATGTTTGCACTGTGGCCCATAACACTATAGTTACACCACTGGTAGGGGAGGTAGTGGGGGGGGGGGGGGGGGCTAGGAGGCAGGTTGGGGGGGGGGGGCGACGGGGAGGGGGCCCCATAGATCAGTTTCGCACCGGGGCCCCATGGATTGTGTGTACGCCACTGAGTTCAGCGTCCGATGTTCGGGTTATCAAAGAATCTCGTTATGGATTCTTCGATACTTAAAACACCAGTTCGCACAACACTAGTCTTTAGCTTATGGGCTCCACAGCACCTGTGACCAGGAGAAGCCTCAAAGCACCTGGACATGGCCTGACAACTAAGCACAAAACTGTGTTTTACCACATTCCTCTATGGACTATTACCCAGTACCTGGCTGTTAGCAAGTGGACCAGTGAGCACAGATAGGAGGACTCTCATACCAACAAAAGGAAGCCTGTTAGTGTTGAGCGAATTTGTGTTTGAAATGCAGCATACAAGGTTCGGGTTATCTAAGAATTCTGTTACGGATTCCGCTACCACGGACCATAACTTATCGTATATGGTAGCGGAATCCATAATGGAATTAGATAACCTGAACATGAACTTTGTACACCGAACTTCAAAAACAAATTACCTCATCCCTACTGTTAGTACCACTACTGAGCCTGTTAACAGGAATTGCAGCAGAAGTAAGATCTGAAGTGTAATGTGTTTTATATGGATTACAACTACTTCTGCCATGTCCATGAACGCAGAGGAGTAGCTGTAGGGGGTGCAGAGGTAGCTGTCGCTACCGGGCCCAGGAGCCTGAGGGGGCCCAAAGACCCTTGTGGTGCATAAGAAGACACCAGTATTATAGAAAGTTCATGCTAGTCAAGTTACACCTCTGGCTCAAGGGAAGGGGGTTAAATCAAGGATTTCGCATGGGGGCAGGGGTGCCATTTTAATTTTAGCCTCGGGCAGCATGAAGGCTATGCCCTTTCTGCCCTTGGCCATAAAGCGCTGAGGGAAGAGGGGCCCCAAGCTTAACTCTTGCCACCAGGGCCCACGAGCCATTAGCTACGCCCCTGCATGAACGTGTACATCTACCTCAAGGCAAGTGATTCACAGTAAAAGTTCCAGTTAAATAATCTAAACTGACTCCTCCCCCCCCCCCTCCTCATTTGCACCCAAGGGTTCTGGTATCACAAACCCCAGGGACCCTGGCTTCCCTGCACCTAAAACCCTGTACCACCAAGAGCACCTCGACCAACATGTGGCAGGAGATCTCTCAACACCAAATTGTGCCCCGAAGGAATCCGGTGCTATCCTTCTCATCACTGCACCCTGGCCTAGGGAGTTCTGCTAAACCGTGAGTAACAACTACTACACCCATCGGCACACCACACTCACACATTGCCCCTGCGGTCCAGGTCGCTGCAAAACAATGCTTAATTCTTATCATGTGACGCGAGCATCTAGCTGAAAAAGAACATATGAGTCTAAACTGGTATGGTATGGCCACGCAGAGTTTTTTGGACAATGTTTTGAAGCAGATCTGCCTGCAGAATTTTTTGACAATGTCAGAAGTGGATTCAAAAGGAATCAGAAATATAAAAGGAAGAACTTATAATTCTCCATCCTGATGGATCCACTTCTGGCTTTGGCGGAAAATCCTGCAGACAGATCTGTTTCAAAACCTCATCCAAAATGAACCTACCATATGATTACTGCTGCCCTATATTAGAGCAGGATGAACTAGAGGGAGAAGAAAGTGCTGTAAATCCAGATAGGACTCATAGAAGAGATACTGAGACACCTCATGGGGTCATCCACATACAGTGATTCACACCCTTCTGTGTACATGTAAGCTTGTGGAGGAACACATCAACCTTAAAAGATCTCCACTCCTCTGAAGTAATGAGCGGCTCAGCCACTCCAACATAATATGCCAGGTGAAGATGCCAGCCCCATTCATTGTAATAACCTTAATGGACTGCAGTGGGATGATCCAGACACTAGATGGTGCTGTTGCACTGTTCTATGAAGAAAGCAGAGTAGCAGCATCACCTCACAGAAGAGGAGGCAAAGCACTGGTCTTGTGTCAGCCACTGGAGACACTTGACCTGGAGGAGTGGTGGAGTAAAGTGATTCTCTGTCAGGAGACAAGCGTATGATGGCCAGAAGTAAGCGGAGAGCCTAAGGTAGACACCTGGTGGCCAGAAAGCCTAACATTGCCACCTTAGCAGGAAGAGGAAAAAGTGACTATGCTTCTACATAAGTATCATTACTCTTGCTGTGCCTCTGGACTAGTCTTGTAACCATCAAGTTGTGTACCCTCATTAAGAGAATGTAACTGATGTTTGCAAGTGTCTTAAAGGCACAGTACTCACATGTTTGCCTAAGTACTGGGTTCTCGTATGGAGATAAATAGCTGTTCAGTAAAGTTACTGCAAAGAATTTATATGCCTTATTTCTATACCATTAAAAAGAACCTATAAGGTGAGACTTACAACTACTTTTCATACCCGGTTGCCCTCCTTAGACCATGCTTACATTCTTGTTGGTAAATGCCCTATACCTGCAAATGTCCTGATAGCACCTGGGACCGCAGTACTTGCACACATACCACAAATAAATATCACTTTGTCTACCCCCTAGTGGCTACAATTGGAAACACAGTACAACCTACTGAATACACGTATTCAACTCAAAATTGGTTGGGGGTGGGGATGCAATTTCATCTATACTAGACAGCATATCATTCCAGTACACACACAATATTCAATTATGAGTTTTGTGGGCCAATGAACTTGACCCACAGAATAGTAGTTTATGTTCACATGTACCACTAGAGGTGCAGCATAAAAAGCAACACCACTTCCACATTGTAAAGGGAGCCTGTCTGAGAGCAGAATAAGATAGAGGGAGAGAAGTTGAACTGTGTGATTTATAGGTTTATATGATTTAGAACAGGATTTCTGAGTAAAACGCAGAGTAAATCCTGACAGAACTCCTAGGAGAGATAGTGAGAGTCCCGATTACTCCGCTCACTGAGGATGATTGGCAGCTCTTCTTGTATCAGTGTATGTACACAAGGCCAGTTTCCGACTGGTTCGTCTAGGACCCACCAGTAAAATTTATTTTGGGGGCTCCCCATACCGATACATCCAAATATTACCTGCTCACAGTGCAGCAAGATGCTACAAGATGATTGATTATGGGGTCCCTGCATCAACTTTGAGATGACATGTCCCTAGGGAAAAGGGATACTGGATGTCCTGCCTCTGTACCTAGAAGTCATCTCAGCCACTTCAACATGTCTTTAATAATAGTTTCCAAAATATTCTACCCAGTTTTTATATGAACATGGGCTGGTTGAGGTGCTGTACACTGCCTATTAGGGCTGCAACTATTATTCAATGTTATCGATAATATTCGATAAGGGGATTCGTTGTCGACGAATCCCGTTATCGAATAATCGGCCGATTCGTTGCTATGCGGACGGTCAGGCGCTATGCCTGCGGGTCTCGTAAATCCTGCACAGCCGCAGTTAAGTCCCTGACCCCTGACTTTCAGTCCCACCCTCCTCTGACCCTCCGCTCACCAATCAGGCGCTGCTGGTGCCGCTGTCCTTTACCCCCCCCGCCACCTGACGCGCTACATCGTGTGTAATGCTACATCGTGCGTGCGTTTACGGAGCCTCAGCCTTCCCTGAAGGACCTCACCTGTACCACACTAAGCCCACCTGCCGTCGGTAGGCCAGTTGCCCGCTGTATAATGTGCCCTGCTCAGGGCTCATGCTGCCACTGTTACTGCCGCATTACCACAGGGTCCCAGGCCTTTGCACATTGCTATACAAATAGGGGTATGTGCAAAGCATTGCACCCTAGTGTCTGTAGTACAGAGTCTGTACTACAGACCAGGTGGATTTGATTTAAATCAAACCGATTTAAATCACGATTTAAATCACTAGTCAGGAAGGCTTGATTTAAATCATAGTTTTTTACATAAAGATTCATATTTGGACAATTTTTCCGTTGTACTTAGGAAGGAGAAAAATGTGTTTCTTTGGTCATCTTCATCACAGCACATCTCATGATGTTGCCTCATTCGGGCCACCAGGCCTTGCATTTCTTTGTTGCAGTGTTTGCATTTTGCACGCATGCCTGCCTTACCGATAGGTAAAGGAACTTCAATAAAATATTGCCAAACTGGGTCTCTTTTACAGCCTTCTGCCATTATAGTTTTTTTTCCTCCAAGGAAAGAATGTGATAAACCTCAGGTCATACACACAAAAAGATCCAAAGACTTGTCTGTCTGTGGCTGTGCAGTACTGTGCTCAGAAAGTTTCACTTTCATTTTGTAGTACTCCTTGTCTGCTTGCCTTTTCCTCCTTACACTTAGTTTCACTTTCTTCTTGTGCAGATCTATTCCACTCCAAACAATCAGAAAAATATTGTTTATATTCTATTCACTGAACTTTAAACTTGGCACTGAAGGGGTTAATTCTGTATTTATAGGTTTGTAGAAGTTAGGATTAAGATTTTTTTCTCAACTCTTTTCATGTTATAAATTCAGTTTTGGGAACTCCAAAATTAAACCAAGCATCTGTGATAATATCTTGTAGGCAGAGAAACTACCCAGTAATCTTACAAAAACCTCTGGAAGAGCATGACATTGTGGATGGATTAATGGAATTTAGCAAAAAAATAAACATATACAGCCTTATTCTACATAATTAAAAAAAAGTAATCTTTATTTCATAATGAAATAACCTTTGGATGGTAATATATTTTCCTCAAAAAGCATTTTATATAAAAAAAATCTGATTTAAATAAAAAAAATCTGATTTAAATAAAAAAATACGATTTTTTAGATTTTTTTAAAAAAAACATTGATTTGTATCCACCCTGCTACAGACACTATGATGAAATGCTCTTCCCAGTCTGCACATACCCCCATGTGTATAGTAGGAGTGTACATACAGACTAGTTTTATTAAAATGTAAATAAGCCCCTCCCTCAATAAAAATGAGTCCCCCCTTTTCCTATTGTATACAAAAAAAAAAGTGTAAAAACAAAATAGAAAATTAACATATTTGATATTGCCGTGTGGGTAACTGTCTGAACTATTAAATTATGTTTATGATGCTGTACAGCAACCGGCGTAAAAAAAACCCAAAAAAGTCCAAAATTGCTGCTTTTTAGTCACATCACATCCTAGAAAAATGAAATAAATTATTAAAAAGTCACACACGCAAAGGTGTAACCAATAAAAACTACAGATCATGGCGCAAAAAATTTGCCTCATATCTCCCATATATGGAAAAATGAGAAAGTTATTAGGCGGTCAAAATAGGACAAATTTAAAGGGCTTCTGCCACCCCCAAAACTCATTTTTCATTTTTGGGCATATTAAAATCCTTATTGGACGACTAGCCCTGTCAATCAGCAGGAGGAGGGGGCGTTTTTTTTTTTTAAAAAATGTAATTTGCATATTGCGTGAAGTCATTTGCATATTTTAAAAGATAGATTTTTAGTGAAGCCAAGCCACAGAACAAGGTAAGAGCCCTATATAGGGAATAGTCGTCCAATAAGGATTTTAATATGCCCGAAAAATGAGTTTTGGGGGTGACAGATGCCCTTTAAACATATTTTATTTAAAAAGTTTGAGTTTTTTTTTTTTTGTAGAAAAATAATAGTAAAGCGTTTGAAGATGGGTATTATTTTAATCATATTGACCCACAAAATAAAGAAAACATAACTTTTACCGTAAAGTGCACTGTGTAAAAATGAAACAAAATGTTTCAATTGTGCTTTTCTTTAAAATGTCCCCACAAAATAATATTTTTTGGGTTGCACATACATTTACTTTATCTTGATATGAACAAGTTTATATTATGGTCCAATTCATGAAACACAGTGTTTTATGTTATTTTGAATATTTTGCATAGCCTTAACAATTAGCAATATTACTGTCCCGCGCAGGACTCTACCCCAGAGACCTCGGGGGATAATGGAAGTCGGGTCTGGCCTACTGCACCAGACGGGAACCAATCTAGGGCGTGACACAGGCAGAGTAGAAGCTTACAGACGCTGTCGGACTCAGAATACTGCCGGACCGTCCCTGTGTGCTTCACTGCTGTTCTGTGACCAACTATCTTTGCTGCACTTCTACTGAACAGTATGTGACAGTATCTCAGCCTGATGATGTGTGGTACTGTGCAGCTCTCTGGGGTATCTTAGCCTGTGTGATGCTGTCTGGCAGATATGGGGTATTACACCCCATCAGGCTAAGATACCCCAGATCTGGAGACAGTATCACACATTGGGCTGAGATACGCCAGCTCAGCCAGGTAATCAGGATAATAGTAGTAGGAGGAGTACATGGAGATTGAATGTGCAATAATAAGCTGTTGGTCTACTACCTCCAGACCCAGAGTCCAGTGGTGCGGTGCAGTAGTGAGAATCCCCCTGAGAGAGACACTTCAAAGTGAGGAAGGGCTGTGGTGAGTCAGTAGTGGATACATTTGTTAATATGCTGCTGCTGTTTTTTCTACTACCTCCAGAGTCCAGTGGTACAGGACTACTGTTGAGAGAAACAGGTGTACACTGCTCTGCTGTGTAAGTTATGTCATGTTATTTAACCTGTTGTCTGCATGTCCTAGTACTAAACCCCTCTCCCACCAGCACTAATTTTAAGCATTTGCTTCAATTAAAGAACTGCATTATGGCTGACGCTGGTGAGACTGTGACCCCTGAGAAAAGCGTGCAGACAAAGTCATGCAAGGCATGGGAGCACTTCACTCAACATCCATCCAACAAGTTGGCTGTCTGCAAAATCTTCAAAACAGCGCTGGCGTGGCACGGAAGCACAACTGTGATGAATGAGCACCTGAGAAGGAAATATGTTGGTGTCAGAGGAAGGAATAGCCCCGTAAGTAATAAATTATGTATTATGCAGGTAAAAAGCTCTTTCTGTCAAACCTACTCATATATATGAATGTGAGTAAGTTAGACAGAAATAGATTTTTTTTTTTACTAATATATTGCTTTTCGATCATTTCAGTAAGAGGCAGCGCTCCATGAGTGAATTTGTGCATGTAAATCCCCAATGTACACCAGAACAAGCTTCTGTTCTGTTCCAAACTGGTGCTTTATTGTGGCACTTCAGCACCCACACAAACATAAGCATCAAAATGAAATAAACACCTGTCCGTCTGGGCTCTAACTAATACACAGTAGTTTTTCCTGACTCATCTCTAGTCACAGGTTATCCACAGCATCTCAGGCTCCAATCCTTTCTGTAGGGTCACTTCCTCCTCTAGTGAAACACAGAGGGCTGTCTTATCCCTCCTTGATTATAGCCCAGCTGACCTCCCCTGTGATCTCCTCAGCTAAAGGGAATATCTGTAGTGGACTAGTGGTGTGGACTGAGAGACTCCCACTACCAACCTGTCTCCCAGTCCAAAGAAATCCAGCCCATACAACTTTAAACAAAACAATCTCTAGCAAGCTATGCCTTGCTAAAGCAGCACTATTACTGGATTTCAGTTATCTCACCCAGCTAAACTGAACCACCGGGTGAAATACACCCCCCCCCCCCCCCACCATACCTCTACCATGCACTTTGTCACATATCCCCTTCTCTGTTCACACCTGTGCAGTTTTCTGTTGCAATGTTCCCCCGAGAACATAACATTTTGCAGTTGCATTCTTTTAATGACATGACCCACCTGGCCACCTTCCTATTTCTCTCCTTATTACTTTACATTCAGTCCAGCAAAGCCTGATTTGTCACCAGTGTAAGCCTTTTACCCCCCAACCAGTATTTTATGGATTCCACTGCCCACTTAATAGCTAAACATTCCTGTTCCATGACACTGTACCTTTTTCCACAGGAGTCAGCCTTCTACTCAGGTATCTCACTGGCTGCTCCTTACCATTTACTATCTGATACAACACTGCTCTCAGTCCCTTATCAGACACACCTGCCTGGACCCAAAATTCTTTCCTATAATCTGGGATCCCGCGCGCTAGCTTATCAATTCCCCCTGGTTTATTCTCTGCATTAATATGTGTCTTCCCAACATTATTGCAAGACATTTCCAAATCACCTATATTTTACCCATAGAGGGAGCTTCTTCCCCGATCATCATCTACAAAGGAAAGGGGGTGTCATCATCATCACATATTTTACATGACCCCACATTTTCATTATGCATTTCATCTGCACCATTATTTAAAGGGACAGGTAGAGGTTCTGCAGGAGTTTTGTCACTTGCTGCAGAAGTGTCTCGTCTTCCCCACAACTCCCAAAATAATGGGAAGTCACGGCCCAATATTACATCATATGTGAGCCTCTCGTCTACCCAGACATCACAGGTCACAATTCCAGCCTGAGTCACCATTTTGATACGGGCCACGGGGTAAACCTTGGTATCTTTGTGAACATACCGCACATTTATGTTTGTCCAGCACATAGTCCCCCTCTACTAAGCTATCATGAGCCAAAGTTACCAGATTACCAGAGTCCAAAAGGACATTGGCGGAATAGCCATTTATCCTCACAGTATGTATATGCAGCTCAGTCTCTGGCTCTGGTATAGTCGAACAAAAAGATTCTGCAAACAGTGACTGTCGCCTACTAGTGTTACACTCAGGGCCGTATTTAATGCGGGGCAAAAGGGGCAGTTGCCCCGGGCCCAGATGCTCCTGGGGGGCCAAAGGCAGTTGCCTTTTGAGCCCCGCTGGCCACTGACCACAAATTCAATGACTGCACTAGTACACTACTCACTATCAAAGTGAGTAGTGGCAGGCCAGCCGGACAGCAGCGTAACGTCACTCACTTCGTCACGCGCCTGCTCCAAATGCTTTATTAATAAAGTGGGATGAGCAGGCGCGTGACGCAGTGAGTGACATTATGCTGCCGTCCGGCCTGCCTGCTATGCTACTTTGATAGTTAATACTAGTACAGAGCCGGTATCGGGAGGGCTCCCCCATCTGCAGACACTCGCAGCTCAGCAGACACTCGACCCTTTCCATCACCGCCTCCTCCAGTTGGGCCCCTTGGAGCCCACATTGATCCCTGCATCTCAGCCGGACTCCCCGCACCTCCTGGAGGCTGCGCAGCACCCCCCAAAGTTTATCCCGGGCCTCTGACCACTGTCCCTGGGAAAATAGAGAGACCCCATCCCAGAGCAACTCATTGGGGGGCTGCAGGGTGAGGGAGTGGACCAGCCCCAAGCTGAGGAGCAGCAGAGGCACCTGCATGCTGGGGGGGGGGGGGGGCTGCCGAGGAAGCAGGAGGGACAGGCCTCACCAAATAAGACATCCCAGGCAGAGGATGAGGAGAGGGAGGGGGCAGGTAGGTTGGCCAACGTGGAAAAGGGGAACACACAGAGACCAAATCTGCCATACGGAGGGGGAAGCAGCAATGTAACAGAGGACTGGGGGGTGGGTCGGGCTGCAGTATACAATGTAACAATCTACAGGTCAGAGGAGGCTTGAGGACACTGTTATGGGGATGGGGGATCTGTGGATTTCACATATATAGCATAAGATACTATATATGTGTCATCCACAGATCCCCCCCATAACAGTGCATCATCCACAGATGCCCCCCAGGGCCGGCGCTTCCATTAAGGCAAGGGGGGCAATTGCCCCCGGGCCCCCAAGTCCTATGGGCCCCCGCCGGCCCGCAACTAAATATATTTTCGTGGGCCCCGCGGCGGCAGGACTGCGATACAGATGGCTGTGCCGCAGGGGAGGGAGAGGTGTGTCCCTCCCCTGTTCCTCTGATAGGCTGCCGGTACTAGGCCAGCAGCCTATCAGAGGCCGGCTCAGGCAGCGTGATGACGTCATTGCGCTGCCTGAGCCATACAGCGCGGGACACAGGCCGGAAGAGGCCTGCAACGCATCGCTGACATGGAGGTAAGTATAAGTAATTTTTTTTTTGTGTGTGTTTTTTGTGTACAATACTGGCGGCTACTGATATGAGGGGGGGGGGGGGCTCTGGCTACTGGCACATTATGGGGGGGCTCTGGCTATTGGCACATTATAGGGGGGCCTCTGGCTACTGTCACATTATAGGGGGGCATCTGGCTACTGTCACATTATAGGGGGGCTCTGGCTACTGGCACATGATAGGGGGGGCCTATGTCTACTGGCACATGATAGGGGGAGCTCTGGCTACTGACACATGATATGGGGGGCTCTTGTTACTGGCACAAGATGGTGGTGGGGCTCTTATTATTGGCACATGATGGGGGGGCTCTGGCTACTGGCACATGATGGGGGGCCTCTGGCTATTGGCACATGATATGGGGGGCTCTTGTTACTGGCACAAGATGGTGGGGGGCTCTTATTACTGGCACATGATTGGGGGGCATCTATGGGGCAGTTATTACTGGCACATTATTGGTGGGCACTATAGGGGCATCTACTGAGGGCACAAAGAAGGGCTATTTTATATGGGGGCTATGTACAGTAGCATTTTATACTGTGACACATTATGGTGGGTACTATGGGGATGGGGGAGAGGAGTACTATTGGGTTATCTATGGGGGCACTAAGAAGGGGTATTTTATACTTGCAAATTATGGGGGACACTGAGGGCATCTACTGGGGCACTATATATATGGGGCATTTTATACTGGTACATTATGGGGGGCACTAGGAGGGAGGGGGGAGAGGAGCACTATGGGGGCATTTACTGGGGGCACTATATAGGGGTATTTTATGCTGGCACATTATGGGGACACTATTTGGAACATTAGCTCAACTGGGGGCATTACAAGGGGGTATTTTTATGCACTGTCACATTATAAGGAGAATTATTTCTACTGGGGGGGCATTATGGTGGGCTTTATTACTCCCCCATGGTATGACCCCCTAGTAGCAGCACCAGCCTCTCCCTGCTCTGCTATCCATCTGCCCATTCTCCAAATCCTTATTATGAATTCTTTCTCATTAGGATGAAGCACAACATCAGCTCCGCCGAGCCCCCTAGCCAAAGTGTTGAAGTGGTGTCCGAGATCCCCAAGGGTCAAGCCAAATAATTGTAAGTTTTCATGTGAAATATGTTTGTTATACACATATAGCCTACACTGTGCCCCACAATATACAGTATACCTTTACACTGTGCCCCACAATATACAGTATACCGCTACACTGTGCCACACAATATACAGTTTCTTCTGTATGAACGTCCACAAATTAAATCTCCAGAGTCAATACGGGACGTTAAAGTCAGCAAGTGTCATTGGGGGGGGGCCCTTATTGTTTTTCGCCCCAGGGCCCCGTTTCACCTAGAGCCAGCCCCATAACTGTGCGTCATCCACAAATGCCCCCATAACTGTGCATCATCCACAGATGCCCCCATAACTGTGCGTCATCCACAGTTGCCCCCATAACTGTGCGTCATCCACAGTTGCCCCCCATAACTGTGCGTCATCCACAGTTGCTCCCATAACTGTGCGTCATCCACAGTTGCCCCCATAACTGTGCATCATCTACAGATGCCCATAACAGTGTCATCCACAGATGCCCCATCAGGGCCATCTTTAATGCAGAGCAAAAGGGACAGCTGCCTCTTGAGCCCCGCTGGCCTCTGCCCACAAATACATTATCGTAAAATATCTTGCCTCCTCTCTGTCGGCTCCGTGTCCCGATCCTATCCTTCACTATGCGAGCGGCATGGCTCACATAGTGAAGAACTTACTTGCTTGCTCCTACTCCCGACCTCCTCTGCCCTTTGCGTACGCCACGCGCCGTGACATCACGCAGAGGCACTGCAACGCTAGGGTGAGCCGAGCCCCTGTCTCCTTCCTGAACTGCAGAGCGGTGCCCACTTCAAGCCCTGAGCCCAGCTGCCCAGAGCACTGATCCTGAGCCTGCTGGAGTCTTCAGAACTGTTAGTATTTACAGTAATTCACTGTAAGCTATATTATAAATATTACTTGTTTTATGTGAGTAAGGGGGAGGGGTGTTGTGTGTTGTGCTGGAGGGCGTGATTGCATGCTAGGGTGTGGAAAGCGGGATGCAGGGGACCCAAGTAAATTCTTGCCCAGGATCCAATCAATATTAAAGACAGCCCTGGTTACACTCAATAGGCTCTCAGAAAAGAGGGCAATATGCAGCCACATGTCCCCATTCCTGGCACCTCCAACACTTAGTACCCCTGGTTTCCCATGCGGTAAGACCTTTCTAGGACCAGATTGCCCCTGGGATTCACGATCAGTCTTTTGCCCACACCCAACCTCCAGAGCCTTGCTCCCTCTTGTATTTTCCCACACACTTTCACCAGCTGGAACTCACAGATCACAGATGTCATGGATCTGGCACTTCTGGGAGTTGCTGGCACGGTAGGAACATCACGGAGGTAATCCTCAGTCGTTAGGAACCTTTCCACCAGGTTGACCAGCTGGTCAGCAGACTTGGGATCTCCATGTCCAACCTAGCATTGCAGCTCCGCAGGGAGGGCCCTGAAGTAATGGTCAACCACCACCTTCTCCATGATCTCCGCCTGTGTAGAGGACTCTGGCTCCAGCCATTTTCTCACCAGATGGAACAGATCAAACATCTGGGACCTGGCCGGCTTTTCCAGACTGTAGTTACTCCAAGGCAAACAAGGATCTCCAACTTCAACTTGCTATAGTCCTGGACATCTTGTTCCCTGAGGTCATAGTAGGCTTTTTGGGGTTCCCCTGTTGGCGCAATCACCTCTGCCCACTCTGCAGCTGGGAGTCTCTCTCTTTCCACCACTCTCTTAAACACGGTGAGGTAGGCCTCAATGTCATCATCAGGTGTGATCGTAAGGCTCGCTGCACAATCCTCCTCACATTATCAGTGGCTGGGGGGCTCCCCTCCGCTCGTTGAGTCACAGCAGTCTCTCTAAGTGCAGCAATCTGTTCTATTAACAAACTATTAGTTTCCTGTTGCTGCGCCATGGCCTGTACTGCTCTCTTTTTATCCTGTGCATGCAACCTTTTCTGCTGCTCCATGGCCTGTTCATGCTTTAGCTTAGCCTGCACCAGCTGCTTCATCATCTCCTCCATGGCGCTTGATACACTGTGCATTGTAGTTGCAGCTATGTTCTATGTTTCTATGTTTCTTGTCATGCTGTTGCCCCTAGCAACAATCGTTGTGCCCTTTTTTCATGGACAATACCCGAATCCTCCACCAATTGTAAGGGATCGCTCTCTCTCAGGGGGTCATCATCACAAACTTCTTCATGGACACCAGGAATTAATGTCCAAACTGGTGCTTTATTGTGGCACTTCAGCACCCACACAAACATAAGAATCAAAATGAAATAAACACCTGCCCGTCTGGGCTCTAACTAATACACAATAGTTTTCCCTGACTCACCTCTAGTCACAGGTTATCCACAGCATCTCAGGCTCCAAGCCTTTCTGTAGGGTCACTTCCTCTTCTAGTCATACATAGATGGTTGTCTTACTGTCATGGTTTGAATCTCTCTGTGACAATGGCCACACCCATCTGCCTCCCAGCCAAGCTCTTGAACTAATCTCTGCTTACCTCATTTGCATAGCCAATCAGAGGGGGTTTTACTATTTACCAATTGAAAGAGGTGTTCCAACTGTCAATATAAATATATGTGATGCATTCAATAAAGAATTTTGTCAGTTTGAACTCAGATACAGCCTGACTGGTGTTAGTTCTTTGAGAATTAAAATGACACGAGCGGTCGTTTGAGGCCGGATCATCAACGGCGGAACCAGCAGATATATTGGTCACATCAGGGAGTTCCGTGAGAGCAGAATAGACCGAGCAGGGGCTCGTTACATTGGTGGCAGCGGTGAGATTGGCTCTACAGTTACTGGGACACTCCAAATAACAACTAGGAATGACCAGCTATGCAGCCTGCAGGAGAGACACGCTGAAAGATTTACCTGAGAGCCAAAGAGAGATCGCTGGGACAAAGAACAAGGCCACCTTGATCAGTGAGTTAGCTGAGATGAATCAGAGGGATGGTGGTGCTGGACCTCGGTCTGTGGAAGACTTGTTTCAGCAACAAGTTACAGAGCGGTTGGCATTATATGGTGCCAACCCATCCGAGACCACCGTACAGAATGCCATCAGAGACATCCAGCTGCAGGATGAGCGCCAAGAGAGAGAACTAGAGCGACAAGAGAGAGAATTAGAGCGATAACATGAGTGGAGAATGGCGGAAATACAGTGATCAGAGACAGCACCTACAGATACAGCACCTGTCCGTAAGTTGCCCATTCGCACATTCAAATTATTTAAGGAAGGAGAGGAGAAAATAGAAGAGTTTCTCCAGGACTTTGAGAGACTATGCCAGATACATAAAGTGCCGTCCCAAGATCGGGTCGCCTTACTGGCGAGTAACCTAACTGGCAAAGCAGCGGATGCGTATCGGGCCATGGAGGATGAGGACGCCATGGATTATGACCGGGTAAAAGAAGCCCTGCTTGCCCGATTTGCCATTACCCCTGAGGTTTCGAGAATCCCGGAAACAAGGCAACCTAACCTACGTGGAGTGGGCACATCGTCTGCAGCGGAACCTCAAGGGCTGGTTCCAGGGAAGCCATGCTCATACCATAGAGGACATCACCCAGCAGTTCTTTGACCACACCCCTCCGATAGTACGGGATTGGGTGCGAGATAAGCGGCCACAGATGGTACAGCAAGCAGCGACTTTGGCCGATGAATATCTGGACTCTCAGAGATCCATTGGAGGCCATCGCTATCCACTACCGCGGCCCAGAGAACCGACCTCGAGCCAAACTCCAGTATCTCAGTGGGCTGCCTCTAGACCCTTAGCCTGATCAAAACCTTCTACCGGGCCTAAGTGCTATACATGTAATCAGACGGGTCATCTGCAGCGTTATTGCCCTAACCGATCCCCGAGGTACCAAGAGACTGCCCAGTTATCCAGGTCAGCGACTTATTGCCTCCAGAATGAGGCCAACCCTCTAGATGTTCAGGAAGAGTTTGGTGAGCTGTTCGAGGCTGATCCCGTCCAGGCCGCAGCTGAAGATAATCGGCAGCACCATCGTCAGGCAGTATGGGTTAATGGGCAGCCGGCCCAGGGACTTCGTGATTCCGGGGCTACGATTACCCTTATTCAGCCTCACATGGTTCCTCAGTCGGCCCGAACCGGCCAGACTGTGGCAGTCAGGGTAGCAGGGGGCAAGGTGCTGCGTTTATCCACCGCCAGATTTCACCTGGATTGGGGCTCAGGTAAGCGACAAGTGCGAGTAGGGATACTCCGTGAGAAACTCGTAGAAGTACTTTTGGGGAACGACTTGGGGCACTTGATTTCATTTGCACCCGAGACCGCCATGGCCGTGACCACCCGACAACAAAGCCACCTACAAGGCAACTCCACTCCTATGGGACCCAGGTAAGACCAAATCCTCCCACGTTACCCCGACTTGACAACCCCTTGTCCTGGGATTCTCCTTCCGACGTTAGGCAAGAAACCCGGAGAGACCCTACTTTAGCGTGCTATCGGGACAGGGCAGGCAAGGATCCAGGGGGGTTAGGGAAAGACAGAATAGAGTGGGAGGCATGGCTTCTTTATCGTTACACTGAAGGGGTGGGCAACGGGAAGCGAGAGGGCCCCTACAAACAGCTATCGTACCCCAGAAGTACAGACAGGAGCTATTGAGGCTGGCTCACGATATCCCCTTGGCCGGACATTTAGGGATAGCTAAGACCCGGAGTCGGTTGTCTCGTGCTTTCTTCTGGCCTAGGTTACATGCAGAGGTACGAGAATACTGCCGGACCTGTGAGACTTGCCAGAGGGTAGGAAAGGCGGGGATCATCCAAAAGCCTCTCTGCACCCCATGCCGATAATTAGGGAACCCTTTAGCCGGATAGCAGTAGACATTATTGGCCCACTGGCCCGCCCCAATGCCACTGGGAAGAAGTATATTCTTACAGTGGTGGATTATGCCACCCGCTACCTGGAAGCTATTCCCCTATCCAATAGTTTACTAGGGTAGGATTTCACCAGGAGATATTGTCTGATCAAGAAAATCAGTTCACCGCCGAGCTGACCCAGCAGCTCTGGCGCCTCTGTGGTATTAAAACCCTTCAGAGCGCACCCTACCACCCCCAAACGAACGGGCTGTGAGAGAGATTTAACGGGACCCTAAAACAGCTACTTCGGGCCTTCGTGGAGAGTAGGAAGGATTGGGAAAAATATCTTCCCCACCTACTGTTCGCCTACAGGGAGATGGGTTAGGACCCCAGGAACAAGAACAGGTCAGGAAATTACTCCATGACCGGAAAGAGATGTTCTCAACACTCCCTGTATGCACTCACTTGGCAATGCACAAGGTGGAGTCCCTCGGGCAGAAGCCCCTGAGACAATCAGTCTATAGGATTGCCGGAGCTGTGCAAGAAGGGATGAGAGCAGAGATTAGGGAGATGCTTGAGTTAGGGGTGATCGAACCATCAGCAAGCCCCTCGGCTTCCCCTGTAGTATTAGTCCCAAAACGGAATGGCACGACCCGATTTTGTGTGGACTATAGCTCAGGGACATTATCTGACAACTATTGACCTGTGTAAGGGCTACTGGCAGATTTCACTGGAGGCGGACGCCATTCCAAAGTCGGTGTCACGGAAGGTGTACAGGAAACAAGACAACATAAAATGAATATACGACTCACTGGATCCAAAACTAAGGAACAAAAGGGATACCCCTGCATCAGACCTGGCTCTCTCCCTTACTGCTCAGCCTATGCGAAAATCCCAATGGTAGATGATCGCATATCCTCGTACCTCGACTGTATAACACCTGAACACCCTATAATAGTGAGGGGACACGACCACCGGCTCCCTACACTAGATACGGAGGGAGTCAGGGTCACCTGGGATCCAGCAAACTGAAAAACACAAATGAATGCACAACACTTATCTTGTAGAAGACTGAGAAGTAGGATCAGCATGCGCACACACTCCAGGAAGTAATATAAACCGCAAACTGATGCACTATGGGGAGGAATTTAAAGAGATGCAATCAGTCCAACTACATGACAGCTGAGAGAGGCTAACGAGATGAGGAACTGAAAGCTAAACAAAGGAAGCTCAAGGAGGAGGTTCTGAAAGGCATCTGTCAGAGCTTCTCAGATGTCTGGTGGTGACAGTACCCCTCCTTCTACGAGTGGACTCCGGACACTCAGAGCCCACCTTCTCAGGATGGGACCTATGGAAAGCCCTGATGAGACGAGTGGCCTTAATGTCCGTCACTGGGACCCACATCCTCTCCTCAGGACCATAACCCTCCCAATGAACGAGGTACTGGAGAGAACCGCGGACAACACGAGAATCCACAATCCTAGAGACCTTAAATTCAAGATTACCATCAACCATAATCGGAGGAGGAGGCAAAGACGAGGGTACAATGGGTTGGACATAAGGTTTTAATAAGGACTTATGAAAAACATTATGGATCTTCCAAGTCTGAGGAAGATCAAGACGGTAGGCAACAGGATTGATGACAGACAAGATTTTGTAAGGCCCAAAAAACTTAGGACCCAACTTCCAGGAGGGAACCTTCAATTTGATATTCTTAGTAGACAACCACACCAGATCACCAACATTCAGGTCCGGACCAGGCACACGTCTCTTATCTGCCACACGCTTATATCTCTCACTCATGCTCTTTAGATTATCCTGAATCTTTTGCCAAATAGATGACAAAGACGAGGAGAATCTGTCCTCATCAGGTAAACCAGAAGACCCCTCTCCCGAGAATGTCCCAAACTGCGGATGAAACCCATATGCACCAAAAAATGGTGACTTATCAGAGGACTCCTGACGACGGTTATTTAAAGCAAACTCAGCAAGGGACAAAAAAGAACACCAATCCTCCTGATTCTCCGCCACAAAACAGCGCAGATATGTCTCCAGATTCTGATTGACGCGCTCTGTCTGGCCATTCGACTGCGGGTGGAAAGCAGAAGAGAATGAAAACCGAACCCCCAAGCGAGAACAGAAAGCCTTCCAGAATCTGGAAACAAACTGCGTGCCCCTATCAGAGACTATGTCTGAAGGAATACCAGGCAATTTGACAATGTGATCAATAAATGCCTGCGCCAGCGTCTTAGCATTGGGCAAGCCAGGAAAAGGGCTGAAATGCACCATTTTGCAAAAACGGTCCACCACCACCAGAATCACAGTCTTCCCCGACGAACGAGGCAGGTCCGTTATGAAGTCCATGGACAGATGTGTCCAAGGACGGGAAGGAATGGGTAAGGGAAGGAGTGGACCTGATGGCCGTGAATGAGGGACTTTGGCACAAGCGCAGGTCTCGCAGGCTGCCACAAAACCCTCAACCGACTTACGAAGCGCCGGCCACCAGAATCTCCGAGTGATGAGATCCACTGTGGCTCTTGCCCCCGGGTGCCCAGCAAGGACCGTATCGTGGTGTTCCTTAAAAATCTTGTGTCTTAAAGCGAGAGGCACAAACAACCTCCCAGGAGGACAAAGATCAGGAGCCTCTGACTGGGCTACCTGCACCTCTGCCTCCAATTCAGGATAAAGAGCTGAGACCACCACACCTTCAGCCAAAATGGGACCCGGGTCTTCAAAATTCCCACCTCCTGGAAAACAACGTGACAGGGCATCTGCCTTCACATTCTTAACCCCAGGGCGGAACATGACAACAAAATTAAACCTTGAAAATAAATAAGACCATCTGGCCTGTCTCAGGTTCAGACGCTTGGCTGACTCCAAGTAGGCTAGATTTTTATGGTCAGTAAACACGGTAATAGGGTGTCTGGCTCCCTCTAGCCAATGGCGCCATTCTTCAAAAGCCAACTTGATGGCCAACAACTCCCTATCTCCCACATCGTAATTTCTCTCTGCGGAGGAGAGTTTCTTCGAGAAAAAGGCACACGGTCGCCATTTGGCAGGAGAGGAACCCTGAGACAAGACCGCACCCACACCCACCTCAGCAGCATCAACCTCAACTATGAAGGGTAGAGAAATATCAGGTTGTACCAAGATGGGAGCGGAAGCAAAACTCTCCTTGATATTAGAAAAGGCCTTACGCGCCTCTACCGACCAGGAAGAAAAATCTACCCCCTTTCTAGTCATATCAGTGAGTGGTTTAACAACAGAGGAATAATTCAAAATAAACTTCCTGTAATAATTGGCAAAGCCCAAAAAACGCATCAGCGCCTTCTGATTCTCAGGAAGCTCCCACTCAAGCACAGCGCGGACCTTCTCGGGGTCCATGCGAAAACCAGAAGCGGAGAGAAGAAACCCCAGAAATTGAATTTCTGGAACCGCAAACACACATTTTTCCAGTTTCGCGTATTCTCCCGCAGGATGAGCAAGACCTGACGTAAGTGTTCCTTATGAGTTTTGAAATCAGGAGAAAAAATCAAAATGTCATCCAAATACACTAATACAAATTTCCCCATTAAATGATAAAAAATGCTGTTCACAAAATGCTGAAAAACGGCTGGAGCATTCATCAAACCAAAAGGCATAACCAAATTCTCAAAATGGCCCTCGGGGTATTGAAGGCCGTCTTCCATTTGTCTCCTTCTCTGACCCTGACCAGGTTGTATGCCCCTCTTAGATCTAATTTGGAAAAAACTTTAGCCCCAACAATCTGGTTAAACAGGTCCGGGATCAGAGGAAGCGGATAAGGGTCACGAATTGTGATACTGTTCAGCTCCCTGAAATCCAGACAAGGTCTTAAAGAACCATCTTTTTTCTTAACAAAGAAAAAAACAGCGGCAACAGGTGACTTCGAGGGTCGTATGTGTCCTTTTCTCAGACTCTCAGAGATATAAGCACACATAGCGACCCTTTCAGGTTGGGAGAGATTGTATAAACGAGATTTAGGCAGCTTGGCGCCTGGGATGAGATTAATAGGGCAATCGTACTCCCTGTGCGGGGGCAAATCCTGAACTCCACTCTCAGAGAAGACATCTGAAAATTCAGAGAGAAAAGATGGTACAGTCTTAGTAGAAACCTCAGAAACAGATGTCGTGAGGCAATTCTCTCTGCAAAAGTCACTCCAACCATTTATTTGCCTCGCTTGCCAATCAATGGTGGGGTTATGTTTAGTGAGCCAGGGTAGCCCCAACACTAGAGGAGTAGGCAATCCGCTAAGGACGAAACATGACACATCCTCAACATGAGCATCACTCACAATTAAACGGATATTGTGAACTATGCCCTTTAATGATTTCTGAGAAAGTGGAGCGGAATCAATAGCAAAAACAGGAATATCCTTTCCCAAAGTGCATACCTGGAAACCATGAGTTATCGCAAATTGATTATCAATGAGATTGACAGCTGCTCCACTATCTACAAAAATCTCACAAAAAATGTTCTTGCTCTCTAGCGCCACCCTGGCAGGCAGGACAAAACGGGAACTACAAGCAAACGGAAAACCTTCAATTTCCGCCTCAACCCTTCTAATGTTAACAGATGGAACATTTTTAAAGGATTTTTTCCTTTTTGTTTCTTTGTTACTCCCAAAAAACTGCCTGAATCTCCTAGAGGGACAAACATTTGCCAAATGATTTATACCTCCACAACAAAAACAAACCTTCCCATGCGGGCTGAATCTTCTATTGTCAGAGGCAATCAACCCCAGCTGCATGGGCTCCTGCTCAGAAGGGGTTGACAGCGACTGAGACCCCTGCGCACTGAATGAGACCGCTGCACTGTCCTGGGATTGAGTATGACAGGAAGGAGTGATCTCTCCTCTCTCTCTAAGACGCCTGTCAATACGAACGGCCCGAGACATGGCAGAGTCCAAGGAGGTAGGCCTCTCATGAAAGGCAAATGCATCTTTCAATCCCTCTGAAAGACCATGGCAAAATTGACTTTGGAGTGCAGCATCATTCCAACCAGTATCAGCTGCCCATCTCCGAAATTCTGAGCAGTATATCTCTGCGGATTGTTTACCCTGGCATAACCGACGTAGTCTAGACTCAGCCAAAGCAATACGATCCAGATCATCATATATCTGACCCAGGGCTAAAAAGAATTAATCCACTGAACGGAGGGGCCGTGCCCCCACTGGCAGCGAAAAGGCCCAGGACTGAGCGTTATCCCTGAGCAGCGATATATTGATCCCCACCCTCCGTTCCTCATCACCAGAGGAATGGGGAAGTGTCATGGAACCATGAACCAGACGTACAACAAGAGATAAGTGGAAATAAGAAGGCTTTATTGAAAATCAAGCTGTAAGGCAAAAGTCCAAACGGATGGCTAAACCGAAGCAGGGTCTTGCGAAGCCAGAGGTCAGGAACCAGAAGGGTAGTCAGACGAAGCCTGGATCAGGAACCAGCAGGGTAGTCAGACGAAGCTTGGATCAGGAACCAGCAGGGTAGTCAGACGAAGCCAGGATCAGGAACCAGAAGCAGCAGCAGTCTTAGAAGCATGTGAACACAGGAGGACCAAGCAAGGAACTGAAGCCACAGACCTCCTATATATATATGAGCTAGGCATCCAGCTCCTCCCAGTGGGAAGGAGAAGCCGCAGGGTGGGAGGCTACAAGAAACCCAGAAACCAAGATGGCCGCCAGCACATGTCAAACGAAGGAGAACAGCAAGAAGGTAAGACCATGACAGTACCTCCCCCTCAGGGGCCCCTCCTCCGCGGAGTGAAGAACGGTTTCTGAGGGAAGCGTGCGTGGAAGGCTCGGAGCAAGGCAGGAGCATGGACATCTGCGGAGGGAACCCAGGAACGCTCCTCTGGACCATAACCACGCCAATGGACCAAAAACTGCACCCGACCGCGGACCAGGCGTGAGTCCAGGATATTGCTCACCTCATACTCCTCACAATTGCACACTTGGACCGGACGAGGCCGAGGAACCGAGGAAGTGAAACGATTACACACCAGTGGCTTCAACAGGGAGACATGAAACACGTTGGAGATCCGCATGCCAGGAGGAAGCGCAAGGGCATAGGCTACCGGGTTTACCCTGCGAAGCACTCGGAAGGGACCAACAAAGCGAGGCGCCAGCTTGGGAGTGGGCACTCGAAGGTTGAGGTTGCGGGTGGACAACCATACGCGGTCTCCGACCTGGTAGGAAGGAGCGGGCGCTCGTCTGCGATCAGCCTGGAGTCTCTGGCGCTGCGCAGAGACCTCAAGGGACCTCTGGATCTGTACCCAAGAAGCACGTAGGACGGAAAGGTGATCCTCCACAGCCGGAATATCCTGGGGAGAGAATACCTCCGGTAACACGGCAGGTTGGAACCCATAATTGGCCATGAAGGGAGACGTCCCAGAGGAAGAGTTCACCGCCGTGTTCTTGGCAAACTCAGCCCAAGGCAGGAGGTCAACCCAATTGTCTTGGTGATCGGAGACATAGCAACGAAGGAATTGCTCCAAGGCCTGATTGGATCGTTCTGCGGCCCCATTGGACTGAGGGTGGTAGGCCGAGGAGAAAGAGAGATGAATCCCCAACTGGGAGCAAAAGGAGCGCCAGAACCTGGACACAAACTGACTCCCCCGATCCGACACAATCTCCTTGGGCAAACCGTGCAACCGGAAGACCTCCCTGGCAAAAATCGTGGCCAACTCTTGTGCAGAGGGTAACTTCTTGAGAGGAACACAGTGGCACATTTTGGAAAACCGATCCACAATCATGAGAATGACCGTATGGCCTCGGGATGCAGGGAGGTCCACAATGAAATCCATCCCCAGGTGTGACCATGGACGCTCCCCGGTGGCTATGGGTTGCAAAAGGCCCAACGGAAGGTGCCGAGGGGACTTACTCTGGGCACAAACGGAGCATGCCGCTACATATGCGGCGATGTCGGAACGTAGAGAAGGCCACCAGAACAGACGTGAAACAGCCCAGGACAGCTGATTCTTTCCAGGATGCCCCGCGGCCTTGGAGTTATGGTAGGTTCGCAACAACCGAGTGCGCAACTCCTCAGGCACAAAACATCTGCCGTTGGGTCTCCCAGAGGGAGCACCAGATTGAGCCGACAAAATCTGCTCACCCAGGGGAGAGCTCAGGCTGGTGCGAATGGCGGCCAGGATCTGATTCGGAGGTATGACCGAAGTCAGAATCGACTCCTCCCCGGACAGCTCGGAGTACTGCCGTGATAAGGCATCCGCTCTGATGTTCTTGGAACCGGGTAGGTAGGAGACCACGTAATTAAAACGTGACAAGAACAGAGCCCATCTGGCCTGACGTGGTGTCAATCTCTTGGCCTCAGAGAGGTAGGTCAGATTTTTGTGGTCCGTCAGGATGAGAACCGGAACCACCGAGCCCTCGAGCAAGTGCCTCCATTCTTTAAGGACCTGCACGATGGCCAATAACTCCCTGTCACCAATCTGATAGTTGCACTCCGCGGAAGACAGTTTCCGGGAGTAAAACCCACAAGGAAGCAGAGGACCCTCTGGTGTTCTACGCTGAGACAGAAGGGCGCCTACTCCCGTCTCAGACGCGTCCACCTCGAGGACAAAAGGCAACCCAGGGTTGGGATGCGACAGAATCGGAGCCGACACAAAGGCGGACTTTAGAGCCTCAAAAGCTCGGATGGCCTCGAGCGGCCAGACCTGGGGATTACTGCCCTTCCTGGTCAGATCCGTGAGAGGCTTGGCTAGCATGGAAAAGTCCCTGATGAACTTCCGATAATAATTGGCGAAGCCCAAAAAGCGCTGCAGGGCACGAAGACCACTGGGCTGGGGCCACTGTAAGACAGCCGAAACCTTCTCAGGATCCATGGAGAACCCCTCAGCGGAAATGATGTAACCTAAGAAGGTTACCTGGGATCGGTGAAATTCGCAATTTCTCCAGCTTACCGAACAGCTTGTTCTCTCGTAACCGTTGCAACACTCGTCTGACATCCAGAATGTGGGCCTCCATGGATTCAGAATATACCAAGATGTCATCCAAATAGACCACCACACACTGCTGTAACAGGTCACGGAAAACATCGTTGATGAATTCCTGGAAGACTGCGGGCGCATTGCACAACCCAAAGGGCATAACCAAGGATTCATAATGACCGGTCCTGGTGTTAAACGCGGTCTTCCACTCATCGCCCGCCTTGATCCTTACCAGGTTATATGCCGCCCTCAGGTCGAGTTTGGTAAAGACCGTGGCCCCTTTGAGGCGATCGAACAGCTCGGAAATCAAGGGTATCGGGTAAGCGTTCTTGATCGTGATGCGATTGAGACCCCTGTAATCGATGCAAGGCCTCAACTCACCGCCCTTCTTTTTCACAGAAAAATCCAGCCCCTGCCGGGGACGATGATTTGCGAATGTGTCCGCGTGAAAGCGCCTCCCTCACGTACTCCTCCATGGCCTCATTCTCCGCTACCGACAGTGGATAGACACTGCCACGAGGAGGAACGGCACCAGATTGTAACTCTATGGCACAATCGTATGGGCGGTGCGGAGGTAGGGCAACCGCACGCACCTTATCGAATACATCCCGGTACTCCTCGTATTCAGGAGGCAACAGAGAGTCCGAGGAAGTACACAGCAACTTGACAGACCCATGGATGCAACTAGCCCCACACTGCAGTGACCACGAGAGGATCTCGGCCGATCTCCAATCGAAAGTCGGATTATGCTTCTGGAGCCAGGGGTACCCCAAGACCACCGAGTAGTGTGGAGACGAAATAACCTGGAAACAGACCGACTCTCTGTGAACGGCACCAATGGCCATCCCCACTGGAAGGGTCTCATGAGTCACGTGTGGCGGCAGAAGGGGTCTGCCGTCTATCGCCTCAAGAGCCAGTGGGGAACCTCGAGGCTGCAGAGGAATGGAATTGGCGGCAGCGAACACACTATCAATGAACAAACCACCAGCACCAGAGTCCACCAACGCCTGGGTCGTCACCGAGCCCCCGACCCAGGAGAGGACAACAGTAATCAGTGGTTTGTCAACACGGGAAACCGGGGACGAGGAGACTCCACCCAAGATTTGCCCCCGACAGGATCTCAGGTGCGAGCGGGCATGCCAACCGAAAATGCCCAACGAGACCACAGTACATGCATCGGCCCTCGCGTCTCCGGAGTGCCCTCTCCCCCTCGGACAGGCGAGCAAACCCCAGCTGCATGGGTTCACCCCCAGACAAGTCATCCCCAGGAGGCGTGGGAGGAGAGGGAGGCACGGGTGGGACAGCAAACGTAGGCGCCAATCTGTTAGAAGGCCTCCGCAGGCTCTCCTTAAAGGAAGGTCTCTCCCTGAGTCTGGTGTCAATCAAAATCAGGAAAGAAATAAGAGACTCGAGCTCCACTGGTAGGTCCTTAGCTGCAACCTCATCCTTCAAGGCATCCGAGAGACCATGAGAGAAAGCAGCGACCAGAGCCTCATTATTCCAGCCCACCTCTGCTGCCAGGGTACGAAACTCAATGGCGTATTCAGCTACGGATCGTGAACCCTGTCTGATGGACATAAGGAGCTTCGCAGCAGAGGCAGCACGAGCCGGCCAATCGAATACCTTCCGAAGAGAAGCAACAAAACCGGAAAACTCGGCAACCACCGGATTGTTGTTCTCCCATAAAGGGCTGGCCCAGGCCAAGGCCTTGTCCGAGAGCAGCGAGATCAAGAAGCCCACCTTTGATCTCTCAGTAGGAAAGGCATGTGGCAGCAACTCGAAATAAATGCCCACCTGGTTAAGGAAACCTCGGCACTGAGTTGGCTCTCCCCCAAAGCGCTGTGGAAGGGGGGCAGAACCGGTCATACCCCGAAACACCGCAGGCGCAGCAACAGGTGTCGGGGTAGACTCTGGCGCAACAACCGGAGCGGCAGTAGGAGCGGGCCCAGGAGCGACAACCGACCCATCGGCAACGGAAGCTAAATGAGCCGTGCGTTCAAGCAGGGTTTGCCACGCCACAGCGAACCGACCCAACAGGTGATCCTGCTGATCAAGTCTGGCAACCAGCGTAGGTAGCGAGGATGGCCCTGTACCGTCAGAATTCATGGCTTGGTCCTAATGTCATGGAACCATGAACCGGACGTACAACAAGAGATAAGTGGAAATAAGAAGGCTTTATTGAAAAACAAGCTGTAAGGTGAAAGTCCAAACGGATGGCTAAACCGAAGCAGGGTCTTGCGAAGCCAGAGGTCAGGAACCAGAAGGGTAGTCAGACAAAGCCTGGATCAGGAACCAGCAGGGTAGTCAGACGAAGCCTGGATCAGGAACCAGCAGGGTAGTCAGACGAAGCCAGGATCAGGAACCAGAAGCAGCAGCAGTCTTAGAAGCATGTGAACACAGGAGGACCAAGCAAGGAACTGAAGCCACAGACCTCCTATATATATGAGCTAGGCATCCAGCTCCTCCCAGTGGGAAGGAGAAGCCGCAGGGTGGGAGGCTACAAGAAACCCAGAAACCAAGATGGCCGCCAGCACATGTCAAACGAAGGAGAACAGCAAGAAGGTAAGACCATGACAGGAACAGGGATTATCCCAATGCTCCAAAATTCTTATGGGAATGCTTATTGAGCATGATAAAGAGTTATTACGCCACACAAAACAGAGATTGGTTGGTTTGGAGACAAAGCTGGCTTTACATGACAAAACAAAAGTAGAGAATTATTATATAAAACTAAGGGAGATATTGGATAAGTATGATAAAGAAATTATGATGGGCAAGAAATCCAAATTCCAACGTGATAAAAATGATTTTGAAAATAAACAGGCTTTCAAGTGGAAACATGCAGGGAATATGCAGAGTCAGGGTAGGGGTAATGCCATGAATCCATCAACAAGGAATACTGGTGGTCACTCTGAGCCAAGTGATCAGAGCCTGAGTGAGGGTGATTTTTTATCAGAGGCCAGCGACGACGGAGGTCAAGGAGGGGACTATGCAAATCCAAGAAAAAGAGGACCTCAACATCGCAGAGGCAACAGCTACCCACTCTTCCAGAAGAGATAACTACAACAATACTAAATGGTACATACATCAATGCCATTCAAGTCATAAATTTATCCACATACAACCTGACCTCTCATGAAAAGTCAATACTGGAAAAGGGACTTTCCTTTTCTCCAATGCGTATTTTGGATAAGTTTGAATTTGTTAAAGACACATATTTGTTTTGCAGACAACTTTGCTTCAAACTTCTATATAACCAACCATCAATTTTACAAAATCTGGCTGTGGATGAACGTGGTGTATTCATGGACCTTATGGACCTTCTACAGGAAAATGAATCAGAAACAGGTAGGAGGTGTTTTACTTTGAACAAGCCCTCCTTACTCACCCCCTCCTTAAATCTATTTCCTCATATTCAGCTTTTCTTCCAAGCTGTAGTGCACGAAATACGTAAACTCTTATACGGTAGAAACTTGAACAAGACAGAATTCGACACTAATTACAAACAAATACCACCTTTGTTATTAAAGAAGCAGACAAGGGTGGGAATGTGGTCCTATGGGACACAGACCTATATATACAGGAAGCGAATCGATAACTCAAGAATAGAACTTTCTACACACCCATGCCCTCTGACCTGTGGGGGAATGTTCATGTTATTGTGGTGAGCCAGGGTGTCATGTGTATATGATTGTTTCACATGGCCTTGATTTATTGTATACAATGTTTTTAAATTGATTCCTGTTGTGTCTGTTGCTTTAAATAAATTTGATATATTTTTTAGATGTGCGGCTCTTATCTCGGTATTCTTTTTCTTTTTTTGAGCTATGTTGTATATTTAATACCATGTGCCGGCACTCTCATTCTATTTTTGATGTGCCCCTATTCTTTGAATTATATATTAAGACTGGGTTACTTAATGGTCTGCCTCCAAAAGTGCCCTGTTAGAAATGGTACATCACCATGTGATGAAACGTCCCTCATTTTCCAGAGACAAGAGTCAAGTTAATTCTAGCCTTCGGAACAGGCATATATTGAATCAAATTGATGCTTATAGACGTTATGTAATGTATCATGCAAGTAAGATTCTAGCGATTGTGGCGAAAAAAAGATAGGGAGGCGCTCATAGGGTAATAGGTTCAATAATGGATATTTAAAATCAAGACATCGAGAAATGTGCTCACCTTATGTAGTTGTGCATACGTGGGCACAACACTCGTGAGGACAGGGGGTCGGTGCAGCCGGTATCTTCTCAGTCCTCGTAGGTGGAGTGGCCAAGTCTCCAGAGGAATGATTTGTATTGCAAATGGGAAAAAAGATTGTTGGTGCACTGGCGTAGTACACCAACTGATACCTTTTGGCGCAATAACACGACCTCAGTAGATAAATAAGAGGGTCTTTTATTGATAAGTGACAACGCGTTTCGGAGTTGGTACACTCCTTTTTCAAGTCTAGGAGATCACATATTTAGAGAGGGGTACAAAAAAGAGGGATAAAATGTATATACAAAGTCCTTACATTAGAATGGATTGGGAATAAATGTGCACGTGAAAAGTCCGTGCAGATATACAAGAGCAAAAGAGGCGCTCTAGATTGCGTGGTTGGGAGAGATTAAAAGTGTCCACCCATTACGAAATATATCACAATTGAGGACGGGTGGAGAAATAATGCTGTATGGGATGCATATAGATATATGGGGGAGATGTATGAAAACACACATGCATGTATGGGGTATATGTACACGCGGCCGCATGTATGATCACATGTGGGACTGGAACCACTGTTAATGATTAAAAGTGTATAGGCTGGAATGCCATAGGTAAGGTGGTATATGCTACTTGCAAATATGGAGAGTCGTCATACCACAAGCAGTGCCATAGGTGTGATGACACCCCCCCCCCCCCCACACCGGTAACCATATTAGTAATATTGGCTCCGATGGTGGTGGTAGTGTTGCCATATACCTACACATGCATACATCTTCACATATATAGGCACATATACAGCCGTGAGTTGCTGCTTGCTTAATATTCTGGGCTTGTAAAGGATGCACGGGCGTTTAGTGTGGAGCCTGAACATATACATGTGAATGGTACTAATAAGCATGCACACACATGCACATGTGTGGACCCACACGCACATGCACCCATATTTGCATGGACACATACATAGCCATAAAAATAATACCAATAGTAATAATAATAATAATAATAATAATAATAAATACATGGGAAATATATATAAAAGAAATGTATATATAAAAAAAGTGTGTTTATAATTATCCGTAAGACATGATAAAAGATAAATGTACAGTGAAACCATACATAATGAGTAGCATGATTGGGACTATTTAGTAGGGGAGGGTTTCCTGGTCCCTTGCTGACATAAGTGATAGGAAATAGGAAAAATACATAGATAGATAAATAAGTGAGTAATTAAGTAATTGTAAGATTGTCTGGATTGATGGAAGACACATATAATTGGTATGGATCACTACAAGATAAGATTCAAATGAACTGGAGTATTCTATAATGCAGAGGTGACTTGCCAGGGGTGTGGGCCTGAAGCTGTTTCTGATATGTAATGAATAGCTGAAAATACCGAATTGGACTTGAGGAGATCGGAGATGTGGTGAGTCATAACTGCCGATCTTACCTGTGGAATCTGTGCTGTGGCTTGAGCGCGGCCTTGCACGCCTGCTGGAAGGCGCGGTCATAAGAGCGGGGGAGAGGGGGGCGGAGTCTCTGATTGACAGCCGCTCGGTCCGTCGGACCGGAGCTGTCAGTGTGAACAGCGCATGCGCCAAGCGCTGTGTTCAATGTTGGTTCTCTGAGCAGGGATCGCTCACAGGTAGACCGTATTGTAGGCTGATATTAGAGTGGGGAATGAATGGGGGGGGGGTATGGTATGGTGTGTTGGAGACTGGGGACTGGTTTGGTTGTGTGACTGGGAAATTGAACCATTTAAGAACTGAATGATAAGAAAACATACTGATTTGATGGATTTGTACGCTCTGTTGCAGATGGTGTGAGCACAAATGATATGGAGGAGCGTGGATGTATGGATAGCTGATGGAGGGAGGGAACGATTGGGGGGGGGGAGAATAAAAACACTGAAGGGACTGGTGAGGGGATGGGCCAGTGGAGGAGCCAATAGGAGTGGAGGGGAGAAAAACTATGGTGGTGATGGGGTAGTATACTGTTGGGAGGAGGGGGAACGAGGGGACCTATGCGAAGGGCATGTTGACCAAATATGTAGATATGATGGGTGGATGGCATATGACAGCTGGGGCTGATGATCGGAAGGACGTGTTGTGTGGTGGTGGCAGGGGCCATGGATGGTGTGAAGTACATAGAGAGGTGGCTGTTGTGGGAGTGGGGCTGGTGGGGAAAAGGACATGGTTCAGGACCATTAGTTGGAAGAGGACTGTTCAGAAACAGTTGCTCTCCAGTGATTCGTTTAAGCCATAGGGTTCTATGGTTTGCATTTTAAAAATCCAAAACATTTCTTTCCGTCTTAGTTTCTGAAATCGGTTCGAATGGGTAACCGGAATTTGTTCGATGGGAGTTATGGAGAGGTTTGTTGGATCTTTATTGTGGACTTGGAGGAAATGCCTGGACACACCATGTTTGGTGAAACCGTTGTTATGTTCCAGCGGTGTTTATTGATCCTTTCCCTCAAGGTTTGAGTGGTGCGGCCTATATACTGTAGTCTGCATGTGCATTCTAATAGATAAATGACATAGCATGAGGAGCAATTTAAAAAGGATTTTATCTCAAATTGCTCACCTGTAGAATTACTTGAGAATTTTGAGGTACGAGAGGAAATATTCAGGCAGCATTTCCAACGACCGTGTCCACATTTATAACTTCCGAGTAGTTGGGGAAAGAAAGTAATGGGGTTTGGTCTATTCTTTTTGCAGTCTCGTAGTCGGCTTGGAGCGATAATGTTTTTAAGCGTTTGGGCCCTTCTAAATGTTAATTGGGGTTTTTGTTGGATGTGTTTTTTTAAAAATGGATCCGCCTGTAGGATATGCCAGTGTTTGCTGAGGGTATTCCGCAGAATATTATGATTGGTATTGTATGTCGTGATGAAGGTGGATTTAAAATTTTCTTTGGCTTTTGAGTCACCTAGTGTAGTTGTACATGATGTGAGGCACTCTGTTTGGGTGTGCTCCTCAGCTCGATGATATGCTGCATCTATAATTTCCTTAGGGTACCCTTTCTTTTGGAATCTTTTTATGATGACTTTGCTTTGGTTTCTAAAATCTTCATCCTTAGTACAATTTCTGCGTATGCGCTTAAACTGACTGAATGGAATGTTATTTTTCCATTTTTTGTGATGGGAACTCTGGTAATCCAAATAACTGTTGCCGTCAACTTTTTTGAAAAAGGTTTTGGTCTCGATAGTGTTTCCTTTTGAGGATATGACCAAATCAAGATATTCTGTGGCCGTCTTTGAGTAGTTTGCCGTAAAGGTGAGGTTAAATGTATTGTTGTTTAGGTGAGTCGTGAAGCTGGCAGCGTCTTCCATATTTCCATCCCAAATTAGTAGCAGATCATCAATGTACCTCCTGTAAAAAATCAGTTGCGTGTACCAAGGGTGTTTGTTGTAGATTTATTGGGTCTCAAATAGACCCATATACAGATTTGCGTAGCTCGGCGCGAAACGCGTGCCCATCGCGGTCCCTTTTGTTTGCTTAAATATTTTATTTTCAAAGGTGAAGATATTATAGATAGATAGACTTTACTCTGAACCATAATATCTTCACCTTTGAAAATAAAATATTTAAGCAAACAAAAGGGACCGCAATGGGCACACGTTTCGCGCCGAGCTACGCAAATCTGTATATGGGTCTATTTGAGACCCAATACATCTACAACAAACACCCTTGGCACACGCAACTGATTTTTTACAGGAGGTACATTGATGATCTGCTACTAATTTGGGATGGAAATATGGAAGACGCTGCCAGCTTCACGACTCACCTAAACAACAATACATTTAACCTCACCTTTACGGCAAACTACTCAAAGACGGCCACAGAATATCTTGATTTGGTCATATCCTCAAAAGGAAACACTATCGAGACCAAAACCTTTTTCAAAAAAGTCGACGGCAACAGTTATTTGGATTACCAGAGTTCCCATCACAAAAAATGGAAAAATAACATTCCATTCAGTCAGTTTAAGCGCATACGCAGAAATTGTACTAAGGATGAAGATTTTAGAAACCAAAGCAAAGTCATCATAAAAAGATTCCAAAAGAAAGGGTACCCTAAGTAAATTATAGATGCAGCATATCATCGAGCTGAGGAGCACACCCAAACAGAGTGCCTCACATCATGTACAACTACACTAGGTGACTCAAAAGCCAAAGAAAATTTTAAATCCACCTTCATCACGACATACAATACCAATCATAATATTCTGCGGAATACCCTCAGCAAACACTGGCATATCCTACAGGCGGATCCATTTTTAAAAAAACACATCCAACAAAAACCCCAATTAACATTTAGAAGGGCCCAAACGCTTAAAAACATTATCGCTCCAAGCCGACTACGAGACTGCAAAAAGAATAGACCAAACCCCATTACTTTCTTTCCCCAACTACTCGGAAGTTATAAATGTGGACACGGTCGTTGGAAATGCTGCCTGAATATTTCCTCTCGGACCTCAAAATTCTCAAGTAATTCTACAGGTGAGCAATTTGAGATAAAATCCTTTTTAAATTGCTCCTCATGCTATGTCATTTATCTATTAGAATGCACATGCAGACTACAGTATATAGGCCGCACCACTCAAACCTTGAGGGAAAGGATCAATAAACACCGCTGGAACATAACAAACGGTTTCACCAAACATGGTGTGTCCAGGCATTTCCTCCAAGTCCACAATAAAGATCCAACAAACCTCTCCATAACTCCCATCGAACAAATTCCGGTTACCCATTCGAACCGATTTCAGAAACTAAGACGGAAAGAAATGTTTTGGATTTTTAAAATGCAAACCATAGAACCCTATGGCTTAAACGAATCACTGGAGAGCAACTGTTTCTGAACAGTCCTCTTCCAACTAATGGTCCTGAACCATGTCCTTTTCCCCACCAGCCCCACTCCCACAACAGCCACCTCTCTATGTACTTCACACCATCCATGGCCCCTGCCACCACCACACAACACGTCCTTCCGATCATCAGCCCCAGCTGTCATATGCCATCCACCCATCATATCTACATATTTGGTCAACATGCCCTTCGCATAGGTCCCCTCGTTCCCCCTCCTCCCAACAGTATACTACCCCATCACCACCATCGTTTTTCTCCCCTCCACTCCTATTGGCTCCTCCACTGGCCCATCCCCTCACCAGTCCCTTCAGTGTTTTTATTCTCCCCCCCCCAATCGTTCCCTCCCTCCATCAGCTATCCATACATCCACGCTCCTCCATATCATTTGTGCTCACACCATCTGCAACAGAGCGTACAAATCCATCAAATCAGTATGTTTTCTTATCATTCAGTTCTTAAATGGTTCAATTTCCCAGTCACACAACCAAACCAGTCCCCAGTCTCCAACACACCATACCATACCCCCCACTCTAATATCAGCCTACAATACGGTCTCCCTGTGAGCGATCCCTGCTCAGAGAACCAACATTGAACACAGCGCTTGGCGCATGCGCTGTTCACACTGACAGCTCCGGTCCGACGGACCGAGCGGCTGTCAATCAGAGACTCCGCCCCCCTCTCCCCCGCTCTTATGACCGCGCCTTCCAGCAGGCGTGCAAGGCCGCACTCAAGCCACAGCACGGATTCCACAGGTAAGATCGGCAGTTATGACTCACCACATCTCCGATCTCCTCAAGTCCAATTCGGTATTTTCAGCTATTCATTACATATCAGAAACAGCTTCAGGCCCACACCCCTGGCAAGTCACCTCTGCATTATAGAATACTCCAGTTCATTTGAATCTTATCTTGTAGTGATCCATACCAATTATATGTGTCTTCCATCAATCCAGACAATCTTACAATTACTTAATTACTCACTTATTTATCTATCTATGTATTTTTCCTATTTCCTATCACTTATGTCAGCAAGGGACCAGGAAACCCTCCCCTACTAAATAGTCCCAATCATGCTACTCATTATGTATGGTTTCACTGTACATTTATCTTTTATCATGTCTTACGGTTAATTATAAACACACTTTTTTTATATATACATTTCTTTTATATATATTTCCCATGTATTTATTATTATTATTATTATTATTATTATTATTATTATTACAATTGGTATTATTTTTATGGCTATGTATGTGTCCATGCAAATATGGGTGCATGTGCGTGTGGGTCCACACATGTGCATGTGTGTGCATGCTTATTAGTACCATTCACATGTATATGTTCAGGCTCCACACTAAACGCCCGTGCATCCTTTACAAGCCCAGAATATTAAGCAAGCAGCAACTCACGGCTGTATATGTGCCTATATATGTGAAGATGTATGCATGTGTAGGTATATGGCAACACTACCACCACCATCGGAGCCAATATTACTAATATGGTTACCGGTGGGGGTGTGTGTCATCACACCTATGGCACTGCTTGTGGTATGACGACTCTCCATATTTGCAAGTAGCATATACCACCTTACCTATGGCATTCCAGCCTATACACTTTTAATCATTAACAGTGGTTCCAGTCCCACATGTGATCATACATGCGGCCGCGTGTACATATACCCCATACATGCATGTGTGTTTTCATACATCTCCCCCATATATCTATATGCATCCCATACAGCATTATTTCTCCACCCGTCCTCAATTGTGATATATTTCGTAATGGGTGGACAATTTTAATCTCTCCCAACCACGCAATCTAGAGCGTCTCTTTTGCTCTTGTATATCTGCACGGACTTTTCACGTGCACATTTATTCCCAATCCATTCTAATGTAAGGACTTTGTATATACATTTTATCCCTCTTTTTTTGTACCCCTCTCTAAATATGTGATCTCCTAGACTTGAAAAAGGAGTGTACCAACTCCGAAACGCGTTGTCACTTATCAATAAAAGACCCTCTTATTTATCTACTGAGGTCGTGTTCTTGCGCCAAAAGGTATCAGTTGGTGTACTACGCCAGTGCACCAACAATCTTTTTTCCCATTTGCAAGTTAGATTCTGTGATTGCAGTTCTCAGTGGCAATGATTTTTACTGATAAAGGGGCCTGAAGCCAGATAACAGCGTCTTTAGGTAACGGGTGCTATAACAAAAGCAATGCATGTAATATACTTGTAATAGTCATACATGTGTAATATAAATTCTTACATATGTATTTATTGTTCAGGATGGCTGTACACCACTTATTCTTGCTGTAACTAAAAGTAACCAAGAATTTGTAGAGGTTTTAGTCAAAGATGGAGCTGATGTGAATTCAAGAAAGGGAAGGTAAATACATAGAACAGTAGACTTGAATACAATGTCATCAGATAGATCCTATCAAAATCTGGTCAAAATGACTTTTTAGAGACTCAACCCTGCCATTCTTACATAGCAACATAACATAGTAACATAGTAAATAAGGCCAAAAAAAGACATTTGTCAATCCAGTACGGCCTGTTATCCTGCAAGTTGATCCAGAGGAAGGCAAAAACAAAAACTGTGAGGTTGAAACCAATTTTCCCCACTTAAGGGGGGAAAAATTCCTTCCTGACTCAGGCAATCAGAATAACTCCCATTTCTAGTAGCTATAGTCTGTAATATTATTACACTCCAGAAATATATCCAGGCCCCTCTTGAATTATTTTATTGTACTCACCATCACCACCTCCTCAGGCAGAGTTCCATAGTCTCACTGCCCTTACCGTAAAGAATCCTCTACTAGGTTTGTGTACAAACCTTCTTTCCTCCAGACGCAGAGGATGTCCCCTTGTCACAGTTACAGTCCTGGGGATAAATAGATGATGGGATAGATCTCTGTACTGACCCCTGATATATTTCTACATAATAATTAGCTCTTTCCTCAGTCGTCATTTTTCTAAAGTGAATAACCCTAATGTTGATAATCTTTCAGGGTACTTTAGTCCCCCCATTCCAGTTATTACTTTAGTTGTCCTCCTCTGTACCCTCTCCAGCTCTGCTATGTCTGCCTTGTTCACAGGAGCCCAGAACTGTACACAGTACTCCATGTGTGGTCTGACTAGTGATTTGTAAAGTGGTAGGACTATGTTGTCATCACAGGCATCTATGCCCCTTTTGATGCAACCCATTATCTTATTGGCCTTGTCAGCAGCTGCCTGACACTGGTTTTTACAGCTTAGTTTTCTATTCACAAAAATTCCCAGGTCCTTTTCCATGTCAGTGTTACCCAGTGGTTTACCATTGAGTATGTACGGGTGACTTGCATTATTCCTTCCCATGTGCATAACCTTACATCTGTCAGTGTTAAACCTCATTTGCCACTTATCTGCCCAAGTTTCCAATCTATCCAGATCCATCTGTAGCAGTATACTGTCCTCTTCCGTGTCAATTACTTTACACAGTTTAGTGTCATCTGCAAAAATCGATATTTTACTGTGCAAGCCTTCTACAAGATCATTAATAAATATATTCTAGAGAATAGGGCCCAATACTGACCCCTGAGGTACTCCGCTAGTGACAGTGACCCAATCTGAGTGTGTACCATTAATAACCACCCTCTGTTTTCTATCATTGAGCCAGTTACTTACCCACATTCAGACGTTTTCTCCCAGTCCGAGCATTCTCATTTTATATACTAACCTTTTATGTGGAACAGTGTCAAATGATTTGGAGAAGTCCAGATATACGACATCCATTGATTCACCACTGTCAAGTCTAGAACTTACCTCCTCATAGAAACTGATTAAATTAGTTTGACATGACCGATCCCTCATGAAGCCATGCTGATATAATGTTATTTGCTTGTTTTCATTGAGATCCTCCAAGATAGTATCTCTTAGAAAACCTTCAGTTTACCCACGACAGATGTTAAACTTACCAGCCTATAGTTTACGGACTTTGTTTTCGCACCTTTTTGAATACTGCCACCATATTTGCTATGCGCCAATCCTGTGCAACACTCCCTGTCAGTATAGAGTCTGTAAATATCAGAAATTAGGGTCTGGCTATGACATTACTTAATTCTCTTAGGATACGGGGGTGTATGCCATCTGGTCCTGGTGATTTATCTTTTTTAATCTTTTCAAGTCGCTGTTGTACTTCTTACTGGGTCAAACAGGGCATTTTTAATGGGGAATTTACTTTTACATTCTGCATTTCATCTGACAGTTTATTTTCCTCAGTGAATACAGTGGAGAAAAAAATATTTAATAGCTTTGCTTTCTTGGGTTGCTATTACACTTTTGTGATGTACGGTGACAAAAAAATAGCAAGCAATCAAAAAGTCATATGCACCCCAAAATAGTACCAATAAAACCGTCCTCTCATCCCGCCAAAAAATTAGCCCCTACTTAAGACAATAGGCTAAAAACGAAAAAAAAAACTCAGACTATGGAGATACTAAAATGTTTTGGTTTTTTTTATTTAAAAAAGGATATTATAGTGTAAACCCAAAGACATATTAGGTATTGCCACATCTGTACGAATCTGCTCTATAAAAATAACACATGACCTAATCCCTCAAATGAACACAGTCCAAAAATAAAAATAAAGTGCCAAAACAGCTATTTTTTGCTAAATTTTGAATTTAACCCCTTAAGGACACGGCCCTATTTCACCTTAAGGACCAGGCCATTTTTTGCAAATCTGACCAGTGTCACTTTAAGTGCTGCTAACTTTAAAACGCTTTGACTTACCCAGGCCGTTCTGAGATTATTTTTTCGTCACATATTGTACTTCATGACACTGCTAAAATTGGGTCCAAAAAGTTAATTTTTACCCAAAATTTTGAAAAATTAGCAAATTACAAAGTTTCAGTTTCTCTACTTCTGTAATACATAGTAATACCCCCAAAAATTGTGATGACTTTACATTCCCCATATGTCTACTTCATGTTTGTAGCATTTTGGGAATGATATTTTATTTTTTGGGGATGTTACAAGGCTTAGAAGTTTAGAAGCAAATTTTGAAATTTTTCAGAAATCTTCAAAATCCCTTTTTATGGACCAGTTCAGGTTTGAAGTCATATTGTGAGGCTTAAATAATAGAAACCTCCCAAAAATGACCCCATTCTAGAAACTACACCCCTCAAGGTATTCAAAACTGTTTTTTCAAACTTTATTAACCCTTTAGGTCTTCCACAAGAGTTAATGGCAGATTGAGAAACAATTTCAAAATTTCTATTTTTTGGAAAATTTTCCAGTATAATCAATTTTTTCCAGGAGTAAAACAAGGGTTAACTGCCAAACAACACTCAAAATGGGTTTCCCTGATTCTGTAGTTTGCAGAAACACCCCATATGTGGTCGTAAACTACTGTTTGGCCGAACAGGAGCACATAGAAGGAGGGGAACACCATATGGGTTTTGGAAGGCAGATTTTGCAGGACTGGTTTTGTTTATACCATGTCCCATTTGAAGCCCCCTGTTGCACCCCTAGAATAGAAATTTCAAAAAAGTGACTCCATCTAAGAAAGTACACCCCTCAAGGTATTCAAAACTGGGTTTACAAACTTTGTTAACCCTTTAGGTGTTCCACAAGAGTTAATGGCAGATGGAGAAACAATTTCAAAATTTCTATTTTTTGGAAAATTTTCCAATATAATCAATTTTTTTTCCAGGAGTAAAACAATGGTTAACTGCCAAATAAAACTCAAAATGAGTTGCCCTGATTCTGTAGTTTGCAGAAACACCCCATATTTGGTCGTAAACTGCTGTTTGGCCGAATGGGAACACATAGAAGGAGGGGAACACCATATGGGTTTTGGAAGGCAGATTTTGCAGGACTGGTTTTGTTTATACCATGTCCCATTTGAAGCCCCCTGTTGCACCCCTAGAATAGAAATTTCAAAAAAGTGACTCCATCTAAGAAAGTACACCCCTCAAGGTATTCAAAACTGGGTTTACAAACGTTGTTAACCCTTTAGGTGATCCACAAGAGTTAATGGCAGATGGAGAAACAATTTTGAAATTTCTATTTTTTGGAAAATGCTCCATTTTAACCCTTACTTTATTACTGGAAAAAATGGGTTAACATCCAAACAAAACTCAAAATGGATTGCCCTGATTCTGTAGTCTTCAGAAACACCCCATATGTGGTCGTAAACTACTATTTGGGTAAACGGCAGGACATAGAAAAAGGGGAACGTCATATGGTTTTTGGAAGGCAGATTTTGCTGGACTGGTTTATTTACACCATGTACCCTTTCAAGCCCCCTGATGCACCCCTAGAGTAGAAACTCCATAAAAGTGACCCCATCTAGCAAACTACAGGATAAGGTGGTTGTTGTTTCGGGACTATTTTTGGGGTAAATTTGATTTTTGGTTGCTCTATATTACTCTTTTTTGAGGCAATGTAACAAAAAAATTAAATTCTAAAATTGTTTCTACATTCGCTATTTAGTTTTGTGGAACACCTAAAGGGTTAACATAGTTTGTAAAGTAACTTTTGAATACCTTGAGGGGTGTAGTTTCTTAGATGGGGTCACTTTTTTGGAGTTTCTAGTCTAGGCTACATCAGGGGGGGCTTCTAATGGGACATGGTGTAAAAAAAAAAAAATGTCCATCAAAATCTGCCTTCCAGAAACCGTATGGAGTTCCCTCGTTCTATGCCCTGCCGTGCGGCTATATAGCCATTTACGACCACATATGGGGTGTTTCTGCAAACTACAGAATCGGGGCAATAAATATTTAGTTTTGCTTGGCTGTTAACCCTTGCTTTATTACCGGCAAAATGGATTCAAATTGAAATTTTGCCCAAAAATGGGTGTTTTGGGACCCTTTTTTTTAATATTTTTAACACCGTTCATCCGAGGCGTTTGGTCAAAAGTTATTTTTATAGCAACGACTTTTACGCACGCGACGATGCCCAATATGTATGGCTCTCAGACTTTGGAGACACTAAGCAGGCATCCTAAAACTGCGGCCCTCCAGATGTTGTAAAACTACAATTCCCACCATGCCCTGCTGATGGCTGTAGGTTGTCTGGGCATGCTGGGAGTTATAGTTTTACAACATCTGGAGGGCCGCAGTTTGAGGATGCCTGCACTAAAACTAATATTTTTTGGGGAAAGAAAAATTGTTTCCGTGTCTCAAAAGTCTGAGAGCCATAGTGTTTTATATTCTCTAGTGAACTGTTGGGTATTATAAAAATTTAGTACTCCATGGAAGTGTGATACTCCCTGAAGCAATCGATAACGCAGAGGCCCGGATGATCGGGGCACGTGTGACATTGAGTAGTGGTGTCCTTCCGTATCCCCCTCTTGTGACACACTCTGCATCTTTTTTGGGTTTGTCCCTTCTTTCCAGTATGGGGGACCACACCTGGAAAGTGTTGGCCAGGGACGATCCGGGCGCCTCCAGTTCCCGAGGTACTCCGGCCTGCTCTTTCCCGGTCCGAAAAAATCAGGGCCTTGAGGACTGCCTCATAGAATTGGAGGAATGTCCCTGTGCTGCCAGCGCTTCGGGATAGTACAAAAGAGTTGTACATGGCAACCTGCACCAAGTAGACCGCAACTTTTTTGTACCATGCCCGGGTTTTGCGCATGGCGTTATATGGCTTGAGGACTTGATCAGAGAGATCAACTCCTCCCATATACTGATTGTAGTCGACGATACAATCAGGCTTGAGGACCGTTGCCGTGGTACCTCGCACAGAGACTGGGGTGGTGCTGTTACCGTGGATTGTGGACAGCATAAGGATATCCCTCTTGTCCTTATACCTGACCAGCAACAGGTTTCCACTGCTAAGGGCACGGATCTCACCCCTGGGGATAGGTACCTGGAGGGGGTGGCCAGGGAGGCTGCGTTGATTTTTCCGCACGGTCCCACAAGCGAATGTGGATCTGGTGGCAAAGGACCTGAACAAGGGAATGCTGGTGTAAAAGTTATCGACGTACAAGTGGTAACCGTTATCCAGCAGTGGGTACATAAGGTCCCACATGAGTTTCCCGCTAACACCCAGAGTGGGGGGACATTCTGGGGGTTGAATACGGGAATCTTGCCCCTCGTACACACAAAATTTGTAAGTGTACCCTGAGGTACTCTCACAAATTTTGTATAGCTTCACGCCATACCTCGCCTGCTTTGTGGGAATGTATTGGCGGAAACTGAGTCTCCCCTTGAACGCAACGAGAGACTCATCAACCGCGACCTCCCTTCCAGGTACGTAGGCCTCCATGAATTTGGCCCCAAAGTGATCGATGACCGGCCGTATCTTATACAGCCGGTCATAGGCAGGATCACCTCGGGGTGGACATGCTGCATTATCGGAATAATGCAGACATTTCCGGATGGCCTCAAACCGGGAGCGTGTCAAGGCCGTATTGTAAAGTGGGGTCTAGTATAGGACGTCCCCACTCCAGTACAGCCTGACACTGGGTTTTTGCACTAGACCCATATGCAGCACGAGGCCCCAAAATGTCCTCATCTCGGCTGCACTGACCGGCGTCCAGCCACCGGGTCTAGCCAAAAATGAGCCTGGGTTTTGAGCAACGAACTGTTGGGCGTACAGATTCGTCTGCTCCACCATCAGATTCACCAGTGGGTTACTGAAAAAAAAAACTAAAATAGTCAATTTCAGTAAACCCCACTGTGGGAATCTGGATTCCAGGATTGCCAGCAAAATCTGGAATCTCAGGCTCAAAGTCCACTGGGGGACACCAGCTAAGTTCATCGGCAGGGGGCTCCGGTGGACTTATTTGGTGGGCCGGGAAACCAGTACGAACCCCAGGGCGGCTCGTACTAGGGTGGGCCACAGGATCCCTAGCATGTGGGGCCCCTGGCTCCGCCTGGCGGCGTCTCCGCCGCCTTGGTGGCTCATCGTCATCCGATGATGTCGAGGAGAATGCGGATGACAAAAGGAATGTGGGGTCATCCTCATCCTCACTGGGGCTCTCAGAGTCAGAGGCAATCTGGGCGTATGCCTCCTCTGCCTAGAACATCCGGCGGGCAGGTGGGGGTCTGGGGTCTGATAGATGGATCAAAGAAAGTTTAGGGTAAAAGTTCTTTTTTTTTTTTTCCTAACTAACTTTTTTCCTAACTTTTCCCTTCCTAATGGTGCCTCTCCCTCACTGACCCTAACCTACCTTGGTGGCGATGGGTTCAGGAGGGTGATGGATTACGATTAGGGGGACGCAGGAGCTGGTGCTGGACGGTGCTGCCGGGTGCTCGTGCAGAACAGGAAGAGGAGGGGAGAGAGGAGTGCAGGAAGTTTGAATCTCGCGCCTCTCTCACCTGCACCAATCAGCACCCTGGACAGCGGCGTTCAGCACCAGGGCCAGCACCGCCTCTTCAACTTTTCGTACTGCGATTGGTGGTGTATAATTACGCCACCGATCGCAGTCTTTTTCAGGCTCATCGGGTCACCGGATACCCGAAATGGACCGGAAACGCGGAAAACCACAGGTCTGAATTGACCTGCGGTTTTCTGCGATCGCCGATATGGGGTGGTCAAATGACCCCCCCCTGGCGTTGTTACAGGATGCCGGCTGAATGATTTCAGCCAGCATCCCGTTCCGATTAACCCCCGCGGCGCCGGAATAGCGATTTAAAGCCATGACGTACCGGTACGTCATGTGTCCTTAAGGACTCGGGAAACATGCCGTACCGGTACGTCATGTGTCCTTAAGGGGTTAAGGCCATTTTTTCAGTTAACAAAGTAATGGTTAACAGTCAAACAAAACTCTATATTTATTGCCCTGATTCTGTAGTTTTCAGAAACACCCCATATGTGGTCGTAAAATGCTGTATGGCCAAACGGTAGGGCGCAGAAGGAAAGGAGCGCCATATGGTTTTTAGAACCCGATTTTGCTGGACTGTTTTTTTTTTTTTACAAATGTCCCATTTGAAGCACCCCTGATGCACCCCTAGAGTAGAAACTCCATAAATATAACCACATCTAAGAAACTACACCCCTCAAGGTATCCAAAACTGATTTTACAAACTTTTTTAACCCTTTAGGTGTTCCACAAGAGGTATTTGCAAATGCAGATGAAATTTCAGAATTAAAAGTTTTTGTAACCGTGCCTCCCAAAAATTTAATATAGAGCAACCAAAAATCCTATGTAGCCTAAAAATAGTCGCAACTAAACTGCCACCTTATCCCGTAGTTTCCAAAATGGAGTCACTTTTTGGGAGTTTCTACTCTAGGGGTGCATCAGGGGGGCTTCAAATAGGACATGGTGTAAATAAACCAGTCCAGCAAAATCTGCCTTCCAGAAACCATATGGTGTTCCTTTCCTTCTGCGCCCTGTGTGTGCCCGTACAGTAGTTTATGACCACATATGGGGTATTTCTATAAACTACTGAATCAGGGCAATAAATATTGAGTTTTGTTTGGCTGTTAACCCTTGCTTTTTTACTGGGAAAAAAATGATTAAAATGGAAAATTTGCCGAAAAATTTAAACTCTGAAAATTTATCTCCATTTGGCAATAACTCTTGTGGAACACCTAAAGGGTGAACAAAGTTTGTAAAATCAGTTTTGAATACCTTGAGGGTGTAGTTTCTAAAATGGGGTAAATTTTGGATGGTTTCTATCATGTAAGCCTCACAAAGTGACTTCAGACCTGAACTGGTCCTGAACCCCTTAGGGACCCATGACGTACCGCTACGGCATGGATCCCAAGTTCTTAAGGACCCATGATGTACCGGTACGTCATGAGTTTAAAGTGAGATTGCGGCGCTGCTGGGGTTAATCTGAATGGGATGCCGGCTGAAATCATTCAGGCGGCATCCCCCCCCCCCCCCCCCGTGTCGGCGATTGCAGCTAACCGTCAATTCAGACCTGCGGTTTGCTGCGCTTTTTGCAGTTTCTGATCCCCGCGGTCCCAGGGATCATAAACTTTAGAGCGCCTAAAATAAAGATTTTACGATTTTATGCCGGCAGGTGGTGCAGGGGGGGTTTCGCAGGCGGTGGGGGTGTTGCGATCCCCTGCCCGCCTCCCCTTGAAAATTCGTTGGTGTACAGTGGTATACCAGAGTGTCAGCACATTGCTGACACTCTGGTATAAACGGCTGACATCTGTGAATAGATGTCAGCCGTTTAACCCTTTCCATACAGCAGTCCGTACGGACCGCTGTATGGAAAGAGTTAACAGTAAGATGCGGCTCCCTCCCTCTCCCATCGGGGGGCTGCTGTGCCTTTGCAGCCCCCCGACAGGGGAGGGAGCCCCAGTCCTTACCCTTCCCCGTCTGCGAAGTTGTGGCCACAACTTCGCAGACGGGGAAGGTTCCCATGGCAACAGGACGCCTTCTCAGGCGTCCTGCTGTCCATGGTACTAAACAGATCTGTGCTAAAGGCATAGATCTGTTCAGACAAAGTGTAAGTAAAATACAGTACAACACAATATATATTGTACTGTACTGTATTATAAAAAAAATCAGACCCACTGGAACTTCAAGTGGTTCTGGGTCCAAAAAAAAGTAAAAAAAAGTAATAAAAAAAGTAAAAATAAAAAAACACATTTTTCACTGATTAAAAATGAAAAAAAAAAATTCCCTACACATGTTTGGTATTGCCGCGTCCGTAATGACCTGATCTATAGAATGGTCAGGTTACTTTCCCCGCACGGTGAACGCCATAAAAATAAAAAATAAAAACTATGAGAAAATTTAAATTTTGCCCACCTTACTTCCCCAAAAAGGTAATAATAAAAGTGATCAAAAAAGTTGCATGTACGCCAAAATAGTGCCAATCAAACCGTCATCTCATCCCGCAAAAAATGAGACCCTACCCAAGATAATCGCCCAAAAACTGAAAAACTATGGCTCTTAGACTATGGAAACACTTAAACATGATTTTTTTTTGTTTCAAAAATGAAATAATTGTGTAAAACTTACATAAATAAAAAAAGTATACATATTAGGTATCGCCGTGTCCGTATCGACCGGCTCTATAAAAATATCACCTGAGTTAACCCCTCAGGTGACCACCGTAAAAAAAAAAATGGTTTTAAAAAAGCCATTTTTGTCATCTTACGTCACAAAAAGTGCAATAGCAAGCGATCAAAAAGTTATATGCACCCCAAAATAGTGCCAATAAAACAGCCATCTCATCCCGCAATAAATTAAGACCCTACTTAAGATAATCGCCCAAAACTATGGCTCTTAGGCTATGGAGACACTAAAACTTTTTTTTTTTTTTTATGAAATCATTTTGTAAAACTTACATAAAAAAAATTTGTATGCATATTAGGTATCGCCGCGTCCATGACAACCTGCTCTATAAAATTACCACATGATCTAACCTTTCAGATCAATGTTGTAAATAACAAAAAAATAAAAAACGGTGCCAAAAAAGCTATTTCTTGTTACCTTACTGCACATAAAGTGTAATATAGAGCATGAATATGTACCCTAAACTAGTACCAACAAAACTGCCACCCTATCCCGTAGTTTCTAAAATGGGTTCACTTTTTTGGAGTTTCTACTCTAGGGGTGCATCAGGGGGGCTTGAAATGGGACATGGTGTCAAAAAAAACAGTCCAGCAAAATCTGCCTTCCAAAAACCGTATGGCATTCCTTTTCTTCTTCGCCCTGCCGTGTGCCCGTACAGCGGTTTACAACCACATATGAGGTGTTTCTGTAAACTACAGAATCAGGGCCGTAAATATTGAGTTTTATTTGGCTGTTAACCCTTGCTTTGTTACTTGAAAAAAAATATTAAAATGGAAAATCTGCCAAAAAAGTGAAATTTTGAAATTGTATCTCTATTTTCCATTAAATCTTGTGCAACACCTAAACAAAGTTTGTAAAATCAGTTTTGAATACCTGGAGGGGTGTACTTTCTTAGATGGGGTCACTTTAAGGGAGTTTCTACTCTAGGGGTGCATCAGGGGGCTTCAAATGGGACATGGTGTAAATAAACCAGTCCAGCAAAATCTGCCTTCCAAAAACCAAACGGCGCACCTTTCACTCTACGCCCCGCTGTGTGGCCGTACAGTAGTTTATGGCCACATATGGGGTGTTTCTGTAAACGGCAGAGTCAGGGCAATAAAGATACAGTCTTGTTTGGCTGTTAACTCTTGCTTTGTTAGTAGAAAAAATGGGTTAAAATGGAAAATTAGGCAAAAAAATGAAATTCTACAATTTTATCCCCATTTGCCAATAACTCTTGTGCAACACCTAAAGGGTTAACAAAGTTTGTAAAATCAGTTTTGAATACCTTGAGGGGTGTAGTTTATAGAATGGGGTCATTTTTGGGTGGTTTCTATTATGTAGGCCTCGCAAAGTGACTTCAGAACTGTAGTGGTCCCAAAAAATTGGGTTTTTGTAAATTTCTGAAAAATTTCAATATTTGCTTCTAAAGTTCTAAACCTTGTAACATCCCCAAAAAATAAAATATCATTCCCAAAATAATTCAAACATGAAGTAGACATATGGGGAATGTAAAGTAATAACTATTTTTGAAGGTATTACTGTCTAATATAAAAGAAGAGAAATAGAAATTTGCTAATTTGCTAATTTTTCTTATATTTTTGGTAAATTTGGTCTTTTTTATAAATAAAAATGAATTTTTTTTTACTCAACTGTCATGAAGTACAATATGTGATGAGAAAACAATAACAGAATAGCCTGGATAAGTAAAAGTGTTTTAAGTTATTACCACATAAAGTGACACATGTCAGATTTACTAAAAATGGCCTGGTCCTGAAGGCAAAAACTAGCTTGGTCTTGAAGGGGTTAATGAGAACATTCATCATTGTTCAGAAGATTCTTTAGAATTTTGGGTTTGACCACTAAATTCTGATTCTTCTGTGTACAGGAACTCATGAGCTTCAATGACAGAATCTAACTCCAGGTAAGAGAAAATCTTCTTAGTCACTAGGTAAACCATGACATGCTGGATCACAACCATATTTCATATGGTGAACACTCATTTTTGGGTGGTTTCTATTATGTAGGCCTCGAAAAGTGACTTCAGAACTGTAGTGGTCCCTAAAAATTGGGTTTTTGTAAATTTCTGAAAAATTTCAATATTTGCTTCTAAAGTTCTAAACCTTGTAACAGCCCCAAAAAATAAAATATCATTCCCAAAATAATTCAAACATGAAGTAGAGTCATCACATCACAATCACAATTTTTGGGGGTATTACTATGTATTACAGAAGTAGAGAAACTGAAACTTTGAAATTTGTAAATTTTTTCACATTTTTGGTAAATTAGGTATTTTTTATGTAAAAAATAATAATTTTTTTTTACTTCATTTTGCCAGTGTCATGAAGTACAATCTCAGAATGGTCTGGATAAGTCAAAGCGTTTTAAAGCTATCACCACTTAACCACTTCAGCCCCCCTAGCTGAAACACCCTTAATGACCAGGCCACTTTTTACACCTCTGCACTACACTACTTTCACCGTTTATTGCTCGGTCATGCAACTTACCACCCTAATGAATTTTACCTCCTAATCTTCTCACTAATAGAGCTTTCATTTGGTGGTATTTCATTGCTGCTGACATTTTTTCATTTTTTGTTATTAATTAAAATGTAACGAAATTTTTGCAAAAAAATGCAATTTTTCAATTTCAGTTGTAAAATTAAAAAAAAAAAACGACATCCATATATAAATTTTTAGCTACATTTATTGTTCTACATGTCTTTGATAAAAAAAAATGTTTGGGTAAAAAAATAATGGTTTGGGTAAAAGTTATAGCATTTACAAACTATGGTACAAAAATGTGAATTTCCGCTTTTTGAAGCAGCTCTGACTTTCTAAGCACCTGTCATGTTTCCTGAGGTTCTACAATGCCCAGACAGTAGAAAAACCCCACAAATGACCCCATTTCGGAAAGTAGACACCCTAAGGTATTCGCTGATGGGCATAGTGAGTTCATAGAACTTTTTATTTTTTGTCACAAGTTAGCGGAAAATGATGTTTTTTTTTGTTTTTTTTTCCTTACAAAGTCTCATATTCCACTAACTTGTGACAAAAAAAAAACTTCCATGAACTCACTATGCCCATCATGAAATACCTTGGGGTTTCTTCTTTCCAAAATGGGGTCACTTGTGGGGTAGTTATACTGCCCTGGCATTTTAGGGCCCATATGCGTGAGAAGTAGTTTGAAATCAAAATCTGTAAAAAATGGCCTGTGAAATCCGAAAGGTGCTCTTTGGAATGTGGGCCCCTTTGCCCACCTAGGCGGCAAAAAAGTGTCACACATGTGGTATCGCCGTACTCAGGAGAAGTTGGGGAATGTGTTTTGGGGTGTCATTTTACATATACACATGCTGGGTGAGAGAAATATCTCGGCAAAAGGCAACTTTTCACATTTTTTTATACAAAGGTGGCATTTGACCAAGATATTTATCTCACCCAGCATGGGTATATGTAAAATGACACCCCAAAACACATTCCCCAATTTCTCCTGAGTACGGCGATACCACATGTGTGACACTTTTTTGCAGCCTAGATGCGCAAAGGTGCCCAAATTCCTTTAAGGGGGGCATTTTTAGACATTTGGATCCCAGACTTCTTCTCACGCTTTAGGGCCCCTAAAAATCCAGGGCAGTATAAATACCCCACATGTGACCCCATTTTGGAAAGAAGACACCCCAAGGTATTCAATGAGGGGCCTGGTGAGTTCATAGAATTTTTTTTTTTTTTTGGCATAAGTTAGCGGAAATTGATTTTTATTATTTTTTTCTCACAAAGTCTCACTTTCCGCTAACTTGGGACAAAAATGTAAATCTTTCATGGACTCAATATGCCCCTCAGTGAATACCTTGGGGTGTCTTCTTTCCAAAATGGGGTCATTTGTGGGGTGTTTGTACTGCCCTGGCATTTGAGGGTCTCCGCAATCATTAAATGTATGGCCAGCATTAGGAGTTTCTGCTATTCTCCTTATATTGAGCATACAGGTAATGATATTTTTTCTTTCCGTTCAGCCTCTGGGCTGAAAGAAAAAAATGAACGGCACAGATTTCTTCATTCGCATCAATCAATGTGGATGAAAAAATCTCTGCCAAAAAATAAAGGAGGGGAAAGGCGTCTGCCAGGACATAGGAGCTCCGCCCAACATCCATACCCACTTAGCTCGATGTGGATGAATAAATCATTGCCGGGATTTATTTTATTTTTTTATATACAAAGTGTTTGCCAAAGCATATGAACACCGCCACCTCCTCAGCTCATATGCCTCGGCAAACGTATCTTTTACTGCAGAGGAGAAATCTCGTCTTGCAGCGCCGCATACACCGACTTGTGTGTAATCTGGCGCTAAACGATCGCTAACTACCTAACCAAGGGGCCTAAACTATCCCTAAAACAGTCAATACCAGTGAAAAAAAAAAGTTACAGTTTACACTGATCACTTTTTTCCTTTCACTAGGTGATTGACAGGGGTGATCAAGGGGTTAATTGGGGTGCAGTGGGGTGATCTGGGGCTAAGTGTGTGGTGTTTGGTGCTACTCACTGTGATGCCTGCAGAGGAGCAGGGAAGCCATTTAACACATTATATTTACAAATATAATGTGTTAGATGGCTTGTGATTGGATTTTTTAAAAATCATCAGCTTGCCAGCCAGATCATTGGCTGGCAAGCTGATGACGTGACCCCCCTCGAACAAATGCCGGCCTCGCTGCGTGACTCTGCCTGGAGCTGCCGCCTCCGGACCACGATCCTGCGTTAGGCGGTCCGGAGGTGGTTAAAGTGACACTGGTCAGATTTGCAAAAAATGGCCAAGTCCTTAAGGTGAAATAGGGCTGAGTCCTTAAGGGGTTAAAAAGTGGGTTTTGGAAATTTTCTGAAAAATGTCAAGATTTGCTTCTAAACTTCTAAGCATTCTAACGTCTCCAAAAAATAAAATGGCATTCACAAAATGATCCAAACATGAAGTAGACATATGGGGAATGTAAAGTAATAACTATTTTTGAAGGTATTACTGTCTAATATAAAAGAAGATAAATTGAAATTTGCAAATTTGCTAATTTTTCTAATATTTTTGGTAAATTTGGTCTTTTTTTATAAATAAAAATGAAATTTTTTTTACTCAATTTTACCACTGTCATGAAGTACAATATGTGATGAGAAAACAATAACAGAATAGCCTGGATAAGTAACAGTGTTTTAAGTTATTACCACATAAAGTGACACATGTCAGATTTACTAAAAATGGCCTGGTCCTGAAGGCAAAAACTAGCTTGGTCTTGAAGGGGTTAATGAGAACATTCATCATTGTTCAGAAGATTCTTTAGAACTTTGGGTTTGACCACTAAATTCTGATTCTTCTGTGTACAGGAACTAATGAGCTTTCAATGACAGAATCTAACTCCAGGTAAGAGAAAATCTTCTTAGTCACTAGGTAAACCATGACATGCTGTATCACAACCATACTTCATATGGTGAACACTTATTACAGTTTTCAGTAGAGCTTTAGTTAAAGATAACAACTTCTCTTTCTATACAGGCTGCTCTATCCACATTACATAAAAACAAAATTGTATTACTCACCACAGTCTGTATTCATGATTTACAGATAAATAATTTTTAACACTTTCACTTCACATCATTTTACTGCTATTTGCTGTATACAAAGTTATTTGACTGGATATATAAATTAAAAAAAAAATACACTAAATACTTTTATCACACATTATTGAAATTTTTAACTATATACACTTCTTCTTTTCTCACATTATGTTCCTTTAATTCCATTCTTTCCATTTCTTTGTCTCTGCAGTGCATCTGTATAAGTGGATTCTGCAGCTTTTGGTCAATCATGTCCAAAAGTAATGTTTACTTGCTATGGGATTCATATGTAGAATTCACTGCACAGAAAAATCCTGTGGTTTAAGATGTTGCAAGAAGCATAGGACATACACCTATGGCACATACACCTCACTCTATAGATAAATGGTCTACTGTACATTGGTCTCCATGAACGCAGCTCATATGAGGCTTATCTACAGTACACTATCTGGCTATAATAATAAAACTTATGATATTTAGAGTAAATAGATTGTATCTCATTGCAGGCAGGAATGTAAAAAAGTCTAGAACAGATAGTGCTTGGATGCCTCAATATCACGTGAACTGACAGATTTTATCATTTACTTTTGTTAGCAGGTACCAGACTATTCTTTTGAGAAGGAAAAAGAAGTAATCCAGGAAAACAGCACCCTGGAACAGGAAATAAGCGCTCTTAGACTAGAGCGGCAAAACATGCGTTCTCATTATGAAGATGAGAAGAACAAATTTAGGGATGAGAATCAGATGTTGAAACATCAGGTTGCAGGTCTAAAAACACAAATAATGATCAGTAAAGAGACTTTGGCACAGACTGGAGTTCAGCACAATGGACAGCTCAGTGCTGTAAAAACCGAGTCTACGATGCTGTGCTCTAAGCTAGAGCAGAAGAAGCATAACCGAGAAAGCCTTGAAACTGAGTTCAGGAAAATGCGTTCTCATCGGAACTCCACCTTACAGGCACTTGAGGCAAGTCAACAATTAACATCAGAAACAGAGTGCACTTGTCACGGCCATGGTCATGGTCGTGACTCTTGAACCGCAGGCTGTTGCCTGCGGTTTGTATGTAGGTGTTCAACCACAGGTGAGGGCAGCTAGTGTGCTGCCTCACTTGTGGTTGCCACGGGCAACAAGTTATGTTGTACTGTTGCGGCATAGCAGCCTGAGCTGTTAGGCAGCTTGCTGTAAGTGCATGCGGTTGTACTTGGCAACTTGGTTTGTATGTGTGCACTTTCCTTGTTTGGTGTGCACAGGGTTCATTTGTGTGTTGTTCGTTTGGACACTTCCCCTTTAAGTGGTTTCACTTCCCTGGTTAGTCTTGGAAGGGTTAATTCCCTCTCCTTGTGTGTCTGAGTATGGGTGTGGCCGCTTGGGTTATTTAGCTTCCTGCTGGATGGCAGAAGCTTGGGGGGAGTACTCCAGGCATGTTGCTGGAGTCGTCCTCCTGGTATCCTGTTACCATCCTTCCAGTAAGAGCCACCCTTCCGGTCATAAAATCCAAACCCCTGATGTTTAGTTTATGTCCTTTACCTCTGTTTTTTATTGCAGCTATGGATGTCCTGGTTCCTGTGTGTTTTTATGTGTGTGCTGTTTGTCTATGTTTGTGTGGACAGCGTTTTCTGAGCACGGGTTCCAGTCAGCAAGGCTGTGGCAGGTTAGTGTGGAACTGTTTGGGTTCACCTGTCATGTTCATAGGTCTGTTCATGTTCCCCTTCTTTCATGCTGCTTGGCCAGTGAGACTCCTGCTCCTCCGTGCCTAGGAGGAGTAGGTTGTCTTACCCTGCTCCTTAGTTCAGGGCCATCCTGAGGGCTTGTAGGGACTATTAGGTTCCAGAGTATGAGCCCTCCTACCACCAGGGTCGGCCCATACGAACAGGAGACAGGGTCAGTGTTAGAGATGCAATAGGAGGTGACCTGCTCCCTAATTCTGTTTCCCTGACCGAGTAGCGACCGGACATTTCTGAGCATCGCATGGCTGAGGGTTTTCCCCATCCTCAGCCGTGACAGTATGACTGGAAAGGCTCCTTGCTTGGATCCATCTCTCGAAAGAGGGTGAAGCATGTACCGCCATCTGCGGATGGGGTGCATGCGCGTTCTCCGGAGGGAGAGCGTTGTGGGGGTTTCGCCGTTGAAGGCTAGGTGAGTGGCATTCCCCGCCATTCCTTCGCCGTGTTTGCTTTTGGCGTCCCCTGATTTTATATTGCACGTGTGTTTTTGGGTGCATACCTTCGAAAGAGGGTGCAGCATGCAGTGCTATCTGCTTGTGGCCTGCATGCGCATTCTCCGGAGGGAGAGCGTCTTGGGGGATCACCGTTAACGGCGCGGTTGGTGGCAAATTCCCCGCCACCTTACCTTCCGTGTCCGTGTTGGTGATCCCTCGTCCCTCTCCATGTTACTATCTCTGGTCGTCTGCTGGCAGCATTCCGTTAGTGGTCCGGCTGCGTGCTGGTTAGGAGTGTCTGCTGGCAGCGACTGGAGTGGGGACGTGAGTGGAGAGTCCCCTCGTCCACGTCTCAGTGGTTCTTTCCCCTGTGTCGGTGTGGCTGGCTGCAGGCCTCGTTGGACTGGCTTAGTGTGTGCTGGGAGAGGATGCATGCTGGCAGCGACTTTTTGGGAACCATTTTCTGAGAGTGGATGTTCCTTTCTCCTATCCCCTTGTTGGGTCCCGCACCAGTTTCCTTTTTTTTTGGTGGGGGGGCTTTGAGGGGTGGGAGTGTCACAGCCATGGTCATGGTCGTGACTCTTGAACCGCATGCTGTTGCCTGCGGTTTGTATGTAGGTGTTCAACCACAGGTGAGGGTTGCTAGTGTGCTGCCTCACTTGTGGTTGCCGCGGGCAACAAGTTATGTTGTACTGTTGCAGCATAGCAGCCTGAGCTGTTGTTAGGCAGCTTGCTGTAAGTGCATGCGGTTGTACTTGGCAACTTGGTTTGTATGTGTGCACTTTCCTTGTTTGGTGTGCACGGGGTTCATTTGTGTGTTGTTTGTTTGGACACTTCCCCTTTAAGTGGTTTCACTTCCCTGGTTAGTCTTGGAAGGGTTAATTCCCTCTCCTTGTGTGTCTGAGTGTGGGTGTAATAAAAGCAGGCTTCGTTCCGCTGTAGAACAAAAAAATGGCGCACCATAGGGTAATAAAGTCTAAAATAGATAAAAGTCGTATCTCCAATGAATGGAGGCTCACCTGGTGGAGTTGTGCTATATTAGGCACAACTCTAATGTAGACATGTATCAGGTTGGCACGAGCCCCTCACAGCGGATGGTATGCAGCCCGGGATGAATACTTCTGTTCAGGGATGCCTGGAATCCCTCAGAAAGCCAGTAGTTCAAATGGAGGAAAGGGAATATCCCACGGCGCAAAAACCACCCAGTGGTTGGAATAAAGTGAGGGTTCTTTTCATTGAGCAAAGCAGTACAACGCATTTCGGGGATATACCCCTTCTTCAGGTACAATTGACTTGCACACATAAAAGCAAAATTGCATACATTTAAATACATTGTAAAAAACCGCCAAAAGTCAAGGGGGCGGGAGGGGGCGGGAGGGGGCGGGTCAGTGGGCAGTGTTGGGAGAGCTCTCCAAGCTCAGCAAAACTAAGGGGAAAAGTTGTGTGCAAACTTAAAAAATAATAATAATAATAACTTTTATTCAGTTCACTGTGAATCCTTACTTATAGGATCGACCATCACAGTGGTGCGATCTCTATTTTTAAGTTAGACTTGAGGGTAATAATTTCTAGGAAGCCTAGATGGGCGCAGGACCTTGGTAATAATTCCAGGAAGTCTATGTGGGCACAGGACCTTGGAGAGTCATGTGATGAGATCACATGACCCATCAGCAGCTAGGGAGGTGTGGCTGCATTAGGAGACGGCCAATCACATGGTCCAGCAGCCGGTCACATGGTCGGGACGTCACACCCCCTCTCTCGGCAACCAGAAGCTGATGCCACGTCAGAGAGGGGGACTGTGAGATTGGCTGGGAGGAGGGAGTAGAGTCCGTTCCTAATATGCTGTTGGAGAGGGCTGACTCAAATAAACTCAATTTATAATGCAAATAAGAGTACAGTGAAACTCAAGCGATATTTGTGTTACATTATTTAAGAAATACAGTAATCCTTGTTAGGATGTATTGGGTACAAGTAAGTCAGATGCAATGCTTGGAGGCAGAATATAATATAATATTTGCATATAACTATTATGAATAATATAGTGATCCTTGTATAAAATGATCCTTATATACAATGGAGACTAAAAATAAGTAGGTATAGTGCGTTGTGACTATAAAACGCAGGTAAAATATATATAATGTGCTGGAGTACACTGGTATGTCTGATAAAACTGGATCAATATCGGTAGGAGACACTAAAAGGGTATAGTAGGAATGTAAAAAGGATAAATGGAATAAAAAGGATGTGTAGGATGTGGTTGAGAAATCACTATATATCAGTATATATATATGATATATATATCAGTGGTCCACTTAATGCCGGATAGAGGTAAACTATATGTGGAATAGCTAACTGGATAATCAATAGATCCTTATATAAGTGTTCAGGCTCGGGTAGATAAAAAGGAAGGTATATGGGATTACATGTATACTAGTAGTAATGTAAAAAGGGGGGACTAAAATAGGGGCATGAGGGAGAAGAGGAAATAAATATTGGGGCGGGGGTGGAACATCGAGGATTTCATAAATGAATTTCAAAGGCTTCATTTAGGCCATATGGATTGAGACAATTCAATTTGTATATCCAGAACATCTCGTGTTTTCTCAGAGTCTGGATAACATTATATCCGTTTGATCAAACTTGTTCGATCGGAGTGACCGTGAACCCGAAAAAAGAGCCTTGGTGGTGGACAGTGGCATGTCTAGAGACGCTGTGTTGGAGGAACTTCTTCTTGACATTAGATCTATGCTTATTGAGCCGGTTGCGCAAGGTTTGTATAGCGCGCCCCACATAGCAGAGGTTACATGGGCATGTGATGAGATAAATGATATTTGATGATCCGCAGTTCAATTCATCCTTAATTGTAAAAGATTCATCATTTCGGCCCGAAAAGGATGCGGTGAGGTTTAGGGATCTGCAGCAAAGGCATCTCGATTGGTTACACCTATAGCTCCCCGGTGTCTTGGAGCTGACTGGTCTGGCTACTTGTTCCCGTCTATTTTTCGATTTACTGGGGGCTAACATATTTTTCAGTGATCTCGCTTCTTCTAAAAACTAAAGACGGTTGTTACGTTAATTCCATATTCAGAAAAGGGTCCTTTTTCAGTATATACCAGTGTCTGGACAGGACTCTCCGGATATCTGTATGGTTGCTTTTATAAGTGGTTAAAAAATTAGTGTTACTGCGTTTCGTATCATTTAGTTTTTTGGTTCCTACCAGACATTCTGATTGTGTGAATGTTTTAGCTTTATTGAAGGCTGCATCTATAATATCTGTTGGATAGCCCTTTTGTAGGAACCTAGATCGGATGACCCTACTTTGTGTGATAAAGTCATCGTTCCTGGAGCAGTTTCGCCTAATTCGCTTGAATTGGCTGAACGGGATGTTTTTCTTCCATTTTTTGAAGTGTTCGCTCGAATATTCCAGGTAGCTGTTGCAGTCAACTTTTTTGAAAAATGTTTGTGTGTTGACTTTTCCATTGTTTGCTCTTAATTCAAGATCAAGATATTCAGCTGTAGACTTATTACTTATGCCTGAAAAAGTTAGGCCCCAGTTGGTACAATTGAGGTGTTCAATAAAACTATTAATTGATAAAAGATCCCCCTCCCAGATCAGGATCAGATCGTCGATATAACGACGGTAAAAAAAAAAATGTTTTGTGCCCAATATTTCGATTTGTAAATAAAAGTATCCTCAAAAACCCCCATAAAAAGATTTGCGAAACTGGGCGCGGAACGCGTGCCCATCGCGGTCCCTTTTG